>NC_142442.1:16665000-17915000 GCF_059453495.1 Arachis ipaensis
TTCTCCCTGTAAGAATGAATTCTTTTTTATTAAAAGAAGGCTATATAGAAGATATTGTTATTTCACTAAATCACTCATCATATGGGATTATAATATTACATGGAATGGAAAATGCTAAAAGATTTATACTTTCACAATAAGTAATAAAAAATTCTGTCATTTTCTTATATGTGAATATGTGATGTTACTTTATTTATGGTCGCCCTAGATTGAAGTGAGACTTAGAGAAGCACTTCTTGTGTTGAAAATTCATGTTCTTCACTGTTAAATAGGTGCAATATCCTTGGGTACAGCAGCAGATGACTTTTGACACAAGAACAATGTATTTCCTATCTAAAACTATTGCATGGGTATGTCTGACTTTTGGAAGCTCTTATTTACTGAAAAATATTAATGCATTTATGCAATTATGCTGCACTTAATTTTTACTTAGATTTTTCTATTTGTCTCGAATGATAATTATTATGCAACGTCAATTGTTGAAAGGAAAACAAGAAGTAGAAAAAAACAGTTTCAAAGCGAAAGGAAAATGATTAATATTATGATAAGAGATCTGAATTATCTCAACATGGTGATCCAATGATTCAATTATTGATCAATCAAGAACACTATCACCAGTATTTAAGGGCATTAATATTTTTGCATTAATATTTTATGTGATGAATTAAGGACTAGCTTGAATTTTTTTTCTTTGGTTTCGTGACACCATAGCTAAGAAGTGATTTAGTCAAATAATATCTTCTTACCTGCTAGAGTACTTATTACATTATAGGAAATAATGTCTTCTAATATTTATTGCTGGTATTCTCTGGAAAAGTTTGAGCTAATACATAAGATAGTGGTTTACATCATTTGTTGATAAGTCTGTTACCTCAGAAGAAGTATTAAACAGCAGTAAACATGTTGTAGTAATTACTAATAATCATAAAATTGGAAATAGAATGTAAGATCAATGAATGCACAAAATAATGTTTGGAAAAACTCAATCCTTTTTTTTTTTTTTGAGAAGTTGTTCTAAGTCTAACAGAAAATGGGTTACAGGTTTTTGTTTAATACCTACCAAATACTCCCGACATCCACAAATATATGTCACTTTTGTCATAAAACACATTTTAAGAAATCACTAACGTCAACAATTTTTAAAGTGTTAAGTCAAAATTAACCTTGCCTTTTCTCTGTTCAAATTAAGTGCTTATTGTTCATTGGGTGTATTAGTATCAATGAATACGGGTATAAGTGGAGAGAAGATATTAAAACATCTTTAAACTAATCAACGACTTATATTGCTGGACAGAGGGAGTATGAATTTTGACTGAAAACTTGCTGAAAAGATTGATTATATATGAGTTCGCCTATGCATTCGGCAGCAATACATTCCTTGTTTAAATTACTAAATAACAAGAGTTTGCTTGTTTTCTCGATTTAGTGGCAATTATTTTCTTCCATGCCAAATAGTATGAGTGCTTAATATTGCATAAATTCACATATTCAGGACTTTATTTTCAAGTGTTAGGACTTTTCAGTTTTGTCAGAAAGATCCTAGGTAATGCTGGAGGGGGATATATTTGGCTGCAGAAAAATTCCATAATCTTTGCCCTTTAGCAAAGGTACTGGGTTGCTCTTCTGAGCTGATGTACTATCTCTTCTTTTTTAATATCCTACATAGATTTAGGGAGGTTTCCATTCCTTTTGTTTTAAAATATGTTCTTAGATTTTTTATAAAAAGTAAAATAAGAAAAGATAAAAATTTACCAAGTAATTTATAATTTCCTTGAATTTCATAATTTCATTATCTAATTGCTGGATGAAGTTGAACTTTGTGCAGTCTCTGTTCTCTCTTCTTTTAGATTTTCAAACAAGTAGTATCATCAACTCAGGGACTTCTGTTGTTATTTTACTTTATGATTGCATTTCTTGGATGTAGTTATACCCACAGTACAGGTTTGAGTGGCTACCATTGGCATTTGCGGACTCCATGGCTGCAGAACTTGGTCAGTAATAATTTGTAGAAAACATACCTGCGTATTAGTATTATATCAGCGTTCTTGTCGCATTTTCCCTTTATGTGTGACACTGACATTTTGTATTAGAAATAGAGTTATAGAAAATATGATTTTCTATAGACGGATGTGAATTATATTCTTGTTATAATTATATGATAGATTAACAAAGCTAAATATATAGGTCATGTTTGTTTTTAGGGCACTACTTGTAGACAGTAAAACTAAAACATGTGATATGAGTAGTTTGATCTTGTTTTGATTAAAAAACTACTGTAGGATTTTGCTCATTGCTTTAATTTTTGTGTTATTTTGAATAGTTATTCCTTTTTTCTTTCTAAATTTAGATTTAGATTTTCATATGCTACAGTTTACCTCATCTGGATATGGGTTGCTTTACTTTTCTTTTTCTTTAATTTTGGTCTTTGGTCTTTGTCATTATATCAACGGGATCTACTTCTCATTGATTTAGGGTTTTTTCTTCTTTATTTGTTATAGGTTCTATTTATATTTTGGTCCATACTTTTGTTTGGAACTGCTTTTTAAAGTTTCAAATTATTAAGGATAGACACCTCTAAATCGGTAAAACCATAGAGAATAGTAGTTTATTTCAATGCAATTTTTTGGTTTTTGGAGTAGTTTTTATTCTTTCTTCCCAAACTCAAAATAATCAAGAATAGGCACAAATCCAAATTGTGTGAAGCTATAGGAACTAGTAATTAAATTCATTGCAATATTTTTTTTTTAATTTTTGGAGTACTGTTCTTATTCTTTCTTTCTTCTGATTCTTTTCAATTTATAGCATTAAGTAGGCATTTTTATTTATCTGCTTTTCATGTTCATGTTGCAGCCATTGGTTTTTATCAGGGCTCAGTCAAGAAATTATTCCATTGAACTCAACATATTTAGTTCTTTGTTTGTATGTTTTACATTTACTTCTAGCAGCTGGTAAGTTATCCTTCTTAGTTACTGAATGAACAATACAAGGCTGGATTAATTTCACGCAGATTTTATTCATGAGGCAAGGAATTCTGAGAGAGCAGCCAAAAACTTGAGAAACAACAAACTGATCAGGGTTCCTCATGTATTCTGGGTATGATAGTCTTCATTATTTTCCTTTCAATGGAATACTTAGTGTTTACTATAATACTTTTACCAACATAGTATGATATTAATGCATGCAGGATTTGACTAGCAGGCAAGTCCTAACAATGCAGTTTTATACAGGGCGAAAGGTATGTTTTGAATAATATCTTTGTTACACCAAATTGCTGGGGACATTTTTGCTTTGCTGATGTATAACTGCATGAATCATAATTGTTTTTTTATGGGATTCGGCTCAGTTAACACCACCTTATGCATTTCTTAATGAAATATTCTAGTATTTAAAAAATGAGCCAAGCAAAATCAGTTCTGGTCAATTTGTACTGTTTTCCAGTTTGTAGAAATTCTATTCTAGCTGTTGTAAGCTTTGTATTTCTATCTATTGCATTCTATTAATAGGGGTCTTATTACAATTCAGATTGATGATTTAGACTTTCTGAACCAGCTTGGAGTAGAACCAGAAAAGGTTGATTTATCACAATTCACAACTATGGTGAACTCATGTAAATTGTATTTTCCTGTTCTTTACAGTGGATGTAATAAGCTCATTGTGGTTACAATTTTTGCAGATGGTTCATTATTGTGATACTCAATCTGATAAACATTGACTATGAGAATTTCATTTTGTCCTACTTTTGTAGTGCTATACTGCTATTGTTATGTACTTTCTTTAACTGATGCATTCTAAACCTGATACTGAAGGTAGCAAAATCATTGATTGAACTATTTGCTGAAATGATATTTGTGCATGGTTATATACATGGTGATCCACACCCTGGTAATATATTAGTTTCTCCTGAAGGTTCCAATGGCTTCTCTTTGGGTATGTACCTGTGTATGGTCTGATTGAAATATGGAAGATTGTAAGAATTGAACTTGAATTTTGATCATTTCCCCCTTTGGAAACTTCGTGCAGTTCTTTTAGATCATGCAGTCTACAGGGAATTGGATGAGGAATTTAGAAAAGACTTTTGTCAGTTATGGGAAGCTTTGATTCTTAAAGACTTGAATAAAACATTGAGGCTTGGTGAACGATTTGGTGCTGGGAAGTATTCTAGATATCTGCCCATCATTTTCACTGGAACGCCTGTTGAAAGGTGATCTCTCTTAACATTCTATTTGATGATGCACATAAATAATTTTAGTGTACTTGTTGAAGAGAGTTTATTTTGGGTTATAATTGTTTCAGATTCTCAAAATGTGAATTTAAAACTAAATTTTTTCATTCAACTGAAAATGGTAAAAAAATAAAAATAAAAGAGGATAAGGTATATTATATTATCAAAGATAGGTTTATATGATAAGCTACTCTTTTCAGCTTTTAAGGAAAAACGTAAGCTGGAAAGCTGATTTTTTTATATTTTGGTCATTTTTTTTATAAATTAAATATGTAAAAGGTGATTATTATTTTTTTTTGTAGTTGTGCCTCAAATATTACTGTTATCTTGCAATACAAATTACAAAACATATGATGGAACTTTTGCTTGAGTTGCAGCAAACATGCTTTTGGAATATCAACTGCAGAAAAAGAGACCATGATAAACGAGTTGAAGTCTCTCTTATTTGATGACTTATCTTCATTCATGGAGACCCTGCCTCCAGATTTTATTGCGATAATGCGCATAGAGTAAGAAACAAATTCATCCTAGCTTCTTTGGGTGCAGAATTTGTAGTGCTGAATAATTAATATATTTCTTCTTTTCTTCTAGCGGAATGATAAGATCTATCATTAGAAAGATGGGTGTATCTCGGGTCACCAGGTTGCTAACTTACACCAAATATGCAGTATATGGTCTTCTCTGTTCAAAGTTGGATGTAGAATCATCTAGAAGTCCCATGAAATCTTGTAAGTTCGCTTATCATATCTTAAAAGTTACTCGAGAACTTTTCTTAATCGTCATCTACACAATGAACTTCTGTCAAAATATATAGTACAGAGAAAAGAAAGCAGGAGCTTTCAGAATGAGTGTTCCCTCTTATTTTTCTTTTTAATGCTTTCAGACTTTGCTGTGGAAGCTGCTTTTCTCAGTTTCATAGCAACCTTAAAATATGTTCTCATCCTAATAAAGGTTCTTATCGGTGAGAATGCTCTTTCACTTTTAACTTGTTTTTATAAATATTACCTCATTTTTTTATAAGGAAAAATTAAAACCTAACCATCTATTGTTTTCTCTGTTTTTTAGGGAGCATTGACAGTACCCCATGGCGCCAGAAGGTGAATAATGTTTTGAATTACATGCATAGCAAGATTAGTAGTGAGTTTTGGGGCATTGTGGTGCATCCTGTTTTTCTTCTATTATGGATCCGTCCTAATGTATTATTTTAAGCATCGAGTTCTTATATATATAAAAAAAAGTGGTGGTTGTGATGGTATGCTATACAAATGTTAAAGTGTATTCATTCAGTTTTAAATTTTAATAAAAACCTTGTAAAAAAATGTTTTCAGATGATACTCATCGGTTCTTTTCCCCCTCCAAAACCTTACAAAAATATTGAGTAAAATGAGATGAGTATTCTCTGTGAAAAAGTAATTTCTTTAGTGAAGTTTTTGAAAAAAAAAAGGGAAGAAATAAACACGCACTAAATTACCACTAGTTGCATGGATATAAACATTTTTTTTTCCAAAGTACATTGCTCATTTTGAAGGGTGGTTTTAAAGTATATTGTTATTTGTTCATGTATATACGAAACTTCATACTTATGAATCCAATACTACCAAAGAATTTTCTGTTTATACTATACTCATAGAAACTAGGTACATATGGAAACTAGAAATGGAGTTGGTTTAGAGCTATATGAATTACCTGACTTTTTTTTTTTGGGCAAAGCATCTTGGAGTTATATAGTTGATCTTCAAATCAATAGAGCTAAACAGATACGTGAGATTGTAAATCCAAGGTTAGTCTTGAAAGTTTCAGTTATGCATATATGAGAATGTATATCACTTCCAAGTTCCAACAGCTTCAGAAGACAATGATAAGCATCCTCCGTTGTCCATGATATTGATCATTAACATCTTTTCTTCTTTTTCTTCTCATTTAAAAGAATTTTCTAGAATTAAAAACACAAGAAATTTTCTAGAAATCTGTCGAAAACTCTACTTTGAATCTCATAAATCATCTTCATGTGTAAGCTTTGCACGAAACAAAATTATGTATCGACCATTGAATGCCGGTAGAGTGGGTTAATTCTCCACGAAGTAGAAATTATTTTTTGTCATTATTTTTAGTTATCAACTCAATTTTTTTAGTCTAATAATTTAATAACATACTTAGTTCATATTTTTAAATATTGATGGCTAACTGCCGATAAAAAATAAATTACTAATCGTCTAGCATTTCTCTATTTTCCACCATAGACTTATGGTTAACTCTTAAGCAAATAACTTCGTTATTTTTATTATTTTACTCTAATAAATATCCGAATGCAAATTAAGTGCTATTGTTGGACAAACAAAATGGTTGGATTCTTTTTGTGGTTGATTTTTGAAAATAAGGTATGATATGCTCTTCAGAGCACTTCATCTTCATGGGATGCTTCTAAGAACTAAACTTTTCTCTTATGGTGAAGACGCTGCTTCCAGTGGGATTCATGAGATGCTTTTTATATTTGATTTATGCTTTCAAAATCTTAAATGAATATTATAAATTAAAACTCGATGAAAGAATTAATTTAGTTTATTAATTTATCATTTAAAGATAAAAAAATGCTGCGTAAAGAATATATATATATATATATATATATATTGGCCTTCTAAAATATCCACCGTCTCGGACCTCCAGTTATTTCAATTGACGTTAACCACGTTATCATTATTATGATTTTTTTTTTTTTTGAAAAAAAAAAAGGGAGAATTCAGCAACTTAAAAAGAAGTCGACAACATTATAAAACCAAGGAATAAAATACTGCCCGCACTTTGGAACCTTGTAAATAGAAAACCGAAGGTGATGATGACTATAAATTAGTAGCTTCAAACAGGAATGATAACACGCTTTTCCAAGTTATTGTTAGGGTACCCTTATTGTTATCTACTATATTTGGTATATAACATCTCACTATTTTTATTTTATTTTAGATTGTTTAATACAAAAACAATATGCTGAGAATAATTTAGTAATAACGCATCAAAAGAAAGACCAGTTAAGTAGACAAAATAGATTTTTATTTCTTTTTATTAATGGGATTCAAATATATATTTTTTTGTAAAAGGAAGTTGATATTCTATACACTATCTGTAAGTCACGGTACAAGTTTCATTTAATAAAAGTGTTCACATAATCACATTTAGTATTTAGTTGTATTTCTCGTTTAAGAACATTCTAGCAATTTGAATAATAAAAGTATTTTTAAATATAATTATTGCAAGAATATTTTTAAGAACTTTTGTCTGGTTCACATAGACATAGGGCGTGAATATATCATTGACTACTTTTCTTGTTGACCAAGCCAGCTGTGGGGTAATTTATAAATGGACATAGAAGTTAGTTAGAACATAATACATATATATAGTCGCTATAATTCGCCTACTGATCTTCTCGGTTGTTCACCTATTCAGACTTGAGGTTCTCCACAATATTCATTTTCCTTTGCTACATGAATAACATTTTTTTAGATAATTATTTCAACTTAGTCTTACTTTAATAATTACATCAATTTATAGATAATCATTTTATAATTTACTAAAGGATATCTTTGTCAAAAGAATAAAATTCTTTTTTATATACTTATATGACATTATTCATTTGCATGCTAAAATCTAAAGACATATGGTAATTATCATTAACTTAACCAAAAGGTCAATTGACTAACTACTAATATATAACTCAAGTTATTAACAAATTTGCCCAATGGGGATATATCCCTCCGAAATTATAATAATGCATTATTTATCCATGAGGAATATTTGTATCCACCAGATTATATATATTATTGTTGCCGTCTTTTTATAGAATTAAATAATTTTAATATATTATTAGTATAAAATAATTTTACTAATGTATCTATTATGTAATATCATATTCGTAAAAATAATTACATGTTATGTTTACTGTAGGAATAGTTATTTATAAAAAAACGAACATGATTTGATGATTTTGTAAAAAATTAAAAAAAAATTGTTATTAAACTTTTTGAAAGGTATCAGACTTGGAGGTAAGAAGATGAGATGAGACGAGAGAGTAGAGAGAAACAGAGAGAAAAAGAGAAAAAATATATTTCAGTTATTGCAAAAATGAAAAGTTGGTTGCAGCAATTGAGTATCTATAATATATATAGTTGAGTATATTGTCAGGTAGCACTTCTAAAATCATATATCATCTAACAAACTAATTGTCATTTTGTTAGACTACTATCACAACTAATACACTGTTATGATCTCTACTTTCATTTCTTCTTAGGTGCTTTCGATTTTTTGGATTTTCTATAAACCTGACTGCAACTCAAGACACTGTCATGGTCCCTACTTGCCTTTTTCTTCATCAATCTCCCTACTCTACCCCTTGACTTCCTCATCTGATCCCTAACCTCTAAACCTGCTATATCTTCGTAGATCATCAACTATCAATTTCTCTCTAAAGTGCAGAAAAGCAGTACTAGGTAGAACCTTGGTTAAAATGTCCACTACTTGAACTGTCCCTAGTATATGACTTACATCAATGATCCTTTTAGTCACAAAATTGCGCACGAAATGAAAATCAATCTCAACGTGTTTGGATTTTGAGTACAAAATGGGATTGACTGCTAGAAGTATAGCACTAAAATTGTCATAATATATAGAGGGAGGAGTTGGAAGTTCAGATTTCATCTCAATCATCAGTTTTTTTTATCCAAATTAACTCAACCACCAAATCTGCTATAGCACGATACTCAACCTCGATACTTGATCTAGCAACAGTCCCTTGCTTCTTGGAGCTCCATGACACTAAGTTCTTCCTAAGAAACACACAAAAACCTCCTGTAGACTTCCTATCATCCGGGTTCCCCCAGTCAGAATCACTATATGCTGCCACAATGGTGATACCAGTTGGTTGCAATAGCAAACCAAAGGTAGAGTACCACTAACATATCTCAAAATATGTTTCACGAGTCTCCAGTATTCATCGAGAGGGTGCTGCATAAATTGTGAGATTTTTACTCACATAATATGCCAACTCAGGCCTGATCAATGTAAGGTATTGCAAACTACCTACAACTGATCAATAGAGCTTAGGATTGTTGAAGGTAGATCCTCCAAAGGTAGATAATTTAACTGATAATGGTAGGGGAGTAATGCATGGCCTACAATCTTACATCTCAGCTTTCTTCAATAAGTCTCTGATATATATCTCTTGTGACAAAAAGAAGACCACTACTATCTATTTTGGTTACCTGAATACCAAGAAAGTAGTGTAAGTACCCATGTCTTTTAGTGTAAACTTGATGTTGAGTTGTTGAATGATTTCATCAATGACTTTATCAGAGCTGCCTGTGATGATAATGTCATCGACATACACTAGTTCCACTGTGGTTAAGTCTTTTCTGAACCGGGTAAAAACTGACACATCAAACTTAGTAGCAATGAATCCAAGATGCTGGAGAGCTATAGATAATTTGTAATACCACACTCTTAATGCCTGTTTGAGGCCATACAAGGCCTTGGTAAGCTTGCATACTAAACTGTCATCTCTAATTTCATAATTCCGAAGTTGCTTCATGTACACATCTTCAGCTAAATCACCATTAAGGAAAGCATTATTAACATCCAATTGCTTCATGCTTCGTGCCTTTGATAATACAATAGTGAGCACAATTCTGATTGAAGTAGCCTTTATTACAGGGCTGTAGGTCTCAGTAAAATCAAACCTTGGTCTCTGTGAGAAGCCTTGAGCCACTAACCATGCTTTATACTTCTGTAAGGTGCCATCTAAATTATATTTAACCCAATAAATCCACTTGCTTCCAACAACCTCTCATCCTTGAGGCAGGGAAACCAATATCTAGGTCTGATTTCGTATAAGAGCATGGTATTATACATCCATAGCTTATTTCTATTTTGAACTTAGCAGTGCTTCCCTTACTAACCTTGGCTCAATTGCTGCCAAAAGTGCTTGTTGTTTTACAATGCCAACTTTGCTTCGTGTAACCATGGGATGTGTGTTTACAGTAAGTGGCTGGATTTGTGGCAAGTCAGGTAAAATAATTTCTAAATCAGATATGGGAATGGGGATAGGTGTGTTTGAGGGTGCTGATGGAGAAAAGGATGGTCTGTATTATGGATAAGATGACTGCTATAAGGAATTGGGGAGAAGAGAATGTGACGGTGTGGGTACATAAGAGAGAGCTTGGGAATTTGATGATTGAGGTAATTGTGAGTAATTTGATTGGGAAGGCAACAAGGATGTGGGGAGAGATCTTCTAAGGGTACGTATGATTGGAGTACTAGTTTGAAGTATTCGTGTCAAATCAGATTGTTTGTCAAGGGAGTTTGCAAAATTACTGTCTTTAAACGGAAATAGTTGCTCATTAAACACAACATTCCTAGAGATTATCTGTTTTCCTTGCTCAATAACCCACTTGCTTCCTTTCTCGGAGACTGGTGTAATCAGCCTTCTTGCCAAACAGTTTTTTATATGGTGACTGGCTATCAAGCACAGGCGTGGACAACATGTTTATGAGATGCACTGCAGTGCTAAAAGCTTCCCCCCAATACTTGATTGGCATACTAGCTCCTACTAACATGGTCAGACCTTTTTCCACATGTCGATGCTTCCGCTCAACAGTGCCATTTTGTTGGTGCTTGTGTGGACACGAGAAGCAATGAATAATCCCCTGCATCTGTAAATCCTTTGACAAACTCACATATTCAGCAGCATTATCAGATTGCACCATTTTTATCTTTGCATTTAATTGCAACTCAATCATTTGTTGAAAGTATTTAAAAACTGATTTGAGTAGTGAACGTGTTCTAACAAGTAAAGTCATGTAAATTTGCTATAGGCATCAATAAAATTTATGAAATAAAAATTTCCATAAGAATCAACTACTGAGGTAGGTCCCCATATGTTTGTGTAAACCAAGGCTAAGGGTGTATTGTAAATTGTAGTAGAGATTAAAAATAGTAATTGATGAGATTTTTCTATATAGTAGGTTGTACAAATGGATTTATTGAAGTCAACTGCAATGTCACAGGTCTTCAAAACATTAGCTATTATATTATGAGAAGCATGACCTAGTCTATTATGTCACAAGAGAAAGCTATCAGCAGTAGACATAGTTGAGACATAGGTTGTTGCATTATTTGAGGATTTAAAATTGACAAATTTATACATTTCCTGCTCAACTTCTCCATGGATCACAATTTCTTTAATTTTATGGGGTTTCACACAACAACCATCAAGATGGAACAAAAAAAAACTTTATTGTCACAGCAAAACTTGTAGACACTAAGCTAAGTTTTAGTGATGTCAAGGACATGAAGCTGTTTTTATAACAATAACTCTTTGGTATTTAAATCAATTTTAAAATAAGACTTTCCAACAAGATTGATATGCAAACCTGATCCATCTCCCACAATGACTAGGGTCAGTTCCTTCATAATTCTCCTTCTCCATCAGATTCTGTCGATTGGAAGTCATGTGATGTGTCGCGCTTGAATCGGGGTACCATGTCTAATCTTGAACTGTTGCTGGGGTAGCAAGAACATGACTCAGATGAGATTGAGAGCCTTGTGCATCCTGTGAATTTGAGTAGTCATACTGAGAATTGGAGCTTAAGCTGCCTCCTCTATCATACCTATACTAGCATGTCTTGGCAGTATGTCTAATTTTGTCACAAACTTGACAAATTAGTCTTTTATTATTGAATTGCCGCATACTATTATTGTTGAACGATCTTGAACTAGATGCACCATTATACTCTTGCTGCCTCTCATTATTTATAAATCTTGGATTATTTTTGGAATCAAAATCATCACCATTATACTCTTGCTGCCTCTCATTTCCACTATCAAATATGTTATCACCAAATCTATTGTCACTATAGGAATTGCTTCCTACTCTTTCCAATTTGTCACCACCACAAAAATCTCCTTTGGTACCTCCTTTAAAACCACCTCTCGTATTGTAATTTTGCGAATGTTGAGCCATATTCGCTTGTATGAATGATTCTGGTTTTCTAAACCTTTCCAGCATGCTTTCATGGGCTAACAATAGAGCTTCTAATTCACCTACTCAGATACTTACAGGTCGTGCAACTACTGAGGTAAGCACGGGAGCATATTCCTCAGTTAAACCATTTAAAATTATATTCACATGATCACTTTCACGCATCGGTTCTCCTATCGAAACCACGGCATCAATTATTCTTTTCAATGCTAAAACATATTCATTTACAGAGGCTCCAATCCGGATGCTACTTAATTTGTGCTTTAACTGCATAGTTTTGGCTCTAATTTGAGATGAGAAATAATTTTATAATCTTTTCCATACTTCAAATGTAAAAACGCAAACTCCCATCCGAGTTGTGAAGGGATTTGTCATCGACGCAAGTAACCAAGACTAGAGTAGCGCATCTTGTCTCTTCCAAATTGTAAAATCTGAATTCAATTCTCCTGTAGCAGCAACTCGTACTGGAATGTATTCTCCTGTAAAATGATGAAGTAGATCATGACCTTTAACTGTGGAGTTTTGTTACACTGGTATTTATTTTAATGAAAATACAGAAATATAATAGAAACGTAAAAGATAACAGAGGAATTTCGAGAGTCCTCTTCTCTCCTAGCCTAGGCCTTTCCAAATCTTTTCCTACCTCTTACCTAATCAGCTCCTCATTTTATTGCCTTCCCTCAAATTAATTATCATAATTAACATTCATCTCCTACGATTACGCCTCCCTGATTCTCTCATCTGACTAATCCAATCATCAATTATTGTCACTTATGATTACACATTTCTCCTGCCCTATTATTCCTCCTTTTTCTTTATTGCTTCTTCTAGAATAATGATAAGGTAAAGGGATTATTTTCTTTCCTTTTTTGGCTGCCTTTGCTGCTGACTCAGCATTCTCTCTCTCTCCAGGGTATGTAACAATACCTTCCCCTTGAAGCATCACCTTGTCCTCAAGGTGGACGGAAGGAAAGGCTTCTTGAATTGCAGCTGTATGATGACAGTTGCAGCTCTTCCCGTTCAGGTTCCCCTGCATGGGCCTCTTGGTTCATCCCTACGTCTCCTTCTGCCTCCTCTTTTGCATCTTCTCCTAGGAGTATGATTTGATAGTGCTTCATGGAGCACCTATGATCAGGTCCCCACTTCTCTCCACATCTGAAGCACAACCCTTTCCTATGTCTCTTTGCCCACTCTTCGTTCGAGAGTGGCCGTGTGCCGCTGTTACGAGTCGTCTGCAAATGAGAAGCGTTGCTGCCTCCGTTTGAACTGGTGGTAAGGCCTGTACGAGTAGGGGTGCCTCTGTTTGTGTTGGATCCAATCTCGCCCCTCGATTCGCTGCCGTCGTGGGTGTTGTACTTCGCTGAACTAGAATTTTTGAAAAATCCAAATCTAGCTCCCACCGAACCAGATCCGCCTGATCCGCTCCCTTCCGGCAACCACTCCACCCTCTTGCCATTAGGGTCAACTCCGGTCTCCTTCCATGCTTGATTTCTCCATTCAATAGCCATGGCTCTATCTATTAAAGCTGGTAAATTATCGAACTGAGCCACCTCCAATTCTGCCTGAATTTCCTTTTTGAGTCCATTGACAAAGATGCACATGAGAGCCTCTATTCCCAGGTTTCTCTGCATTCGTGCTGCAGCCTCAAACTCTCGCCTATACTGAGCGACGTCCTCCACTTGTTTCGCCTCTAGTAACGGAGCCATGGGGTTGAGAGCAGCTCCAGGTTGAAAACGTTTCAATAAGTCCTCCTTGAATCGTCTCCATGTCTGAAATGGTGTGTATTCTTCCCACCATTCGAACCAGGTGAGGGCCTCCCCTTCCAAAGTCATTGTTGCAAAATCCAGTCTCTGCGCCGGAACTACTCCGATTACCCTGAAGTAGCGTTCCATTCTCACCAACCAGCCATTCGGATCCTCCCCCGAGAATACCGGTAAGTCAAGCTTTCGAATTGGTTCGAATCTCCTCTGCCCTTCGTCTCCTGCACCGTTCCCTTCTACCCTCTCGTTATCTTGCTCGTTCCTTCCACCATCATTTCCTCCTCCGGTGTCGTTAGCACCAGCGCCTCCACCTTGGTGCTGTTGAGGTAGCAACTCCCCCATTTGTCTCAACATATTTGCTGAGAATGCCTCCAAGGATCGTTGTTGAGCTTCCTGTAACTCCTCAATCCGTTTCTCCACCGCCTCCAACCTTGACTCCATGGCAGCTCGCGTGGACACCATGCACAGAACACCCAAAACCGGGCTCTGATACCAGTTGTTACACTGGTATTTATTTTAATGGAAATACAGAAATATAATAGAAACGTAAAAGATAACAGAGAAATTTCGAGAGTCCTCTTCTCTCCTAGCCTAGGCCTTTCCAAATCTTTTCCTACCTCTTACCTAATCAGCTCCTCATTTTATTGCCTTCCCTCAAATTAATTATCATAATTAACATTCAATTCCTACGATTACGCCTCCCTGATTCTCTCATCTGACTAATCCAATCATCAATTATTGTCACTTATGATTACACATTTCTCCTGCCCTATTATTCCTCCTTTTTCTTTATTGCTTCTTCTAGAATAATGATAAGGTAAAGGGATTATTTTCTTTCCTTTTTTGGCTGCCTTTGCTGCTGACTCAGCATTCTCTCTCTCTCCAGGGTATGTAACAAGTTTGTTTGATTTTTTTACTAAGAAAAATTGTTATCATCAAATTTCATCGAGATAGAAAAAGAAATAAAATTTGGCATCATTGATGAATTTGGTGTCATTTAATCCAGTTCTATAGTCATAGAAACAAGGAAAATTCTAATACCATAAAAAGTATCAGACTTAAAGGTAAAAAGATGAAACGAAAAAAAAAAAAAAGAAAATATATTTCAATTATTGTAAAAATAAAATATTGATTACAACAGTTATATATATATATAAAATTGAGCACATTATTACTGACATTTCTAAAACCATACATCTAACAAATTAATTGTCACTCTATAGACTCCTATCACAACTAATACACGGTCACTTTTGATAGCCAACATGTAGTTAGACTTATTGAAATTTTATGTCCTACATACAAACACAATTATATTAGGAGTAAATTATCATTCGAAAGCAATGCATTACATATATGGCTTAAATAGTGCCAAATAAACAAGACCTCCGACCTTACCTAATGTCCTAGATTAATGAATACAAGAGGATTGAGAAATAATCCTCTAATATTGAAAGTTTTTACTTTTCTCTTCGACGTGATCTGGTTAGGAAACAAAAATATTCAGCAAGAATTCCAAATAAATAAAAAACAACAAAAATAAGATGTCTCCAGTCTCCTTCTCCTCCTATGATTGGCTGAAACTTGAAAGCACATACGTGGTTTATGCGCAGCATGTAAATTTTGGGTGGGGCCCATAGTTTACAACATTAATGTCATAACTCTGACTAATGAATTACAATTTAAAAGGTTTTTGCATCGATGTATGTTAGAACAAGGGCAAAGAAATAGAAAGAACAAATTGATTCATCAGGAACAGTATTTTATTGTGGGGCAATTTAGAATTTAATAGAATTAAATTTGTCTTTATTTTTTTATTGAAATTTTTTAGAATTGAATATTACGTTTTTTATTAGATAATAATTTATCATAAAAAATATTTATCTTTTTTGTTAAATATAAATTTTATATTTTTTTATAATTTATAAGTACCATTTCACTATTCATAATTTTTTTTAAAAAAAAAAAAAAAAACCCTGTATTCCTTCTCATAAAATACAAGTTCATTCGTATTTAATTTGCTAATAACTATAATGGGAATGGAATTTATGCTTTTTCTCGCAAATCTTTTTCTGGAATCGTATGCAATAGTTTTAATTTGGATGTAAAAAATTATGCTTTGCCGATCGACTTTGCACTTAAAACTAAGATATGATAGTTGTTGTTGACTTTGACATTTTCTCTTGGGTACTTATGCTTGTTTTCTTTTTTTTTTTTTTCATGTAATTACTTGTTTATTCTTTTAATGTAAGGCACATACACCTAACACTTGTTTATGTAAAATCTAAAATCAATTTCTTAATAACTACCGTATAATGTAGTAGTTAGATGAATCATTTATTCATTTTAAAATAGTAATAGTAATAGACAACCAAAAAAACAATTAGTAATAGTAATAATAGTCATATGAATAAAAGAATCTCTCAATATAAAATTAAAAGGTTTACGTGCCTTTTGCAGCATCTTTGCTCATCAAAGAGTTTATTGGTCATAAGAATATATATACACGTCATTTGACATATTTCATATTTTAATATATAATTTATGTATAATTTAATTAGTAACGGTATTTTGTATATGCATAATATAATTGATTTGTCATATATTATTGATAATATACAATTTTTTATATTTAATTATATATTTATATTTGTATAATTTATAAATTATTAATCAGTAATTAAATTGAGTGTTTTTTAATATATAACTATGTGCAGTCACAAAAAAAATATATATAACTATGTGAAGTTATTTTTATTAGTAGTTGATCCTATATCTCTGATATAATTTTATAACATCAATGATTGATCTTCATTTTTATATAGAATAATTATTTAAATCAGTTTTTAGTAATTTTAAAAGTAGATATTTTAGTTTTAAAAAAAAATTAATACACAGATTAATATTTAAGATTTTACTTTAGTAGATAAATTAGTCTTTAGTTTATTTTTTGATAAAGTAATTACTTAAATTAGTCTTCAAAATTTTTAAAAATAGATATTTTAGTTTTTAAACAAAATTAATATACAGATAAATCCCTAATATTTTTTTACATAACAGTTTCTCGTCTATTTTATTTTTACTATTTGTCAACCTTTATTATTATTAACTTAGCTCTGTGTATGTGAACGATGTCATCACTAGTATATTAATACACTCTTTTCGTTAGAAACGAGTAAGGTGAGTAATAATGTTTTGAAATCCAAATTAAAATATTTTTTTAATACAAATATGTTTTTCAAAATAGAACATCTTTTGATTATATTAAATACAAAAATATCAAATAGTTTAAACCTTACATTTCTTGTAGAATAATCTCTAATAATTTTATTAAACATTATTATTATTATTATTATTATTATTATTATTATTATTATTAAATACTTTTTATATTATAAATACATACATACAAATCTAATAAATTAATTTATTATTACTTTTATCTAAAAAATATAAAAAATTATGATATAGCATCATTGTGTAATTAATAATAATAAATAATAATTTTATTTACTTTTTTTTTATAGAAGACTGTTATATCTGACGAAGAAAAATATTAAAAATTGATGTTTACTAATTTTTTTTGGTGACTAACATATTTGTTTTTAAAATTTTTGAAAATTGACCTGGTTAATTATTCTGTCAAAAAATAAACTGAAAATTGATTTATCTGTTCGAGTAAAACTTTGAAAATATTTTTGTGTATTAATTCTTTTTAAAAATTTAAAATATTCATTTTTAAAATTTTTTAGGACTGATTTAAATAATTATTTTTTTATATATCTACAGTAATATATAATTAGGTGGATGTAATTTGATGACACATTTATTAAACCACTCTTCCACCTTAGCCCATGACAACAATAAAGACGTCTCACAGCCCACAAATTCAGCCCAACAGAATACACAAATTAAATTATAATTTAGTCTTTATCTTGTCTTATAGTTATCTTTATCTTTATCTATATCTTATCTTTATCTAATTTTATCTTTCATAGGCTAATACTCTATATATACTTAGTTTTACCTTCATAGTTTACAATTCATTCAATAAACAATCAATAAAATTTCTTCATCTTTTTCTTTCACAATTCTTTTATTTTCCTATTCTTTCACAATTTTATTATGGTATCAGAGCTCCTCTTGAGCTCTGCTGACATCCATGAATCAAGGAGAAAGGGCACACCAGCAACTTCATTCGGAGTCTCTTTTGAACCTTTCGTCAGCCCAACACTTTTCTTTCATGGCACTTCCTTTCAATGAAGAAGCTCGTCCTTCAAACCAACTTGAACTTCTGCCAAGTCCAACTACTCATTATCTTTGTTCTTTCAATACCTTTTCTACTGTTAACAATTCTTCAAATCGAGATTCATTCTTGAATACTTAGATCATTGATTCTGGTGCCACAGATCACATTACATCAAATTTGTCTTGGTTTATTTCTAACACACAAATTTCTCCTATTATTGTTCATTTACCAAATGGTTCTCGAACTACTGTTTCTTATAAAGGCATCGTTCAATTTTCACCATCCTTGGTTCTTCATGATGTTCTTTATTTACCTCATTTCAACTTTAATATTATTTCTGTTTCAAAAATTACTTCAGCACTCATATGTGAACTCACTTTTTTATCTTCTTCTTGCACTCTACAGAGTAACAATTTGGGGACAATTGATTTGGCCAGAATGAGAGAGGGATTATATGTCTTTGAACCCAATTTCGGTAAAAATTCATCCACTACACACTCCATAAATTCCATCCAATCTCCACCCATTACACCTTCCAATATATGGCATTTTCGTTTAGGACACCTTTCTGGGCAAAGACTTAATCATTTACATAAACAATTTCCTTTTATCTTTATGCATCATGACGAGGCTTGTGACATTTGTCATCTTTCTAAACAAAAGAAACTTTCTTTTTCTCAAAGTTTTAACAAAGCCAATGCAAGTTTTGATTTATTACACTTTGATATTTGGGGTCCGTTTCGACAAAATTCTATTCATAATCATAAATATTTTTTTACTATTGTTGATGATTTTAGCCGCTTTACATGGGTTACTTTATTAAAATCAAAAGGAGAAGCACAGAATCAAATAAAAAATTTTATTACTTTAATTGAAACACAATTCAACTCCAAAGTCAAAACTATTCGTTCTGATAATGGACCAGAATTTATTTTACTTGATTTTTATGCTTCAAAGGGCATTATTCATCAACGTAGTTGTGTTGAAACTCCTCAACAAAATAGAAAGGTAGAACGCAAGCATCAACATATTTTGAATATAGCTCGTGCTCTTATGTTTCAATCTAATTTACCATCATCTTTTTGGTCTTATGCTGTTAGACATGCTGTTTATTTACTTAATAGAGTTCCATCATCCGTAATTAATTTTAAAACACCATTTGAGATTTTATTCAATCTTCCACCAAATTATCATGACATTAAAGTTTTTGGATGCTTATGTTTTGTTTCTACCCAAATGGCAAATAGATCAAAATTTGATCCAAGAGCCAAAAAGGCTGTATTTATTGGCTTTCAATCTGGTTTTAAAGGGTATATTGTTTATGTTTTAGAAGATAAAAGAATTGAGATTTCTAGAAACGTAATTTTTTATGAAAAGATCTTGCCCTTAGTCACAAAAAATGTCCAATTCCAGACACTTAGCCCAACATTGCCAAACACACCTTCTCAAAAACAAGATTCAGTTAGTCTTCCAGTTGAACCCTCACCTATACCCATTGACCCAACTCCACCTAGTTCTTTATTTTCTCCAACAACCTCTCCTTCTTCCTCACTATCGTTTCCTAACCAAGTTGAACCCATGACCACCGAATCCCTTTCAACACTAGACACCAGCCCACCATCACCTTCTCATCCACCGTCACCTTCTTCACCACCTGAGCAACCCCATCCTCGTCATTCCGACCGGCCTCACCGACCTCCAGCATATCTCTCTGATTACTTGTGTAATTCCTCTCTCATCTCTACAAATCAATCTCTCTCAAAGTGCAAGTATCCTTTATCTTCAGTCATGTCTTTTTCTTCTCTTTCATCTTCACATAAAAAGTTTCTTTTATCTCTACATTCTGACGTTGAGCCAAAGTCTTTTAAGGACGCCAATCAACACTCTAATTGGCGTAGTGCTATGAAAGATGAGTTGGATGCTCTTGAGCTGAACAAAACTTGGCGTCTTGTTGATTGCCCTGCAGGGGTTAAGCCGGTTGGCTGTAAATGGGTCTATCGCATCAAACGCAAGCCTGATGGTTCAGTTGATCGATATAAAGCACGCCTTGTGGCTAAAAGGTTCACTCAAACTGAAGGTGTTGATTTCTTGAAAACTTTCTCCCCTGTTGTCAAGCCTGCCACTATCAGATTAGTTTTGGCATTGGCCTCTATGAAGCATTGGCCTATACATCAGTTGGATGTCAATAATGCTTTCTTACATGGGGATCTTTCTGAAGATGTTTATATGACTCTGCCACCCAGATTTATATCTCCTCAACCGAATCAATGCTGTAAGCTACTAAAGTCACTGTATGGTTTACGACAATCTAGTCGTATGTGGTATGACAAACTTTCTCATCTTTTGCTATCTCATGGATATCAGCAGACCTCATCTGATTATAGTTTATTTGTCAAATTCATTGGTGATCAAATTTCTATCCTTTTAGTCTATGTTGACAACATTGTTCTCACTGGTAATTCTATTTCTGAACTTGCTGCCGTTAAGTCTATTTTACATCAACACTTCCGAATTAAAGACTTGGACCCATTAAAATATTTTTTGGGTATTGAAGTTGCTCAATCAGAGAATGGAATTTGCTTATCTCAGAGAAAATATTGCCTTGATCTTTTGGAGGATTCTGGTTTATTAGGTGCTAAACCTGCCTCTGTTCCAATGGATAGTACCACAAGACTATATCAAGACCAAAGTCCCTTGCTATCCGACCCTTTTGTATATCGTCGTTTGGTTGGCCGTCTTATCTATCTCACCACTACTCGACCGGACATCATGTATGCCACTCAACAATTAAGTCAATTCATGGCATCTCCTACTGAATCTCATCTTCAAGCTGCCAAGCATGTGTTACGATATCTGAAAACTAGTCCCGGCAAAGGACTTTTCTTTCCAAGGGAATCAGAAATTCAGCTTCTCGGCTTCAGTGACTCTGATTGGGCCGGATGTCCTGACACTCGGCGATCTTTAACAGGTTATTGTTTCTTCTTAGACAGTTCTTTAGTCTCTTGGAAGACCAAAAAACAAACCACCGTTGCCCGCTCTTCCACGGAAGCAGAATATCGTGCACTTGCCAACACAACTTGTGAACTTCAATGGATACTAAATGTGTTACAATTTTTACGCATCTCTCCTATTCGCCCACCAGTTTTATATTGTGATAATCAGAGTGCTCTTCATATTGCTGCTAACCCGGTTTTTCATGAACGGACCAAACATTTAGAGGTTGATTGTCACTTGGTTCGACAAAAAGCTCAAGCTGGAGTGATGAAACTTCTCCCAATTCCCTCTTCTGGGCAACTAGCTGACATCTTCACCAAGCCTTTGTCTCCTCAACCCTTCCATCTTAATCTGAATAAGCTTAGTGTTCTTGACATCTTTCATCCTCCAGCTTTCGGGGGCGTATTAAACCACTCTTCCACCTTAGCCCATGACAACAATAAAGACGTCTCACAGCCCACAAATTCAGCCCAACAGAATACACAAATTAAATTATAATTTAGTCTTTATCTTATCTTATAGTTATCTTTATCTTTATCTATATCTTATATTTATCTAATTTTATCTTTCATAGGCCAATACTCTATATATACTTAGTTTTACCTTCATAGTTACAATTCATTCAATAAACAATCAATAAAATTTCTTCATCTTTTTCTTTCACAATTCTTTTATTTTCCTATTCTTTCACAATTTTATTAACATTAATTAATTTTTTTTACTAAGAGGTTTAAAGTTGAATCTTACTACTTTTTAAACATGTAAAACATCCCATGACAAGCGGTGTTCCAAGGTAAATACTAAATACCATGAAAAAAAATTAATAATTAATATACGGCATGTGAAAACAAAACAGTAACATATTTTATTTGAGATATGTTAGAAAGTTGAAACCTCAATCAACGGCAACCATAGAAAAGTGAAATGTCAGTTTTTAATTTTCTTTTAGAAGAAGTGAAAACTCAAAACCGTGTTTGGTTTCTGGAATAATGAGAACGCGTAGTAGCATTTTAATTTTCTTTGGCTATCGGAGCATGAATTCTTATTGCAATGAATCCCATTAAATTCCTTCCATACACATGGCTTCACTACCATGCATCCATCACCACTCCTATTTAAACTCTTCTCTCTCATCTCATTCCCAAATTCATCACATTTCTCTCTTCACTTAATCAAATCAAATTCAAGACAAACACGCCCTTAGATCTCTCTCTCTTTATCTCTCTCTATCATGGTTCTTTCGGAAACCGCTACCGGCACCGATGTCTCAGTCCACTCTACCTTCGCCTCGCGCTACGTCCGCGCCTCCCTTCCCAGGTAGGTCGCTTTAGAATATAAAATACATATTAAAAATATATAAAATAATACATATATTAAATATGCACAAATATATACAGGTTTAGGATGCCGGAAAATTCCATACCAAAGGAAGCAGCGTATCAGATAATAAACGACGAGCTGATGCTGGACGGAAACCCAAGACTAAATCTGGCGTCGTTTGTAACGACATGGATGGAGCCTGAATGCGACAAACTCATCATGGCTGCCATTAACAAGAACTATGTTGATATGGACGAATACCCTGTCACCACTGAGCTCCAGGTACCACTTCTATTATTATTTCATGAAAATCTCATATGGTATTAGGTAAA
This sequence comes from Arachis ipaensis, assembly GCF_059453495.1. Lineage (NCBI taxonomy): Eukaryota > Viridiplantae > Streptophyta > Magnoliopsida > Fabales > Fabaceae > Arachis > Arachis ipaensis. Next base: position 16,687,901 of record NC_142442.1, read on the forward strand.
TGCATGTGTCACGGGTGAATATAATTCTCCATAGTTTAATTATTACAGTGTCACCGTCCTTCACTCCTTTACTAATATTCAAATGTGCTAACGTCGGGATTGTTGTATTACTGGGTTCTTTCTGGTTTTTTTTGTCAAAATGCCCAAAGTCTATAAACCTAACACTAGGAATTATTTTGCTTGCACATTAGACACTTGATATTTAAATAAATGACGTAAAGTATAAGTTGAACAATAAAATAAAATATTTTACAAACAAAGACTACAATTTGTTTATTCTTTCAAAAATCATACATCCACTGACTCTTAATTTTAGTTATTTAAAGCTATATATATTACTCTAAAGTTTTTCGCTTTAGTAATATTATCCAAAATAGTTGTAAATAGTTTTAATTTCTATCCTTTCTTATTTTGTTAAACCTTTTTTTTTTTAATTTGTCATTTCTCCCTCTCTCCATATCTCCCTTTCTCTTGGTAACTCTCCATCCTCTCCCCACTATCTTCTTTACGGAAAAAAAAAATACGGTATGGGGAGATACGTTGAAAAACGAGACTGTAGTCTAAACTTTTGTGAGCAGTCACCGATAATTCGATATCAACTCTCAAGAACTACAGCTGTAGAGCACATGTAATTTATCAATCCAAGTACATGATAGTTATCACGTCCAAAAAAAAAAAAAAACACGTACATGATAGTTAACAAAACAGGAGTATTTTCATTTGTTTTTTTTTTTTTTGAATTTTGCTAAGTATAATATTAAAATTACAAAAAAATTTATATATTTTTTATTCATTATGCTAGGTGTACATCAAAATACATACTAAAAATTAGTTAAATTACACAGTTATTTATACATAAATATATAATAGTTAATTTTGATGTGCAAATAACCCCAAACACTTATTTAGACCGACTAATAAACTAACCAGACCAACCAAACTTGGTTACATTTAATATCTTAAAAAGTTTCCACTTGCATTGTTAGCTTTATTGTTTTTTAATCATTGAAAATGAAAACATATACTTTTCGTAAATTGTGTTTTTTTGTGTGATATTGAGGCCTTTTATAATATTTATTCCTTTTTTCTTTCTTGGGTCCCGGTCTAAATTATTTGTTGGACTTGTTTAAATTTCTGGACATTTAATTGTGGGCCCATTAGCAAAGATGGGGTGACTTAGTTAGTCATATCAACAAAATCATGTTGGTCAATTTAAGTGATATTGGACACATAGAAATAACAAAAATCCCAATTTAATCCCTAAATGGTTTACCAAAAAAAATCCCTAAACAATATATCGAATAAATTAGTTCATAATAAAAGTATTTGACAAATTATCCTCTGATTTTTAGAATATACACAAATTAGCCCTTAATAAAATAAATAGATGAATTAGTCCATTATCTTTTAGAAAGCTTGGACAATTTAATACCCGAACCATACTATTTTTTAGAAAAATTAGGAACTAATTTTACTACTTTTCAAATATATTAGGGACTATTTTGTCCGTTTATTTTATCAAGGACTAATTTTTCTAATATTTTAAAAATTATGAACTAATTTATCAAATTTTTTATTAAAAACTACTTTGTCCGATACAAAAATTATTAGAATCAAAATTTTGGATATTATTCCAAAAAACATTTTCAAAAGAAAAAAAAAACAAACACTTTCTATTAAAAAAAATTGAAAAATTCTAGAAGTCAGCACTTTTATTAAAATCTAGACAGCATTTAAAATTATTTCATTAGATATAATCTTAAACCATTAAAAATATTAATAATGATTAATTAGTCGCTACAAATCACAAAATCTGCCGCTACTAGCACTCCTAAAAAAAAAGCGCAGTGATAAATCCCTTTCTTGACTTTGTTCCTTGTTCCTACCCTCTCCTCTAAGTCTATAGTGAGTTTCCTAAAGTCTAGTGATTCATTGGGGGGCATTTTTCCATGTTGATGATGAGGCTCTGGATTCATAAACAGAATTGTGTCATCAATTGATTGGAGAAACTTTCTCTTTATATAGTGAAGGTCATCTTCTTTCTCTTTCAATACAAACATATATGGGTTGTTGGTGAGAATAGGATTGATAATAATATATGTGGGACAGTTTCCCTTTTATCTTTTCTTCATCAATATCAGTGCTTTTTAATTCCTTTGTTTGTATGTTTTCTGTGGACAACATTTCTATCAGTTGGTCAAATCAAATGCATCATGCATGTACAAAATTATGTAGTATTTTGGATAAATCTACAGTAGTTTGGAATATTGCCCATTAGCATCACTAGTATAATTTAGATGATTCGATAGAAGGACTATTATCTTCTAAATTACTCTTAATGTTATAACAATGTTTGATATGTAACATTCAGCTCAAAAAATTTAAGTTACCAACGTGTTATAAGTTATAACCAAACATCTTAATAGTCAAGTAATTAACGTTGTTTGAAGGCCAACGAGCTATAGCTCAAATTACAGTCTCTCCATATCTCACCTAGAGGTCACGTTATTTGAATACTCATATGTAGATATCTTTATGAGAATCGTTAGATGATTTGATATATTTAACTAAACCGGTTAAGATAATACATGCAACGTTTTAGTTATGATCTTAACATGAATACATGTTATTGCAGAACCGATGTGTGAACATGATAGCACATCTATTCAATGCGCCACTCGAAGACGGAGAGCCGGCAGTTGGCGTCGGCACAGTTGGGTCGTCGGAGGCCATAATGTTGGCCGGGTTGGCCTTCAAACGGAAGTGGCAGAACAGAAGGAAGGAACAGGGATTGCCTTTTGACAAGCCCAACATTGTGACTGGTGCCAATGTGCAGGTTTGTTGGGAGAAATTCGCCAGGTACTTCGAGGTGGAACTCAAAGAGGTGAAGCTTCGCGATGATTACTATGTAATGGACCCTGAGTTGGCCGTGGAAATGGTTGATGAGAACACCATTTGTGTGGCTGCAATCCTTGGTTCCACTCTCAATGGAGAGTTTGAAGATGTCAAGCGCCTTAACGACCTCCTTGAGCAAAAGAATAAGGAAACAGGGTACGTACATATAAACATCCTTGTGCTAATAATCAATTAGTTTGTCGGAAATATTTGGTAACCAAAGAAAATCAGCAAAAAAACAGTCAGAACTTGCCTTATTTAGCATTCATTAATTGTCGCGTTATAAATGTGTGTTAGATGGGAAACTCCAATTCACGTGGATGCAGCAAGTGGAGGATTCATAGCGCCATTTCTATATCCAGATCTTGTGTGGGACTTTAGGTTACCATTAGTGAAGAGCATTAATGTTAGTGGCCACAAGTATGGTCTTGTCTATGCTGGCATTGGTTGGTCCATTTGGAGAAGCAAAGAAGACCTTCCTGAGGAACTCATCTTCCATATTAACTATCTTGGTGCTGATCAACCCACTTTTACTCTCAACTTCTCCAAGGGTATATCTAACAACTTCATTCCAACACCATACTCTAATTCTACTATTTATTACTTTCCCTATTATTCATTAAATGTGGTATTTATTGATCCAGGTTCTAGCCAAGTTATTGCTCAGTATTACCAACTAATTCGTTTGGGTTATGAGGTATTCCACTAATCCTTCAAATTCAACTTGATTTTAAACTAAGAAAATAAGGGTGTATTCACCTCTCAATTGTCCATTACCCTTCTTTCTTCAGAAACAAGTTACACTTTGGTTTTACTATATAAAGGACTACTAATTAATAATGATTTAAATGTTTTATCACATAACATTAGCTAGATACCATTTAATTTTACATCTCTTTTCATTTTGTGAATGTTAATAAGACAACTAATAGTGTATAATAGAATCTTTCACAAGACTATTGAAATATTTAATTATTGATAGATGCAATAGTTGTCTATAATTTCATGAGATTGATTTGCTAAAGAGAATTCTTATACATCCAACAACATTTCCATACATGATTCTCCAAAAAATTTTGTCCAAATAAAGTTACTAAATGCTTTGTCTTGATTGTATTTTCAGGGATATAAGAATGTCATGGAAAATTGTAGAGATAACATGCTAGTACTTAAAGAGGGACTCGAGAAAACAGACCGTTTTAAAATTGTATCAAAAGATAACGGCGTGCCGTTGGTGGCCTTCACACTCAAGGACAGTAGCCACTTCAACGAGTTCCAAGTCTCGGACTTCTTGCGTCGCTTTGGTTGGATAGTGCCGGCATACACCATGCCTCCAGACGCGCAGCATGTTACCGTGCTGCGTGTTGTCATAAGGGAGGACTTCTCGCGCACCCTCGCGGAGCGCCTTGTCCTCGATGTCCAGAAAGTGTTGCATGAGCTGGAATTGCTTCCTGCAAGGGTAGTGTCCAACACCACCGTGACACCCAATGGAGAAGTTGTGGACAATAATGTGAAAGTCAAGAAGAGTGAATTGGAAACACAAAGGGAAATCACTATGGTTTGGAAGAAATTTGTGATGGAGAGGAAGAAGATGAATGAGAAGATGAATGGTGTTTGTTAGAGCTAGCTAGCTTTATTTAGATAATTGTGATTTATGATGGAAGATTGATTAAGTCTATGCAATATTTTTGTTAAACTCGTACAAATTAGAGAGATGTATGTTTTAAGCGAGAAAAGAAGTTCTTTTACTGTTGAAGGAAACTTCTCCTCCATGTGTGTTTAAAATGTATCAACCATTATTTTAGATCATACAAAAATTTCTCCAAGATTACATAGATGATAATATCTTATCTGTTAACAATATAAAATATCAAAATTAATCTCATGTTTTAAACACTTCAAAAGTTAGTTGGAGGCAGGATTTATGTTATTTTATGAGGTGTAAGTTGTTGCTATTGTCTTCCCAAATCTGGTTAGTTTATGAGTCCTTGTTTCCATGTTCTCATTAGTTATTCTATTTGATGTCCATCTCATTCAATTGAGAATCTAGATTATAGATTTTCTTATCTTCCCTCTGCTTCTTAGTTCTTGCTATTGATCAGATAATGTTGTAGTACACTAGTACAATAATGAAATACTGTGCTGAGCGCTTCCATAATCCATACATCAAGAAAATTATAGAACTGAAAAGTAAAAACATACATATGATTAGGACCAACATTCATTTAATGTCCTTATCACAAAATTCCAAAACAAATTATGAGAATGTGGTGACAAGAGATGAGTATTGGTGTCCTTTTTCTCCAATTTAATATAGAATTTGCCAGCAAGGAAGATACTATATTTCTGGTGAAGAAACCAGTTTCAATAAATGAAATCCACATGAGAAGCTCAGGCATTATTAGCTCAATTAATTCATAAATAATTGAAGAAAGAAGGAAATGGAATGGAACCTATATATGGAGATATTTGAATTAATAGTGAAACGAATACATACATGTATATACACAACAATAGTGAAAAGAAACATTATCTACCAATGTTTTTCATTGGTGCAGATACAAAACTTGGAGGTCAAAGGTGAATGCTTTAGATAAATATTTATCTTTTATTAGTACCATGGTACCTTTAAATCAAGTTTCCCCAAAGAAAACCTTGCTTATCATCCATCAATTACATAACTAATGTAGAGTTTCCATAACCTTCCATAGATCATTAACTTGTAGCAGCATTTCGACACCAACATTCTTGCATTGCCCTTTAGAATGAAATGAATCACTCCAATTAATTTGTGCCCAAAAAAGTTGTACACACACCAGCACTCTGCCATGAACTATGAGTACTAGAGGCACAAATTGCATTACCTTTAACCCACCCCCCCAAAATTCCTTTCCTCAAGGCCTCTTAATTGCATGTTATTAAATCATTTACATACATGAACAAATGAAGAATCTTTCTATTTACACTATTGAGTCAATAATTATAAGATTTTCCAACTCAGACTATATCTATACCACTGAAGCTGTTCTCTGAAGTTGAGGTAGAAATGGTGATTATTCCGTCAATGTCAGATACACTATCTTGCAAGCTCAATAAGAGTTGAGAGTGCGAGGTACTTAAACCTGTATTTGGTTTTGTTGTTGGGACAATAGGAACTTCAGCATCACCAACCAGCATCTGAACCACACTCCTCATCGAAGGCCGAGCCAACGGGTCCGAGTTTGAGCAAGCTAGCCCAACCATCAGCACCCTCCTCATCTCTGCTTCGTCGAATTCGTTCTCGAGTCTCGGATCAGCCGCCATTAGCAACCTCCCTTCCCTATGCAAAGTCCAAACCCATTCTACCAAATTGCTACTAACACCGCCTTTTCCAGCCCCAGTAGCATCTTTCTCTATTGGTCTTCTCCCACTAGCAACCTCAAGGACCACCGCCCCGTAACTAAACACATCAGTCTTCTCAGTAGCTTTGCCAGTAAGGAGATACTCGGGCGCCAGGTACCCCATTGTTCCGGCTGCCACTGTGGCATCCGGAGACTTATCATGCTCAGTTTGCCTTGCCAAACCAAAATCCCCCAACCTGGCATTAAACCCTTCATCCAACATTATGTTACTAGTCTTAATATCCCTATGAATAACCTGATTCTCACACTCTTGATGCAAGTATGCCAATGCGGATGCCACCCCCAACAAAATCTTTCTCCGGTGAGACCAAGGCAGAGGCATCCGGGCCTCGAACAAAGCCTTATCCAAACTCCCATTAGGCATCAAGTCATACACCAACAAAATCTCGCCTTTCTCGTGACACCAACCCTGAAGCCTAACAAGATTCCGGTGCCGAAGGGTTCCAATTATGGACAACTCAGACAAGAACTCATTCTTACCTTGACTACTGTGGCTACACCTCTTCACCGCAACAATTTCTCCATTCTCAGGCATAACACCTTTATACACAGTACCAAAAGCACCATGACCAATGATCCTATTAGCATTGAAACACTTAGTAGCAGCCTTCAACTCCTTATAACTAAACTGCTTAGGCATCTTAATAATCTCAGAACCAAGTGTATCCAATTTCTTAACACGCTTGAATTTCTTAGAATAAACCCAAATCAAAGCACCAGCAAATAAAGCAAGAACAAAAGCACCAGCAGTAACAACACCGGCAACCGCACCCAAATTTTCTTTACACAAACCATTGTGGCAAGAAGACGACTTACTCTCCTTTTGTGCCACTGAAGGCGCAATTGATGGCGGTGGCGACAACGACGACGAAGAACCAGCTGAATTAGCCCCCGGGTTCATCAGAGTAACCGCCGGCGGTGGCGGCGCCGCCGCCCCCGCCGAAGACGACGGAAAGAAAGAGCTAAAGCTCCACCATTCAACACTGTGAATCTCGGTGCTTCCTTGTGTAGAACCAGAAAACCCTACATACATAAAATCGTTGAAGTATCTATCGGCGTCAAGATTCATTGTCAAAATGGGGTCTTTCGGTTTCAGATTCGAGTACGAGACCCACACCGTTAAAACCGTTGTTGATCCATCGAACTCGATCCACGCGTTCACCGTGTCACCGCTTTTGAGATCGACATTGATGAATCCCAAGTCGAAAACCTTCGCCGAAACCATGCTATTTAAGTCCACGCCGACGTGGTTACCGTTAATGTCCTTGAACTCAGCGTCCATTAACGTGTCGAATTCAACGGCGACGAACTTCGTGGCGGCGGCGGCAAGGCCGAGACTTCCGCCGGCGTCGCCGAGGGAGTCGTCGTCCGGCGTGAGGACAAATGCGAGGCCGCCGCCAATTGATGAAGGGTTGAGATTGGTTACAGAAAATGAGAAGAAGGTTCGGAAGCTGGCCGGAGAATGGTTTCCCGGTTGGCGGAATCTGACCGGACGAGAATATAAGGCTCTGCCGGAGCCGGAGTTGGGGACGGGAAGGTCGCGCGTGAGGCTGACGGTTCCGTTGTTCAAGTGAGCGTCGCCGAGGAGCTTGAGAGAACTGAGCGTTAAGGTTCCAAAGTCAAACTCGGTGGAAGCAAGAGTGGGTGTGAAGAACAAAAAGATGAAGAATGTGAAGAAGGAAAGAAGCGACATTGAAGTGTGTTTTGGGGGAAAATGGAAGGGTTTCTGATTTTGATTGAATTCCAATTGGCGAGTGTGTGTGTAGTATGTAGTGTTAGAGTCGAGAGTGTGATTTTTGTTTTGTTGTTTACTGAACGTGAAAGTGTTAGCTTCTTCACGGGTTGAGAGAGAGAGAGAGAGAGAGAGAGAGTAGTTTGGAGAAGGAAACTAAACTAAACTAAACTAAACGGAGGAAGAGAACAAGCGATGGCATGAAGTGGCAGAGAATCCGAAGAGGGACTGAAGATGACAGGTAGGTCGACATGTCGCCACGTGTTCCCTCTCTCTCTCTCTCCCCTCAGCAAAATACTCTCTTTATACGTATGTGTGTTGGTATCATAGTGTGTATGTATATACTAGCATATAGCATATGTAGGAGAGTGATATCACTTCTATAATTCAATGTTTAATTAATATCAGTTAATTTTTTAAAAAATATTTATTTATTTTAAATTTAGAGATTAAATTATAAATTTTTTTATTTTTAGTTTTAAATTATAAATCTAAATTTTCACAAATAATTACTGTTAGCTAGTTAATTAAAAATTAATTCTTTATATTTCTATGTAATTTTTTTTAACAGTTAATTTTGATACATTAATAATATATTAAAATATTTTATATAATTAGTTTTTTGTTACCTATGGTATCTTTCAGCCCGACAAGTCAAGGACTAATCCGTCGCAGATCTAAGCTCAATTTAAGATCTGTCACTGGCCAATAAGTTGTTCCATGCACAAGGCAAGATTTGAATCCTCCCACACTTGTTTAACCGGACAAGTGAACTGTCCATTCGACTAACCCAAGTTGATTTTATATAATTATTTTATTATATCTATTTTTATGATTATTTACGTAATTCATATAAAAGATAATTACTTTTACTGACATAATAATACATAATTTATATATACATATAAAATTGTTTATATTGATATAGATTAAAATTAAATTTTATTTTTAAATTATCTTTCATTTTTACAGTTTTACTTTTTTATAGTGAACAAAAAATTATTGTAAGAGAAGTTTAAAAATAATATATAATAGAAGAGTGACATTATTAATTAAAGACGAACAATATTTCATTATTTTCGTCTTTATAAATTTTAATAAATTAAATTATTTTGATACTAAATGTTTGTCAAATTACTATTTTAATCAATGAAAAGTTTGCATAACCAAAATAACCATGTATGCATGTATCTATATTTATATTTATATAGAGTATATGACCCGTAAAATAATTTATACTTTATTTGTTTTGTTTTATTAGCCCTCCTAACGTCATGTGCATTAATGTATTTTGTAGGTTTATATTGAATTCAGTGACTTTATGCGATTCTATCTTTTTGTCATGAGGTATTTTGAAAGGGATGTGTTAACGCAAAATTGTTGTATTATTGCATTAATCGGATAATGTTTAATGTATAATGTTGTGCTATTAAGACGATGAATTCAATGTTTTAAGGTCATATTATTCTGTCTATTCAAACATAGTATAAGAAAGAGTATTAAACTTGATCAAGTACTCTTAGGCATAGCATATGAGTAGTAAATAGTGTTGGAGGGAGTTGTAGATAAGATAATTAAGTTTGTTTAATGATAATTTGAAAAAGAAAAAAGCGTAGGTTAGGAAGAGAAAGCTAATAGCTATAAAGGTGTGAACTTAAAGGGTGGCTTTGCGTCTAAATGCGTTAAACTGTAGTGCAGACAAATTCTTAATCTTACCCCCCAAGTCAAGGGCTCTATCGGTCACGCACATGTCCACTCTCCAATAAATCTACCCTTTTTCTATGATTATTATTATTATATTACAAATGCAAATAACTAGATATTCGCATAGTATTAAACAATAAATTATTATAAGGTCAGAGGGATAACATAACACATCCCTACTGTTCTGCTTCCTTATTCCCTGATGCACACTGTGACCCTCACAACTGTTCTGCCCCTACGGGTAATATTAATTTGGACTTCTAATTTTTAATTCTAAAACCATTTATCTAACATGGCACCATGATCAATTGCTAGATTTATTATTGCAACTGCAAATGTGGGTTTTTAATTGACAAAATTAAGTGGCAACTTTATAGATAATATGCTACCGTGTTACTATTACAATAATTGCATAATTTAGATGTTTTTGTCTGTGTATTGCAGGGGATATTGAATGGTCAATCAATGATATATGTAGCTCAACATAACATGAGAAGGAGTGATATGCTGGAACTTCAAGTGGGAAAATAACAAATTCATGGAAGATCGGGAAGTTATAATAGTAGAAAGATTTAATAGGAATATATAACATACAGTTGAGAATGCATGAAATATTAAAGGAAATAGTAAAAGAGGAGATAACTAGAAAAGTAATGATAAATGTATTGAGGGATGTGAAGCTTGTTAGAGGGAGTGACGATTCTTTTGTGTAGTAACTTAACCAAGCTATGAGTTTTTCTCTCTGAATTTTTTTTTTCTTGAGCTACAAATTAAGGAGGACTTTTTGTTGGAGGTGCAAAATTATGGAAAGGATGTGCCTTCAAGAACAAAATTGATAGTTTGTTTGCTATTTTTTTTATAAAAAAGAAAATTTTAAATATAGTCAAACAATACTTACAAATAATTTACATGTGGTGTATAATAGATGGTGTGAATTATCTATAAGTAAAAAATTTTCATACCTTTAACAAATTTATATATAGTCCAATCCTATTAATTATTACTTCTTTTTCAAATTTGGATTTTGTACGTATTTTTTAATGTTTTCAAATATTTGTTTATTTATAATATTTAGATATATATATTTTTTTAATTTGTCTCAAATATCACTTTAAGATAGAGAATATATATCTTTAGAAAAAGTTATATCGAGAGTAAGGATCTGTCACTATATTAGTTATTATATACAGTAGTATTAAGAAGTCAGCATATTTTGTAATTTATAGTTATTAATTAATCATTATTAATATTTTTAATGATGTGCCAATGAGTAATAGCTCAAATGACATAGTCTCTCCATACTCAATTAAGAGGTTGCGAGTTCGAATCTCCTATCTTTGGTATAAAAAAAATGATGTGAGATTACATCTAATGATATGGGATTACACACTCTTCTTTTAATAGTTAAATGCTGACTAAATTTTAATAAAAGTACTAACCCTAAAACTTTCTCTTATTATGTATTTGTATTTTTTTAATACGTATTATTATATATATTATATAATTAATTAATTTATAGTGTACATATAATACAGTAGATAAATATATATATTAATTGTATTAATTCTATCTTTCTATATTAGGGCAACTTTTAGAAACAGCAAAAACAATAATGAATAAAAGAATTGGATATTCTTGCTGGCTGATAAGGCGTAGATAATCTGTATGCATATTCTAGCGTAAATGCCAATTTAAATGCGAAGAATATTAATATACATACGTTAACATATTATCACCCTAATTATAAGAGAATCACTGAATCAATAATCTATATCTTTAATACATTCTGTAAGGTCTTATAATATAAATGCTGTTCTAGCCTTGTAGGTATAGGAAAAATTTATGTCAATTATTTTATATATTCTTGTTGGTACAGCTTTAGTGTAACTTGCACTTGAATGTTGCCCAGATTCCTATTATCAAATACAATCCAAGTAGAAAGGAATAAAGGAAAAATTTAAGGGGAAAATAAAAAATAAAAAAAGAATCATCTTTTATGCCTCCAATTTTTACAAATAAAGAATAATGTAATTGGAAACGAAGTTGCCTTCCTCCCCCTTTTCTTTCCCTTCTTGGATGTTACTTTTATTCTTTCTTTCTTTCTTTATTAGCTATCCTTTTAGTTGGAAATGATGTCTTAATTCTGTGCTTGACAATGAAAAGTCATTATACACTCATAAAGTTAATTTAGGTTTTAAAAAAAGAAAAGCCTTTCATCACCAAAAATTAGTTGACAATAAATAGAGGCTAAGCAAGTTTAGAACAAAACATCTAACCGGAAAAATAGCTGCCCAAGATACGGATAGATATTTTCATATCATTTTAAATGCATCTAATAATTTTTACAACATATAAAAATAAATAATTATAGTTGATTGTAAGAAAATAAATAAAAAAGGTTATAATAAGAACAATAATTTCTTTCATAAGACAGTACAAGTTTGAGATGTGGGACAACGGAAAATTAAACATATGCATAAATGCTGCGTTGAGAATTGATGCACACGCAATATGATATCGTTATGTATGTTTCCACGATATTTAATAATAATGAAATGAAATAAAGATGACGATCGGTTCGTTATATATTAATGCTCCTAGTCGTATTAGAAGAGGAGAGAGAGAGGGAGAGAGTATAATTTTATTTATTTTATTTTATTTTCAATATTGATATCATTGCTTATGTTGCCATATAAGATAAGATGCTGTTTCCACCACAACAAAAATGAGAAAGGTATATGCATATGGAACCAATTAAGCTTTTAGTCATACTTTACCAAGCTTCTACTCAAACTACTCCATGATGCCTTTTTTGACAATTAGGTTACTTCTTCATAAACCTTATCTCATAAACACCAATTAATCCACATAACCAAACCAACTAATCTCTTTTGGGGACTTTATATTTACTAATTTTAGCTTTCACCAACCAATTAACCTCTTCACTAATTTCTAATGTCTTTTCTCAATCCCTTTTGATTTCTTATACATATGAATTATTTATTTGATGAACTTTTTTTGTTTCATTAATTAGAAGTAAAAGTCCATTACATATTTTATGTTACGTTCAAGTAGCCTTTTACTTAACTTCTTAATAAAATTAACTTAAACTAAAGTTAGACTTCTAAAAAATGAAAAATTATACAACTTCAGATTATGATAATTCTGCATCGTATTACTAATGAGTGATGACTTCAACAACCAAGTAAGCTCATCAAATCTCTAATCTTGATTTTAAAACCACTTCTTAAGCTTGGTCTCTGCTATATATAGTCAACGCTTCCGTTGCCAATTTGGCTATTATATCATTATTTTGTATATAACATCAGCTCTAACAAAACATATATTAATAATATTACATTACGATTTACGACCCAACAAAAAATAAATAAATACAATAATACAGTGATATAATATGGATGTCCGGACAACTCAATTTTTTAACGTTAGGAGGCTCAGGTTGTCAAGAAAAATTAAATTTAATAAAATTTAAAAAGGATAACCTTTATAAGTATATAAATAGAGTAACATGGTCTGAGATAGAAGACACACACACCATTATATAAAACATTATTCTATTTATAAGCACATTCATCAATATATAAAGAGTAAATATATATGAATCATCTCATTTATATTAAGTTAATAATATTAGTAAATATTAATACTAGAGTAGTTATCTAGTTACATTTTTTTTTTTATTTATTTTACAACACGTTATTAGTACGAAATTCTGATCAAAATTTAGGAAGATTCAAGTAATAAATTTTCATTATGCCAAAACTCTCTCATCTAATATCATGGACATTAGATGTCGAAATTCATCTTGATTCAATGGATCTTGGAGATACCATTAAAGTTGAAAATAAAGCATCCCAGGAGAATAAAGCCAAAGCCATAATCTTCATTCATCGTTATTTTGACGAAGGATTGAAAACTGAATATTTCACATTAAAATATCTGCTATTTGGAAGAACCTTGAAAAAATGTATAATCATCAAAGAACAGTGATATTTCCTCAAGCTCGATATGAATGGATGCATTTGCGTCTACAGGATTTTATAATCATCCGGTTGCTTTAATCACGTGTCTCCTTTGCGTCATCTTTTTTCGTCTTTGACTACCACTACAAATGCACTTTCTGTCAATACTGCTAATGGTTCCCTCTTGCATGCGACACACAATGGTTCTATTTTCCAGCCAACTCTTAATCTTCCTGATACTTATTATATTCCCAAATTGAACTTTAATCTTATTTCTATTAGTCAACTTGTTGATCTCGGTTTTGTTGTCACTTTTTCCATTTTTGGTTGCCCACACCTCCTTGGGAGAGATGCGTCCTCTTGTGTCTCATAGTGTTTTGGGTCAAGTTAATCATGAGTCTTTTGATTGCATTTCTTGTCAAACTGCTAAACAACCCGCTTTATCTTTTCACAATAATTCCTCTCTTGCTTTCTCTCCTTTTGATCTTATCCACTCTGATGTTTGGGGTCCCGCTCCCACCGCTTCTATGGGAGGAGCTCGATACTTTATCATTTTCATTGATGATTATTCACGCTTCACTTGGGTTTATTTGATGACTAATCGCCATGAGTTACCTTAGATTTATATTAACTTTGCCACTATGATTAAAACTCGGTTTTTCAAGGTCATTCAGATTTTTCGCCGCCATAATGCTATGGAATACAGTGATTTCAAACTCTTAACCTTTCTTGCAGAGCAGGGTACTTTGTCTGAGTTTTCTTGTCCTGGTACGTCACAACAAAATGGGTGAGCTGAACACAAACACTGTCACATTCTTGACTCTGTTCGTGCAATGCTTCTTTCTTCTTCGTGTTCTAAGTATACTTGGGGTGAAGCTGTTCTTACTACTGTTCATGTTATCAATAGACTCCCTTCTTCTGTTCTTGGTAACATTACTCCCTTTGAGCGTCTTTATCATACCTCCCTAAATTATAGTTCTCTTTGAGTTTTTGGTTGTATCTGTTTTGTTCTTCTTCAGCCTCATGAACATAATAAGCTTGAACCTCGGGCTCGTATGTGTTGTTTCCTTGGTTATGACACTGAACACAAGGGTTATCGTTGTTGGGATCCTCTCTCTAAACGTATTCATATATCTCGTCATGTTGTCTTCTGGGAGCATCGCATGTTTTCTCGGTTCTCCTCTTTTGAGTCCATTCCTCCTACTCAGTCACATTTTTTCACTAACCCCAATGTTGATATTTTTCCTAGTGATGATTCTACAGGTTCTATCTCGAGTCACCCTCCACAGCCTCCTGTTCTTCCGCCTTCTCCATCTCCCAATGATTCCAGACCGGACGACGATCCTACTCCTATCGTTATGCCTCCTCCTTCCACTCGTTCTTCTAGGGTAAGAAATCAACCTCCTCATCTTCTTGATTATCATTGTTTTTCTACTATTCTTTATCAACATGAACCTAAGTCATTCTGAGAACCATCCACAAATTCAAATTGGCAACAAGCAATGCAGGAAGAAATACAGGCACTAGAAAAAGCACACACTTGGAATTTGGTTGATCCTCCTACTAATCAGGAAGTTGTGGGAAGCAGATGGGTATACAAGATCAAGACTCGCTCTGATAGTTCTATTGATCATTATAAGACACAATTGGTTGCTCAGGGTTGTACGCAAGAGTATGGTATTGACTATGAAGAGACTTTTACTCTTGTTACTCGTCTCACATCTGTTCGAGCTCTTGTTGCCATTGTTGCGGTCAAAAAATGGTCTCTGAGTCAGATGGACGTGAAGAATGCATTTCTTAATGGAGATTTGAAAAAGAAGGTCTATATGAAACCCCCCTCCGGATTATCCTTGTCCTTCTAGCAAAGTTTGTCTCCTTCGCAAGGCACTTTATGGACTTAAGCAAGCTCCTCGTGAATGGTTTGACAAGTTTAGCACTACCGTATGCAATCTTGGTTTCACTTGCAGCCCTCATGAGAATGCTCTCTTCATTCATAAAAATGAATGTGGAGTTATTCTTGTACTTCTGTATGTTGATGACATGATTATTACTGGAGATGATGTTAATGGTATCTCTGATCTCAAGGCGTCTCTTCAGCGTACTTTTGAGATGAAAGATCTTGGTTCTCTCAGCTATTTTCTTGGTCTAGAAGTCATATCCACTGATGATGGCATCTATCTCTCTCAAGCTAAATATGCTTCAGATCTTCTTGCTCGAGTCGGAATTACAGATAGTCGCACTGAGTCTACTCCTCTTGATCCTAATGTTCGATTTACTCCTATGGATGGCACTGTTTTGGATAATCCTACTCTTTATCACAGCTAGTTAGAGGATTTGTCTACTTAACTGTCACCCAACCAGGCATCGCCTATCCGGTTCATGTTCTTAGCCAGTTCTTGTCAGCTCACCGTACTACTCACTATGCGGCAGTTCGTCGCATTCTTCGCTACATCAAAGGTACCCCATGGCCTTTATTTTTCTGCCCATTCATCTTTATCCCTTCAGGCGTACTCAGATGTTGATTGGGCTAGTGATCCCACTGATCGTCGTTCCACGACTGGTTATTGTTTGTTTCTTGGCGACTCTCTCATTTCTTGGCGAGCTAAGAAGCAAACATTCACTGCTCGATCAAGCACAGAAGCTGAATACCGTGCTCTCGCTGATACCACTGCTGAAGTTATCTCGATTCGTTGGCTTTTCGAAGACTTGGGTGCTCCTCAGTCATCCCCAACTGATTTTTTTGTGACAACCGCAGTGCTATTCAGATTGCCCATAATGATGTGTTTCATGAACGTACCAAACATATTGAGATTGATTGTCACTTTGTTCGGCAACGTATCCTTATTAATGTTATTCGTATCATCGCTGTTGGAATACTGGATTAGACTGTTGATATCTTCACGAAGGCTCATTATCTAATTCGTTTTCAGACTTTGTTATCCAAACTCAAGATGGTATCCTTAGCTCCCACTTGAGTTTGAGGGGGGATGTTAAGAGAATAATTAGAATCAAATTAGATCAATTAGTATTATTTGTATTTATATAGCGTATCTGTATATTAATTGTAGGATTCTATACTTTTATTACTTTAATTCTACTAACAGCTATATATATCTATTGTACATTATACTTTTTCTCAACCTGAATAATACACTATTTTAGATTATCTTCTTGTTTCTAACCATAAAAACCAAAATCATGATGTAGCAGAATTATGATTCTATCCTTTATTTTATATAGTTAAATTAAATGAAGAAATAAATTCAGATAGGTTTCATTGATTGGTAGTTCAGATTACTTGGATTAAATTTCAGTGTGATGAAACCAAAACCACCCATTTGTTTGTGGGAGAACATTCTCTGTGGAGAACCTAATAAGACAAACTGAGACTTCTCTGCCATAGTTCAATCTCTTACGATTATAGTACTAGACCCAAATTGTTTACCTTCATTTAATTCTGAGTGTGTCTAATGGTTCATTTTCAAAAATTATACTATATTTACATATTAATATCTTAGAATACTTATTTAATTTTGGAAACTTCTATCACCTCCTGAGTCTCATCAATTATGTGTTCATGTCATTCTTAATTGTTCATATCATTCCCTTTTTCTACTCCTTTTTTGCTGGAGAAGTTGTAGTTCCTGTATTTATGTTTGAAAACATTTAATTTTGAGACATTAATATCCTTCCTCTTTGCAATATCGCAATTCATATCTCCTTCCTGTTTTATACTGCATTCACCAATTCATAATTTTAATCAATTAACTGCATTTGCCAATTCAGAATTTTAATAAATTTATTATACAAAGCACTTTTTTGGTCCATTAATTTATGCATTATATTATTTTAAACGATGTTCCTCTCATTACATAGTTAGTTGTTATTAGACACAATATGCCTTTATTATCTTTACCTACTGATTCAATTATAATTTTCTAATATAAGATCTTAAAACCTCTTTCAAAATACAGAAGTTTTATATAATGCAATATTATCCCCATTGTACTTTAAGTTTAATGTATATAAAAGCAATGAACAAAACTAAATAAAAGATGCAGCTATATACAGTCACTTAGCTTCAATACATAGGTCTATTTACTTTCCATTAATTGCTTGGAACTTAAATTTCTTAAAGTACCCTTAGTTTATTAAATTAAAGAGTTTAAGTTCATTTTGTTGGGCTTTTTCTCTCTTTTGTGAGACTCAAGTCTAATTTTTAGGATGTTTTTTTGTACTCATTATGTCATGACCCTAATAAGATTTTTGGAGTCATTTTAAGAGTGAGAGTATAGCCATCAAAGTGAGAGAGAAGAGGGAAAATAAAATTTTCGTTTTTATGTAAAGTAGTAAATTTCAAATAATAGTTTTTCATTTGTTCACCGTTAGATCGACGTGAAATTTGGACTTCAGATTCTTCTTATTTTATTCTTCATTTTGGACGGTGAAGATTTTGATTGGAGGTCTGCAAAGAGAGAAATAGGCTTCGAACAACTCTATTTTTGGGTATTTTTCATCTTCTTGCTTCTCATTTGTAAACTTTGGTGCTTTGATGTTTTGGCTGGTTATATGCACGATTTATGCTTTGTTTGAAACTCTCTTGTACCTCATTTAATTATAGTGGAGTTATTTCATTTATTTGGAGGACTCGTGATTTTTAACTCTCACATTGCGGGGTTTTCACGTTAAAATCTTGGTGTGTTCTTATTATTGCTTTACTTATTATATTTGCTTGTTCATAGTTGCTGCCATATTGTGTTGCAGTCATGCTACACATCCATGTATCCATGTATCCAAGTTGGCCCAAGCCCAAATTCACTCACGCGCATTAATGAAGCGTGATTACACGCGTCCGAAATCCCTCGTTACTTCATTTGCACTCATTATGAAAAAACGTTACTTCTTCCTCAACATGAAACCACTACACGAAACTGCTCATTCTCTTCGAATCTCTCTCAAAATCACTCAAACTTCACTCATGTTCTCTACGAAAACCACTACTAGAGAAGAATCGCGAGAAGATTTCGCAAGGAACAAGCAAAAATGAACAAAAATAGAAACAGAGACTGACAAATGTATGAGAAAAACTACTGTTCATTTGAAATCTTGCAATGTAGCGTTTCTCCTAGTTGTATTTTAGGTTTACTGGATTAATTTGCTTCGTTTAGTACATCGACGTATTCTGATTGCATTTTTACAGTATATCTAGGGCTTTGAATAAAATTTGTTCTTATTTTCATTCAGTTCAGTGGATAGTATAACTAGGGCTTTGAACTTAGTTGTTACTCTACTCAGTTCTTCTTTTGCATGGAGAAATACTATTCTTGATGATTGAAAGTTCATAACGATTTATTCACCACATGAATGTTGTTCGGTTCGGTGGCCTTTGTGATTTTCATTCACTTGATATTTAGTGTGTTTAGGGTTTAGGGTTATTCTAATTGTATTTTTACAGTATATCTAGGGTTTTGAATGAAATTTGTTCCTATTTTCATTTGGTTCAGTGGATAGTGTAACCAGGGCTTTGAACTTGGTTGTTACTCTGGGGGCTTTATTTTTATTCACTTGATATTTACTGTGTTCAGAGATCAAATGATTCGGGCATCTGAAGCAATAAGACTCCCAAAGTCATCTGTTGCCCTCTCCAACCCTTTTTGTAAATTCTCATATGCGGATTTAGATAGTAAATAGGATATACTATGATTGATTGGTTGTAATTAACAATATTTTGTTTAACTTGTTTAAAAAAATAAACAATGCTTCTTTCAATGTATATATGTCAATATTAATGTAAATGTTAATGTTAATATTAATGTAAATGTTAATGTATATATCTAATCTTAATATCAATATATATATCTAATGTTAATATTTATATCTGATTCAACATGGATTACTCCTTATCCTGTCGGTATGAGATAATTTATATATCTGTTGGAACTGTCTGGCTGCTATTTTGTTCCAGATTCACAGTGAATGGAATCAGTGTATTTATCAACACATTAATAACCCCAAAAAACATAGTAAACCAAAATTAATACATTGGATGAACCGAAAAATTGCATATATCAATATAGTAGAGAGCTAATTATAAAAAAATATTTCTATCAGTATTCAATTTCAGAAATACCTGAACTCTTTGACATAGCACAATAAATTGACTATTTAATAAAGAAAAAAGTAACTTTTGAATAAAGAATTTCACAAAAGCTAATATCAAAAACAAAAAAAGTGACTATTCATTAAACACTAACAACAGTGAGAAATTAACCCTCCTATAATCTCAGTGAACCGAAATTTGCTCATGGGTGAAAAGAAATTTATATTAATAAAACTTGTATAATCCTCTCTGGGATAATTTATATCCGGTGCATTGTAAAGGTTGGAGCTTGACTGAATCGTTGATCCGCCGTTTAAAAGGTTCAATTGCAAAAGACATAATCAATCGTATATTAGCAAAAGACACAAATAATTTTTTTCCTAATCGCAAGCAAATCAATCTTACCTCCCTTGGAGCTGTCTTTTTCTTTTTCTTCGTGGCGTTTGAGATCTTTTTTTTCATGTTTGATCCAAGTCTGTTCTTGGGCCGGCCTCTTGTTTTGACGCGTGGCGGGTTTTGAAGGTCGTTCACGTCGCTTCTTCGTGGGATAACAAACTTTTTCCTTTGTTTCTCTCTTGATATTCTTGCCTCTCAGCCATGACCTTGTCAAACGGCTGGTGCAGAATTCCGGTCAGCTCCTCAGACTCGGATGCAAATTCGTATATATTGTGCGACCGAAACACCAATTATATATAGTACCCAGTGAATGAAATATAATCCATTATATATATATTCAAATTCAAACTCCTTTCTGCATAATGAACCGAAAACATCATCATGGTGAAACAACTCTATAGTACTGAGTGAACGAAACATAATCCAGCATATAAAATCAAATTCAAACAGCTTTCTGCATAATGAACTGAAACACGTACTCATGATGAAACAATTGTTTAGTATTGATTGAACGAAACATAATCCATTATACAAAATCAAATTCGAAACACCTCTGTCTACAATTTAGATATTATCAATTCAATTCAATTCAATTCAGATTCAAAAATACCAACATCCATTGAATTCAATTTAAATAAAATTAACAATTATATTCCATTCAATTCGATTCAAAATTGAATAATCCAAACCTCATCAGCATGATTCGTTTCAGAAGAATAAACCAAATCGTTCTCATTCAACTTATTTGAAGTTCAATCATTCATTGTTTCGATTCAGAAGTGAAGATCGAAGAACAAAACAAAGAAGAAGAAGAATGACGGAGCTTATTATGTTGAATTCAATGCAGTATAGAAGGTTTACGTTATATATAGCGCATGTATGAAAAACGAGTGAGGGAGTGGAGGAGGCGCGTCTGGGAAAAGTTACTTGGATAGTTTGGATGAATTATTTACATGGATGTAGAACTTTTCTGATTATGTTGTGAGTGCTTCCATATTATTTTTCTGTTAGAGAGAGAGAGAGAGAGAGAGAGAGAGAGGATGTAGAAAATAAGTCGTTTCAACCTGTTTTTTCATTAGTCATCAACACACATATATATATATATATATATATATATATATATATATATATATATATATATACATCTTTTGATATGAAATTATATCAAATCTTTCCTATCTTAAAAGGCATCATTACGATCCTAATAAATTAGAATGCATAATTTTCTATCTTAGTAATAAATATACATAAGAGTACTCCTTGAGTATAGTATCTATACTTATTTATAGAAATATTATTGATATAATATTTTCATTAATACCCCCTTAAGTCGGAGCATGCAAGTCTTCAATGTCCAACTTGACCAATATTGCCTCAAACTTTTTGGCACCAAGAGCTTTAATAAAAAGGTCGGCCAACTGAGTGTGAGTGGGAACATAAGATGGAAGGAGGCATTGGTGCACGATCTCATCCCGAACAAGATGACAGTCTACTTTAATGTGCTTCGTGCGTTCATGAAAAACTGGATTTTTAAAAATGTGAAGAGCTGGTTGTGTAACCACCCTATCCCATGAAGCCTGTGATTTCTGATTCTTTACAACGTTCGCTGGCGCGCATAGGATTAGATATATGAAAATATAAAACGTAGATAATGAATTAGTTAAGAAATTAGCCTAAAAGCGTTACCAACCATTAACTCGGTTTTTCCTTCCTCTTTTTCAAAAGCACAGTTTTCTTTTTCTTTTCCCGGTTCAACCGAACCAAACTTTCCCTACTCAAATCTAAACCTGATCACTTCTCCTCTCAGCACCGTTTGGAACCATGGTCACGCCTCTTCAAGCATGCATTGATGCTATGTTGAGGTGAGGAGAAGCCACGAAACCTTATGCACTTCACCCACTTCCTGTTCTTCTATCTCTTGTTAATAGTGCTTCTCATTTTCTTTGAACCAAAACACGCACAAATAAAGGAGAAGAACAGAGAAGGGAAGCAAAACGAAATTGAAGAGAAGGAAGAAGCCATCTGCAGCAAGAAGGAAGGTGCCCCACCTCCCATCACTCTAAATCTTCGAAGCTTCTTTGCTGGGTGATAACCAGCAACTCTCCTTCTTCCTCTTCTTCAAATTCAAATTATGTTCTTCCCTTTTATTCCACCTCTGCCATTCTAATTCCAATTCTTGCTAGAACAGTAGTGACCATAGGCAAGAACTCTTCCCTTGCTCGAGTTGAGGTCGGCCATTCATTCTTGGAAGAGAGGCCAAAGCTCCAATTCCGTACGGTTATGGTTCTGATTCCGGAAAGAAATAAAAATAGAATTTCCAACTTCAAAAGAGGTAAGGGTTAGAATTATGGGTAATGGGTAATTGTTAGATGCAATTTCTGGTTGAAAAGGTGATGAGTTAGTAAGATTGATGTTGCTGAAATTCTGTTGATTGGTTGGTTTATTATTGTTAGAAGAAGTGTAGAATTCTAATGCTTTAAAGTGTGCTTGTATAACATAAATCATGGTAATTTCTGTTAGGCACATGGAATTGAGGTTTTGGCGTAGGGTTATGATATAATTTAAGTAGATATGGTGATGAATAATATGAATGGTTGATTAGTATACGTTGGAAACCTAGAGGACTAAGTTTGGTTAGTGAAATTGAGAAGTCTTGCTACAGAAATTCCTAATCTGTTTGGACAGCAAATTAAAAAGATAACTGGGAATAATCTGGACATGATTTTCAAACTAATCCATTTTTATAACAAATTTCTATAAGTCAATATTACTCCATAAAAATTTCAGGGAATTTGGCTAAGTGGTTTGAAAGATATGAATTTTTTAAGTTTAGTGGTTACTGCAGAATTTTCTGGTTTTCTAGTTCTGCAGTGCCAACTTCCGGACATTGTAACTTTTGATTTAAATGAAATTTTGGGTTGCTTCTAAAATGGTTTTAAATATCTACCAGTCTATTTTAAGTGAGTACAAGTTTTATATCCATATCTATTTTGTAGACTTAAATAAGTCACTTGGAAGATGGGTTGTTTGCTGGAAACTCTGAACTGATTTATGAAAACAGAACACCACTTCCAATTGATAATTAATTAATCAAATGAAGTGATATGAACCTGAAATTTGTGGATTCTGAAACTTAGGAGTATTGATTGTGATTTCACCAAAATTTAGAAGAAACGGATTAGAATTGAAATTATTGTGGAATTTATAAAAACACTATTGCTGTCTGTTTTTCTGAATCTTTATAAATGCAGTAGCAGAATTCTAAACCTTGTATAAAATTTAATTCTAATCCAAATTTAGTAAAAAATAACTCAAATTAAAGATTAGGATCTCTAGAATTATTTTATTAAGATAAATAGATCGTGCATAAATATTCATAATATAAGAACTACATGGCAAAATAGCAAGGTGCTACCCCAAAAATCTAAAGACAGCAGTCTTGGGTTTTCTTCAACATCTAGTGTCAAACTGCCTATAAAAATATGATTTCTAAATCTTTTGAAATTTGAGTTCAATACAAACACGTGGACATAAAATTTGTGCAAATCCAAGTCCGTTTGCTACATTAACTGTTAAATAGACAATTGGTGGCCAAGAAGGTTTTAGACTAAATAAGCCTAGGAAATGAATAAGATGTAAGCTACCCTAGAAAGGGTTAAAGACATTGACGTTGAGGGATAAAGAGAAGAAAGGAGAGTGAGGAACAATGAACGAAATAAAATTTGAGAAATTATATATTGAATGGGCCTTGTGCCGAACTGCTAATGCGAAAGTGCACGCCTAACAGATAGCTTGAGATTGCTAATGCGGGAATGTTCGCCTAACTGATAGCATTGTTCCTTACTGTGATACACATTGAAATGTTATTATAATGAGGCCTAATTGACATGGATAACCGTGATGCCAAGGTGTCTAATTGACACAGTAAAGGGACCATCTTCGGGGTTCACTCCGAGTAACGTCGGGTTGCGGGTAGACAACCGACGCATGAGCTCATGGCCTGCGCTAGGAACAGGCATGCATCATCTTGTTTGCACATATGAACTTCATGTGAATAATTACTGCCATTTCCTTTTGTTCATGATATTTACTTGTTATATGTATATTTGTGCCTTGAGTCTATGTGTTTGTTCTTTTTCTGTTTCACGACAACTTAAAAACAAAGACCCTAGGTTCCCCTTTTACCTTGCTGAGAACTCTAGGTTCTCACCCTTCTTTCCTTTCTTTTTCCCCCTCCCCAGACAGGTCCGGCAGAGGAGCTCTTTGAGTTTCGTTCTATCCTGAGCTATGAGAATCCGGCGCGCGACGGAGTCTTCATATGGAGCACGCTTGGGATCACTTTCTTGGACGATGTTCGGAGATCACTCCAGAGTTAGTCGCAGTGGATATTCCGCTCTTTTTTTATGATCTTAGTATTACTTTTCCCTCGCTTTTGTAGTACTTTTAGTGGGGTAGGACATCTTAGTAGTTTGGTTCCAGTTTAGGAAATCCGTGTGAGGGTTGGGACTAACTTCTTTTTTTGTATCTGTACATATAATTTGGTGTGATACTCGGTTTTTGATAGATGGCACGTATCCTTAAACTTAACTCGTGTATATTTGTATATATATTTATATATGTTATTTTCTGTTGCCTTGTGTTTTCTTACAACACAACCTTAAAGAAACTAACCTTGCGAGCAACTAAACGCTAATCCACGAATAATAGTTTATTCACGATTAAACCGATAAAGGCTTTTATTAATATTTGTTTACAAATCTAAGTCTAGAGCTAAGTAGGCCCGTACGACGAGTAACTCCTGAACATTTGGCATTGGTCATGACGTGTCAAAAGTTGGGGTGTTACAGCTTGATTGTCGCAATAAAGACGAATGGGGACATGATGAGGCACGTATAAAGAGGAGAGTATATCTTTAATCCACTTCAATTATCTTGTTGTTTGAGCCATTGAACGATATTTAACTTCAGCAGAGGAGGCAGACACTGTCTGTTGTTTCTGAGTTTTCCAAGATATTGGTGAGTTACCAAGCTGAATGAACCACCCGGTGATTGACTTGCGAGTGAGTGGACAACTAGCCCAATCGGAGTCACACCATCTATAGAGCTGCAAATCATTCTCTCGTGGGAGAAGAATTCCTTGCCCATGGTGTCCCTTTAAATAGCGTACAACACGCAAAGCGACTTGCCAGTGTTCGATGTGTGGATTTTGTATGAACTGGAATAACATGTGAACACTGTAGGCTAGATCAGGTTGGGTAAAACATAAATAAATCAGTCTTCCAACAAGCCGACGATATATGCTAGGATCGGATAAAGGAGAACCTATAGCTGACCCCAATTAATGATTCTCTTCGCAAGGTGTTGCTATAAGCTTAGCACCTAGAAGTCCTGTTTCGGTGATTATGTCCAAAGTATATTTTCTTTGGCAAAGAAAGATTCCAGTCGGAGATCTGGCAACCTCAACTCCCAAGAAGTATTTCAATCGGCCTAAATCTTTCATGTGAAAATATGTGTGTAAATACTCTTTGAAACATTGAATTGTAGCACCATTATTTCCTGCAATTACAAGGTCATCAACATATACCAAAACTACCAATTGCATGCTATTGTGGCGAAGGCTAAACAAGGAATTGTCATTTGGGGATTGCTTAAAATCATATCGAATGAGGACAGATGAAAATTTTACAAACCAGCAACGTGGAGCCTGCCACAGTCCGTAGAGAGATTTCTAAAGTTTACAGACCAGTCCTTGTTGAGGCACTTGAAAACTAGGGGAAAGCTTCATGTAAATATCCTCATCAAGTTCTCCATGAAGAAATGCATTGTAGACATCCATCTGGTGGAGTTCCCAATCCTGGGTTGCTGCCACTGCTAGTGTTGTGCGAATTGTTACTATCTTTACCACTGGGGAAAACGTTTAATTGTAATCCAAGCCTTTCACTTGATTATTTATCAAAATTACCAGTCTTGCTTTGAACCCCTCTATTGTCCCATCAGAATTGTATTTAATTTTATAAACCCACTTACATCCATGTGCTTTCTTTCCTGGGGGAAGGGTTGTGAGCTTCCAAGTGTTATTGAGTTGAAATGCACGAATTTCTTGGGACATCGTTTCACGCCAACGCTCATCTCTAATTGCTTGAGAGAAAAATAGAGGCTCATGTTCTGTCTGAAGAGAGGCAAGAAAACTACGGTATTGTTTGGAAAAAGAATTATAATTCACAAAATTTTGTATAGGATAGGACACACCTAAGGATTTTGATGGAGAGGGAGGTTGGTCGGTAGGGCTTATTGGTATCGTGACAGTAGAGACAAAATCGCGCAACCTGACTGAGGGTGTATTCATACGGTGACCCCGACCAAGTGGAACGTCCATCGTGACCAGTGGTAGATTGGAAGTCAGCGTTGTTTCTGCTGCACTTGGTTCCGATGTATCGTCAGCGATGTACTCTTTAATCTCTTCATTAAGCTCATGTCCCCCTTGTTTGTCAATAGGTGCTTCAATGAGGGAATTTCCAGCACAGTCATTTAATTGTGGAGTACTGAGTCCAAGT
Source organism: Arachis ipaensis (assembly GCF_059453495.1). Taxonomy (NCBI): domain Eukaryota; kingdom Viridiplantae; phylum Streptophyta; class Magnoliopsida; order Fabales; family Fabaceae; genus Arachis; species Arachis ipaensis. The sequence continues at coordinate 16,714,665 of NC_142442.1, forward strand.
GTGGGTGTTGAATTTGGCCCATTGTGTGTGTCTTCTTCAACAATTGTTTCTGTCACAAGAGATCCAATATCTTCAATCTTTGGTTCCAAAGCCTGATCCACTTTAAAAGAGAAAGTATCTTCAACAAAATGGACGTCACGAGAGACAAAGAAAATTTCTTTTTCCAAGTCAAATAGTTTTCATCCTTTTTTCCCAAAAGGATACCCGACAAACACACATTTTCGGCTACGGCTGGCAAATTTGTCCCGTTGCCTATTCTGATTTTGAGCATAACACAAAGAGCCAAAAACCCGCAAGTGCTCATAACTTGGAATTGTTCCATGAAAAACCTCATACGGAGTCCTGCCCTTCAGTATTGAGGATGGCGTACGATTAATTAAATAGCTAGCAGTTAAGACACATTCTCCCCAAAACTGAATAGGAAGATTGCCTTGAAAACGTAATGATCTAGCAACATTGAGAATATGTCGATGTTTGCACTCCACTCGTCCATTTTGTTGTGGTGTATTAACACATGACGATTGGTGAACAATGCCTTGTTGTAGGAAGTATTGTTTTAAACACATGAATTCCGTTCTATTATCAGATCGAACCATTTTAACATACTTGTTATATTGGCGTTCAACCAAAGTGAAAAATTTTTTCAATGTGATTGATACCTCATCCTTTTCTTTCAACAAATATATCCAAACCGCTCGTGAACAATCATCCACAATAGTTAAGAAATATGAAGCACCACACGAGGAGGGAGTTCTATAGGGCCCCACAAGTCACAATGAATTAAATAAAAAATATTAGAAGCTTGATAATCACTTAAAGAAAACTTATCTCTTGTTTGTTTGGATTTTTCACAAATTTCACAAATCTCATTGCTTGTATATTTCTCACTTACATTACGGAGCATTTGCACAATTTTAAATGATGGATGCCCTAGTCTCTTATGCCAAAGCGCTAGTTGATTCTCTGTTCTGGCATGACAAGTTTGAATCTTGTGTGCCCCACTATACCAATAAAGCCTATCCTTCTGCTCACCCGCTCCAATCAGCGTCCTCGAAGTGCGGTCTTGTATGACACAAAATTTATCAGTGAATTGTACTAGACAGTGTTCTTTATCTGTTAATTGAAAAACTGATAATAAGTTGCATTTTAATTGAGGTACATATAGAACATTTTTCAATTCAAGTCCTCCTTCAAGCATCACTGTTCCTTGCTTGCACGGCTCTCCATCTGGTAAACCTACTGGATACCCGCGTATAGTTTTCTTTTCACACAAATTTTTCAGGTTTCCCGTCATGTGGTTGGAAGCTCCACTATCAATGATCCATAAATAAAAAATTCTCTTACCAGTTATTTTTTCAGAGTCATTTGATTTTTTGCTTGTTGATCATATCTACCAATACTTTCCATTGCTCATTGTTCAATCCTGACATCTCACATGTCATGTCTTCGGTGTTGATAGCATGGCTACCACTTCCATCAGTGTGGGCCACATGTGCACGTGTTGGAATTTCTCGAGTACGCGTGCCTTGTCGTCCGTAACCTTTGCCACCGTCTCTTCTTTCATTCCTTGGCCGATCGCCCCACCATTCTGGATACCCTACAATCTGAAAGCATCTTTTAATATCATGCCCACTTTTGCCACGGTTAGAGCATATTGTTGATTTTGGCTAGGATCTCCTCGTCCTTTCATCCTGTTCCTTGCCTGCATCGCGAGTCCTACAACCAACCCTCTCTCTTCTGATGCCTTAGCCATAGTCTTTACTCTCTCCTCTTGGACTAGCATTGTGTACACACGATTCAGAGATGGCAAAGGATCTGTTGCCAGGATATGTGACCGCACCGTTTCGTAACTCGCATCATCTAGGTCCATCAAAAATTGGTGAACCCTCTCTTCTTCCCTTCGCTTCTCAAGTTGAGATCCAATCCCGCACTTACATCCACCACACGTGCATTTGGGAATTTGCTCGCACTGTGCTAATTCATCTCACAGTAGTTTCAATTTCCCATAATACGCCGTCATGGTCATTCCTTCCTGCTTGCATCTCGTCAAATCTGACTTCAGTTGGTGTATTCGTGGTCCGTTCACAGCGGAAAATCGTCTTTGATATCTTCCCACAGTGTTTGCATGTTCTCAACATACGCAACGGTTGACTGTAGGCTTGGTTCGATCGTGTTCAAGATCCATGATACAATCATGGATTGGACTGTCCACCAATCCTCAAGATCAGATGTACCTTGTTCTGGTTCCGTGAGAGTTCCATCAATGAATTCCATTTTCTCCGAGTACGAAGTGATATTTTCACAGCTCTGGTCACCCGCATTGAGGTCATATGGCGAGTAAATTTTCTTAGTTCCTTAGAGTATGCTCTGATACCATGTAAAAAATAAGTTGTTTTAACCTGTTTTTCCATTAGTCATGACACGTATATATATATCTTTTGATATGAAATTATATCAAATCTTTCCTATCTTAAAAAGCATCATTTATGATCTAATAAATTAGAATGCATAATTTTCTATCCTAATAATAAATATACATAAGAGTACTTATTTTAAGTACGGTATCTATACTTAATTATAGAAATATTATTGATATAATATTTCTATTAATACAAGAGAAAATAAAGTATCTCTCCGTAAATTACTTGAATTGCTTTCATGGATGTCTATAAAGGGTAAAAGCAAGGTTTTGAAAGCCAGTTCGAACTGGTCGGTCGAACCGTGAACCGTTACTAATTACGGTTCAGACAGAAACGAAAACCGTCAAATTAAAATCGTCATTGGACCGCCGAACCGGTCGGAAACCGGTCGGTCGAACCGAACCGTGATCCGACCGGTTTTTAAATTTCTGTCAAAAACGGCTGCGTTTTGGTTGCTGAACCATTACCCTCTCCTCTCCAGTCTCCAGAACGCGAAGCAGCACTCACCTGGACGGCTGGACCTCGAGCTTCCGGCGCAACTTCCGTCCAGCCACCGTCGCTGTCGCAACTTCCGTCCAGCCAACGTCAGCCAGCTCTATTCGCGCAGCCACTTTCCATCGCGCAGCCTGCTCTGTTGATCTTCGAAAACCGAAACCACCGCCAGCGCCACTTTCGGTCGCGCAGCCACTTCCCGCGGCGCCAGCTCTGTTCCATACGTCCACCCCGTCAGCCACTGTCTTGCCAGCCACTATCCCCGCCAGCTCTGCTTTTTTCCAGGCTTCCAGCTTCTAGCCCTAGGTATTTATTTTTTTTCTGTGTAATAATAATTGTTGAATAATTGATTGCGATAAGGATCACTGCCGGAAACGAGCCTTTTCCCATGTCTCCCGAACACAAAGCCAATTGAGATGAAAGCTTATATTTGCTCCTTTACTTCTGTTGTCGGCATACTGGTCTTGGCCTTTATTGATTAGTGATTAGCTCTGGTTCATTACTGATTTTGTGTGTTGTTTTTTACTGTTTTGTTTTGTGATTTAATTGTACCTAGATTGTGACTCTTGATTATTTGATGGCAATTATTGCACTGTTTCTGACTGATTAGTGATGAACTCAGTGCTCGATTGTTCATTTGTTCTTCACTTGTTCATCATTTTTTTTTGTTTTTTTACGCTCTGTTTCTGTCTTTCGAAGGTCTGGTTGACTGGTTGTGTTGTTAATTTTTGTTGAACGATTATTTGATTGTTGGTTTACTCTGGTTCTGCTGCTGTTTATTGATTATTGATTATTTCGAAGCTCTGTGCTGCTGTTTTTGTATTGTGATTTTAATTTACTAATTATTGATTTTGAATGTCTTGTGATTGTTGATTAGTGATGTGTTGCTGACTTGTGTTTGTTTGACTGTTTTGTGATTTACATGTGCTTGGATTGTGACTGCTTTGCTGATTTATTGAGTAACATGATGAAGGAGCATTAAAGTGTCAAGTTTAGCTCTGGGTTATTGTGAAATCCTTTTGCTTTTCCTGATTTGTTTTGAGTATCTTCAAGTGAATACAATTTTGCTGTGAGAACAGAGACACCTCTCTTGATTAGAAATTTGTGGTATGTTAGGTAGCAGGTTAGAATTAGGTGGCAATAGCTTTGAGTCTAGCTATGGAAGAATGAGGTTTCTGAACTTCTAGTTTGTGTTAAATGATATGGAGTGTATAGCTGCTACTTGGAGGAACCTTCATTCTTTTTTTTTTTTTTTTTGGTGAGGAAACCTTGATTCTTTTTCTTTGTTGCTTGGACAAATTTAAACCAAAGTTGGAAATGGTTTGATATTTTTTGGTATTTTTTTTATGTAATTGCTTTATTGATCAATGTCATCACAGCAAACATTTATAGGATGAAGAAAGGATTTTGGTTTCTCTTATAGCAAACTTTGAAAGCAAAAGCTTAAGTTCATTAAAATATTTAAGTTTGTACTTTATCTAAAGGTGATGATATTTTATGTAGTGCTTTAAATTTAGAAGATATTTTAAAGTTTATATTAGATTATAATTATGTTTTAGAGTGTTTATTTATAATTTATTTATTATTTTAATATAAAACGGTTTTTTCGGTTAGACCACGGTTGAACCACTGAACCAGTGAACCAGTAACTAGAGCAGTTTGATAATCGGTTCGGTTTTCAGAACCTTGGGTAAAAGAGTCATTGCTGTTAATTCTGTTAAGCTTCTAAGCTGCATTAGGTAAATTCGGTTAGGACAGTTTCAGAGGTTAATCACTTTCCTGATTTAGCATGTTAGTTGTGCAAGGTAGTTATACTTGAGCTGCTATATAAGGCTTTTAGTGTGTATGAGTATGAGTGTAAATGAGATGCTTAGTTTACTTTTCCTAAATATTACTTCTTTCACAATCTTCTCCACAAACTCCTTCATTCTGGTTTAGAAGATTGCTCAAGAAATCTTGCCCGAGTCTCACTCAAACTCTTACAATATTGTACCCGTTGTATGTGGCACGGTGATGATTATGGAAAAGTCTAGGGGGCCAGCAACTTTGTTAAATTCTGGCCAGCATGTAACCAGCAAAGAAAAGTGAGTCATTGGATGAAATCTCACACCATTAAAACCATCATTGATGGCTATTTGATGGCTACAAATTACAAAAGTTGCTGGCCCCCTAGCATTCCTCGATGATTATTGTGAATTTGTTTTCTATGCAGTAAATACCTGTTGCTCTTGCCAATGAATTGGTTCCATTCAGTATAGATAGGATTTGGCATATAATGGGTCTAGAAGGCTCTGGTTGCAATATGTTTAATTTTCAGTTTTTCAATAGCAGCAGTAGATCAAATGAGTTTAAATTTGGGAATGGTTGGAGGCAATTTTGCCAGGCATACAAGTTGTGTAAATTTGATGTTTGCATCTTTAAGATTGTTTCTAAAGATTCATTTCAATCAAGGTGGAGATAGAAAGGAATGATAAGCTTTAGCCTTGAGCTTCTTATGCCTGTTTTAATGATCATAAGTTGTGCATTGTGAAGCTTTTGATGAAGATTTCATATTTTGCAGTTAGCTGATATGTATTACCAGTCATGTCATGTCTCTTAAGTGTTTATCAATGATTGCTATATCTTGCGCAAGTTTATAAGATATGCTTTGTAATGAGAATTTTCATATTTAGATCTCTCCCCTTCAACAATTTTTATTATGTGATAGCTTTTTATTTTTCTCTTTATGTACATTTCTTCCCCTTTATTGCTTCCTATGAGATGCTAATATAGTACATTGGAGTGAGGAGTTGTATTGAGAAAATTTTTCTCTTTATGTTTATTATTTACATTGTTTATTAGTTTGCTTAAGTTTTCCAATTCTATCATTCTATGCTGACATGATCATGTTCTTGCATATATAATCTATTTTCTTTATGTCTATGATTATGTAATTCTGTAGAAGTTCTTTATGTAAATTTTAACAAACATACAAATTTGTATTATTTCTGTTGTATCCCAGTATCATTGGAAACTATCCACACAAAGATTTATTTACCAAAGAAACTCAAAATCAACTTCAGTTATGTACCAAACAATTGGTAAAATACATAGCATATTGACAGTCATCTCATATTCTGACCTGTTAGCTCCCTAAATTCTTCATCAGTGCTTTTAAGCATAACTGACAAAGGCAAATTAACCCCAGCTTTTACAGCTTCCATGTGCCTAGGCTTTATTCTATTCTCCAAACTAAACCCAAAGTAATGAGGAAACTCTTTCAATTCCTTTAATTCCCTACTCATTTGTGTAGCAAAGTACTCAAACTTTGGCCGAAAGTTATTCTCAATACTGAAAGTAAACAACGCTGGACACCTCAAAACCATGTTTCTAGCCTCATCTTTTGAAAACCCCAAACTCTCCAAATACTTGAGCTTAGGAATTAGTGTCCTCTCCACATTGGAAACCAAAAGAACAGAATCTTGAAAAGCCAAGGCTGCCATGTCCCTGAAGCCAAGCCTCTTGAGGTAGAACAGTGCTGGTTTGAGCTGTTCCATAACACTTGAGGTAAGCAACCTTGGGTTCTTGTTGACAATTCTCCTGAAGCTGTGATCCGGGACTCTGAGGTCTTGTAAGAGGAAATCAAAGACTGGGTTGAGATCTTTCTTGATGTCAGAGGTGAGGATCTTGGGACACATGCCAAAGATTCTTTGCAAGTCTTTTTGGTGGATGCCTTTGGATTGAAGGAAGGAGATTATGGACTGAATGGATTCCATGGTGGCTGTACGGAGGTTAGGGTTCTGGGAGAGTGCTTTCCCTGCATCAATGCCCATTATCTCAAGGCAGAGGATCTTCTCTTTGAATTGGAGGGAGAGCTTTGGGTTAATTAGTGGGGGGTGGTGGTGGTTGTTGTTATGGATGAGGCTTAGCTTGGGTTTGAGCAGAACATGGTTGTTGGTCGATGTTGATGGTGATGGTTTGTCGGAGGAGATGGTGGAGAGGGAAGAGCGTAAAGCTGCTGCTACTGTTGCTGGGGTCATTGTGATGAGATTGGTGGGTGATGAAGGTGGGGTGTGCTGCTATTATGGAGAGGATATGACAGTGTGGCAGGACACGTGGCAACAGTTTTAGATTTGATTGGCTGTAGCTGGATTTCAGTGATTCTCCATGCTCAATTTGGGTGGACTATAAGGTTCAATTTGGGTCCAAGAACAACGGAGTTAATTGCTTAATTCCCAAATAGCCCTTCATATTTGATTGTATGCATTCAAATAATCTTTGGAATTTTAATCGAACGAAAAGAATAGGGAATCAATGTACAAAGTGAACCATGTGAATAACAATTTAAAAAGGAAGGTAAATTTAAAATTAAAATTTAAAATTTTAATTAATTAAATAATTATTATCAGATTTTAAAATTTAAAAAAAAAATTAGAACTAACACCTATGTACGGTAACATATTCACATATTGTATGTTTTAACGCATCGATTTCTTCCCCTCACTGCCGCACCAGGTTCTCCTCCAATCCTATTAGTGATGCTGTTTTGCACCTCCTCCAGTGTCCATCTCTCTCATAACGGTCACTGCTTATGAGCTTGTCGTATTCGGCCTCCATTCACGTCTTCAGTCTGTGATTTTTGTTCAGCATGAGTTCGTCGTTTATTATCTGGTACACTGTATTTTTTGGTTATTTTCGTAAATATGCGAATGATTATTTTAATTTTTTAATTGGATGGTCATTTTAGTAGATATACGGATGGTTATTTTAAGAGTTAAGTAAGATTTTGGTCTATAGTATATAAGCTGAAATTTTTTTCGTCTCCAACATTTTTTGTATATAAAATCGTAATTTTAAAATCGTCTTTTTGACTTAAATTTTTAAAATTTTGGAGTAAATTACCCCTAATAAAAAGTATAAAAAACATAAAAAAAAACATAAGAGCCATTAACAGAGAAAAAAGAACTACAAAAAACCATTAACTAAACACAACACAGTATTTAAATTTAAGAAGAACATTACAATCTAATATTTTAAATTCAACAACAACATTAGAATCAAACTTGAGTTGTTGAAAGCTATGATCCAGCTGCCAATTTGGGAGTCCTTTGGTGGAATCAAACTTGAGTTGTTGAAAGCTATGATCCAGCTGCCAATTTGAGAGTCCTTTGGTGGATTCAAACAACGCAAAGCACGATCTTCCCATCACAGAATCAGCCTCAGATACGACGCCATTTGAAGGCTTGTTCCATGCGGATTTCTTAGACCTACCTGCTACGGCCTTTGGGGACGAGAAATCTGAAGAAGGCGGTTGGTCCGGGACTGACGCGATGCTAGCGGAGGAGGAGGAAAAGGCCGATGATGGCGATGACGACGATTGTGGTGTCTCGGCGGTGGATTCGGGCTCGGTGCCATTGACAACTTGACGATTTTAAAATTACGTTGAATTTTGTATTCAAAACAAGTTGGGGATGAAAAAAATTTTCAACCCTATACATTAGGCACCAAAATCGTACTTGATTCTTATTTTAATTCTTATGCGAATAGTAATTTGATTTGAATAGATTTAGTTAGATACGATTAAAATATGTTGATGTTTAATTTACTAGGTATAGAATAATTAAATTTTTAAATTATTGAATGGGTTTTTTTATTGGGTAATATGGGATGAAGTGATGAATTGATATTTTTTCTATCACGCCAAACACAAATGACTAATCGAAACGACTAATAAATATTGGTGATACAATATAGTGTGAGTTTGGATTGATGGTTGTCAAATTGAAATTTAAATCAAAGTAATTTTATAAAAAGTAATTTTATGAAATTAATTTTGGGTAGAAGTGAGTTTGTGTTAACATGATTTATGTTTAGCAATTTCATATCAAAATTGATTTTTGATAAAATAAATATTGTTTGAATAATATTAGATAAAATTAATTTTAGATAGATAATTACTAAAAAATATGATATTAAGTTACAATATTATCTTTTTAAATATATTTAAACTTTTTTATATTTTTTAGTATGTTTTTTAAATAGTATTTTTTCTAGTTCCTTTTAAAAGACATCTATTTTTTTTGGTGACTTTTTAAAAGAGATCTATATTTTAAATATGCTTTTCATGTGAATTTTATTGAATATATGAACTACTCTATCATGTATTTTGTGTGTTTATGCCATTTTCCTATTTTACTAAAAATAAATAAATAAAGAAAATTTTTAGATAAAATTTGAAACAACAACAATAAACTTATCTAATTTATGCTATTATTATTATTTCTTTTAAAAAAAATAATGCTACTTAATAACAACAGAAAAATTTGTTAAAAATAATATTTTTATTAATAATATTTATTTGACTCTAATATATATTTTATATATATAAATAAATAAAGAAATATATCATTTTAGCCTTTTTTATTAGAAAATAAAAGTGTCATTTTTTTTAAATTAACTTTTGTATAAATAATTTTATTTTTTTATAACAACTTCTGTCATATAAATAGGTGATCTTGTAAATTCTCAATATAGTGTTTTATACAAAGGTCAACAATTTAGTAATAAAAAGTGGAGAATTAGTAGTCTTGATTCAAATATTAAAAAAAGTAAATTAGTAATATAATATTTTTCTTTAATATATAATTCATGTATCTGGTTCAATCCTTTCATTTCTTTTATACGGTATAGTATGAAAAGGTAGCAATAATTAACTGATTGAAAATACATAATTAAAAAAAAAAAGGGCAAATCACTATATTAAATCAAGAAAAAAAAATTTACACAAATAAGCCAAATGAAAAATTACTTCATGAATCTATCAATAGTCATTTTTATATAGTTCGAATCTACTCAATTCGAACTCCATTTACATATAATTCGAATCAATATGATTCGAATTATACACACACGCACACACACTAATTCGAATCAATCTGATTCGAATTACACACATACAGTAATTCGAATCAGGTTGATTCGAATTACACCCTGATTTATTAAAAAAATTAATAATTTATTAAAAAAAATTATTAAAAAAATAATTTAAAAATAAAAAAATATATATTTTATTTCATGCATTAAAAAAAAGCTAACAAAATATTTAATTACGAGACTTCTTTAAAATATTAATGAGCTATCAATTCGAATTCTATACAATACACTTTTGTCCATTTTTAATAGCTCATAAATATTTTTTAATAAAATTTTTTAATGAATTTATTTAAATTATACTACAAAAAATATTTTATTCTATGCAAAACAATTTTAAAAAATGGCTTAAAAAATGTTAGGAGTACTATAAAAATTTGTAAATACATGCATGTACTCAAATTTTAAATAAAGTACTCTACATAGTTAATAATAATTTAGAAATTAAAAAAATTATTTTATTTATTTTTCACACATATTTCCTGTCATTATATTGTTATTGGAATCGTCATATATTTCTAATTTCTCAACCTAACCTTCACAAATTCTAACACAATCTTCATATAATTTTACTTGAGATATGTGTCTCATTTTTTGTGATTTGTATAAGTGAGTCAATGTATATAAATGAGTAATAGACGCATCAGTACAAGTTTTATCATTGACTAATGATAACTCTATTTATATTAATATAGAGAGTAAATCAAATAAATATTTAAATTATTGGTCTCTAAAATTTGAAAAGAAATATTATTCTTCGTTATAGATATGTTTATTATAATTTTTTTAATTTTTAAAGGCTGTTTTACCAAACACAATTACAGTACTTGTACTTATTAAAAGTTATTTTTAATGTGATTTTACCAAATGCAAGTGCTGTAGCTTTTAAGAAGTCGTCTTTTAAAAGACAGCTTTCATCAGGATTCGGTGGTCCAGGAACCTTTGGACCACTTAGTGGTCCAAGTAGAAAACATGTTTTTGGAGTTTTTTTATCAATTGCTACGTAGTCCTTGAACTAATTTTAATTACAAATTAACCCCATATATTTTATTTAATTATAAAAATAATTTTTTATTTTATAAATTATTATTTTATCAATTATCTATTATATTTATTAACAATCAAATACAAAAATAACAACCAATTATATCCTCCATTCATCCTAATAATTTCAATTGATTAAAAAATTAACTTTGATCTCGTTACGTTCGTCCATGGCTTTAATTTCGTCATGTAGTATCACGGATTTAATTAATACTAGTAGAAATACATTTCCTTCGTCCAAACTAGACCAAACAACTCCGTACTCTGTACAATTTTGAAAATCGAAGATGAGCGGTGGAGTGAGCGGGGAAGAGACTTTGAGGGTGAAACACGGTGAGGCAGCCGGTAATATCGGCGGAAGAGATAAAGGGGAGAGCGGGGGAGGGATTGCATCAGGGGAAAAGGAGGATCATATTTCGGGAGGGGTTTCTAAGCCTTTGAAGGTTTCTTTCAGGGACAAAGTTGTGGGTTCCAAGATTGCTAAAGCTTTTTCACTTGTTGAAACTTTATCGGGAGATAACATTGCGGTAGTTTCTGGGAAGCAAGGAGATCTCTTGCCACCGAGTGTCACGTTTACCCAAGAAGCTAAGAATTGCTTGGCAGAACCTTATAAGGATGCTATAGTGATTAAGGTGCTAGGTAAACATTATAGCTACACTGCATTGTCTCATAAACTCCGAACGGTATGGAGGATTAAGGGAGGTTTTGATTTATTGGACGTGGGATTTGACTACTTTCTTGTGAAGTTTGATGTAGCTGAGGAGCGAGAAAAGGTTCTCTTAGGAGGTCCGTGGATGATCGAGGGAAATTATGTGGCTGTGAAGCCTTGGGATCAAGAGTTTAGATCAAGTGAAAACTGTTTTGGAGCAACTTTAGTGTGGATTAGAATTTCCGGATTACCAATTTGGTGCTACCAAGAAGATGCAATGCTCCGTGTTGCGGCTGCAGTTGGCATTCCCGTTAAGGTTGATTTGGCAACAAAATTAGCTGAAAGAGGACGATATGCTCGAGCCTGTGTTCAGATAGATTTAGGATTGCCAGTGACTAAGAAGATTCTTGTTGAAAGTGTTGAATATGAGGTTGAATATGAAAGTCTTCACCTTATTTGTGGCTCCTGTCTCAAGTTTGGTCATGATATGAAGGTGTGCAAGACTGACAGCAATGCAGGAGGAGGAACTAATGCCAAGGTGATCAGCGATGTAGCAAAGCAGCCAGAAAACTCAAATTCAAAAAATCCAGTACATGTGGAAAAGGAAAGTTTTCATTTTGGCAAGAATCTTGGAGATGAGACTGTAAATGTTACTGTCCCGGATTTGGTGGAGAGTGATTTGCATGCTGTTCATGTAGACCATGCACAACATGAGGATTTGGAAGGTTGGACTCAAGTGATTAGGAAAGGAAAGTATAAAATGGGTCAAAAGCCTTCTCTTAGCACCCATCAGGTCCAACCAAAAGTAAAGATGACTCCTAACAAGGCTACCAATACTTGGACAAGGCCTAATCACCAACGTACAACACATGCAACTGGATCCAAAGTAAAATTAAGCAGGGGCATCAATATTGGAAAACCGGTTAGTGTGGCTTCTTCGGGGACCCGGCACAATGTTCATCATCAGCAGCAAGGTGAGACAACAAATGGCACTGTGCGAAAGCGTCCTCGCCCAAACTCTTTGCAGAATTCACCAGTAGATAAGGATGGAGCATCGACGGCGGGTATGGTGCAAGTTTCGACGGAGAAAATTGGGCTGCAACTTGAGAGTCCATTAAAGGCAGGATCGTCGAAGACAGGGACATCATGTTGAGTCTCGGGTTTGTTATTGGAGCTCTCTTTTTGCTGTTTTTATGGATAGTTTCAATATCATAGCCTGGAATGTGAGGGGTGCGTCTAACAAGATGGCCCGTGTGCATTGCAAAAATTTGGTGAGAATATATAAACCATCTTTCTTCTTTCTCTTTGAGACTCATACCATGTTTAATAATTTGAAGAATTTTTGGGATAAGTTGGGTTTTCATTGTGTTGGTATTGAGGAAGCAGTAGGACACAGGGGTGGCATTTGGTTTCTATCTTCTATTGCTAATGCTTCTTGTGTGGTTATTGATCAAATTGACCAATGTATCACAGTAAAAGTGAGTGTGGGTAACTTAGTTTGGCTTTGTAGTGCAGTATATGGGAGTCCTCAATTCGAAAAAAGATGTATGCTTTGGGATCATTTGCGTTCTATTAATTCAGGCCATAATAGACCATGGATGGCCGTTGGTGATTTTAATGAGATTGTGGCACCAGATGAGAGTACAGGTGCTTATTTTTCTTCTCACAGAGCTAGTCTATTAGCTACTACTCTAGATGACTGTGAGCTCTTTGATCTTAAAGTGACTGGTAGGAGATATACTTGGTATAGAGCAGTTCAGGCTGGCAGGGACTTGACTAAAAAGTTGGATAGAGCTATAGTTAATGAGGCGTGGATGACAATGTTTTCTGAGGGTTATTCTGAAATTCTTAGCAGGCTTCATTCTGATCATTGTCCTATTTTAGTTCGTTGTCATGGTAGCCCCAGAGTGAAAGGTTCACGTCCTTTTAGGTTTCAAGCTGCGTGGGCAACACATCCTTCTTATAAACATGTTATTAGTAAGGCTTGGAATCAAGAGTTTGGAGGCGTTACCGAAAGGCTTAAGATGGTTCAACAGGCTTCTTTGGACTTCAACTCAAAGATTTTTGGAAATATTTTTGTGCGAAAAAATAAGCTGGAATATCAGATTGATCAGATTCAACGGCGTTTGGAGGTTACCGATGTGTTATCTCTGAGAATTAAAGAAGCTGAACTGAGGGAAGATTACAATAGGCTTTTGTTGCAAGAGGAACTTTTTTGGTACCAGAAATCTAGAGAGCAGTGGGTCAAGTATGGGGATAGAAACACTAAATTCTTTCATCTTCAGACTTTGGTACGTAGAAACCATAATAGAGTACATGGATTATATGTTAGAGATGGGTCTTGGTCTACTGATCCAGATATTCTCCAGGAAGAAGCTCTCTCTTTTTACAGGAATCTCTTTGGTACAACGGAAGAGGTTGAGGTTGATTGTTTAGGGGATGTTCTGATACCCACACTAAGTACTGAGGCTTGTGCTAGGTTAATTGACCCTGTCTCTTTTGCGGAAGTCAAGTCAGCAGTATTTAGTATGAGCCCTTTTAAGGCTCCTGGTCCAGATGGCTTTCAAGCTTATTTTTTTAAAGAATATTGGGAGATAGTAGGCACTGAGATTTGGAATATTGTCCGGAGCGCTTTTTTGGGAGAGTTCTTAAATCCTAGCATCATGGAAACTCTGATTGTGCTTATTCCTAAAATTGATAACCCTACCTTTATGAAGGATTTCAGGCCTATTAGCTTGTGTAATGTTGTTTATAAAATTATCACAAAAGTATTGACTAACCGACTTCGGCCTTTTCTTCCAGATATTGTTAGTCCTTTACAAGGAGGTTTTATTCCGGGTCGTGGTGCTCCTGATAATATTATTGTGGCCCAAGAAATTCTGAATTTTATGAAGCACACAAAATCCAAGAAAGGTACTCTTGCTTTTAAAATTGATCTTGAAAAAGCTTATGATAGGGTGGATTGGAGGTTTTTGGAGAGTACTCTCATTGCTTTTGGTTTTCCTATCATCACTGTTAATTTGATTATGACTTGTGTCCGTGCATCATCTCTTTCTATTATGTGGAATGGGAATAGATTGGATAGTTTTGCTCCTAGAAAGGGGGCTTAGACAGGACGATCCAATGTCTCCTTACTTATTTGTGCTTTGTATGGAAAGACTTGCTTGCTATATATCTCATAAGGTGGTCGAGGGTGTGTGGAAACCAGTTTCTATCACTAGGGGTGGCCCAAAATTTTCTCATTTGATGTTTGCAGATGATCTCTTACTCTTCTGTCAGGCTACAAAGAGTCAGGTCCAAATGGTCATGCATTCTCTTAACATTTTTTGCAAGGCATCTGGCATGAAAGTGAATCTTGAAAAGTCTAAAGCTTTTTGTTCTAAAAATGTGACTGCTCGTAGAAGAGATATTTTTACTAGTGTTTCTTCAATACATTTTGCTTTGGACTTAGGAAGATATCTTGGAGTTAACCTTAATCATTCCCGTACCAGTAGGGATTCTTTTCATTCGGTGATTGAAAAGGTGAGGGGAAGATTAGCTAATTGGAAAGGAAGGCTTCTAAATAAAGCAGGGAGACTTTGCCTGATCAATTCTGTTGCAGCATCCATTCCTATCTATCATATGCAGGTATCTTTTTTTCCAAATTGGGTTTGTGATAAATTATCTTCTATGATGAGACAGTTCCTTTGGAAGGGTCAAGTTGATGGTAAAGGTCTTTCTCTTGTTAATTGGAGGACCGTGATCACTCCAAAAAAATTTGGTGGCCTGGGTGTTAGAGATCCTGCGTGTGTTAATATATCTTTACTTGGTAAATTGGTGTGGCAACTTTTTCATTGTCAGGACAAGCCTTGGGTTGCTCTATTGAGGGCGAAGTATATGAGGAATGAGGGAGTTTTAGATGGCCCTGTCCCTTGCAATGCTTCTCATGTTTGGAAGAGTATCTCAAAGGCTTTTGGTGCTCTTAAGGATGCCTTCTCTTGGTGCGTTGGGTCACTTGATCAATCTTTTTGGTTTGACAATTGGAGTATTGAGGGTCCAATTGCTCAAGATGTCCCTTTTGTACATATATCTGACTCTGATTTAACTATTAGAGACGTTTGGAAAGATGGTCAATGGAATCTCCATGATATTTTCTCTATCATTCCAGAAGATGTCAAACAGCGTTTGAATGCTTATAATCCGGATTTGAATGCTGGAGAGAGTTCGGGTTGGTCGTGGGGTGTGGCATCTTCTAGACTTTACTCAGCTAGGAGTGGGTACAGTTGGCTAGCCAAAAGAAAGTTTGACTGGAATGAGCATGATAATTGGTTGTGGGTATGGCAACTGCATATTCCTGAGAAGTACAAGTTCTTGATTTGGCTCAGTCTTCATAATGCTATTCCTACGGCAGAGTTTCGTTTGGGTCGTGGTTTAGCTTTATCTAGCACCTGTCATCGATGTCAGAATGGTTCTGAATCAATTCTTCATTGTCTTCGGGAGTGCCCTAGTGCCAAGGAGGTCTGGAACCTTTTAGGCCTGTATTCAGATAACTCGAATTTACATGATTGGCTCTATAGAGGTGCAAGGAGTGAAAATATTTTTCTTTTCTTTTCGACCATATGGTGGATTTGGAGAAGCAGGAATCATGACTTATTTAATATAGATGATTCATGAAGTGCTAGTAAAGTGGTGAGTTTGATTCGTAGTTCAGTAAGGGAGTTTCACACTATTTTTGCTATGCATCAAAAATAGTAAAGTGGTGAGTTTGATTCGTAGTTCAGTAAGGGAGTTTCACACTATTTTTGCTATGCATCAATCTCTGTCTCCTCCTTCACTTTGTTTGCATTGGGTTCCACCTCCAGTTTATTCTGTTAAATTGAATTGTGATGCTAGTTGGTTTCCTCCTTCTGGCTATGCTGGTTTTGGTTGTATCATTCGTAATCCTGATGGATGTTGGTTGAAAGGTTGCACTGGGAAAGTCGAAGTGTGCAGTGTTCTTTTTGCTGAATTGTATGCAATTTGGAGAGGCTTACTTCTTGCTTGGGAGAGTAGATTTCGTGAGGTTATTTGTGAAACAGACTGTTTAGAAGCTCTTTTCTTGGTAAACCAAAGAATGCTTGGTGAGGATATTCCGGAATGGGATTTGGCAAAGCATATACAGGAGGTTATGAATTGGAATTGGAGAGTCTCTATTCTTTTAATTCAGAGGACTGCAAATAGTGTTGCAGATTGTATGGCTAAAGCAACTGCTTCTGTCGAGGACATTCACTCGAATTGGAGCCAACCATGGAGTGAGCTTCAACATCTAATAGATTTAGATATGACCCTAGCCAATTAATTTGGTTTTGTCTCTTTTTTTTCTTTTTTTTTTCTATTTAGTCACCAAAAAAAAAACTAGACCAAACTACAGGATCAATGATTTAAGTTAAGTGATAAAAATTGTTCTTATGTTAATACATTGATATTGGTGCAAGAAGATAATAAGATCTTGATCATGGTGATTGAAAAAAAAAATTGGATTAATGAGGATTTGTACAACCTATTTGTGATTTATGAAAGTTGAATAGAATAAATTGTGCAAAATCCTACAAAATTCTGAAAAATGAGAACATTACCAATTGATTGAGTAGATGGATATTCCATTACCAATCGATTGAAATTGGCAAAACATTCAACTTCATCACCTTCCAATCGATTGGATTACATTACCAATCGATTGAATTTGGCTAAAACTTCAATGTCATCACTTTCCAATCGATTGTATTTGGCAAATCCATGTTGTTTTCGTGAATTCAATCAATTGAGTAACAACAACAATCGATTGTTTTAAGGCATTCATTCGATTGGAAAGTATAAACAATCGATTGGTTTAAGCTTTTTACCATTCTACCTTACAACTTTCAATCGATTGTTTTGTGATATAGTGTAAACCAATCGATCGAATTTCAAGGAAACACGATTTGGAAGCCATGGACGAACGTAACGAGATCAAAGTTAATTTTTTAATCAATTGGAATTATTAGGATGAATGGAGGATATAATTGGTTGTTATTTTTGTATTTGATTGTTAATAAATATAATAGATAATTGATAAAATAATAATTTATAAATAAAAAACTATTTTTATAATTAAATAAAATATATGGAATTGATTTGTAATTAAAATTAGTTCAAGGACTACGTAGCAATTGATAAAAAAACTCCAAAAACATGTTTTCTACTTGCACCACTAAGTGGTCCAAAGGTTCTTCGACCACCGAATCCTGAGCCAGTTTTCATAAGCTACTCTTAAAAAGTAAAAGTTTTATCAAACCAAGCCTTATTCAAATTATACGGTGAGCAATTCGAATTTTATACAATACTCTTCTGCCCATTCTTGATAGCTCATGAATATTTTTTAATAAATTTATTTAAATTATACCACAAAAAAATATTTTATTATATGCAAAATAATTTAAAAAATATTTTTAAGCCATTTTTTAAAAATTATTTTGCATAGAATAAAATATTTTTTGTAGTATAATTTAAATAAATTCATTAAAAAATATTTATTAGAATTTGTTACGAAAAGGAAGTAATTCGAATCAATACTTCCCCTTGTCACGTGATGCATGTGATTCGAATTGACTAAATTTGAATTATGATTGTCTAATTCGACCCTACTTGATTCGAACTACTTGTACACTTGGGTTGGTCATAATTCGATCTAGGTTGATTCGAATTATGAAGAAATATAATTCGAATTTAGTTGATTCGAATTACATTATAGTGTATTCTGGTTGATTGATGAATGAGATTTTTGTTTATCATCATCAACATTAACATGTATTTGAAAATCATTTAGAATTCAATTTTTATGAGAAATAAATTTAATTCTATTATTTGAAACAAAGATAATTAAATTAGTTTAGATGGAATTCAATTTAATTTTATTTTTTTAAATTAATTTCAATCCAAATAGGTTCGATTTGGAATTTCATTCTATTAGAATTTCACTTAAAATATAAAATATCTAAAATGTCCTTATAATCTAATTACTTTTTCTTTAACTTTTCTCATCCGCTTTTTCTGACGTCTCTCATCTTTCAACACACACTCTCTTCTCTCTCACCACCTCTATTCTCTTTCCTTCCCATTCTTCAAGTCCCTTACTATAATATATACTAATTTTTTTTAAAGGTCTACTATATAAATCTAAAAAAAGGGCAAGTTACTTAAATAAATAGAATAGAGAAAATGTTTACCCAAATGTGCAAAACTGGTTCTTGTTACCTACATGTGCAAAAAGTCATTTCTATGTAATCCGTGGCAACCCACCACGGTTTCAAAACGTGCATAAACCGTGGCAGGTCCCACCGGATTATGGCCAAAAGATATAGAGTGTAAACCGTGGTAGGTCACCACGGTTTACTAAGAAGAGATGGCGTGCATAAACCGTGGAGAGTCACCACGGTTTATGAAGAAACTTGTTTGCACATAAAACCTTGTGGGTCACCACTGTTTATGTGTGGTAAATAATGGCCAGAAAACCTTGTTAATTTTATGTCCAATAGAAAATGAATTTATTAGCACAATAAATTTATGAGTAGAATCTTAAATTATGTCTTATCAACAACAGCTTTTTATAATAGAAAGAATACAATAGAAAAAAAATCAGATAATACTAAGAAAATGATTTTTATAGTGCTTAAAAAATTGATGTCTATTTACTAAAAAATAAAAAATTAATATTTAATTTAAAATGATGAAATTTAATAAATTTAAAATATTTAAAATTTGTTATGTAAAATAAATTAGAAAAAAATTAGACTCCAATAATAAACACCATAAAATTTTTGGATTTTTTTCTATTATAAAATAAAAAATATTTTTAAAAATAAATTACACTAACATTAATGTTTGGAATCTGTGTTTTTATTTTTTATTTTGAGTTTTTATGAAGTTTTCAAAATCTTAGGCGAACTTATAAAAACTACTCAAAAGTTCGTTTAAGCTTAAGGTGACCTCTCTCATTATATTCATCTTTATTTTTTCATTTATAAAATAAAGATTCATTACACTATAACATATTAATGAGTACAATAAAATAATTACTTGTTAATAAATCTTTTATATAGATTTAATAAATTCACATATAAGTGTATATTAATACATTAGTATTTGTTAAATTTAAAATAAAAAATATTTATTATATTATAAGAATATTAATGAGTATTCTAAAAAATATTAATAAGTAATTATTTTATTATGTTCATTAATATTTTTTATAGTATAATAAATATTTAAATATAGTGTAAAATGAAAAATAGTGATAAACATAATGAAAAAATAATTGATAATACATGTAAAAATTTTATAGTATATATTAGTCAATAATACATAAAGAGAACATAAAAATTTTATAGTATATATTAGTCAATAATACATAAAATTAACAAGGTTTTTTGGCCATTATTTACCACACATAAACCGTGGTGACCCACAAGGTTTTATGTGCAAACAAGTTTCTTCATAAACCGTGGTGACTCTCCACGGTTTATGCACGCCATCTCTCCTTAGTAAACCGTGGTGACCTACCACGGTTTACACTCTATATCTTTTGGCCATAATCCGCTGGGACCTGCCACGGTTTATGCACGTTTTGAAACCGTGGTGGGTTGCCATGGATTACATAGAAATGACTTTTTGCACATGCAGGTAACAAAAACCAGTTTTGCACATTTAGGTAAACGTTTTCTCTATTCTATTTATTTAAGTAAATTGCCCCTAAAAAAATATCCACACGTATATATTTTATATGTTTAACTTAAATTAATAATGTCAAACGTTTGTCAATACCTCTGAACATTTTAAATAAAGTTGTGTCAATCATCACACTAATAAAAAGTGACATAATTTTATTCTATTTTAATAACATGAATTAATTGTTATAATTTATGGTTAATAACTAATATTTTTTTTACTGATTATATCATTATACCATTCAACAAGTTGATTATTAATAATTTATGTTTGTATTTGTGATTGGTTTGTTGTTAGAATCAACCATAAAAAACTATTTAATTTTTTAATTAATAATAATATTTTTTAAATTTAATATTTTTAGATTAACCTAATTTTTATTTTTTTAAAAGAGGTGAATAAATTTTAATTCAAAAAAATTTAGCTAAAAAATATAATTTTTTAATTATTTCATGTAATTTAATAAATATATATTTATTATTTAAATATAATATTATATTAATAAAAAATAAAATTATCTATTATAAAATTTTAATTTATTTTATAAATATTTTAAACAACAACAACAAAGTCTTGTCCCACTAAGTGGGGTCGGCTACATGAATCAAACGACGTCATTGTGCTCTGTCATGTATCATGTCTACAGAGAGACCGTTTACATGTAGATCTCGTTTGACCACCTCATGGATGGTCTTCTTAGGTCTTCCTCTGTCTTTCGCCATTTGTCCATCTTTCATCTCATCCACCCTCCTGACTGGATGTTCTATCGGTCTTCTTTTCACATGTCCAAACCACCTGAGACGCGATTCAACAATCTTTTCTACAATGGGTGCTACTCCAACTCTCTCTCTTATATCTTCATTCCTTATTTTATCCAATCGCGTACCACTCATCCATCTCAACATCTTCATCTCTGCCACACTCAGCTTATGTTCGTGCTCCCCTTTAGCCGCCCAACACTCCGTACCATACAACATAGCCGGTCTTATAGCGGTGCGATAGAATTTACCTTTAAGTTTTAAAGGCACTTTTTTGTCGCATATAAAACCAGATGCACTCCGCCATTTTGACCAACCTGCTTGGATCCTATGATTTACATCCTATTCAATCTCCCCATTATCCTGTATGATGCACTCAAGATACTTAAAACTTTTAACTTTTCGTAGGATGTTTTCTCCAATCTTCACCTCTATATTGGGGTTTTTCCTTCTTAGACTGAACTTACATTCCATATATTCCGTCTTGTTACGGCTTATGCGCAGACCATACACTTCTAGAGTTTCTCTCCATAACTCCAACTTCTTATTTAGGTCTTCCTTTAACTCTCCCATAAGGACGATATCATCGGCAAAAAGCATGCACCATGGCACAGGCTTTTGGATGTGTTCTGTGAGTACTTCTAAGACTAATGTGAAAAGATATGGACTTAAGGATGATCCCTGGTGTAATCCTATACCAATAGAAAATTCCTCTATCGCACCGCCTTAAATCTTCACACTAGTTATGGCCCCATCATACATGTCTTTAATTTTATAATTTTATTAATTTATTTTAAACATTAAAATTTAATTTAATTTAGACTAAAATTTAATTTTTAATAAAATTTAATTCAATTCTACACCATTAAAAATTTTTAATCAGGGTGTAAAATGTTATTAATTAGCTTGTGAAATACAATCGCTTCTTCAGGGGTTCGTAAGCAGTGTTTGATATTTTATATTTGACTAACAAGTTGTGATTAAATGATAAATTATTAAAGATCATCAGACTCATAGACACCGAGTCTCATGCATGTCCACACATACTAAGTTACTAATCCTAATAATTAATATCCACCAACAATAATCGCTCCAACCACTTTTGGTTAATTAATCTAAAAAAAAAAGTGTTATCAAGATGACGAGATCTCACCCAACCATAAATGAAATAATAAAGCCAAATTAGCTATCCTCATAAAAGTTATATAATATTGCTTTCACTTTTCTTTCTTTGGTTCTCAGCTGAACTTGAACTAGTTGCGTTTGTTGTATGTTCCGGTCAATGTACACCAAACACATTAAAAATGAACCAGGTAGTCCATAATGAATGACCAAAAACATTGATAATAATACTTTTTTTCAAAATCATTTTCATCATAAGATCTTAAACAAATTATATAGTATTTGAATATAATAAGGGTAGGCCCAATGAGATATTGATTTATTAATGAATATAAATTAATTTTATATTACTAATCTCTACTTTTTATAAATAATTGTTATTAATTCTATATTTGGATTTGAACTAATCCACTTTTACCAACATCTGAAGTGCTGATTAGATTATAAATTATATAGAAAGGCTGTTCTAAACGGAGAGGAAAGAGACAGTTTAATATTACTAATTCTATTCTTGATTAAATAATAACCATCATATTAAATCAATGTTAGTAATTTCATGGACTGCACTGTGAATTTAATTAAATTTAACTATACAACCAAGCATTGGGAGAGTTTGCAAATCTGCTCAAAAATGAATCTAGGTAGTCAGGATCATGCAATTGGAAGAGAATTGTAAGTTAGAGGTAGATAATTTTTTTGGTATAGTTAGAGATTGTGACCAATTGTTCATATAGAATGCATGTTAGAATACAAAATATATAATTACTGATTTTTGGTATGCCAATAATATTTGTATTGTGTTTTAAATAATTTCTTTCAATACCAAAATCTTTAAACTCAAAAAGGTATCTCCTAAAAATAAATATCCAAACACACATATAAAAAGAAACATAATTATCCTTTGAAATATGAACAACTTCACCCTAAAATCCTAATTTTTATCTCTCTAATTTTCTGATTTAGGTATTAGAGTGTTATTGCAGATACTATTCTGTCATTTCAAAAGTTTGCACGATCCAATCGCTAGTCCAAGCGGTTTCCCAATCCTCTCCTTCGTTAGGTACAGATAACACCTTGTACATGTTGTTGATATTACTCTTACCTTTTTTTTTTTTTACATGATTGGTGTTACTCTTGTGCACCTTTTTATTCATGAAATTCAACTCTTTCAAGTTTTTGTAAAAAAAGAAAATGGCGGAACTAAACTTAGGAGGAGCTGCTTAGTGACAAACCCTCAATGAAGATGAAGACTCTGCCTCTTGGCCGCATAAGTTGATAGCCAACTAGTAACTAGATATTTATTTTGGACATGAGTAATTTGGGCATTTGTTATTTTTTTTGTCGGGTTTATTTGTTAATTATTTATATTTTTTTATGTTCTTTTGGGCCTGGGCCCTTTATTTCAACAAGGAAAAGCTTGTCTATCAAGAATTGAGCTTGCTTTCAAATTTCGGCCAGACATATTTAATTTCTGCCTTCCAAAGAGTCTGTAGATCAGCATGCACCAAACCATCAAAATAGTGGAACAAAAAATCAATTTTGGTTGATCAAATAGTTAATTTATTCGTCCGCTTAAATAAATATTAGTGATTTAAATCTTATTTTATATATGCAGCAATTTATTCGCTTGCAGCATATTTTAAATAGAACTAAGACCTGCAGCAAATTAGTCTTTGACTTATTGAATTGGATATCCATAAAAAAAATATAGTGAAACAACATAGGTATTTACTCTAACAATAATTTTGTGTCTATGACTTACGAAAAAAGATTACATGATTGATTGAAAATAGATTGTACCGAATTCTCAATGGCAATAACAAAAAGGAGAGATGATGATTACTGATTATGTGTGAAATATCAATGATAAAACAAGAAATAAGTTCGGAAAAAATTAGAATTGAGGAATTATATATACTTCTGATGAAAACATAATAAATTATTAGAATTTATCATTTTAATATTTTATATTTTTCTATAATTCTCATACCCTGGTAGTTGTGACATTGCAATACAAGCTTATGATTCTACCTTTCTTTGATTGCAAATTTTTGTGAACTTTTATATTATATAAAGAAAATGATTGATTAAAATGACAAATGAATCTACCTCTTATGAATCTAGTTTATTTGAATGTAAAATGACACACAACTGATAACTACGTACTTAAAATTACAAGAGAGGCGTATAAGGATACAGTAATGAAAGCTAAAGTACAGAAAATTCTACTTTAAGTACAAAAAACCAAAATAGCAATGATTATTCAAAGGGTGCATCACACTTAATTATGATTCAATTATGAGGCTGAACACGTGCACCTTTTATTAATCAAACTTGTGGATTTTCTTCAGAAACACGCAAACTATGTTAATCACAGTTTGATTAATGCCTAGAATTTGAAGATTGGTTGCCCTTAACCACCGTGACAGGGCAAGAAGCATTTGTCACCACATACTTGCTTACACTGCCCATCAACACCCTGAAACATAACAATTTAGCACTTTAATTGAATCTCCAATTGATTGTATAGTAATTCAATTTCTAGATATATGGTATTTAACAACAAAAATAGGATTAGATGCACAACGGACACAATTCAATAAGAAAATACAAGAGCTTAAGTTATATTTCAGAATATTAAAAATAGTGGAAAAAAGCAAAAATATAAAAGACAGATTTAGTGAAAAATATATTTTCTAAAATTCTTTTTTAATCTTTAAAAATAAAAAATTTAATAAACTAATGATAAAGTAAAATATGAATTATTATTAATTTTTTTATATTTAAATTTTATTATTTTAATTTAAGAGTGATTAGACAATTTTTTTTTATCAAAACTTGATTTATTTGTAAGTTTCAAAATTTAGTATTAGAATATAAAAATACTATTCGTATACCAAAATTAGCTACTAATATATTTGTGTATAAATATATATGTGGTTTAATTTATTTTTAATATATATTTATATTCTAGTATATATTTTATATTGATAGCTGACTTTGGTAGCTAATTTTGATATACACAGATCATAGTCGATTAGAATATATATCTCACAAAAATTTAAGAATGATATAGTCCAAGTATTGATATAAAGTACCAAAAAATAATGATCCAATTTTTCTTCTTTTGAGAAAAGACAAAGTTTGGGGAGAATTTAGGGATGCTTATGTTACTATACCTCTTAATGGGACCTAAACCCCTGCTTCCAATAACCAAAGAATTGAGCTGAAGATCTTCCACAGCATTGCACAACTTCTCCCTTGGATCTCCCCAGTACACCTTAAACATTGCCTTTGCCTGTTTCAGCAAAACCAAAATTAATAAACTAGTGATTTAATTACCATACTATATAAAGTGTTGCTAGATAAATATATATACCCCTTTGGTCCTTGAGAGAGTGTCAAGGATATCTATGACTTCAGGATCCCTAGCAATCCCATACTGCTTTGTGAAATTCATCTCCCTGAATTCCTCCAGAGGCACCAAAGCTAAAAGTAAAAAACAACAAAATCACACAAAAATGTGACCCTAAATTATGTAATATATTATATATAGAGTAAAATAACAAATAAACTCTTAAAAATTTATCTTTCGAATATATTAGTCTCTAAAAAAAATATTAATAAAATTTTTTAAAATAATAAATATAGATAAATTAGTTCAAATTAAGATTTTTTATCTTAATTATAAGGAATTAATTTGAAAATAATATACCCATATCTATTATTTTAAAAAATTTTATTGATATTTTTTTTAAAGACTAATTTATCTAAACTCTGAAGAGTAAATTTTTAAGAATGTATTTATCACTTTACTCTTATATATATTATCAAATATTCAAATATGGACAATTATAACCACGAAAATTATAAACTAATTTGATATTTATAAAAGATTGGATTAATTCGACATAACTATCTAACGAACTATCTATTTTAGATAGTTTGGTCGAATTAACTTAATCTTTTGGAAGCGAAAAAGGAGAAGTAATTAGTGATTACTACTTACGCGAACCAGTGTCCTGAAAGAGATCCTTTCTGGTGTGATCAGCTTGTGGAGGCTGAACATTGATCAAAATGATTCGATCATCTCTGTTGATGAGATTATGAACAGCCCATTTGAGTGCTAACTTGCTTGTTGGAGAGAAATCCATAGCTATTCCAACGGTTCTTGATGATGCCTTTGCCATTATTATATACTCTCTAACTCAATTTACTTGCTGCTTCAAAGGTTGTGATCCTTCTTATGAATATATAGAGAGAGCAGGGTTGTGTTGTGTGTTAATTTGGCGGCTCAGCTAATGGTTTTGGAACAGAGAAGTTTTACATGCAAATTAAGATAAGAATCTTCTTGAAGGCGCTAGAGAAAGTATAGATTCTTCAAAATGAAATACAGGGTGGTGTGCTTTTCTTATTCCCATATCAAGATAATTCTACAGTTTGAGAAAACAAAATGTTATTTATATTCTTTTCTAGTTTTTTTTGGTGAAAATGTTAAAACTCTATTCAATAACAAATAAACTAATTTTATCAACTCAAAATATTAAACCTAATACAAATAACAAAAATACTATTTAACTATTTAGGTACTAAAATCAGCCACTGATATAAAATATATATTAAATTATAAAATATATATTTATACACAAATATATAATAATTGATTTTCATTTTTAATATATAACTAGTATGATTACAAAAATAAATAATAATTATTAAAATATTATTAGTGTTGTTAGTAATTGAGAGTTAAGTTAGTAATGACTAATAGTTAGTAGATGAAATATTTATGAGATTAGTTGGTAATATCCCTATAAATAGTGACTCTTGTATCGGTGAGAACAACCTCAACACATCAACTTCACATATAATATATCTTCATATTCTGCTCTTCTCCTAGAAATTTAACATGGTATCAGAGTCATAGTATCCTCCTTAGTTTTTCGGTAAAAAATCACAATGAACCTAAATAATCAATCCTCATTGTCTTCTTCCTTTCTAATGGCAAAATCATCTTCTAACGTAGCACAAGATCCCAATAGCCCTTTCTATATTCATCTTAGTGAAAATCCAACTCCTCTATCCTTATCACTTCTGTTTTTACTGGCAGTAACTATCACTTTTGGTGTCGATCTTTTTCTATGGCCATCATCTCCAAAAATAAATATGGCTTTTTTACTAACTCTATTCCTCTATCAAAAACTACCTCCACCTTTTCTCCCTCTTTTTATCTATCTATTCAATCCACAGCCGGTCGTCGCGGCGTCTCCGACATAAAGTTTGTTGTAACCATCTCCTCTTCTTCTTTTTCTCTTCTTCTTTTTCTCTTCTTCTTTATCCCTTTCTCCTTCTTCCTCTATTAAGAACCACCTCCTCTCTATACATTTTCTTCCTCTCTTTATCTATTTGTTCAATCCACTGCCGGTGTCGTCGCAGCGTCCCGACGTCTCCTTTCTTCTCTCTTCTTTTTCTTCCTGCTCCTCCCTGGTTGTTTCACTTTCAAACACAGAACTAGAGAAGTAGCCTTATTTCTCCTTTTCGTCATGACCAGAATGCCGGTTTGCCACACACGCGTCTTCCTTCTTTCTCTGCGCACTGCACAAAATTATTTTTTAGTTATTATTTTTATATGAAAAAGTCTATTTTTTATTAATAATTAATTTTAACATTTGTTATCTAAAATTTAAAACAATTAATATGTATACTTTTACATTTAATTAGGTGTTAAGTTTGTTGCACAAATAGAATAATTAATTTTTATACTTGCTATTTAAAAATAATATTTTTTCTCTATGTATATAAAAATATAATTAGATATTTGCATAAAAAAATTATATTGATAGTTATAAAATTAACTCAAAATTAATTTTTTTAAAACAATTGAATCTTGATTCTAACTTTTAATTATAACATTAGTATTCTCTCCAAATTATATGTAATAAATATTTAAAAGAAAAGAAATAAAAATATAGATTAGAAAAATAAGCGGTAAAAATTTAAAACTAATAAAAGAATTAAAAAATTTATGTATATAGTAATAATATTTTTTATTTGAATTATATTATTTTGTGAATTTTATTTTTTTGTAGAATAGAAAGATAGAAAAATAGAGAATGAGAGAAAAGAGAGAGAAAGATAAAGGTGAAGAATGAGAGTAAGAGTGAGAGTTTGTTAATTTTGGAAGAAAAATTTTTTTTTAATTGTAAAAAAATATCGAATGACATATTTTGATTTGTCAAATTGTTAATATAAAATATAAATTATATATAGAATAAAAATAGTAGAGAAATAGAAAAATGGAGAAAGGTAGATGAGAGAATTTATGAGGAAGTTTATTAATTTTGAAAAATAATATTTTCTCTTAATTTTAATAAGAGAGTTTCATGTGACACATTTGATTATTAAATTAGATAGTAATATATGATACATAATATAGGTATATTTCAATTTCAATTTAATATTTCAATTTTAATTTTAATGCAATTAAAGAATGTCATGTTGCACATTTTGATTGTCAAATTAGTAATTAGTCATTGATATT
Organism: Arachis ipaensis; assembly: GCF_059453495.1. Lineage (NCBI taxonomy): Eukaryota > Viridiplantae > Streptophyta > Magnoliopsida > Fabales > Fabaceae > Arachis > Arachis ipaensis. Next base: position 16,743,321 of record NC_142442.1, read on the forward strand.
GATAATGATATATAAAATAGATAGAGTGGTTAAAGGAATGAGAGAAATAGAAAAAAAAAAAGAGGGAAGAAATGAGAACTCTTTAATTTTGGAAAGAAATATTTTATTTCAAATTTTCAATTGCAACGAGGGAGTGATATGTGACACATTTTGATTGTAAAATTAATAAGAAAGGGAAATAATTCTTTAATTTTGAACGAAAATATTTAATTTCAATTGTAATAAAAAAATGACATATAATATATTTTAATTATAAAATTAAAGATATATAATAAATAATAGATATAATAAAATTTACAAGTGTATGTATGAGCGCGACCAAACATGGCGCACACCCTTTTTTGTAAGAAGTTTTTTATTTATAATGATTATCTACACAAATTAATTTTAAAATGGGATTGAATTTATTGTAATTTACCAAAATGAAATTTAAAAGTGAAAAAGTGGATATGGAATCTCTGTTTTTTGCAAATTTATATATTATTAATTTTTATTTCTATGTATGTTGCCATTGGAATTTTTAAAGTGCCTATGTGAGTCTAGAAGCTTTCTTAATTAATTGAAATTTGAAATTAATCTTGTTTATATAACCAAAAAAAAAATCTAAGTTATTTTGTATAATTTTAAACCTCAATTAAAGTTGAACCTCAAGTAATTTTACATTTTAAATAAGATTGAACCTCAAGTAATTTTAAATAGATAATTATTTGGAGTTCAATTTTATTTAAAATTCAAAATAATTTAAGATTCAAAATTATTTATTTAAAATTATTTTTTAAATAGATAATTATTAAAAAATATATATTTAATATAATATTATTTTTTTTAAATATATTTAATTTTTTTGATATTTTTTTAGTATATTTTTATATAGTATTTTTTTTGTAGTACTTTATAGTACTCTTTTTAAATATGCTATAATTTATTATTATTATTATTATTAGTAATTTTTAGTATTCTTTTTCTAAGTTCACTTGGACCTTTGATTCAATGTTTTCGCCCAAATATCTATTGCCTGTAACCAATAACATTACCATGAGTATGGTTTGAATGGTGAAAATTCATCATCAATCCTACTACAAATTCACAAGAAGTCTTTTTGAATCCTACGTAATCTCTTTTCTCATTTTTATGTAAAGTGTGAATGTTCTTATCATAATTCTTGTAATAAAATATGCAAAATTATTTATCTAAAATTATTTTTTAGATAGATAATTACTATAAAAATATAACATTTCCTTATAATATTATCTTTTTAAATATGTTTAATTTTTTTGATATTTTTTAAGTATATTTTTATATAGTATTTTTTTTATAGTATTTTTTGGTATTTCATGGTACTCTTTTTAAATACGCTATAATTTTTTACCATTATTATTATTATTATTATTATTATTATTATTATTATTATTATTATTATTATTATTATTATTAGTACTCTTTAGTACTCTTTTTCTGAGTTCACTGGACCTTTGATGCAGTTACTTGTTACTGAATTGTAACTAGTAACATTACCATGAATATGGTTTGAATGATAAAGATTCACCAATCCTACTACAAATCCGTGAGAAGTCCTTTTGAGTCCTATGTAATCTCTTGTCTCATTCTCATATAAAGTGTGAATGCTCTTGCATTGTCATAATCTTTGTAACAGAAGTATGTCGAGTTTTCTTCTTTAAAGTGTTTGATAGTAGGAAGAATCCCTTCGTCCAATCTTTTCGACGACAATTTAAAATAATTTAAGGAATATTCAAAATTATTTATCTAAAATTATTTTTTAAATAGATAATTAATAAAAAAATATAACATTTACTTATAATATTATCTTTTTAAATATGTTTAATTTTTTTAATTTTTTTAGTATATTTTTATACAATATTTTATATAGTACTCTTTAGTACTCCATAGTACTCTTTTTAAATATGCTATCATTTTTTACCATCATCATTATTTATAGTTAATTTTTTATTTAATTTATTTTATATAACGGGATTAAATAATTGTGGAAATTATATTATTCAAAAACTCATTATGGACATGTTATTTGGTACAATTTACTAACAAAGGACGGCAATCGTTCTCGAGGTAAGATCGATTCTTTGATCCAAGAAACTAGGAACTATAGTCTCCGGTCGTTCAGAACCAAAGACCCTAGACTAAAGGGAACGTGCCGTCCTCAAATTGCGTCCAAAAAGATAGAACACTGTTTCTAAAGATATTGAAGTCGGTGTAACAGGATAAACAAATTCAGTCACTGTATTCTATCACTGTACGCCTCTTTCTCAACCATTTCATCAAAATTTATTTAAATTGGAGATTATCCAAAATTTTAATAAGAGTCTCTTACTAAAATATTACTAGTGTTGTTAGTAGTTGAGAGTTAAGTTAGTAATGACTAGTAGTTAATAGATAAAATATTTATGAGGTTAGTTAGTAATATCCCTGTAAACAGCCAATGAATTATAGCTCAAATGGCATAGTCTCCCCATACTCATTTAAGAGGTTGCGGGTTCGAGTCTCCTATCTTTGATTAAAAAAAAAATATCCCTGTAAACAGAGTAACTCTTGTATCTGTGACAACAACTTCAACACATCAACTTCACATATAATATATCTTCATATTCTACTATTCTCCTAGAAATTTAACAATAATTAATTTGATTATTGATATTGTTATCCTATAATCAATTTGTTTTAATTGACTCTTGTATTGATATAGGCTATTAAGTATTACATCACATGTTAATATAAGGAATAATATTTAATTTGATTGCTAAACTTACATATAAGTCACAATTTAATCTTAAATTTTTAATTATCTTTATTTAAATGTCAAACTTTATAAATGTGATTCATGTTAGACTTTAAAATAATTTTTGGTGCACAAATATTTAGTGACGAAGTGATATAATAGAAAAGGGAGCAATGACCTCTCTAGTTTTAATTTTTTATATATAAATTTATTATATATAAATTTTAATTTAGCCCCGACTAATACTTTTAGTCCCGCTAATATTTTATGTGCTATCCCTACAAACATTAATAGAGTACTGACATGAACAATTAAATATTATGATGGAACTTATAAAATAATACCGTTTTAGTTTTGACACTCAAATAGTCCAAAATCGATGCCATATTACTTGTTTTGGAAAAAAATTTTGTTACGGCCCAACCTAGCTGGTGTTCAGTATAACCCGACCCGGGCGGCCGGATCAATGGGCGTCGAACCTGGGCCGGGAAACCGACCCTGACACCTATCCCCCAGCTCACCACACAACAGTTGTGCAGGAAAACTTCGAGGAAGGTGGGTCTGTCCTTGCGGGGCCCACCTCTGACAGGGTATATATGGGAGGGTCCTACCCCTTCCCCCGAGGTACGTCATTACCACCTCACTCCCGCGGCCATCTATATCCTCTTCTGACTTGAGCATCGGAGTATCATTGTAGGTGGCGCCCCCTCCTCTCATCGCAGCAGCTCGGGAGATCGTGAAACCTCAACACCGCTTTTTTGGACCCGTACCAAGGCTGGTTCCTATCACTCCACTTTCAGAGCTCCATCGACCCGTTCGGAACCGAAAGAACCGAACATTGGCGCCATCTGTGGGGACCAGCCAAGATGGACTTTCTGTTGGGTCTTGTGGAGACAGACGACGAAGGCGAACCTCCAGGGGAGGAAATGGTTCCCCGAACCGGCAGGGTAGCCTCTGTGGCTTCCTCTCGCGAACGCACAAGATCCCCCCTGCGGAAACCCGAGCCCCCTTCGTGCTCCCACGAGAGGCATCCCTTTGGAGGAACAGGTAGCGACAGCGTCAGAATAATACAAGAGTTGCGCCACAGGGTGAAAAACCTGGAGCGGGAGGTAGCTAGCAGAGAGCGCGACCAACCAGCTCCGAGGCAAGAGCGTTCCCAGTCTCCTCAAAGGAGACGGAGAAGCCTCCGAAGGAGCCGCTCCAGACGCACCCCGAGCCCCCGATCGAAGTCAGAGAGCCAAGGAGAAAGCAGGGAAGTGCCGAGAAGACGGTGAGATCCCGTAATATACACCCGACCTCCGACGAGAAATACCGTGGTGGAAAACCGAGAAGACAGCAGAGAAAGACCCAGGAGAAGGCGACCACCCGTAATCATGGGGGCAACCCCTTTCCATCATTTGATCCTCGAGGTCTGGCTAACGAAGCATTTCGATAAGCCAACGGACATGAGGTACGATGGGACCCAAGACCCCCAAGAACATCTAACAGCTTTCGAGGCCAGGATGAACCTGGAAGGGGTAGGTGATGAAGTAAGGTGTTGCGCCTTCCCCGTGACCTTAGCAGGACCGGTAATTCGCTGGTTCAATGCTCTTCCGCAAGGCTCTGTAACCACCTTTGCGGACATCAGTCGCGCCTTCTTGGCACAGTTCACCATGTGCATTGCCAAAGTAAAGCACCTAATCAACTTGCTGGGGTGACACAGAGAAACAGGAAACCGACCAGAAAGTACCTGGATAGGTTCAATGATGAATGTTTGGAAATTGACGCCCTCACGGACTCGGTGGCCAGTTTATACTTGACGAACGGGTTGCTGAACGAGGATTTCAGGAAGCACCTCACCACCAAACCCGTGTGGACGATGCAAGAGATCCAAAATGTGGTCAGGGAGTATATCAATGACGAAGAGGTTAGCCAAGTCGTGCCAGCCAACAAGCGGTAGCCTGCGTATAACTCTGCTAGTCATCCTGGTAACGGTGACAGGGCTAAGGAGCACTCCAAGGACGGAGGGCCAGCTAAAGCTTTCAAGCCGTTTCCCCGGGTAGGAAAGTTTACAAACTACACCCCTCTGACAACCCCGATCGTCGAGGTCTACCAGCAAATAGCCGACAAGGGCATCCTGTCGAAGTCCCAACAACTCAAGGACAGAACTGAAGGGAACAAAAACCTCTATTGCGACTACCACAAGGGCTTCGGCCACAAGACCCAAGATTGTTTGATATAAAAGACGCTCTGGAGCAGGTGATCCGGGAAGGTAAGTTGGCTGAATTTTCCCACCTCATAAGGGAGCGATCGTGACCGCGCCGGGGATGACAAAAGCCGCGTTGTGAGGCAGAGACAGGAACCCGAGGAGGACAATGAGTGCGGTTTCACTATGGTAAATGTTGTAGTCGGAAGAGATGTTCCCCCCAGATCGAAGTCGGCAAGCAGAAAAGACGCCAAGGTGTTAGCCGTGTCATCATCTAACTCCGTGCCTCCTTCCAGGAGGGTACCGTCAATATCATTCAGGCACGAGGACCAATGGTTCAACGATTTTCTGGAGAACCCTCCCATGGTGATCATAGCTAGAGTTGGAACCGGCCTCGTAAAGTGAATTCTGGTAGACACTGGAGCTGATTCGAATATCATGTTCCGCAACGTGTTTGACGCTTTAGGCCTCCGAGACGCCGACCTGGGGACCCACCAGCACGGTGTGGTTGGCTTGGGTGACAACTTTATCAAGCCCGATGGGATAGTCTCCCTACCGATCTCAATAGGAGGAGGCCGAGAGAAAAGGTCGGTAATGGCAGAGTTCGTTGTTTTAAGGGATTCCACGGCCTACAACATCATCTTGGGTAGGAAAACCATTAATGAGTTTGGAGCAGTAATTTGTACCAAGCTACTGGTGATGAAGTTTGTTTCTGATAATGGTTCTATTGGTTCTGTCAGGGGAGATTTGGAAACGGCGGTCGCTTGCAACAACGCCAGTCTCTCCCTAAGGAAGAAGTCCAAAGAAGCATCCGGGGTCTTCTTGGCCGACCTAGATGCACGGGTCGACGACAAACCCAGGCCAGAACCTGAAGGAAACCTCGAGAAATTTAGGGTTGGAAACTCGGAAGAAAAGTTCACATCTGTGAATAGGAACCTTCCTCATTACCTAAAAGAACCATTGGTGGAGATGATCCGAGCAAACGGCGACCTGTTCGCCTGGACACCAGCTGACATGCTGGGGATTGACCCCCAGATCATGTCGCATCACCTGGCTGTGAAGGCAGAGGCTAAGCCAGTGGCACAAAGGAGGAGGAAAATGTCCCAGGAAAGAGCTGGCGAGGTGGCCATGCAAACGGCCAGCCTGCTAGAGGCGGGGTTCATCCGGGAACTGGACTACTCGGCTTGGCTGTCGAATGTAGTCCTAGTAAGAAGCCCAATGGGACATGGAGAATGTGCGTGGACTATTCCGACCTCAACAAGGCATGCCCCAAGGATTCTTTCCCCCTCCTCAATATTGATGCTCTTGTTGACGCGGCTGCGGGATACCGATATCTAAGTTTCATGGACGCATACTCTGGCTACAACTAGATCCCGATGCACCGGCCAGATGAAGAGAAGACAGCGTTCATAACGCCAGAAGGAACATACTTCTATAAGGTGATGCCGTTTGGATTGAAGAACGCCGGAGCTACGTACCAAAGGCTAATGAACAAGATATTCAACGATCTCATCAGCAAGACAGTGGAAGTGTACGTAGATGACATTCTCGTAAAGACCACCAAGGCCGAGGACCTCATTGGGGATCTAGAGGGCGTGTTTGTGTCTCTTCGGCGGCACGACATGAAGCTTGGCCCGCTAAAGTGCGCATTCGCCATGGAAGCAGGGAAATTCTTGGGGTTTATGATAACCCAAAGAGGAGTGGAGGCCAAACCAGAGAAATGCGAAGCGATCTTACAAATGAAGAGCCCGGGATGTGTAAAAGACGTCTAGAGATTGGCAGGAAGACTCACCGCACTATCCCGCTTCCTCGGCGCATCGGCCGCCAAAGCTCTGCCATTCTTCAACTTGATGAAAAAGGGGATAGTGTTCGAATGGACCCCAGCGTGTGAAGAAGCCTTCAAGTAATTCAAGGATATAATCTCGGCACCGCCTGTCCTAGGGAAACCTAAGAATGGAGAGGCATTGTACCTGGACTTAGCAATAACTAATGAGGCTTTGGCAACAGTCCTGGTACGAGAAGAAGGGAAGCTCCCACAACCGATCTATTTTGTAAGTAAAGAGTTGCAAGTGGCGGAGCTGAGGTACAGTAAGCTGGAGAAGCTAGCATATGCACTCTTAACCTCCTCCCGTAGACTACGACAGTACTTCCAAGGGCACTAGATAATCGTCAGGACGGACCAGGTAATCCGTCAAGTACTCCAAAAACCTGATCTGGCGAGCAGGATGATGACCTGGGCAGTCGAACTGTCTCAGTTTGACTTGCAATACGAACCCAAACATGCGATCAAGGCCCAAGCCATGGCTGATTTTCTGGTAGAAGTAACGGGAAGCCCTCCCGAGACACCGAGCACACGGTGGAAGCTCCATGTAGATGGAGCTTCCAACCAAACGTTCGGGGGAGCGGGGATCATCCTAGAAAGCCCAACCGGAGTCGTATATGAGCAATCGGTCAAGTTTGAATTCCCGCTGTCCAACAATCAAGCGGAATACGAGGCCCTTCTTGGCGGCCTAGTCCTAGCAAGAGAGGTTGGGGCCATGAGAATAGAAGTGTGTAGCGACTCTCAGGTCGTGACTTCCCAGATTAATGGAACGTACCAAGCCAGAGATTCCTTACTGCAGAAATATTTGGAGAGGGTCAAAAAGCTGAGCGAAGAGTTTGACGAGGTCACGGTGCAGCACGTCCCGAGAGAGAGGAACACCCGGGCGAACCTCCTATCAAAACTGGCGAGCACAAAGCCAGGAACAAGCAACCAGTCTCTGATTCAAGGTTTAGTGAAAGAACCAACGGTGACCTTACATGTAACACGGGCAACCGACTCTCCCTCTTAGGCAGACCCAATCATTGATTTCTTGGAAATGGGTAAGCTCTCGGATGACGACAAGGCGGCAAAGGCGCTAAGAAGAGAAGCGGCCAAGTATACGATAATACAATGCCAATTGTTTAAGAAAGGGCTCAGCCAACCCCTATTGAAGTGCCTACGGCCCGACCAAATGGACTACGTGCTAAGGGAGGTCCATGAAGGATGTTGTGGCCACCACATCAGTGGGAAGGCCTTAGCTCAGAAGCTCGTCAAAGTCGGGTATTACTGGCCCTCAATGATGGCGGATTCCAAAGAGTTCGTGAAGAAGTATAGAAGATGCTAGGAGAACGCCAACTTTCACAAAGCGCCAGCAGTCGACCTAAGCCTATTGATGGCCTCTCGACCATTCTCACAATGGGAGTCGATCTGTTAGGGCCTTTCCCAGTCAGACTAGGACAGGTCAAGTACCTAATCGTCGGTATCGACTATTACACCAAGTGGGTAGAGGCCGAACCGCTGGCCAGCATATCCTCGGCTAATTGCCGGAAGTTCATGTGGAGACAAGTAATAGCCAGATTTGGGATACCGGAGGTCGTCATTTTGGACAATGGGACACAGTTCGCCGATAAAAAATTCGGGGAGTTTCTCGTCGACCTGGGCATAAGGCAGAAATTCTCGTCTGTTGAGCACCCCCAAACCAACGGCCAAGTTAAAGCTCCGAATAAGGTCATCTTACAAGGCCTCAAGAAGCGACTTGACCAAAATAAGGGAGCATGGGTAGACGAGTTAGCCTCGGTTTTCTGGTCCTATCACACAACATAGCAGTCATCTACCGGGGAGATGCCCTTCCGGCTCACCTATGGGGTGGATGCGATAATACCCATGGAGATTGGGAAACCGAGTCCGCGACTACTTTTGGGTGGAGTAGAAGAGGCCGTAGAAAAGGACCTCGTGGATGAAGCCAGAAAGATGACCCACTTGTCGAAGACAGCATTGAAACAAAGGATAGCCCTGCGTTACAACACCAAAGTACTCAAGAGAGAGTTTGAGCAAAGCGACCTGGTCCTACGACGCAACGATGTCGGACTCCCAACTCCAGGGGAAGAAAAGTTGGCGGTAAATTGGGAAGGCCCGTACAGGATAAAGGAAGTGCTCGGCAGCGGTGCTTACAAACTGGAACGATTGGACGAGAGAGAAGTGCCGAGAACATGAAACGCGAGCAACCTAAGAAGATTCTATTCCTAATGCCGGCCTAAACGGTTTAGTAAGACCCATTTTACTTTATGTTTGGACTATTTGTCATTAATTGTTTAAGATGGAATTCATCGTCTCCTTTTTTATCGCTAAGTAATTATTTCATACTTATCAATCGAGCCACTTTGCCAAGTGAAAGTAACCGACGTCTTAACGACACGGTATCCCGGAACTGATCACCCCGAGAACCACTGGAGTTGCAAGTGCTACAATAGACGGCCACTAGAATGGTAAAAGCCACGAACTGGCTTCATTAATTACCAACGGAACATTAAACAAGTATAAACAAATAGTTAATTACAAGTAAAGCGGTAAGTAAACATCAAACAAGTTAATTACCGACAAAGCAGCGAATGAACAGTTTGTTGCATACCGACAAAACGGCGAACAAGTTTGCCAAAACTACTAAAGTATTCAAAGATGTACAGGTTACAAGGTCCAAACAAAAGTACAAGTGAGATCACATCATTTCTTCGGAATATCAACTAACTTGCCATCCTTAATGGTCTTGAAAACGCTAATGGCAGAGGTGTCGAAGTCGGGAGCTAATAGCTTAACCTGAGCCTTGATAGCCTCCTCGGTCATCAGGATGGCATTCTTACCTTGCTTCACGGTCTCTTTGTACTTCTTCTTTAGATCAGCTGCTTCGGTCTTGGCCGCGGTCGCCGAGGAAAGAGCCTCATCACGCTCCTTCTCAAGCTCCTTCACCCGACCTTGAGCGACGTTGAGTTGACCCTCCAAGGAAAGCTCTTGCTCGGTAAGACGCGGTACGGCAGCATCGGAGGTCTTAACCTTCTCCTTGGCTGTAGCTAGCTGCGTCTGGAGTGGCTTGACCTCGACCTTATACTTGTTATTTGCTTGGACAGATGACTCCAGCTTGTTCTCCAGCGATCGTACCCCAGCCAAAGTGGTTTCCGCTTTTCTCGCTATGGCGGCTCCCCGGAAGAAGAGATCTCCACCGTGGAAGAAGTCCTCCGTGCCAAGGAGCAGCTGGAAATCAATGAAGTTTTCGGCATCGAAGTTCTTCTCCATCACCATGAGGACTCCCTCGGGGCTAGAAGACGGTTTTTTCTTCTTCGGGTTGTGAATAATAATCAACTCTTCATCCTCCACCTCAACATCTGGTTGGAGACCCGGACCAGCACTGGTCCTGATCACCTCACCTTGGGTGGGTTGGGACTGAACCTCGGCCTCGACGGCGTCATTGGGAGGCACCTCGTGGTTAGGGGTAGCAGAGGCATAATCACTATCATCAGCAAGGAACGTATTAAACAAAGTGTCAAGTCCAACTTGCTCGCAAGCCATCGATACTGAAACAAAACATGGAAGCTAGTTAGTCGTTAAACCGGAAAAAAAAAAACGGGTGCACCACTAGACGACTACTCACATATATAACTCCTAGCCATATCCTGATCGCCCATGAGGAGATGGGGATTAACATGATTCTTCCCGAAAACGGCTAACAACACGTCGGCAACCCTCTTATTTTCGGGAGACACCCTTTATACGTCACCTTGGTAAAGGCGTTAGCTCCCGCCCCGAAACTCCAGTAGGTCGGGATGCGACGTTTTTCCTCCAATGTCAACCAAAAGGGATGCCGACCTTCAGCCGGATGAACCTTAAAATATTTATCCTTGAAACCATGGTACGAATCCTCAAAAACGCAAAAGGTCCTCCGACCTTGTGGTGACCGGAAGGAGATGAAGCCTTTCTTGGCCTTCCCCTCTTTAGAAGGGTTCGTCAGGGTAAAAAGGAATAAAAATACTTTGACAGAGACCGGCAGCTCTAAGTACTCGCAGACCATCTCGAAGATAGAAGCCCAGCTGTTCGGATGCAATTGGGACGGCGCCACATCACAGCGATTAAGCAACGCCATTTGAAAGGGGGAGAACAGGATGCGAACCCCCAAGTGGGTGAACATCGCCTTATACATCTAGATCCAATCGGGGACCCAGGGAGAGTGTAAGTTTAGTTGGAATATCCGTTCGTTAGCGGCAGGGACGAAAACCTGGTAATTGGCTTCCTCTTCACCCCCTCCGCAGAGATAGTCGGCTTGTCGGAACTCGTTAAGTTCCTCTACGGTCATTTGGTTGGGGGATTCCTTCACATCCGAAGTTACCCAGGCATACCGGTTGTACGGCTGCACTCTCGCGGCAGGAACCCTCATGACACTCAAAGTCAGTCTAGGAGGTCGGGAGACCGGCACTAATACCAGAAAACTACAGTTTGCCTACCAGAGGTTTACAGTTAAGCTAAGCCTAAATCTATGTTAAAAAACGAAGCCTAAGCAACAAAAGCCTAAGCCTAGAATGGTTACCCCCTAATGCCTATATTCAAGCACTCAGCAAAATGTATAACACACATGCAAAATCGAAACGGAAGAACAAGTGGCATAACAATAAGCTTAGGCTAGCCAAAGTAAGAGAAAGGAAAAAGGAACTTACCAGGATAACAATAATGATCGAAGGAGGCTGAATAACTGGGGAAGATCTGGACGAAGCAGGGATTCGCTGCGAGGAATTTGGAAGAGATGAGAAGAAATGAAAGGGATGTGATGATAGAGAAGAAGTGGAAGTGAAACTGAAAGAAAACTGACGCGTAAAGAAGCGCGAAATACAAGGGTATAATAGACCTTTCACGCGGGGTTTAAATCAATCATCAAGGGCATTAAATGCTCGGCGCAGAAATCGAGGCGGCGTGGGTTAACCCCCAAGGCGACGAGCCTCACTCGCGCGTAGGGGGCACACCCTCACCACAACTAACGTCAGCCCGACCAAGCGACGACATATGAAGGAGAGCATAAACACGCCAACAACGGCGCTCACGGCCGCAGTAAACGCATTGGGGGCACTGTTACGGCCCAGCCCAGCTGGTGTTCAGTCTAACCCGACCCGGGCGGCCGGATCAATGGGCGTCGAACCCGGGCCGGGAAATCGACCCTGACACCTATCCCCCAGCTCACCACACAACAGCTGTGCAGGAAAACTTCGAGGAAGGTGGGTCTGTCCTTGCGGGGCCCACCTCTGACAGGGTATATATGGGGAGGGCCCTACCCCTTCCCCTGAGGTATGTCATTACCACCCTCACTCCCGCGGCCATCTGTATCCTCTTCTGACTTGAGCGTCGAAGTATCATTGCAGGTGGCGCCCCCCTCCTCTCATCGCAGCAGCTCGGGAGATCGTGAAACCTCAACACCCCCTTTTTTGGACCCGTACCAAGGCTGGTTCCTATCACTTCACTTTCAGAGCTCCACCGACCCGTTTGGAACCCGAAGAACCGAACAAATTTCAATAAACATCACTCACGATATTATTTTTTGACCATTTAAGTGCCAAAACTAAAACAATGTTAGTTTACAAAATTTAGCATGCTGTTAATATTTAACATTAAAAATTATTTTAAAGACTAACATAAATCACATTAATAAGATTTAAAAACTAAATAAAAATAATTAAAATTTTAAAAAATAAACTAAAATTTATGTGCAAATCGAGAGATTAAATTGTATATTATCTCTAATATAATCTAATAATGTCACATATTATAACAAGTAACATTTTTGGCGTTTTATTAAAGACATAAAATCAAAACGACTTACGAATATAAAACTCGATAACAAAGTTAATTATCATCTCAAAACATTTATATAAGAAAGCCGTGTGATTGGGAATATGGCATAATGATGACAAAGATAGAGAGACAGTGTAACCTTCGAGCTACTATCAGAAAAACACACAAGTGTATGCCAAGTCATCACCTTTCTTTCAAATTTAATTTGTGATCATGGAACAGGTTCTAATCGCTTTCCCTTGTTAATGTAATTTATTAATTAGCTTACAAAGAAGTTGTTATTGTTCTATTTTAAGACGACAGATTCTGAGAAATGAGAATAAGGAGAGCAGTAGAAACTAGAAAGTTATAACAAAGCCAGAAAAGAATAAACACCTTTTGCAACTTGCCTTTCACTTATGCTTTTTATTAATTGGTTCAATATCTCCTTTACGTTTGATAATAACTCAAATTATATGGTAAAAAGAATAGTTTTGAGATGAACTGTAATTTTAATAATATATCATCATCTTTAATATAATTTCTTGAATAAAAAAATTTCTCTACAAGTGGAAGTGGATTACAGCTTGAGAGGAATTTTGCTTATAATGTACACATATCTCTGTACTTTCTAGAACCGAGGTGGCAATCCTGCTAAGGCCCGTACTGCTAATAAAATGGGTTCAAAATGAAAGTTTCGTCTTATTTTATAGTAGGTTGATGAATTAACCTGCTTAACTCTGTTTTAAAAAAATTAAATAAAATTAATAAAAATAATTAAAAAAGTAAATATAAATAAAAAATAATTAAAATTATAATCTTTTTTATTATTTTTAAAAATTTTTAATTTAAAAAATTATTTAAAATAATATTCGTCACTAAAATTATTTATTTTAAAAAATAAAATAAATTACATATTTTAAACATATATATTAAAATGTAAAATAAAATAAATAAAATTAATAATTAAAAAAATAAAAAATAAAAAATATTTTTAAAAATTATATAATTATTAATTTTTATAACTATTATTACTTTTTTTATTAATAATTAAAAATAATTAAAAAATTTGCGAATATTTGGGCCGTTTTCCCAATCCCAGGAACACGGTAAAATAAGCCAAGATACTTTTAATTAAAAAAAAAAAAAAGGAAAGAACACAGCTGAAAATAAGCGTGTTCACCGTACGGTTTGAATCAGTTTTGAATTAAAAATTCATTCTATTTGAATACTAATTTTATTTGGAGTACGATTAGATTAGATGATTTAAAAAAATTTTAATTCGATCCGATTCAATTTTAAGTGGTTTGGATTGAATTAGATTTACGGTTTTATAAATTAGAAAAATTAAATACATATAATAAGTCTTAACATCAAATTTTAAATAATCAATAATGATATAACAAGTCTTAACAATATTTTAAAAAGTCAATAATATTACAATAATAGAAATAAAATTATAGGTTAGTTAAAATAAATAAATAAATAATATTTAAAGATAAATAATAATAATAATAATAATAATAATAATAATAATAATAATATAAAAATATATAACAAATTAAAAATATTATAATAAGTATAATTGTAAATATAATAATAAAACAAGGATAAAGTATATTTTTTGTCTTTGAAATTTGACAAAAATTTTAAAAATACCCTAAGTTTTATTTTGTTTCAATTTTGTTCCAAATGTTTTCGATCTCGGCTAAATTTTCAAAAAATTTAAGACCAATATAATAATAATGCATAAAAATTATGTTTGATTTGCTTCTGTTAAAGATTGTTATTATAAAATTGTTCTTAAATCGATCTTAAATTTTTTAAAAAATTAGCCATCAAGAATATATTTGATGTAAATTAAAAATTTTTAGGACAAAATTCAAACAAAATAAAATTTAGATATATTTTTAAAACTTTGATCAAATTTTAAAAATAAAAAATATATTTTATTCATAAAATAATAATACTATAGTACATTGTACAGTTTAAATTGAATTAAATCTATTATAAAAAATATATCCAATCCCATTCAATAACTTGTAAAAAATAAAATCTAATTAGATTCTAATTAATGCTATTTTAATCAGTTTGGTTTGGATTGAATTAAATAAACAATTTAATTTGAATGGTTTGGTTTTGAGCACCCTGGCTGAGGGGGCGAGTTTTAAGTTTTTGAGTTGTAGCCTTGTAGGGTTGTGAAGGAAGCAGGTTTGAGATTTTTGTGATGGAGGAAGAGGATGAAGATGGAAGCATTGAAAGCTTATTAAGATGGGCATCACATATTGGAATCTCGGATGCATCAACAACCACCCACCATTCTCTCTCTCTGGGTTCTTCTCTCTTTGTCTCTCACTTTCCTCACTCTGGAGGGTACCACCTAATCTTCCCCCTTTTTCATTCTTCCTTTCATTCACAGCCTCTTCACATTCATTTAATACTGCAGTAGAGGTTTGGCTGCTGTAAGAGACCTTAGGATGGGGGAACTCATTCTCAGAGTTCCAAAATCTGCTTTGATGACAACTCATAGTGTTATGCAACATACAAATCTCTCTCAAGCTCTTAATAGGCACCCTTCTCTTTCTTCAACCCAGGTTTTCTTTCATAACTCTATTTCTACTCTATTTTGAATGTCTCCGGTGAGCTACGTTGGAATCTTTTTGTGCCCTCTAACTGTTTGTGAAAATGCGCTCAAGCCATTTGTTTTAAGTGCAGGGAAATGGTTATTGTCACTCCTAGTTTGATAATGCCACCTATGTTTTTATAAATTCATGCAAATATACAATGTAAAAAATCATGATTGACTGACATTATAAAAAATACGATTGACAACATCATTTCCCCCGAAGCAAATGTTTTTCGGTTTTACTTGAGCCAGGGTCTGATTCCGTGGAATATAATAGTATGGTGTGACTTCATCATTGTTGTATTATTACCTGTGCCGTTGCTTATAATTGAGTTTTTTATGCAAATGAATCATTTGGCCTTACTTCTCAGCTTGTGCACAATGCAGATACTGAATGTTTGCCTGTTGTATGAAGTTGGAAAAGGAAAGGCTTCGAGGTGGTATCCTTACCTCATGCATTTACCAAAGAGTTATGACATCCTAGCCATGTTTGGTGAATTCGAGAAAACTGCTCTGCAAGTTCAGTTTCTATTAGAAGTTTTAGTTTGTCTTGTTAGGTTAGACATAGCATCTGACCTAATACTATTTATCAGCATTTCATTTGCACTTCTCTTTTTGAAGTAATCTTTTATGTATGTTATGGTTTTTAGGTGGATGAGGCTATATGGGTAACTGAAAAAGCCGTGCTAAAAACCAAATCAGATTGGCAGCAAGCTCATGCTTTGATGGAAGATCTCAAATTTAAGCCCCGGCTTCTAACATTTAAGGCTTGGGTGTGGGCTTCTGCAACGGTTAGAAATTTAGCTTGTTATAAAGACTCATGCATGCTAATTTAGTTATTTACAAATATTCAATTTGGTTTTCGTATGACACATGGAATTCAAGCGCCTTTTGCATTTTCTTGGTTCTGATTTTGGTTATTAAGTGATAATATACTGAATAAACTTTTCCTCTGCTGAGCCTTCTCTTACATCCATGAAATCCTGACACACTTCTTGTGGTTAATTGTCTAAATTAAAATTATCTCAATGATTGAAAAAATAAACCTGTTTTTTATGGATTATTGACAAGTTACTGCTGGTTGATGCATCAAATGCATTTTTGCATTACAGGGCATATTTATATTTACTATTTAGTATTTCAGTTGTTAGAGTAAATGGCAGAATTCTACCTTTATGATTTTGTCTCATCTGATCTTTCAAAATCTAGATATCTTCCCGGACATTGCATATACCGTGGGATTCAGCTGGGTGTTTATGCCCTGTGGGTGACTTGTTTAATTATGATGCACCTGGAAAGGAGCCATCTGACATTGGGGATCTAGAGGATTTGCTATCTAGCTCTTCAATCCATGATGGTTCCTTATCAAATGAAGACAATACTACAGTCGCAGATGCAGAGCAGCTTGATTCCCAGTCTCAGAGATTAACAGATGGGGGGTTTGAAGAAGATGCTAATGCATATTGCTTTTATGCTAGGGCAAATTACAATAAAGGAGATCAGGTATTACACACACAAACTAATATATATATATATATATATATATATAGTTTGACTGGGTAACCTTAGTAATTGAGTCATTCTTCTTATGTCTTTTTCTAAATTTGCTTCTTATGTCTTAGAGAACAAAGCATTTCTTGTTGCTTATGTTATGTTACGTTACTGGATGTCACTATGATATTTTGCATGTGCTTGACTGGCCTGAATTAATTAACTAGTTACTCGTCCCATTGGAATAATGTGATTTATTATTATTCTCATCAGGTTCTGCTATGTTATGGAACTTACACAAATTTAGAGCTTCTTGAACACTATGGTTTTATCCTACAAGAAAATCCAAATGATAAAGTGTTTATTCCTCTGGAACCTGCTGTGTATTCTTCCACTTCTTGGTCCAGGGAATCATTGTACATCCATTACAATGGGAAGCCTTCCTTTGCGCTACTAGCTGCATTGCGGCTGTGGGCGACTCCTCAAATCAAGAGGAGGTCTGTTGCACATCTTGTTTATTCCGGATCTAAAATCTCCGCAGACAATGAAAATTTCATCATGAAATGGCTATTGAAGACTTGCCATGGCGTCTTAAAGAATTTGCCAACATCTATTGAAGATGACACCTTGCTCCTGAATGCAATGGATAATAGTCAAGATTTTTGTACTTTTTTGGAGGTTACAAAACTCATGTCTTTACGGGATGAAGTTGATACCTTCTTAGAAGCTCATAATATGAAGGATAAATGTAGTGATAGCAGTATAGTTTTATCTAGAAAAACAAGGTGGTCTATGGATAAGTGGAAGTTGAGTATTCAATGGAGAATCAATTATAAGAAAGTCCTCCTTGATTGTATCTCTTATTGTAGTCAAATATTAGATTCTCTCGTGGAATAATACTGCTATTACTTCACTGCCTTCTTAATTATTTCAAGAATTTCTGAGATTTTATTATCAACATGGTCTCCTCTTCAAATTTCTGTTTTAATCTTGACAATCTTCTAACCAGATACTTTATATTGTTAATGTTGAATATAACAAGATAGATTTTTAGTATAACTAGTTATGATAATAATTATATAAATATTATTAAAATTAAAATCTCATATTCTTTTTATATTTTAGTAATATTTTAAGCAATACTTTTAAAAGTATTGTTTAATAATAATAAGAAAATATTTTAATTTTAACAATATTTTTTTAAATATTATAGTCATTGTAGTCTATGTATAACAAAAGGACTTTATTGGCAATTCAAATTACTTTAAAAGATCTTCCTAGGTATAAATTTCAAACATGGTGAATAAACTAAGCTAAAGTTGGTTTTCCCCTTTCTGTCATTAGATTCAACAAAATCCCATTAGATTCAACAAAATCCAAACCTCTACGTAGATGGTGTTTATGTTAGGTATTAAGATGTTTTTTTTTTTTTTTTTTTTTTTGTAAATTGAATGTTTTAAGCAGAAACTAATTGAATCCTCACGTTGCAATGATACTAAATGTTATCTCCTCCTAATTTAAATTATAAACTAATCTATTCTTTGGCTTAATTAGAATTGATTCATATACTTTTCCATAAAGTTTTATCAAAACATATTCATATTCACAACTTACACAGCCTATTAAATAGATTAGTCTAAACATTATCTCTCGACTCATCAGTGTTAGTGCAATTTATAAAAAAATATATATAAAAATCAATTTTTTTTAATTGAATAACATTTAGAAATTTTTTATTCTAAAATTATGTTTTCATCTTAAATTTTTTAAAAGACTTAGATTTTCAGATTTAATTTTCGGAATTTAAGATTTAAATATTTAAAATAAAAAATATTTCAAACATTTAACAAATATACATTGAAAAAAATTAACTCCCTATTTTAATTCATTTATAAAATTTGGATTTAATCAATTCATTTGTTTTTTTTCTCAAATCAACCCATGCATTCGTTGCTCAAAATAGGTACATTCTGTATATACGGGTTATACACAAATGTGAAATACCAGATGTAAAACAAAATTTAGATATATATTCAATAATTAAAAACTAACGGAAACCAAATAACTGTTATTGTTAATGTTATTATGGGAAGAGATGGATCAGAAGTAATTGGCTTGGTTTCTCAAAAGAGAAAAAATCGCACAGTATGTTCAGTTTCGATCATCTGGGGAAAAGATCATCACTTCCATCTCTATCACTTTCAACAATCAACCCCAATCAGAAACTAAAGTCATTCCAAAATTGTGGAAAAGAGATAGTACAAAAGATCAGAGTATTGGCTTGAAATTTCAAATAGAATAAAAACCATTACCAAACTCGCAAAGCAATTTCATTTGTTTACAAGAATTAAATAAAATAACAAAAGAGGCATAAATCAGATACCAGAAAGATTTGCATCGTCGTAAAGAACGAGTTTAACGAGAGAAATTGTGATTGCAAAGAGGGATGACTGAAGCTACTTATAAGGTGACTATACCCTAATTTGAGTTGAATCTGAAGAAGTTTCTCGATATAAGTGAGGGCCATGAAAGAGTTTAGCCCAATTATTTATTATTTGGGCCCGCACGAAATCAGATTTTTTTCAGCCCGTACAGGATACAGTAGAATGATGTAGTTTAATAAAACCATTAAATGGTTTTATTAAAAAAAAAAAAACCATTAAATGAAATTTCGATTCAGAAGATGTTAGTCTTTCACCTGTTGGATTAAAAAATACGATAAGAAACAAAAAAATCAGCAGCTAGATTCGTTATTTAATTATAACAAACTTACAAAAGTATGGGTGCAGGCAAAAAGAATAATAACAGATATTGGAAATTGTAAACTGGATTTTTTATTTATTTTTCATTTGGGCTAAAATCACCCAGTACCCACAAATTGAAACAGTATTATGTTATCATCATGTTCACGCATATACATATACATATACATATACATATATATGCATCATCTCTTGTGTTCTTGTCTTTTTAATGATGATTCGGATGTGGATTTATTTGGAGTAGTTGCTAATGTGATTAGGCATGGTTTGTCTCAATCTTGAAACAGTATTTGTGTAATGCATTCAGTATTGGGATAATATAGTAGTATCCAACTTCAACTAGTTTAAATAAATAAATCAGTTTAGATACACATTTAAGTGTTTTTGACAATCAAATTTATTTAAGTGGTCTAAATTTAACAAAAACAGTTTTCATCACATCAGTGTGTATCACACGCACGTTTTAATAACGCAACTTCTTCGTTTTTGTTTTCTTCCTTCTTCTTCTCTTCCTCTTTCGTTATCGTCATCACCAACAACACCAACATATCACTAATAATTTTATTGGTTCTGTTTTTCTCTAATGTCATTATTAAATAATTTTAGTTCATTGTTTAGTTTATTTTGGTTCATCTGTGTAATTGAGGTTCACCTATACTGCTAATAAGTATTGATCAAATTTTTTATTCTTTAAGTAATTTCAGTTCATTTCTTAGTTTATTTGAGGTTCATTTGGATTTAGAAATGAATTCGATGTATTTGTGTTAATTGAAATTCACTTGATACTGTTGATAAATATTGACCAAATTTTTTAGCAAAAAAGAATTAAATTATTCATTATCACTTTATTCAATTGCATTAGATTCCACTCTATTCCATTCAATTAATTCAGATTTGATTAAGCAATAAAAAAACCCAATCATTAACACGTCAAATTTATTTCTGGATCCAAATGAATCACAATTAAACTACGAAATAAACCGACATTACTTAAAGAATAAAAAATTTGGTCAATACTTATCAGTATCAGCAGCATCAAGTAAACCTCATTTAGCACACAAATGAATCAAAATTAGTTCAGATTTGAACAAACAGTAAAAAAGACTCAATCATTAACAAAAACACATCGAATTCATTTCTGGATCCAAATGAACCTCAATTAAACTAAGAAATAAACCAAAATTACTTAAGGAATAAAAAATTTAGTAAATAATTATTAGCAGCATCAAGTGAATCTCAATTAACACACAAATAAACTGAAATAAATTAAGAAATGAATCGAAATTATTTAATAATGGCAGCAGAAAAAATCAGAACTAATAAAGATGTTTGTAAAATGTTGGTGTTATTGGTGATGACGATAACGAAGAAGAAGAAGAAAGAGGATGAGAAGAAGAAGGAAAGAAGAAAAATTTGCGTGCGCAAATTTAGAAGGAAGAGAAGGAGGAGGAAGAGGAGGAGGAGGAAACAAAGAAAAAGAAGGAGAAGAAAACGGAAAAAGAGAAGGAGAAGAAGAAATAGGCGTGTAATTTAAAAAGTTGTTATATAACAACTTGATTATACTTGGAAGACCCATCTACATAGAGTTCCCAGGTCGTGGAGGTCTCAATCTGATCGCCTGTATATTCTGCGACAAAGTCGGTGAGGCATTGAACTTTGATGGCTGTCTGAGTTTCGTATCTCAGGTCGAACTCAGATAGCTCTATGGCCCATTGCACCATTCGACTTGCTATGTCGGTCTTTTGGAGTATCTACTTCATGGGTTGATTTGTCCGGACCCTTATGGCGTGTGCTTGGAAATAGGATCGGAGTCTCCTAGATGCCACGATTAAGGCATATGCAAATTTTTCTATTTTTTGATACCTTAACTCTGGCCCTTGTAAGACTTTGCTAGTGAAATAGATGGGGTGCTGTCCAACCTCATCTTCTCGTAATAGTGCTGATGCTACTGCCTTTTCAGCAATAGTTAGGTACAACACCAACTCCTCTCCCGCTTGTGGCCGGGTAAGGATGGATGGTTTATTTAAGAATTTCTTGAATTCTTGAAAGGCCTCTTCGCATTCGGAGGTCCACTCAAATTGACATCCTTTTCTAAGTAGCAAAAAAAGTGGTAAGGATCTCAAGGCTGATTCTGCCAAAAATCTGGACAAGGCTGCAAGTTGGCCGTTCAGCTGTTGGACTTCTTTTAAACAAGTCAGACTCCTCATCTCTAAAATTGCTCTACACTTGTCAAGGTTAGCCTCAATTCCGCTTTGTGTGAGCATAAAACCCAAGAATTTTCTTGCCTCTGCTGCAAAGGTGCATTTGGTGGGATTTAGTCGCATCCTATGCCTCCTTATGGTGTCGAAGACTTGCGAGAGGTCGGACAAAAGACTAACCTTATCCTTGGTCTTTACTAACATGTTGTCCACGTATACCTCCATTAGGTTTCTAAGGCGAGGTGCAAACATCTTGTTCATCAACCTTTTGATATGTGCCCCCCGCGTTTTTTAATCCAAAAGGCATGACCACGTAGCAGTAGTTTGCTCTGGGCGCGATGAACAACATCTTCTCCTGGTCCGACTTATACATCGGGATTTAATTGTATCCCGAGTAGGCATCCATGAATGATAAGTACTGGTATCCTGAAGAAGAATCCACCAAAGCATCAATGTTAGACAGGGGATATGGATCCTTTGGACAAGCTTTGTTTTGGTCAGTGTAGTCAACGCACATCCTCCATTTCCCATTCTGCTTCTTTACCAGTACCACATTTACTAACCATGTCAGATATTTGACTTCTCTGATGAATCCGTCTTCGAGTAGGGCTTGAACTTGTTCTTCGACCACTTGAGCTCACTCTGGTCTGAGCTTACGACGCATTTGTTGGACAGGTCGAGATCCGGGATAGACAAGGGCTTATGCGTCATGAGCTCAGGGTGTATTCCGGGCATATCAGAGGCCTTCCCAAGCGAAAAGGTCAAAATTTTCTTGTAGGAGTTTTACGAGATTCTTCTTTAGATTCGCTCTCATGTTGACTCCTATGTTGGTGTTTTTTCTGACTTCTTCCCCGATTTGAACTTCTTCTGTCTTTCTCTTGGATTGTGGTCATAGCTCTTCTCTTTCTTGGACTCCTCCGAGCTCAATGGCATTGACTTCTTTACCTTTACCTCGCAGGTTCAAGCTTTCGTTATAACATTTCTGGCCAGTTTTCGATCTCCTTTGATGGTAGCAATTCCTTCCTGTGTGAGGAATTTCATCAAAGGTGAGGGGTAGAAACAACAGCTCTCAGTCGATTCAGCGTTGTCCTGCCAATTAGGGCATTGTAGGCTGATGCCACATCTGCAACAATATAATCAATAATTAGGGTTTTTGATTTCAATCCCTTTCCAAAAGTAGTATGTAGGGAGATGAACCCTAGTGGCTTAATTGGGGTATCTCCCAACCCGAAAAGAGTATTCGGGTAATACTTTAGCTCTTTTTCGTCCAGCCTTAATTTATCGAATGTAGGCTTAAATAGTATGTCGGCCGAGCTTCTTTGGTCCACTAAAGTTCTGTGTAGATTTACATTGGTGAGTATCATGGTGATTACAACGGGGTCATCATGCCCTGATGTGATTTCCTGCGCATCTTCTTTTGTAAAGGAGATTGTAAGGAGGTTGGGAGTCTCTTCTTCGTGGTAAACTTCTTTCAGGTATCTCTTTCGAGATGACTTGGTCACTCCTCCCCCAGCAAAGCCTCCTGCTATTATGTGAACGTGTTGCTCTGGGGTTTGTGGGGGCTGACCTCTTCGGCCGACTTCTTCATCGTCTCTTTTCCTCTTTCCTTGATTATCTGACCTTTCCATGAGATATCTATCCGACCGACCTTCCCTGGCCAACTTTTCTATCACATTTTTTAAGTCGTAACCATTATTTGTAGAATATCCATACAATTTATGATACACATAGTACTCATTGTGGCTTCCCTCCTTCTTGTTTTTGATTGGTCGCGGAGGGAAAAGTTTATCGGTGTGACAGATTTTCCTGTAGACATCCACGAGAAAAACTCGTAGCGAGGTGTAATTGTGATACCTCCTAGGTTTCTCCGAGATGTACTCTTCCTTTTTCTTGGACTCTTTTTCCTTTTCCTGTGCTTGGTGATGATTCCCCGGTCGCCAGATTAGTTCTCATAATCTGACATTCTCTTCCATATTGATGTACTTTTCATCTCGTTCTTGTACATCACTCAAGAAAGTGCAGTGTCTCTTTGAAATAGATTGGGAAAATGGGCCTTCTCGGAGACCGTTGACTAATCCCATTATTATTGCCTCAGTGGGTAAGTCTTGGATCTCTAGGCATGCCTTGTTGAATCTCTCCATGTAGTCTCTTAGGGATTCGCCGAACTCCTGTTTGACCCCAAGTAGGCTAGGTGCATGCTTGACCTTGTCCTTCTGAATTGAAAATCGCGTAAGAAATTTACGCGCGAGGTCGTCGAAACTAGTAACCGACCTAGGGGGTAGGCTGTCAAACCATTTCATGGCCGACTTTGTTAAAGTCGTCGGGAAGGCTTTGTAGCGAGTAGCATCTGAGGTGTCGGCTAAATACATCTGACTTTTAAAATTACTGAGGTGGTGCCTCGAGTTGGTCATCTTGTCGTACAAATGCATGTCAAGACTTTTGAAGTTTCTAGGAACTCTGGCCCTCATGATATCTTCGGTGAAAGGATCTTCACCTCCCAAGGGGATATCCTCTCGAGTTGTGCGTGAATTCCCTCCCTAAATGTCGGATTCCAGCTTCGAGAGCTTGTCCTCCAGCTCTCTTCATCGCTTGATTTCTCTCCATATTTCTCTCTGCCTCCCACCGTCGTTCCAATTGTTGCTCTAGTTGTTCAAGTCGGACATGGTGTCTGTGCATTCTCCACGTGGCTACTCCGTTGCTAGGGGAGGTACCACGAGAGCTTGGTCAATGGTCATTATTGACAGTGTCTTGGTACTCGGGATCTGATTCCGATGCGGTACATCTGTCTTCGAACTGATCGTCCGCCATTGGCTGTCAACTTCCAGGTCCCCGGCAACGGCGCCAATGTTCCGAGGGTTACCTGAAACTGGGTTGCCTTTGGGCTCGTAAGCGAGACCCAAATCCTCAATGGAGCGGATTCTGACTTAGTCCACGTCTGGTGGCCGTCGTCCGAGTTGTTAATGAGAAGGTGGGGGCGGTACCTGCAAAACACTTTGATGCTTAAGTCAGCAGGGGTTTTAGCATGTTTTAAGTGTATTGGAACTTAAGTATACCTAAAGAGTATCAGTGTATTTATAGGGGATGAGCTAATAACCACCGATGGAGTAGTTCCACTTCTGGTGGTGGATAACTATCCCTTTATCTTAGGGTTGTTGAGATCTCTCTTCTAGAAGTGGGCAAGAGATATTTTGGGAAGTTATAATTCCTTCAGGGGGAGTTGTCATCTATAACATTCTTGCCCGACCTCTTAAGAGGTCAATTATACAATGGATGTCTTTTGGGCTTTTTGTACACTCTTTGGGCCTGGCTTATGTTTTTGGGCCAGGTATGAACAAAAACTATCCTTAAACGTTTTCAATTTTGTCCCTAATATTTTAGATTGAATTAACATCCAAGGGTAATTTTGATACAAACTAAAAATGTTAGGGACAAAATTAAATACAATTAAACATTAAAGATATTTTTGAAGAAAATCACAAACGTTAGAGACAAAAAAACGTACTTTATCTTAAATATAAGAGGTAATGACCAAATCAATACCCGAAAGATTGAAATGCTGACATTGCGGTACCTGACTATTGTAATCGACAAAATGGTACCTGGTTAATTTTAAAAACTGACGAACGTATCCATAAGCTTGCCGGACCAAAGCTCCGGTGAGGACAATGCTTACCTGGACACCAGATTTTGTTGACAAATCATGTTTTATTTGAGTTGTAATTTCTAATTAAGTAATTTGTTAGCCTAGGTGGAAATTAGATCAATTGGATTTCATTTTGCCCCAAATCAGAACTCTTTGCCCTAATCCTAAATTAACAAGTGTTGTTACTGCTTGGTGACTTACTGTGACTCAGTGTTTCACTAAGAGTAAAACTGAAAGGTCATGTAAAGAGGGAGAGACGTTGCTCTAGTTACTTGGCGCGAAGAAGAACGAAGACGAGTTGAGAGACATTGTCGAAGTCGTAGCGTCAACAGTGAGGGGTTGCTAGTGGCATCATCGCGACCTCAGTCTTCGCTAAGAAGAAACCTACGAAGAGGTAAGTTCGCCTTCACTCCATCCTCTCATTTACATGGCTTTTTTCGACAGCATTATGATCATTTTGATTGTTTTATTCATTGTATATTCCCTCTACGATTTTTTAGATGAATTGTCTAGTTACGTTTGTTTATCAACACATGGGTGCCTTGAAAAAGGGTGTTGACGGTAATGTGATATACGACGGGGGTTTAGTAACTGAGATACACAGGGTGAATGTGGACACATGTAATTTATTCTTTGTTGAGGGGTTATTTTTAGGCTTAGGTTACCCTGGATACAATGAGGTGTACTGGCTAGAACCTGGTTTAGACTTAGGTAAGGGTCTTAGAGTGCTTGGGACAGATGCTGAAGTCATGAGAATGTGTGAGAGTGCGATGAAGAATGACAACACTGTCCACCTATAGTTTGATCACCCCATTGATGCAAACCCTGAAATCATTGATGAAGAAGTCGTGTCTGATGGTAGCAGTGATAGTGTGGTTGAAGTCAATCCACGTGGTGATAATGTCAACGAGGTTGAAGTTACTAATAAGGTTGACGGTCAGGCTAATGAGAAGGAGAATGAAGGTGTGAATGAGACCAGTGGTGAGGTTAATGAATTGGATATGGTGTTGAGTGTGGTTGTGAAGGAGAATGTGAATGAGGTTGTAAATGAGGCCACTGTTGATGTTAACAAGTCGAACAAAGGTGAGAGTGGTGCAGGGGAAGAAGCTGCGAATGACGGGAATGAGGAGAAAGACACTGAAGGAGCATCAGCTCTGGAGAAAAGTGTTAAGAAGGTTAGAAAGAGACATCCAAGACCACCACCTAGTGGTTTACCCCGAGAAAGAAAAGCTACCGAGAATGAGGTTCCTGAGAGTAATCCTTGAGAAGCTGAAGCTATGAATGAACCCACAGAGGAGACCAATGCTGATGATGTTAATGATCTGAATGAAGGTTCTGATTTTGGAGAACCTTTTGTGGATGAGCAAAGGGCAGAGGAACCTGTTACAGAAAATCCAACAGGTAAATTTGATTTTTTTTTAGTTAGAGGCTATGTGAATAAAAATTGCATCAATTCTCATGTATCTCAAATGACTCTGTAACAGATAATGTAACACAAACAAGTGAGAGGAACAATGCAAAGAGAAATCTTCCAAGGCCTCAACCGTCTGGGCAAAGAATTGTACTTGGAAATGAGGATGAAGCACCAAGGGTAGAGGTGCCTAACCCGAATAGAGAAGATGTCGATAGTGAACCTGAGATGTACCAATATGAATCTGGAGAACTCTATAGCCCTCCTGCATCTGATGATGAAGAGGAACCTGTATTTCCTCGACATAATCCTAACACGCCATATGGAAAAATAACTCTGGAGTTGAATATGGAGTTCGAGACCATGGACCAGTTCAAAGCAGTAGTGCAGAAGTACAACATACAAATTGGGAGACAGGTATTCTACCTTAGGAATGAGAAGAAGAGGTGTAGGGTGATCTGCTATGATCCAGACTGCCCTTGGTTGTGCTACTGTGCCAGGACCAACTACCCAGCATCCTTTCAGATAAAGACATTTGAGGACGAGCATACGTGCCCCAGGAGCAACAAGAGTAAATCAATTTCATGTGCTTGGGTTGTTGAGGAACTGTTCCCAAAGCTCAGGATCCATCCCAACATGCTGCAGAGGGAGGCACATGAGTGGTTTAAAGAGGAGTATGACATTTCAGTCAACGAGAGGATGATGTATAGGGCTATGGACAAAGCCAAAGAAGTTATTGAGGGAACAGAGAAAGATCAATACCTAAGGCTCAGAGACTACCTTAACGAAATCATGAAGGCTAATCCTGGTTCAAGAGCCAACATAGGGACTACTCCACAGCCAGAGGGGTTGCCTAGGTTTAGGAACTTGTACATCTGTTTGGCTGCTTGCAAAAATGGCTTTAAAGCAGGCTGTAGACCATTTATAGTTTTGGATGTGACGTTTTTGAAAGGTTACTTTGGAGGGCAATTACTAACAACCGTTGGTCAGGATGCGAACAATCAGCTGTTTCCAATAGCATATGGGGTTGTTGATGCAGAAACAAGGGAAAATTGGCGATTCTTTCTGGAGGAGTTGCACACTGACATATGGGACTACAATAAGAATGGCTGGGTTTTTATGTCAGACCAACAAAATGTGATGTGCATTATGTTCATGTTTTTCGAGTTCTTTTATGTTTTTATAAATTACTTTTTAAATGTCTCCTAATTATTTGTGGTTACCATTCAATGCAAGGACTAATCCCAGCATTACAGGATGTGATGCCAGGGGTGAAGCACATATTCTGTTGTATGCATATGTGGAGAAATCTGAACAAGAGATAGAAGGATAAGGAACTTAAGGCAGCATTTTGGCAATGTGCAAAAGTAACTACTGATCAAGAATTTAATGATGCAATAGGAGTTGTGAAACGGATCAACAAACAAGCATGGGAGTATTTGTCAAAATTTGAACAAGAACAGTGGTCAAGATCAAGGTTTTCAGACTGGCCAAAGGTAGACAGTTTGACAAGCAACAACTGTGAGTCATTTAACTCAACAATTGTGGGTCTTCGGGGGAAGAGCATTTTGACAATGTTTGAGGAGCTTAGATTCTACATCATGAAGACAATGGCAATTCACAAGGACTCACTTATGGCTTATACTGGACAGATAGCCCCTGTACAAGTTAGTAGGTTAGAGAAAGAAAAAAGACAAGCCAATTACTGAGAAGCACAATGGTGTGGTGATGATGAGCACAACCAGTTTGAAGTAACAAAGTGGCAACATAGAGTGAGATTCAATACACGAGAGAGGACATGCTCAAGCAGAAAATGGCAACTCACTGGACTACCATGCTGTCATGGGATTGCAGCAATCCAAAGAAAGAATGAGAAGCCTGAAGACTATGTCCATCACAAGCTCACCATTGAGGCATATAATAGGACTTACATGTTTCACATTAGCAGCATACCGAGTCAGGAGTACTGGGAGCATCACAAAGGGCTGCAATGTCTGCCCCCTCTATACAAGAGGCCTATTGGCAGACCTACAAAGAAGAGGAGAAAGAATAGCACTGAGCAAAGTTCTGGCAGCCAATACAAGGCCAAGAGAAGATACGGACAGATAACATGCCAAACCTGCAAAAGGGTGAGCAAAACAAAAACCATTATTAATATGTATTTACTTACATTTTATTTCTTATCTGTAACTTTATTAATGTTGATTTTCCTTACTCATGTGCTTTTTGTAAGGCTGGACATAATAGCAGAACTTGTCCTGACAAAGGAACTGGAACAGTTGACAAACCCCATTTGTAGGGTTTATCTTGTATTGATTTTTGGGGATTTTATCACCTTTTACCCATATTTATTCAAGAAATAGCATGGTTTTGTATATTCTCCTTTAATTGTGCTTGAATGTGAAAACATGCTTTTTAGGACTCAAAATAGCTAAATTTAATTCACCTTGATTCTATTAGATGCCTTGATATGTTTGTTAAGTGATTTAAGGTTTAGGAGGCAAAGATTGGATCAAGGGAATGAAGAAAGAAAGCATGAAAAGTTGGAGAACTCATGAAGAAATGGAAGAACCGGAAAGCTGTCAAGCCGACCTCTTCGCACTTAATCGGCCATAACTTGAGCTACAGAGGTCCAAATGATGCGGTTCCAGTTGGGTTGGAAAGCTAACATCCGGGGCTTCGAAACGATATAAGATTTGCTATAGTTACCAATTAGTTTAGTTTAGCTTTGTAGTTAGAGTTAGAGAGAGAAGCTCTCCCTTCTCTCTAGAATTAGGATTAGGAATTAGGGTTAGATTAGGATCTCATAGTTCTAGGTTTAATTCAAGTCTCCTTCTACCTCTCAATTCTTTGTTGCTACATTCATCTTCTTCTATTCTTTTGTTGTAATTTCCTTTATGTTGTTCTTATATTTTGTTGTAGATCTAGTATTGTTCCTTCTACTTTCTTTCAATTCAATAAGAGGTAATTCATAATAATTGTTCTTCTTTGCTTTTCTATTGTTGATCTCTTGCCTTTGTAGTTGTAGATTCCTTTAATTCTTGCATTTAATAATGTTTACTTCTATTGCACTCTATGTGTTTGTTGAAATGTCTCTTTTAGTTTTAGTGTAGATTTTGTTCCTCTTAGCCTAGGTAGAGTAATTAGTGACACTTGAGTTATCTAATTCCTTTGTTGATTGATAATTGGAGAGATTGCAAATTGGTTTGGAGTGCACTAAAGCTAGTCTTTCCTTGGGAGTTGGCTAGGATTTGTGGCTCAAGTCAATTCATCCACTTGACTTTCCTTTAATTAGTAAGGGTTAACTAAGTGGTAGCAATGAACAATTCTCATCACAATTGAGAAGGATAACTAGGATAGGACTTC
Organism: Arachis ipaensis; assembly: GCF_059453495.1. Taxonomy (NCBI): domain Eukaryota; kingdom Viridiplantae; phylum Streptophyta; class Magnoliopsida; order Fabales; family Fabaceae; genus Arachis; species Arachis ipaensis. The sequence continues at coordinate 16,773,361 of NC_142442.1, forward strand.
TAATTTTCATACCTTGCCAAGAGCCTTTTATAGTTGTTAGTTTATTTTCATTGCCATTTACTTTTCATGTCTCTTATCCCAAAACCCCAAAATAACTCATAACCAATAACAAGACACTTCATTACAATTCCTAGGGAGAACGACCCGAGGTTTAAATACTTCGGTTTATAGATTTTAGGGGTTTGTACTTGTGACAAACAAATTTTTGCATGAAAGGATTATTGTTGGTTTAGAGACTATACTTCAACGAGATTTCATTTGTGAAATTCTAAACCGTCAAAAATCCAATCGTCAAACAGCAGCTGAAGAACCAGATCTTGATGAGGAAGAAGCTAGGGAGCAAGAAGCTAACTGGGAGGAGACCATGGAGGCTGCACACGCTGCACATGTTGCAGAGGAGGAAGACCTCACTCAAAACTATCCACAAAGTCAGCTTGATCAGGTAAAGAATGTGATTTATGTTACCTTATTGTTCCAAACTGTCGGATATGTTTCCATAGAAGATTTGTTTTCATGAATGGACAAAATGATGCAGAATAACATCAATGATGGCAACACTACAACAAATGCTTCACCCTCTAATGTAGCCACCATACCAGCAGCAACCAACTTGGTTGGTCTAACAGCTACTTCAGAACTAGCACCAGCACCAAAGAGGAGAGGCAGACCATCTTTTGTAAGGGGCAACCCAGTTCTACCAAGAGGAAGAGGCAGCACCACTCGAAGAGGACTGGCAGCCACTACAACACCTCCAACTCCAGCACAAAATGCAGTAGCTGCACCATCACCCCCTGCTCAACCTAGGGTTGTCAGGCCTGATGTTGGGTCTAGATCCCAAATTCCTGCATCTCCATCCAATGTTAGGTCATTGCCTCAAGGTCCATTACTTAGGCCCACTCTTCAGGCCCAACCTACAGCACCATTTAGGCCACCAACTGTGACTAGGGAGACCATGGCAGCAGCAAGCCCAGCCACACAGAGCAGGTTCACAGGCTTTATGCCACCCCATCCTTGAAGAAGAAAAAGCCATCCGGACCACCACCATCAAAGCCATCCGGACCCCATCCTTGAGATTCTTGGGTTTTTTAGTTTGTTGTTATTTGCATTTTGGACAGCATTTAGTTAACATGCATCCAACTGCCATTATGGCATGTAAGTGCTAACCTAGTGTTTCTGTGTTTTGTTACTGTCATTTTGGGTCTGTAGCAGTTACTATGAACATGTGTCATTTTGGTAGTCTTATTTGGGGCCTGAACTTTGTTACTCTAAATAATTAATGGTTATAATTTGATGTTATTTTGGTGTTTTATTCAGATTCCGTTCACAAAACTATTTTACATGGCTTACATATACTCTATATATCTTGCTCAAATCACAACAACAATAACTCAATCAAAGCACAAGAAGAACACATCATACATTAATTTATCTCAATTACAATGAGGACAAGATTACAAAATTCCAAAGTCTCACTGTTATACTATTATACTGTGCAATGTCTACCTACTTAGCCAAACTAAACATAATCAAAGCCACATTTAACCCAATCAAAATACACATAAAAATTAGGCACAACTCAACCCTCTTCAGATTCTCCTTCATGTCATTCACCACAGATAGTACCATCATCATCCTTTGAATTTCCTGGCCATCCCCACAGTCGACATTGATTCTGCCTTTCTTTTTGGGTTCTGATTTGCCCAGCATATTACTATTCTCTGAAGAAACTTCTCCTTCCACACATTCCGCTTGTATTTCATCCAACCATTGGAAATACCCACAACGCATTTGTGTGTTCTAGCACAACACAAAAATTTCAAAGATCAGAGAACAATCAAATACTAAAACTGAATAAGAACAGACGACAAACCAAGAAAGGATATTATTCTACATCTTCACATATTCATCACAATTTCAACCTTACCTTCCACATAGGGCAGTGTAGAAACCATCTATCAGGGTTGCTACTTGTCTTCGACTTCAACGGAACCACTGGAAGGGGACAAAAGCAATAACCATCGTAAGTTTTGCTCACAATACCCGAAGCACCATCCACGTTGAAGGCTTGCATCGATGACTGCCTTCTCAGCATTGCAGCTTTTCCACGAGCCCTTGCTGTATGCATCTTCCAATCTTGGATCCCCTCCTGCGAATGAACGAACAGAGAGCTTGTTAATTTGGGATTAGGACAAAGAGTTCTGATTTGGGGCAAAATAAAATTCAATTGATCTAATTTCCACCTAGGCTAACAAATTACTTAATTAGAAATTACAACTTAAATAAAACATGATTTGTCAGCAAAATCCGGTGTCTAGGTAAGCATTCTCCTCACCGGAGCTTTGGTCCGGCAAGCTTATGGACACGTTTGTCAGTTTTTAAAATTAACCAGGTACCGTTTTGTCAATTACAATATTCAGGTACCGAAATGTCAGCGTTTCAATCTTTCGGGTACTGATTTGGTCATTACCTCTAAATATAAATAAAATTATTTTTTAGTATTTTTACTTTTATTATTTAATTTTTGTCAAACACACTAAAAATAAAAAATATTTTTTATTATTTTTTTTAATAATTTAATGACACCCAAAAAAATTCTAAGCAAATAAATCCCAATTTAGATTACGAAAAAATTCAATTCTGGCAAAATAATTTCTAAAAAAAACTCATTTTATTGTTTAAATATAATCCGATAAAATGTCATTTTTTTAAATGAGTAAAATTGAATATATATTGCCAATGAGTAGGGGTGGCAACATGTACCCTACTCGCGGCTATCCAACCCGACCCCACCCGGTCGGGTAGAGTTGCCAACCTGATCCACAGTGGGTAGGGTAGGGTGCGGGTAGGGTTCTTGTGCGGGTCGGGTATGGTGCGGACTGAGCCTCAACCCTACCCGACTAACCCGCACTATATATGCATATGTTATATACTTATATAAAAATATGTTTTAAGTGGATGTTGAACCAAAGACCTCTCATTAAATGCAAAAAATCCTTAATCATTAAAAGAAGATCATTAATTGATAATTTAATAAACTTTTTTTTTACATAAAAGTCAGTTCTATTTTAAATTATCATCAAGTTATATAATAATGTTGTTTCTTTTTTTGTAATCCGCGGGTAAGGTCGGGTACCCGCGGGTTAAGAGCGGGTAGGGTTAGGGTTGAGATATTCTCAACCCGCGGGTAGGGTTAGGGTTGGCTCCAAACCCTACCCTACCCTACCCATTGTCACCCCTACCAATGAGCTATATCTCAAATGACATAATCTCTCCATTTTCATTTAGAGGTTTCGAGTTCAAGTCTTATTCCTAATTTTTTTTAAAAAAATTGAATATATATTATTCTTTGAAAATACAAAAAATTCAAAACTTTTTTAATTTAAAATAAAAAAAATAGTTGAAAAAATGAGTTCGAATATTAAAAAAAAAACTAAGGTAAAATTTTATATTTAAAATTTTTTAGTATTATTTTAATTTTTTGCCACTTGAGTAAAAGAAACTATGCCTGTGAAAAAAAAAATAGTTTCTAGAGGATTAATTTTTTTCTTTCTTATTTTAAATTAGGTTTGTATTGTTGGGAGAATTACTATTATCATCAATCTTGTAATGCATTGATCCTCTATCTTCCTCTCCTCTCTTGTCTCGTACTCTTTTTCCTCTCTTTCTCTCTTCTATCTCTATCAAAGTGTTTGGTTTAAAAGAAATTGAATAGAAAAAATATAGAGATAAAAAATAGATAGAAAATTAAATTTTTCGTTGTTTGGATCAGGATAGAAAATTAAGAAGAAAACAAAAAGGTGATTCGTGGCCATCCAAAACTTTTCTTTTCTGACATGAGATAAAAACTGACGAAAAAAATGTAAACAATGATAAAAATACAAATTTATCTTTCGTTTAACAGGGAAAGCAAAATTCTCAATTTTATTTTCTTTTCAATCTCAAAACACGTCTCTTGTCTTCTTTCCAGTTTCACTATTGTTGTCAACAGTGCCGCAGCTTCACCATTGTCGTCCGCAACACCACCGCACCATCATCATCGACAACCCCATCGCAACTTCATCTCTCATTCCTCAAGATGAAGCTGAGTCATGTTTCAATCATTTTCATATTGTCTCCCAAAACGAATTTGAAAAATCATCATTACACATAGTTTGCCATTTTCTTTCTTTTTCAACTGAAAAGTTGTTGTGAATTTATATTCTATAGATAATTCTTATCTTTGTAGTGGAAAATAACTGATTCTTTCTTTTTTGCTTTTAAATGAGCCTTTCATCGTAATCCAAAAATTAAATCATCTTTAAACTTATGTTTCATTGCACGAATTCATGTTTGATCCAAAAAAAATTTAATTGGATAGGTCTTTAATTAAGTGTTAGAAGTACTTGTTGAATATGCAAAGGAAAGTGGTGGGAAGAAAATTTGGGATAAACAATCCGGTGGTAGGACTATAAGACACAGAACATAGTGCCTTTAAAAATAAGGTTGATCCATAAGCAGTTTTATATACTCAGGAAAAGATTAAATATTTAGGAATTAAACCTTTTTAGTAGATGAATTAAATTGGTAGTAGATATTTCATAGTTGAATTAGCATGAAGTGAAAATCGATTGGATACGTGTATATTTGGATTATCATTTGTCAAACTGGAGTTTGAATGGAAGTGATTTTATAGAATTGATTTTGAGTAGAAGTAAGATTTTATGTTTGACAACTCTATACTAAAATTGATTTTGATAAAATAAATATTGTTTGGATAATATTAGTTAAAATCACTTTTAGATATATAATTACTAAAAAGAACATGACATTAAATTATAATGTTATTTTTTTATTATGTTAATTTTTTTATATTTTTTTATATGTTTTTTATATAGTATATTTTAAATACTTTTTGTACTTTTTTTAGTACGCTATAATATTTTATTATTACTATTATTTATGGTTAATTTTTTTGTTTAATTTACTTTATCTAATGGGATCTATAAAATCATATTATAAAAGATAATAATAAATATAATTCATAAAAATCACAATTATAAAAGTGTATAATATCAAATAAAAAGTTAATAAAAAATAAAAATAATAAATAATAGGACATAATGTTAAAACTAAAACCATGTCTTTCTTCTTCTACAGCTTCGGGAAGACAATTAGTCGTCACTTTCAGAATGTCCTACGTGCTATTCTATTCTTAGAGGGAAAGTTCTTTAAGCACCCATCTTGTGAGAATGTTCCTCAAAAAATACTTAATAATAGTCGATTCTATCCATTTTTTAAGGCACTAACTCTTTTAACTCAGTAACATTTATATAATTGTCAATGAAATAGTTATAAAAGTGTTATGTTAATATGTTAATTTATCTTCTAAAAAAGGAACTGATAGAGCTACTGAGAAAGGGGCGGCTACTTCACAAGAAATAATTCAACAACTTGATAGAGATTCCATTGATTTGAATGACTCGTTTAAAAACATTGAATTTTCTGACATAGATGTTAACATGAGACATGATACATCTATATTTTTTACCATGGCCGATGCTGTAAAAGAGGTAATTATCTTTCTAGCAGGCTACATGACGTGGCTTAGAGACAGGTTGACTCAGTTGAGAGACAAGCTTCTGTGGCTGAGGGGCAAGCTTCGGTTGTCGAAAAACAAGTCTCATTAATTAAAAGACAAGTTGCAATTGCAAAAAGGGTTAGCTATTATGCAATAAAGTAGGCTTCGCCTTTACAACGAATCAGATGTATGGGATATATTCATATGTTAACTAAATTGAGTTTGGTAGGTTCATATCGGATGCAATATTATCAGTTTTTATGTGAAAATGAGTAGAAAAAGTGCCAACTTTTTGGTATCCCACCTGAAATGCAACTGGATGCTCTTTTTTTATTTCATGACTGCTGTTGGTGTTCACTTAGAAGATATGGTACTTTCAGAAAATATTCACCATAATAGATATAGTTTTTATATGCACTTAATTTCTGATTAATTTGAGATTACTGTTTTTAACAATTGATTATGTGTTTTTTATTGTCATAAAGTATGAGTATATCTTCATGTATTTTAACAACATATAATTCTTTGTTTTATTTATGTTAACACATGATTGCAAGTAACTTTTTGTTGATAGTTTGAGATTGATTTGTTGTTTGAATAGAAAAATATCGACAAAATAGTTTATTATGATCAACTTTGCTCTTTGTGCTAATTTATATTTGGTGTATATGCTTGTACAGGAATCATAATACTTGAAAATATTTGGGAACAATAAGTATACTGCTTAGTATAAGTAGAAATGGATTATGTATTAATATCTTTAATTAGGAAAAACCTTCTTTTTTGAGGTAGATGTGTTTAGATAGCTCCAGCTATATAGAATTAATTTTTGGAAGTAGCGTATGCTGATAATTCTAACTATGAAGAATTACTCTTTTTGAAATTGGTGTGTGGTGATAAAATATTATTCTCTTGGAGTCCTAGTCATTGTTACTCTTTTAGTGTTTTGTTATATGTTTATAAAAATTGTATATAATTTTTTGTCGCATGTATCAAGAAAGAAATGCTAGCTACTTCTGATGTTAATAGTTTATTTTGTAAAGGCGATTTTTTTTTCAAAGATATAATTTTAATTGCATAAATAAAACTTTACACTTGGAGTACATTATGTTCCCTTGGAGTATATTATGTCAAGACAAAGGGATTTTTTCAACCGAGATGTTAAATGAACATTATCTTATGGGTAAAGGAGAGAAAAAAAAACAATTAAGAGAGAAAGAAGTTTCAAAGCGCTAGTTACTACTATTCATAGAGAGGGTGGTTTGAGGAGATGATGTTGTCGGTATTCCTCCTCCAACAATATCGCCTGGACAGAATTTTCCCAGGTTCCTGGCGTTTGTCCTCAAAGACTAAAGTATTCCGCGCCAACCAAATCTGCCATAGAAGGTAAGCCACCTGAGCACTTTTGATTCTGAAATTGGGTTTGGATTTCTCAACTTCCATGAATTGACTCCACCAATCCCAAGCTTTTAGGTTAGGATTGCGGGAAATAGTGCTTGCTACTGGGGAGCTGTTCCAAATTTGAAGAACTTCTGGGTAGAAGACAATGGCATGCATTGGTGTCTCCGGTGCCAATTGACAGCAGGGACAAAGGCGGCTAACTTGTGGTAATCTCTTGTTCAATTTTGCTTTAACTGCAATGCCTTCATGGGCTAATCTCCAAGCAAATAATCTGACATTTGGTGTTACTCTCATTTTCCATAAGGTTTTCTACATTTTCGAGTCTGCATATTGGGGATGGAGTGAATCCACTGGAGGGTGAAAGAATTGGTATGCTATACTATACCCAGATTTTACCGAGTATTCCCCTGAGTTGTTATTGTACCATATAATCGAGTCTTCCTCTTCTGTGATAGGAATTTGTTGAATTTACCGAGCTGTGTCTAGTGGGAAGGCTTCCATAAGGAGTTAGTGATTCCATTCTCCCTCGGCTGTGATTAGCTGTCTAACCCAGGTAAGCGATTCATCTTTGTATTCATTAACTGCAATGCGAAATGGTGGTTGGTCCCCAAACCATAGGTCTTCTCTGATTCTGACAGATCCCTGAATTGAAACTTTGCACTTAACTCCTTTCTCCAAAATTTTCCTTCCCTCCAAAAGACTCTGCTAAGCCCAGGATGGTTGATTTCCTGGTTTGGCTTCTAGATAGGAATTGTATCTGAAGTACTTATTTTTGAAGATTTTATAGAAAAGAGAATATGGTTTAGTCATCAGCCTCCATCCTTGTTTAGCTAACATGGCTAGATTGAATGCCTTTAGGTCCTTAAACTCCATACCTCCGAAATTATTTTCTCTAGTCATAGTGTCCCAGCTGATCCATTGCATCTTCTTTTCATTCTGTTTTTGTCCCCACCAAAATTGCATCATCATTCGGTGCAGTTCATCCAAGAGGGTATCTGGGAGTTTGAAACAGCCCAGAGTATAAATTGGTATAGCTGAATCCACTGCTTTGATCAACACCTCCCTTTCACTAGCATATAGAAATGATTTCTTCCAATGCGAGAAGCTTCTTCGCCACCTTCTCTTTTATAAAAGCAAATGTTTCTTTTTTGGATTTGTGTACTATGGAGGGTAGCCCCAAATATTTAACCTGCGTCCCAATATTTGGGACTTCTAAAGATGCCGCTAGTTCAGTTCTGATGGGTAAAGGGGTGTTTTTGCTGAAAAACACAGCAGACTTAGAGAAATTAATTTGTTGTCCACTTAATCTGCCATATAGTTGAAGGATTACCTTGTGTTCAAAACACGCAGCGGAAGAAAAGAAGGTAATCCTAAAGATCTATTTTGTGCTTAAACTTTATTCCAATAATATATAGATCAGATCTAAATACCTTTAGACGCTTTAGTAAAAACTTTATTCTTCGATTGTACAAAGACTCTATGCATATCCACACCGAGACCAAGCTTTGCTGTCAACTCCTTGACCAATGGACATCTGATCTAAATTGAGAAACCTCTTGCAACTCTTTGCACGCCATAAAATTCTTCTCCAAGAATTAGGTTCACATACGTTTATGTGTGTAGAGGTAAAGGAATAAAACTCTTATGTTTTATTCTCATCTCAGTCACCCTCCTCTACTCTTGGCAAACATATATATAGTATGAGATTTGTTATTGATTTTAAATTTGAATCTCAATTCAAATTTAAATCATATCTTAAAATTCAAAATCTGAATCCTTCAAATTTATGAATCATATCATAACTCAATTTGAAACAGAATCAACTAGGATCTCATCCAAATTGAGAATTCAAATTTAGAAATAGAATAACTAATTATTCTCAAATCTCATTTAATATTCTCAATTATCATACTATTATTATATTTTTGGTGCTAGCAAAAAATATAATAATATTCCATCTGAATTAATATAATTATTTATTTGATAAAATCAAAGTAATAATTAAATAATTCTACAGCAAAGATTAGAACACTCGTTAGTGTGTGACCCATAGGTTCAATACTACGCGGGTAGTAAATTAGTCATACTAAATTTACTAATCAAGGTTGGCGTCTAGTAATACTCCTTATCGATCCAATAGTATGAAGTAATATATTTTTATTAAGACCTCAGAAGAACAAAGTATAATTCCTTCCATCTTTTCAGCTCTTGGTTAACCCTTAGAGTATGGTTTAATTGTCAAACTCTAACTTGTTACCATTATTATAATGAATTGTGAATGACTTAAGAAACTCATTTCTTCATTCATTCGATTCCCTTGGCCAAGGTTTCATTCATCTCAGTCATTATAATCATAGAGCTCAAAGTCTTTATCGAGAGTTGACGGATTCCTTATTGACTAATCATTAATTTTACAAGTATTTAAATCATACCCAATATCTATTCAACTTAGGGATGGCAAAATTCCCCGAGACGCGGGGATCCCTGCGGGGACTGCCCCGAATGAGGATCCGATTGTGGGGAATTTTCCCCGCAGGGATGGAGATGGGGGACAAGATTCTCCCGAAGCAGGCGCGGGGACCCGAGCGAGGATCCCCGCCCCGTCCCCGCTATTCCCCGAAATTTATAAATTCCTTGAATTATCCTTAATAGTTTATTTCTCATACATGTTTTTTAGTCATTTCTCACACATACATATATATAGAAACACAAAACTCCTAATCTTTATTTGCATAACTCCTCTTCAATTCAGAGATCCTTAAGGCTGTCCATATTCCATCCAACCTCTCTACAGTCACCCCCTCGTCACCCTTCTCATCGCATCGTCACACCTCACCGTGCCATCAACCTTACCGTGTCGTAATTTCTATTTGCGGTGTTCCTTTTCGTAACTCTGCCGTCGTGTCTATTCTCCTCTCTGTTGCCGCGTCTCCTACCTCGTCCACTGCTTTTTTCTTTGACTCGTCGTTGCGTTCCTCCATTGCGTTATTTTGAAAGAAGTCACCATCGTGTCATTTAGACTTTTTGTATAAAATCTTGCCGTTTTTGTATAAGATAGATACTTGTAGCTCTATTCATATGGAAATTAATAATTAATTAGAACTATTATGTAGATGGGGAATGGGGTCCCCGCGGGGAATGGGCCCCGTGGGGAATAGGGATGGGGATCAATATTCTCCCACGGCGAGGAATGGGGCGGGAATGGGGAGCAAATCTGAGGGCGGGGATGGGGAGCAGGGAGGCATCCCCCGCCCCCGCCCTGCCCCATTAACATCCCTAATTCAACTAGCACCCTTGGGTATTAGGTGTCCGAAATCAAAGTATAATAAATACATTGTTAATTACTATGATAGTCGCAGGTCAAAGAAAACTCTATTACTATGTTCTTCTTGAGAATATCCTATTGACAAATATACGGTAATTATAACCATTAGGAATTCTCAAAGTGAGTCAGTTCAATGATCATATCTCTATATGCACCATCTATATATATAATTTAATAAATGATATCTATTAATCTTCATCCAATAAAGACCATTATATATATATTGATCTTTTCGGATTATTAATGTCCTTTTTAATAATCCTATGACCAAGAACAATTTAGATTAAATTATAAAAGATTCATCTCTCAATATTGTGATCACTATCACAATGATAAATCTCTAAATTTAATCAAGGATGTTATTATATTAATATTTTAATATAGTAACAATAACAAATTATTTGACACGTGATTGATTGGATTGTGGTCATACTACTTATTCCCAATAATCTCTCACTTGCACGAGAGTCAATCATGATAGATTGGATCTTGGGCATACTATTATCACAATAATCTCTCACTTTCACTAGAGCCAATCAATCATGTGTATAATTCTTTAATGCACATTTGTGTTTATCAAAACTCTTTTGACCTTAAACACCTTTGCTCTTGAGCATGTTTGCTTGACCTTTTATAAAATACACCTAGTGCATAATAAATATCACGTTTTCTCAAAACATGAAATCTCCCACTATAATAGTGCATAATTTTATTTTAAGGACAATCCTTATTGAACATGATTATAAAAAATCTAAATAACCATTAGATCTATCTTTATAGAATTGTATCATTATACAAATAGGCTAAATTTTTCGAAAAGTTAGTTTGACGATCAAACATTTTATACTTTCAGGAGAAAGTATATCCTCTATTGAGTGGTATACAATTCTAATAAAAATAATTGTACTCCCACTCTTTCTTTAAGATGGAATTCCTTTTCTAAAAAGGAATTTAACCTCTTATCATAGACACTTTATCATAAGAAGAGTGATAAAAATAATCTCATTATTTCTTTAGGGTAACCAATAAATCTCATTTATTGGACCTAATATCAATTCTATTATTGTGCAATCTCTTAATACATATAAGACATCTCCAAACTCTAATATTCTTGAGTTTCAGCTTATGCCTTTTCCATATCTCATATGGATAAAAAAATTGATTTAGTGAGAAATTTGTTAATTTAGCAATATTTCTAAAATGTAGTCCAAATATTTAACAAACAATGATACTCAACTAAATCAAATTTCATGTTTTTTAAACATGATAGGGTACATAGAGTATTAATATTTGTACATTGAGAGAATCTCATTCTCTATTCAATAGAATATCAATTAGATAATTAGAGATTTTACTTTAAACTCTTATAATAAAAATACTCCATATCTTTATTATTGGTCAAACCAACCCTTAAGAGCAATTTTGATTCGCATCCTCAATACTTATATTGAGTTTTTCCAAAAAGATCACAAACCTTAATCATATTAAGACCAATTATAAATTGTTTGTAACAAAATAAATCTCCAAAAATGCTTGCAAGAACAATTCTCGCAAAAGCCATTTGCCTAATGGCATTCCAACTTCTAAAGTTGTTTAATTTAAAATATATTGCTCAATACTCTCACTAGTTTAAATAAAATCTTTGATAGTCGTACTATCTTGCTTTGGGCATCATACATCTTCTCAAGATGTTTAATAATAAATAGTAAGTTGTCTTTAAAATTGGAACTCATGGTTGTCAAAACAACCCATATTACATATTACAGTAAAACAATATTTCAAATACTTCACAAGTATTGACTATTCCATTACCAATTTTATTGGAGGATATTATTTCATAGGATTATCATCACCCTTTAGAAATAAAATTCTCAAATTGTATTCAATATATTACTTTCAAGTATGCCACACAAAAGGTGGACATATTTAAAAACTTAAAATATGAAAGTAAATTAAAAAACATATATATTTTTGTCAAAATTATTTAGAATCATGAATAAGTACCTTGGTTGTCAAGTTGTTACTCATATCTATTCTAAATAAATATGATTAAATTGTATCACATATAATTATAATTCCAAATAATTATCTGATTGTCAGACAATTATTTAACTGAATTATATTTTATACCCCTAGGTTGTCTAGATTCAAGTATAAAATTAATTCTCCTTATACATCATCATATGAATAAATAAATTCTGTCTTTGAGTAAAAGTCTCCTAGTTGTCAGGTTGCTCCTTGTAAACAAGAGATAAATTTATTTTGGCAAACTCATAACTTTTAGGATTTATCTCAATTGTTAGAGAATTTTTACCAGTATTCATAGATTAAATTTTATACTCCCAGGTTGTTTAGGTAAAAATATAAAATAAAATCCTTAATACATCAAATGTATATACTGATTATTATCTTGAAAATAAAACTCTTGGTTGTCAGGCCGCTCTTTATAATCAAGAACATTAGAAAAACTATTTTCTAAAATTATAGTGTTCAAAACATATCAATCAAATCAAAATTTGATTTTTCATGTACTAATATTTATCCTTAAAAAATTATCAAATCAAATTTGACATTTATATATACACTTATATATATATAAGAAACAAACAAAAGATATTTTGCATCTTATTCCTTTTATTGTGATCAAAATGATAATAAAATTTAATATATAAATAAAATCAAACAAAATATTTGATTATAAATATAACTTTTATATTAAAAGAATAATAATTTAATCACAATTAAATTATTAAAATAAATTAACTATTAATTTATTAGAAAATCATCTTAATGGAAATAAATACATCATGCTTAAAAACAATTGAATTAATCCTATTAATTCACAAACTTTAAGAAAATAGGAATAAAAATTTAAACACAAAAAAACCAAAGCTCTGATACCACTGAAGGATTACCATGTGTTCAAAACACGCAGCGGAAGAAAAGAAGGTAATCCTAAAGATCTATTTTGCGCTTAAACTTTATTCCAATAATATATAGATCAGATCTAAATACCTTTAGACGCTTTAGTAAAAACTTTATTCTTCGATCGTACGAAGACTCTATGCGTATCCACACCGAGACCAATCTTTGGTGTCAACTCCTTGACCAATGGACATCTGATCTAAATTGAGAAACCTCTTGCAACTCTTTGCACGCCATAAAATTCTTCAAGAATCAGGTTCACATACGTTTATGTATGTAGAGGTAAAGGAATAAAACTCTTATGTTTTATTCTCATCTCAGTCACCCTCCTCTACTCTTGGCATACATATATATATATATAGTATGTAATTTGTTATTGATTTTAAATTTGAATCTCAATTTAAATTTAAATCATATATTAAAATTCAAAATCTGAATCCTTCAAATTTATGAATCATATCATAACTCAATTTGAAATAGAATCAACTAGGATCTCATCCAAATTTAGAATTCAAATTTAGAAATAGAATAACTAATTATTCTCAAATCTCATTTAATATTCTCAATTATCATACTATTATTATATTTTTGGTGCTAGCAAAAAATATAATAATATTCCATCTGAATTAATATAATTATTTATTTGATAAAATCAAAGTAATAATTAAATAATTCTACAGCAAAGATTAGAACACTCGTTAGTGTGTGACCCCATAGGTTCAATACTAAGCGGGAAGTAAATTATTCATACTAAATTTACTAATCAAGGTTGGCATCTAGTAACACTCCTTAACGACCCGATAGTATGAAGTAATATATTTTTACTAAGAACCTCAGACGAACAAAGTATAGTTCCTTCCATCTTTCCAGCTCTTGGTTAACCCTTAGAGTATGGTTTAATTGTCAAACTCTAACCTGTTACCATTATTATAATGAATTGTGAATGACTTAAGAAACTCATTTCTTCATTCATTCGATCCCCTTGGCCAAGGTTTTATTCATCTCAGTCATTATAATCATAGAGCTCAAAGTCTTTACCGAGAGTTGACGGATTCCTTATTGACTAATCATTAATTCTACAAGTTTTTAAATCATACCCAATATCTATTCAACTAGCATTCTAGGGTATTAGGTGTCTGGAATCAAAGTATAATAAATACATTGTTAGTTACTATGACAGTCGCAGGTCAAAGGAAACTCTATTACTATGTTCTTCTTGAGAATATCCTATTGACAAATATACGGTAATTATAACCATTAGGAATTCTCAAAGTGATATATATATATATATATATATATATATATATATATATATATATATATATATATATTGATCTTTCTGGATTATTAATGTCCTTTTTAATAATCCTATGACCAAGAACAATTTAGATTAAATTATAAAAAATTCATCTCTCAATATTGTGATCACTATCACAATGATAAATCTCTAAATTTAATCAAGGACGTTATTATATTAACATTTTAATATAATAACAATAACAAATTATTCGACACGTGATTGATTGGATTGTGGTCATACTACTTATTACCAACAATAGTTGGAGAATTTGGGATAGATTAGAACAGTTGTATTGGGTAGCTTTACAAAATAAGAGTGAATCATCGGCAAAGAAGAGATGATGAATAGGCAGACATCTACTGTTCAATCACAGTTCTTGAAAGAGGTTATTCTGTTCTCCTTTGTGGAGCAGATAGGAATTCAAGGTTCTGAAAATCGGACCGGACCGGCCGGTTCGACCGGTTTAACCGCGAACCGACGCTACAAACAGTTCGGTCCTCTCCTGAAAACCGTGCAGCAAAAAACCGCTGAAGAACCGGCGAACCGGTCAAAAACCGGCCGGTTGGACCGAACCGGTGACCGGCCGGTTATGCTAAACGACGCCGTTTTATGATTAAAATAAAAATAAAAAAAGAGCCCGACCCGACCCGCTCGAGGAGCACCCTACCTCCCTTTCTTCCCCCGACCCCATTCATTCATGGAGAACCCTAGCCGCGAAGAAGGAAGAATAATAGCCCCCTGTCGCCGTTTCGTCCCCTGGTGTCGCCATCCTCAGCCCCAGTAACCCTCCAATCTCCATCTTCGCCTGGTTCCTGCCCAGTAGCCCTCCATCTCCATCGACTTCATCTTCTCAACAGCAGCACGCAGTAGCCGTCTCATCGCGCGGTCGGCGGTCCTCAACAGTCAACACCGGTAGCCCTCCATCGACCCCAGGTGAGTGACTCGTCCTCTGCTCATCTTCTTTGTTCTTCGCCTCTGCTCATGTTCTTCCATCGACCCCGGTAGAAACATGCATGAAATCGAACTTCCTCTGTGAACTGAACTTAGAATTATGTTTAATTTTCTGTGAACTGAACTTAGAATTATGTTTTACTTTGTTGGTCAATTTGTGTTTGGTCAATTTGTTTCCTCGGCTCAATTTCTGTTTGCTGCTGAGCATAAGAAATAAAAAATCTGAACTGTGAACTGTGTGAAGTGTGAACTTGCTCTGTGAACTTGGCTCTGGGAACCGTTCAATTTCTGGAACTTCATCTGTGAACTGTGAACTTGCTCTGTTTGTTGCACAATTTATATTTTGTTGGTCAATTTGAACTGTGAACTTGCTCTGTAACTGAAGACATTCTATTTTCTGTTGCTCTCTATTTGTCAATTTTATACAAACACGGTTTGGTATGTAACTAAAGACATTCTGTTTTCTGTTGCTCTTTTTTCTTTGTTGCTCCATATCTTTTGTTCCCCCCTTCTCTTTTCCCAGTTAAGATTAAATGATTCTTCCATTATGAACTTTGGTTGCATTCGGCAAGTATTGTTTAATGTTTATACAATGCATATCGTCTTAAATACAGATTGATGTCTGAAGGATTTGTTTCATACCTGGAGTTGTGGAAAAAAATGGAGTTTCATTTAAAAGATTGTAACATCATTTGCAGTATCAACTACTTTGTTGATGTAAATATCAATATTATACTCTAATATGCTATCTTGTATTGCTTCCTTTTGTAAATATCAATTTCTGACTTTCTGTGAACTGTTCAATTTCTGACTTGGCTGTTTTTACTTTTTAAGTTCATATATGTTTTATTAATTTCAGTTATGGAAGATAATATTAATCAAGAAGTATCTGCTGATAACAATGCTTCTGTAAATAATAACATGCCTGCCGATACTCCTATTCCGAATGATGCTGCTAATCCTAATTCCCGTAGTGCTAACGATAGTCAGTCACAAGGTTCTTCTAACCTTAGGGGAAAAACAGAAGATCATGTGTATTTGGTGGATGATATTTTGTATAGTGTTTTAAATTTCAAAGATATTTTAAGATTTATATCAGACTATAATTATATTTTAGGATGTGTATTTATAATTTATTTATTATTCTATTCTAAAACAGTTTTTTCGGTTGAACCACCAGTTGAACCGGTTAGACCAGTGAACCAGTGAACCAGTAACTAGAGCGGTTTAATGACCGGTCCGGTTTTCTGAACCTTAGATAGGATAGACCTTCTGCACAGAAAAGAAATAGATATGGTGAGAAGGGGTCTCCTTGCCTGAGACCCCTACTTGGTTTGAAAAAACTAGTTGGTGTACCATCCACAATAACAGAATAGGATATAGTAGAGACACAGGCCTTCATCCATTCAACCCACTTTGAGCAAAAACCCAACTTCTTCATAATAAACCACACAAAACTCCATTCCACCCTATCATATGCCTTACTCATATCAACCTTTATCGTCATGTTGTTTTCCCCATGGGTTTTATTCTTTAGAAAATGTATGCATTCATGAGCCACAAGAATGTTGTCACTAATGAGTCTTCCCTGAATAAAAGCACTCTGATTGTCGCTTATTAACATACTCACAAAAGGTTGAAGTCGATGAACTAGAACCTTTGAGATAATTTTGTAGAAGACTGTGCTGAGACTGATTAGTCGAATTTGATTCATAGAAGTAGCTTAAGGCACTTTAGGTATCAAACAAATTTAAGTGTGGTTAAACCCCTTTAGAATGCTGCTGCCACTAAAAAAACTTCTCACAACCTTGCATACATCCCCTCTAATCCTGCCCCAATAAAACTGATAAAATTTTGCGGTGAACCCGTCGTCTCCTGGGGCAGCTTCTACATTAATGGAAAATGTATCCCTTTTAATTTCATCATCTAAGACTGGTTTAGTTAGACTCCTATTCATTTCAGAAGAAACTTTGACTCTAAGTTCGATGAAAAATTGAGAGGGGTCTTCTGGATTATTGCTTTCAAATAGATCAACAAAAAACCTATGTGCCCTGTCGCCAATTGCCTCGGGTGCGGTGCACCAATTCCCCTCTTCATCCTCTAATTTCCATATCTTGTTTCTTCTGTTTCTGGACTGGTTTTTTGCATGAAAAAACTTGGTATTTTGATCTCCCCATTTTAGCCAGCTCACTCTTGATTTTTCTTTCCAGTAGCGTTCCTTACTAATGTGGGCGGCAGCTAGTTCATCTTCTAATAATAGAATCTGTTCTTTGTCTATTGTTGTTGGGTCTGCCTTGGCCACTGATAATAGTGCTTTCAGCTCATCTATCTTCTTTTTAGAGTTACTTATTCCAGTTGATTGCCATTTAACCAGTTCATGTCTGCACTTCTTTAATTCCTGAAACAGTTGGTACATTGATGAACTTGGAAAAGAAGTCAGCCATGCCTCAAATACAATTTTATCAACCTCTCCCATTCCACACCATCTCTCTTGAAATCTGAAGCGCCTCTTGCCCTTATGTGTTATCTGGTTAGTGCACATTAGGAGCGATCTGTGGTCTGATCCTGTGTCTTCTAAGTTAGTCACATTGGCCCAAGGATACTCCTCTCTTAGTTTAGGAGATAGGAGTCCTCGGTCTAGTCTTTCTCGAATAGCACTATCTTAGCAACTTCGGTTCCACCAGCTAGACTTATCACCATTAAAACCCATATCTATCAATTGTCCTCTGTTGATAAAGTCTTGGAAAGATTCGATTGATTGTGCTGATTTCTCCCTTCCTCCCTATTTTTCTTGATTAGACAAAATTGCATTGAAATCACCAATTATTAAGTGCCGTTCTCCCCTATTCTCCATAAGATTTAGCAACACCTCATATTGGTTATTGCGAATGTGATCAGAGCAATATACTGCAAAGACTTCCGAAATCAGCTGTCTTTCTTGATCCTCAATGGAAAAAAGGATGAAAAACTCCTCAGCTTTTACCACTTCCGCCTTTACACTCTCTTTCCATGCAAGCGCTAGTCCACCAGTCGTTCCATTAGGATTCACAGTGAAGATTTCCTGATAACCACAATTTCTCAACTGCCTTTCAACATAAGATGGTTGTTGTTTAGTTTCACACAAAAATAACACCTCTAGGGAATGGGAATTCTTAATCCCTTTGATGTTATGAACTTTCAGGGGTTTCTCCAAACCCCGACAATTCCACATGAGCATCTTCATAGCCCTTGGAGTGCCGCTTTTGGGATGACACCCTGTAGCCTTTCAGAAAACTCAATTGCATAACCAGTTTCTTCATGGTCTGTCTCCTTTTCTCTTTGCTCAGAGCTCCGTTTTGCTCCAATGATTGGTTCAATAGATTCCCTCACCTCCGTCCTTCTTACTGGCTATTTGATTTTCTGTTTCTTCTTGCACCTTTTTGAATTTTCATCATTGGTTCCCATTTGAAAGCCTCCTATTCCTCCTATTTTCAGCTCTCCCTCAATTCCTCCTAGGATCTGGTTAGCTTCAGTACCAGATAGCAGTGGTAGGTTTTCTATGTTATGATTCTGCTTTGTGGTGTTATAGGAATTGTGTATGGGTGGTGGATTTGTGTGTTCTTTTGGGGCTATGTTGTTGTGAGAGAAAGGAGTATATTTTGGGTTGGATAGTGATAGTTGAAAAAAACTCTTCAATAGGCTCACTGGTGTAGGCTTACTATTTGGGTGAATTGACCTGACCTCCTTTCTTCTATGATTAGGGTAGGCATTCTCCTTAGTTTCATCAATTCTCCAACCAAGTTGATCTGCCCTTAACTTCTTATTCCATATTTCTTCCACTTTTGGTTTATTTCTGAAATCTCCAAATAATTAGCACAGTTTCTAGTTTCATGTCCAATGTGTCCACAGAAGCCACATTAAATCCCGATTTTCTCGTACTTCAGCATGATTTCAAACACAATTTTGTCAGGGCTTGATACCTTAATTGACTGTCGAAGAGTTCTGGTTACATCTAAGTTGACTCTCACTTTCATAATCCTATCCTCCTTCCCTCTCATCAAGAAGGAATCCACCTCCACTACCTCCCCTAATCTCTGCCCTATCCTCATCGCTGCTATTTTGGTTTTGCAAAATTCTGGCATTCCCCACATTTGAATCTATACTGAAATTCTTGTATAGTCCTCTTCTTCCACCTTCATATTAGGACTCCACCATTTTAAATGTATCATAAATTGTTTGAACAACCATGGAGACCCCCTTTCCACCCGGATAACATCAGCTTCTTTATTAAAGAAAAATTGAAAAATATTCTCTCCGTGTGATTTAACTCGCAATCCCTCTGGATAATTTCAAATTGCAATAAAAACACCCTCCATTGTACCACTACTAAATCCCTTATCCGCCATTAATCTCCCTATCAAACTTTTTGCACAAGTTTCAATCCCTTCTCTCACATCTTCCACTTCAAGGTTCACGATCTCTTCCACTTCTTCTCCTAGAGAATTAGGATTTTGAGTTGCACGTACCTCCCTTGTTGCCATGTAGTTGCCAAGGTTTTCGGTGATTGGAAAGTTTCTTACCAGACTCTGCCAGTATGGTTGAAAGCAATGATGGTTAAAATGCCAAGGTCTTGTATTCAAATCAAAATGCTCCCCGTTTACCGTGAGACTGAGGAGGTTTAAGGTGTAAGAGTTCTGCATCGCATTTTTTGGAGCTTCTATCCGTGTATTGTAGCATTTAGACACTGCAAGCCACTGGTGCAAGTTGATGGGATGTACCTGTATGGAAAATATAAAGATGCACTTCTGGTAGCGGTTGCACAAGATGGGAATCAAAACATTGTGCCTATTGCATTTGCCATAGTCGAGGGCGAGACGGCAGACGTGTGGGAGTTTTTCCTAACAAATTTGGCGGAGATATGTTGTTACCATTGATGGTGTGGGTATTATTTCTGACCGCCATACCTCCATCGACGTTGCAATAGCTTGCAGTAACGGTGCATGGTCACCACGAAGGGCGTGGCACATGTACTGCATCAGGCACATCGGCTCCAACTTCTTAAGGAGCTTCAGGGCTCCATATTTGCATAAACTCGTGGTGAACATAGGTATTTCAACTCGCTATTATGGTTCTATTCATAGTAAATCTGTGGCATCTGCTTATGACTAAATGGTTTGTTCAACAGGCTATTCTAGGATGGAGCAGGAGTACAACAAAAACTACCAAATGCTTAAAGAGCGGGGTGAGGCATATACTCAATGGTGCGATGACATCGGTGTTGAGAGATGGGTGTTGGCATTCGATGGTGGTCATCGTTGGGGACATATGATGACAAACTTGGTAGAGTGCATAAATTCTGTCCTGAAGGGTGCACGCAACCTTCCTGTGACTGCCCTGGTCCGGTCAACTTTCTATCGGCTGAATGAGTTGTTCACTCGGAAGAGTATCGAGGCTCATGAGCGTCTCTACAACGGATTCACGTATTCAGAGTTCACAACGAAGAGAGTTGAAGAAAGCTTCCGACGTGCAGGAAACATTGTGGTCATAATAATAATAATCATAATACTGGGAATTAATAGCGATACCTGTTCCTGTTGCTCATGAGGCGGGACTTCCTGGTGAGGGCCAGCTGGTTATTCCTGTTGCTGCTGTGGTTCATCGGCGCCAACCTGTTCGCCTGGAACTCTATCTGACAGTCAGAGGTGAATCCCATACTGCTGCGTGTACCAGTCGTAGTACACTGGGAGAGGATGGAAGTCAATAATCTCCTCACCTAGCTGCAATGTGTTATAGTGGTCAACTGTCCATCTGTTAACCCATTGAATGTAAATCTGTCCCCAGTCATGGTTTTATACTCCTGTCAACCGCTTGCAGTGATCACGACCAAGGTCGAACGCGGGGCCTGGTGGTAGCTGCTGCATCCTAAACTATCGTCTAACCCGGTCTGTCGGGTAGAGCACAGAACCAAATGGGGAGCGAGGACATCCGGAATCCCCACTCCCATATATGGTCGCCATATAAACTGCACAATAGTTACCAAGAGGCCGATTAGAAAAACTATTCTTCTGAATAAAAACTTTGGACATTAATGGTACAACTTACGTCGTCAACTCCCATGTCATCGAGTCCTCGCCTAAAATGCGTAGTAGACCGCCGTATATATCTCGTATGTCGGCGCCAATGATTCCACCTAACGAAAACAGAATAACAATATTAATAAGAAGAACAAAATAATAATAACAATAACAATAACAATAACAATAACAATAACGATAAAAGCCAATACTGTCGCGCTAGTGGAATACCAACATCGCCGAGTTGATCGCCGGGTATAGGTGCCAGGAACGGCATACGCTCGCACGCCCAAACAAAAAGTAGTATCAGTGGGCCATCCATTTCCTTGCAGTTGTATCGTGATGCACGACACAATGATCTGTATAGGTGTGCCAGACTTGTTGCCCTCCAACTATACCCTGAAATCCGGTGGAAATCCCAAAGTAGCGGTAGAAACTTTGAGTTCAATGAAACGGTCGACTTATTCGGAAACATAATTGTTCTGAACACGCAGAAAATGTGCACCCGGACGTACCGCTCGAGGGACTCCTGAGTATCACAAGGCTCGCTGTCTCTGCACTGTCGGACGCAAGCAATATGTACCTTCCCGAATACGTGATCGTCTGGACCTGGCTCCCGACCAAAACACGCAATGCAGTTCTCCACCAAAAATTCGTGGCTGCTATCTGATCTACCCGTAACGGCCTCCCCATTAATCGGGAGACCAAGAATATAGCTCACATCTTCCAGCGTCACCGTCACTTCACCGACCGGAAGATGAAATGTGTGAGTCTCCGGCCTCTAGCGTTCCACCAAAGCACTCAGTAGTGCAGAATGACCTCTCATTTCGCCTACTCGCGAAATGTGTTGAAACCCAGTCAATGCCAATGTCGCTGCAACTACCTCGTTAAAGGTATCTGGCGGATCCAGTTTTCTAGACAACAAATTTCTGATAGCCTGCAAAAAGAAAAATGATAATTATTAAATTCTAAATAATATCAGTTAATAATTTGTTCAAAAAAAATAATTAGCAACAACAACTAAACAGTATTATTATTATTATCTTAAAACATAATAATAAATTATTAAAAAATTATAAATATTAATCTATTATTTATTAAACAGTATTATTAATTATTAACAATTTGAAGCAAACTTATTCTCACTATTATAACCAGTATTATAAAATAATCATAATAACACTCTAATTATAATAATAATTACTCAAATATAATAATAATAACAATAATAATAACCAGTTATTATATTATCTATAACATACATGGTTTGTTATTAACATACAGTATTAATTATTATTACAAACCTTAATATAGTATTAAACATAATAATTTTTTTTAATTAAACATTATTAAACAAACCGTTTACTATTATTATTATTATTATTATTATTATTATTATTATTATAAAAAATAATAATAAATCACTAAAAAATAATAATAAATTATTACACATTATTGTTATTAAAAATTATTAATAAATTATTCTCATTAACATACCTATTATTACAACAACAACAACAAAAAACGTCACTAACAACACTGCCTATTAATAACAATAATAATATAATAACAGTATTATAAAAAAATTAAACCGTAATGAGAAATAAATAACAACATAATATTAGTTATAATAATATTAATAACTCCAATACTACTAATTACAACATAAACAAATAAATAAAATTCGAATAAATCTATATATTTATTGTTAAATATTAAAAAAAATTACTTACAAATTGAGGATGATCCAAATACTCAATAATATATTTTTCTGGTTTGGTATAGTCACGCACCTTTTTTTTCTATACCGTGCCCTTCTTCTTCAACAAGCTCCTTCACAGTTAACTCTTGCTTCCTCACTTTCTCTCAACTATTTTTCACTTTGCTTCAGTAACTAAGTTTTTACTTTACTTCCCTTCCATCTGCATTTTCCGCTTATAAGCACCAAGTTGAGACACCCTTCGAGTACACGTGGCGCGCATGCAACTAGGGAGCCTGCAAAACGCAACCTGCATTTGGCTCTGCTACGCTGACAAACGCATCCTGCGTTTGGCTCTGCTCCTGTCGGCATGCAGGGCACGTTTCGTTTGCTGGTTCTCTTCCCTCACCAATCGCAGCCTGCGTTTTGCAGGGCCTGCAGTTTTTTTATTCCAACGCCTGCAAAACGTTACCTGCGTTTTGCAGGTCTCTGATCAACACAGATCCACAATTGTGGACAACACACCATGCATCCATATACACGTTGATCACCAATTTTTTCTCCATAACCAAATTAATTTCTCCTGATACCATATACCCTTGTGGTATCAGAAAGTATCAGAGCTTATGTTTTCTTTATAATTCTTCGGATTTTGTCTCGAACACTAAATCAATTGTAATTTTTGTTAAAAAATTATTTCAGAATACCTTAAAAATGATGAAGTTTAATAATTCTTATTATTTTTCATATCATTCATCATATGTTTATACATCACTCAAATATATTATTTACATAAAATATCAATTTTGAACACTATCAAATTCATAATTAAAATTATTAAAATATTTTTTATATCTAATTGATAAGATTTATGTTATTTAAAAAAATTCTTATTTATCATTGTCTTGTAATTACTATCAAATTCACATACATATGTAAAAATTAATACCTAACTAATTATATTTATAGGTGAGGTCTATGGTGTAGAATATGTTTTTGTTGTCAAAAAGAGAGGCTTGGTTTGGTAAAATTTTTCAAAAATGTGCTTGTACTTTTTAAAAGTTCAAGCTCTTCATTTTGTATTTGGTAAATAAAAAAGATCATGTGCTTGTATTTGCAGCTTTTAAAAGATCGGGGTACTTTTAAAAGCAACTAAGATAGAGTTTTTTAAAGTTTACTTGTACTTTTCATAATTTAAAAGTCTAATATAACCTCATATGTTAACTAATTTTTAAATTTAATAATATTTATGTCTATTATAGTATTTTTAAATTTTAAAAGATATTTTATCAAACGTAATTAATATTTCTTGTGTTTATTAAAAGCTATTTTTTATTTGATTTACCAAACATAAATGCTACAATTTTTAAAAAATCATCTTTTAAAAGTTAACTTTTATAAGTTACTTTTAAAAAATAAAAGTTTTATCAAACTAAGCCTAAATATGTTGTTTGAATGTAGAGTTTTATTGTAAATAAATTACCCTTAAATCTTAGATGGTGTCTCTCAAATCTCATATAATAAATTTCAGGATTTATATAAAGAAAATAATATAAAGATTAATATAACTTATCCTTAAAAAAAGTAAATAAATAAAATATAATAAAATAGATATATTGAATTATAATTTTATTTTAATATTAACAATATAAAATAAACTATAAAGAAGATATTCAATCAAATTCATTCTTCTAAATGATTATGCATTATATTAATATAAAAATTTAATTAATTTTTTTTGACAAAATAAAATTAACAAACTACAAAAAAAAGTGAACTGAAAAATTACTTACCAGTAAAGTTAATTTGTGGTTAAAATTTATTAAATAATTATTTGACTCTTACCACGCATCATATATAGTTACAAATTTACGTGTCATTTTTTTATTATTTCATGTGGTGTTTAAATTTTAAAATCATCAAATTTGATTTTAATTTGAGTCGGTAATCAATCACTCAAAATAACAAACTCTTCTTTTTATTTTAATTAAAAAATAAACAAACAAATAAATTTTTTAAAATTTACACTTTGAATAAATTAATTTAAAAAAATACTAATAAAATTATACATGTATTTTAATAAAAAAAATATTTTATTATTTTTTTATATAAAATATTATATATTAATACTATGAATGAAAAGTCTAAGTCCATAAAAAAATAATAACATTTAAAATTTATCTCATTATTCATTAAATATTTGAAGGTATTAAGACATTAATAATATTTAAAATCAAATAGACTAAATGAGTATGGAAATAGAAAATATATTTTGTTGTAAGGATTCTACTCAAAAGTGAAGCATTAGATACAATATGTTTTTACTTTTAATTTTATGAAAATATATACTCATTTAGGACTATAATAATATATTGATATTAATGGTATATTAGATTTTTATAATAAATAGATATAAGAAATTGTTTTTCCATAATGATGTTAAATTGTTAATGAGATAATTGATATGATACATCAGAGAATTGTGTCATAACTCATAAGGCACAATAAATATATAGACTGCTACTTAAGACATTATATATACAACAACAACAACAACAACAAAGCCTTGTCCCACTAAGTGGGGTCGGCTACATGAATCAAACGACGCTATTGTGCTCTGTCATGTATCATGTCTACAGAGAGACCGTTTACATGTAGGTCTCGTTTGACCACCTCATGGATAGTCTTCTTAGGTCTTCCTCTGCCTTTCGCCCTTTGTCCATCTTCCATCTCATCCACCCTCCTGAGTAGATGTTCTATCGGTCTTCTTCTCACATGTCCAAACCACCTGAGACGCGATTCAACCATCTTTTCCACAATGGGTGCTACTCCAACTCTCTCCCTTATATCTTCATTCCTTATTTTATCCAATCGCGTATGACCACTCATCCATCTCAACATCTTCATCTCTGCCACACTCAACTTATGTTCGTGCTCCCCTTTAGCCGCCCAACACTCCGTACCGTACAGCATAGCCGGTCTTATAGCGGTGCGATAGAATTTACCTTTAAGTTTTAAAGGCACTTTTTTGTCGCATATAAAACCAGATGCACTCCGCCATTTTGACCAACCTACTTGGATCCTATGATTTACATCCTGTTCAATCTCTCCATTGTCCTGTATGATGCACCCAAGATACTTAAAACTTTTAACTTTTTGTAGGGTGTTTTCTCCAATCTTCACCTCTATATTGGGGTTTTCCCTTCTCAGACTGAACTTACATTCCATATATTCCGTCTTGCTACGGCTTATGCGCAGACCATACACGTCTAGAGCTTCTCTCCATAACTCCAACTTCTTATTTAGGTCTTCCCTTGACTCTCCCATAAGGACGATATCATCGGCAAAAAGCATGCACCATGGCACAGACTCTTGGATGTGCTCTGTGAGTACTTCCAAGACTAATGTGAAAAGGTATGGACTTAAGGATGATCCCTGGTGTAATCCTATACCAATAGGGAATTCCTCTGTCACACCACCTTGGGTCTTCACACTAGTTGTGGCCCCATCATACATGTCTTTAATTGTCCGAATATATGCGATCCTTACTCTCCTCTTTTCCAAATCAATAAACACCATATGTAGATCCCTTTTATTACTACGATACCTCTCCATCATCCTTCTTAATAGGTATATCGCTTCAGTGGTAGATCTTCCTGGCATAAATCCAAATTGGTTCTCTGTTACTTGTGTCTCTTTTCTCAACCTCCGTTCTATCACCCTTTCCCACAACTTTATAGTATGACTCATAAGCTTAATCCCTCTATAGTTTCCGCAACTTTGTATATCCCCCTTATTCTTGTAGATAGGTACTAAGGTGCTCTTTCTCCACTCATCAGGCATCTTCTTTGACCTTAAAATCTCATTAAAAAGCATGGTTAACCAGTTGATGCCTTTTTCTCCAAGACCCTTCCAAACCTCAATTGGGATATTATCAGGTCCTACTGCCCTGCCATTTTTCATCTGCTTTAGAGCCTCTTTTACCTCGAAGTCTCGAATCCTTCGATAGTAGTCAAAGTTTTGATCTTCTTCCCTTGTGCATAATCGACCAAGGCTCGGAAGAGTCTTTTGTCCCTCATTAAATAACTCGTAGAAGTAACTCTTCCACCTTTCATTAATCTTCTCCTCTTGAGCCAACACCTCTCCATCCTTATCCTTTATGCACTTAACCTGATCCAAATCTCTCGTTCTTATTTTCCGGCTCTTTTTCTCAACTTTTGCTC
This sequence comes from Arachis ipaensis, assembly GCF_059453495.1. Lineage (NCBI taxonomy): Eukaryota > Viridiplantae > Streptophyta > Magnoliopsida > Fabales > Fabaceae > Arachis > Arachis ipaensis. The sequence goes on from NC_142442.1 coordinate 16,800,795, forward strand.
GACGCAAAAATCCATGACGAGCACCCTATGTTGTGTTGTCAAACTCTCTCCCGGGATAATTTTACAGTTAATGCAAAATTTCCGGTCGACTCTCCTCAACAAGAAGAAGTCAATTTGAGAGCTTGTCATGCCACTCTTATAGGTTATAAGATGCTCGTCTCTCTTTTTAAAACATGTATTTGCGATGAGAAGATCAAAGGTTGAGGAAAAGTCCAAAATAGTTTTACCCTCGGCATTGATCACCCCAAAACCATGGCCTCCGTGAATACTCCCATATCCAGTCACTTAAGATATTATATATAGACTTAATAAATTTTTTTTATTAGTATTTTATATTTTATTAAATTATTATCTCATATGACTCTTTGAGATAAATGTGGTTGATGATTGTATATTAGTTCCATGAGAATAAGTATATTTTCATTATTTTTATATGTCAATATAGCATGCGAAAGTATAATTAAAATTATATACTCAACTTTAAGGAAGACAAATATAGTCTTATTAGGTGTGTCAAAAAAATTATAAAATTCAAAATGTATAAAGTTTTTTATGCTTCAACAATAATCTTATGGATACTAAATTTGTACACTTATAGTTATTGTGTACATTGTTAATATCTTTAGCAGAAATTTGAGTAAATTAAGAATGTATCACTAAATAGTAATCAAAAGGATTTTGTTATAATAAAACATTACATGTTTATATATAAGGAGTCAGAAAATAAAATTAAAAATCATTTGGTATATATTTTGATTTCGACTTTGTTGAATGCAAAGACAATTTTGATCCATTGCATGTATCTTTATATACTCATTGGAAGAGTTCTTTTAAAAAGTGTTGAAAAGACACTTGTTATTCTTTTCATTAGAGCACTTGAATAACAAACACTTTTTGAAGATATTCAATTAAGTAACTACGAACACTTGTCACAAATTATGGATATATATCTAAAAGATCACTTGAGTTCTTTCGTGACAATGTGTTAATAGTCTAATATTTTAAATTATTGTTAAATAAGAGACTTTAAAGTATTTAAGTGTCTTGTGAATAAGTTAACACAAACTTCACAATTGCATAAACGTTTAAGGTCTTTTATTTGGATACTATTCATATGGGTGTTATATTATTTTATGATATATTATTTTAGTGAGAGTGTGCATTTAGATACTCATATGGTTTAGACAAATTTATGAATATAGATATTTTTGCAGAAATAAAATATTCAGTTTTATTTTCACTTTGACTCACGGTCTCATAAAGTTTGGCCAATTGAAAATAGGTATGTATGAGATCATTTTCGCATATAATTTCTGAATTTTCTCATCCAAATTTGATTTATATCATTGAGTATATTAGTATGGTGATCATTGTAGTTTCATTGCGACACTATGTGATAAAAGCTGTGGTAATTTCATAACTGATATATAAGATAGACTAGACTGTTAAAGTAATTAGAGAAATGACATTCAAATGGGTGCATAAAATTTGTAAAATATGATTATCTCAAGAGAATATACATATGTATAGCTCAAGTGAGAGATTGTTAGAAAATTATAATTTCATAATCTATTTATGGGCGATATATATATAATTGATTATAGTCACCTTAACTATTTCATATTATATGATCACTTATATATATAAGTGATCTCATTTATTGTTATAAATAGTAGATAGAATAAGTCATTATTAGAGTTAAGCCTCAAAATCGTCTCCAAAATTATACTTGAGCATCAAAGTGGTCTTTGGAATTAATAGTTAATTAAATTTGTCCTCGAAGTTACACTCCAGAATTCATAGTAGTCCCTAAAACACTTTTCGTCCATCAAAAAGTTGAGTTGGATTAACTCCTGCTATGCTGGCGCTGTAACAGCTAATGTGGCGAAAGAATTTTTTTTTTTTTACAATTTGGTCCTTTCTCCCTTTTAAAACCCTAATCCTATTACACCAACTCTCTCCGTCTCAATACTCTTCGAACCTAATTCTAGTGAAGATGGCCTCCAACACTAAACGAAAGAGGCTCAACCACCGGAGGACTTGAACATTGCTGCCATGGAATCGGTTGATAGAGGAGTCTGTGGTAAAAGTGAAGTTGCAGAGGCTAATCGGCGATGGACAAAACAACCGTAACTGCAAAGACCGGCCGGACTCTCAAGCAACCGTAGTCTCAGGCTATCCCCTTATGAGGGTGGCGGCAAGGGAAGATGACGTAGAAATGGTGAAGGTTTCTCCTCTATGATCCTTCCTCCTCTGTTACACGCACTACAAAACAGGTGGAGGACGACGCATGATTGTCGGGTTTGTTGCTACTGCTCCAACAGTACTTCCGCGGTCAGCTGTTGTCGCTGAAGACTGGGACGCGACTGCGGGGACGATAGAGGAGCACTGAATCGTATAGTTGCTTCTGCAACTTGGCTGGGTTGTACAAGATTGAAGAAGAGCTTGAACCAAAAATATAAGGCTTCAAGACACCAAGGAGACTCCCCTTCTGATTTTGTTTCTATGGATGTAATATGTTCTTGATTTGTCTTGTCTCTTCTTGTTTGTATAACATTTTGTTGATCTATGTGTCAGTAAAAAAATTGTTTTAATGAAACCTTGTCAAGATTAGGTCAGGCTTGGACTCTTGGGTCGTTAAAATTTATTGGTGTGAGTGTGAGATAATAATTAAAACTTTTACAATCATCTAAATTTGAAGAATTGAAGTCATGTTATATTATTATTCTAGGAGCAAAAGAAAAAATTCAAGGCAGAAGCTGCTGTCAGTTATTCTTTTTCCATTCCAAGTTATAAACTTATTTCGTATGATGACACTCCAACATTTTCTATGGATGACTTTGAAGTAATATGCTTTTTGGATGTTAGAATGAAGATCAAGTTAGTGGTACATGACTTTCGAGAAATGGATTTTTTCAATTTTTTTAATTGTCTGGTAAAATATGATCTTTCATCTTACATTCTTTAAGTGAGACAAAAAGAAAACATGTGAAGAAAATATTAAATGATAAAAGATTATAATTTACTAAATAATTGAAGAAAAAAATTGAGAGAATCTACTCCTGTTTAGACTTTTATGATATTTTAAAGTGTTATGCATTTGATTTGACTTTTCAATTGCACATTATCATTTCTTATAAGGTGTATAATTTTGATGTTTTCTTTTCATTTTAACCGTGAAAAATTCAGCTATGTGATCAAGTCCTCCAGTTGTTGGGGAAAGAAAAACATTCTCAAATTGTTATCCGACTTGGATTCGTTGCTGCTCATAATTATGCATCTTTGGCAAATGGACCAAATTGCAAAAAAAAAAAAGTTTTTTCTGCCACATCAGCTAGTCGTTACAGTGCCAGCGTGGCTTTCAATAGGTGGAAAGTATCTTAGGAACTATTATGAGTATCGAAGTGTAACTTCGAGGATAAATTTGGACAAATATTAATTTCAGGGACCACTTTAAAACTTGAGTACAACTTTGAGGACTAATTTAAAACTTAACTCGTTATTATTACTTTTGATTTAAGTTTAAATGAGAATAAACTAAATATTATATTTTATTTGGATCTTTAGGATTTAATAAGAACTAATAGTCAAGTATAAATAGAGTTCCAAAGTTTTGGTCTCCAATATACCGAAATCAGTTTGCAACTCTTACCTTATTAGAGAGTTACTATTCAGCCTAAAATAATGATCCGGTAGATTTTGGCTGAGAAAGATAAAAAAATTATAAGAGTCAAACGCTCTGAATCATTATCAAAAATTCAAATATGCTTCCACTCTTATATATTTTTCTAATACTTTAATATGGATCGGATAATCTTGAGATCGAGAAATCTTAGGATTTCATAGCTCTTCTTTTTTTTTATTCCTCTATTCCTTTTTTTGTTTAATGAAAGAGCTGAATACAACAAGTGGAGCAAAGAGAGCAAACAAAAAGGAAAAACACCAGACTAAAGCATAAATTAAACAGCACAACTATATGATACCCCCTGTCATCTTCGGTATTGCCATCAACAACAGAAGAGATCCACACGTAACCACTCATTGAAGTTCATGAAAGCCAGGTGGATTATATTGTCAACCCCTTTTCCATTATTCTGAAAAATCCTCCTATTCCTTTCAAGCCAGATATTCCAGATAATAGAACAGAAAGATACCATCCACCTTTTGCGTTCCTGCTTACTAGTTGATAACTCAGTCCAACTTTGAAAATATTCCTTTAGCGTGCCTGGGCATGACCATTGCCTTCCAACAAAAGATAGCCATGCACACCAAACCTGCCAAGAAAATTCACAAGCAAGAAACAAGTGGTGACCAAATTCAATACCTTTATTACACAACACACAAGCTGCATCCTCTTGGTTTACCACTCCAAATCGATTCAGTCTCTCCTTTGTATTAACCCTTCCAGTCAAGATAAACCAGATAAACAATTCAACTCTTGGTGGTACTAGACCCTTCCAAACTGTCCTAGTTCGGAAGTAATTCCACCTACAATTCCTGCACAAAGGAGTTAGTAGAAAATATACTCTGTTTATCAAATTTTCACACCACTCTATCCTCTCTGTCATGTACAAGATTAACTAGCCTTAGTGTTTCATGCAGCTGGTGCACTAGGTCCAACTCCCATTGGAATAGCTCTCACCTCCATTGGAAATTCCACCTCCACTCTAACCCGTCCCAGAACCCACAATCCCCTATGACGGATCCTCTTTGGTTTGAAACTGAGAAGAGTCTCGAAAAAATATCTTTTAGGGGCCCACCACGCAACCAGACATCCTCCCAGAATCGAGTTCCTCTCCCATCACCAATCTCCATGGACAACCCATTAATCATCTTCTGTCTTACTTGTTGATCCTTGAACTGTATTTGGCAGATATCCTTCCATCCCCCTCCCCCGAGTGGGTAATACTTGGGATGACAGCATCACACTGGGATTCAGATTATTGCAAGAGCACACCACCTTCTTTCATAAGGGACAATCCTCCTTCGAAAATTGCCACCACCACTTAAATAGAAGGGCTGTGTTATGCACCATGGCATCTCCAACACCTAATCCACCTAGCTTCTTAGGAGCCTTACCACCTCCCACCTGATCATGGCCATACCAAGCCTACCATCCTCCTTACTCCATAGAAACCTTCTGTAGGGAAATCAGTTTCTTTGCAACAGTCTTTGGCATTTTATACAAACTCAAATAATAGACAGGCAGGCTGTTCAAGACAGATTTAATAAGCACCAGCTTACCGGCCTTATTGAGTACCTTAGCTTTCCAGATGCCCAGCTTCTCCTTCACTTTTTCTATAATGGGCTTCCAAGTCTTTACCAACCTCGGATTCGCTCCTAGTTGGATTCCTAAGTATTTTACCGGAAGAGATGCTTCTTTACAGCCCAGTACACTGCACATACGTTGTACCCACTGAGCATCACAGTTAATAGGAATCAAGCTTGACTTATCAAAATTAATACTCAGCCCCGACATAAGCTCAAAGTAGCGAAGGATCCTCCTGTAATTCTTTATGGTCTCTTCCTCCGGGGGGCAGAACAGAACAGTATCATCCGCAAATTGAAGGTGTGACAACTCGACATGGTCTCTACCCACTAGTAACGGAGATAATCTCCCATTTCTCATCGCCTCTCCAAACATCCTATGTAGAATGTCAACCACAAGTACAAAAAGAAATGGAGACAGCGGATCCCCCTGTCGCAAACCTCTTTCCATCTTAAAAGGCTTAGATGGCGATCCGTTTATCAGCACTGACATTGAACTCGTACCTACACACTCTATAACCCAACTCCTCCATCTATGTCCAAAGCCCATCTTCTGTAGCACAAGGTCTACGAAACTCTACTTGACTCTATCATATGCTTTCTGGAAGTCTAACTTTATTATTACCGGTTCCTTCTTCCTCTCTTTTATCCATTGAACAGTTTCGCAAGCGATAAGTTCCCCATCATGAATCTTTCGTCCCTTGACAAAAGTGCTCTGTGTCTCACCTACCAGTCGTGGCATGATTGCTCGCATCCTCCTAACCAGTATTTTTGAAATGACTTTATACACACAACCTACCATACTGATCGGTCTCAGGCCTTTGATTTTCTTTGCACCAGTGAACTTGGGGGCCAATGCCACCCAAGTGAGATTCGCATCCGCTGGCAGCTTGGATGTAAGGAAAAGATCCATCATCGCTGCCATAAAATCAGATCCAATTTCAGCCCAACACCTCTTTATAAAGTTCATGTTGTACCCATCACTTCCTGATGCCTTGCAGGATTCACAATCCTAGACTGCTTCTTTAATCTCTTGAAGATTCGGCTGTACTTCCAGAGCCAAAGCATCATCTTCACCAATCATTTCTACCGATCCGTCCCTGAACCCCATCAAAGGATACTCTTCCCGATGATACAAATTCTTGTAGAAGTCTCTAATCGCAATCTTAATCCGAGCTTGATTCCTTATCAATCTTCCATTAATGAGCAACGCATCAATCCTGTTGTTTCTCTTTCTTGCAGAAGCTAAATTGTGGAAGTACCTCGTATTCTTATCAATGTCCTTCGCATGTCTAGATCGCGACATCTGCTTCCAATGTAGCTCCTTCCTTACATACCATTTCTCACAGCAAGTCACAAACGCCTTTCTTCTTGTCTCCATTGTTCCATCATAAACACCATCGCCCACCATGTCATCAATCTTCTTGATCTCTTCCTCAAACTTCATGATTTTCTTGTTCATGTCCCCAAAGTTATTTTTATGCCATCTTCCCAGAGGAGCTGTCAAAGCCTTCAATTTATCTGTGAACTGAGCCTCTCCTAGTCCTCTCCATTCCTCCTTGACCATTCTCAGGAAACCTTCATGGGTAAACCACGAATCAAGACTTCTGAACGGCCTCGACCCATCGCTTCACCTCCTTTCTTCCACTATAATAGGACAATGGTCAGACAAACCTCTTGGACCACCTCGCATCCGAGTCTCTGAAAATTTTTCAAGCCATTCCAGGCTAGCCAGAACACTATCAATACGGCTGCATGATCGACCTCTGAACCATGTAAACTTGCAGTCAGTAATCGGCAAGTCCACCACACCCATGTCATGTCTCCAATTCTTGAAGTCTTCGGCTGACAAGGGTAATGTATCTGTGCCCCGTCTTTCTTCCACCTGTACAATCTCATTAAAGTCCCCCATGAAGCAACAGGGAACCTAACATAAGCCAGCTATGTAGCTCAACTCCTCCTAACAACAAGTTTCTCATCTCTAGTATGCGCACCATACACCAGAATAAAAGCACAATTAAAATTATACTTCAACATCTCCCGTTCAACACACAACCATCTCTCTCCTTTATGGCTATTTCTTATTTTAAAAAAATCATCATCCCATATTAATAACAACCCACCAGATGCGCCATTAGATTCAACAAAATTCCAACCCGCACCACTATTCCCCCAAATAATATTTTTTACATCAAATTTAGTCACTAACTGTCTTTTAGTCTCTACCAAGCCTAACATGTTTAGTCTAAAAATTCTTCTCAGGTTCTTTATCATTCTGAACTTTCTACCCCCTCAACCCCCTAATATTCCAAGAGCTAAAAATTATTTAAATAATTTATTGACATATATATATATATATATATATATATATATATATATATTATTTAACTTAATATTAATATGTATTTTATATTTTAATATTTATTTTATAAGTGACTTAAATTTTATATACACCTAAACCAACTCATTCAAAAGGAACCATCATCGTCATCATTGATGGAAAAATCTGTTACTATTATTAATCCATGCAATTCAGGGCTTAGTAGTATTTCAGGAAAAGAAGTGATATCTCGTACTATTATTCGTACTAACCAAGGAAGAGGTTCCACTACCATCATTGGGACCAAGGATTGAATTCAGTTACATTAATTAATTTTGTTTATTTTATTATTTGTTTAATTTGTTTATTTATTTTTTTTTTTTTGGCTAGATATTCTCACAAAAATGAAACACATGGTGTTGCTAGTTGCTTCATAATTTATATCGAATAATATTACAGTATTTAATCAGACACATGATAGATTCGCCTAACTGCAGTAATGGAACTTGCTTTTCACGCCATCGGAACTGGTTTTATTCCACCATATCCATGTAGAATTTTCAAGTTAATTCAATTCAAACATGAATCTTGTTTAGAATATTATAAGTGGAAAATTTTGATAGAAAGTGTAAATTATATTAAATTTATGAAGTTTTCTATGCATTAATCAATGTATTGAAAGAAAATCTTTCACTTCTATCTTAACCAATGCTCTTAAAATATTTAGATAATGTACTAATCTAAATTAAGTACAACCAGATTGTGTTTTATAACATATATGTATTATTTTTAGGTCAGTTCTATGATGACTAAGGTTTATGATGGGTAAGTATGATTAAAATTGATCTGCCAATAAAAATATTACACGTGAATAAATTATTATGATAAAAGGGTTTGAAAATTGATATCTTTGGTTTTACACGTGATTAGTTAGAAAATATAAAGAAATTATGTCATTTGAAATATAGTTCGTTGGCTAAAATATGAAATTAAAGAAGAGTGTATTTTTTTTCTGTATTTATTTATGAGATATTTTATTTGTGATAGAAACTTGTTAGATAAAACAAAATTTCTGATAATAATAATTCAGTTTAACCTATGAAATTTTAAAAAATAATTACAATTGAGTTATCAATAGGTGAGTTCTTTTAATTTTAATTTAAAAATTAATTTTTCCAATAAAATAAAACAGTACAAATGAATTTAAGATTTTTAAATATGTTAGAGATCAAACACCAAATATTCTTAAAGTTTAAATTTAAATAACAAAGTTCTAAATCCAGAACAAGCATTTATTCGGTTTAGTTGACATCTTCGAATATCACCACAATAATAAACATAATTAAGGTTTAAAAACTAAAAAATTCGAAAACTTCGAATTTGAAAATTAGAAAATTGTGAAACCTACAAAAAAGACTGAAATAGTATAAATCATATTATAAATTAGAAAAAATACCAGTCCAGAAAAATCAATTTGACTTTGCACAAAGTGGATTTCAAATTCCCAACACTTACTTGCACGAACTACTGAGTTAACCATTATACCAATCCAACTTCGTTAATAAATAAATACATATATTAACCATAAATCCACCTTCTTTTAAGTTGGTCCACTTTCACCAGGAAAAAATGAAAAGCAAGTTGGTCCATGTCCAACATGAACACAAATCACGTTGCTTACAATTCAGTTAATGGACCACCTTCGAATCTAAATTTCAACAAAAATCACTCTTTTGTATTTCTGAAACAATAGAATTATGATGAAAAGAAGCTAGGTTTTGAAAAATTCTAGAGGTTTATATCCTTTCTAATTAAAGAATCATTAGCGTTTTCTCTGTTCTTATTACTATTGTTTACAATGCAATGTTACCAAACTCACACTCTTTTACAAACATAAAAGAATACCAAACTTTTTTACTTTAAATAACCTTTGATCCAAGGGAATTATTACAATACTCATTTTTACTTTAGATATAAGTTATTACATACTTATTAGTCATTGGAAATACTAGATAAATCTGCAAGCATAAGTTCTTCTGGAAAAAGAAAAAAGTAGATTGTTGAATGCCAATTTACTGAGCTATATGCAAATATTCACCCTTATTCGCCACAATTATACACACTAAAGTTATGAGGTTGTACCTTATCAATTATGTCTATAATATTTGGGGATGATCATTATTAAATATTATTAATAAAGTAAGTAATAAATATATTCCAAAAATATTATTTTGAAAAAGAAAAAACCAAAAAAAAAAAAAATAATAATCTATGAACAAAGTATTTCTAAAGAACAACTTAAACAATATTTTTAAGAAACGTGGTTAATAAGATAGATGAATTTATTCTTTTGGATAATTTTATGAAAAATACTAGAGATTCATCGAAATTTATTATTTTTTTATCAGCAATTAGTTATCACTATTTAAAAGTGTGAACGGAAATATGTTATTAGATTATTAAATTAAAGAAATTAGGTTAATGATTAAAAATAATGGTCAAAAATAATAAATTTTGATGGCTTTCTAGTATTTTTTAAATTTTATTATACTGAATAGATCAATTCATTTTGTAAATATAGGATAAATTTATGGTTTTTTTCATAAATATTTTTATCCACTTAAAACCTTTTTATAATACTTTTGTCTTGGAAGTAAACTTCTAAAATACATTTAATGTGTCACTTCTTTCTCACTGAAGCCTAAGGTAAGTTAATAAAATAGTATTAATAAAAATAAAAATAAAAAACCATTTAACAACTTCATTGACCCAAAATATGACATCTATTGAATTGAATTTAGATCTTAAAACAAGAAAAGAAAAGAAAACAAGAAATCTTGTCTTACATTGGGACAGGAACCTTAATCCAATCGACATGAAAATCACAGCATTAGAAAGGAACATGAGTAAAGTCAAGAACATGATATCATTTCTCATTGTAACAACTTTGTTAGGCACGTCAATGTAATCATTCACCTTTCACCATTCACGAAGACGATTCATTTCTCCAATTTTCAACTCCTTAGAAAACTCCCATCATTCATTTCCATATATATAAAGACTCAGCAAATTCAAATCTTATGAAGTAGTCATTCATTTTTTTTTTTTCTTATTATTCTATTTGTCCTCTTGTGTTTGAAGGAAGTAACGTGGAAATTACTTTGTTCTGTTATTTATTTCTCATCCATTTTTGCACACTCTCATGCACATAAGAAGAAGAGCTAGAAGCCTTTTGCATTGAAAGGTTCTTTCTTCTTCTTCTTCTTGTTCTTTATGGAAAAGTCAACGGCGTGTTTGGGTGGAGGTGTGTGCATTGTGATGATTCTGTGGTGGTGCTGCATAAGAAATGTGACATCTGGTGCATCAGATCACCGTTACAAACAAGGAGATTCAGTTCCCTTTTATGCCAACAAGGTGGGACCCTTTCACAATCCCAGGTCAGATTTTTCAATCTGATTCCTTTACTTCTTGTGCTTTCAACATGATTCAATCCCAATCCACCTAAAAGATTGTTCTTTTTTCATTGGGTTGTTCTGATTTTAATGTGTGTAATGAAGATTAGGAAATCATCAGTTTGTGACTTAGAAGCTGTGATTTTAGTTATATGAATAACTTTCAGTTTAACTGTAAAATGAGAAAAAGAAAAAAATTAAATGGAAATGTTAGTTATGTTTGGTTGAATGTCAAGTTTTGGATTCACTTGCAATGGAGAAAGCATTAAATTTTAAACTATCATGAACTTCTTCCTCACCATATTCTGATTTTATGAATTCTTTTTGTTTTCTGATGTCACAGTGAGACATACCGATATTTTGATCTTCCTTTTTGCTCACCAGGTTAGTTTCCAGCTGTCATTGTTCATTTTTCCCACAATAATCATTGTTGAAATTACAAAAAAAATAAAAAATGTGGTGGTTGTAGCTAATGTTGAAGAAAAGAAAGAAGATCTTGGTGAAGTTTTGAATGGGGATAGACTAGTTGTTGCTCCTTTCACAATGGATTTCCAAATTGATCAAGAGCCTACGAGTATCTGCAAGAAGAGGCTGACAAGAGCAGAGGTTGTGCAGTTCCGAGCCGCCATCTTGAAGGACTACTTCTTCCAAATGTACTATGATGACTTGCCAATATGGGGATTCCTTGGAAGATTTGAAAGCGAAGATCAAGACGACACGGCTGGCGCAAAAGTCTATCTTTTCAGGCATACTCATTTTGAGATCCATTACAACAAGGATCGAATCATCGATGTTTTCGTCCAGAACAAGCCTAATGAAGTTGTGAGCTTGACAGAAGATACAGAGGTAGATGTGGACTTCACATATTCTGTCCAATGGACTCCAACTGATATGTCTTTTGAGAAGAGGCTGGAGAAATACTCACAAGCATCATTGATGCTACTCAACTTGGAAATCCATTGGTTTTCTATTATCAACTCTTGTGTAGCTGTACTCCTCTTGACTGGATTACTTGCCACAATCCTCATGCATGTCCTTAAGAATGATTTTTCGAAGTAAGAATCTAATCTCTTCTTTGCCTTCTCTCCTTGACTTTAACCTTTTAGGCCTTGTTGTTTAGTAACCGTCTCAGGACAGAAATATATAAAAACTAATAAGACGCACGAAATTGCTTGGAAAACAAGATAGATACAGAAATAGGCAAACTAAAAACTGGAGACTAGAACAACAAATACACACCTTAAATTCACAGAACTCATTGTATCCTCCTTTTCAAACATGATAGGTTCACACATGATGAGGAGGCAGTGGATGAACAAGAGGGGAGTGGATGGAAGTATATTCATGGTGATGTTTTCAGATATCCAATGTATAAGTCCTTGTTTGCAGCAGCAACTGGAATAGGCACCCAGCTATTTGCACTGTGAGTTATCCTCTCATGAAATTATGTCTCTTAAAATGAGTTTCATGTCTCAGCATTTTATTGTTCAGCTATTCTGTGACCATCTATCTTTGATGCTGTTTTCAGTTCAATCTTCATCTTTATGCTTGCTCTAGTTGGTGTTTTCTATCCATACAATAGGGGAGCTTTGGTTACTGCACTGGTTATCATATATGCGCTAACATCAGGCATCGCCGGCTACTCTGCAGCGTCCTTCTATTACATGATTGAAGGGAAAAACTGGGTACATTCTCACTCCTTAGACAACAGATACCTCTAGTACTCCACTCCACTCTTAAGACTTGTTCTTCATCACTTACTCACTTAGTTCAGTGATCACATTTGCACATTTCGTTTTTATGGACATGTTCAAACAACGTTTGTAATCTGTAGAGGCTCAAGTTAGGAGAATGGATCAAATAAAGGATAATCCTATAGCCAGAGGTAAAGGGCGACCCGAGATAACTTTAGAAGATATTACTAAAAAAGATGTAATTATAAATAGCTAAATACATATGGCGTATGATAAGAAACTATCACGTCGATTAATCCATGTAAGCAAAAGGATTCTTGGTATAGAAACAAAAAATGTGAAGTATGGTTTATTGTACTTATTAGGCAGAATTTAGATTTGGTAAGCCTTAGAAACTATTGATGGTGTGCTGCAGAAAGCAGAAACCAAAATGTATACTCATGAAGTTTTGATTTGTTGGTGTTGCCAGATGAAAATTATGGTATTGACTGGAAGTTTGTTCTCAGGGCCATTATTCTTGACATTCTGCTTTCTTAACACTGTTGCAATTGCATATAGCTCCACTGCAGCACTACCACTTGGAACAATTGTGGTTATTTTCCTCTTATGGACACTAGTAACCTCACCTTTACTAGTTGTGGGAGGGATTGCTGGCCGGAATAGCAGACCGGAGTTCCAAACACCTTGTCGCACGAACAAGTATCCAAGGGAGATCCCTCAACTACCTTGGTATCGCAGAACGCTTCCTCAAATGGCAATGGCAGGGTTCTTGCCCTTCAGTGCCATCTACATTGAACTCTACTACATATTTATCAGTATTTGGGGTCACCAGATCTACACCATATACAGCATTCTTTTTATTGTGTTCATCATTCTCTTCATTGTCACTGCTTTCATCACTGTGGCATTGACATACTTTCAGCTTGCTGCTGAGGATCATCAATGGTGGTGGAGGTATGTGTGTCGCAATGACAAATTTTCTCATCATTTTCTTTGCTTGTCTATCGAATTTAGCCTAAGATTATCAAACTCTAGAGTTTAAAAGTTGAGTTTTACGAATTTAGATGAACTCGAGTTTGATAACCTTATGATGAAAAATCATTTCTCTTTGGCCTACTCACAGAAGCAATTCATGTCCCTTGTTCCATGAAAAATAGGTCCTTTGTGTGTGGTGGATCAACTGGCTTGTTCATATATGGGTACTGCATATATTTCTACTATGTAAGATCTGATATGTTTGGTTTCATGCAAACCTCTTTCTTTTTCGGCTACATGGCCTGCATTTGCTATGGCTTCTTCCTGATGCTGGGAACTGTTGGTTTCCGCGCTGCGTTATTCTTTGTCCGTCACATATACCGGTCTATCAAGTGTGAATAGACACAAGCTCATTGCCACCAGCCAGAGGCTCTCACACTCTTCTCATTGCTGCTAAGTGCTAATGCAAGGCCTTGAGGTGCTTCACACAACTTCTCAATCCCATATTCGTATCACCAATTTAGATAATCTCATAGACCGTGCATGAATATAGAAGAATAGCTTCCATACTACACACACTTTAAGTTTCTGATAGATAGCTCATAGCTTTGAGACTTCATTTGAATCCTAGTTGGCAAGAATTTCTTCAGGATTCAATATACGAATATAAATAGAGTTTCAATATCCATCACATTATAACTTGGCCTCTTGTTTATCTGCTCAGTTTGCTTATTCATTTTTTTCTTTTAAGAAAAATGCATTAGGTACATTTTTGTTCAAGTGTGCAACAGTTTCAACGATCTAGAAAGATATGCATTAGGGAAGAAGAAAATTGAGTAAAATATGAATATTATAACTAAATTTTTTAAAAAATGTGCAATGCAAATAATATCTTTATTTTATGTTTCTGAATAATACCATGATAAAAAGTAAAATATAGATGAAGAGTAAAGATTATTCTTTTTAATAAAAAAAACCACCAAAAAAATTGTAATATGCAATGCACACGTTTTTTTCTTAATTTAGTAATAATAATGCTCGCTAATAATAACGTTCGCAAAAGAACAAGCCACACAATCAAGGGTATGATACTCTATAAATTCTTGCTGACTAGGATCATCTTCTCTAACAATTTGCACTACAATGAGCATGAAAATTGAGCATCAATCTAAAGCCTCTAGAATGCAATGTAAGACAGTAGTAAGAGAAGCAGTAAAATATTCAGTTTCAACTAATCAAATAAAAAGAGAGTAGTTCTGGACTACATGGAATGATCTTTGGTCTAAAGCTTGCTATTACAAAACATGAAATTCAATGTAACAGGAACAAATTTAGTATACATTATCTATATAGATCCCATTAATGAATCATAACAGTTTGTCAACCAAGAGAGACAGACAAATGAAAAGATCTCATACAAGCAATTCCATAATGCCTATCAATACCTCCAATTAGAACCACCAAGTCGAATAACCTCTTCACCTCCATTATCCCTTCTAGGGATACGTTCCACGTTGGCATCTCCTTTATTATCGCCTAAGTCGCCATACATATCTTTAAGTTTAGCTAGATTACTGGATGCAGAGGCCTTCTTGCCTCCATCTCTCTGTGGACTAGACCGTGAGTCGAACCGTGCAGTGCCAGCTTGCAAGCTCTGACTTCTACTCCTGCTCCTACTTCTACTTCGGCTCCTGCTCCTACTACGATGACGCCTACTGCCATTGTCATAATCCCGACTGCCTTCCCTCTCGGGATACCGAGACCTCCTATCGTAATCATAACTTCGCTCTCTATCTCTTTCCCGATCCCTGTCCCTCCTGTGTCTGTCCCTCTCATAATCTCTATCCCGATCCCGGTATCTTTCCCGATCCCGCTCTCGATCCAAGTCCCTGCTCCTATCTCGGTCACGATATCTGTCCCTATCGCGCTCCCGATCCCTGTCCCTTTCACGTTCTCGATCCCTGTCCCTTTCTCGGTCTCGATCCCTGTCCCTGGACCTCGACCGGTCCCGGTCCCGGTCCCGGTCCCGGTCCCGGTCCCGGTCAGAATATTCACGACTCTGGCTGCGAGATCTTCTTATGTCATCACTGCCATTTCTTTCATGAGGGGCAGGTGCTGTACGGCGGATAGGTGAAGAATCCCTTGTGGAGGCACGATGTGGTGCGCGCTGCCCAAAAGACACTGACAGGGCTGCTTTTACAGAGGGTGGTCGACGGGCAGTATCATCAGAACCATGACGGGTAGTTTCACCTGTTGAACCAGAATGTGTGGTAGGTAGCTTCAACTTTTCAAGATTAGTCGTTACCTGCCGCAGTACAGGAACAGGGATGCGTGGAAAGAGGGTGTCAAAGTAATACTGCAACAGCAAAACAGATTCATCAATTTCCTTCCTTAATGCAACGTTAAAGCAACAAGATCAAATAATATTTGGAAATTGAACATTTAATTCTGTCAGTGATGCATATTTCATACCATGCAGAAAACACCCTTAGTCATATAATATCAACAAATAACAAAGAAAGACAACTACCATGCGGTAGTTTCACTTAATCCAAATCGCAGAGAAGAGTAAGCAAGCCAAAAACAGAATAGGAATAAGATTGTGCTCAGTGCTGTTACCGAGATAACAATCACTATCAAGGCAATGTTGGCAAGAATGCAGAAACTGTAGTTTAAATTCTGCTTGAATCTACATATATTAAAAAAGTATTTTAATTAGCCAATCTCCTCCAATTTTTTGCATTCATCTTAAACTCAAACAGAAACTCTAATTTGTGTATGCTTTTGTTTTTGGGAAGCAAACTAAAAGCAGATTAAATTTGTATAGCATCATAAATTTTTCTATTAAAAAATTTTAAATAAAAAATTGATAGCAACATCTTTAGTAGTCTACCAGCAACCCAGAACAGCATATTGTTACAAGCATAAATTATCAATGCAGAAAGCAATCAAGAAAAAAGAACGAAGACAGTGACATCGACCTGCTGCCTCATTTGCCCCGCCTGGGGCGTCAGAAACTGTAATTCATAGAAGTTACCTTGAATATGCTAAAAAGAAATAAAGATAGGGGAGGCAAATACATCTACATACGACATAAAGCATCCCAATTCCAAAAGTGAGCAAAGGTGTTACATGAGAAATGGAACCCATCCCCTATGAAGGACACAAAACATTAAGTATAACTTATTTCATTAAAAGAATGGTATTAAAGCCAAAAATATATGACTCTATCCAAATAATTGAGGTTAATAATTTGTAAACCAGAGTTGACAAAGGGGATAAAATATGGGAGATCTTAACTGAGAGATCAAATTAATATGACAGGGAAAATTAATAACAAGTAGATCTTTTAGAGTCTAAAATAAGGTTTCTATTCTAATGCGTTTACTATAATTTAAAATATAAAAAAAATTAAAACAAAACCCTCAAATTTCTTACTAGATGCCGCAGGTGTTGGAGCAATGATTTTAGAAAAAAGAAGACAACCATTAAGAGAATGCAACCAGCAAAAACATGTCAAGAAAGATAAAAGGAAGATTCTTTCAAACTACTAGTTATCTGCAATTACTGGTAGGTATGAAAGTTTTATGTCCAAAGATACTGAATGCACCTCATACTGCTACTCCAAATTATGAGATGATGTGGAACACATCTGGATTTGCAATCTTGTGATGCATCTTGAATCTGGTAGGAGAGCTCTGAAGAAAGAATTCTCAGTTTAACTAGTCAATACTTGAGTCGAAATGATTTTTTCCCCCTAGCCAACATATGGCACTAAATTTTAAACAAAAATTCCCATAATCAAGGTGTTAGGGTATAACTTGCTGACTATTATGTCAATGCATTAGATTTTCTACAACCAAAATGAAAGCAAGAGTCCAAAGAGGTTAAATGAGGGAGCAAACTGGTGTAAAAGTAATGCAGTCTAATAAATTTGATAACAAACCTGTCCAAGAAGCAGATCACGAACATATACACCCATGGTAGTCATTCGACCATTGGATCCAGGAGAAAATTCCTGAAATACAGCATCATTAGTTAATATGAATAACAGTTTGTATATTATATAAGCATGAACATTTAAATGGTATCATAAACACACAGCAAATTATTCAATACAAATATACACAAATATGTAACCGATTCCATAGAAGATGAACATGTCACAGCATGTACAATCAGAAGCTAAAGTTTTGACAGGCTTGTTCAAAAGCATATAATATGAGAACACTTGGTAGACAATATATTTTGACAGGACATAATATCTGCCCTTTGCATAGCTCCAGCACATTTGATCAGAAACTTTCACATATATCATCCGACTTGACACGTAGCGGGAAATGCAGATAAATGAAAGACAGTGATCTTTAAATTTCAATTATAATGTAAAAGAATTAAAAATACATTTTAAAATTGAATAATCGACATATAGAAGAAAGTAACGAATAGCTTAAGAAGATAAATGGCACTTCATACTATACAGCCAGAGCTAAAAAGATTTCATAAACATATCACCCTACCTCATCATCTTTAACATAAGGCTCATACCAGCTCCACAGAATTTTCGGATCAGCGACATATCTCAGATACAGAAATCCAATCTATAAGCAATAAAATTATGACATAAGATAAACTGACAAAAGGGATATTAGAAAGAAAAAAAAAAGACACTAATAGAATGTTGTCCACGCAAAATATAATCAACCTATCCTTTGAAAATAAATGAAACCCTTCAACATTCTCAAACAAAATAAGCCATTTGATGCGTCCTAATAGGCTAAAGATTGCTGTATTAGTGTATTTTGGGATGATGTGTAATCAAGGATCCCATTTCTCTCATGTTACATGGTAGGTAATGGCAGTAGAGATATTAACAACCAACAAGAGTTATGCCTGTGTTTGGCTATTGTCCACTTCCACCAGAGACATGGAAATGATGGCACATGTCTGGCATTGTTTTGGTGAGACTATTTTTTTATGGATATAAAAAGACACTGAGGCAGACAAGACAAAATTTGTGTCCTATTCAAGAGGTGGTACACAAATCGAGACATGGACGCAATGCTTTAAACAAAATTTTTCAAACAATACCCTCAATTTAATTGCATAATTCCACACCACTACCTTCTCATAATTTCCAGATTTCCACCTTTTTCTGTATCTTCCTCTCATTTGTCACCCCCCCCCCCCTTCTCGTCCCTTTTCCCTGCCACCCACCCAGACTGCTGCTGCTGTCACCTCTCTTTCATCCCAGACCACCACCACTGCTTCTACATCCCTTCCTCCGTCTTCTCTTCTTCCCTCTTCTCTTCTCTCCTCTCCTCTCCTCCTCCCTCTCTCGATCTTTCCCTCTTCCTCCTTCACTCTCTATTCGTTTTTCATTTTTTGATTGAATTATTTTAATCTTTTTAAATTCCAAATTTGGTAATTGTATAGTTGTATTTGATGGTGGTAGTTTTAGATATTGGAAAGAAAGAATGGAAAACCTACGGTGGTATTTGCGGTGGTGGACTAGTGGTGGTTGTGATTAATGGTGGTGGAGTAATGGTAATGGTATAGGGATAAAACTGACATTTTGATAGAAAGATAATTTGTTTCTCATGCCTTATTCTTCATTACCAAACAAGATTGAATATATTGTGTATTTTGTGTCCATGTCTTAATTATCTATGTCTGTGTGTCTATGTCTCAAAGTAATGAAAGTATACACTAACCAAACATAGCCTATGAGCATGAAAGCACACCCCTTAATGAATATACAAAAGCTTTAAGCACTTCTACATAAAACAAAATTAACAAAATCCATACACATCACAAGATACCTCTACATACCGCTCTAATGTAAGGTGAATCCGGGTGTTTTAGTAGCCCGTGCATTTGTTTGACAGTCAGCTTCATGGTGAAGAACTTGTATAGAAGGCAAAAAGCAGTTGAAGGGCCACGACAATTTCCTGTCATCCATGGCTCTACGTGATCAACTTGGTTGTAAATCTCATCAATAACTTCATGGTATGTCTTTAACCGATATAGCTCCTTGAAGTAATCAGATGACAGAATGTTCATGCAAAGCACCTTCTCCAGCAAGGAATCAATGGGCTTGCCACAAGTCTGTATCTCCATGGTGGTCACAAAATATTCTATTGCTCCCACAGTCACAATTTGAGAGAATGGAGAAGTCAACTTATAGCACAATTTGAAGTCACAATCCCATTCCTACAGCAAAGGATTAAAAAAGTGTGAATTTTAAAAAATAAAACAGTAAAAAAATAAGAGAGCATGAAATAAGCAAAAAAAAAAATGTAGTTTCATTTAAAGGACAAGTACACAACTACTTATTTTTCAACCACGAATCTCGTTTACTATGGCAATCAAATAATAATTAGGGGAAAATATATGCCCCGGAAAAAGAAATTCAAACAAAAGATCTCTTTTGACTCAAATTTCACAAAGTACAACCTCCCGTTAGTTCAAAAAAACTCAGAAAACCAAAAGATTTTAGAAATATCACCAACAATTCCGCCACAATTACTACCAAAAATGCATAATCGAACATCTATTTGATTAAGAATTGAAACGAAATCGGCTAGTTACTTTGAATCATATTCAACACAGTAATTGAAATCAAGGAAAAGAGTGGAAGAAATGCACAAGGCCATATATATACCTGCAGAACCCTAGAACCAGAAAAGAAAATATTTTGAGAAAAAGAACGAGATTGGGGATTTTGCGAGAAGCAAGTGAGATATAAAGGGAAAAAGGAGAAACGAGGAAAGTAGGAAGGGGAAGCAACTAAGTGGAAGAAAACGCACCAATTGGGAAGAGCGGTGAGTGGAAGCGAGGAAGCAGAAGAAGCTTAATGCACGGTGATGAAGAACCCTAGTTCCTGAGGCCTCTGTTCGAAAGAGGAATAAAAGGGAACAGAAAATTGTGCTTTACCTTCACCTATATGGAAATCAAAGCAGAACCGGTGGTATATCGACCGCACCGGTCCGGACCGGACTGGATTGGTCCACACGCATATTATAATTTTATAATTTATAATTAAATTAATTTTCTAAAAAAATCTATTTAAAACATTAACTATTTCATGACTCAAAAAATTCTAATTTTAACAAAATATCCAAAAGAAACAAACGGACGCTTTTTCGACGATCGGATGTGGGAGTTGTTTTGGTGAGATGGGGATCTTCGACATTTTTGAGAGGTCCCCAAACTCACTATTTCGTAGACGGCTCCCTTGACGTCTAGCGGCTCTACTCTCCGCTCACATCTCTTTCGTACAAGGGATAAGTTCCATAATCGCGTCAGGTCTCTACAGACGGCGCCAATATTCGGTTGCTCATCGGTAAGGCTGGAAGTGGGTCAAGCTAACTCATGATCCAGATCGAGCTCGACTCATTAATAGCTTAATAAGTTGAACTCGTGAGCTAGTGAGTTGAGCTTGAGCTCATAAATTAAATGAGGCAAGTTTGAGCTTGGATAAACTCAACTCATTAGCTCGTGAGTTGGCTCAATTATATATATAATATTAAAAGTATAGATTAAATGCATATAGGATATGCGTATTAATAATTTAATATATATATATATATATGTTCTAATTGTTTACAATTTTATAGTTATTTTTTATATATAAAATTGATGTAGGACATAAATAAAAAAAAATTATAATTGATAGATAGATAATATATTAAAATTTTTTAATATTTTTTAATATATATATATATATAAGTTATAATTTATTGATATAGAATTATAGATTATGTTCCTAATATTTGAGCCAACTCGTGAGCTTTCGTTAAGCGGAGCTTGAGCTTACGAAATAGGTCC
Source organism: Arachis ipaensis (assembly GCF_059453495.1). Taxonomy (NCBI): domain Eukaryota; kingdom Viridiplantae; phylum Streptophyta; class Magnoliopsida; order Fabales; family Fabaceae; genus Arachis; species Arachis ipaensis. Next base: position 16,822,334 of record NC_142442.1, read on the forward strand.
GATTGTTAATGAGTCGAGCTGTGAGCCAAGCTTAATTTTTGTTAGTCGAACTTGAGCTTAGTCTAGCTCGACTCAACTCGGTTCAATTCTAGCACTACTCATCTGGATGGGTCAGTTAGATATCGGGTCGAGAGCAACAGTTGAGAATGTGGAGGTATTCGGTCCTGAACGCGAGTTGGCGAGGAAAGCTGCTGCCACGATCGTCGGTGGATCGGCGGGTGGGATCACCTGTAAAGACACTCTGATGCCAAAATAAGTGTCTGTATGATGAGGTTTTGTACTCTGATGGGCCCTCTGACTCGAGTGTGTCCATCTGGAAGCTTCTACTAGTTGTCCAGATTTCCCTTAGGAGGTCATCTTCATGCATATGGATCGACGACCCGTCGGGTCGGTAACCCGCAAAGTGAATCCTCGGCCCTTGTTGGGCTGGGTCGGAACAAAATTTAAAAAAATAAAAATCTTTTAAGTGTATCACACATGCATTTAAAAAAAATCACAAAAATATATCAATTTTTTATTATTTCGACCAAATAGATCAAATAATTTTTTATTATCTTGACCAAATTATTAGGCTCATTAATTTAGATATGGAAAATATTGTGGTGTATTGGCTGAAAATGGAGCAACTGTGTGTATTACACACAGATGGACGTGTCAGATGAAGGCACAACACGCAGGGGGCGTGGAAGCTAGGTGGCATGGTGTGGTTGAGCCAACTAGGCAAGCATGCAGGGGGCGTGCTGACGTGGCAGAAGTTGGTTGGCTAGGAGGTACAGCACGTGGGGGGCGTGCTGAGTCAGCACGCAGGCGTGCTGACGTGGCGAAGGCTGATTGGTCCAAGTATGCAACACGTGGGGGGCGTGTTGACTCAGCACGCAGGGGCGTTCTGACACGTGTCAAAGCGTGATTGGCTGAGGCAGGCAGCACGTGGGGGCGTGTTAAATGCACCCCTCTATATAAGGCAGAGCTCGATAGTGTTTTGCATACTGAGTAAGATTTGAGTGTGTTGTGAGGATTCTTTGAGGCTGTTGTTGGTGTAATAGAGGGCACCACAAATTTGGTAGTGTATCATAACGGTGAGATAATACGTAATACTCATGAGGGAGTGAGGTTTGTGTCCCAGAATCTGTTTTCGTTTGTGGTTCCATGCACGATGATGTTAATGAAGCTGCAGAACGGCCTCTGTCAAAGCATGGAGAACGGTACGTTAATGAGAGTGAGCATAATTCTGTACCGGGATCCGGTTGTAGTTTTTGGTGGTCTAATACAGTTTGATACTATGCCGATCACGGATGAAGCGAGTATGCAGAATATGTTTCAAATTCACCGGCAGACTTATATGTGACACCCACAGATTGAGTTGTACGTTGAGTTTGAAGCTGTAGAGGCAGTAGCGGTCCAAAATGATATAGATGTAAATGATGATAGAGCTGCAGTGTACGAAGGAATGAATAGTGATAGCGAAGAGGACTTCGAAGCCACTTATGAAGCCGGCGACGAAGATGAGGATGGTGATGTGGGAGTTTAGGCAGCAGCAGAAAATGTAGTGGTTCATCCCTCGAGCAGTCAACCGATGGGCGTTCCACCTTTTATGCGTGAGTTGGATCTCGACGCCATGCATGCCCCCAAGTTTCCGAAATATGCAAACATAGGTACGTGTTGACTAAATAAGAAGTTTTTGTTAGTTTATACTTTGGATTGTGCAATAAACGATTATTTTGGCTTTCTGTAGGAATTGCTGATCCTGAGGACGGAGAGTTCCGGATTGGAATGGAGTACAGTTCTAGAAAGTCGGTCATCGTAGCAATTAGAAGTTTCACTATATCTAGAGGAGTTGACTATGATGTGTGTGAGTCTGAGCCACAGACGTTCTATGCAAAATGCAAGATGTACGGGCGTGGATGTGACTGGCTTATCCGAGCCAGCTTGATACAGAAAAAAGGTTGTTGGGAGATACGCAGATACAACGGTAGGCACACGTGCACGATCAGAATGATTTCACAAGATCATTCCAAGTTAGACTCGGATACAGTTGCTGAGGCTATAAGGCCATTGGTCGAGACGGACCCGTCCATCAAGGTAAAATCTATAATTGCGGAAGTTCAGTCAAGGTTCAACTATACCATCAGTTACCGAAAGGCTTGGTTGGCAAAGCATAAGTCCGTTGCCAAAGTTTTCGGTGGTTGGGAGGATTCTTACCAAGCCTTGCCATGGTGGCTCTCGGTCATGGTGCAGAAGATTCCTGGTTCAGTTGTCCAAATAGAAACACGTCCACTGTACAATGGGAATGAGGAGGCACAAAGTGTAAAAATACTTCATTGTGTATTTTGGAGTTTCAATCCATGCATTAGGAAATTCAGGCATTGCAAGCCCCTGGTTCAAGTTAACGGCACACACCTATACGAAAAATACAAAGGTACACTTCTAGTCGCTGTTGCACAAGATAGGAACCAGAACATTGTGCCTATCGCCTTTGCCTTGGTGGAAGATGAGACAGCTGATGTGTGGCACTTCTTTCTCAGGAATCTGCGAACGTATGTTGTTAGAAAAGACAGTGTGGGTATGATCTCAGACCGGCATGAGTCAATACGGGCAGCAGTTAATCGTTCCAGTGGTGACTGGCAACCTCCAAGAGCATGGTGGATGTTTTGTATAAGACACATCGGTAGTAACTTCTTAAGGGCATTCAAAGTCCCTCACTTGCAGAAGCTTGTTGTCAATATAGGGTATTCAAGAACAGTGGAAGAGTACAATATCAACTATAAGAGGTTGGAAGAGCGAGGCGAGGCATATGCCAGGTGGTGCGATGCCATCGGACTCAGACATTAGGTATTGGCATTCGACGAGGGACATCGATGGGGCCATATGACAACGAACCTTGTCGAGTGCATTAACTCAGTGTTGAAGGGTGTCCGTAATCTACCTGTGTTGGCGCTGGTCCGAGCAACATATTATAGGTTAAATGAACTCTTTACGCGGAAGAGTGCGAGACTCACGAAAGCAAGCATGCTGGATTTACGTACTCTGCATTTGTGCAATAGCGGATAGAAGCAAGTATGCAACAGGCTGGGAATATAGTTGTGCACCGCTTTGATAGACGAAATGAGGTGTTTGAGGTGCATGAAATGACTATTAGAAAGGTGTTAGTTGTTGATCTTGCGCGACGGACGTATGACTGTGGACACTTTCAGGTTGAACGAATACCATGTCGCTATGTTATTGCTTGCTGTGCTAACCAACGTCTCGATTGGCAGTTGTATGTGCATGATGTGTACAAGATGACAGAAGTTCGTAAGGTATATAGATTTGAGTTCACACCATTAGGAAATCCCAAGACATGGCCTGCTTATGAGGGACCCACATTGGTCGCTAATCCCGCCCTGAGGCGAACGTCTAAAGGCAAGCCCAAACTGACCCGATACTTGAATAAAATGGACTCACGTGACATGCGTGGTCCTCGGATATGCCATCTCTGTGGTACTCAGGGTCATAGTCGGAGTAGGTGTCCGCAGCGTGCTGGACCGAGTGGTGTTGGTTCATAGTTTAATATGGTCATGTTTGTACTTTTTCATTTGCATTTTGTCAGTTGATGCTTTTGAAACCAGGCGTGTTTGTATTTTTCAAATGAAGTCTATCCATTGATATTTTAATGTCTGCTTAATATTGTCATTAACTGATTTCCTTAAGTTAATATACAAAAAAAGAACTACGGGTTACATAAGTTAACAAACCAAACATTAAACACAAATTACATTAACTTAATTCTGAAAATAAAATCTAGATAACCTAAACCGAAGCTCACTTCTTTCCAGCTAAGTAGTTCAGTCCCTTACCCATAATGCCCAGACCGAATTGCGATGGAGTATACCTATCAGGTGGATTTCGCTTCGTCCGCAGGTCATATGGGTGACCTCGAACTGAGTCATCCACCCCCGGAGCTCCCGAACCACCTGCCTCTGTAGGAGCAGCCGACCCACCTGCATCTGTCGGAGCGGACGACCCACCTACCTCTGCTGGAGTGGATGATCCGGGGTTGAACGTGTCAACAACTGCGTATGCCCGCTGACGCTGGATAAAACCACTATCACATGACGCACTCCCTGACGTGTGGTCGGAAGTACGACCCCGCAAACCATGGGCCATATCTACTGATGCCCTATGTGGATCAGCTGACACTGACAGTGAAGGGATACCACTAAAATCTGATCAGCCACCCAAACCAGCGTTGGTCCAATGTTGTAGTTGCTGATCTTCGTGTCTGCCGCTGGAGAAGCCAAACCAATCATGACCGGAAAGAATGGTAAGTATGGGATCATGATGCTGGCCGGACTGACCGTGGTCACTGTGCTGATAATGGTGGCTGCTCTGAGCATGGTGGCTGTGCTGAGAGTACTGAGAATGGTGGCTGCCCTGAGCGTGGTGGCTACCCTGAGTGTGATGGCTACCATGACTGTAGGCCGGTGGCTGTGGTATATAATAAGGAATCGACTCAAACACTGCATGCTATGGGGCAAGTGGCTGTGGGGCAGGTGGATGTGGATGATGAGGAACGTACCCCGTCAATCTCAACAGATGTCCGTAGGAGCGTACGTACCAATTCCGGTACTCCACTGTCGGTAAAAAATCCCAGGTCAGAAGGAGGTGCTGAACCCGCAATCGACTGTGTCGCCTGTTGGCCCACTCTGCTATCCATAGCCCATGCAAAACTGTCCAGTCGTGAAGCTGCACTCTGCGTAGAACGATACAATACTGATCAAGTGGAATATCCCTTGCTGCCCGCGGAGGAGGTTGTGCATATCCAAACTGACGCATCACTCGATCCGTAGGGTGCCACTCGACACACTCGAACGACAACAACGGAGCAACAATGTCACACACCTCAAGATGGGGATGCAACTCGTCCGGAACGATCAATCCCTGGTACGGCCGCCACTGAAACTGCCACAGTATTATTGGCATATTAGAACCCTAACAATAATGGTTGGAAAAACGGAACAGAAAAACCATAACTATTTACCTCCTGCATGTAGTCTATATCATGTCTGAATGTCTCTACGGTCTTGGATAACCACGCCGTGGTCCGTTCCGAATGACTTCACCTGACACATTATTAATTGAAAAAATTTAAATAACTCACCATAAGTCAAATATGCATCATGAATATAACACACGACTAAAATAAGACTTATTACCTCCTGGCAACTGGTATCTCGGCCGGTAGAAGGGTTTGTCTCGGTACGGGAGTAAGACACGGCATTCGCTCCCATGCCCAAACAAACAATAGATTCAGAGGGCCATCCATCTCCTTTGTATCATATCATGATGCACAGCATAGTGCTCTGTAAAGATGCGCGAGACATGCTGACCCCCAACTATAAGTATGGATCTGCTCGAAATCGCGAAGCAATGGTAGATATTTCGCATGGGCATATGCGGTCGACTTATCCGTGAATAGGGTCGACCCTAATAAACAAAAGATCTGACATCTGACGTATCTCTTGATGGACTCCTCAGTGTCCAACGGCTCTGCGTCTCTGATACGTCGAACCCAACCCAGCTTTATATAGGACTTCGCATTATGACTGACTGATGGCTCACGACCGAATATCGCTATGCCCTGACTTTGAACGAAGTCGCTACTACTATCTGTCCATCCACTGACAGGCTCTCCATCAATGGGTAGGCCGAATATATGAGCGACATCCTCTAATGTCACTGTAACCTCACCGATCGGCAATACAAAGGTGTGGGTTTCAGGCCTCCACCTTTCAACCAGAGCAGCTAACATAGGGTGAAATCCTCTTATGACTCCAATTCTAGAGACGTGGTAGAATCCCGTGGCGCGTAAGTAGTTCTCCACCATCGGATTCCACGTCTGTGGCGGATCCAGTTTACGCACCAACAAATTCCTGTTAGGCTGCATCAACAAAGATATATGTTACATTAATTAAATAATAATCCTTATAAATATTTTAATAAACATTCACATATTTATTTTAAATATTTATTTATTATAATATTCTTTATTTTAAATATTTTAAACATTCTTTATTTATTATAATATTTATTTATTAATATACGCAACATATTTATGTTAAAAAAGTCAAAATATTTTTTTATTCTTGAATATATTCATAACAACAAAAATTAAAAAAAATTTAAAATTACATAATAATAATAATAATAATAATAATAATAATAATAATATTATTATTATTATTATTATTATTATTATTATTATTATTGTTAAAATATTTATAAAATACACAAAATAATATTCTCATAACAAAATATATATACATTAAAAAATATAAATACATAAAAAATAAACTTTAAATATAGAAAAAAAATTAAAATTTGCCAACTTACATAAATAGGATGATCCAAATAGTTGATAATATGTTTTTCGGGCGCCATATAATTACGTACCATTTTTTTTAAATCCCTAAAACTAAAATTTTTTTTCACCGTATAAACTTTTAATTCACTACTACTCACTACTACTCACTACACTCTTCTCACCCTAAACCTATACACCCAGACAGCCCACACTTCTTTCCTTCTCTCTAATTTTTTGCTTTAGCTATATGGCCAACTATTTCCCTCAATATGCAACGAAGAATGCACATATATAGAAGAGGGAGAGAGCTCGCTGGTTTCCGGAGGAGGGGGCTGTCCCCTGCATGTAGGCAGCCTGCAGCACGCCCCCACGTGGTGAGTAAGCAGCATTGAAACTCCGCGGGAATCTCTGCTGCGCTTCACGGGTCTCCAGGCACCACGCCCCCTGCGTGGTGAGTCAGCACGGCCCTGGCGTGGTGGAGGAGTGTTGCCACGTCACAGGAAGCATGCCCCCGGCGTGTTGATAAAGTGCCGCCACGTCGCCACCTGCTGAGGCACCACGCCCCCGGCGTGTTGACCGTGGGTTCCATACTCCGGCAATACCCCTCCTTGGCCAATATCTGGCTAATACACCATCCATGCATCCATATGAAAAATAATTTCTGAAATTATTATATATTATATTATACTCATTTGAAAATAATAGACAATAATTATCTAACAAAAATAACAATTGATTTAATGTTCGGGATAGGAGCTGAAGGACTAAAAAGAAAATTTAAGCTTTGATACCTTCTGATACCATAAAGGTATATGGTATCAGCTCTAGGTTGAAAAAAAAAAAGATAAAAGTTTAAGCTAGAAATTCAATGGGTCCATGAGAGTTTAGAGAAAAAAAATACATTTGAAAAAATAGCAAGGACACTCCGATGTCAAAGTAAGTGTCTGTATGATGAGACGGCTAATTAAGGTAAAGATGACGTATCTTGGAGGAGGGTAGGTCCCTCCCTATTTATACCTTGTAATCAAGTGGTCCCTCTGACTTGGGTCCATTTGTCTGAAAGATTTTGCTAGCTGTCCAAGTCTCCCTTAAGAGGTTGAGTAACGCGCAAATCATCTTCATGCGTATGGGTCGACGACCCCTCGACCCGGCCCTTGTTGGGCTTAGTCAGAACGAATTTTAAAAAATAAAAATCTTTTAAGTACATCACACATGCATTTAAGAAAAAAATTACAAAAATAAATCAATTTTTTTATTATTCCGACTAAATAGATCAAAGATTTTTATATTATTTTGACCAAATTATTATATATTATATTATACTCATTTGAAAATAATAGACAATATTTTTTAACAAAAATAACAATTAACTTAGTATTCGAGATAAAAGATAAAAGACTAGAAAGAAAACCTAAACTCTGATACCTTAAGGGTATATGGTATCAGATCTAGGCTGAAAAAAAAAAAGAGAAAAGTTTAAATTAGAAATTCAATGGGCTCGAGAGAGATTAGAGAAAAGAAAAAATTATATTTGAAAAAATAATAAGGACACTCCGATGCCAAAGTAAGTGTCTGTATGATGAGATGACTAATTAAGATAAAGATGACATATCTTGGGGGAGGGTAGATCCTTCTCCATTTATACCTTGTAATCAAGTGCTCCCTCTTACTCGAACCCGTTTGTCTGTAAGATTCTGCTAGCTGATCCAAGTCTCCCTCAGGAGGTTGAGTAACGCAGGTCATCTTCATGCGTATGGGTCAACGACCCGTCGACCCGACCCTTGTTGGGTTGGGCCAGATCAAAATTTTAAAAAATAAAAATCTTTTAAGTACATCACACATGCATTTAAGAAAGAAATTGCAAAATCATATCAAAAAATTTTTTATTATTTCGACCAAATAGATCAAAGATTTTTTTTATTATTTTGACCAAATTATTATATATTATATTATACTCATTTGAAAATAATAGATAATATTTTTTTAACAAAAGTAACAATTGATTTAGTGTTCAGGACAGGAGGTAAAGGACTAGAAAGAAAATCTAAAATCTCTTACCTTCTGATACCATAAGGTATATGGTATTAGATTTAGGTTAAAAAAAAAAAAAGAAGAGAAAGGTTTAAGCTAAAAATTTAATGAGTTCAAGAGAGATTAGAGAAAAGAAAAAATAGCATTTTTCATTTTATTATCACTTTAAAGACGTACTCAATAAGTCTATAGTAAAATATTTGTAAGTTACATTCTAAAAGTATGTTTTTCTTACTTGTATAAATAACTAGTTAGGTGTTAATTTTTACATATGTATATGAATTTGATAGTAATTACAAGACACTAATAGATTTTTTTTTTAAATAACATAGATGTTATCAATTAGATATAAAAAAATATTTTAATCATTCTAACTATGAATTTGATAGTATTCAAAATTGATATTTTATGTAAATAATATATTTGAGTTATGCATAAACATATGGTGAAGAGATGAAAAATAATAATTATTAAACTTGATATTTTTTTAAGGACAATTTACTTAAATAAAATGAAAGGGAGAAATCTTTACTCAAATGCAACAATTGAGAATCCTTTACTTGCGTGTCCTGTTTTATTTTTATGTAAGTTACCACGTTTTAAAATTTACACATAAACCGTGGCAAGTAAGCACGATTTATGAAGGTAGCAAAATGAACATAAACCGTTACTAGTAAACACGGTTTATGAAGGAGACAAAACGAGTATAAACCGTGAGAAGTAACCACGGATTAGGTTTGAATACTATTGGTAGAAACCGTGCTAGGTTCTAACGGTTTACTAGTAAGATGTTTGCTCATAAAATCCTCTAAGTTACCACGGTTTATGCGTTTAGGTATATAAATACATAATCCGCATTAAGTCTTGACGGATTTCATAGATGTTGGGGCCAAAATTTTTTGTGTTGAGAGTTTGAGAGAGAATCCGGGGACGTGAAGCCTCTGAAGTGGTGGACCATGGAAGACGAAACTCGTATGTACCGATTAAATGCTGTTGCGCACGTGACTAGAAACATCGACCAAAAGGTTAGTTATACTACCTTAGTCATATCAATATTTTTGCATTGGATGCTTGATATGTGTCAAAGTTTTGTGCATTTTATATATCTTCCTTAGTTATAATATCTTGACCTTAAAAAATATAGGACTACATGTTTGTTGGCGTTATCTTTAGGAATGTAAAATAAAAGTAAATAAGAGAGGGGTCTATTAGCACTTTTATTATACTGATTTGTCTGTCTATTATTATTATTGTTGTTGTTGTTGTTGTTGTTGTTGTTGTTGTTGTTGTTGTTAAAGAAAATATGAAACAAAGATGAGAAATAAAAATGTCGTGTTTCAGTTATGGATAAAGAATATATATGCTCAAGTTGTATGTTTATACTAATTTTTTTAAATTATATTTATTCATATTAATATTGCAAGTATGATGAGGATTACATGATATATGTGAACCACTTTGTTTTATGTTTTGATGTGTGGCAAATTAATTTTGTCATTAATGAATCGTAAATTTTTAAAATTTCTTGAGTGTCGAAATAATTCCTTATCCACATGTTGCAGCCTACTAGGGTTATTATCTGTGTTAGGAGATAACAGAATATGCCTCTACACGAACGGATTATACCGTATCTGGAGACTGTGAGCTTATATCACTTGGCTAGGCTGAACAGTCAGTGGTTCTGGGTTGATGAGCCTCTACTTAACGCATTCGTTGAGAGGTAGCGCCCTAAGACCTACACCTTTCACATGTCATTTGGGGAGTGCACTATCACTTTGCAAGATGTGGCATATCAGCTGGGTTTGCCCATCGATGGGGAGGCCATTAGTGGGTGCCTGACTGACTTTGAGAATCTGATGGACAACGGAAGACCAGCATGGGAGTGGTTTCGGGAATTGTTTGGTGAGCTACCGCCGCCAAATAAAGTCAAGCAGATGACGATTCACTTCACATGGTTCCATGAGAGGTTTCGGGTTCTCTCAACAGATGCGAGTAAGGAGACCGTGCGTATATACGCGTGTGCTTATATTATGATGTTGTTATCGTCTCAGCTGTTTGCGGACAAGAACGCAAACCGGGTTCACCTTCGCTAGTTGCCATATTTGGCATCGATGGATGACTTGGGAAGATATAGCTGGGGCTCGGGTGCACTGGCCTAGTTGTATAGATGTCTGTGTCGTGGGACAAACAGAAACATTGTTAACTTGGCCAGACCACTATAGCTACTGCAGTCTTAGATTTTCTGGAGGTTTTCCAGTCTCAGACCTAGTGGTTTTGATGTGTTTGGATTTCCGCTGGCATCCAGGTATGGTTTATTGTTTTGTGTGGATAACATGTTTAATTTGATGTGTTGTCATTTCTAATGAAATGCTCACAATGAAATTTGTAGGTGGGCAACATATCTGCCGACAACCGATACAGGAGATCAAAGAGTGGTGTTAGCACGCCTTTGTTTGGATAGATTGCGTGATCGCGATGTGAGTCGTTTAGTTTTTGCTCTTTGAAGAAGTCGTTCATGTTTACTCTGATGGTCTTATCTAACATTAGTTTCTCCATTACAGTTTTTGTGGGAGCCTTATTCTGCTCCCGATGTGGTAGCTGTTGTTCATCCGGAGATACTTGTTGAGGAGCACCATAGGCTATGAATGGTAGTCACAAGCCTGATATATTTTGCTGCGATAGAGTGGCATCAGGTGGATAGAGTGGTACCGCAGTTCGGCGGGGTTCAGCATCTCCCCCAGTTGGCTCTGAACATAGATTGGCTCCATGCGAAGGATGGTAGGGGTGGAGATCGATGGTTCCCCAGTTATTATCAAGAATGGCATTTGCATTGGAACAACAGGCTAGATTCAGTCATCCCGGCCGATAGAGTAGCTGATCCCAGTCCATTAATGGACTGGTGGCATCGTGTGGCCTACAGATTCCTGTCTCCAGATGTTGTATTTCGTGATCTTAGACCGATTGCCGTGTCGGAGGAGGCTCGTTACAGAGGATTGTCCCAGGCACCTCCCAGGGTGCAAGTCCTGGACAGACCTGACAACAGGCGTGTAGAGCGGCGTCGGCGTATAGGCACACGTGCCACCGATCGAGAGTGGTGATGGCTCGACGACCTTATGGATTAGGACAAAGGTGGTGCTGATGATAGAGGTTTTGTGGATCATCGTGTTCATCGACGTAGAGCCAGACGTCACGGTGGGAGGGATGGTCGTGGACGGGCTAGAGGCAGAGGACCCCCCGATGGGGATGAGCAGGTTGAGCATGCTGTGGGTGAGGGTGCTGGAGGTTTAGACACAGGGATGGATCATGCCAACTACGAAGTTGGGGGTAGCTCTCAAATGTTCGGGACTGTCGGGCCACAGGGCTTTACTAATTTTGCTACCGCAGACGTAGGCATGGACATCGGGGATCATGTCAGTGAGTCAGAGTTCTATATGGATATAGCAGACATGCTGAGGGATGACGATGCTACCCATTATAGCCACAGATGCCGGATTTTCAGTCCCAGTTTACCGAGTACCAGCCACGGATGCAGGATGTTCAGCCTCAGATGCGGGTGGATCTCAATGAGCCTGCAGCATCTCCATATGACCCATGGTTCACTTTGAGTGGGACTCCCTCATCAGCATTCAGCGCCGTTCCGCCACATACATCCGCAGCAGAGCATGTTCAGTGACTGACGAGGGTGCGGCGTCCTCCTAGATGTGGCACCAGATCTCACTTGCTTGGTGGTTTCGATGTTGACGACGATGACACCATCGAGGATTCTGATTAGGATTGTGTTGTTTTTAGATATGGTAGGACTTATGTTTCATTATCTTGTGCGCAACATGTTTAGGTTCTTATGTATGAGAGTCTTATTATATAGTGGTAGACATGTATGTGTGATACATATGTTTTATGATATATGGTTATGAACCCATTTGTAACAACTTTTTAGCTCTTTCATGAGTCGACCAACGTGTTTCAATTAAACATCTAAAATAAAACGAGTTAAACATACATACTTAATATAATGAACTCAACAACGACATCGATGAACTCAACACCTAACATTAAACAACTTAAGCATTCGTAATACAATGTACACAACATCAACAACAAAAAAAGATGATAACATCTAAGCATCCCCGGTAGCAGTATGTCGTCGCTGGTCATAATTCCTCTGCATATGACTAGGCTGACGGTAGAGTCCAGAGCGCTTCGGGTGGTTTTGAGCAGTCTGATCCATGCTAATGGGGATTTTGGTTGCCTTTGGACATCCATCTCTTGAACGCCTCATGTTAGGATCGGGAATGACAGTCGGATAAGCATATGGCGGCCAGAGGCCTTCTGGGATAGGCAGAACAAGGCCTCCATACTTGCCATACAAGTGGGTACCGTCAATGCTCACGAGGGGCTTCCAATGTCGGAAGGCCTCAATGCAGGGTGGAAATGTCCAGAAAAGACGATGAAAGTACATTGTAAACTCATCGACCTGATCCCCAAGTCTAACAGGAGAAGTCTTCAACACTGTAACTATTCCGACCATGGTGGACTGGACCCCTAGCATCCAATGTAGCAACTCGGCATACGACTCTTCCCAATCTCCGTATATTTGTGCTATTGCCTTCTGTTTTGCCATCCAAACCTTCCTGTAACTAGGCCTGAATCCATAATCGGCTTCCGTTGCTTCTTGTAAGACCTTTATCGTTACTGCAGCATCCGCCCTAACCAATGGATAAATCCTCGCACAGATAACATGGTAATCAAGCTGCCGGTTGGTGTGGAATTTACAACCACAAACTAACCGGCAAGTACACCGGGTCGTACCAAGTAGTACCTCAAGTGAATGAGGGTCAATCCCACGAGGATTGATGGACTAAGCAACAATGGTTAATTAATTTACTTAGTTAGACAAGCAGAAAATGGTGTTTGAGAATTCAAAAGCATGAAACAGTAATTCAGAGAATTAATAAAGCAAGCAGTAAATGAGTTGTGAATAATATATGGAGAAATAGTTAAGGCTTCAGAGATATCTATTTTCCGGATTGACTTTTCTTACTAACTATTTTAATCATGCAAGATTTAATTCATAGCAAACTAGATGTGACTAAACCCTAATTCCTTAGACCTTTTTAGTCTCCTCTAACTCTCATCAACCGCCAATTCCTTGGTCAATTAATTCCAATTAGAGGGTGAAGTTTAATTCTAATTATATGCCACAAAAATCCTAATTACCCAATTATAAGAGGATTATATGTCATGTATCCCGTTAAGTTTAGATAATTAGAAATTTATGAGAATATGTTTTCAAGCTGTTGTTCAAATAAAGAGCTTTTCCAAGTTATACAAGAACTCAATTAGAAAGAGGGTCATACTTTCGTTCCACCTAAATTCATAAAATAAAGAACGAAAATAATTCTTGAATTATATGAATCAATACATGAATTAAAATAGAAAAACAATAGAATCAATCCATATAATAGACAGAGCTCCTAACCTTAACAGTGGAGGTTTAGTTGCTCATGGTTCAGAGTGGAAACTAGGATTCTCCTAAACTGTAAATTTGGAATCAGGTAAGAAGAGAAGAGATTTACCCGAAGGGCTGATTCTTTTCCCTTTTATATCTAATCCTAATAAATGTAAAATTTATTTTCTAAAACTAAATAATATCTTTTCCTATTTGTAATTAAAATAAAAGTTTTAATCAAAATTAAATTGAAAACAATCGTGCAGCATCAAATAGATGGAAGGGGGACCACTGCTCCCTTTTTAACTGGCGCATGTAATCATGTGCTTTTGGAGAATTTGTGGTTTTGGCGCCTAACTTGAGAAATTTCAAGTTAGGCGCCACCTTGACTGTACAGCTGGAAGAGAAGTATATACTATTATATATCGTTAGAAAGTTCTGGAAGTTAGCTTTCCAATGCTGCTGAAATCACGTCAATTGGATCTCTATAACTCAAGTTATTTCTATTTGAGTGCAAGGAGGTCAGAGTTGACAACATCATCCACTTTCTTCTCTTCTACAAAATCTCTGTCAAATCCATCTGAATGCTACCTGAAATAAATAGAATTGCACACAACTCAAAGTAGCATCCATAGTAGCTAAAAGATATTTAAATCTTGATTAAACTCAACAATTTAAATACAAATTCACTAGAAAAAGATGGAAAATATGATCACGCATCACCGGTGATCACTGGAAATGGAGGTGGCCAAGCAAGTGTGTGGACCGTTGTACCTCCTAACCTCCCAAGTGCCCTTTCGTGTACGAAGCGGTATGTGAATCAACCAACTATAACCCTTGTCGAACTCCTTGCATTTCTCATGATACTTCAGATGATTCGACTCTAAGACGCTGTACTCAACACCTCGACGGATGCTATAGTCCTTCACACTCAAAACAGCTTCATCTTTATTCTGGAATGATTGTCCAATCTGAAACTCTGTAGAAGAACCCCCCAATAGTAGCACCTCCGTCTGCCTGTTGCCACATTGCCTCCAAGTTTAGAGTGAAGAAGTGCGGAGGGTACTACTGTGTGCTAGAACTTGAAGGGCCATGCTGTGTATGTGGATCGGCACCTGTGTCATCATCGTCGTCCCCAATTATATCAACAGGCTCCTGGTCTGAGTCATCGTCCCGCATTGCATTCTCAACTTGATCAGGTTCCCCGAACCCTTGAACATCATGAATAATGCCAGGACCAGTATCCACCTTATATGTCTGCTGCCGGACCCCATGATTCTCGAACGGTACAAAAGCAACTACCTCTGTACAATCTAAATCAGCCGCAAAGGAAGGGGATGCAACCTACGGAACAGTTGGTGCGGCTGCAGGCATCGAACTAGACACACCGTCCATGGCAGTCGAGCTATGAACCGGAGCTGATGCCCCAGAACTATCGACACCAACCTCCAACTTCGCATACAGCTCGTGTATTTTGACCTCTGGAAAACTCCTAACACAATGAAACAGAACCCGAATATCTTCATCGGTCGCTATCACAAATGTATCATACTTAACACTGGTCGACACAACTCAGATGGGAATCTTATAGAATAGCTTCTTCACCCACTTGCTCCCAAATACCCCAAACTTCTGCAAGATGATGTTCTTTACATCTGACAAAGTACTTGATGAACTGATAAATACACTCAATGGTTCTCTGTCAGTGAACTTCACACCGTATTTTTTGCTTCTTTGAATTTTCCCAAAGCAATGTACTAACACAAGAAAACTCTCTTCCTCACTTGCCATTGTGAAAATGCTCCTCTTCAATAGCTTGATTCTCACTCATATATATATATATATAGAATTTTTCTCTTCATAAACCGTGGCAAGTAACAAAAGTTTTTGCATTTAAATATTCCTTCATAAAAACTGTGGCAAGTAACAAGGTTTTATGTTCAAAAACGTCTTCTTCTTAACCCGCTATGACTTACCATGTTTTATGATCAAAGTTCTCTCTTCATAAACCGTGCTTACTAGCCACGGTTAATGCTCATTTTACTACCTTCATAAACCGTGTTTACTTGCCACGGTTTATGTGTAAATTTTAAAACGTGATAACTTCCCACAGTTTACATAAAAATGAAAAAGGATACGCAAATAAAGGAATTACAATTATTGCATTTGAGTAAAGATTTTTTCCAACTATTTTATTTAGGTAAATTGTCCTTTTTTAAGATATTCTGAAATAATAAAGGTATTTATTGAATCAACATTGCATTACCATCAATCACAATGTTTAGTCACTTCAAAATTTGATTAATGATCATGTTTTTTTTTTTAAATTTTATTATAAATTCAAGCTATTTAAAAATAAGAAACGATAATTACAAAATGAAACTGAAAAAAAATAAAGATTTACAAAAAGGGAGTAATAAGAAGAAAACACTTTTTATTAAATTTTATTTAAATTTGTCATTTTTTATTTTTATTTCTGACATCAATTTCAATTTTATAAAAAAAAATAAGAAAAAGTAAAACAACAATTATAAAGAACTTAAAACTAATAAAATTCAGTAAATTAAAGAATGATATTGATGAGAATTTTTTTTTTTATTAAATTTTGTCAAAACATTTATTACTTCTTTCTTAATTTTAATTTATGATTAACTTAAGCTACGTATAAAAAGAGATTAAGCAAAAACAAAAATATAATCATAAAATAAAACTAAAAATGAATATAAAATAAAAAGATTAATATTCTTTGTTGATCTTTATAATTTATTTAGACTAAAAAATTGTCTAATTTTTTATCTAACTTAGATCATTTGAATAAAATATATAAGAGAAAAGAGAGAAAGTAAGAGGAAGAAAGAGTATGGGATAAGAGAGGAGAGAAAGATAGAGGATCAATGCATTACAAAATTAATAATAATAATAATGGTATAATACTTAAATAAACCAAAGCCAATTTTAAATTATACAAATTACCCAAACGAAAAAACGTGATATAGATCTCCCTAATAGACGTTTTTATGTAAATTGAATGAGTTAGATACGACTTAGCAATTTTGTTACTAAATCGAATCAAGCTAACTCAAATCGCTAATGTAAGATGCAAATCAAAGTACGTTAATTCGATTTATGCATGCATGTTGTCATGGTAGTAAATCGAATCATTCCAATTCGATTTATACATGCACGTGATTCCCACAATAAATCAAAACAAGTTGTTTCGATTTATCCTTAATTTTGTTCCCATATTGTTTCGAATTGAGCTCATTCAAACTACAATTCAAAAATTCTACCCCACCAAATCCCAGAAAAAACCTCAACCCAAAGACTCCAACATTTGGATACTCTGCTGATGGCGGATAACCCGGATCGTCTTTATGCTTGGACGGCGTTGCCCATATTGCTGGTATCATCAATGAAGAGGTTAATGCATACATTTTTTTTTTCGAAAATAGGATTAGATGTTTTATTCTTTTTTTTTTTGTCTCTTTTAACGTTAGTCACAATTTACAATTTTTAAACTAGATAAAGTAGTTAGAGTAGTGACTTATTAGTTTATAGAGATTTGATGGGACAAGTTCTAATTTAGATAGTGATTATAAATAACTAGAAGAGTATGAGTAGCGAAGATAATGAGTAGTGAAACTTAGTTAGAGTAAGAGTAGTGATTGGAGTCTATGTTGTGATTTGGGTTGTTATTAAAAAAAGTATGGGTAATGACCTGCTGTTTTATTTAGAATTCATGTGACGTCAATATTGTCAGTGATAAACTTGTTAGTGATCCAAGATTGTACGATCCTGTACATTAAATCAATTTTTTTTATTAATATTAAACTTATTTTATTAGCCCTAGTTGGATGAATATATAATTTTATTTTGTATTTCAACCCGTAATATTATTTGGTTGCGTTTATAGTATTCTTTGGATTAACATATGCATTAGTTGATATTGTTATAGAAATATGTTTTGATGTGGTCCTAAGAGACAATTTGTTATCTTATTTATAAAGCCCCACCGATGTATCACGAGCATGAGACGGTAGCAAGGTATGCGTCTGGATGAGAGAATCGTTCCGTACTTGCAGATGGCCGGTTTATACTATCTTTTGAGACTGTACGAGACTTGGTTTAAGTTGGATGAGCCATTAGTGAGTACATTCATGGAGCGATGGCATCCGGAGACGCACACGTTTCATATGCCGTTCGGGGAGTGCACGATGACCTCGGCAAAACTCTCGACGACAATGGAACAGAACTTGCAAATCTTCGTCACTCCCTATGACGAATCAATCGTATTTCACATCATCCTGCAAACTGAAATTGAAATTCTATAAAATAACTTCTCAACCAGTTTCACGCCTTACAACTCCAGTTTTTGGATTATAAAATTCAAGAACTCAGTGAAGCTCGTTGAAGGTTTCAGGAAAACACTAAGTGGATCCTTACTTCGGAATGCGTTTTTTTCTTAATCGACCATCTATAGTACACCAATACTAAAAAACCATTCTCACTAGCCATTGTGTTTCACTACCATAAGAAATTCACGTTCAGATCATATTTATATAGGTTGGCCTCACACTAAATCAAATTTTCTAAATTCGATTTATATATATATAACTCAATACATAGTAAATCGAATTGGAATGTTTTGATTTACTATGAACAACGAAACTGCCTAATTCGATGCAGACAGATTCGAATTACTAGCAACCAGAAACTATGGATAAATCGAATTATACTCATTTGATTTACTAGGGTTGACAACATGCATACATAAATTGAATCAATCCAATTCGATATGCATGAAATTCTTGTAAATTAACACATAGTCATTCGATTTACATAAAAAACGTCCATTAAATTATTTTGCTAGAATTGAACTTTTTTCTAAATCTAAATTGGGGTTTGTTTGTTTAAATTTTTTTCGGTGTCATTAAATTATTGAAAAAATTAATAAAAAATATATTTTTTAATGTATTTGATAAAAAATAAATAATAAAAATAAAAATATTAAAAAAATAATTTTGTTTATATTTAGATTAAAGTATGTTTTTTGTTTCTAACGTTTGTAATTTTTTTAAAAAATATTTTTAATTTTTAATGGTATTCAATTTTGTTCCTAATATTTTCGATTTATATCAAAATTATTTTTGGATGTTAATTCTATCTAAAATGTTGGAGACAAAATTGAAACCTTTAAGAATAATTTTAAAACAAATCGAAAATATTAAGGACAAAATTAAATAAATAGAAAACATTTGGAATAAAATTCAATAAAATTAAATATTAGAAGTATTTTTAAAAAAATTACAAATCTTAGGAATAAAAAATATATTACCTTTAAATTTATAATTTATATTTTTTTCTAAAAAATATTTTTATATTATTATATTTAAATATAATTATTGAATAAAAAATATTTTAAATAAAATATTTAAATATAAAATTTATTTTTATTTTTCTAAAAAAATTTCTTAAAAAAATCTTTTGGTAGAAATTCATAGAACATAATTAGTGCAGTACTCCACCGTCCACACATGGGATAAAAATACAACGCTGAAAAGACACATACGTCCCTCTTCAAGTCCAGAATGTTCTAGACCACCCATGACGGGACTCAACTCAACTCCAAACCCCATCTTTAACCCCGTCGCAACACCACCACTTCCACCTCGCTGCTACTTCTCAATCTTGATTCTTGAATAGAAGAAAATCTAAAAGCTAAAAACATACCACGAAGAAAATTAAAAGATGTTCGGAGTAGTTTTCCCAAACCGCAGCTTCCCCATAGACATCTCCACCTTCGCCCAAATCGATACCTTCCATTGGGTTCTCGACATGAACACTTTCGTCGGTAAACAATTTTTATTTTTTTTATTTATTTTTGTAAATATAATTAGTAACATTACCAGCTCACTATCCTGCGCACATTAGCGTCCTCTCCATAACAAACAGCTTCACTCTAACATGCGCAGGTGAGGCGTACGATCAAATTCGCGAGGTTTGCATCTTCCTTCTCAACGGCTTTACCCTTCCTCCGGACAAGGCGCTCGCCGTCTACGTCCAGTCGCCGGGATCACCGTTCGTCTTCTGCGGCGCCGTCACGCTTGCTCGCCCCTCCGCCGTGATCTCGTTGCCGTGGCCGGAGCCCGGGGGCGGCGGCCAGCTGCAATTGACGGCGGCGGACGCGCAGCCTCTGTCGGCGAAGATTGGTGTTTCGGTGGAGGACGCGGCGGCGCTGCCGTCGCTGGACGTCGCCGGCGAGCAGCGGATCGAGCGCGTGGCGTTGAAGGTAGGGGAGAATCTATTCAACTTCATGCAGAGTTTTTGCGGTGTTGATGGTTCGAAGCTTGTGGTGCCGATGGATATTTTGGATCGGTGGTTCAAGAAGTTTCAGGAGAGGGCCAAGCGTGACCCTGAGTACTTGAAGGGTTTCGCTTTGTAAGTGTTTCTTAATTGAGAAAAGAGTTCCAATTTCTCCTTTTTTTTTCTAGGGTGCTAGAAATGATAGAGAATGCAAAGCGATAGTGTTTGTGTGAATTGCGATGATAGATTAGATGTAACTCTATGCCTCCATTAAATCAATCCATGGAGATGCCTTTGTGCACTTCAATTACAATTGAGGAGGGGAATTAGTATCTAAATGAAGATGTTGCACCCTTTTTCTTTTTAGATATTTGAATTTGAAATATGTTTTGATCATGTTGACAGAGGCATAGACTGTTAATTGCCGGAAGTTATACGAGAAAAGCTATGTCTGCGGCTAAAGAAAGAACACTTTGCTATTAATGTAGAGTTGATGACAGGGGACTGTGGTCTAAGTCGATGGGTGATGGGTTTAGGATTTGAAGTATGACACCTTTTATTGTTGATGCTTGATGCTGACAAATCATGTTCTAGCTTTTAGCTTGGGTTAAAGAAAAAGCAATGTTGTTGGTTGTACTAGATTCTGAATTCCATTTGAGTGGTAACATTTAGTCTTCACTCTTCTCTTTAACTAATTATGGGATTCCTCATCATGATGGACGCTAGTCAATGGCCATTATTTTTCCCGAAATTATCTTGATTTGATTTCTGATAGTGAGTAGATAATAGGGTTTAAGAATGGGCTGGAACAAGAAGCGAATGTTGGGATAGTTGCTTTTTTAGGAGGCAGACAGAAGATGAAGTAAAAAGTAGATACTTTCAATGTTTGGAATCTTAAAAATGTTACTAAGTTTTGCCCCATTTAGAAGTTACAAGGATGTTTAGAATATCTATCTGGAGGGTTTGTATGTTATTGAACCTTTGGCAAATGGTTAGTTTTCTGTATTAGGCATGCTTTTAATACTTTTGCTGTCTCCTATATGAATGGAATCATAATATGCAATCTTTTAAGATGATCTCATTAATGGATCTCTTCTGCACATATTTTATGGGATTATGGATATTACTACTAGAATGGGTCATGATGCTTGGTAGTTATATAGAGCTCTAATTGTAATACTTGAATTTGATTGCAACAAAACAGAACAGACAGGTCATGTCAGAACATAAGAATTAGTTACTTATGTAGAAGTAGTAGTCATTAGTTGGTTAGACGTGTTGGTCTCTGTGAGCTGTGTATAAGATTGGAATCGTATAGAGAAGCATCAGATGAAGAATTTCATTTGTTTATTTACTCTCTTAATAGTTTCTTTCCTCCTACTTATGATGAATCCATTATGAGTGGCACTTATTTCAATTTGCCTTCATATTGCAAGACCCTATCATGCCTGCACTTGTTGTTAAGAGGTTTTCTTGAATATGTATTCCGGCACCCTTTGCTGTGTTCCTAATTAAAGTAATCATAGATAAGTGACTGTCCTATGAGGCTTCCATTGTCAATGCTCCCCATCCAAGGAGTAATTTCTACTTGATGACAAGTTTCCTTCATGTAACAGTTAGAAATGACAAATTGAATAGTAGTAAGTGCCATCTTTGAGGGAAATGTGCCATTGTGTGTGATAATAAAGATTTTGTTGTTCCATTTAGTTTTTTACCCATAGATATGTATAAGGTAGCATGAAGAACAGTTTTCTTGATGCTAATTTTATCGTGTTACTATCCTGTTCATGTTGAAATAAAATTTTGATCATTACTTTGTTCAAAAATTGAATCTCTAATAAGGTGCAAATAGATTTTGTATGCAAATAATAATATATTAACGTAGTCATAAATTCAAATTTTATCATATGTGAAGAAGTTATAAATGGATTTGTTTCCTTTCTCTTTCTCTCAAACTGAAGGCCGAAATGGTTGCCCTCCTTTTTGGTATAATAGTAGGCCTTCTATTATAGTGATGGTGTAGGCTAGCAGGCCACGAGCTAGCCCATTTATGTCTATCTGTTTTCCCTCGTATTCTACCTTCCTAGTTCTGGGTCTCAATTTTTAATTTACTTGGGCCAACTGAATGTGAGTTGTTGCATTAATTTATTATTAGGCACCCATATGGACTTTAATTTTTATTCCCCTTGAATGGTGTTATGAGTTTCTATTCTAATGACAAACTTTCTTTTTTCTTTTTATTTTTCTATTGGATTTCGTTGGGTGTAATGGATACAGCAATTTTAGTTGTATAAGTTACACAAACCCTTTCTTACGCCATTCTTTTTTAATAATTTTCCCTTTCTTCAATTTGATGTGGTAGAGGTTGGTTATTATTGATTTTATAGTTTTCACCAACTTCAGGTAGTGAGATGGCCATAGATATTAGATACAAGATAGTATCAATGTTTGGGCGTATGTAGAAAAATAATCCACAATTCGTACATACCATTGTCAGGAAGAAATTTCACTTCATTTGGTTACATTTTGTAACATTACAGATATTGATGGGGACCAACAAGAGCCTCTTTTGTTTTATGGTGGGGTGGCTAAATTTGCGTTTAACCAAAATGGATGTAAAATTACATTCACTGAAAATGCATTGGGAATTTTCTTTAAACAAAATTTGCTGAAGAGCTTACGGGAGCCTTTTAAATAGCAGTATGCTTGGATTGGAGAAAAAGAGAAGACAACTTTTAAATAGTGGTATTCCTCAAATTTGATAAATCTCTTGTGACATAATTGTTGAGATTAAGCAATTTTTAAGATGTTTCAGAACCTATTTCTTAATCATGATCAAATCACTTAATATTTAAGTCTTGCAAATTTGGCATATCCCAATATCTAATTCTTTGGAAAAGAAAATTACTTGTAACAAAGAGAAGCCATTAACCATTTAAACATATGTAATAACTACACTTTGTTTTCTTGATTTTTTAATAATTAAATACACACTCAATTGGTAACTTTAGGTTTTAACTATGTAGGTTTTTACAATTTAGCTAGAGATTAGCCATCATTATATTAAACGTTGAATACCTCAATCATAGACCAAAATTGATGCTCAAATTAGATTCAACATTTTAGGGTTTATCCGATAAAATGTCCTAATATGTTCCTTTGAAAAGAAAAGAAAAAAGGAATGGTTCTAATTATGACAACAAATTAAACTAATTATTTGATTGGTCAAGACTTTGAGTGTGGGAAGTTATTACTTATTAAAGTGAGGAGGACTTGACAAGCTAGATGAGTCTTCTTTAGCTAAAATCGTAGCTAGTTGTTATCGTCATAGCCTTAGGAGGACCATCTGATCTTCTGCTACACCCTAGCCTCTAGGGTCCACACTAAAACAAAAATTTGAGGCTGATGATGATCAATTGCGGAATTGCCTTATTCCTTATGCCATTCTCTTCTTCATTCCCTTTAATGATGTCCTTTCCTTTAACTTCTTCATGAGGTAGAGGTTGGTCATTATTATCTATTCGTATTAAATTTTCACCAACCTGAGGGTCTCAAAGGTGGAGGATACTATCAATGTTTGGACGTGTTTTTAGACATACCCCTAAATGGCACATACCATTAACAAGGACAAATCTCACTCGATTTTAATAACAAAAGCCCTTCAATGTTTGGAATCAATACGAGTAATATCATTTTTAATAGAAAGGAATTTGAGAATTAATTTATTAACGGTAATACTAAGGAGGGGGAAAAAACATCAAAACTTATCTTATTTCGTATGTATTAATAAATGTTAAATAAGATAAGTTCTAACTATGTTTTGTTAATATTTTTTGTTACTAAACATTTTTGTTTTATTAATACTTTGAATTTAAATTACATTGATGACATATTTTCATTCTTTTTTTTTCTTTTTTTTTTATACTAAATATATTGACTGATATTATACACGCCTCTTTTAAGTTGCCACATTTATATTGATTTTTTTTAGTAATAATGTTAAAGAGATAATATCTAAAATTACCTTATATATACATATAACATTCGTAGTTACATATATTACATCTAAAATTATACAATTATTCTAGTAATAATTAATGAATATTAAATAAGACCATTTTAAATTGTTTAGACTGATTTTTTTATTGTCTTCCAAACATTGTTGTTTTCTTAGTATCATGTTTATCGACTAAATATTGTCAAATTATATTTTAGGAAATTTAGGATATACTAAATGGTATATAACTTAAATTTTATTAGAAATTAGTGTATGCATCATAAAATAAAATAAAATAAAACTAAACTACTAAACTAACTTTTTCAGTCAACATTCTTTTTTAATTTCTTTTATCCTCTTTTTAGTCTTTGTTGCACCTATTACTTTGTTGATTGATTGTTGGTTTTAAAAAAAAAAAGAAGAAGCTAATTCCAACTTTTAGCAAAACATTATAAACAAAAAGGTTAGGGGTCGTCACACACAAAAATATCAAATTTGCGATCAAGTAAGAGCTTAGAGACCTAGTTATCTACTAAGTAAAGTAAACATTTAATATAATTAAGAAACTGTTTATTCTATATAATTTACTGTATTAACTTAGATTTAGCATTCACCATGTTTTAGGCACAATTCAATTTTTCTTTTAATATCGCATAAAATATGTACATATATAACATAACAGCCAAAGTATAAATCATATATATATATATATATATATATATATATATATATCCAAAGTATAAATCATATATATATATATATATATATATATATATATATATATATATATATATATATATATATATATATATATATATCCTAGAAAAGCTAAGCAGAAAGAAGGGCACTGATGTATATTTGAACCAAAATGTTTAGTTCAAGCCTCAAGGGTTAGACATTAACATCTTAATCACTCATTTTGTATCATAGAACTCAAAATATTAGTGTCCACAACTCCACATACTCCATATCGCAAATTAATTATTGATAAAAAAAAACATACCCTCCTTCATAAAAGGTCTAGGTCCGATCCATCCCTTCAGATAGCATTATTTTAAGAAAAAGATCTTATTGTTGGGCCTCTAATATAAAGGGAAGTAGGTAATAAATCATGAAGAAAGTAGAAAAGATAACGGTATATATGAGAGTCCACACACGATAAACAAATAGGAAGTGGTTAAGTAAAAGAGACCCATCATCTTTTAATTAAATGTCAACAAGTCAATCTTTATCTTATATGTACAGAAATATTTAAAAGTCTAAGTCAGATATTTTACATATTGAAATGGCTATAAATTTAATGAAAAAGGAGTCCATAGTCCATGCGATCGAAGCTTTTAAAAAACTAGATCAATCATTGTGTCATAATATTACTCTTCTAAAATTTAAGTTGATAAGCATTTTTTTTTTAAAAAATTAACAAAAATTGAATTCTAAATTTTTAAATTATAAAAAATTAAGTTGATAAGAAACAACACATGAATGATTATATCTCTAATATATATATATTAAACGGAAAGAATTTAGTTTTGATATACTAACAGTGTAAAATATCTTACACAGTCGTGCAATTACATTCGTTCTTTTATATGATCATTCACGCAGTTAATGAAAATAATAGCTATTTTTTATGCATCATTACGTAATTAGATACACGTATAAAACTACCTTACACTGACAGTATATCAAAATTAAATTCTAAACTAAAAAAAACTAAAAAATTTTTACTAAAATTTAATTAAAAATTTAATTGAATATAATAAAATAATATATTTTTATATAAAATTTATATTTTCCAATTGTTTTTTCAAAATAAATGAATAACTAATTCTTAATTTATGTTATGAAAAGAAGAAAATAGCATAGAGTATATAGAAGAGAGTACGTAGGTTAGGGGTGGAGGATGGGAAGAGTATAGAGAGAGAGAGAAGAGGCTTTAAATGCGAGGCAGAGAGTAGAGTCAGCGACTTTGGTGTGTCAGGGCCCTTCCTCCATTGATGGTGACTGCTCACTCACCCACACATGCATCACTCATCCCCACACACCATTGACGGGAGCCTTACTGAAATTCATTCATTTTCCACATGTGCTCTCAATAATTATCTATTTCTTTATACAACAAACCCCCTTTCACCTAGCTTTTTACAAATATTCTCCACTTCATTCATTTATAACTTCTTCAAAATATTAGAATCTTATTATCTTTCTAAATTTTTCGTCTTATATATCTATATCACGAATTTATAAGTTTATTATTATAATTCTTCAAAAACATATATAGGTCCTATTTTCTTTTATTTATAAATCTATAATTCTTTCGTAAACTTTTTCCAATGACTTGTTTGATTATTTTTTCTTAGAATTTCTCTATGATTATGTGATATATTTCATAATCAATAAGGTTTATAAAGACACGAGATAGCGTAATTAATAGGATAAAATAATTTTTTTTAGATATTAATATTTGAATAAAATTATTATCGTTATTATATATAATGAAAACGTTAAAATAGTTTATGTCAATTTTCTCTTAAAATCCTCTCTCTCTCTCTCTCTCTCTCTCTCTCTCTCTCTCTCTCTCTCAATTTTTATTTTCAAGATTTAAATCCAATACTTAGTTTTATAACCATTCATCCTCTTAGTTAATTTATTTTCTTATTATTTTTATAAGTATTTAATAAATAAAGAATAAATATTTAAATTAATTTTTGAAGAATTTTAAATTAAATATTTTAGTTTTTAATAAATTTTTATTTTAGAAAAGTCTTTAAAAATTATTTCTATCAAACAGATTGATTCTCATATCATTTTAAAGAGAAACTAATTTATCTTAGAATGTATTTTTTGAAGACTTAATTATCTTATAATAAAATTTGTTAGAAATTTATTTGTTCAACACATATATAAAAAAAATTATTCAAAGCTACTTAGTAATTAATCTATTTGAAAAAAATAATTTACAAAAAATTTTATTTAAAAAATAAAATTATATTAAAACCTAAAATATTTGATGTAAAATTTTTTAGAGGTTAAATTAAATATTTATCTATAAATAAAACTAAATCAACTCTCTATTGATACACTAGCATAATATATAAAATCTACACTGATCGAATCATATATATATAGCAGTTGCAAAATATAGTGATTTAATTTTATGCACTTTAAACACATATCTCCTTGTTATTAAAGAAAAAGAATATTAATGATAAAATTTCAAAAGAAGAAAGAAACTAGTCCTCAACTACCTTTCTTTTTATAACTTATGATTTACACATCATCTATCCCCATCTTGCAGCTGAGTACAAAGTGTACCTGTGATTGTAGCTGTGGCTATGATGTTAATGGAGCCGAGGAATTGAAGCCACGCATGTTCCTGCATTTTTGATCATATACTCATCATAACCTCATAATTAAATACATACTCTACTTCCTTCTCTCTGATCTACTTTTTTTTTTTTTGACTATATATGTCAGAGTTGAAAAAGTTAAAGTTGAAAAACAATACTGCTTTTCAATTTTTTTTTCTTTTTTTTTTCCCACTCCTATCTCTCTCTCTCTCTTTCACTCGCTCAAAATGCATAGATATACCTTTTTCAATGTTCATCAATCATAAAGCAATCGATTACAAAATCATTTCTCACCTCTCACATCAGGACCCTCTTTTCTGTTCCTGCCAGAAAAGTAACTGTTTAAATTCTGACATTTTGCATTTATTATTCTTTTCTTGAAGAATGTGCCATGATATAATTTATTTTGAAAAATATAATAATTAGTATTTTTCTTTAATAATAAATTTATTATATTTTTATTAAAATACAAAATTTTAAAATTTTAACTAGTAATAACTTTAATATATTTTATTCTTAAGACATATAATAGTTAAATTATTATTTTATTATATTAAATTTTATATACATAATTTTATGATACTTTCGCATAATTTTTATAATATATTTTTTAAAATATTTGTAAATGAAAAAATCAATATAAAATAAAATAAATTAAAAAAAATCTATGCTACAAATTATGCTTTTAAAAAATTGGCTAGGTTTGGAAAATTTGATAGGCAAAATATTTTAAATGAAATTAATATTTTAATGAATATGTCTAAAAATAATAATGTTTTGTAATAGATTTATATCTAAATTAAATGTCTAAAAATTATTATTATTTGAATTAACCAAATAACTATTATTAGTTTGTATATATTCATAATGATTATTAAAAAGTACTTTTCTCAAGATGACTAAAGAGTAGGTTATTTTAATCTTGTTTATATATATAAAAGAGTAAAATACCGTTTTAATCTCTAAAGTTAGGGCTATGTTTTATTTTCATTTATAATGTTCAAATATCTTATTTATTTCTAAAATATTTTATATTATTTTAGTTTATTCATTTAGTTAAAATTAAAATTTTTTCTTTTAAAAATAGTATTTTCTCCTTTATTATTATATTTTTTATTATTTTATTATTTTATTATTTTTACTCTTAAATCACTATAACTAGTACCATAACTAATATAATTATGATTTTTGTCATTATCTAAAAGAAAATCATAAGGTAAAATGGGTATTTTTGAAAAAAAAATATTCCTAAACCAAATAACTAAAATATAATGAAATAAGATATTTATATTAGAAGAGGACATTTTTAAATATTAAAAATAAATTTAAAATTTAATTTAAATGTTAAGAATTAAAATAATATTTTATTTTATATTTTATAAATAGATAGAAAAATAAATATCATTTAAATATTTGGCAGAACAAAGAAAAGTCATTTTCTCTATATTATATTATTACCACCTCTTGTATTCTTTATGCTCAACCTAAGCTAGCTCATTGTTCTCCATTGAATTCTCTCTCTCATGCATACATTCATGTGTCAACTTCAAAAGCGTACAACTTTGTTCCATGTGTCAATTGTAATAATAATGTGTGATGACTATGACTTTCCCTTACCAACTTGTGTTGATTTTGCCAATTCATCAAACACTACTACATACAATTTTACTATGCGGCGCGTGTATATTACAACATGGGAAATATAATTTCAACCACACTTTGATAGGAAGATAGAATTTCATTTGGTGGCCAATGAGCAATATCTCAAATGGCATAAACTCTCCATACTCAATTAAGAGGTTGTGGGTTTGAGTCTTCTCATACTCAATTAAGAGGTTGCGGGTTCGAGTCTCCTATCTTTAATAAAAAAAAAATTTCATTTTGTGTATATAGTAATTAATTGATTAATAATACATTTTTAAATAAAATTTAAATTTATATTAAATAGTATTTGATTTATTGAGTTGAGAGATATCGTAATATTTTTGTTTTAAAAAAAATCCTTAAAAACTTTAGCATTTCTTACTAATTATTATAAAAGCCACATGACCATGCAGGTTTGAAGAAAGAAAGAAAGAAAAAGGAATTTTGGGGTGAGACATCTTCGACTTTTCTAGGGAAAGATTTTTACTGTAAAGTTTGAATGAACTTTTTATTTGGTATCCAATGAAATCATCATTATGTTTTTCAAATCAAGATATTAGATCACTATATACCCTCCATGTTGATTTTATTGAAAATATAAAAAGTTTAAACTTTTAATATATTTATTAAATAAAAATATTTAAATTTTTTTGTTTAATAATAAATTTATTATATACCATTAAAATACATGTTAGTTAACCCCATAAAATTATTGTAAATGCAAACAATTTTACAACTTCCTCGAGATAGACAACCTATATGACCCTAATAATTGCATATCCAAATTCAATGCATCGGTTAAATGGTGTATGGTTTATTAAAGATTAAAATAAAACATTATTATCAATCTTTGAGGAATCATCAATAGTTAAATCATTGTTTGAGAAATTCATTATCAATTAAATTGAAAAAAAATATATAAATAATTATATTTTTAATATATCTTTTTACATAAGACTCTTTTAAATTTATGTAAACTTTTTATATAAAAATTTTTAGTTGTCTTATGTTATTTTTTTTTGTTAACAAGGATTAAATTTTAAATTTTTAGATTAAAGAAATTTTGATATTATATCATAAAACTAATATTTTCAAAAATTTAAATTGATAAAAAATATATTTAAAAAATATTTTCACCAAGGAACTAGTTTATCAAAAGTTAAAATGGTTCTTAATTATTACTCATTTTATTGTCATTGGTGAATGTGGTATATATCAACTTATATAACGATAGATGACTAGAAACTATTTCACCAAATTTTTAAAATAACTAAAATATTTAAGTATTAATATATAACTTTTTTTAAATTTTCTTTTATTTTTATACTTTTAAAATTAAAAAATAGTGTTAGAGATATAATTATTCATGTTACTTTCTCTTATGAACTTAAGTTTTTGGGATAAGTGATTTCATAACATAGTATTAAAATTTTATGTCCAAAAAATCTAGAATTATTTGATCTTTAGTGAATTCCAAAAATAAAAAAAAATAGTATAAA
Source organism: Arachis ipaensis (assembly GCF_059453495.1). Classification (NCBI taxonomy): domain Eukaryota; kingdom Viridiplantae; phylum Streptophyta; class Magnoliopsida; order Fabales; family Fabaceae; genus Arachis; species Arachis ipaensis. The sequence continues at coordinate 16,852,947 of NC_142442.1, forward strand.
ACAAATAAAAGAAAAAAACAAGGCCTATAAAAAAATTAAGTAAATTCAAAAAGAGATTCTTACTTGAAAAAAAATATATATATATAATCATTCATGTTATCTTTTTCTATTAACTTAAACTTTTAAGATGTTTCATTACAAGCAGACATAATCTTCATAAAATTAATTATCTCAAAAAATTTAAGCCACTAAATAAAATAAAAGTTTAACTCACATGTGCCTTAAAGACACATAATAAATTTATTATTAATAAAAAAATTTAAATATTTTTATTTAATGAATATAAAATAAATATATTAAAAATTTAAATTTTTTATATTTTTAATAAAAAAAATTAATTAGTAAACTTAACCTGTATCTTTAGGGCACAAAATAGATAAACCATAAAATAATTGTATGGCTAATATATACATATATATATGACTTTTTTGTCTAACACTTGAATAATGTATGGTAGAATTGTCAAATGTAGAGAAGCGAAGAGGTAATTGAATTGAAGTGAATGAAATTGTATGTGATAGAGGGAAGATTATGAAAGTGAGAGTGGGGGTGGTTGGGTTGGGAGACAGCAAAGGTACATTCTTTGGATGGTGGTATTTCACCTTCATTATATTCGTTTCTCAATGTGGATGAGAATTTGGACCCCATTATTATTATTTATTATTTCATTTTCTTCAATTCCTCCTCATCTCTCACATACAAAGTAGTGGACTTTGACATGTCCCTCTCAAGCTTCTTCTCTTTCTTCATCAATCTAAAGTAATTAAATAAAATAAGTAGTACCTTCTCTTTAATTTACATGTGTGCATATATAGCACCTAGCTTTTTGTTGATACAGGGTGAGATTAATTTGGTTGGTGTTGAAATATGAAGCTGTAAATGCGCTGCTTTTATTGGGAATGATATAGAAAAGTTAATAAGGATAAGGGACTCTCCTAATTTGTCTATATACTCCTTTTGTTAATCAATCATTGTCTTTATTTTTAAATTTTAATCATTTGAGAATATGTTTAATATAAAAATATCAATTGAAATTTTCTTTTCTAATTTAACTCTTTTATTTATTTTTACTCCAATTAAATAAAATAATTATAATTTAATAAATAAAAGAGACAAAAAAAAGATAAATATATTTAACATAATAATTTAAATTGTTTTCTAAAATTTGAGGTATATATAATTTAGTGATTTCTTAATTTTTGTACCTCAATATATATAGTACAGTACATAGTAAATATAAACTTTACCAGTCTCATGCACGAATGTAGTAAAAAAAAAACAACTAAATTCTTAACTCATATAAACGAAGGTGGTCATCATCATTAGTATATAGAGAAAGTGCGTGGACTAATTCTTGAAAAGAGGATATACTTTTTTCCGGTCTAAATAAATTTATACATATTGATTGATACGGAAAAGAAAAGAAAAAAAAAAAAAAAGCCTCCCTGCATATGTGATATATTGGGATCTTGTTTTTTACAATGTTTCATATAATCAAGTAATTATTCTAAAAAGTGTAAATTGATACGAACATATATAGTTATATAGTTATATATATATAGTTAAAAAATTATATAGTTATATTTTTAATTATTTATTTTTAAAAAAAATTTGTGTGAAAAAATATTAAACATATAATTATTTATTTATTTTTTTAATTGATTTAAATTTTTGACAAAAATAATTTCATGATAAATTAGATATATAATTATTTATTTGTTTCTATCTATCAACTTAATTATTTGGAATAAAGATAAAAAAAAAAACAACTTCCATTTTAGCTTGAAGAACCTAGGCTGACAAAAAAAAGTAGTTATAAATGTGTATGATAATATTTAATTTCAAGAATCATACATGATATGCACGCTTCAATTGATGGCTTCTTGTTCAAACATCACCAAGATTGCAATAAAACCCAGGGAAAATTGGAAATGACAAAATAAATTTTCACCTAAATATTGGCATGCATGTGAAATCAATAAAAATGTCACAAGTTTAATTTTACATATATGTCTGCCGCTCAAAAACAACCCCCCCCCCCCTCTTCTTGTTACTTTAATTTTCTAAGATATTCTTCCATTCGAAATTCGAAATTGTTTTTGAAACTGCTTTTTTAAAAAATTTAACCCGATAAAAAGAGTAAATAAGAATAATTATATGAGTAATGTTACATAGTTAGCAAATATTATCATTTTTAGTATTTTGTATACATGAATCAATATAATTTACACCCATAAATCAATATAATTTGTACTCGTATTTTCAAAATTTGCACATATAAACTAAAAAAATGACAATTTAGTATTTATGCTGATCAAATGATGGCCAAAAATACTAAAAGTTATTGAACTCCAAAAATTTCTTTAATTATATTTTTAACATACTTTTTAAAGTAAAAGCCTCTTTTAGATTTTGCTTGATTTTTTTTGTACAAATTTTATTTTTTCTTTTGATTTGTTTTGTGCTATTTTTCTTTTTGGGTTCACCAATAATAAAATTCTAAATTTTTTAAATATAGAATTTTAATATCATACCATAATTTTTTTTAAATTTAAATTAATAAAAAAATATAAATAGTTATATATCTAATAAAAATATGTGAACAAAAAAATGAAAGTTGATTAATTAATTCCCTTAGTGGTATGGAGTTGCTAGCTAGTTGCACACTATACTCAGGTAAAAGAATGGAAGAGAATTAATGTAAGACCATGCAACAGCTTATTAGTAAGGAGCATTTTAATATTTTATTTTTAGATATAAATGTTTTGGGAATCTAAAATAATAATAATTTTAGGGTGACCCAGATGCTCTCCTTAAGGTGAGGAAACATTACATCATTTAATCAGGTAGGTCTAATTAATTCAAGTTTATTTGTTAAATATAACTATCATCATTCGTCAAGTAGTTGAGTATTGGAAGCCAAGAATGTAGAGAAACACAAAGAGAACAAGGCAATACTTTACTTTAAAAAAGAAAATTGTATCACGTGATTAGGTCGCTCATGACTCGTTTTTCAATTTGGCCAATTTATATTAATTATCATAACCGAGCGTCCGAGCCAATGTATGTATTAGCTGCACCTAATAATTTCAATTATTTAGTTTTCTAGTATTTAAATATTTAAATTATCACAGTTTTTTCTCAGGATTTTAAATTGTAGTCAGAAATTTAATTAATTTGAGTTGGTCAAATAGTTAATTTATTTGTCGACTTAAATAAATTTCAATAATTTAAATTTTACTGTGTATATAATAATTTATTAACAAATGACATACTCCTAAATTAAATTTAGATTCGCAATATATTAATTATTGATCTGTCAGATTGAAGATACTGTGAAAAATAAAAAATAAATGTGATCAGAGTTGTAATTGTGACTGTAATATCACTGCTGCAATATCTACCACATTTGTATTTAGCGACAATTATGTGTTGCCATTATATATACGTTTTTCCCATTATTCTTGCATTACAGAATCGAAAACCACGAGACTTTCCAAAAATCAATAGTGACAGAGATTATTTTCAATGTTTTGCATGGCTTGTAACATAGGAAATTAGGTATGTGATATTCGTTTAGGAGTTTGGTTTACCATAATGGAAGAAAAGACAAAGTGAAAGAATTCCTTCATTCAAAAGATTAAAAGAGACATATATTCTATAAAACGATAACAAAATTTAAGGAAAGGAAACAATGTGTTTGTGATGCTGAGGTGAGCTTTAGTTTGTTGCTTTGGTGAATATGTGAACATTTTTCGTGTCATAAGAGACAATGCAGAAAAAGAACACAAAGGACCTTCCCATAATACTCTCTTTTGTTTCTGGAAACCACGAAAGCTCTTTTGTTCTGTGCTCCATTCACAACCGAATCCACATCCATACATCAAATATGTTACGTATACATTAAAATCAATCACAAAAATCAACTACCAATATAAAATACATATTAAAATAAAAATATACATTTAAAATAAATTAAACTACAAATATATTTAAATATAAATTTAGTGATTAATTTTAGTGGTTACTTTTAGTGTATAAATAATATTTTTATATATACATATATACATAGATACACACACTATAAAAAATTTTGAGAATAGTGTCCAATTTTAATAACCAACAAATAATTATCGATTACCGATTTTTTTTTTTGAAAAAAAAAATTGATTGCTAAATTAGTTATTAATTTCAGACGTTAAATCGGTTGTTAAAATAAAAATTAACAACCAATTTTACAACCAATTTGTTTTTTTGTCAAAAAATTAATTCAATTACAAAATCAACATCTAATTTAATTTGTCGCTAAATCGGTTGCTATTTTTAAATTTTGTTGTATTAGCTCACGGAAAGTAAACCACAAAACAATATGAATTGTGATAAATTAAACTACTTCAATTTGAATTGAATATCTTATGTTTTCATCTAACTGGAATTGAAGGAGTCAATGCAAAAGGTAGGGGTCCGGGCAGAATCATCGGAGATTTTCATTGTCCAATATATTCTTTCTCTCTTAGCTTTGAGGAAGGAATGTGCACAGACAGAAATTAAAAAAGAGGAATATATTGTACATCATAATTGCATTGTTGATTAGCGTACAAGTAATTTGTAGTTAATGTGTTTGAAATAGTAATTAATTAGACATAATATTTTATTATCGCGTGTACGTGACAATCATATGTTATATTTGGCAATATATCATGGCTGACCTATCACCGATATTATATGATGGCCATTATAAAAAAAAAAAAATTAACTATCTTGTGTTTTAAAGAGATATTTTAAAATAATTTAATAATTAAAATTTTTTATTTTTTTAATATATTTAATACATTAAAAATATAAAACTTATCTTTTTAATAAGTTTTAATAATTTTTTTTTCTGTGGTGATCTTAAATTATGCCGGCACATTTTTGCAAGACCCATTTAAGTTTTGAATGCTTTGATATATGTTTTATTTATTTATTTATTTTCTCTATGCTTGCAAATAATACTGACTGAATATTGCGCTATAGATTAATCAGTGAACATCTTGCATATTTTCTACATGTTTTCCCTTTTAATTCATAAGAAATAATGATAGCATAGATAAAGATTAGATACTTAATTTAATTAAAACATTATTTGAATTATAATGATTTTACAAGAAAAATCCTAAGCAACCGTGATTTAATTTCTATAACAGTTTTTTTCCTTATAGAACAATAAAAGGTATCACTACTAAAATCTTTCGCATTATTAACGGATTTTTAATAAGTTTTAATGAATTAGTGACGGATATAAAAATTATTGACGGAATTAACGACCGATAAATAGTATCTTTTCATACAAATGGCATCGCCTAATAATGAGTGACAACATATTCTATCCGTCACTAATTAGTGACAGAATTTAATGATGAATTTTTTCTGTATCCATCTCTAATATAAATATAGAATTTAACTTTTACGGGCACAATTGCACTAGTTTATGCCTAGAATTACTGCGTGAACCTGTATATGTATAATTTAAACTATAAGTATATCTTTCAAACATTGGGATGGTTAGATAAATTTTAATCGATTAATTTTTTTTCAATATTTTCTTTTCAAATCTTGCGAGAAGAATTCTGATTTTATGGTAACCATTTCTCAAAAGATTAAAAAAGGTTAAAAAGAATAATAAGTATAATTTCGGAAGAACAATGGAATAATTAAGAAATCTGATATGAGATCACACTCAAGTTTGCTAAGGATTCTAAGATACGATATTATTGTACAATTCTGTTGATTTTGATTAATGAATTTCTCTGATTCTGGAGGCTCGATGGTAATGTCAAAGGGATTCTAAATTAAGGTTGATCCATGGTCCCCTCATGACCAAGCTGGAAGGGGATGGAGGTCAAAGGTTTTTCTTTTCAAATGAAATTAACTCATTCTTATATATTGTGATAAATTTGGTTCTAATCTATTAAAAATCTTAAATATTTTATATTATCACATTTAATTAATATTTTTTATTTTTAATAAATATTCAAATATAATACAACAATAACAACGAAATCTTATTCTATCAAGTGAGATCAGCTACATAAATTAAAAATAATATCATTGTGTGCATCACATCATGTATTATGTCTACAATAAATTTATTGACACACATATATATATTTTTTTACCACTTCATATATAATCTTTTTGTATTGAAATAATATGTGTGATTTTTTCTTTTGTATTGAAAGTATATTAAAAAATAAATTTTTATTAGATAACATTTATTTACTTAAATTTATATCAAGTTATTTTATTCTATTTATATACAACCATGTTTTAAACATGCAAAAAAGCAATCTGTAATGAACTATTCGTAAAGATATAAATATTAAAATATTAAATAAATATATATTTATATTTATTATAATCAAATTTTATAGACAATATAATTAAATATCATAAATAATGTATTAAAACTTTATAAATATTTAACCAAATTAGATATATATTTACAATCAAAATCAAATATAAATAAAAATATACAAATATTTAATGACCAAATTTTAGTGTTAATTAAAATTTGATTTATTTTGATATATTATTTTTTTTAAATAGATATGCATTATCCCTCTCTAATCAAATCATATTGATGGTATCTATGCTACTTTTGAATTTCTTTTTTGACTCTCATGTCCATGATGAGTCCAATAATTGCTGTAAAGTTGTAAACAGGGTCAGTAAGGGACAATTTGGCAGGTGGGGATGTTGTTCTTCCTTTCCTTCTCCATTAAACTCATACTATAGCAATATTCATGCTCTCTTTTCCATTGCTTTGGTACATTAATATCCCTTTATTGCTATCTATACTCTTTATTTCCCTTAACATAATGCTCCCAATATCACTTTCCCATAGCAGTTATTTTTCTCATATAGCTTCTAACAATTCATGGCAAAGAAAAATTAAAAGAAGCTTTCATGAATTTTTGGACTATTGTGTTTGTCACACATTTCACTTTCACCATCATCAGTGCCTAGTAGGAGGGGGACCATAATGCATGTTAAAAGATAAATTTATTTGTTACTTTTTTATTTATTTGTGTTTTGTTTTTTTCATGTTCCCTCAGAATGTGTGTCTCTGTATAATCATATACTATATCCGTGATACTATAAAGAAAGTCAATCCCTTCATAGAAATGCAACATGCATGGTTTCATTCTATCAAATGTTGCTTTCAATCTGTACCTTTGTTCATAAATGAGACAATTTATTAGTCCCTTATAAACATTCAGAAATAGAAGCAACACTCACTTAATAGTACTTTTTCAAGGTACCTACTATATAAGTCTTTTAATTAATTCTTCAACAAGTAACTAAATAAAGACTCAGGAGAATAATAATGTAGAGCCTATCATATATTACCTACCTTTCGATTCTCTCTTTTATATATTTCATACCACAACATCTAATAATAATAATGATTCATGAGGATTTCATCTTTAATAAAGGATTAAAATCTACATAACTGATCATTGATTAAATGATAAAGTTCATTTTTTTTACAACTCAAAAACATATATAGGCTTTATTTAATTAACTAACTGAAATGACATAATCTGACTTGTTGGATATAGCTAATTAGTATTGTCTTTACTTTACTATATGAGTTATTCCCAGAAGAAGAAACTGTGGTCAAGAGCGTAGAATTACCGCAGTGAGTGTAACCCTAACTGTGAATATAAAAGTTGTAGAGTACCACACTCCCCCGTCCCCCACAAAATAAGGGTACCCAATTAAAATAAGGTCAATAGGTACATGCAGCAACGGCTATGCTGCTTTTTATTTATTGGGGCTCCACTGTTTTTTTTTATATTTTTTTTCGTTAAAATATTATTTTATTCTCTAAAATTTAAGTTAAATTTTAATTTTGTTAGTATCTTTATGTTATTTTTGTTAGGATAGATACAAAATTCACTAATTTAGTATCTTTGGATATAATATTTCTATCTATATTTCATATGTTAAATGCAATTTGGGAAAAGTTTAGGGGCCAGCAAATTTTTCAAATTCTGGTCTGCATGTAACCAGCAAAGAAAAGTGAGTCATTGGATGAAATCTCACACCAATCTTACACCATTAAAATTATCATTAATGGTTATTTTATGGCTACAAATCACAAAAATTATTGGCCTCCTAACATTCTTTCAAAATTTTATATCTCTGTATTTCTATCTTTAATGTCTCATATCTATAAATAAATGTAGCCTAAAAAAGAACTTACACCAGAATTTTTTTTTCCTTTCTTTTCTTCCAAATTTTAACATCATATCCCTAAAACTTGAATTCAAGACATTTTTCGTCTCTATTACTTGAGCTATATGATTGTTGGTTTACACTATTTATATATTGAGAAGGGAAAATAGGGATTTTAGAATTAGCATTAGCCAAAGTCTATCGAAAACTTGTCACCGAAAAGTGGAGCGGATAACTAACTGAAATAACAGAAGATTAGGAACTAGCCTAACATATTTTTGTAACTGCCATAACCGAATTGCTTAACTAGCCTAATCCTTGCCTAATAGTCTAATACCAAGAGGCATAGCTGATAATAGTTATTGACTAATATATTATATCTCTCATCTTTTAGATATACACTAAAATCAGTTATCAAAATTAATCATTAATATAAAATATATGTTATAATACAAAATACATATTAAATATGGGTTAAATAATATATATATTTATAATAATTAATTTTGATGGCTAATTTTAATGTACAAATAATATTTTAAAAAAATACTAAAAAGTTAACATTTAATTTTATTAAAAAAAAGTAAAAAAAAATGACTAATATTAAATCAAATGTAGTAAATTTGAAAAAAAAAACAGGTTGGTCAGATATTATTTATGTTATTGAAGCAATTGTAATTCAATCTCAAAACTTAAGTGATTGTCACATATTAAAGTGGTTGGAAGTTGAGGTAGCATATAGTATATGGCATGGCCACTCATGCTTGAGACTCCAGCTTGTTCCAACTTGTGTAATCTTGGCATATATATGCATGGTGGGTCTGAGGATTTCAGATTCTTAACAAGCATCAAATTTTGTGAATCTTAGAAATTCAAATTTGTTGTTAGAGGTGATAAATGATCACAGATTTTTTATATAAAGATGTACGTGAATGTGAGATTTTCTTTTTGTTGTTGTAAAAGGATCATTTTAGTCGATTATATATAAATGTTTATTAAATCTGAAAGTACGTTTTGATATTAGTAGTTGAATTTTTAAATTTTTAAATTTGTTGATACGATGACCGATTCGGTTATCGGAATTTTGTTCCTTAACCAAAGTTAAACCTATATAAAAAACAGTCAATTAATAAATATTAAATAAGATAATTTGTAATTATTTTTGTCTAATTTTCTTTAGTTATCAAATATTTCTGATAAAATTATTGTTAATAATTTTAAAAAATGGATTCATAATAAGTAGTGACAAACAAATAATTCAATATAATATACGAGTGTTTATTAACATATACGTATAAGTTTCTATATATTGTGAGGTCTAAATACCCTCGGCATATTTATATATATATAGTTAATGAATTGTCCTAAGCGCCATAAGTATGAATGCAACACATCAAAAAAGAAAATATATATGTGCATTTTGTAATGAATGATGGTTCATTATCATCCTTATTGTGTTGAATTTTTTATCTCTTTCTTTAATAAAAGCCATTCATGAATGTATTTAATGTAGTGTATGTTATCATCTATTAAATCTCTCACATATAACGCCAATGGGAAGAATTGGGACCCTCTACACTAATTAAGTAGTAAGTCTAATTTCCTCCAATTAACCTTCCATTTAGATTGCTACTCAATTTCCTAAGATCATAACATGAAAATTTTGATATGAGTCAGGTTACTTATTCAGTAAATATTATTATTTTTTATTAATATTTAATTAATAATAATTTATATTTATATTTATAGACGTTTTACACACAAAAATATATAATTTATATTTATATTTATTAAAATTTATATACATAAATTAATAATTTATATTTTTTTTAAATTTACATATATAAATTAATAAAATTTATTTATTAAAAAATACTTTAGTATTTATACTAATTAAATAATAATAAAAAATATTAAAAATTGCTGACTCTTAAAATTTTCTCTTCTGATATATATGATGCATATTATTTGAATTCAAACTTTGTAACTTTGTTACTCTCATTTGGATACTTACCTGTTTTCTTTCCTTATCCGTTTTTTGTTGAGTTGGAACCTTTTTTAAACCATGGAAAAAAAAATAAAAAAGAGAATAAATTAGATAGATATATTTTGTTAGCATATACATGGCTTACCTAAACCAATGTTACCAATTTTTTATATGGTTAAGTTGTAATGTTTGGCTTTTTCTAAAAATAAAATAAGGAAAAATAGTATGTCGTCTTTGGAACAAAAGGCAAAACACTTACAAACCCAACCAAATTAAACTAAACACCATTAGAAGAAAAGTTACAACATAACTGAGATTCCATATCTCGGGAATACACGATTGATTTATAAGCTGCCATTTCATGTTCATTTTGTTGGCGTATGTAGTATGTGATGAAAAAACAGTTAGATGAAAGATACACAGTAGTAGCCATTATTACAGCTATAAATTAAACAGTACTAGTAATTAGCTTTACATTAATTTTCAATTATACTATTAGCTTATTGTGCTGCATAGGTCTAAGTTGTTTTATGAGGTGGGACCAGTATTGTATTATATTGGGATCCTATGAATGGTTAATGATAATGTCAGTTAGGAAGATAAAAAAATGGTGGAAACTCAATTGGAGTCGACTTCACGTAAAGTTATAGTTAAAAGTCGTTAGATGAAAATTTAGTCCAATTAATTAAATTATTTAACGACTCTCAGTTATCAACTTCATGTGAAGTCGACTGCACCTGAGTTTTCACCTAAAAAAATAACATAGTTCATTCTTATTTGAGATCAAGGTCCTGCAAAACCGAACTCGTTTACATCTAATCACTGGAATTAAAGATTTAAAAGTTTCATTGAAATTCAAACAAAATTTAATTGGAGTTAAATTAAATATAATAATATAATATATTTATATTTAAAATAAAAAATTTTTAACAAATTAATTACTAAAAAATTATATAATCAATTCCATTGATTAATTAATTTTTTATTTTTTTATTTTTATTTAAATTAGTCCAATATAATAACTAATTTTCAATTAATCAGATCAAATCGATTAGTTCGATTTGATTCTCTGAATCATATTTGAGAATAAAAAAAATGAAATTTTTGAACATCAAAATCACTGTATTTTAAATCGGATTGTACTATTTTTTCTATTAAATTGTAAATGTGATTTTCATCATAAAATTTAAATTCAAGTTTTTCTATTTTTAATATTTGTTAAATATTAATATGTCACACGAACACCTCACTAATATTAAATATACAAAGTATTGTAGCGAATTATAAGTATGAAAAATTAAGTCAATTTTCGAAATTCTTCACCATACATTCTTGTGAATCTGACATCCAATAAATGATATGCATGTGGGGAAGAAAAAGCCCTTTATAAGATTTGATATAAGAATGTGATGAATAAGGGGAATTTCTTAAAAGGTTGTGTGTTATGTCGTCAACTAAGTCTTCCCCTATCAGTGCACCTCTTAATAATTATCATGCTGCGTAATTTGACCTTTATTCTGTTAGATTAAGAACAAGTATATTCCATATATTAATTAATTAGGGGTGACCTAACCTATACATATAGCTAGGGTCTATTATTGAATACCAACAGATGAATTGTCAAGGCATATCTTAAGTAAAACACCAACAAAAATATTCAAGAAGTTAAAAGGTGAAAAATTCAATATTTTTTTACAAGTACTTATAATTTAATAAATAACAATCATTATATATAATATATAAGCATATATATTATTTTTGTTTTTATTATTTTATAATTTTAAAATTTAAGAAAGCAAAGATTAAAAATAATAAAAACAAAATTTTGTTATTTTTATTGCATTCAGTTTGTAGTTTTACAAAATTTTATAAATAAAAATATAAAAATAAAAAGACTCAACAATAACACAATAATATTACGTAATTTATTTTTGAAGAAATATATTTTGGTGATCCTTCGCTCAAAATTATTTCTGTTTAGATCAACATTCTATTTCAAATAGCAAATTTTTAAATATAGTTTAAATTTACCATAAATTAATTCTTAATCTCTCAAATAAATAATAACATGAGAAATCAAATAAGGAAAAGTATCAGGGTCAGCATTTTATTAAGCATTTAACTATAAAAAAAAATTTAAATAATTTTATACCATTAGATTTAATCTCACACCATTAAAAATACTATTAATAACCAATTGATGGTTACAAAATACAAAAATTGCTACCTCCTAGTACTCTTCATCAAATAATTATAGATCTCTAATCCTTGCCAGTTGCCGCCAGGATTGAATGAAATGGAAGTGTTTGTTATTAGTATCTGGAAATGCACATTCATCACGTTTAGGGTGATTATTATATTATATAGAATTAAAAAAGGTTTAGACTTTAGACTCGAAATAAAGGCCAAGTCAATATTCATTAAAAAGGATGGTTGGGTTCTCAGCTATTCAGATTCAAACCTAATTGAAGTCGTTCGTGTTGTATTCTAGAATCAACATGTTAAACTCTATCTAAACCAAGCACATTTTATGTTTTAATTAAAAACTTTAGACTCATCATATGCATGTTAATCACGTGAGACTAGCTGAGAAAACGAAGCGTCTTGCATTGTTAAACTCTATCTATAATGGCTTTTAATTAGCCATGGAGCCAAATTAATCTTATCTTTGGTACATCATTTTTTTAAAATTTTTTGATATAAATTTAATTGAACAAAAATGTGTGTCGGCTGGTTTAAGTTAACCGACTACGCCATGGCCCTTGATCTGAGCAAATTAAAGTTGTACTCTCACTCTCTGATTTTATGTAATTTTTCTTCAGATTGATTAAATCGATACCAAGGACATACATAATGGTTGCCGACTTGTATTTCAGAATTCTGAGCACACTAATAAATAACACTCATATATATATATATATATTACTATTACTATTATTTCATACTTCTGCATTATATGCCACAAAAAGCTAAGTCAAAGCTCAAAAGTGAATAACTAAATACAACTAATGTGATAAAATAAATACAACAATGAAAAAAGAAGACCATCATCATTTTGGTTTTAAAGATTCAGTATGACTTTTGAAAGAAGAAATAAGACTATGAATTTTTTAAGCATAATTTTATTCTACGAAATGCATTAAATATGAAGAGATATATTTTTAAAAAGAGATTTATACATTAGATTTTGAAGTAATTTTTTTTAAAGCACATATCTAAAAATCTTTGAATTTTGTAATTTTATATGGTACATAGGTGATTTTTCTTTTTGTAGTTTCTTTTTCTTACACAAATAACAGAAAAATTTAATTAAAAAAAGGTTTAGAGATCAAATTTTTTTCTTTTTTATGCATATTTAAAATAATTATTTGAATGTTACCAAAAAATATATCAAATATATATAATGCTGAATAATGTGTCGTTTATAAAAAATTATTGCAATACTATTTATTTCTTTTGGTGTATTTTTTTTTTCTAGAAAATTAAAGATGTGTTTAGTTTTTGTTTTTATTTTCTATTTTCGTCTTTAGTATTTTCTATTTTTAAAATTTATGAAAAAAAGAAAAAATAAGAGGTGAAAACAGAAAATAAAATTTATTGCTTTTACTGTTTTTTTCCAAAAAATTTAAAAGATAAAAAATACTAAAAATAAAAATAAAAAATAAACGCAACCTATATAATTAAAGAATAGATATTGCCACTCTTATTTTAATACCATTTTATCTTTTATAAATTCATACAAATATACATTACAAAAAATTATGTGTGATTATATGTGAAGTAACACATTATAAAAGATAAAAATAACAATATTATTTTCCAATAATTATTTACTCTTTAATAAATAATAGTGACTATTTTTCGAACCATATTGCCTTAAAATTTCAAATTTTAGTTAATCTATTTATTGTTAGAAGCATTACATGACATTATACACTGACCTCTTGGGAAGACAACTATATTTTGTGAATTTTTATTATTAGGCATTTTTTTTTTAAATACAAAATATTCCGTTTTTGGGAGGTTTTATTAGAATAGGGGTATATTATAAAATAAAATTCTTAAGTAAGATTTCTGTATTTTTTTAAAAAAATTAAAATAAATTTTTTTTTGTATTACCTTATGTAATTTATTTAAACTAATTAAAGATATTAGTTAGTTAGACTGATGTAAATATATATATATATATACTTTACTTATAAGTAAATATTAGTAATGAATTTATAATTTTCACTACAAAATTTTTATTTGTTTGTGAAAATTTTTTAGTGAGAGTTATTAGAACCTCCATAATCTATTTTATTTGTAATCATTTTAAATATTTAAAAAAAACTCCCACAGTTTGTTTTTTACCCAATAAATTATAAAAAACCCAACTCAAACAAATACTTACCAAGCCTATACCAAAAATAAAAAAATAAATGAGTTATTCGAGAGAGAGAATGAGGATCCAAAACCCTAAAATCTGGATTGTATTGCCACCGCCATTCATCTCCTTGCCGCCGTTGCCGCCAAGTCTCCTCCGTCAACGCGTCACCCGCTGGAGTTATGAATGGAGGACGAGGTGATCGTGGAGCTTCTCAATTCGTGGAGCTCTCACCACTCGGGATAGTATTTTAGGGATGATTTCATTCAAATCGTTGAGGTAATGCTTAGGTATTCCGTTTCTGCATCGTCTTCCATGGCGGCTTCTTTCGCTGGTTCTGATTTTGCTCCGGCAGCTTGAAGCACTCAGAGCGCGATTTCTTTGCGGACTCGGTGGCACTGGCTGAGGAGATCTGGAAGGTGAGCGAGCTGGAGTGTCTGGAAGCTTCGATTAAAGCTGCGTTCGAAGCTATCAGATCTCGTGGAACTAATTCTCATGTCGTTCTAAGTCATTACGGTGAAAATTTGTTCTTGTTTAGTGCGGGACTTAAATTTTGTGGTTTTAATTATGTGAATTGTATATGACACATTCTGTATTATAGGAATTGACTGGTTTGAGTACAAGAGACAACCAAAGGAAGCAGACCAAGTGAATGTGGAAGGGTCTAGCTTCGATCTAATCCCAAATTGGATACAATCTGGAAGAAAGACTTAAGAAGGTTACAATTTTTAATATCCTTACTTTATGCCGTAGAGTTATCTATTTGATTAAATTATGTAATGTGCTTTGATATCCTTCTAAGCATTAATAAGCATCAATTTCTTTTCAGTGGAAGACTTGAAGGCCAATGCAGAATATATTGGCTATACTGTGGCGTCAAATGTCATTCAATGGTTTTGGGAGGTGGTCAAAACTTTTAACAAGAAAGACATGGCAAGATTTCTGCAATTTGTGACTGGAACATCAAAGGTGATTTACTGTGAACATTGTTAATTTTCATACTCTACTCTTGTTTTGTTTGTAAAAGTATGGTGTAAATGGTTGTGCTGTTGTAGTTGTGTGTTTTGTTTTTTGTTGGCATAGATTTATAGTTCTAAGCTTGTTGGTAATCAGGTTCCTTTGGAAGGTTTTAAGGCCTTGCAAGGCATCTCTGGTCCTCAGAGGTTTCAGATTCACAAGGCATATGGAGCTCCGGATCGATTGCCATCGGCTCATACATGGTGAGTTTTGTATGCAATTTTCTTTTTCATATGCTACAAATTAGATGGCCATCCCATGCTAATTTCTTTTTCCCTTTTCCCAATTACTTTCTACAGCTTCAATCAACTAGACTTTTCTGAGTATACTTCTAAAGAACAGCTTCAAGAATGGTTATTACTAGCCATTCATGAGGCCAGTGAAAGCTTTGGTTTTGGTTGACTTCTATCCTTCTCCCATATCTTTGCACAGTAGTTCTACCATTATGTCTTCAACCTGTCATATGGAGGTATTGTTTTCATTTCTTCGAAAATTTAGATTTTTTTATTTTTCCCTCTCTTAAAAATGAGTCAATTACAAAGAGTTTTTTGTTTTTCAGATGATGATGAATGTGACTCGGCTGGGCAGTTATTTATTTTTGTTGAGGAAAGGTAGCATCGAATGAGGAAATTTATGATGCTATGTTGAGGACAGGCATTTGGTGTTGTATAGTCATTATTAGATCGATTTTGCATTCATTTTGATGTGGTAAGTATTCTTCTTACTGAGCAACATATTGCTGTGTGTGAATATCAATAAATACATATCTTATTGAGGATATTTAAACAGGAATTTATGCTCTATATGTTTAATTGCAGAATATCTCCCTCTCTGTGAACGATCTTCTAGCATGCTGTGGCTTTTTGTGTGGATGTAGTTGTGATGGAGGGTATCCCCTAAATGCATGGCGATACCTAGTCAGCCATGGTGTTGTCAATGAAGAGGTAATAAATCATCAGTTTTGCCTAGACAGAATCCCATTGGGTGCAAAATCATTAAACATGGCTATTTTTTGGAGATCATAGATTTGTAGTTCTGCCATATAATTGAATTCTGCCTATTCTTATACAGACCTATGTAGCAGGAGATAGATTTGTTCTAATCCTGGTCTTTTTAGGTTCTAAACCAGCTGGTCAAGGAGCAGCCGACTATGGCACTCGGAGTATGCTTGCATCCTTTAAGTTTCTGTTTTCTCTTTCTTCCAATATTCTTTGTTTTGGTGTATATGTTCACATGAACCTACATCAAGTTTATGATATGGAGAAGCATCATTGCATTGTCTCGTTTCATTGAAATTTGAGATTGTGTCTATATATAAAGCATCACCATGGACTCGATCTGCTGGTTGAAGCATCATATTGTGATTATTATCAATGGTTGTAAAACAACCTTATTTCAGATTCTTATGATTTGTATTGACATATAGATCATCAAAATTCTCAATTAACTCTAATAAAAACGATTTGAAAAAGAAAAAAAATGCTCCCTTTAAGATAATTGTTACATGAGATTACATTTCTTCTCATATGCTCTTAGGTTGGGACTATTCTCAGGATTGAGAATGCAAAAGCAGCAATCAATGCTGGAGCAAAATTTCTGATGAGTCCAGCAATTGTTAAGGTTTGAATTTTGAGATCTTAGTAGTATATTAGGATTTCAGATAACAATTGCTAGTGCTTGGTCATAATGTTTTGTTATTTCTTTTATTTTTTTTTCTTTTTCTTTATTTTTTTTTTGGGCGCTCCGATCAATTACCAGGATGTTATGTATTACATTCAGAATGGTGAAGTTTTATACATTCCTGGCACAATGACTCCAACTGAAGTAAGGCTCAATTTAGAGATTCTATTAACATGAATGCTTGCTTCCTTAATGTCCACACCTTATGCATCTTTTCCAGCATTCGTTTGATCTTCATTTATTATTCTTAATACAGATATTGTCTGCATGTGAAGCAGGAGCTAAAATTACCAAGTTTGGCCTTCTAATGTTTTGTTTAGTTTACCATATTGAAGAACATTCAAATAATCAAATATAGATAAGAGTGTGTATGCAAACTTGCTGCATGGAAGAGTATACACTTTTGGTTTTTCTTGCGTTGCATTTTCTCATCTATTTTCGGCTCATAGGAGGGATGCACTAATCTCTTGATCCCAACTCTAATTTTTTTTAGATCTATGATGATAATTTTTATTTTACATTCTTGTTCTTCTATTAATACAATTAATATAAAGAATCAATTAATATAGATTTATCCGGTTTCTGCACTTGGAGGATTTTAGTACATATCAGTAATCAAGAAGCCTTTTCCTCATATCTCTCTGGTTGCTTCTCACGAGATAAATATAGGTAGTTTTTATAGTTTAGTGTTGATCATTCTCATAAATATTTATAGTTTTTATAGGGGATAAATTTTGTTCAAATATGTAATATTTTAATTTCCTTCTAAATTTTTAATGTGTCTTATTCAAAGATTTTTTTTAAATGATAATTATTTAGTAGTATAATAATGTAATTCTAGTATTCAGATTAATTGTTTAAGAATAATATTGACATCTTTGTGGAGGTTGAAACTCCACATGAATGTGTGTTTTTTTTTAATTGGAGATTCTTTTTATGGGGTTCCAAATCGCCACAATAATTAACCAAGAATTGCCATAAAATGCTAGCACATAATCCCCTAAAAAAGGGATAGAAAACCGTCACTGAATGAAATTGTGGGAGTTGTGAAAGACCGCCACAAAGGAGTTCGTGGCACCTCCAATTTTGGGAGTTTTTAAAACTGCCACAATCCTTTTTGTGGGGGTTTGAAACCGCCACAAACAGAAAAAAATCGCCACAAATGAGCAAAATTCTTGTAGTGTCTTTTTCACTTTGCATCCCAATATGGTATCAGATGAGAATTTTTTATACTTCTGTCATTTTTTCCTTTTTGGTAACCCTTTTCGAGAAAATTCCTTTTAATTTTTTTCGTCACGATCCTCTCTCGTTCTCATCATGAACATCATAGCCATTTAAATTTCTTTTTTTTCTCAATTGATTCTTTCGATTTTTTCTATTCTTCGCTCCTACTAATACTTCTTCTAATTCTTCGATTTCTTCTTGACTAATTCCTGAGCAAGGATGTCGACCCCTTTAAATGAAGTTCCGTCACAAGCGGCTTTTCCGGTTTCAATGCTACGTTCGTCAATTTCTGATGCATACACACTTCATTCAAGTGATCACCCAGGACTCATATTGGTATCTCAACCACTTCAAGAAGACAACTATGCTTCTTGGTGCCGATCGATGCGGCTCGCACTCAGTGAAAAGCGCAAAATCGGGTTCATTGATGGCTGCCTGCCAAAATCAGACCCCACTCTTGATCCAGTGCTTACAAAAATATGGTAATGCACCAACGATATCGTCACTATTTGGTTGCCAAATTCGATTTCAAAAGATATCGCAGCAAGCGTGATCTACACTAGCTCAACTGCGCTTTTATGGCAAGATCTAGAAGCTAGGTTCTCCCAGAGCAACGCGCCTCGAATCTTTGAGATAAAGAAATCACTGATGATTCTGAATCAAGGATCTCTTACTGTCTCACAGTACTTCACAAAGCTAAAGATTCTTTGGGAAGAACTCAACACCTTTAAGCCTCTTGTTGCCTGTTCTTGCGGTAGAGTGAAGGTCAACTAAGCGTATCTTTATTAGGAGTACGTCATGCTGTTCCTCATGGGATTGAATGACACTTGGTAAATGTGAGGAGCCAAATTCTACTCTCAGATCTCCTGCCTCCAATTGAAAAAGTTTTCTCGCTAGTGCTGCAATAGGAGAAACAGCGAATATACTTCATCTCAACCACCTCAACAGATGGTTTTTGCCGTGAATTAAGCTTCAAGAAGCATGACAACTTCTGGATCTAAGATGAAAGGCAAGAAAGATCATCTTCAATGTGCACATTGTGGCTATCTCGGCCACACAAAAAAAGTGTTACAAACTGCATGGCTACCTACCCGACTACTTACAGAGCAGAAATACTCCCTAAGTCGCTCAGGTGAATTATGTCAACAAGCTCGAGCCAAGCCAAGAAAATCAAGATTCCCAGCCAAACAACGGATTCTCACTTACAACATCACAATACAATCAGTTAATGGCGTTGCTTCAGACTCAGCAAGCAATGCAAGCCATAGAACCTGAAATCTGTGCAGATGAAATATTTTCCTCATGTTACATGAATCAAAAGGCAGTGTCCAACTCCTGGATCATTGATTCAGGGGCAACCACACACATAACTAACACCTTCACCACTCTTATCAACCCATAACCATTACTTCATCATTTTGTAGCCCTACTAAATCAAACTAGAATTAAGGCCTTAGCCACAGATAATGTCATTCTTAGCCCCTATCTAACTCTCTACAATGTCATTTATATTCATTCTTTTCGGGTGAATTTAATTTCTATAAGTTCCTTACTGAAATTGTTTTGTTGCATGGTTACCTTCTCTGACCTCTCTTTCATTATATAGGACAAGATCTTCAAGAAAGTGATTGGCAAAGGTGATGAGTTAAATGATTTGTTTGTACTACAATTACCTTCCATAGCACCTTCCACACACATCACTAGTTCTTGTCATCAAGTATCCTTTGTTAGTAGTGATGTTTGGCATGCTCGTTTAGGTCACACATCTAAAAAGATTTTGAATAAATTGAGTATTGTTTTGTGATTAAAACCCATCAAATACAATCATTCAAATTGTCCTGTTTGTCCTTTAGCAAAACTTAAGCGTCTTTCTTTCTAGTCACAAAATAATTTTCATAATAATACCGATGAATTAATTCATTGTGACATTTGGGGCCTTTATCGTGCTTCCACATACAATAATATGAGATATTTCCTCACAATTGTGGATGATCATTCAAAATTTACTTGGACTTATCTTTTGAAACAAAAATCCGATACTATTAATATTTTTATGAATTTTGTTAACATGGTTGAAACTCAACTAAATGTTAAAGTAAAACAGATTCGATTTGACAATGCCAAGAAGCTATCACTCACTGATTTTCTACAGTCGAGGGGCATAATTCACCAATTTTCATGTGTAGAGAGACTCGAGCAGAATTCAATTATAGAAAGAAAGCTTCAAGACTTGATTAATTTTGCAAGAGCCCTCTTTTTTCAGTCCAAGGCGCACATCAAATTCTGTGGAGAATGTATTCTGACTGCTATCTTTTTGGTGAATAGGTTGCCTAGTCCAGCCCTGCAGCACACTTTACCATATGAGAAATTATTTCTCAAGCAACCAAATTATCATGCACTGCGAGTTTTCGGGGGTCTCGTTCATGCAAGGGCTGTAAAAGCAGTTTTTGTTGGATATCCTTCAGGGTATAAGGGATACAAATTATATGATTTAGAGGCAAAGAAGTTTCTTCATATTCAGAAATGTCACATTCAATGAAAGTGTATTTTTCTTCATTGAGCTGCTAGCTAATCAGTCCCCTTTCATGGATAATTTTTCAGATGTGGTGATGCCTACAGTGCTCCAAGACACTTCTCTTTATGGTTCAGCACCAATTCAGCAATTCTTGGCCAATACTTTTGACCCTCATGACCCAATAATACCTTTAACACCTGATCACAATCATGATATTACGCCTGAACCTCAACCATCTCAACCCATCTTTAAAAGATCTACTAGAATAACTAAACCTCCACAATATCTTTATGACTACCAATGTCACAATGTTGTCAACATAACCAATTCCAAATATTTGACCAAACCATACATAAAATTTGTAGCCAATGTAAACACCATACCCGAACCTGCTTTCTACCACCAAGCTGTGAAATACCTAGAATATTGACAAGCCATGAATGAAGAGCTTCGGGTGATGGAAGAAATTAACACATGGAACTTGGCACCTCTTCCACAAGGAAAATACACCATTGGTGACAGCATTATTGAACCACAATTTTCAACAATCCAAGAGAGACTACTCCTTTTTTACCTTTGGCACAGGTGACAACATAATCTACTTAGTTGTATATGTGGACGATATCATCTTAGCAAGTTCCTCTAAGAAAATGATGTGTAAGGTGCAACACTTATTAGAATTTATGTTCAAACTCAAGATTTTAGGTGATTTAAAATACTTTCTGGGGCTGAAACTTGCAAAATCCCCTGAAAACATTGTCCTTAGTCAAAGAAAGTACACATTGAACATATTGAAAGATACCAACTTCATTGATGCTAAGCCGAATTCCTTACCTATGGAGACAAATATGAGGATGAGTGTCTTTGATAGGACCCATTGCATGATCCTTCCACTTATAGGCGTATAATTGGGAGACTAATGTACCTTACAATATCACATCCTGATATCACATACATTGTCTCCACATTGAGTCAATTTCTATCCAAACCAACCACCACTCACCTTGCTGCTCTCCACCAATTAATGAGGTACTTAAAAGGGACTGTGGGACAAGGCCTTCTCTTCTCTGCCAAGTCAAAACTGTGACTTATGACATTCGCTGATTGGGCAGGTTATCCGGACACTAGAAGAAGTATCACTGGTTACTATATTTTCATTGGTGATTTCCTTATTCCTTGGAGATCAAAGAAGCAATACACTATCTCAAGGCCTTCCGCTGAATCTGAATACCGGGCCATGGCAGTTGAATTAACCTGGTTGAGAGACATTCTCTCTGACTTTTAGATTGACATTTTATCTTTTATGCTCTTTTGTGACTCACAGTCAGCCATTCACATTGCCACGAACCCACATTTCATGAGAGAACAAAGCGTATCGAGATCGATTGTCACTTTGTTCGAGAGCGAGTAGTGGTAGAATTCCTGAATCTCATTCACGTTCGAACACAACACTAACTAACTTATGTGTTTACTAAGCCTGTAATCTAGCTTAGTTTAATAATCTCATTTCTAAGTTTGGCATGATAAACAGTTATCTACCAACTTGAAAGAGATATTATACCTCATGTAATTTATTTAAGCTAATTAAAAATATTAGTTAGTTGGATTGATGTAGATAATTAGTGTAGCCCCTGCCATACTCCTTTCTCTCTCTATATATACTTTATTTGTAAATAAATAGTAGCAATGAATTCACAATTCTTTTTCACTTTACATTCTAATATTAGGTGAGATTTTTCTTTTTAAATTCAAATAAAAATTATTAAGTGAAATTTCTATTTTTTTTAATTTAAAATATAAATCGCTGTGTAAGATTTATGTTTTATTAAATTAAAAAAAAACGCTGAATGAAATTTTTATTTTTTTTATTTAAATAAAAAATATCTGGATGCGATTTTTACCCAAACGCTTATAAGATACTAAAACCGAAACGTACAATTCTTTTTTTTAAAACATCATTTCTTCTGTCATAAGAAAATAATTTAAGTCGTTATTATTGTTATTATTATTTTAAACAGTGTTCCTGAAAATTCCTGTGTAGTGTGGAGCGACAAAAGTCTGATTGGACTTATGTAACTCGAATATCTATTGCCCTGTAAAACTGGTTACAATAATTTAATAATTTCCATTATATGATGAACAATTTGAACGAAATATTTAACTACTTCTCTGTACATGTCGGGTAAAGACCCCTTCATCCCATAACGCGTCAAAAAGAAGATGACACGGAAAAAGGAAAGACAATATTTAGATAGGGTAGAGACTCTACTTTAGATTACAATTTACATTAACAAAAAAGTTTAAATAAACAATGTTTTAGTTAAAAATATAAACTAATAAAAAATATTCTTAACCTATTTAGCTTCAAAATTAAGAATGTTAATTAATTTTAGTAAAATTTAAACAAAAGAATATTATGTATAGATACATATACATAAATGTGAGATATCAGGTTAACATTCATATTTAAAAAATATATATTTTGTATTCTAAAATTTTATTAAAAATATATTTAGATTAAATTTATTTTTAAAATAATTTTATTTCAAAACATTTTTTTTATATTCCATTTATTGCTGAAAAAAAAATAGAGAATTGATATAAGTAAGAATATTTATAAAAGAAAAAAAAACTAAAAGGTATCTTACGAATTAAGAAAATTTAAACTATTTTTTTTTTTTACTTTTTAACCCATTGACTTATTAAAAGAATTATGTTTTCTATTCAAAGTTTTTACTAGTAAATAGTAATATCCTTAAATTTTTTTCTTAAATACTTGTTAACAAATAAACAAACAAGGCCCTTAAAAGAATAACAAGTAACACAAGTCGTGAGCATAAAAAAATTGCATTCACTGTACCCAATTTGTGCATTAAATGAGAACCCCCAAAACAGTGCCTCTGAATTAGTGTTTTCTCCCCTTCGGTAACATTGCAGTTGGAGTAATAAAACTCTCATTAATTATGTGCTTGATTTAAAAGTCGACACTCCAAGAGAAAGCTAGAACAAAGTTTGTCATCTACGGTGTCAGCAATTAAAGTAAGCCAGAAAGGGGTTTAGTTCCCAATATATGAGTTAATGCTTGATCCCATATTGTTTATACTACACTTAATTATTAATTATATATTACTATCTTGATTCAGCCTAGGGTTTTGGAAACCCTAACATCACCTTCCACCGTGGTCAATGCTCTAAGGCTGCGTTAATTTGGAAGAGAGAGTGAGGCATAAAAATTGAAAAACAGAAATGGAGAAATTTAAATTAAATTAAATTTTTTATTATATTTAATATAAAATATATAAAATTAATTATCTCTTAATATTTTATTTAGTTTAAAATAAATATAAAGATAAAATAAGAATATTAAAATATTTTTAATTATTAAAAAATATTATTAAAATTTGTTTTTATTTTTAAAAATTTTAGTCTTTTCTTGTTTTCATTTTCTAGAAGTATTGATAAAAGGATTAAAATTTTGATAATGTTAGAAAACAAAAAAAAAGTCAAAATTTATCTTATTTAATATTCATTAATTATTATAATAATTAATAAATAATAAATAAGACAAATTCTAATTATTTTTGGCTAATTTCTATTGGTTACCAAATATTTTAGCTAACATTTTATTACTCTAAAATTTTAATTTTAGTCTCTAGTCCACCAACACAATACCGAGTCTCAGTATCTCAATTTCAGTTCCACTATCCGAAAACAAACACTACCTAATAAACTTTCAACTACTACATACAAATATTCTAAAATAATTTTTAAGTGCAAAAACTTGAAATTAATTATGATTATTCTCCTAAATTAATTAGTTGAGTGTTCAGCTAACTCATTTATTTAAATAAATATTAAAAATTTAAATTTTATATTATAAAATGACATACCCTTAAATAAATTTTAAATTCAAAGCCAATTAGTCCTCAATAACATGTTAGATTAATTAAAAGATGGTTGTTCTCTTTATTATCTCAACATTTGATTTGGATATTTTTCATGTCCCAACAAGTTTTTTTATTTGATAATTCTCAAATTATTGACAATAATTTTCTTCTTTTTTTTTTTTTTAAATTATGCTTATGAATAGAGTGAGCACAATAAAATATACAAATACAAATGAAAGATGCCTTCCAAAAAATTTAGTATTGTAAAATTTATTTTTCTATTAATATTAAAATAAATTATTGATTTTTTTATATCTGTCTATAAACCCTAAAAGGAAAGATAGTACAAAACAAAATAGATACTCCTAATTAGCCTGGATCTTATAACAGACAAAGGGGAGAATATTAATTTATTTGAAAAGGTTTTATACGATTAATTAGATAAATTAAATTAAGGATAGATATAAATATTATATAGAGACTACTAGCTATAAGAGAAGAAAACAAAAACCCCTTTGTGTGGGTCTCTCACTCTCAGTGAAGTCAATCGTTTGGTGTTTGTTTCTTTGTTGTTTTTCATTATAGTAGCTAGCGATGGAACAATATAAAATTCCAATATGCCATGAGAATTTGAAAAGTTGTAACAACATAAAAGTATGCTACTATAGCTTGGCAAGTTGGCATTCCCATTTAAGCAAGGAAATGAGACACCATAGAATTTTATTTATCACTTTACATAGAGAATAATAATATAATATAATATATATTAAAAAGAGTGAGATAGAATTGAAGAAGAAAGAGATATGGTGGTAGCGAAGAGAGTGGGGGAAAAGGAATCACACATGAGTGTGTCCTTTTCTGTCTAATATTTTTTATCCCTTCTTCTACGCAGAGGGGAAATCCATAGTCACCCTATTTTTTTGTTGGTACAATTTTGTGGGATCAGAGGTAAGATATATTAACTTCACTTATATTTCATTTATTATCATGTTATAAATTATTTTTGAAATATAAATATCAATCGTAAATAAATTATTTTATTTATTAATTGAGACTATATTAAGTTAGTAAATTTTTTTCTCTTGAAATTAAATAGAGAATTTTCTATTAACATAAATTAAAAAAAAGTATAAAATCTAAAAGTGCTTAGGAGTTTGTTAGTAGAAAAAAATTTCAACATCTTTTCTGGAACTCAAATCTAAATGTTAATAAAATTACTAGTAAATATTTTTATATTTTTCACTATATTTTTAATTCGACGTGTCAAGTGTCAAGTATTAATTTATTGTGAAACTAAATTCTATTAAAAATTTAATATTGGTCAATAATTATTGCAAGTACAAAATAGATAATTTACTGTATTTGACTTTGTATTTAAGCGGAAATGTAGCTTCTAAATAATATATACCTACACAAACAAATAAAATAAGACAGCTATTTTTTTTATATATTATATTGATGTTGTTAATTGTTCTCTCCTCTTGTTCTAGTGTCATTTTCCGAGATATACCATGGAGGAAAACAAAACCGAAACCCAAATCCACCTGTTTTTTCTTGCCATACCTTTCTGGATTTTTTTATCTTTTAATAATTGTTGTCAATATTAATTAATAAATAAATAAAAAAATAGATAAGAATGAATATAATAATAATTGGTTCTACCTCACTCTCACTGCTGAACAACAGTTCCCTAGCTATCTATCTATCTTTTCATTCTTCTTCTTCTTCTTCTTCTTCAATTCAATTCAGTTCGTTCTCTCATGTGTCATTATTTCCCTTTACTACACTCATCACAATCTCTATCTAACTTTCTTGATGATGAGCATGTTTGTTTCATGTTTGGTACTACCCATTGCTAATTATATTAACATTATTCCCTTACCTTCTTCTTTCTAAATTAATTCTCCCTCTTTCTCTCTTATTACCTTCTCCTTCTCTCTCAAGTTTTGCATCTTTTTCAGAAGAAAAAGAAAGAAAGAAAAGCAAGAGAGAGAATCTATCTGAGTATGTATAAACAAATCACACTTTAACTGCTTCTTCCGCTTTAATTTGTGAGCATCATCTTGTGTGATTTGAGTAAAGCTAAAAGAAGATGCCGTTAGAAGGGATTTTCATGGAAGCAAGTTCATCAACCACACCTACCCCTGATCTTTCCCTTCAAATAAGCCCTCCAACTATCTCTTCTTCTTCATCTTCTTTGATCTGCAAGGGTAGTAGTAGTAGTAGCAGTAATAATCATAATAATAATAATAATAATAACTTCCCTGAGCTTTCTCTTGGAAGCAATTTCATCAATTATTCAAATAGCAGCAGCAACAACAACAACAGTTATTATAGAGCGATTAGTGGTGCTCATCATCACATAAATTACGGAGGAGTTTCACTTCTTGATGCATCTGACGGTGGAGGAGTGTTAAGGAGGCCAATCAAGGGTATTCCGGTGTATCACAACCGTTCGTTTCCCTTCATGGCAACATCATCATCACCGTCAACAATGGAATATTCTAGAGAAAACAACAAGGTTAATATGTGTTCATATCACCACCACCAATACATGATTCCTTCTTCATCACCTTCATCTATATCACTACCTAATAATAATAGTAATTACTTTATTGGACCCGCACCTTCTTCTTCTTCTTCTTCTTCGCCGGCTTTGGATCCAATCACAAGGCTCAGTGCCTTCAAATCTCATCATCATCCATTGCACCATCATCATCATGAAGTAGCAGCATCGCATCATCATCATCATCATCATCATGCTGGGTTTATGATGCGATCCAGCAGGTTCTTGCCCAAGCTACCTACAAAGAGGAGCATGAGAGCGCCCAGAATGAGGTGGACAAGCACCCTCCATGCCCGATTTGTTCATGCTGTTGAGCTTCTTGGCGGCCATGAAAGTAAAACTTTTTCTTCATCAACCACTTCCCCTACCCTATTTTTTTTTTTTTATGTTTATTATATCATTTATTTTAGGGATTCTTTTCCCCCTAAAAACTCTTTTGGAATTGACTTTTTTTTTTCCAGAATGAACTTCGTCTATATCATCTAAATTTCTCACACCACCACACCATTTTTAATAGCTTTTGAAAATATTTTATTGTATTAGGTGGGTGTTTATTATTTTCTTGTTCTTTCTTTGTTTCCTTTACCTTCTACTAAGCCTTTTTATTTAATTAGGGGTAGCTAATATATGATGAATTATTATTATTATTATAGGAGCAACTCCAAAGTCAGTTCTTGAACTCATGGATGTGAAGGATCTCACATTAGCCCATGTCAAAAGCCATTTGCAGGTATATATATTAGGACTATATATGCTCGGTTAATTAATTTTTAAATTAAACATATTTTAGGTCATATTGTAAAACTATTTATTTTTATGCTTTTATGTAATTTTCAAATAATACTCTTTTTTTTTTAAATAAGATATATTATATTAAATATATTCTAAAAACAGGTCTACCGCTCATGTTGGGCGGTGTGTTGGTGTAGAGCACGGTAACCGATGAAGCTAATATATAATGTGGCAGTGGGATTCAATTATTTTATTTTTAAGTTGAATTGTTTGAATTTAAAGAGCGAGTGAGAGTGGTAACTAGTAAGGTAAGGGAAGGAAGGAAGGAAATTAAGACTTTAACTTCTGAGACGAGCAGACACAGAAACAGGTTCTGCTTTGAGTGAGTGAGTGAGAGAGAGAGAGAGAGAGAGAGAGAGAAAAGAAGAGACAAAAGTCATCATTTAGCAATAATAATACAGGGTCTCATTACAATCTTATCAAACATCAACCTCGTGATTAATGAGGTTACCCACACAACCCCAGAAACCCAAACCTATCCTATACATAATATCACTCACTCACTTGACTCATTCAGATACCAAATGAGGATTATTCACTTTTTTTTTTAATTTTATTATAATTCATTATTTTCTTATTTATTAATAGTTTGTTTTATGTTTTATCTCTATTTTTATTAATTTTAATTAGATAATAAAAGAATGATCTTAATAAGAAATAAACTTTGTTTATATATGTCAGAAATATAATTATTTATATATTTTTTAATTAATTTAAATTTTTTTAAAAATAATATTATGACATAATAATAAAACTTTTATATATAACTTAAAAGTTTAAAATTCGATCTTTAATAATTCTAAAAGAAAAATAAAATTAACATAAGTTAAATAAAAAAGAATACTTAAGTAAAAATTTAAATAAATCTAAAAAAATTATTTAGAATTGCTATTTTTAAATTTAAATTGGTGTTTTATTTGTAGATATTTAATTTATAACCATTGTAAATTTGTAATTTTTATTTCATATTTCTTACTTCTGACTTAAGTTGATGTATGCCAACTATACAAATAGTAATATTCTTCTTATGCATAAACTCATACATGTCTTCTATTATTTTTCTACTTTCGTTACAAAATAGTTATCAAACAAGGCCTTATTATTTTATCTTTTAATATAACTTTAAATCAATGTATTTGGCATATATTGTTAAATCAATATTAATTTGCAAGCATTAGTAAAAGGCTTCTATAAAATGCCTCGTTTATGTGAGTGACTTGTTTTCCAGATGTATAGAACTGTTAAGACCACTGACAAGCCTGCAGCTTCTTCAGGTAATTCGGATTGCTTAATCTTCATTCATTTTTTTTTTCTTTTCTTTTTTTAGCAGCCTTATAACTTTTCCTTAAGCACACTCAATTTTCCTTTTTCATATAGAGTTCAAAATGTTTAAATAAAGGTAAAGAAAATCTCACTTACCTAGAAGTTACCTTAGGTTGTTCTTTTTTCAGTGTCTACATTTTTTTTACTATTACTTTTGAATTTCACAGCACCTGTTTCCTTTCTTTATTGTCTCTTACATCGAAAACTTACCACACACCCTTTAAAGGCTTTTCAAATAGTCATTACTCTGGTATCCACATTACTCAATAACAATAATAAATAATAATAATAATAAAAACTTTGAAGACTCATGCATGCACATACACATATTTATTCAACTAACTATGCTAATAAATATACACTAAAATCAGTTGCTGGAATACAATATATATTAAAATATAAAATATACTTATACATATATATTTATACACAAATATATAATAACTAATTTTAGTATATAAATAATATTTTTTATATTTGTTTATATAAATTCATTTGAATATACTTAAAAAAGTGTACATTTTTTATGGTACTTTAATTTTATATATTCATATGTATTATATGCATGACATTAAATGTCATTCAAAGTCTTGAATTTATCTTGGAAGTGCATGTTAATTAATCCAACTCATTTATATGTGTAACTATATGTTATATTATATAGGCAATATATAATACCTGAAAATTAGAAGAAATTCAAATGCATATATAGGAACAAATTAAAACACCATATGGGAATAATTTCATATTTGAGTCTCACGGCTTTTGGCCTGCATCCAATCAGATGGATCCGGGGACGATGACATGTCACCGGTGGGCGGCAGCGGTGACTGTAGTGGCAGTCTCCGGCAATTTTCGGACCAAAGAGGGCGGCCGGATCGGTCATTATTGCAACAAGATATGGACTACTCTTCCACCACCACCACCACTCTGTGGAGTAACTCTTCAAGGTACAAAATTACCTCATTGTATATTATTATAACAACCCCTGTTTAATTTCTCTTTTTAATTAGAACATTAATTCATTTTGAATAATGCTTTATATTGTGTCTCGAGAATGCAGCCTTTTATAGATATATTGTACTAAACCTTTATTTTTGTCCGATAAAAAATCACTTTCATCAGATGGTTATACATATGGTGCATGCTATATTATCTATACTAGGGCGGTTTAAAAATGGTCGTTAACATTAAAGTAATGTTTTTTATTATTTAATTTAACAATGTTTTTTAATGTAAAGATAAAAAAATATTATCAAAATGTAAAAAACATAACTTCAATTTTAACAATATTTATATAACTACTGTGAGTATCACAATCATTAGCACTATACTTTTTATATATATAGCTTGAAGTGTGATTGTGTATATTTTTTTTTTTTTAGTTTTTTTATGCTAGATTTGATTTTTTTAAAAATAATATGAATAGAATTCAATATTTTTAATTATAAAAGTAATGATATAATATCATAAAATTACTTAGTTAAAAATAAAACACATAGATATATTTCAAACATTGCTCGATATATATATATATATATATATATATATATATACACTATTTCTTGATATAATTTGTTTTTACTTTTGCATGGTATTATTGATCATTTAGAAATCAATGCAAACCCACACGTACGTTCACCACCATATCAATTCTTCCTTGTGGAGAACAAAAACAGTTCTTGTTGTCAGCTTTTACTTTGCTTGGATGTGTTGGGTTGTTTTCTTACTTTTATATACATATAGGATATATGATTTCTAAGATAAAATAATTTTCGAATATCACATATATAAATAGATATAGTATAAGATAATAAGATATGCTACATTATTTCTTTTATCATATCATTAAATTGGCAGATTTTGATATAAGTTTGTCTTTAGAGACATTAATAAAAATAATATACCAAAAACTGAAAGAGATAAATAACAAGAAAATGAAAAAAATAAGCTACACTGTGTTTTATGTGAGAAGGTAACGCATTTTGGTGTGTCCGAATTTGATGTCAAATAATGAAATCCATTTCTTAGCAATTTTCTTTTTCCAACTCATGAGTTCTGTATATAACTTTGATACTTTGATAGGTATATAATGCAAAAGCAAAGCAGTAGCAGCTAGCAGCTGCATGCACTTTTACTTTTCTTCTTTAGGTATATATATATATAAATAATGTTGATGCACTGATAATATAAAATGGTTTTACATATGTATTTAATTACGTAGTATTACGTCAATAAAAATAATTACATTTTATATTAATAGCATAAATAATTTAAATGAACGAATATGATTGGACAATTATATAAAATATTTAATATTGTTTAGTGTATCAAAATTAATATATATTATTAGTACTAGCTACTACTGAATAAAATCAGAACTATATCTTTGGGTATCATGAAATAGGCATTAACAGTAGTTATTAGTAGTAGTGCTAATAATATGATTTAGAAGCATATATATATTATGTTCATTAAAGTTAGTTATTAGTATAAAATATATATTAAAATTAAATTAAATTATATATATTTATACATAAATATATATAATTTAATTTAATTTTAATAATTAATTTTAGTGTACAAATAGTATTTTTGTATATATATATATATATATATATATGATGTTGGACGAAAAAAAGTCACATACTGCTTTTGATGTTTTACCTTAAAATGGTGGTACACAAAAAATATCCATAGGTTCTCCTGGAGATTGAATAGGTGAATTGACCCTCTTAAAAGATGATACTACAAAATTTCTTTTACGTACACAAAGATTGTATATATTTAGAATATTGAAAAGTGAATAGGTTTGAATTACTTATACAGAATTATTATAAAGTAGATTCTAGTATGATTCTGTTATATTATGGTAATTACGGTGATTATATATTAAAATCACATTTTTTATACATTTTTTAAATATTTTTTAAAAAAAAACTATTATTTAAAACTATTGTTTAATAATAAAAAAGTATTATTTTATTTTTAATAATATTTTTTAAAATATTATAATAATTATAATCACAATAACATAGTCATATTAGAATGATGTTATTAATTATTTAACTTATATATATAGTATGAAAAAAGAAGTACATGGTATGGCGTTTGCTTTTGTGTTGTCGCTAAACAAATAACAAAAGCCGTCTAGACACGGTTCAAGAGATATAGCGAATAATAAGCGAATGTATTTTTACATTTAAACTGATATATAATGATAAATCAATTCGTTAGAGGTATAATATTAAAGGAGTGTATTTTTACATTTAAATTTTTGAAGAAAAAAAATTAAAATTTGATCTTTATTGTTTTTAAAAAAGAAAAAAGTAAGATGAATACAAAGAAAAAACTTATAAAAAAATTCATACAAAGTCTAATTTTTTTGGCATAAAATAACGTGTTAAAAATATAATTATTTTTATAAAAATATTAGTTTCATAATACAATTTAATATATGAATCAGTGTGAATAATTTCCTTAAAGTTGTATCTGTCATCCCATGTCATTTCTTGAAGTAGAGAGCTTGCACTTTTTATAAAGGCTGGAAAAACCAGAACGCATGCACAACTTGTTTTCTTACTTAATGTGGTATAGCTAGCCTGAAGTTAGTAATGTCATGTCACTATTTTATTTTTTATTTTTATTTCATAAAGTTAAAAGATGAATTGAATAAAATTTAAATTGTATCCACTAAATCTACTCATGTGAATGGTAGTATATGGTGCGGTTATTTTCCTAGTTAAATTTGATTTGTTAACAAAATAAAATAAAATTAGTTTACCTTATGAATACATACTAATTAATTTGTTTTATGCTAGGTTGCAACTTACATTAGCAGATATAAATTCTGATAAAATATATATGATAGGACCCTTTTCATTTGCATGAATTGAGTTTTGGTAGTTAATTATATTATATGCTATGGTCTATAGAATATGATTACTGCTTTGATTATTAATGTGGCTTTTTGAATTTGGTGGAATTGTTCAGTTGTAGAGAGACATGGCAACAAACTACATCTGATATAAATGGTCTAAGACAACCTATCTTACACTCTCAAACAAAATCGGGAGGGCAAAATAGTCATATTCAGGTACTAATTATATATGACGAATTAATATACTTTTTAATTGCATTATGTAATTTTATTTTTTCAAAATTTTTGCATTGAAATAGAGAAAATTAAACCATAGTTTTCCTATAAAAAACAAAATGTGAGAAGAATAATAACGAAATAATAACCATGCAGGAGTGCGATTCAATGCAACTAAAGAACAATTTGCAAGGTTCTAATAATTTGGAATGCAAGAACCCATGCTTGGAGTTCACATTAGGCAGACCTGATTGGAATGGCAAAGAACAAGCCTAATTATATATTAATAATTTAATTTTGATCGATTAATTATGATTCCCTCATTCTCTTTTAATTTTATGCATTTTAATTATATATATATATATGGAGAGAGTGGTGCCTAGGGTTCAGGATTCAGGAGATAAAAGAAAAAGTCATGCATATATATATTGTTCCTCCCGGAACTGTGTTCACTTAACGAACAATTTTGTTTATCTTATTATTATAATTATATTTATTAGTCATGCATATATATTGTTCACTTAACGAACAATATATACTTATTGTTTTCTCCCCAAATCTTTCTTTATTTCACTATTCCCCCTTTCAATATAGAACTCATCTCCACACTTATTATAGTGAAAAATTCATGCGCTTGCAATTTTAATCGGCACACACATTTTACTAGTGTATTTAATGGATTTTTTCTTTTAATATCAGCTTATAAAAATATACTGATAATTAACTGTACTGAACTATCTATTATTTGGTGTCATCATATGTGCTATGCATATAAAAAAAAAAAAAAAAAAGAGTTCCTTTTTTTTTTTACATTAAATAATTTTTCTCTATCTCTCCGTATTGCATATTGTTGCATTGTTCAATATAACGAAATCCTTCACTATTGTTCTGTTCTTCCTTCATTCTTTTATATATATAAAAATAATTTTTCTCAATTTTTTCCTATTAATATTATAAGGTATAATTTTTCATTATATATATTTTTAAATAGACTAAGAAAAAATATGTGACAAAAAATATTGCATGATAATAGATTAGATTTGACAACATTAATCGAGAAAAAAATCAAAAAAATTTATTCTATGCACGAGGGATTTAACATAGAGAATTTGGAAATTAATATTGTCAAATGTTATCTATTATTAGGAGTAACAATAAATAGAGTAAAGTAGAATTTAAGCTTCCCCTAATTCTATCCGTAGATATAAAGTTGTTTAGAAATTCTATCCAATCCTATATGTGAAACCCTTTA
The DNA here is from genome assembly GCF_059453495.1 of Arachis ipaensis. Taxonomy (NCBI): domain Eukaryota; kingdom Viridiplantae; phylum Streptophyta; class Magnoliopsida; order Fabales; family Fabaceae; genus Arachis; species Arachis ipaensis. The sequence goes on from NC_142442.1 coordinate 16,887,875, forward strand.
ATCCTCCCAATTCGTAAAAAAAAAATTACATAAAATAATAAATTTTAATTTATTTTATAACCTAAATTTGATACTATTATTACTCTTATAAAACCACATCCCCACAGTTTTTAATCATGACAACCACATCTATGTGTGATGTATAGTTTGGTTATTAGATGGCAATATGGCAAATATTTGGTGCTTTAATTTTAGAGTCCAGCTATTTAAACAACCAAGCGTGTAACTTGTTATATGTATATAAAAAATTAGCTACTAATTACTTATTTATATAAAATATATATTAAAATATGAAATACGATTGAAAATGTATGAACACCATATGTAAAATTATACAAAATATATAGTAACTAATTTTTTGACGAACATTTTTGTTAAACAATAATTCCCTCGTCATATAACTCTAAACAAACAGTTACATGGTTTTCCATGGAATGAGTATAAATCCAATATGCATGTATTCCACACAACTTATGCGAGATCACGACGGGAGCAGTATAATAGACAACTCATCAGAAATTTCTCAGTGAAAGGATGGTGAACAGCTTGTGCAGCAGGTTAGAGAGAAAGAGATTAGAACTTAGAAGAGATGTGAGACTTTTCTCAATTATGCATGCATATATAACGTTGGAATATTGATCATGATTTGTTAGAAAATGAGCAAAACAAGAAAATGAGATAACAACCAAAATAGAATAACAGAACCTCTTTTAATAATAACCTATCTTAACTAACTTTCAGTTATCAACTAATTCTATTCTATCATTGTGTGTATCCCTTACACCCAGTATGATTTTGAACCAATTGTGTGTAGTGAAACGTGAAATTAAAGAAAGAAAAAGAAAAAAAAACTCTCCAACAAATTCAAACTCAATAGTATTTGTTTAATCTATTTTATCCCAAATCAAACTTATTAGAACAATTTGCACGCATTTGATGCATGTACAGTTACGAAATAATTGTTCAGTATGAATTACCCTATGATACATGTATTTTAGGGGAATGGATCCTCTCAATTGTTAAAAAAAATTGAGAGTGTAAAGTATGATCTCTAATCCTTCATTACTCTTTCTCTCATATTTATTCTTGGTCCCACTTATAAAATTAACGGTGAGAGATCACACTTTACTCCCTCAATTGTTAAAAAAGATTGAGAGGATCCATTCCCCTGCTTATAACAAACTATACACTCCTAAATTACACATATATGCATAATGCATTAGAAAGTTAATTATAATAACAATAATGAACTGCTTAACTTATATTATATATCATTACAATTCTCACAAAAAGTTAAAAAGTAAAGTTTAGGGGGATCATGGAAGAAAAATTTGAAGAGGATTTCTTACTCCACATTCATATACATCGCAGTCACACCATCAAATCATGTTTGGTCCTATCCATTTTAATTTTGACTTTGCATGGTGTGAGATGCATGAAGTGATGAAGGAAGAAATGAAATGCTCTTCCTCCTTGAGAATACAAGTATCTTTCAATCATGGAAAACAATGAGTGATAATAAATGTTCATGTTCGTTCTAACTAGTTTCGATAAATACAACAAATTAAAGATGTTTTTAATTTCACTTTTACCTCTATGTAATGAGTAGCTTCTATCAACATCGCATACATATTCACACAAGCTTATTCTAAAATTACAACATTTACCCAAAATAAAAAAGTTGCAATTTCTCATGTCTGCTACAAGTTGTACAATACCGAGTAACAACATAGGCTGACAAAGATTCCAACACAGAATTGGAAACCCAATACAAAACATAACTACAGCTTTTATCAAAACTACTCACTGCCACTTCACAAGTACAAAAAAAAACATGAATATAGGCATCCAAAGCAGAAAAAAAGGGGGAAGAAACCGTGACTAAGAGAATAGACATGAACCACAACTAGTCCACTGAAGAAGATTCTTGTGCCATTCATTCCATAACATGCAAATGCAACTTATGATTTGTCTGCATCGTCTACTCTATGAATTCAGCACTTGATCTCAGTCGTGTTTTAAGTTGCGAGTACCCCAAGCAGCAGAGCAAGTTGAAATCGCCGAGCTGGTCACGCTCAACGATTGTTTGGCAAATCCGAGGCTCTTTCTAGTTACCAACCACACCGTGTAAAAGAATCCAATCCATGCTGGGTTGCATCATTTCATATCCAGCAGGAAACATTACAGTGTTAACCACATAAAAAGAAAAGTGCATAAAAAAGAGCAACATTATCTTTTTTTTAGGGGGAAAAAAGGTAAAGCATAGCCTTATAAATTATAATTTAGTGTGGAACTGACAAAATTTATTGCCATTTTATACTTTGATATGCAACAGAGCACGGGAACTCTCACAAAGGGAAACTAAAGCATTAAATCAATCATCCATTGGAGGTCTTTGTCAAGAAGATATGTCTAATGCCACAGCACAATTGCAAGCAAAAATTTGAACATGCATTTATCATGTATATGTATATCAGTATATGTCCATGTATTTGGTGACATTGTAAAATTAAATCTTACTGCTAGCAGAGTTATTTAATCAGAAATACTACCAGTTTTCCTATTTCAACAAAAAGTTGCATCTCAATTAAAATTCAGAGTTGCATCTTGCTGAAAACATATTAACTCTATTCAAATCATCAAAACCAAGATCTACTAAAATGAAGTATCTGATAAATATAGATAAAAGAAATGAGGATGCCATAATTTTTTATACCTGTAGTAATTGCAATAGCCACAATGGTCCAAAATATAACCGTGGATATAGCAAATATTGCTACTAACAATGCTGCAATATATATAGCCGTCACGCAAGCAAAGAAAAGAGCCAAGCATCCTGCAGCTGCTGCCAAAGATATAAGAAGGGAGACAATGACAACATTTATAGTCGCAAAGAGAAAGAAAAGCGTAAATACAAGTAGTCCTGTCAAAGCAAGAATAGTAATTGTCCCAACCTGCAGGAAATTGGAAGAAAACATCATAAACATTAAAATCTAAACATAAATTACAAAACTCCATTTTCTCCAAACAAAGGATTGAAAACTGTAATGCATAAAAAGTACTTTTCGCCCACCGGTTAAATAGTATGATATCAAAAAGGAGAAATTAGGCTAAATTACTCCGTCATTCCCTATAGTTTCTAATTGAAAAGCTTCTAATTGAATCCCTACACTGTTTTGAAATTTATAATTAGGTTCTTGACCTGCAAAAAACGTTAGAGTTGACAGAATATTCTTCCCCAAATTGAAAATACCCACATTTAAGGGCTAAATTCCTAAATATGAACGTCTTCTCATTTTTCAGAATATTCTGTTGCAAGATAAAAACCTAATTACAAAATTTAAAATAATGTAGGGACCCAATTAAAAAATTTTATACTATGAACTTAATTACAAGTTTAGTAAAGCTATAAGAATTGGTAGAGTAATTTAACCAAAAAATTATAAGAAATAAAAAACGACGCACAAGCAAATACCTACGATAATTTTTCCTCCAAAATGACACACAATCATAAAAGATACTTGAATCTTTAAAAGTTCACTACTCTATGATGCATATGGACAAAAAAGATTGAGATGCAATTCTCTGCAACCTTCTAGATACTTAGCACAAGCTTGAAGAATATAAAGAGTTAACGCCCAAATATTTGTTAGTATCAGATTATTCCTTTTGGTGCAAATCATGTACATCCAAATTCAAATTAACTAAGCCTTTAAAAGGAAACAGTAACAATTTTCAGGCAATAAAGTTAACGGACGCAGGGATTGAAAAATTGCACCAGAGGAGACACCATAACAATCGATACAAAAGAAATATAAATAAATAAACAAAGACAATATGAAGAGCGTTAATTGAATGGAAAGTGAAAAGAGAGAGGAGTGTTTGGAGACTAACGGAGATGAGGAGTATGGGGCGGAGGGGAGAGCCGGCACGTGTCCAGAGGAGGGTGTCACGTGCGGTGTTTCTAGAAGCTTGGGGGATGAGTGGAGCGTTGCGGGAGAGTGAGGTCTTGATTCGGTGGAGCAGGGGCGCAGAGTTAGTGGGTTCGGGGAACAGAATTGGGGAAACGACGTCGTTAAGAAGGTCGTGAAGCTTCACCTCCTCATTTCTGTTCTTCTTCTTCTTCGGCATCTCTTGTTCTCCGTTGGTTTTTTCTGACGCCATGAGTGTGTATTATGATGGAGAACGTGAAAGTGTAAGGGATCGGAATGAATGAGTGATGAGTTGAGTTAGTGAAAGTGAAAGTGAAAGTGAAGAAAACTTCAAAGAAGAAACCGATAGGCGATAGCGACCAGCTGAGTCCCTCGTGTTAGAACGTGACACTCGTGACTCTCTCCTTTTTTTTTTTTAATTGGTGAATACTCGGACCAATTTATCTAAGGATAAGGAAGGCGAATTTTTTATTTAAATAAATATTTTATTTATTGAAATAAATAATTTTAAAAATTATTACGAAAATAGGTAAAATTATTTATTTGTTTACCGTGCAAATGAGATAAATTTGTACATATCTCGTTCACACAGTAAAGTAAGTGCACGTGATACGTGTATATCTCGTTTACAGTATAAACGAGATACATGCAAGTTTATTTCGTTTATACAGTAAACGAGATAAGGCTTGATCACGCCTATATATAGATGTCGTTACAGCGACATTCTGGTCCCATTTCAACCTTTTTTCTTCCACTTTCTCCTCTCTTTCTGGCCATATTATTGAGTAAGACGCATATGGCGCGCACAAATGTACGTAATCCGGACATCAATAGACTAAACGTGACATAACACAATGCCGGGGCATCCGACTTTGCAGTTAGTTATTTTATCTCGACGTTTGTGTTATCCCGTATATGTATAGTCATGGTTAAAATACTTTCTAAGAACTAGAATAGAATTTGTATCGTTAGGAACAAGTCACTGATAGTATTTAATAATGTTAGGAATGTGGTTATCATTTTTCTATAATTAAGTTGTTAATTACATAATTATTAACTTAGAGATTAAATGATGGAGGTAGATATTTTCGAACCATTGAAGTTAGCTTATTTTTTTTTTTCAAAAGACAAATTTTATTGGTGCAATAAAATAAAAGGCCCATTTTGGACTTACAGCAAGAGAAAAATGGGAATTCCCCAACTAAGAAAAAGTACTAGATATTAACTCCCGATTAAGACATAAAACGTTACTAAAAGGCGTGAAAAGAGTAAAGTGAAAAAGGAAGAGTTTTTGGAGAAGGAGAGTCGTTCTTGGAGCTTCATCAATGGAGGTGAGTCACTGTTTCCAGAGTTCCGGACCTTGCAATAGCTACTACTTCTTGAGGAGAAATGACTTTGCCTTCGAAAATTCTCAAGTTCCTCATCTTCCAAATCTGTCATGTTAGTATTGCTGCCAAATGAGTTTCTTTTTGCATTTGCCTTCTCTCTTTGAGTTGTTCTTTGAGTCATAACCACCATCTCCATGTTTCTATTTCTTGGTTTATCCAGGGAAGGCTTGCTATTTTCCAAGCATTCTCTGATTCCGGGCACTGGGTGAGGCAGTGGAGAATTGATTCCACTGTAGCATCACATCGATTACAGATTGGGTTCACCATTTGGATTCTAGAGTGCAATCTTTCTTTGACTGGTAAGCCTTCATGCATTACTTTCCATCGAAAAATTTTAATTTTGGGTTGGCATTTTAACTTCCAAATTGAACTCTGGACTTCTCTTCTTCTGCATTGTTCCGGCAAAAATTCAACTGGTGCATGGTAGAACTGAAAGGCCAACGTATATTCAGAGGCAACCGAGTAGCATTCATTCTTCTCTTTATTCCAGGTAACCATATCTTCTGTTGTTCTGATGCTTGTGTTTATGATTGCCTGTGCTACACTTTGTGTGAATGTTGAGGTGATTAGCTCTTGATTCTAATTTTGATCTGGTAGGAGTAGTTCAGAAATCCAAATCGGGAGATTGTGTGAATTGTTGAAAATTTGAATTTCGTCTGGTTGAATTTGCTTTATCCAGTTGTCCTCTAAGATTTTAATTGAATGTCCCCTTCCAATCTTCCAAAAAATGCCTTTCTCCAAAATTTTTCTACCTTCCAGAACACTTTTCCAACCTCAGGATAGATTATTACCCATTTATGCGCATAGAAAGGTTGAAAATTTAAAATAGCTGCTTTGATAGACCTTGTAAATTAGAGAGTGAGGCCGAGAGATCAACCTCCATCCCTGTTTTTCTAACATAGCCAAGTTAAAAGCCCTGAGATCCTTAAAATTTAGACCACCTTAGTTCTTTGGTCTACAAGCAATCCGCCAATTAATCCACTGTATCTTCCTCTCTGCGTTCTTTTGGCCCCAGAAAAATTGCATTATTGACTTTTGGATGTCCTCTAATAGTGCCTCGGGGAGTTTAAAGCAGTTCAGTGTGTATAGAGGCACTGCAGTTGCCACTGCTTTTATTAAAACCCTTTGCCACTAACTGACAGCAAAGCTCGCTTCCAATGCTATAGTTTTTGCAAAATCTTGTCCTCGACAAAGTTAAATGTCTCTTTTTTCGATCTATTGACCACTGCTAGAAGGCCTAAATACTTGTTCTGTCAGCCAACATGTGGTACAGACAACAGAGCAGCCTGCTGATCACGGACAGATAGAGGAGTGTTCTTACTAAAGAAAAAAGAAGACTTATCTAAATTTATCACCTGACCACTCACTTCTTCATAGTCTTTAAACAAATTTAGTAAACTTTTGCAATCTTTCATTGTCGCCTTACTAAACAAAACAGAATCATCTGCAAAGAATAAATGACTGACCTTAGGACATCTGGGGTTCAGTCTGAAACCAGAAAACTCTAGCCTCCGTTCTCCTTTGTGGAGCAGACGAGAAAAACCCTTTGCACAGAACAAAAATAGATAGGGGGAGAGAGGATCACCCTGACGTAATTCTCTACATGGTTTAAAAAAACCATGAGGTTGACCTTCCATAGTAACAGAGTAAGAAACCGTTGTCACACACTCTTTGATCCAGTCCATCTACTTTTTGCGAAATCCCATCTTACTCATAATCTCCCACACAAAAGTCCACTCAACCCTGTCATAAGCCTTACTCATATCAAGTTTTAGAGCCAATTCATAGTCTCCATAACTCTTATTCTTCAGAAAATGCATAAACTCATGAGCAATTAAAATATTATCGCTAATCAATCTTCCTCTAATAAAAGCGCTCTGAATATCACTTATCACCTGATTCATTACATGTTGAAGTTAACTTATTAGTCACACATTTCTTAATTTATTAATTTAATTATTCATTATCCAAATTTGATGATTAGATTATTAAGTTAAAGTTTGAGAAAATGTCAATAAGTATATATTAACGGAAAAAGTTGGATCGACATAAGTTCTGTTAGTACATACATGTAAAATTCTGTTAAACAAATGTATACAATAGTTAAGACAGTTTGATATGTCGATGGACCTATACAAATTTTTAATAATTGTGAAATTTTTTTTGTCAGAGACCTCGCTTACTTCTGCCCCAACGAGTGAGTCACGCATTTCTACCACCCGACGCCATCGTCTCGTATCTGAAGGAGGCTGGATTCAGCGACATGGTGCCACTTAGGGACTTCATCTTCGACAACTCCCTAATCACGGCATTCGTGGGGCGATGGCGTCCGGAGACTCGCACATTCAACCTGCCCTGGGGTGAGGCCACTATCACCCTGCAGGACGTGACGTACCACCTTGGGCTACGCGCGCACAAGGAGCCAATGGGGGTGCATCCATGTTTTCTATAGGTAGCACGGCACAGAGACAAAGGAGTTGGTGGAGCGATAGCTCGATGTTAGGCCTCCAGTGGTTCCACAGTAGGGGGCGCAGAGGAAGGAGTCGTTCTCGTTGAAGCTTACATGGCTGCGGGACCGTGTCCGCCATATGCCACAGACGGAAGATCCGGACTCTCCGACAGTATGCGAGGTGTTACAGCTTGTTACTGATTGGGGGTACCTGATAACGGACAAGTCGAACAACTTGGTCAATCTCCGATAGTTGCCACTACTTCAGGACTTTGAGAGGTGCCGTGGGTTGTCTTCAGGACTTTGCCATTGTTACTGTTTCTCATACGACAATTGGGATATACACAGACAACTACATATCCACTACTACTAAATATTTTTGCCTATGTTTTGAAAGAAAAATAGAGAAAAAAAAGATATAAAATATATGTGGAGAATGCTAAGAGTTACACATTCTTTTATAGCAGTTAAAAATCTCATTTACAGTGTAAACGAGATACATACAATATCTTGTTTACACCATAAACGAAATAAGTAATCTTACCCATTTTTATAATAATTTTAAAAAATATTTATTTCGATAAATAAAATATTTATTTAATTTATTTAAATAAAAAATTATTAAAAAGATTTCTAACAAAAATTTTTTTTTTAATATTTTATCTTTAATTATGTGAGACTAATTAATTATTTTATCAATAATTTTTTTGAATTTATAGAACATACCGCGTTGGCACGTTATCCATTACCGTTAAGTGATTAACAAATTTTTTTTTTGGGAGTTTTTTTTTTGTATTTTAGGATAATTATTAGGCTATTTAATTTTTTTTATCTTTTATATATATATATATATATATATATATATATATATATTAGTTAATTTGTTATATAAAAATTAAAAATATTAGTAATTTTAAATTTTTTATTTATAAAAATTAAATAAAAATTATATTAATAAAATATTATTAATTATTATTATCAGTCTTACTTATTTGTTATTAATTATTCTAAAATATAGTCACCAAAAAAATTATTTTAAAATATTAAAATTTGAATATTTGATGGTATATATAAATGAGTAATTGATATAAATATTTTTATTTATTGTATCTATTTTAGGTAAAATATTGCGTCAATTTTTTATTATCTATTATAAAATAGAATATATACTTCTTTTAATAATAATAAATTTATATAAATTATGATGGTTAATTTAAATTGAATACACTTAAAATTTAACATAATTCTAATAATATAATATTTTAATAATTTTTTAAACAATAATAAAAAATTAAAAAATATATCATACATTTAATTTTATAAATAAAAAATTCTTAATATTTCTTAATTCTTATACAGTATATTTGGACAATGTATAAGAAATAAAAAATATCAAAAAATAAATAAAAATTTTAAATGATTTCTGACAATTATTTTCAAAAGGCAATTGATATTTTCACCAATAAAAAAATCTATTAATTTCAGTTTGGCACTAACAAATCAGCAGTTTAATGTGTCATGTAGGCATATTCTATTAATCTAAAAAGAAAATATACTGATAGAGAGATTAATTAGTCTCATGAAAATAAATTTCAAGAACTAAAATAAATTTTTTGTTTTGTTGAAGATCTTGTTATCTTTTTGAATAATTGTCATTGTTTAAAATTTTTCTTCTATTATATGTTTTATTTTTTTTATAAATAATAATGTTTGTATAAATTTTCAAGAATAGGTAGCGATGGTAATCAGTGGCTAAGAGAAGAGGGAATTGAATCTTGACTTTCTTTTAACTTTACTTGTAATCTTGCGTTCTGTTGATGGAATACAGGAGAGATTTTAGTTTTGTCTCCTGACGTGATAGGAGCCAGAACAGTATTACTTGTAAGGAGTGTTGTGATGAAACGAAGCTTAGTGAATAATTCAGGAGATACTTCGTTTTTGTCTCCTTTCGTGCAGAATCAGAAACAGATAAGAGAGTAGATAACATATAGATGTATCCTGGTTCGACTACCCAGTGCAATATAGCCTACATCCAGTCTCTATCACAACAATGATGGAATTTTACTATCTTTTTAACAGATTACAAACACTAATTCTCCATAGGATCTACCCCAATCTTATCTAGGATAAGTCCAGATTCTAACCCAACCTGAACTTGACTAGGACTCACTCTAACTTTCAACTGCAAAGTGCTAACCCAACTTGTAAGGGAATCCACTTAGGATCATGACACAAAACAGAAATACTAACAAAGGATTTCTAAAATAACTTAGGCTTTTTCTCTAAGTCTAGCTCTCTACTTTTTTCCACTCATTGACTTTTTCTTACAAATCTTACCATGTTTGTCTTTTACTAATTAAACTCAAACAGACTAATTTGAGAAAAAGAATTAGAAAATGAAAACCATGAAGGAGAAGAACATAAACAGCTCAAAGAGCTATGAGGACTCAAACTTTGTGCTTTTCTCTCCTTACTCCAATCATTGGCCGTTCACCCTTATTATAAAAGAGTGAAGCTTCTTAGGCTTGAAACCTTACTTCAGTACATGTTAGTTTTTCTTCTCCCAAGATCAGAATCAGTAACGACGTTCACAGAAGTGAGAGAGAGCAGAAGCAGTGACATGCAACCTTACCTTTCTCTTTCAACCTTTTTCTTCAAGTTTCTTTAATCCGGGCCATTCATCTTTACTTTGGCCCCAAGTTTGTTTCTTGGCCGTTGATGAACTGCAGAGCACCATTGACTTCAATTTCTTCATAGTTTCTGGTTCGGTGCTTGTAACCCAATTGATTTCTTCAACAATCCTTGATGAAGCATAAACGAAGAAATCTCTTTTTTGTAATTTTCTTTTCTGATGTGATCTTTCCTTTTTTTATAGTCCGTTTGACCTTCTTTTCTTGCTTGAAAATGGAAGCTTGCTTTTTGTTCTTCACTTTGTCCTAGCTTCAGATTTTTTCTTTTTCTTTCTTCTTGTTTCAGAGTGATGTGATGTGAAAGAAAAGAGAAGAGAGAATTTTAGTTTGGTGGGTATGAAGAGGTATTCGAATAAAATGAAAATTGAGTACCTAGTTGGAGTCTAAGTGAAGTGTATAGATTTTAGTGTGTGATCCACCAATTAAGCTTTATGTTGGACATTGGGCCAATTTGTTTTTCTTTCTTTCTCATGGTTTAGTCGTTCAAATTTGGAGCAGGTTTGGAATTGAATGGTTTGATAGAGCTGAACTTGGTATTGGGATAGCACATGTGTAAGCTTGTTTTCATGCTTAATGGGCCATTGCGATTAATTTAATTCTGTACACTAAATAAAATACATTACACACACAATTTGATAATTATTCCAATAATATTCAGTCATCATCTTAATTATAGTTTAGTTTACCAAACTCAACAGGTAGTTATTACTTATTAGTATAGTTATCAAATCCGATTGTCGGCTTATCAACTTGGGTTGAATCATTATCTAAAGGTAAAAAATTCGTATGCATATGCACTTTATATGAAATTATCTATTAAAAGTTATTAAATAACAATTTAGTCAAATTTATTAAATCAGTTTTTATCCATGAGCTTACGTTAAGATAACTCCATGTGAATCTCTACCTTATTTAAATTGGTTAAGCAATTATTTTTATTAAATTTGGTCAAAATCAATAAAAATCAATCAAATTTGATCAAAATTAGTTAAAACTGACTCGATAAAATTTGGTAAAATTCAGTCATATTAGAAAAAAAATATTTTCTATACATGATATTTTTCTATTAAATGTATTATATAAATTAAATTATATTTACAAATTAAAAATATTTTTTTATTAATTATAATATATTTTTTATTTTTATGATTAAACTATCTTTATTTTCTTTTTTATAAATATTTAAAGAATATAATAAATATAAACTTATAAATACTTAAAAAGTATAATAAATATAAACTAATTGATGAGTTATTAAAATTAAAAAATAATAGTTAATTTAATAAAAAAAACTTAAAAAAAGATATTTATTATAAAAATAAAAAAATTAAAATTTATATAATTATTTAATTATAATCGAATTAATCAGTTTAATTTATAATCTATTAATTGAATTAATAATCTAATACCTTTGTAGGTAATCTAATTAGTTTAATTATCAATTCAATTCTAAAAATTATAGTTGTTACTTGTTAGTATTATTTGTAAGCTGCTATTTGATGGTGGGTGTTGTATGATTATACTCATTTCTTAAATGGAGTGTTTAGTTATTTACTACTATTTACATCAAGCTAAAGGTTTTGCCTTCATTTATTATTATTGTTAAGTGAAATTTTACATAACATAACAATTTTCTTTTTTGGCTAATATCTAATACTTTAAATATTTGATAAATTTGTGATTTTGATGGGTATGTATATTTATGTTGAATGAATACTAATTTTTTAAAGAGATAATTGTTATTGAATAAAAATATTTTATATTTTTTAAATTTTTATTTATTTTTTTTATATTTTTTTATGAAAAAGCTCAACACAATACGAATAAAATTTATTACAACGATAAATAACAAAAAAAAAAAAATACTCAATAAGTACTCTAAAATATATCCCACACTCTATTTTTTATGTTATATTATTATTATTATTATTATTATTATTATTATTATAGGACTAAGAATACCATGAATTTGGTGAGATTCAAATCAGGTTGTGATGTTATTATTACTTCTATCTTATAATAATGATATAGGATAATTCTAATTTTTTTTACCAAAAATTTTTTAGTACAATTATATACAAAAAATGATCTCATGAATAATGTTTTTTTTATTAAGTGTGTTCTCTACCTTTTTTTTTGGTAAAATTATTGCATTGTGAATAAATCTTAACTATTTCAGGCATTGAAAAATTATGGTTGTGGCCTTGTGGGTGATGATGGTAATTTTGATTAAAAAGTCAAACTTCACGATTTTAAATTCCAATCAGTTTGGAGGGTTTATACTTTGGGAATAATAGTGTGTGTGATGATAATATATTGTAGAAGTTGTGTTTTTAGAGTTGTTTATGATCTTTTGAAAAATATGTTTTATCAATAAAATTTTTTATCTTATTTACAATATTTATTAGCTATAAATTTATTCTTTTAATGTTTTTTGGTTTTATTGTCCTCAAAATATAATGATTGAACACTGTATTATAATTTTTTTAGGATTGATATGTTTTTATATAATTATTTATTATCTTTAGATTTATTTATCTCTCATTATTTTTTTTATTTACAAATATTTTTCTAGAATTAATTATATTTCACTCTCAAGTTATACAAGATTTTAAATGTTATATAGAATGACAAAATAAAATACTTTAGATAACAACAAAAATGTGATAAATTATAACAATAGTCAATTTTTAAACAGTGCTATTATTTTAAGTGTTTTACACGTTTATTATTGTATTTTATTTTCTAATTTAAGTCATTAGCTAATTCTACTATAAGTCATATAGTACAAAAACCTTATGCGTATAATTAATGAATTTTTGTATTTTTTTAACTTATTTTATTATTTTATTTATGCGACCTATGAATGTACTTCGTTTGTATTAACGTATTTATCTTAATATCATAATTGATACTTCATATATTTAAGAAAAAAAAAATTTAAAAATCTTAATTCGTTATTCTAATTATCATCTTAATTTCTAAATAAGAAAATATTGAATATTTTTAATACTTTAAAATTAAAATATGTTTAAACTTTTATTTTTTTAATATTAAAAGAATAATTAATATTTAAAATACTTACTCGTTATGTATTCTATTAGATTGTGTTTGTTTTGTGTATCCTTTAAAACATACACACAAAAGCATACACATCGAAGACATAAACACAATAAGACACAAATTTTTAAATTTGTTTGGTATACAAGTATAAAAAAGAAGACACAAATCACAATTTTATTAAATTTTAATATTATTCTTATTGCAAACTGCTACCAGTATCACCATTACAAAACTTTCATCTCAACCAAACTACTACTATTAACAATCAGTCACCATCTCAACAAAAAAATAACCATCAATAACAATGTAAAACTAAATAACAAATTTAATCCAATAAATATCAACAAAAAAATTCAATCCAACAAAATTAATACATAATTATTTTAACAAAATTTAACAAAAATTCAAACAAATAAAAAAATTAAATTATACAAAAAAAATAATGTCAGAAGAAAAAACGGATCTAGAATATGGTTACAGAGTACGGATCTGAAAACACAGTGCGCGAGAGAACGGATCTGAAAATAGGGTGACAGACGAGAGAACATGGCGCAGATCTAGATGGTCGACAAGGAGGGAAGCAGAGTCAATAACTGCAACGGCAGAGAGGTGGCGGCGGACTGGTGGTACGACGGGAGGAAAGGCGGTTGTGGTCGGAGTGACAAGAAGAGAAAATGAGAGGTTAAACTCTGTGTTTAACTCTCTGTGTTTTAGAAGTGGAAGAAAAAATGGATGAAAGGAGACTGAAAAAGGAGAAGAATTTAAAGGGTAATTTTAAAAATTAAATATTAAAAATATTGCATCTATATCTCAAATTTAGTATTCCACTCTTCACTGCTATGCACAAATTTTGTATTTTTATGTGCCTTTGTGTCTTTTTTTATCTATTAGAATTTTATATCTTACTAACTAAATAAAGAATGTAAGATTTTGGACTCTCTAAATTTTGAATTTATACTTTAGAGAGAAAAGTGTGATCTTCTACTCGAATGATTTCTCTCTCATATTTATTCTTGGTCCTACCTATGAAATAAATGGTAAAAAATTGCACTTAACTCTCTAAAGTGAAATTTAAAATTTAGAGGATCCAAATAAAAAAAATGTATACTTCTGTAACTATATCTTAGATAAACACACCCACTAACCAAGTGTACACTAATATCCGCTATCAATTAAAATTTGTTATTAGTTGTTAAACATAAACAAAATTTATATTATGTGTTTTATTGATGTAATTATTTTTTTTATTAAAGTACTCATCTTTCTGTATAATTAATAAATCATCTCTCTAATAAAATATTTTGATTTTGCATTCTCAGACAAAGCTAATAATAATAGTTAACTATTTAATTTTTGTCATACATCATCAATTTAATAAGTTATCTGTAACTCAAATTTTATAATAAATTATTTTTTTTATTTCCATGTATCTTATGATTTTTTCACTAGGTATATAATATATACATATAATTACAAATGATTTAATATTTTCAAATTTTTTAGTTAACGTTAAAATGACTTGTAATTTTTAATTTAATATATTCATATAATTTATACCCATTAAAAAATATTATTATATCCACTTAAAAAATTATTATTCACATGAGTTAGTACCGCTGATAATAGTAATTATTCTATCATGATATATTAAATTATGTTGTATATTTATATCTTTTTGTTAAATTTTAATCTATACGGATACTTAAGTTAATTAAATACTATTTTTATACCTTAGTTTTTTATTCACATATACCTAATATTTTTCTTATTATTTTGGCGTCATGCACTAGTAAGCAAGAAAAAATAAAGCACTCAATATGTACTCTAAAATATATCTCATACTCTATTTTTTATGTTACATTATTATTATTCAAGGATTAAAAACACTGCGAATTTGGTGAGATTCAAACAATGCTGTGAAATTATTATTAGGATAAAACATATTTTTTATTAAATTATAATTTTTTTTAAAAATATTTTTTAATTTTTAATTTAATTTAATTTTATCTTATTTTTTATTTATTTAATTTTGTTTTTAATTTTTTTTATTTGGGTTAAAATTATTTTTTGATGGTTTTAATTTTGTCCCTAACATTTTAGATTGAGTTAACATCTAAGAATAGTTTTGACAAATTAAAAATATTAAAGATAAAATTGGACACAATTAAAAAATAACTATTTTCAAAAAATCACAATTATTAAAAATAGATATACCTTATCTTATTATTATTTAATAATTTTTAATTTTTTCAAAAAAAAAAATACAGTTGCCTACACGGTGTACATATAGATTACATGATAAAGTATTTAAAATATTTTTAATGCTTTATTATACACTATTCACTTTTTTTTTTACAAAGATATAAACTTTCATTAATAGAAAAAGAAAGTATAACTGTTTATTACTATGACAAAAAAAAAGGGTAATAACCTAAAAAGAATGATATTATCTACAATTGAAAAAAAAATTCTAAACGGTCCCTAACAATTATCTTAAAAGACAATGAGACTCTTAACAAAAAAAAAAAACTCTTTTCAGTCCCTAATTTTTTACTTTTATGAGACTGATTAGCCCCTGTGTCAATATTGACATGGAGCTAACCAGTCCCACGAAGTTAAATATTAAGGGGGCGGAAAGGGTATCTTTTTGTTTGGGAGCCTTGTAGTCCTTCGAAAAAATTATCAGGGACCGAGTTGGGTATTCACTCTATCCAATTTGGGGATGAAGGGAGTTCGAAAGTTGTAGCATTTTATCGTGGAGCTTGCAGACTGAAGAGAGAACTTCGGCAGAGAATCTTTGTTGGTGCTAAAAAAATCCATGAATTTCGTTCCTTCCACAAGAACCAGAGGAGAATAACAAGAAGTTGGGGATGGGTCCGTCGGATGGGATTGGATTTGAGGGCTTTCGTGGATAATATCCACCACTGGGTGAAGGGACCAGAAGGAAAAGTTGCTAGCAGGTATGCTAGAGGACTTTCATTCCACACTTCTTTACACTTTGTTTGGGGGTGGAAAGAAATAGGAAGGAGAGAAATTGAGTGAAAAGAAATAGAAAGGAAAGAACATGAAGTGAAATTTAATTTCTATGGGTGTGTTTGGATGGAAGGAAAATACGATGGAAAGATATTGAAAGATAAATAATTTATGTTGTTTGTTTGGAAAAGAAAATGGAGAGAAAAAATGAATTAAGTTATATAATGACAATATTACCCTCCATATTACATAGTCATGTTATTATGTATACAATTATGTAAATATTCATAAATGTGATTAAATAATAACAACAAAATTTAATTATATTTATAATATAACAAGTTAGAAATATAAATTTTATATAATAATAATAATAATAATAATAATAATAATAATAATAATAATAAAGTTAGCGTGATCTAATTAAATAAAATATAAATTTTATTTTTGTTTACTACTCATCTCAATACATAAACTGGAAATAATTTCAAGAAGAAAAAATATCTAAATCAATAATTACATGTACATGATTTTAAAGAGGCTAACCAATCACATTATATCATTTGATTAATACATTATGCCTTATATTACACTTACAAATACACATAAAAAAAAGTCTTACATGATCAAGTCATTACATATGAAACTAACAAACTTAATACAGGGACCTCTTTGATCAAGTCATTACTAATAGCATAGACTTTTTTTACTAACTCATTACTAATAGCATAGTTAACAATAGTTATAGTTATGAAAGTCACAAAATACAAAGACATGAGGTATTATCATTATAAGCCTTAATTAAGTCATAGATATGTTACCCACAAAATATGAAGATACTTGTACCTATCTTGATCTTAAAGTTATATTTGTGCCAGTCTCAAAATATTAGCCACATTACTAGGACTATTGTTCCTAGAGTGCACCTGCTTCTTTCATCAATTCATATAATGTGGCAAGACATACGTCAGCCGGAACACCAAAAAATTTCCTCTTAGCTCTATCTTCTCTGCATAAAAAGCGGTAACACCTCATGTGCAATTATGGCATCACACCTAAATTCTCTAACTCAGTCCACATGTCATTTTCAGAGTAAATGCGAGGCCTACTTTGCTCAAGAATCACAAGACCCCTTTTAGCTATTCGCACTTGTTGTTTAGCGATTTGAACTTGCTCCTTAGCTACCTGCACTTGTTCTTCAGCTGTTAACACTTGCTTTTCAGCAATATTAATTGATCTCTCATAAAAATGATTCCCATCTTTCATCATGTCAGTCAATGCTTGAATGCCTTTACTCATTGTTTCCATTTCTGATTCTAATTTATCACTCATGGTTGTTTTGCATTTAGTACCTCTTGATGATGTTCCTTGAGAGCCAGTTGATTGGTTAGATAAACCAATTTCAGGACTATGACCCATTGTAAAACTAGTAGCATAAGGAGTAATTGGATCTTCATTCCACTCCTCTTCCATATTTAAGAAACTATCATCATCATTCAAGTTAATTGTTTCTTTATTCTTCTCCCACCTTTTCACTTTTTCTTTGGCACTTTCAGCATGTTTTTCTGTTGCCCTGTCTGTACCATATATCTCAAATAATTTATCATAGTGTTTGATTGGAGTACACATCCACTTGTTCACTTCTGGTTTTGCCTAAATCAAATAGAAGAATATTTACTATGACTGTGCCTATATATAAATATATATTATTGAGATACTTCTTCAATAATTACTAGTGACATTTAATACCAAAAAAGAGAGTAAATGCATAAAGTATACCTTAATCAATTCCTCCCAAACTTCAGCTTCAGCCTCAAACATCTTTGTAATTGAATTCCAGGAAAATTCACTAAGCTCATGAAAATTATCATAACAAACTCCAAAATGATCCTTTAAAGTCTTGAGTCTATTCTTAAGATTCTCTTTGCGGATGTGGTTACCATAGATAGATCTCAAAAGTGAAAGTATGTTGTCATATGCCATTGTAGTAAATGTGCCATCCACTCTATTATCTTTACGACATTCTTCAATCAAAGCATCAATGAAGGTTGTATCCATTTCGTCGGTCCATCTTAGGGTATCCCGACTAGTGGCCTCACCTTGCCATGATGCTCTCTTTGCCATTAACACTTCTCAATCTACAAAACAAATGGATAGAAATAACATCCATAATCTTAAATTAAACTATTTGTAAACTATATTATCAATTATTCAATAAATAAAAGATTCAATACACTTCATAAGTATAACATGTGACAAAGTGATTCAATAATTGCACACCAAAGTCCTCAAACAGAATATGATAACACTTCAAGAGGTAACATGAATTCAATAATAACAAATCATAGTTATAAAATCAACTCAGCGCACAGATAATACAACTAATAACTTTATTTGCAAAATTTTGTAAATGAGTGATCAAAGCCCTAGTTGATAGTCAGCCTACATTTGAGCAGCTATTTCATCCCTTAATATGGCCTCCCGCCTATAGTCTTCATCTTGTTCATGTCGAACTACATCATCCTCTTCTGGATTATTTTCTTGTAGTTCTCGGTCAACTTGAGCTATGAGATGTGGATCAGGATCTACACCCATTAAAAAGTTCTGTAATATGCAACAAGCTAGCACAATTTCAGTCATAGTCTCAAAGTTATAATGTGGTTCAGTGCCACTTGTGATTATTGCAAATATTTTCTTTAAAACTCCAAATGACCTTTCGATAACATTTCTTGATGAAGCATGACGAAGATTAAATAATTCCTTTTCATTTTCTGGGCCACGTCTTGCATACTCTTTTAAGTGATACCTTACACTTTGATATGGGGTAATTAATCCATGCTTCAGCATAAATCCAGCATCCCTAAGGTAAAATTTTTCTACAGAATCCATCATTAAAAATGATTAATTTAGTATAAACACACAAACTACTAATCTTTACCTACTAATGAGACAATATAGTTTTATGTACATGCTAACCTCATGGAAGTTTAAGATTATCATCCCTCGATAATGCATTCTTAAGAATTTTTGAGTCAGATGCTGTTCCTTCCCAACCCGTTAATACATAAGTGAACTTTATATCAAAATCACATGCAGCTAATACATTCTGTGTCGGCCAGTCTTTTCTTCCTCGAAATTTAGGTTGATCCGCTATGGGTACTTTGACACGAAAATGTATTCCATCTATAGCTCCAATACAGTCCTAAATAATAGTCCATTATTTAATAAAGTAACATGAAATTGTATATATCAATCAAAATTATTTATTCATGTAATTGTACATGTCCATACCTTAAAATAAGGATAAAATCTATGATTGTGAAGGATCGCCGGAAAAATAATGGATGCAGATGGTTGTCGAAGAAATTCATCTTCTAGTAAAATAATTGCCCGTAACACAGCATGGAAGTGGCGGCTAACAGTTTCTCCATACCGTTGGTAGAAAAAAGAAACGGTTCTAGTTTTCACATTATGAGCTATTATATACAAGAACCTAGCAACTTGCTCCTCTACTGTAACATGTTTTGTATCCCTCACTTGACGTGTTATTCTTAATTTCTCATACAATTGAAGAAATGCATCAGGGCCCATGCGTAGGATGTCACGACACCTATGAATTTCTCTTAACTGTTGCATTAAAGTAACTCGAATTTGTTCTCGCCCAACCAATTTATGGGAGATGGATTTGTCAACCCGCGTAGACATAAATCTCAATAAATATAACATGTGCACGATGTAACATATCAGTGTTATTGTGCATAATTTCTGTCGTCTTTTTCAATCCTCCCTCAAAACTGTTAATATATGTTCTTGGTTTTCAAGGGTTAACATATTTTCCTGATTATCGACCCCAAACTTAAAGGAAAGGTTTAGTGGGAAATCACAATTAAAGATGTCTTTCATATTGGAGACCAAAAAACTTTCTTCATGATCAGCCTTATCCATTTAACAAGTACTTTGTAGTTTCAAATGTACATATTGTAGATTTACAGCACCAACAAAAACAAAAAAGATAGCATCATATGTAAAGCACAAGCAATGCAGTTAAATAACTAGTATTCATATATATGACCTCCTAATCGAAGAATATAATTAAGTGTAAAAGAATCTCAACCAATTGAAAGATAACAATTTTTTATATCTTTCAAAAAAATTTAAACATAAACTACATATGAAGGAAAAAATAGAAAAATAAAAAACAGAAAATGAAAGCAAGTAATAGGTGTTAATGTGGTTTTGGGTATAAATTTACATAAAAATAAAAAAAAACTTATGGATATATAGAAAACAGTATTTTAAAAGAAAAGTATTAAACAAGAAACCATATTGAAGATCTTATCTTAGTGGAAAACAAGCAGAAAAATCTAAGCTAAACTTGAATTTGGTCAGAGACGGCATATCAAAGTGCCTTGCAACTTTCCAAAGTTATTTGTTGAACTTGAAACAGATAAAGTAATGGACTCTTTGATAGTCATCCTGAAAAAAGATAAATTTTTTTATATATAAAAGACTATTCACATGAAGATAGTAATTAATTTGTTATATGTTATATCATAAATTAACTTAATCAAATCCTTTAAAATTGCTTAACGTTTTTTTAGTTGTCCTTTTTAAATTAAAAAAATTATTTTAATCAACTTCAACACCTATCCATGTGAGAATTTGTTATAAATTTTGTGTACAAGTAAATAAAATAGTTGAATAGTTATAAAAGTGTAGATTATGGAGCAAATTTGCGAACAAGTGCGGTGGAACAAGTTTACTTTGCGGTGAAAGGTAAGTTGTTAATTTCTATCGTTTTTAATAATTGAGCTCCCAAATAATAATAATTTATGTATATCCTACGAAATCAATTAGTTTACCTAAACCAAGTTTACTTTAGCAGTTATATTTCGATTGGAGCATTTTATCAGGCAGTTTATAAACATAAAAGTTAACAAAGTATGAATCAGCATTTTTCCATTGGAGCATTTGATCAAGCAGTGTACATACATGAAAATTAACAAAGTAATAAATCAAACCAAAATATAATTTCTGTCCATATACTTCAAAATTAAATCACAAACACAGATCCATCAATATATAGCGTCAAATGGGAAATAAGAGCAACATAAAAAACTTATCTATAGTATATACACACATCAATTTTTTCAACTTTGATTAACTTATAAATTAGTACCTTTGCATGTTTTCACTGGAGCATTTTATCAAATAGTTTACAGGCATGAAAATTAACAAATAAATTCAAACTAAAATGTAATTTTTGTTCCTATACTGTAAAATTGAACCTGAGACCCACAGATTTATGAATCTAATAAAGAATGAAAGGTGAAATAGGAGCAACATAGAAAACTTACCAGATTTGACCCGTAAATGCAAGATGCCGTAACCAGAATGATTGAGAAGTGGTAGAGGAATGGACTGTTAGTAACACTTGCACTGGTTGATAGTGTTGGAAGTGGGTAGCATGCACACCTAAATCTCAGGTTGAAGAAGAGTCTTCAGAAAAAGAGAAGGGTAGGATTTGAAAATGATGCAGTGGAACGAGTTTTCTTTCCATTTTCTCGCCTTAGTTGGAGAGAAAAGTTTTGGGTGGGTCCCTTTCACTTTTTGCTACTGTTGTATTTTTTTCTTTACATTTTCTTTCATTCCCAAACAAGTGAAACATCATATTTCCTTCCTTTTTCTTTCCGCTCATGTTCAATTCCCCCCAATTTCCATCTAAACAAACACAGCATTAGCATATTTGCAAGTCACCAAGCAGTGGAGCACTGTTTCCTCTATTTCAGAGCAACACGGGTAGATTCTAGATGTTGACGGAAAGTAATGGTGAAAAAGATGGCAGACCAGGAGATGTTGATGGATGATCTTTCATAGGAAAATCTTGATTTTGTAGGGGAGAGCTAGCTTCCACAAGGTAACCCATACATCCTTCTATTTCATCAATTGGAGGTAAATCTTAATTGGGTCATGATTGAATTGGTATGCCACCAAATAGCCAGATGCAGTGTCATACTTTTCACCCTTATTCAATACCCACTGTAATTCATCAGCTCCAGGTTCAATTTTCAGAGACAATATTTTGTTAGCAATTTCTGCAGGGAAGCTTTCCTGGATCAATATCTGGTTCTACTGTTGGTTCTCTTTGAACAGGTCTTTAACCCAGGAAATAGGTTGTCCCAGGTATGGAATTTGTGAACCGTGCATGATAGTGAACAGATACGGATGAGGAAGCCATAGGTCTTTATAGATATGCAGTAGGGAGGTCGTGCCGATCTGCCAAGTTATCCCTTTTTCAACTACAGAGCGCCCCTCTAAAAGGCTTCTCCAACCCTATAAATGTGAGCTTTCTACATCTGCCTTTAGAGCATCAGTATATTTGTAGTACTTTTCTTTGAGTATTTTGGCTATAAGAGAATTAGGTTGTGTTACGATCCTCCAAAATTGCTTGCCCAATAAGGCTAGATTTTGTGCTTTAAGGTCTTTAAAACCCAAATTCCCTTCCCTCTTCGGTCTTGTCATTGTATTCCAAGTTATCTAAACTATACGCCTTTCACTCTCTTTTTGTCCCCACCAAAACTGTATGAGAATGCTGTGAATATCTGAGATTAGGCTATATGAAAGTCTGAAGTAGGGTAAAGTGCAAATTGAAATGCTTCTCCCACCGCCTTTAGGAGGACTTGTCTTTCCCCTGCCGAAAGGAGGTTGCGCTTCCACCCTTGGACCTTGTTACAGACTTTTTCTCTAACGAAACTGAAGTTTGCCCTTTTAGATTTAAACACAATAGAGGGTAAACCAAGATACATGTCCTGAGCTCCAATGTGGTTAATGTTTAATGCCTCTGCCAACTGAATCTGAATCGGGTCCGAGGCGTTGTTACTAAAAAATACTGTCAACTTGGCTAAATTAACCTGCTGCCCGCTAAAGCTCTGATAGGATGCTAGTAAATTAAGAATATTATCACAACTATCCATAGAAGCTTTACAAAACATAATAGATTCATTAGCAAGCAATAAATGGTTTTCTCTAGGATATCGCCTAGTCACTTGAATTCCTTGAACTGTATTGTTTTGTTCTGTTTTGTGTAACAAGAAGGAGAGTTCTTCTGCATAAAATTAAAAAAAGATAAGGGGATAGAAGAACTCCTTGATAGATACATCTATTTGGCTTAAAATATCCAAAAAGTTGACCTTCCACTACAATAGAATAAGAAACAGTAGTTACTAGTTCACGAACCTAGTTAATCCAAGCTTTTCTAGCATAAACCATAAAAAATACCACTCCACCTTATCATAGGATTTACTCATATCAAGTTTGACAACCATTTCTGCTGCCACGCCCTGTCACTTAGTTTTCAGATAGTGCATGTATTCATGGGCAATGAGAATATTATTGGATATGAGGCAGCCTTTAATAAAAGTACTCTGGTTAAGGCTTATTAGTTTAGGCATCATCCTTTGAAGTCTATGGACCATGACTTTAGAGATAATTTTATAGATAACCGAAGAAAGACTAATAGGTCTCACCTGAGTCATGGTACTAGCATGTGGAACCTTTGGAGTCAAATATATTTGGGTGTAGTTAAAGCCCTTTTTTTTCAATTGCAAATTTCGAACCGCTCTAAAGACATATCCATTAACAATGTCCCAGTAATTCTGAAAAAATTTAGCTGTCATACCATCATCACCAGGCACACTTTGAGGGTGAATACTAAATGTAGCTCTCTTGACCTCTTCTATAGTGATTGGGCTTCGAAGCCAATAGTTCATAGAAGCTGTAACTTTCGGCTCGAAATTTGTAAAGTATGGTTCAGGATTAGCTTGACAAGTAGAAGAAAAAATGCCCCTGAAATAACTCTTTACCACTTTGGCTATACCTACATTAGAGGTTGCAACTTTACCATTATCTCCTTCTAGTTTCCATATCTTGTTTCTCCTGGTTCTATTTCTGAATTTCTAATGAAAAAAATGTGTGTTCTGATCACCCGCTTATAACCATTTGATCCTAGACTTGGCTTTCCAGTACATTTCCTCATCATGAAATGCTAATTTCAGCTGCCTTTCTAATTCAATTAATTCTGGTCCCTCAAGAGTACCCTCTGTTCGAAGAGCTTCAAGTTGACCTTGGACTTGTTCAATTCTTTTTTTGGAGTTTGAGTTGCTGATTTGCTGCCACTGAACCAGTTTATGGCAATATTTTTTAATTTTCTGTGCCAACACGAACATTGCTGAACTCTCAACTCCTTTCTTCCACACTTCACTGATTATTTGTCGAACTTCTAGACTAGAGCACCATTTCTCTTGAAATTTAAATCTTCTTTTCGATTTTTCCATGGCTGGATTAGTATCAAGTAGGATAAGGGCATGGTCTGAACTAATTTCTAACAATGGTAGAACAGTAGCACGTGGATAGTTAATCACCTAACTAACTCCCCCAAGCATACGGTCTAATCTTTCCTAAATTAGAGCCTCTCCTTTATGCCTGTTAGAGCAAGTAAAAGGCCTACCTACCATATCCAAATCAACAAAAGAGTGAGCATTTATAAAGGAATTAAAAACATCAATTATCGAATGTGGTTTGAAACTTCTTCCTAATTTTTCATTTTGGGATGAAATAACATTAAAATCTCCCATGATTGTTACTGCTCCCTAAAATTGTTGGATAACCGAGCTAAGTTCTTCAAACTGATGAACTCGGGTTTGATCATTTGTACTCAGATAAACTCCAATCAACCCTACTCTATATGTATGCTTGAATCCACTACTTTTGCAGCAATGAAGTAGTGTGAATATTGTAATACCTGAACCACAACATCCTCCTTCCACCCAAGCGCCAAACCCCTAACTATTTCATTCGGGTTGTTAATGAAATAGTAGCTAAAACCTACTGCCCTCAATTTCATTTTCACACTTCGAGCTTGGTTTTAGTTTCGTAAAGAAAATCGAGCTCGGGGGAGTGAGATTTAGTAATCCCTTTAAGATTGTGGACTGGTAGGGGTCTTCCCAAACTCTGACAGTTCCAACTAATCAGCCCATGGTTCTCGGGGTGCCACTTGATGGGCTTCACCATCTCATTCCAATCCATGTTTGTCTCCAGACATACCTTCTTGTTCTGTTCCAAATTTTCATTCCTCCGTTTTCGCTAAGTAATGAACTCTCCCCGCTACCTCCTTGTCTCGCCAATTGTTTCACCTTTAAGATTTTCTTCCTTCCATTCCCAATTTCCTCTGTACTCTTTGTTTCTTGAATGATATTGAGAGTTGAAGTAATATCATCCAAGGTCAAAGGGTATTCATGCGTTGCTGGACTCTCACCCTCTTCCACAACTTTCTCCTTGCTGGCCTCTATCTCATCACTATCCAAACCATCTGATTCTCCCTTGTTGCTCCTGTTTCCACCACACTGAGATTAGCAAATCCGTCGAGCAACCAGGAGGGTGGTGGTTTCTTCTGAGGTTGAGGGTCAGCTTTAGCTTGATTTATATTTCTTGTTGGGTTTAGTTTCTCTTTCACTATAATCCGCCTTCCCATTTGATCCGCCTTGAGCCATTTACCTACCATGTCTTTTTTGATTTTGTTCGTAACTGTGTCTTCTAATAGAGCACCACATACTTTGGGCCTGTGGCCAAGGAGAGCACAATACGTGAAAAATATTCCGATCCTTTCATACCGTAAGCCAATTTTCATCAATTTCTGGTCATGGCTTTTTAGTTTCAAACTATCTCGCATGATCTTTTCTCCATCAATCATAATTTTTGCCTTAAGAATTTTGGACTCTTTTTCCCGGACATCAAACATGCCAACATCTAGAACATCTCCCAACTTCTTTCCCAGCTTCCTTCCCACTTCTAGAGTCTTACAGCATTCCGGCACTCCCTAGAATTGAACCCACATTAGGAACAACGTGATTTTTGACTCTGACGATGTATATGCTTCTGTCCACTCCTAACGTGCAAAATATAATATTTGAATAACCATGGGGCTCCTCTCTCAACTCTCAGTGCATCCACTTTGTCATAAAAAAGAATTGGAACTGGTTGCCTTCTTTTTCTGCGACCCTAAAGCCCTCAGGTTTATTCTAGATTGCGCACAATGCATTTTCCATAGTTCCCATGGAAAATGATCTTGTTGCAAAAATCTGCCCAACAAGCTTTTAGAACACGCTTTTACTTCGTTAGAGAAGTCTTTCTTCTCTAATTCCACTACATCCTCCTTATCTTCTTCATTGTTGGCTAAGTGTGGATCAAGATGCTTGTTTGTTGTTGCCATTCCAAACTGATCTGTGAGTAATCTAAGTTTTTGATTGAAAATTTGATTATACACTGTCCACTGAAGTATCTTATCAAAGTCTATATTAATTTTCTGCAGATTATATTTTACTTTCTTAATACTAATTTTAATTATAATCACTATCATATAGTTATTGATTAATGCATTCATGATTCACTTACCCAAACACACAGATGAAAATAGTAAAAAACCTATAACATTTCCATCGTCCTTCTTCGTTGCTCACTCGTTTTGATTTAACTTCGTCTTTTCTGGCTATTGTTGCATCTACTTCTCAATTCTAACCCTTAATTTGAGCTTCTATGTTCTAACCCCCTACTTTTGCTTTGTGTTTGTGCTTTTGTTGTTGGTTCAAGTCTTCCTTTTGCTTTATGCTTATGTTCTGCTTTATACTTGTTACATAATTGTGAAAGATCTGAATGTACTTATTATAATTTTTACTGTTATTTTAGTTTATTATGTGTTATGTGGTAAACTTGTTTAGTTTTTTTAAAATATAAATTCATAACAAGTAAACTCACGAGTTTACGAGTTGAGTCTATGAATCGAGTCTAGGTGAGTTTCACTAGTTTATTTAGACTCGCAAATTTGACAAACTTGATTAAGGATATCAAAGAATTGAACAAAAGGAAGATTAAAATGCAAAGGAGTGAAAGAGAAAGAGTGTTTGACATGAACAAAAGAGCTAAGATAATGGACTTATATGAGATAAATATATTTGAAGACGACGTGATTGAAGTGAAAAACTTTGGTAGAGAAGAAAGGTATTGCCATTTGCCAAGAGCTCAATTTAATTTTGTTGGAAGAATGAATCTTGAAAGTTAATAACTTGTTCACATTTTTACTATTTTGATTAGTTTTTGAAGGAGTTAAAGTACATCAATATGAGTTCCTTCCGAGAACTAAAGTTAGATCAGTTTTTAAAGGTTGTGAAAATCTTAGCAAGGCATAAATTACGTCCATGTCAATCTGTATTTGGTGTTGTGTAAATTTGAGTTTGAGAAAACCATGTATAAGACTATTTGGATTCGTAAATAATGACATTGTCTTTAATATGTTAGTATATGTGTATCATGTGAAAGCTAATGATAAAAGGTAGTTTTAGACAAGTTAGAATTCTGTTAGAAATGAGTTATTTAGAGTAGGAATTATTAGAGTTAGTAAGCTACACACACACACACACACACACACACACACATATCAAAACCTTTATCTGCCACAATGGTAAGAAAGAGTGTGCAATTTACGATGACCAATGAATAAGTAACAACCTCTCCCTCCATCATTCTTTTCTCTCTTTCCCTCTCTGTACCCTTTTACCCTTCTTCTTCAGATTTAGTTTTTTACATGGTGCGGTGAGCCATTGCCATTGCAATGATGACTTGATCTTGTTTTTGACCTTCTCTCCCTCTATTTTCTTTTTTTGTTTCTCTTCTCTTCAACTCACACGATAGATTCTGATAAAAATGTCATCACTGATATGCGAATTCTTTGTATAAAGTGTTGAGTTCTGATCACGAGTTCTGAAGAAGAAGATTCCATCAGTGAATTAGTGCATCTTCCATGGATGCAAATCAAAATTCTCCAATTGACGATTTAGAAGTTCAAGCACTCGTCACTCTTGTTTCTTGAGTTAAAGAAATCCTAACTATTGGTGCCAGAACCTCCGTGAATTTGATTATAGATCCCCCCATGCCCGTTCTTTCTTTACCCTGGTGAGCATCTAAGTGCTTCACTCATTTTTCTGGTTCTTGATAACAAGAACTATAATCATTAGAATAGGTGCAACAATTTAGTCATTTCTTGGATCACAGCTTCCTTGAGTCTGGATATTGCAAATAGTACCCTTTGGAATGGTGTTGCATACGATCTTTGGGATGAAGTGAAAAAATATCTTATCAAGGTGAAGTTTTTCGCATCACAAAATTGGATGAAGATCTATTTTCCACCAAGCAAGGTGACCTCAGTGTTGCCTCTTATTTCTCTAAGATGAAGAGCATTTGGGAAGAACTTGAAGTATTTCGACTAGTTTCAATTTGTGTGTGTACACCTTCTTGCTCTTACTTGAACACAATTCGTGGCTATAGGCAAGATACCTTTGTGGTTAGGTTCCTCCGTGGCCTTGATGAATAATACTCTTCAGCATGTTCTAATATCATGATGATAAAACCGTTATCCTCGATTGACACAACTTTCTCATTATTGTTGCAACAAAAGAGGCAACTTTTGGGAATTGACTCCCTGGATTCCACAAGAACTCTCATCAAGTTGTTGATAGGCAAGCCGGATTCACCCAGTCCTTGCATGGTCGAGGATGCAGTAGAGATCATAGAGGTGGCAGAGGCTATAGAGGTAGCCCCCCCAAACAATGCTCCTTTTGTGACAAGGCAGGGCATTTGGTTGATGTTTGCTACAAGAAACATAGAGTGCCTCCACATATCAAACAAAGAATGCTGCATTCTACTAACAGCATCACTGCCAAGCTAAAAAAGCCAGAGAGTAGTCACGACATTAATCACTACAAAAAAAGTGATGGACTTGGCACCTCATTTACATTGGAGCAAAAACAAGCTTTGCTAGCCTTGTTACAACAACAGGGAGCAACCAATTCTCATAAGTAAACAAGTTTTCACTGGCTATAGAATTCACACTTCCAAGTAAAAGTAACTCAACCAATCATGGTTCTTGGGTCATAAACACCGGGGCTACCATGCATGTCCTATTTCATCTTAATGCATTTCATTTATATAAAAACATCAATTCAAATAGAGTTAGATTGCCAAACAAACATATACTCATAGCTCACATCTCTGGTATTGTTAAATTTTCAGATTCTTTATATCTCACTAATGTGCTCTCTTTACATGATTTTGCATTAAATCTCATTTCCATCTCATTTCTCATTACTTCGCTTGATTGTCAATTTGGTTTTAACAAATTTGGCTGTAAGATACAAGATTACTTTACAATGAGGATGATTGGAACAACTGAGATCAATGATGAACTATATGCATTGACAAAGACACAGTTCCACAAATCCGATCACGTAACTCAAACATTATTGCATCTCATTCACAAACTACATGCACTAACCTCACTATACTTTGGCATCATAGGTTTGGCCATTTACCTTTCAATAATAAAGGAGGCCACTCAGATAAACATGCCTAAAACATCTTTTTTTAAAGATGTCTTTATGTTGTGTTTTAATTGGTTTTTGTATAATTTATTCGGTGTTCTTCATCACATATTATTAAATTTCTCAAAAGATTTTCTTTCCAAAAATAATAAAAAATATTTAATTTAGACTAAAACAAAATAGGTAATAGATTAATTATTAGATTTTTTTTAAAAGATTATTTACATAAAAAAATATATCACATTCATCAAAAATATATATATATAACAAGCTCTTAAAAAAATTTTATAAATAAAAAAATAATTAATTTTTATTCGTATAATATATAAAACAATTACTATATTATTATTATATTATAGATTAAAATTTACTGATTTAAATTTTGTTTTTATTTTTAATATAAGCATTAGAAATAAATAATTTTTTTATAACAAGATATAATGTAACAAAATATATATAATATTAATTAATTTTTAAAAAATTCTGAAAAGATATTTTTTTTAATAAAGTGTTATTAAAAAATTAACATTATAAAAACTAATTTCAACCAATATGATATAATAGGTTATTAAATATATTTAATACAAAACACATTGAATATAATTTTTTATTGAGTTTAAATTTTAAATAATTTTTAATTGAATTTCGAATATTTTTATTTTAAGGAGTTAGAATATTTTAACATTATTTTTTTCGTATCTTTTTAATTGAGTCTTTGATTTTTTAAATTATAAACCTTATTTATAATTAAGAGTAATATTTTAACACCACTAATTAGTCACACACATATAAAAATACAAGAACAATTCTATTGTCATAATTATAATCTAACTTTATAAGCAATACAATACAATGAAACTATATATAAGTAATATAACTAAATTTTATCTACATCTATAGTCACATTTCATAAATAATATAATTAAATCATATTTATGTTTATAATTAAAATATGAATAAAAATACAAAAAACTATCAGGATGGTTAATTTTTTTGTTCATAATTTTTTATTATTTTTTCTGTGAAAAATTTAATTATTTTAATAATTAATTATTTTTTAAAATATATAATTGAATAACACAAAAAAGTCTTATTAAGAGTAACTTATTTATATATGATTAAAAAATAATTGAATAATTATATACGGTAAAAAATTAATATTATGAAAAAATAAAAATAAAATTTATTTTAAAATTAAAAATAAAGTTTATTTAAAAATAAAATTAAAAATCATGATTTTTTTTTCTTTTTTCCAAAATTTATCTACGAGTAATTCTATAAATATTTTATCATGAATAAAAATATTAAACTCGTACTAAAATTTATTCTAATAAAATTTATTTTTATTCTACTAAACGTTAAATAAACTATTGAAAAGAATTTTGTTTTCTCCATTAGAGAAGAATGATAAACTTCCATACTTCTATTATGTTATGACAATAATTTGGCCTGATATTTTTTAATGTACATGTACATAATAATAATAATAATAATAATAATAAACAAGTATATCACAGTAAAAAAGGAAGCACGTCACCAAATAATTTATCATCCGAATTATATATGAATCAAATTGATAATACGAGGGCTAACACTACAAAAATCAATAACAAAGTTAGGGACTTACAAAACCTTTCTTAAGATCATAGAAAAAAAAACGTTTATATTTGTGTGATATATAAAACAATTATCATATTATTATTATTATTACATTATATATATATATATATATACATATGAGCAAAAAAAGTTCAACTGTTTTACTTTTAATATTTGATTAAATGTTCTTGTATTTAGTACTTTTTTTTTTTGCACTTTCTCTTAGTTAAAAATATAATCATTATAATTTTTTAATTATTATTGCTAGGGGTGTTTACAGATGGGATATAATCCGCACTAAACTCATTAGATCAAATTCGATATTCGCACTTTTTATGTTTAGATCAGATATCAAATATATCCATAAAATAAAAAATATAAAAAAATTTATTTTTATAAAAAAAGTCAATAATTTTTTCTGTTTACTTTTTTAAACATATTTATTTCTATCTGATTAGAGTGTAGATCCGATTCGATCCAATCCGATCATCTTACAGATCAGATCATATCCTCAAATTACAGATCAGATACGGATAAATACTGTGGATTTATATGAATATGATCTAATTTATGAACACCCCTAACTACTACTATAGGTTCATTGTTGCAAAAGAATCTTAATTACCATTAAAACAACTTAATTGTCAACAAAGAGATAATACTTATTGGTCTCTGAAATTATGTTCGTATTTCAATCTATAGTTGTAAAAATCGAACTGGATCGGCTGGTTCGACCGAAAAACTAGTAAACCGGATCCTAGTCCAGTTCGGTTTATTCCTTGGACCGTTTAAGGAATAAAATCGGTGTGAACTGGTAAGAACGGTGCAAACCGGTCTAACCGAACTGGTCTGCTTGAAAAAATTTTTAAAATGTCTCCACAAGGTCTCGAACCAAGAACCTTGAAGCAAAATCAACATTTACTTGCCACTTAGTCATTGCACTTCTAAATACTATATTTGACACATACTAATTATATAGTATACATAAATATCTAATTTAATTTAATTTTTATTTTTTCTATTTTTAAAATTAATTATATTTTAATTATATACCATTATTAATATAAATATAAATTCCATTAAAAATTTATTAATTTACTTGATCTATTTTATTGCTAGTATTGTGATTAAGGTTATTTGTTTTGATGTTAGTGTTAAAATCTACTGATATTATAGTTAGATGATAGGCTTTGTAAATTAATTATTTTTTTATTGTGTCAAAATAAGATACTATTGTAGTATTAAAATTTTATAATTTTTTTATATTAGTTATTTTTAGAAGTTGAGACTTGATTCTTCATAAAATGTTAGTGAAGATATGTATTTCAAATTTTAATTTTAAGTTTTTAACTATTTTATATTTTATATTTACATGAGACCGATTTTAGCGGTTCAACCAGTGATTTATCGGTTGAACTAATAAACCAGTGAACCAGTAGCTTGATCGGTTCGATCACTAGTTCGGTTCTAACAACTATGTTCAATCTAATTTCAAAAATTTCGATTTACTCAATTTAGTCTCCAAACTTAATAGTTATGACTCACATTGGTTCCTAATCTTATTTTTGTCACTGTCTCACAAAATCGTTAACGACATATTGAGATGGACTAACGACTGCTACATTATACATTCTAGCGACTATTTGATGTGACAATTGAAATTTTTTTACCTTATTTTTTATTTTCAACTAAACACTTAAAACCCTAATATGAGTCACGGATACCTAAGTTAAAAAATCAAACTAAGTAAATTGAAACTTTAAAAATCAGATTAAAGCTCGAATATAACTTCAAAACAAAACTTTAACTTATGTAGTGATTAATTTAAATGAGAATCAAATAAATCAAAATTCAACATAATTTTTATCAATGTTTTCAAATTCGAAATTTCTATACCAAAATTAACTAGGATTTTTCTTTAAATTAAAAATTTAATGAGATAGTGACTTTAATTATCTTAACCAATGTCCTAATTAATTACTTTTATGTCTTAAAAAAACTGTATATGAGAAGAAAATAATTAATTTGTCTACTTTAATAAATAGTTATTTTACTAAAATGAGAAACTATTTTTTTAAAATTTTTTAAGAACTAATTAATATTATATATATTTTGTTATACTATATTTAGTTATAAAAATTTTATTTATTTCTAATGCTTATATTAAAAATAAAAAAAAAATTAAATTAGTGAATCTTAATCTATAATATAATAATAATATAATAATTATTTTATATATTGTACGAATATAAATTAATTATTTTTTTATTTATAAAAATTTTAAAAGGCTTGAGCTCGTTATATATATATATATATATATATATATATATATATATATATATATATATATATATATATATATATATATATTTTGATGAATGTGATATATTTTTTTATGTAAATAATCTTTTAAAAAAATCTAATAGTTAATCTATTACCTTTTTTGTTTTAGTCTAAATTAAATGTTTTTTATTGTTTTTGGAAAGAAAATCTTTTGAGAAATTTAATAATATGTGATGAAGAACACCGAATAAATTATACAGAAACCAATTAAAACACAACATAAAAACATCTTTAAAAAAAGACGTTTTAGGCGTGTTTATCTGAGTGGCCTCCTTCAATAAATTGCATATTATGCATTAATTGTACCCTACAATTTAAAATTTCCAATTCAATAAAACTGAGTGTATATTCTTGTGATTCTTGTCACTATGCAGAGCAAAAAGCGAAAACCATTTCCTATTAGTGTCTCAAATTTAGTTTCTTGCTTTGAACTCATACATGTAGATATTTGGGGTCCACTAAGTACATCTAGCACTTTAGTTGATGATCATAGTAGATTTATATGAATTTTTCCTATGAAATTAAAATAAAAAATTGCTTTACTTTTACAAAATTTTTTCACCTTATTCAAAATTAGTTTGGTAAGACTGATGAGCGGATAATTTATACGCTTTTTGGCATTGTTTTTACATAGTTTTCAGCATGATTTAGTTAGTTTTTAATATATTTTTATTAGTTTTTAAATAAAAATCACATTTCTGGACTTTACTATGAGTTTGTATATTTTTCTGTGATTTCAGGTACTTTCTGGCTGAAATTGAGGGACTTGAGCAAAAACCAGATTCAGAGGCTGAAGAAGGACTGCAGATGCTGTTGGATTTTGACCTCCCTGCACTCAAAGTGGATATTCTAGAGCTACAGGAGTCCAAATGGCGCGCTCTCAATTGCGTTGGAAAGTAGACATCCAGGGCTTTCCAGAAATATATAATAGTCCATAATTTTTTCAAGTTTAGATGACGTAAACTAGCGTTCAATGCCAGCTTCCTGCCCTATTCTGGAGTTAAACGCCAGAAACAGGTTGCAAAGCAGAGTTAAACGCCAGAAACAAGTTATAAACTAGCGTTCAACTCCAAGGAAGACCTCTACACGTGAAAGCTTTAATGCTCAGCCCAAGCACACACCAAGTGGGTCCGAAAGTGGATTTCTGCATCATTTACTCATTTCTGTAAACCCTAGTAACTAGTCTGATATAAATAGGACCTTTTACTATTGTATTAGGCATCTTTTGTTCATCTTTAGATCATTTGGTACACGTTTAGGGAGGCTGGCCATTCGGCCATGCCTGGACCTTATTCTCATGTATTTTCAACGGTAGAGTTTCTACACACCATAGATTAAGGTGTGGAGCTCTGCTGTTCCTCATGAATTAATGCAAAGTACTATTATTTTTCTATTCAACTCAAGCCTATTTCTTCTCTAAGATATTCATTTGCACACAAGAACATGATGAAT
Organism: Arachis ipaensis; assembly: GCF_059453495.1. NCBI lineage: Eukaryota > Viridiplantae > Streptophyta > Magnoliopsida > Fabales > Fabaceae > Arachis > Arachis ipaensis. Next base: position 16,923,191 of record NC_142442.1, read on the forward strand.
GTGATGATTATGTGACGCTCATCACCATTCTCACTTATGAACGCGTGCCTGGCAACCACTTCCGTTCTACATGAAAACAAGCTTGAATGCATATCTCTTAGCCTTCTGATTCACGATCAGAGTCTTTGTGGTATAGCTAGAATTATTGGCGGCCATTCTTGAGATCCGAAAAGTCTAAACCTTGTCTGTGGTATTCTGAGTAGGATCTGGGAAGGGATGGCTGTGATGAGCTTCAAACTCGCGAGTGCTGGGCATAGTGACAGACGCAAAAGGATTACTGAATCCTATTCCAGTATGATCGAGAACCGACAGATGATTAGCCGTGCGGTGACAGTGCATTTTGGACCATTTTCACTGAGAGGACGGGATGTAGCCATTGACAACGGTGATGCCCTACATAAAGCTTGCCATGGAAAGGAGTAGGAATGATTGGATGAAGACGGCAGGAAAGCAAAGATTCAGAAGGAACAAAAGCATTTCTATATGCTTATCTAAAATTCTCACCAATGAATTACATAAGTATCTCTATCCTGTTTTATATTTTAATTATATTTTAATTATCAAATATCCATAACCATATGAATCTGCCTGACTGAGATTTGTAGATGACCATAGCTTGCTTCAAGCCGACAATCTCCATGGGATCGACCCTTACTCACGTAAGGTTTATTACTTGGACAACCCAGTGCACTTGCTGGTTAGTTGTGCGAAGTTGTGACAAAGAACTAAGATTATGAACGTGTGTATTAAGTTTTTAGCGCCGTTACCAAGGAATGAACGATCACGATTTCGTGCACCAAGTTTTTGGCGCTGTTGCCGGGGATTGTTCGAGTTTGGACAACTGACGGTTCATCTTGTTGCTCAGATTAGGTAATTTTATTTTAATTTTAAGCTTTTTATTTCTTATTTTCGAAAAATACAAAAAAAAATTTTTTTCTTATTTTTCGTTTTTCCCAAAATAATTTTCGAAAAAAAAAAACAAAAATTTAATAAAACCATGAAAACAAAAAAATTGATGTTTCTTGTTTGAGTCTAGTGTCAAATTTTAAGTTTGGTGTCAATTGCATCTTTTCAATTTCATTAAAGTTTTCGAAAACTCATGCATGATGTTCTTCATGATCTTCAAGTTGTTCTTGATGATCTTCTTTGTTTGATCTTTAAATTTTCTTGTTTTGCATCTTTTCTTGTTTTTCATATGCATTTTTAATTTGTAAGTGTCTAAACATTGAAAATTTCTAAGTTTGGTGTCTTGCATGTTTTTCTTTTCTTAAAAAATTTCAAAAATAAGTCTTGGTGTTCATCTTGATATTCAAAGTGTTCTTGGTGTTCATCTTGACATTTAAAGTGTTCTTGCATGCATTTTTATTTTGATCTTAAATTTTCATGTTTTGCATCATGTTTATATTTTTCTCTTTCTTCATTAAAAATTCAAAAATCAAAAAATATCTTTCCCATATTTCACTCATAAATTTCGAAAATTTTGATTTGATTTAGTCAAAAAGTTTTAAAATTTAATTTTTTCTTATTAGTCAAGTCAAATCTTCAATTTAAAAATTCTATCTTTTTCAAACCTTTTTCAAAAATCAAATCTTTTTCATTTATTTTTACATATTTTTTGAAATTTTTTTTAAATTGATTTTCAAAATCTTTTTCTTATTCTTACTTCATATTTTCGAAAATCTTACTAACATTTAATGTTTTAATTCAAAAAATTTTCAAGTTGTTACTTGCCTATTAAGAAAGGTTCAATCTTTGAATTTTAAAATCATATCTTTTAGTTTCTTGTTAGTCAAGTAATCAATTTTAATTTCAAAAATCAAATCTTTTTAATTTCCTTTTCAAATCCTTTTCAAATTAAATGTCAATAATTTCAATCATATCTTTTTCAGAAATCAATTTCAAAATGTTCTCTAACCTCTTATCTTTTCAAAATTGATTTTCAAAACCTTTTTCAATTAACCACTTAACTTTTTGTTTGAGTTTTAAAAGTTTTCTATCCCAATTATATCTTGTTCAAAACCACCTAACTAATTCTCTCTCTCTAATTTTCGAAAACCCCTCCCCTCTTTTTCAAAATTCTTTTTTAATTAACTAATTGTTTTAAATTTCAATTTTATTTTATTTCTTTTAATAATTTTCTAATTATAACTAATAATTAAAATAAAAACAAAAATATTTTCCTTTTCTTTTTAATTATTTTCGAAAATTTTCTCTTTTCCTTCCTCTATTCTTCTCTTCTTCTACTCACATAAAGGAATATCTATACTGTGACATAGAGGATTCTTTTTCTTTTCTGTTCTCTTCTTTTTCATATAAGCAGGAACAGGGATAAAGACATTCTTATTGAAGCTGATCCTAAACCTGAAAGGACTCTTAAGAGGAAACTAAGAGAAGCTAAAGCACAACCCTCTAGAGAGGATCTGACAGAAATTTTCGAAAAAGAAGGAGACATGGCCAAACCCAATAACAATGGTGGAGATGCAAGGAAGATGCTTGGTGACTTTATTGCACTCTCTTCTAACTTCTATGAAAGAAGCATCTCAATTCCTACCATTGGAGCAAACAACTTTGAGCTTAAGTCTCAATTAGTTTCTCTAATGCAACAGAATTGCAAGTTTCATGGACTTCCATCAGAAGATCCTTTTCAGTTCTTAACTGAATTCTTGCAGATCTGTGATACTGTTAAGACCAATGGGGTTGATTCCGAGGTCTACAGACTTATGCTTTTTCCCGTTTGCTGTAAGAGACAGAGCTAGAATATGGTTGGACTCTCAACCTAAAGATAGCCTGAACTCTTGGGATAAACTGGTCACGGCTTTCTTAGCCAAGTTCTTTCCTCCTCAAAAGCTTAGCAAGCTTAGAGTGGATGTTCAAACCTTCAAACAGAAAGAAGGTGAATCCCTCTATGAAGCTTGGGAGAGATACAAGCAACTGACCAAAAAGTGTCCTTCTGACATGCTTTCAGAATGGACCATCCTGGATATATTCTATGATGGTTTGTCTGAATTATCTAAGATGTCATTGGACCATTCTGCAGGTGGATCCATTCACCTAAAGAAAACGCCTGCAGAAGCTCAGGAACTCATTGACATGGTTGCAAATAACCAGTTCATGTACACTTCTGAAAGGAATCCTGTGAGTAATGGGATGCCTCAGAGGAAGGGAGTTCTTGAAATTGATGCTCTGAATGCCATATTGGCTTAGAATAAAATATTGACTCAGTAAGTCAATATAATTTCTCAGAGTCTGAATGGATTGCAAGCTGCATCCAACAGTACTAAAGAGGCATCTTCGGAAGAAGAAGCTTATGATCCTGAGAACCCTGCAATAGCAGAGGTGAATTACATGGGTGAACCCTATGGAAACACCTATAATACCTCATGGAGAAATCATCCAAATTTCTCATGGAAGGATCAACAAAATCCTCAACAAGGCTTTAATAATAGTGGAAGAAATAGGTTTAGTAATAGCAAGCTTTTTCCATCATCCACTCAACAACAGACAGAGAATTCTGAGCAGAATCCATCTAGCTTAGCAAATATAGTCTCTGATCTATCTAAGGCCACTCTAAGTTTCATGAATGAAACAAGGTCCTCCATCAGAAATTTGGAGGCACAAGTGGGCCAGCTGAGTAAAAGAATCACTGAAACTCCTCCTAGTACTCTCCCAAGCAATACAGAAGAGAATCCAAAAAGAGAGTGCAAGGCCATAACTTTACTTGGTGTGGCCGAACCCAGAGAGGAGGAGGAGGACGTGAATCCTAGTGAGGAAGAACTCCTGGGACATTCAGTGACCAATAAGGAGTTTCCCTTTGAGGACCCAAATAAATCTGAGGCTCATACAGAGACCATAGAGATTCCATTCAACCTGCTTCTTCCCTTCATGAGCTCTGATGAGTATTCATCCTCTGAAGAGGATGAAGACATTACTGAAGAGCAAGTTGCTAAGTACCTTGGTGCAATCATGAAACTGAATGCCAAATTATTTGGTAATGAGACTTGGGAAGATGAACCTCCCTTGCTCACCAATGAACTGAATGCATTAGATAGGCAGAAATTACCTCAAAAGAAACAGGATCCTGGTAAATTCCTAATTCCCTGTAACATAGGTACCATGACCTTTGAGAAGGCTCTGTGTGACCTAGGGTCAGGCATTAACCTTATGCCACTCTCTGTAATGGAAAAACTTGGAATCTTTGAGGTGCAAGCTACTAGAATCTCATTAGAGATGACAGACAACTCAAGAAAATAGGCTTATGGACTAGTAGAGGACGTGTTAGTAAAGGTTGAAGGCCTTTACATCCCTACTAATTTCATAATCCTAGACACTGGAAAGGATGAGAATGAATCCATCATCCTTGGAAGACCCTTCCTAGCCATAGCAAGAGCTGTGATTGATGTGGATAGAGGAGAGTTGGTCCTTCAACTGAATGAGGACTACCTTGTATTTAAGACTCAAGGATCTCCTTCTGTAACCATGGAGAGGAAGCATGAAAAGCTTCTCTCACTGCAGAGTCAACCAAAGCCCCCACAGTCAAACTTTAAGTTTGGTGTTGGGAGGGCACAACCAAACTCTAAGTTTGGTGTTGGGAGATTCCAACAATGCTCTGAACATCTGTGAGGCTCCATAAGAGCTCACTGTCAAGCTATTGACATTAAAGAAGCGCTTGTTGGGAGGCAACCCAATGTTATTTAATTATATCTATTTTATTTTTATTGTTATTTTGTGTTTTATTAGGTTAATGATCATGTGAAGTCACAAGAACAACTGAAAAATTAAAAACAAAATAAAAAACAGCAGAAGAAACAGCACACCCTGGAGGAAGAGCACTCTCGCGTTTAAATGCCAGAAACAAGCATCTGTCTGGCGTTTAACGCCAGAAACAAGCACCAAGCTGGAGTTTAACGCCAGAAACAAGCATCAACCTGGCGTTAAACGCCAGAAACAAGCTATATCTGGGCGTTTAACGCCAAAAACAAGCAGCAGTCTGGCGTTAAACGCCAGTATTGCATACAAAGGGAGTTTTGCATGCCTAATTAGAGCAGGGATGCTAAGTCCTTGACCCCTCTGGATCTGTGGACTCCACAGGATTCCCACCTACCCTAACTCTCTCTCTCACACCTTTTCATAACACTCCTCCCCAAATACCCTCCACCAATCACCTCAATCACTCTTCCCCATCACCTCTTCACCACTCACATCTATCCTCTCTTCCCCAAAAACCCTACCTACCTACAAATTCAAATTCATTTCCCACCCAAACCTAACCCCATGACCGAACCCTAAACCCCCCCACTCCTATATAAACCCCTCATTCCTTCTTCATTTTCACACAACACAACCCTTTCTTCTTCCCCTTGGCCGAATACACACCTCTCTCCCTCTCCTCCATTTTTCTTCTTCTTCTCCTTCTTTCTTTCTTCTTTTGCTTGGGGACGAGCAAATATTTTAATTTTGGTGTGGTAAAAGCATTGCTTTTTATTTTTCCATAACCATTAATGGCACCTAAGGCCAGAGAAACCTCAAGAAAGAGGAAAAGGAAGGCAATTGCTTTCACCTCTGAGTCATGGGAGATGGAGAGATTCATCTCAAAGGTCCATCAAGACCACTTCTATGAAGTTGTGGCCAAGAAGAAAGTGATCCCTGAGGTTCCTTTCAAGCTAAAAAAGAATGAGTATCTGGAGATCCGACATGAGATCCGAAGAAGAGGTTGGAAAGTTCTCACCAACCCCATTCAACAAGTCGGGATCTTAATGGTTCAAGAGTTCTATGCAAACGCATGGATCACTAGAAACCATGATCAAAGTGTGAACCCGAATCCAAAGAATTAGCTTACCATGGTTCGGGGGAAATACTTAGATTTCAGTCCGGAAAATGTAAGGTTGGCGTTCAACTTGCCAATGATGCAAGAAAACGCACGCCCCTATACTAGAAGGGTCAACTTTGATCAAAGGTTGGACCAAGTCCTCATGGTCATATGTGTAGAAGGAGCTCAATGGAAAGTTGACTCAAGAGGCAAGCCGGTTCAATTGAGAAAACTGGACCTTAAGCCTGTAGCTAGAGGATGGTTGGAGTTTATTCAACGCTCAATTATTCTTACTAGCAACCAGTCTGAAGTTATTGTAGACCGGGCCATCATGATCCATAGCATCATGAATGGGGAGGAAGTGGAAGTTCATGAAATTATACCTCAAGAACTCTACAAGGTGGTTGACAAGTCCTCCACTTTGGCAAGGTTAGCATTTCCTCACCTTATTTGCCACCTATGTAATTCGGCTGGGATTGACATAGAGGGAGACATCCTCATTGATGAGGACAAGGCCATCACTAAGAAAAGGATGGAGCAAACAAGAGATTATGGACCTCAACAAGAGCATGAGGAAATTCCTCACCATGAAATTCCTGAGATACCTCAGGGGATGCACTTTCCTCCACAAAACTATTGGGAGCAAATCAACACCTCCCTAGAAGAATTAAGCTCCAACATGGGACAACTAAGGATGGAGCACCAAGAGCACTCCATCATTCTCCATGAGATTAGAGAAGATCAAAGAGTTATGAGGGAGGAGCAACAAAGGCAAGGAAGAGACATAGAGGAGCTCAAGAGCACCATTGGTTCTTCAAGAAAAGGAAGACGCCACCCTCACTAAGGTGGACCCGTTCCTTAATCTCCTTGTTCTTATTTTTCTGTTTTTCGTTTACTATGCTTTATGTTTTATTTATGTTTGTGTCTTCACTATATGATCATTAGTGTTTAAGTGTCTATGTCATAAAGCTATGAGTGTCCTATGAATCCATCACCTTTCTTAAATGAAAAATGTTTTTAATCACAAAAGAACAAGAAGTACATGAATTTCGAATTCATCCTTGAAATTAGTTTAATTATTTTGATGTGGTGACAATACTTTTTATTTTCTGAATGAATGCTTGAACAGTGCATATGTCTTTTGATATTGTTGTTTATGAATGTTAAATATGTTGGCTCTTGAAAGAATGATGAAAAGGAGAAATGTTATTTGATAATCTGAAAAATTATAAAAATGATTCTTGAAGCAAGAAAAAGCAGTGAAGAACAAAGCTTGCAGAAAAAAAATAAATGCAAAAAAAAATAATAAAAGAAAGAAAAAGAAAAAGCAAGCAGAAAAAGCCAAGAGCTCTTTAAACCAAAAGGCAAGAGCAAAAAGCCAATAGCCCTTAAAACCAAAAGTCAAGGGTAAAAAGGATCCAAAGCTTTGAGCATCAGTGGATAGGAGGGCCTAAAAGAATAACATCCTGGCCTAAGCGGCTAAACCAAGCTGTCCCTAACCATGTGCTTGTGGCGTGAAGGTGTCAAGTGAAAACTTGAGACTGAGCGGTTAAAGTCGAGGTCCAAATAAAAAAGAAGAGTGTGCTTAAGAACCCTGGACACCTCTAATTGGGGACTCTAGCAAAGCTGAGTCACAATCTAAATAGGTTCACCCAATTATGTGTCTGTGGCATTTATGTATCCGGTGGTAATACTGGAAAACAAAGTGCTTAGGGCCACGGCCAAGACTCATAAAGTAGCTGTGTTCAAGAATCAACATACTGAACTAGGAGAATTAATAACACTCTGAATTCTGAGTTCCTATAGATGCCAATCATTCTGAACTTCAATGGATAAAGTGAGATGCCAAAACTATTCAGAGGCAAAAAGCTACTAGTCCCGCTCATCTAATTGGAGCTAAGTTTCATTGATATTTTGGAATTTATAGTATATTCTCTTCTTTTTATCTTATTTGATTTTCAGTTGCTTGGGGACAAGCAACAATTTAAGTTTGGTGTTGTGATGAGCGGATAATTTATACGCTTTTTGGCATTATTTTTACATAGTTTTCAGCATGATTTAGTTAGTTTTTAATATATTTTTATTAGTTTTTAAATAAAAATCATATTTCTAGACTTTACTATGAGTTTTTGTATTTTTCTATGATTTCAGGTACTTTCTGGCTGAAATTGAGGGACTTGAGCAAAAATCAAATTCTGAGGCTGAAGAAGGACTGCAGATGCTGTTAGATTCTGACCTCCCTGCACTCAAAGTGGATTTGCTGGAGGAGTCCAAATGGCGCGCTCTCAATTGCGTTGGAAAGTAGACATCCAGGGCTTTCCAGCAATATATAATAGTCCATACTTTTCCCGAGTTTAGACGACGCAAACTGGCGTTCAACGCCAGCTTCCTGCCCTATTCTGGAGTTAAACGCCAGAAACAGGTTGCAAAGCAGAGTTAAACGTCATAAACAAGTTATAAACTGGCGTTCAACTCCAAGGAAGACCTCTACACGTGAAAGCTTCAATGCTCAGTCCAAGCACACACCAAGTGGGCCCGGAAGTAGATTTCTGCATCATTTACTCATATCTGTAAACCCTAGTAACTAGTTTGATATAAATAGGACCTTTTACTATTGTATTAGGCATCTTTTGTTCATCTTTAGATCATTTGGTACACGTTTAGGGAGGCTGGCCATTCGGCCATGCCTGGACCTTATTCTCATGTATTTTTAACGGTAGAGTTTCTACATACCATAGATTAAGGTGTGGAGCTCTGCTGTTCCTCATGAATTAATGCAAAGTACTATTGTTTTTCTATTCAACTCAATCCTATTTCTTCTCTAAGATATTCATTCGCACACAAGAACATGATGAGTGTGATGATTATGTGATGCTCATCACCATTCTCACTTATGAACGCGTGCCTGACAACCACTTCTGTTCTACATGAAAACAAGCTTGAATGCATATCTCTTAGCGTTCTGATTCACGATCAGAGTCTTCGTGGTATAGGCTAGAATTATCGGCAGCCATTCTTGAGATCCGGAAAGTCTAAAACTTGTCTGTGGTATTTCGAGTAGGATCTGGGAAGGGATGGCTGTGACGAGCTTCAAACTCGCGAGTGCTGGGCGTAGTGACAGACGCAAAAGGATTACTGAATCCTATTCCAGTATGATCGAGAACCGACAGATGATTAGCCGTGCGGTGACAGCGCATTTTGGACCATTTTCACTGAGTGGACGGGATGTAGCCATTGACAACGGTGATGCCCTACATAAAGCTTGCCATGGAAAGGAGTAGGAATGATTGGATGAAGACGGCAGGAAAGCAGAGATTCAGAAGGAACAAAAGTATTTCTATACGCTTATCTGAAATTCTCACCAATGAATTACATAAGTATCTCTATCCTGTTTTATATTTTAATTATATTTTAATTATCAAATATCCATAACCATATGAATCTGCCTGACTGAGATTTGCAAGATGACCATAGCTTGCTTCAAGCCGACAATCTTCGTGGGATCGACCCTTACTCATGTAAGGTTTATTACTTGGACGACCCAGTGCACTTGCTGGTTAGTTGTGCGAAGTTATGACAAAGAACTAAGATTATGAACGTGCGTATTAAGTTTTTAGCGCCGTTACCAAGGAATGAACGATCACGATTTCGTACACCAAGACTATAAAGCTTTTAGATCCGATATTGGCAAAGAATTTCAACTTGAAGAATTTTAACAGTTTAAAGAGGATATTGCACCAAAGATCTTCTGTAGAAACTCCCCAGCAAAATAGTATTGTAGAGAGGAAACACTAGTATCTCTTGCAAGTCACAAGAGCACTTTTGTTTCACTCATCAGTACCCAATTGCTACTAGGATTATTCTTTATCATATGCAACCTTAATTATTAATTTCCTTCCAAGCATTTTACTCAAAAATGAAAGTCTATTCGAACTCGTATATAAAAAATTACTTGATTTTCCAACTTTTAAAGTTCTTGGCAGCCTGTTTTATATTTCAACTCTCAAATGATAGGAAAAAGTTAGACCTAAAGGTAAGAAAATGGGTTTTATTTAGACTTTAAACAAGGTACCAAGGGATTCTTCACTCTAGATATCAAAACTAATACTTTGTATGTATCTAGGGATGTCACTTTCTATGAGCACATCCTATCATTTAAGGTAATACACTTGGATGAAAATAAAAATAATTTCCACTCTACTAAGCCAAACACTATCTAACTGAATAATGAGCACTCACCCCTTGCATTTGACACTCTCTTTGATTATGCATTACACTCCTCATGTAGTTGGCCTTCCCATTCACCCACCTAACAATTTTCACTCCACCACCCAGCTCCTATCTCCCCATATCACCCTGATGACACGTCATCTTAAGCGGTTTTTAAAGTCTTTTCTTATTCATTTTCTTAGGTTTCAATCAAATTTCTTATATTTTCTAATAGAAATTAATAAATAATCAAATATTTAGAGTTGTGTTAGTGTTTTAATGGTTTTAGGAGTTTTTAGCCCAAAAATAATAAAAAATCAAAGAAAAATTTCAAAAACAGCAAAAGCATAGCCTAAAGAAGAAAAGTGTGGCCTAAGGAATCAGAAGCGTGTCCCAAAGGCCTCCCTTCACTTCTCACCTCCACCTTACGGCCCATGCCCCACGCCTGGCGGGTGCATGTATCTGGAAGTGTGAATTCTAGGCTTTTGCCCAATTTCTTCTAATACAAGCCTAACTTAAAACTAATCACAACTTTCAGGAAGCAATAATTAAGGCCCAAGCTTAATTATTCACATCATTAGAAGCCTTAATCACATCATTAAAGACTTTAGAAAATTAGTTATTAATTCCTTCTAGAAACATAAGGGAGTTGGTTCATTTAGAATTTGAATTATTGTTTTGAATTTGAATTCATAAGTCAGTAATTAGTTAGCTTATCTTTCTCTCCAAAAAATATTATTAGGATAGTTATCTGATCTTTCTCTTTGAAAGATAAGATCAGTTTAGTTTAAATTTTAAATTCTAGAATTATGATATAAATAAGTGAACCTTGTTCATAAGGAGGGAGATCCAGCTCCTTTGTAAACACTTCTTCATGTTTTTCTTTCACTTTTTCATGAGTAACTAATCTTTTGTCAAAGAGTTAGAAGCTCTGTTTATGTTTTCTATGGGTTATTAATCAACGTTTATTTTTTTAAAGTTTTTCATTGATCTATTTTATGATTGAGTTATTCGTTGTTCATTCAGAGTAGTGGTATCAAAAGGTATGCTAATCTCTTTTGAATTCTTTTATTATAATTGAAAATTTTGATATTTGAATTAAAGCATGAAAACTCTTTCACATGACTTTTGGAATTCGGTTTTTGGAATTCGGCTAGGAATAGTGGTTCAATTAGTGTGTGGCACATACATGATTTTCAATCACTCTAATTTTGAATAAGCGACATATAATTCGGATTAGAACAACTTTTGAAAATTGTGTTTTCTTTTAAGATTTAATTGGATAGGACTAGCTTGAATACGTGACATATAGTTCAACCTAAGGACTACTTTTAAATCTTATTTGAATTTAAAATCAGTTTTTGTACTTAATCTCTTGCTTAATTAATTGATGACTAATTAATGCTTGAGAAACTGAGGAGCCAAGAAATTGGAAATTAGTTACTAAAGATTTTGTCGTAAAAGATCTTTTCAAACTTCAAGATAAGTGAACAAGGTTTGATTTCTCTAAAAATATAAACATCTTCGAAACCCTTGACTCTCACCATCATTATCTTTTCTCAAATCATCATTCAAGTTCACTGTCCGTGGTATTCAAGCATTCAAGATTCTCAAAATTAAACTCTTAGCAAGATACACTCTTGCCCTCCTCATCATCTAGGTTTTATTAATCTAATTAGGTTTTTAATATGATATTTGTTTGTTCAATCCTTTAATCCTTACGGGAATGATATCCACTCATCGTAATATTACTTGAACGATCTGGTGTACTTGCCGTATCCGTGAGCTTCAATTTTTGCTCATCACACCCAACTCACACCAACATCATACTAGCACACAGTACACACCACAACCACCATCTCTCCGAAGGCCAATTAGGAATAGAAAAGCACCAGCATATCTTAAGAACTGTCAATGCTTCAATACATCTATTGAGATAGTTGAGTCTAATTCATCAAGGTATCCAATTTCAAACTTCATGTCCTATCATAATTTGTCTCACTCACACCACACACTAACCGTAGCAATTGAGATCTCAACTGAACCAAAACATTATGAGGAGACGATTGCTGAATATTGTTAGAAGCAAGCTATCTCAACTGAGTTAGAAGCTTTGGATGCAAATAAGACTTGGGTTCTCACTCTTTTACCTCTTGGAAAGAAATTCATTGGATGTAAATGGATTTTTAAGCTTAAATTGAAGTTGGATGATTCAATTAAAAGACACAAAGAACGGTTAGTTGCAAAGGGATACACTTAACGGGAGGGGTTTGATTTTTTTGACACATTCAGCCTCGTAGCCAAGATGACAACTCTACGTATTTTGTTAGCTACGTTGCTGCCAAACAGTGGCACTTGCATTAGTTAGATGTTAACACGATTTTTCTACATGGAGATTTAGATGAGGAGGTATATATGAAATTCTTGAAGGTCTAAATTCCTAAATCTGGTCTGCTATGCAAGCTCAAAAAATATCTATATGGTTTGAAACAAGCAAGTAGGCAATGGAATGTTAAGCTCATCACTATGCTACTTTCTCATAGATACTCTCAGTCTAAGAATGACTATTCTCTTTTTACAAGGAATACAAAAGACAAATTTACGTTATCAATATTATACTCACTCGTAATGATTTACAACAAATTGAGCTTACTAAATCCAGGATACATAAAGCTTTTTGTATTAAAGACATTGGAGTTTTGAAATTCTTCTTAGGCTTAGAGATTGCTAGAAGTAGTAAAGGTGTTATTGTTCATCAAAGGAAATATGTGTTAGACTTGCTCGAAGACTATGGCATGACTAATTACAAATCTATTTCAACCCTTATGGACTATTCCACTACGTTAGGAAAGAAGTCTGCCCCTATTTGGATGTTGCTGCCTATCGAAGGTTAATTGGACTGACGAATCGGGTTTTTCTATCGGTAAAGAAATATAAAAATATGATCGCATTGTAAGTATAGCTTCTAAACCAACAGAAAATCCTTTCGTACAAACGTTTTGGTTGTCACAAGTAATAAACCCCTTTAAAATTGATAACCGAAGTATTTAAACATCGGGTTGTCTTCTCAAAGAACTGCAGGGAGGTGTTCTTATTATTGGTTATGAGTTTTGTAAATTGGAAGTTTTGAAAGTAAGGAACAAGTAATTTAAATGACAAGTAAAATAAATAAATAACTGTAAAATAAACTCTTGGCAAGATATGAAAATTAGAAATCCTATCCTAGTTATCCTTATCAATGGTGATGAGAATTATATTTTGCTCCCACTAAGTCAACCTCTAACTATGAAGGTAAGTCAAGTGGATAAATCAATTTAACACCTAAAGTCCTAGTCAATTCCTAAGGAAAGACTAGAGTTATAGGAATTTAAATCAATCGACAAAGATAACAATTATCAATCACGATGAGTTTGACAACTCAAGAGTTACCAATTAATCAATTTAAGCCAAGAATATAAAAAGCTAAATAAGAATTATAAATCTGGAATACCTCAGTTTATATTAAATAAAGAAAATCCTAACATGAATGACTCATAAGCCAATTTGGCAACATAAGTAATTAAATGAGAGCATTAAAGTATCTGAAAGTAAAAGAGAAATATAAAGTAAAAGAAATATTGAGCCTGATGAAGAGTTGAAATCCTAAATCCTTTAAGAGGAATCCTAATCCTAAAACCTAAGAGAGAGGAGAGAACCTCTCTCCCGAAAAACTACATCTAAATTGTGAAAAGTGAATAATTGAATGCCTTTCCTGAATGGATGCATTCCCCCACTTTATAACCTCTAATCTCTGCTTTCTGTACTTGGATCTGGGTCAAAAAGGGTTTCAGAAATCGCTGGGAGCGTTTTCTGTAGTTTCTGGTGTGTGGCGTCTGTCACGCGTCAGCATGGGTCACGTGGTCGCGTCATCTGGGATTTTTCCTTTTCACGCGTTCGCTTTAGTCACGCATACACATCATCTGCATTCTGCTCAAGGCGCGCGTCCGCGTCAGTCACGCGTTCGCATCACTGCCTTTTCGCGCTAGGCACGCGGCTGCGTCGTCCATGCGTTCGCGTCGCTGCCTATTTCTTCAAAAACTCAATTTTGTGCTTTCCTTCCATTTTTGTATGTTTCTTTTCCATCCTTTAAATCATTCCTGCCTTAGGAGATCTGAAAATACTCAACACATAAATCACGGCATCAAATGGTAATAAAAGGTAATTAAAATAATTATTTTTAAAGCATAGGAAACATGTTTTTCACATATATCACATAATAAGGAAGAGAAAGTAAAACCATGCAATTTCACATGAATAAGTGGGTGAGGGATTGAATAAATCACTTGAATTGAGCACAAAATATATCATAAAATATGGGTTTATCAACCTCCCCATACTTAAACAATAGCATATCCTCATGCTAAATCCAAGATAAAGAGTAAGGTAAGGTTAAAGTGGTGGAATCTCATGCAATGCAATCTATTCTAAATGCAACTACCTAAATGAATCATGCAATTCTAATTGTTATTTATTTGTATATAAAGCTTACATGTAGTTAGGTTAATTCATATTCTCAAGGAATCATATATGCATTGCCAAACCTTAGATAATGTTAAAGCACTTTTACAATTGAGATGGGTAAAAATATTTCACAAACTTGCAAGACAATTAACAGTTAAGCAGAGATATATGGTGATGAGCTATTGAACCCTCACTGAAATTTGTGTTTACTCTCTAGTCACTCAGTGTTTATTGGGATAATCACTCTATTCTTTTTCTATTCTTTCTTTCTATAACTTTGTTCTTCATCTAACCAATCAACAATTATAGAATACAGACATACAAAAATTATGAGGTCTTATTCAAGGTTGTAATGGGGCCAAGGTAAAGGTAAGGGTATATGTATAAGGCTAAGTGAGCTAATAAGCGAATCCTGGATTAGTCTAAGATCTCACCTAACATACATACTTTATAAATCAAAGTTTCTTAACCTATTTGCCCAAAATTTTCCACTTTGTATTGCAAGCACATGCATTAACTTTAATTTTGCCCCATGTGCATTGACTCTTTTTATTTTGTAATTGGGGAATTTTTGTATCTGTAACACCCTCACTATCAAAAGTCACGCTTCCGGCTGCGCTACTCTGATAGCAAGAAGTATTACGACTACTTTACATACTAAATACTAAAATAGGAGCCTGTGACTCAACACTGTATCGCTGATTTCTTAGAAAAACCCGAAATTAAACACTTTATCTTAAGAAAAATACAAACAGGAATAAGATTCATATATAAGACTCCTTACATAATAACTCATAATATAATATACATATCAAACATACAATTCCTATCCCTCTTACAAACTCGTAATAACAAAGACGAGGGAAGAAAATAATCTAATTAACACAATATTTTATAAACCAAACGCAGTATATCTCTTCTTAATACTTCTTCATCCGGTTCCTGAAAAGGTAAAGCTGTAGGGGGGTGAGAACCTAACCACATGGTCTCACCACGAAGTTTCAAAGTTGTCATAAGAAGATATTTAATAAGAAAACTGTTTTTAAACTCAGTGATTATCATTGCCTTATGAATCTTTTTAAATCAATAGGAAATCGTTCAAAACCCTTTTCAAAGAAACAATGTTTAGTCTTTCAGAAATCCAAAATCTTTCCTTTCTTATAAGAAAATCTCAATAAAAAATCAACTACGAAATCAAACAACACAATCATTAATTCAGCATCCAAGTTCATTCTCAAATGTAGCACGCCAGAACAAACACAGGCAAGACAGACAAGGAAAGCACAAGTAGGTAGCAGTTACAGCAAATAGTTCAAGTAGCAGTTAAGAACAGTTTAGCAATTAGGCAAACCAAAACAAGTTCAAACCCAAGCAAAGCATACAAATGCATATGATGCATGCCTGTCCTATGGCTGATGAGGCTCATCTGTCGGTTATCCAGCCAACCCGACAAGTCTGAATTGTCCTTAGACCGTCCCCCGACGTGCATCCCCAAGAGTCTATGCATAGCTTTTTCTCAAATAATCAATATTACTCAATGGGGGTATCATTCCCGGGAATTTATATAGTGCCCGGTCACACTTACGTCGTAGGGTCAACAGAGTATCGAGTTTTCAACCTGGTACACGTGGTGGCAAGCCACGGCACTTAATCCAGGGAACCTCGTATCTCAGATATTTCAAATTCATAAGCCATGTGAATAATTCAAAGTTCACATCTCAATATTCTCAACATCATAATCATTCATCAATCCAAATCTCATTTCCAAGTTCATTTCAAAGCCATATTTCAAATAAAATCCTCATCATCCTCTTTTTCATTCTGTTCGTTAACAATCTCAAATCCAAAACAAAATTCTTTCTTTGATAGACAAATCAATCTTAAAACATATAATGTTTAAAAAAAACAAATCTTTTTAATTAATTACTTTAAATAAAACTTTCAATTTCATAAAATTTCGGCAGCATCTCCTCTAAAACTCGGACACTGCCACCCTTTTCGGGTCCCATCCAAACATTTATCAAACCTTTCCAAAACCTCAATCATTTTCCAAGATTCGGTTAGTTCCAATATCAAATAATTTTCAAAGCAAATCAGTGCCCATAATAAATCTCTTTTTAAAATCAAACCAGCTCAAATACTAAATCATTTATAAAGTCACTAACTCAAAATTAAACCATTTCCAAAACCAATTCCTTTACATCATCAAAAATGGCTTCAAAACCAAGAAAAGTCATTTTTCATAATAATCAACTAAATAACCTTTCAAACTAATTTCTTTTCAGCAATCACAAACTACTCAAGCAGTCAAGCAATCAGTCATTCAGTCCAGCAAACAACCACATTTAGAAGACAATTATAATCGCAGGCATATATTCTCTCACATTAATATCTATTTATCACAACTCTGTAATATAAATTAGATTTTAAGAAAAACCCTACCTCAAAGAATCAATCTCGCAGCGATTTTAACGCGATAAACCCTCTTTTCACCTTATTCTGCAGCAGCTACATCATGATTTGTATTCTAAGCACCCTCTGCTAGCGGAGAAGAACGGCAAGCAAAAATAACGACCGCAAATACAGCAGCTCTAGGTAACAGACAAAATAAACACAACCAAGCAAGGCAAAGAGGAACATTACGTACTAATAAAACAGAGTCGGAATGGAGTATTATGGCGAGATAAAGTACAACAGAATTTGTCTTACCAGAAAAGAAACAAGAAAATGGGGAACGGAGAAGCTATAGCTTCGACAACATTTCCTTTCAACAATCAGAACGGCGAATAAGGGCACAGCCGAGCAGAAATGGCAAGCCAATGGCGGTGGTAGGATTAATCTGAGTGATTAAGGCAGCAGAGACACCAATAATAATCAAAATAGTGGAACAGAATAAAAATGGAACAGGGTTCAAGAAAGCAAGAAACAGGGTTACCGGTGAATCTGGCCCGGAAGGCAGTAGCGTAAGCAAGGTTTCCCCTCGACGGTGAGAAGCGGCGGTGGCACGCGGCGGTGGCAACTCTGGCGACGACAAGGCGTGGCGGTGGCTGCACAGTAAGGAACAGCGGCGCAACACTTTTCCCTCTCACCTGCAACTCTCTTTCTCTCACTAATGAGCTCGACGGCAACGGACATGGAAGCTTCTCGGACGGCGATAGAGGCGCGAACGGCGCCGATGGGCTCCTACTCAGCGGGCTCGGCGGCGGCGCGGGGAGGACGACGACGGCGACTGGGTGGCGCGACCCACTCCTTCTCGCGGCTCTCTCTCTCTTCGTCGTTGACTAGCGATGGCGGCTTGTGGCGGATCGGCAGCGACGGCGACTCCTCATGGACGGCGAAGCAGCACGGCGGCGAGGAACTGACGCGGTGGCAGGGCACGGACAGCTTCCTTCCTCTTCCTCTCCTTCTCCTCGGCGGTCCCCTTCCCCTCTTCCCTTCTTTCTTTCCTTCTTTCTTTCTTTTCCTGATGGGTTGTGTATTTTGGTTGGCAAAAGGGGGGTTCACATGCTGTATGTGTTGGTGAGGGGGAGGGGGAAAGGTACGGCGGCTAATGTTTCCTTAGGAATAAGGGAAAAATTATAATTTAATTGGAATTAGGGTTTGTATATAGAATTAAGATTTTGGATTTAATTATAGTATAGTAATTTTAATAAAATTGGGGCATGGAGTATAAATTTTGAAATCTAATTAAATCTCAAAAATTATTTTAAAACATTATCTGTGATATAAAAATACTAATTGATTTTCAATAAATTATTCTAATTGAAAATTTATGGTAATATAATTATTATTATTTTTTTATCTTTAACCTAAAGTATTAAATGATATAAATTAAATTATCTAAAATCAAATTATATAAAATTCATATTATTTCATCACTACCAATTTTTTATAATTTAAATTTAGAAAATAATTCAATGATTATAAAATTAGACAAAATACTAATTTAAATAGCCAAATCTCATTATTTCTCGAATTTTTTAGAACTTTAATCATGAATAGAAAAATAATCCATAAGTATAAAGTTTGGATAAAAACCTTAATTTATTTCAAATCCAATTAAATGCCTTTAATTATTTTTACTAAAAATAAATTCTGAAATTAAAACTATAAATAAATATGTAACTTGAGATTAATTCAAAATAGGACCTTTCAAAAGTCTTGGGTCTTACATCCTACCCACCTTATAAAAATTTTCGTCCTCGAAAATTGATACAAAATAAAAGAGATTTTCATATTACTTCACTCTTGAACTTATTTAAAGAAAAGGCAAAAAGTTCTCCGTATATATATTCATATAGTTTCAAAGACCAGAATGTTCATATGGCATAAAAATATAAAGGGTATAAGTATGATGTGAAACAGAAGTTACAAGATTGGATTGATGTACAAGATGATATGTTTCAAACATGTGATGGTAAAGTAAAGTAGAAAAAGTTTATAAAGCAAGTCGGGGTTAAAATGATGTGCTTAACGTTCGCTTACTAATTTCATACGAACTTCAGAGACTCAACTATTCAAATTTCAACATAACTTATCTCCACCATCCTCAACCGTACTTTATTAGGCAACTCATCCGAAGGTTCTCAATTTCGTCAAACACTTAGCAAATCTGACTAGTCACAAACCTAACATCAAGAAAACTCTTTTGTGTAAAACAAAGCTCCACAGCATGCTATGGCATCGCACATTTACCAATTTTACCTTTCGCATTTACTAACCGTGTCCTAAGAACTAATGCATTACTTGCCATATCTAAGATCACATGTGACATTAAAATAAATCTCAAATCACGCAGAAGGTCACAAGGTTTTAGAAAAGAATGACAAGTGACAAGGATCGACGCTCTTAAAGAGTCAAACATCAGTTTACAAATAAGAGGCAGACGCATCGAGGATTTTAAAGAACTTCAGTGGAGACAATGAGAGGAAAATTTTACATCTGTCAGAATTAAAGTCAAGCTGAATCAAAGTATAAGATTCACAAGAGGAAAATGATCAAAGTCAATGGCGTCGTTTACCGAATTCAAGGGAATGTTTAAGAACATAACCGAATAATATGTCCACAGAGAAACGAAAAAACATAAGGAGGAATTATTTTATCCTTGTAAAAGAAAACATATGAATTAATCTTTTTTTTTTTTTTTTGAAGCACCAAGAAGAATATAAATGTTTGTGTTACATTAAAACATATTCAAGTTGAAATAAGTTATGTGAGAGTTGTAAAATGAATGGTTATTTGGAACAAGAACAAAAATCTTTCTTCGAGAGTCTTGGAAGATATTTAGGTACATAACCAATAAAGATACACATAAAATGGAAACAAAATTGGTAAGAATCAAGTTACATTTAAGTAAGGAATCAAAAGTGAAATTTTCTATAAATCGGTAAAAGAGTAAACATATATTGCAAATATGTAGATTTAAACCATATAAAGAAATTTTGAAATTCATGTGGAGAAGTGCATGTAAAAGTAAAAACGATTCTCATCAAAATTTAAAAATTAGTTGTGAATAAAATCAGGTAAAGGACGCATCAATTAACTTCTTCAGAAAGATCCAAACAGAATCTCAAAAGAATGCCATAAGGTATGGTGTAGCAAAACGAGTTCGAAGCTTATCGAGGAATTATGTTTTCCATGTATAGAAACACAAAATTAGAAGCCGTGATATCAAGGATCTACAAGATAGCTAATGAATATGGTTAGAGTAGAATACACATAAAATGTAAAATATGAAACTAAAGAGTCAAATCATATCTTAAGAAAGAATCTAATTCAGAAAATTTTGATAGAAAGGATAAAAGAAAAAATAATATATTGATCGAAACTAGTTCCGACTGAAATAGAATAAAAGTTCAGAAATAAAGACAACTCAGGTTAATGACAATATATATTTTTTTATAATAATAATTTTTTTTTTTTAAAAAAAATCTTGAGATCATTCTTTATACTAAAACAAATTCAAAGGGCATAAATTTCATAAAGAAAAATAAGTGGTGCATTGCAAACAGACAAATTTCCGCTAAATAAGGAAGCTTTTCAAAACTTCATCTAAAATAGCACATGCCAATTTTAAAATAACTTTGTCAAATGAAAATCAACAGAAAGATGCAAAAATCTTTGTTTTAAAGAATACTTAAATACATAATCAAATAAAGATATTCGTAAAAACTGTAATAAAGTTGTTAGAAAATCAAATTGTGTTTAAAGTAAATATATTTCTATAAATCAGTGAATGAACAAGCGAGTTATTAGAAACAATTAGTTTTAAAATGTATAAGGAACTTTCAAGTTTATATAGAAAAGTATATATATCAAATCAAAAGCGGTTTTGTTAAGATTTGAAGAATGACTCTAATTATCGTCAAATAAAAAGAAAACTAAATCACAATTTGTTTACAAAGGACTCGGAATAAGAACTTAAAAAGGTATACTGCATCAAAACAGGTTCAAATGTATATAAAAAAAAATGCATGACTCTAGGAAGTGCCTAAATAAAGAAGGTAAATACACTAAGGAATGTAAGCAAACATATGTAGTTAAGATCAAACAAGAGCGCACGTGAACAAGAGGACAGGATTGGAAGATAATCCGATCACTTTCGAAGAAAAGAATCGCAAAGAAAAACCTTAGAGCATACCAGCAGAAACAAGATACGTGATATTCGCGCAAAGTTCAAGATACCTAACCGAACAGCCTCAAGAATTAACTCCTAACGTTCCCAAAACCCGCGATTCGCTTTTTCTATGACTCGCATATCGTCTATGATAACCCATTAGTGCTTACATATACATAATTCACTAGTGTTAAGCTGGCCAAACTTAATACCAGGAATTATGCAATGCAAAACTAATGGCATTAATCAATAGACCATCATGTGCATAAAGTTCTAATTCTCGTTATTCAAACAAGACCTATTACATGACAGACTCTCAGAATATGCAATTGAAGCATAACCGGTCCATTCCTCAGGCTCTACAGGAAAGACCGCTCTGATACCACAATGTAACACCCTCACTATCAAAAGTCACGCTTCCGGCTGCGCTACTCTGATAGCAAGAAGTATTACGACTACTTTACATACTAAATACTAAAATAGGAGCCTGTGACTCAACACTGTATCGCTGATTTCTTAGAAAAACCCGAAATTAAACACTTTATCTTAAGAAAAATACAAACAGGAATAAGATTCATATATAAGACTCCTTACATAATAACTCATAATATAATATACATATCAAACATACAATTCCTATCCCTCTTACAAACTCGTAATAACAAAGACGAGGGAAGAAAATAATCTAATTAACACAATATTTTATAAACCAAACGCAGTATATCTCTTCTTAATGCTTCTTCATCCGGTTCCTGAAAAGGTAAAGCTGTAGGGGGGTGAGAACCTAACCACATGGTCTCACCACGAAGTTTCAAAGTTGTCATAAGAAGATATTTAATAAGAAAACTGTTTTTAAACTCAGTGATTATCATTGCCTTATGAATCTTTTTAAATCAATAGGAAATTGTTCAAAACCCTTTTCAAAGAAACAATGTTTAGTCTTTCAGAAATCCAAAATCTTTCCTTTCTTATAAGAAAATCTCAATCAAAAATCAACTACGAAATCAAACAACACAATCATTAATTCAGCATCCAAGTTCATTCTCAAATGTAGCACGCCAGAACAAACACAGGCAAGACAGACAAGGAAAGCACAAGTAGGTAGCAGTTACAGCAAATAGTTCAAGTAGCAGTTAAGAACAGTTTAGCAATTAGGCAAACCAAAACAAGTTCAAACCCAAGCAAAGCATACAAATGCATATGATGCATGCCTGTCCTATGGCTGATGAGGCTCATCTGTCGGTTATCCAGCCAACCCGACAAGTCTGAATTGTCCTTAGACCGTCCCCCGACGTGCATCCCCAAGAGTCTATGCATAGCTTTTTCTCAAATAATCAATATTACTCAATGGGGGTATCATTCCCGGGAATTTATATAGTGCCCGGTCACACTTACGTCGTAGGGTCAACAGAGTATCGAGTTTTCAACCTGGTACACGTGGTGGCAAGCCACGGCACTTAATCCAGGGAACCTCGTATCTCAGATATTTCAAATTCATAAGCCATGTGAATAATTCAAAGTTCACATCTCAATATTCTCAACATCATAATCATTCATCAATCCAAATCTCATTTCCAAGTTCATTTCAAAGCCATATTTCAAATAAAATCCTCATCATCCTCTTTTTCATTCTGTTCGTTAATAATCTCAAATCCAAAACAAAATTCTTTCTTTGATAGACAAATCAATCTTAAAACATATAATGTTTAAAAAAAACAAATCTTTTTAATTAATTACTTTAAATAAAACTTTCAATTTCATAAAATTTCGGCAGCATCTCCTCTAAAACTCGGACACTGCCACCCTTTTCGGGTCCCATCCAAACATTTATCAAACCTTTCCAAAACCTCAATCATTTTCCAAGATTCGGTTAGTTCCAATATCAAATAATTTTCAAAGCAAATCAGTGCCCATAATAAATCTCTTTTTAAAATCAAACCAGCTCAAATACTAAATCATTTATAAAGTCACTAACTCAAAATTAAACCATTTCCAAAACCAATTCCTTTACATCATCAAAAATGGCTTCAAAACCAAGAAAAATCATTTTTCATAATAATCAACTAAATAACCTTTCAAACTAATTTCTTTTCAGCAATCACAAACTACTCAAGCAGTCAAGCAATCAGTCATTCAGTCCAGCAAACAACCATATTTAGAAGACAATTATAATCGCAGGCATATATTCTCTCACATTAATATCTATTTATCACAACTCTGTAATATAAATT
Source organism: Arachis ipaensis (assembly GCF_059453495.1). Taxonomy (NCBI): domain Eukaryota; kingdom Viridiplantae; phylum Streptophyta; class Magnoliopsida; order Fabales; family Fabaceae; genus Arachis; species Arachis ipaensis. The sequence continues at coordinate 16,946,553 of NC_142442.1, forward strand.
AGATTTTAAGAAAAACCCTACCTCAAAGAATCAATCTCGCAGCGATTTTAACGCGATAAACCCTCTTTTCACCTTATTCTGCAGCAGCTACATCATGATTTGTATTCTAAGCACCCTCTGCTAGCGGAGAAGAACGGCAAGCAAAAATAACGACCGCAAATACAGCAGCTCTAGGTAACAGACAAAATAAACACAACCAAGCAAGGCAAAGAGGAACATTACGTACTAATAAAACAGAGTCGGAATGGAGTATTATGGCGAGATAAAGTACAACAGAATTTGTCTTACCAGAAAAGAAACAAGAAAATGGGGAACGGAGAAGCTATAGCTTCGACAACATTTCCTTTCAACAATCAGAACGGCGAATAAGGGCACAGCCGAGCAGAAATGGCAAGCCAATGGCGGTGGTAGGATTAATCTGAGTGATTAAGGCAGCAGAGACACCAATAATAATCAAAATAGTGGAACAGAATAAAAATGGAACAGGGTTCAAGAAAGCAAGAAACAGGGTTACCGGTGAATCTGGCCCGGAAGGCAGTAGCGTAAGCAAGGTTTCCCCTCGACGGTGAGAAGCGGCGGTGGCACGCGGCGGTGGCAACTCTGGCGACGACAAGGCGTGGCGGTGGCTGCACAGTAAGGAACAGCGGCGCAACACTTTTCCCTCTCACCTGCAACTCTCTTTCTCTCACTAATGAGCTCGACGGCAACGGACATGGAAGCTTCTCGGACGGCGATAGAGGCGCGAACGGCGCCGATGGGCTCCTACTCAGCGGGCTCGGCGGCGGCGCGGGGAGGACGACGACGGCGACTGGGTGGCGCGACCCACTCCTTCTCGCGGCTCTCTCTCTCTTCGTCGTTGACTAGCGATGGCGGCTTGTGGCGGATCGGCAGCGACGGCGACTCCTCATGGACGGCGAAGCAGCACGGCGGCGAGGAACTGACGCGGTGGCAGGGCACGGACAGCTTCCTTCCTCTTCCTCTCCTTCTCCTCGGCGGTCCCCTTCCCCTCTTCCCTTCTTTCTTTCCTTCTTTCTTTCTTTTCCTGATGGGTTGTGTATTTTGGTTGGCAAAAGGGGGGTTCACATGCTGTATGTGTTGGTGAGGGGGAGGGGGAAAGGTACGGCGGCTAATGTTTCCTTAGGAATAAGGGAAAAATTATAATTTAATTGGAATTAGGGTTTGTATATAGAATTAAGATTTTGGATTTAATTATAGTATAGTAATTTTAATAAAATTGGGGCATGGAGTATAAATTTTGAAATCTAATTAAATCTCAAAAATTATTTTAAAACATTATCTGTGATATAAAAATACTAATTGATTTTCAATAAATTATTCTAATTGAAAATTTATGGTAATATAATTATTATTATTTTTTTATCTTTAACCTAAAGTATTAAATGATATAAATTAAATTATCTAAAATCAAATTATATAAAATTCATATTATTTCATCACTACCAATTTTTTATAATTTAAATTTAGAAAATAATTCAATGATTATAAAATTAGACAAAATACTAATTTAAATAGCCAAATCTCATTATTTCTCGAATTTTTTAGAACTTTAATCATGAATAGAAAAATAATCCATAAGTATAAAGTTTGGATAAAAACCTTAATTTATTTCAAATCCAATTAAATGCCTTTAATTATTTTTACTAAAAATAAATTCTGAAATTAAAACTATAAATAAATATGTAACTTGAGATTAATTCAAAATAGGACCTTTCAAAAGTCTTGGGTCTTACAGTATCCCCTTTAAATACTGAATATATATATATATATATATATTTAATGCACCTGGTAATTCAATTGTTTTGATTTCACACGAGCATGCTTCCCAAATTTTTTATTTTGAAACATCTTATTCTTTTTAAATTCCTACTTTGTTTCTGTTATCCCATGTTCCCATAAAGTTTCCCACACTTAAATAATACACAATTTCTATCTTAAGCTAACCAAGGATTCAACTTGAGATTTTTATTTTATTTTTTTGCTTAAGGTTAGTAATGTGGTTATAGAACAGAAGGGGATTTAAAAAGCTCAAGGGGGCTAACAAGGGTGATGTAAAAGGTAGGCTGATTTGGGATAAGTGAGAAAAAATTCAAATGATGGCCTCAATCATCTCTTGGCATGTATCTATATTCTATATTGGACATATAGATTAAAACAAAGTAAAGAATATCAGAATGAAAAAGAAGGGCAAAACACACAGGAATGAAATTTATGGTCTGAATGCAACCATACAATTAAGCTCAAAACTCACAGGCTGTGTGTTCTCCAGCTCAAAAATCATATATCAGTTATATATGTCATGCAAGTAAAAATTAAGAGTTCCCATTATTCTTAATGTAAATCTTAGGGTGACCCTTAAAATCTTAGTGTTGTTCCTTGATAAAATGTTGTTAACTAACTAACATGTAATGCTATATATACAAGGTGTGTGGATTATTTTAATTTACTAAAGTCTCTGGTTTACTCCTTTTATTTTCAATTTAAACCAAACTATCATATGCTAAAAGGGTAAACTATAGTAATGAATCCACATATTCTATAACTAATAAGTTTAGAATTGCAAATTAAACTAAATGTCTAAAATATGAACTAAAGTACAAAATGCGGAAAATAGGGTAGAAATACAGCAAAAGAACAATGTATAAGTACTGAAAAATAAAAAAAAATACAGGAAAATAACAAAATAAGATAAAAGGAGTCTGTAGTGGTTCACCAAAAAGATACGCCAGGGATGGCTACCTCCCCACACTTAAAATAAAGCATCGTCCTCGATGCTCACTCAAGCTGGGTGTGAAGAAGAGCCATCACCGGAAGGATGGGCTGCTGGAGTTTCTGAGGTGGCCTGAAGATCTGCAGACTGGATAAGGGTAGGAAGATCTGTCTGCTGCAGTGGAGGTGCTGACTGGAGAGGGATCTCTGGGTCTGCAGCCTGAATCTGATGTGGCTCCTCCTGCTGTGGCGCAGCATACTCCGGTCCTGCCTGCTCAGCTTTTCTCTGTGCATGTGTCTCAGCCTCATGCTCGTCCGCCTCCTCCTCAGATGGCTCTGATGGTGTGTCAGGTTCGGAGGAGATGTCGCCGCCAGAAGGATCATCAACTTGAGGTGCTCATAGCGTTGCCTGTTGCGACGCTCAGATCTCTCATATCGCCGCCGGTTGCGGCGCTCCATCTGGTCCAGCTGCTGAAATAGGCCGTGCACGAGGTGGTAAACGGGCTCTGAGGCAGGTGGAGGTGCAGTGGGTGGGGCTAGTGCAGCAGTGGATGAAGAAGGGGCAGCTGAAGGTGTGGCTGTCTCATCAAAAGCGGTGAGGAATGGGGGTTTGTAACCCAAAGCCTGAAACTTCCTGCTGTGGGGGATAATCTTCTTGCAGTCTGCAGCAGGTGGCTTCTCATTAGCAAGCTCCCAAGGCACGTCAGCTTGACGGCCGAGCTGGGTAATCAGATATGGGAAAGGGAGAGTGCCTCTGACATGGACTCTGGCCATGTAATACCGGATAAAACGTGGGAGGTACAGGTCCTTACCCTCCATCACACACCATAGGAGGGTGATCATAGCAGCAAGCAGCTCCGTCTCATGAGTGCTCGGCATAACAAAGTTGCTCAGGATCTGGTGCCAGAGCTGAGCCTCATCATTCAGATACATCAGCTTGATTCCCTTAGGCATTGCTGTGTTCTTTCCCATGACCCATGGGACAGTGGGATCAAGAGCTATCCTCTGCTTGACAGCATCCCAGTCAAATCTCAGAAAGTGCATGTCCTCTTCAGCCTTTTGGTAACCGTCAGGCTGATCTGACTTAGGCTGAAGCTGCAGAATATCCTCAATGGCTTCCTCAGTTACCAGTATCTGTTTCCCTCTGAGGTGAACTGCATATAGGATAATCTTGAAATAGTTGCAGTAAAACTCTCTGACCCAGGAAGCATTGACCTCTGTCAAGTTTCTCTCTAAGAAGAACCAGCCTCTCTATTTTATCTGATCGGAGGTGTACTACTGTAGTTCTTCTGGAATTTTCAGAGTTCTCTCTAGGTACAGGTTCCTGAAGGTAGCAAACACTGGATACTTCAGCTCACAGTATCTGTTTTCAAATTTCACTGGATCATTGGCAGGGAGGAGCTGGTCAGCCTTCTCCTGCAGGGTAAAGTACTTTTCCCGCCAGGAGTCATCATGCATAATGTCCAAGATAGACATAGAGGATTCACCTCTTTTCCTTTTACCAGTGGTTGCCTTGCCTTTTCCCTTTCGTTGAGGGTCATACATCCTGAAAAGCAGAAATTCCAGGATATAAATGAAGAACAAAGCATGAAAACAAGTAGGCAAATAGAATAATAGCAATATAAGCACATAGTGGTAAAAGAGCAGTAGAATAGTAAAATGAGTTAAATAAATGTACATTTTGGATTGTTTCAGAGTTAAAAAGCTGAAATGAGAAATCACAATCCAAAATGTAATATAAATAGAATTCATGTTAATTAGGAAAAACCATAATCATGCCTTGAGTTAGAAAGTTAAAGTAAATAGTTAAAAACCAAGAAGAGAAGTTTGAAAGTTAGATCGGTTAGGATTGAGAAAGAGGTTAGAAAGTGGAAATCAGTGAGTTAGTAAAAAGAAAGTCAGAGTAAGTGGCATGATGATCGGTTTCTAAGTAACAAGAATTTCACAATTATAAGCAACAGTCAACTCATATTCAAGCAAGGAAATCAGATTGTTGATGATAATCATATAGATGCATGAGTAGCAAAAAATAAAATCTAATCATCAATAATGCAATTTATTAACCAGGAAATCGAAAAGAATAAGAATGCTGGCCCGTGCATTCATGAATTGGTTTGGTAAAAGCTAAGTAATGCAAATTCAAAATTGCCAAAACCAATACATGAATGAGAAGGAAACAATTTGCAGAAAATTGGGCAGCATTTTGGCTAAAATTGGATGTTCCCGGGTAATAGACAGCAAGCAGAACAGTTCATATAAATTAAAATAAAGCTGCAAATAGACACAAGTAATATGAACATGAAAGAGCGGTGTAACAACAGCATGAACAGTGAAGAACAGCATATGAACAGTATAAATATCATAGCCAGACCAAAATTGCAGAATAGGTAAAACAAGCAACAAGTACGGCGCAATTATCAGGCCTAAATCCACTAACCACATCCTAGCTACCTAACCACCTAGAATCCACTACAAACATGCATCTCTAACTAGCCTAATTTTGAACATAAACTGTAAAATATGCAACTAACTACGAATGAAAGAAAAGTGGCATTCGGCGGAACCTGGTAGGCGTATGAACTAAGGTAGGGATTAGAGAGATGGCGGTGGTGAAGTGGTGGTGCTGGGAGGGGCACGGCAGCGCGGTGGCGGAACAGGGCGGCGCGGTGGTGGACGACTGTTCGGTGGCAGGGGGGTTCGGGTAGGGTATCATGGTGGAGGGGGGATTGGGGGAAGGGGGCGAGGGTTGTGGGTTGGAGGGTGGTTGTGATGGTGGGAGGCGGCGCTGGTGGCGTGGTGGTGGTGGCTGGCCGCGGTGGGGGCAGCGGTGGTGGGGGGAAGAAAAGAGAGAAGAAGGGGAGGGAAGGAAGAAGGAGGGGTGGGCGTCGCGGTGGGTCTGGGTGGTTGGGGGTGGTGCGGCGGTCGGAGGTGGTGGCTGGAGGGGTTGGTGGTTGGGTGGTGGAGGAAGGAGGGTTATAGAGAAGAGAGGAAGAAGAAGGGGGATATGGGGGCGCGATGGGGTTAGGGTTCGCGTGACTGGGGGTTAGTGGATTTTGAATCCACGCGAACGCGTGGGGCACGCGATCGCGTGACTAGGGTGAAATGGGGTTGACGCGATTGCATGGAATGGATAAAAGATGAATGACGCGGTCGCGTGAGGTATGCGACCGTGTCGTTGGAAATTGTGCTAAACGCATAATTCCAGTGTCATTTCAGCGCAATTCTCTGTCTACATTTAGGGGGCCATAAGATCCACGCGATGCGGACGCGTCGCTCACGCTTTCGCGTGGGATGAGTGTTTTTGCAAGTGAAGTGTTCGTGTCACGGACGCGAACGCGTGGGCCGTTTTGTGCTAAACGCACACTAGCCGCACGATTCCAGCCCAAATTTCTGGGCGTTGGATTTTTTTTACGCCGATTTCTAGATCACGCGTTCGCGTGAGTGACGCGGACGCGTGGGAGGTGTTTTTCGCGACTGACGCGAACGCTTTAGCAACGCGGTCGTGTCGCGCTTCTTCTTTTTTCTTTTTTTCTTTTTTTTATGCAATTATGCAATATTGCAATTATGCAGTTATGCAGTATGCAATGCTAATGAATAATATTCAGGTTTAATGAAAATAATATAATATAAAAACAAACAACATGGAATAAAATTGAAAAAAGAAACGACCATACCATGGTAGGTTGTCTCCCACCTAGCACTTTTAGTTAAAGTCCTTAAGTTTGACATTGCATGAGCTTCCTGTTATGGTGGCTTATGCTTAAATTCATCCAGAAATCTCCACTAATGTTTGGAATGCCAATAGCCTCCGGGGTCCCAAACTAGGCATGTGATGCTTTTGAGCAGCTTCAAATAGATTCTCAGGCTCCCGAGGTGACGAATGTCAGAATAGATTCCAGGATCTCAAACTTTGCTTTTAAATCCGCCGTTGTCTTGATCTGTATTCTTCGATCCGGGCGGTTTAGAAATTGTGTTCTCACCAAGATGACCAAACATCTTCCGAGACCCATTCAATTGAACTTGATACCAATCCTTGCACTTCGAATCGAAGCGCGGAACCTTATTGAACCTTGTACACCAGCTCTGAGTACGAGCCATTTCCCTCTTATTCTTAAAGCTGCAGAGAGCTCTAAGCTGGCCATCTGTTTCCAGCAAACCATATTCAAGTGGAAAGGTAAAGATAAAGGTTAAGGATTGTACCCACTTGAAGCTTGTATTAGGTGGTAATGGCCTTGGGATGGGTGTTTCCAGTGGTTCTGTAAGCTATACTCCCTTGTATTCTTCTGTGAATTCCTCCACTTTCTTACAAAATTCTTCAACAGCAACTGCGTCCTGATCAAAGTCTTCTATGTCTTCCTCGTCACTCAAGTCATAAGCTGGAGGTTGAGAGAAATCTACCTCGACATCATCTTCATATTCACTTGAATGAGGCTCTTCAGGCTCAAGGAATTCAGTTGCGGATGTGAGTTTGTGACTAGGAGAGCTTGATTCATGATCATCACTGCTTGTGGAATCAATTTCTTGGTCTGTTCCATCCAAGTTTTCACAAGGTGTATGCTTTGGAGGTTGTGCACTATCCTCTTTGGCATCAATTTCGAACTTCTCAGCAGAATCCTTTACAGCTCTTGATTCCCATGGAGGTTCAGCATCTCCTAAATCTTTAACCACTTCTTCCTCTACAACTATCATGGCTTCCTCCACTTGTTCCAATACAAAGCCATGCTCCTCATTGTCCACCGAAGTTTCTAGTGTCTCCTTCATGCTACGCTCTTCTTTTGATTCTCCACATGCAGCCATGGGAGTACTTTGAGTGCTCAGATGTCGGGAAGCTATTAAATTTACTACCTCGGTTAAGGCAGTAGTGAGTTCCAATACGCCCTTTTGCATCCTCGCTTGCCCTTGAAGAAGAACACGAAGTTTGTCATTCATTGGAGGTTGGGGTGGGTGTGAGAATTCATTGGTTGGGGAAGAGGGTTCAAAATAAGAATGTGGTGGTTCTTGGGAGTAATTGGATTGGAATTGTGGTGGGTAAGGGTCATACGGTGGTGAATGGTGAAAAGGAGCTTGTGAGTGTGGTGGTTCAAAGCTACGTTGAGAGGATGGTCTATAAGCACAAGGTGGGGCTTGTTGGTAATTACAAGGGGGTCCACCATGTCTATCAGCTTGGTATGCATTGTAGAGTGGTCCTTGCCTATGATATCTTGGAGGGTGTTGTTGTCTAAAGGGTTGATCAGATCTTCTTGGCTCCATCCATCTTTGATTGCTTAGACCTTGATGCATGTTCCTATTGTAGCTTCCACTCCTTTCAACAATTCTAGAACCAAACTCAAAGCGAAAGGGGTGAGAATTCATAGTAGCTAATAGAAATAAAAGGGAAAAACAAAAAAAAACAAATAAACAAATAAAAGAAAAATATTTACAATAACCAATAATAAGGCACACGTTTGCAGTTCCCCGGCAACGGCGCCATTTTGACGAATCGGGTTTTTCTATCAGTAAAGAAATATAAAAATATGATCGCATTGTAAGTATAGCTTCTAAACCAACAGAAAATCCTTTCGTACAAATGTTTTGGTTGTCACAAGTAACAAACCCCTTTAAAATTGATAACCCAAGTATTTAAACCTCGGGTCGTCTTCTCAAGGAACTGCAGGGAGGTGTTCTTATTATTGGTTATGAGTTTTGTAAATTGGGGGTTTTGAAAGTAAGGAACAAGTAATTTAAATGACAAGTAAAATAAATAAATAACTGTAAAATAAACTCTTGGCAATGTATGAAAATTAGAAGTCCTATCCTAGTTATCCTTATCAATGGTGATGAGAATTATATTTTGCTCCCACTAAGTCAACCTCTAACTATGAAGGTAAGTCAAGTGGATAAATCAATTTAACACCTAAAGTCCTAGTCAATTCCTAAGGAAAGACTAGAGTTATAGGAATTTAGATCAATCGGCAAAGATAACAATTATCAATCACGATGAGTTTGACAACTCAAGAGTTACCAATTAATCAATTTAAGCCAAGAATATAAAAAGCTAAATAAGAATTATAAATCTGGAATACCTCAGTTTATATTAAATAAAGAAAATCCTAACATGAATGGCTCATAAGCCAATTTGGCAACATAAGTAATTAAATGAGAGCATTAAAGTATCTGAAAGTAAAAGAGAAATATAAAGTAAAAGAAATATTGAGCCCGATGAAGAGTTAAAATCCTAAATCCTTTAAGAGGAATCCTAATCCTAAAACCTAAGAGAGAGGAGAGAACCTCTCTCCCGAAAAACTACATCTAAATTGTGAAAAGTGAATAATTGAATGCCTCTCCTGAATGGATGCATTCCCCCACTTTATAACCTCTAATCTCTACTTTCTGTACTTGGATCTGGGCCAAAAAGGGTTTCAGAAATCGCTGGGAGCATTTTCTGCAGTTTCTGGTGTGTGGCATCTGTCACACGTCAGCGTGGGTCACGCGGTCGCGTCATCTGGGAGTTTTCCTTATCATGCATTCGCTTCAGTCACGCGTACGCGTCATCTGCATTCTGCTCAAGGCGCGCGTCCGCGTCAGTCACGCGTTCGCGTCACTGCCTTTTCGCGCTAGGCACGCGGCTGCGTCGTCCATGCGTTCGCGTCGCTGCCTATTTCTTCAAAAACTCCATTTTGTGCTTTCCTTCCATTTTTGTATGTTTCTTTTCCATCCTTTAAATCATTCTTGCCTTAGGAGATCTGAAAATACTTAACACACAAATCATGGCATCGAATGGTAATAAAAGGTAATTAAAATAATTATTTTTAAAGCATAGGAAACATGTTTTTCACATATATCACATAATAAGGAAGAGAAAGTAAAACCATACAATTTCACATGAATAAGTGGGTGAGGGATTGAATAAATCACTTGAATTGAGTACAAAATATATCATAAAATATGGGTTTATCATGGACGCCTTGTTTACCTCACTACCACTAGGCCGGATATCTCTTTAAATCAAGAGACAAACCCAGTAACCAAAAATTCTTCCTTAAATTAAGAAAAAGAAAAAGGATTACTGCAAGTACTAAGGAACCATAAAACTGCTATTGGATGGACAATCAGTGACTTGAAAGGGATAAGTCCTACCATGTGTATGCATAAGATCTTACTCGAAGAAGAGTCTAAACCAGTGGTTCAAGCATATATGAGACTCAATCCAGCAATGAAGGAGGTGGTTCACAAAGAAGTGGTGAAGCTGTGGGATGCAGGAATTATATATCCCATCTTTGATAGTCCTTGGATAAGTCCGATATAAGTGGTGCCCAAAAAAAGAGAGATCACGGTGATTCCTAATGAAAAAATGTATTGATCCCCACAAGAATAGTCATTGGCTGGAGAGTGTATATTGATTACTGACGGCTCAACCTAGGTACAAGGAAAGACCACTTTCCCCTCCCATTCATTAATTAAATGTTAGAGAGGCTTGTTGGCCATGCATTCTACTACTTTCTTGATGGGTATTCAGGATACAACCAGATCGCAGTTAACCCCCTTGATCAAGAAAGGACCGCTTTCACATGTTCCTATGGAGTCTTAGCCTATCGAAAAATGCTCTTCGGTTTGTGTAACGCAGCAGCCACTTTTCAAAGGTGCATGCTTTCTATCTTTTTTGATATAATAGAGAAGTTTCTAAAAGTATTTATGGATGATTTTTCTGTTTTTGGTAACACATTCAATGCATGCTTGCACCACTTGTAATTAGTTTTGAAAGATGCTAAGAAACAAACCTAGTTTTAAATTGGAAAAAGTGCCACTTCATGATCACTGAATGAATCATTCTTGGACATCGGGTCTCAAGTAAGGGCATAGAGGTAGACAAGGATAAAGTGGAAGTGAGTGAAAAATTACCACCATTAATAAATCTAAAGGCAGTTAGAAGTTTCTTATGACATGCAGACTTCTGCAAGAGATTTATAAATTTTTTTTTAAAAATTGCAAAACCACTAAGTAGCTTATTAATTAAAGAAGCTCTATTTGATTTCAATAAAGAATGCATGCATGCCTTTGAAACTTTGAAAGCCAAACTTGTGTATACACCAATAATTGCCCCCCGATTGGTCTATGCCCTTTGAATTAATGTGTAATGCTAGTAATTATGCCATAGGTGCAGTCTTAGGGCGAAGAAAAGACAAGATGCCACACGTAATCTATTATGCAAGTCGTGTTTTAAACGACGCACAGAAAAAGTACACAATAACTGAAAAAGAACTTTAGCTGTAATATTCACTTTTGATAAATTTAGATATTATTTAGTTGGCTCAAAAATAATAGTCTATACTGATCATTCTGATCTTAAGTACCTCTTATCTAAACAAGATGCTAAACCAAGACTAATAAGATGGATTTTATTATTCCAAAAATTCGATATGGAAATTCGGGATAGAAAACCCGGTAGCAGATCATTTCTCTCGGATCCATCCTGAGAAAACTCAAACATCACAAGTACCCCTCAAAGAGAAGTTCCCAGATGAACAGCTCTTGGCCATCACGATTGTGCCATGGTTCGCTAACATGGCTAACTATAAGGCTAAGAGAATCCTTCCCAAGGAATTCAATTGGAATCAAAAGAAGAAATTAATTCATGATTCCCAGTATTTCATATGGGGTGACCCCTTATCTCTTCAAGAGATGTTCTGACAACATTATACGGAGATGCATACTTGAGGAGGAAATCCATAAGGTACTTTGGCACTGCTACGGTTCGGATTATAGCAGTTATTTTAGTGGAGAAAGAACAACGGCTAAAGTTCTTTAAAGTGGTCTCTACTGGCCTACCCTCTTCAAGGATGTCCAATCTTTTGTTGAGAATTATGTAAATGCCAAAGATCCAGAAATTTATCACGAAGGCACAAGATGGCACAAAATTTCATACTCAAAGTAGAACTATTTGATGTATGGAGAATTGATTTCGTGGGGCCATTCTCCTCTTCAAATTCAAACATCTACATACTCGTGGTTGTCAACTATGTATCTAAGTGGGTAGAAGCCATGCCATCACCCATGAATGATACTAAGGTTGTAATCGGCTTCCTGAAGAAGATAATTTTTAATAGATTTGGGGTTCCAAGATCACTGATTAGTGATGGAGGAACCCACTTTTGTAATAAACAACTTGAAGCGCTCCTTTAGAAATATGGAGTCAAACACAAGGTAGCAACTCCATATCACCTGCAAACTAGCGGACAAGTGGAGGTATCTAATAGAGAGCTAAAAAGAATCTTGGAGAAGATGGTCCATGGCTCTCGAAAGGACTGGTCCAGAAAAATTAATGATGCCCTGTGAACCTACAGAACAGCCTTCAAGACACCAATCCGTATGTCACCCTATCAACTAGTCTATGGTAAGTCATGCCACTTACCTGTTGAGCTAGAATATAGGGCATTCTAGGCAATCAAATTCTTAAATTTTGATGCCAAGACAGTAGAGAAAAAATATTATTGCAAATCAACGAACTTGAGAAATTTATAATTCAATCTTATGACAATGCCCAGTTATACAAAGAAAGAACAAAGAAGTGGCATGACAAGAAGATCCTTCCAAAAGATTTTGAACTAGGTCAGAAGGTTTTGCTTTTTAATTCATGATTGAAGTTATTTCCTGGAAAGCTAAGATCAAAGTGGTCTAGGCCATACACAGTAAGTAAGATATCTCCATTCAGACACATTGAAGTCATGGAGGAAAATTCTAGAAGAAAGTTTAAGGTCAGCGAACAAAGATTGAAACCCTATCTTGAGGAAATAGGCTCGCAAAACATACCCTAACCACCAACCTAAGAAGCTTAATGTCAAGCTAGTGACGATAAAGAAGCACTTGTTGGGAGACAACCTGACCATGGTTAGTATTTTCTTTCTTGTTTCTTTTGTTTAAAAAGTCCGTAGTCATCATTAACATCTTCTTCCCTTTCTCCTCCTCTTTTACATGCATATTTACTTTCCTTTGTTCCTCCACTGGTAGTTGCAATCATCTTATCCCTTTTCTTTTCATGCACGTATGTTCTTGTCCATGATTTACACTAATTATTCTATCAATCTTTAAGTTTAATATAAATCTCTAAGTTTGGTGTAAACCCTTAAGTTTGGTGTTGGTAACACCATAGATCATAAGGAACTGACACAAGGAGCAGTGATGATAACTAAATAGACTTGGGTAAGATCAGAATAAGATAAAATTTCTCTACTGGTGGTTAGTTATTTTCTTTCTCCTTTACTTTCATCTTTGCTATTTTTAGTTTTCTTGTTTTTCTCTTTTATTTACATTTTTCTTCCTTGCATACATGGCATTTTCTATCTTTTCTTATCCTAAACTTAAAATTTGAATGCTTTTTCCTCCAGTAACTATTTTTATGGAGGATATCTTGATGAAAAGATTGAATTAAATAAATTAAAAAACAAAAAGTGGAGGTACTTAAATATATGTGGTTACATCTGAAGAAATCTGAAATGCTTGAATCTTGAGAAAACAGAAAAAGAATCTTTAAGAATAGAAATTTAAAGAAATATTATGAGGATCCGACCATCAATTCCTTGAAGCAGTTGAAAAAAAAAGGGAGGGGGAAGATCAAAAGAAATAAAAAGTTCCAAGGCTCTGAGCACCAATGAGTAGGGACCAGTTATGTGCCTGTGATATTTTTGTCTTAAGGATAGACTTGGACTAGTAAGTTCGAGGGTCCTTCATCACCCAATAACTTGGACCAACTGGACTGGGATTATCGATTGAAAGCCTGCTTAAAAAGTTGCCTTAAGACAAAACATTAAGAAGTCCAAAGAGGCTCTGGACATCGATGTTTGGGTCAAAACCCTCGTTATGTGCTTGTGGTATGATTGTGTTAAGGAGAGGTTTGGATAATTAGATCCGATAGGTGCCTCATCACCCGATAACTGGGGCCAACTGGCCCGAGTTATCAATTGAAAGTTTGTTAAAGAGTTGTCTTATGACAAAGCACTAAGAGTCAAAAGCCCGCAAAAGATCTTTCCCCTAATCCAAATAAAAAGTAAACTGCTTTCAAGTCATATAAATTCAAAAATAATTATCATAATATAATTCGAATTTCAGTTTTTGAAAATTTCTAACACTACAAGAAAACAGCTCTAAAGCGTGGTGAAAAGCTGAAAAAAGTGTGTCGATAGCTTTTTGCTATGCTTTTTGAGCTACCGCCACGCTTTTGAAAGGGTCACATCTGCAAGCGTGGCGGTTGCTCTATTGCCACGCTTTTGGTGATCTATCGCCACGTTTTTTTTGCCACGCTTTTTACAGATTGCCACGCTTAAAAGCGTGGCCGTATGTGGGAGATATTGCCACACTTTTGAAGCATGCCAAGAGAGAGATATGGCCACGCTTTCAAAGCGTGACAATAGAGAAAGATATGGCCACGCTTTTAAAACGTGGCGATAGCGTGATATGGCCACGCTTTAAAAGCGTGGCGAAAGCCTTATCAAATTTAAAAAAAAAAAAATTCTTTTTCTGACTTTACCTTCATCGCTGCACAATATAAATTTTTAGTCCTTTTTTTATTACCAAATCTATAAATATAGTATGCAATTTTTATTACAAGACAAATCAAACAGTAATTAGTGACATATATAATTTTTGCTATAATTATTTTATACATTAAAAAACTAATACTCAAATACAAAATAAATCTCGAGTTCAAATTCCAAAACTAAAAACTAAAGAAAAATACAGGAATAATACAACTTAAACCCTTACTGTTCCTCCTTTCTTTATCCCCCTCAAACTTTCTTCCTCACCTCAGCAACACCATTTCTCTCTTTTGTACACTTTTCTAGTTTATCTTGGATGTCCTGCAATCCAGAAGTTACATCTTTCTCCACTGCTTCAGAGACAGAACTGTCTACTTTGCTTTTTACCTCTACCAGCAAAGATTCATAATACTACAACAACAATGGCACAAAGAGAATTCGAGTTCAGTCACACATCATCAGCAACATTATTGCATCGAAAAATCATCACATAGAGGGAATCATTATTTAGCTTGAGCTATAATCCTAAAGCATTTATCATAAACTAAAGCATGCAGGTTCAGTACCCCTAAATTCTAACCACTCCTGTAATTATAATACTTCTAATGATATGTCAGAAACAAGTAGTTTCCAGTCAACCTTGATGACATAGTATAGTCTATAGTTTCATACATCCAAAGCAGAGACTCTGTTTTCCATAGTTATTATAATATAGTCTAAGTATGCAAGATTCATGAAGGATAAGAGAGCCGAATGTAACCACAAGGATTATCATAAATTCCACTTTTGTTTTCAATCTTAAAAGCTCTTTAAATCTTTTTCATTAAGCTAAACTCCATTTATCTTTCTTTTTGCTTGAGGACAAGCAAAGTTTTAAGGTTGGTATTGTGATGGCACATCATCTTAAGCAGTTTTTAAGGTCTTTTTCTTATTCATTTTCTTAGATTTCAATCAAATTTCTTATGTTTTCTAATAGAAATTAATTAATAATAAAATATTTGGAGTTGTGTTAGTGTTTTGATGATTTCAGGAACTTTTTGCCCAAAAATAATTTAGAATCAAAGAAAAAAAATCCAAAAACAGCAAAAGCATGGCCTAAAGAAGGAAAGCGTGGCCTAAGGAATCAGAAGCGTGCCCCAAAGGCCACCCAAGCTCCATGCCCAGCGGAAGGACTTCACGCCTGGTAGGACTCCCTCAACGAAGCAACACGCCCAGTGGCCATTCCCTGCGCCCAACGAACCTGTCCTGCGCCCGGCAGCTGTAGTCCACGCTCGGCGGCCTCCCTTCACTCCTCACCTCCGCCTGGCGACCTATGCCCCACGCCTGGCAGGTGCATGTATCTAGAAATGTGAATTCTGGGCTTTTTTGCCCAATTTCTTCTAATACAAGCCCAACTTAAAGCTTATCACAACTCTCAGGAAGCAATAATTAAGGCCCAAGCTTAATTATCCACATCATTAGAAGCCTTAATCACATCATTGAAGACTCTAAAACATTAGTTATTAATTGCTTCTAGAAACATAAGGGATTTGGTTCATTTAGAATTTGAATTATTATTTTGAATTTGAATTCACAAGTCAATAATTAGTTAGCTTAACTTTCTCTCCGAGAGATAAGATTGGAATAGTTATCTGATCTTCCTCTCTGAAAGATAAGATCAGTTTAGTTTAAATTTTGAATTCTAGAAATAGGATATAAATAAGTGAACCTTGTTCACAAGGAGGGAGATCCAGCTCCTCCGTAAACTCTTTTTCTTGTTTTTCTTTCACTTTTTCATGGGTAATTAATCCTTTGTCAAAGGGTTAGGAGCTCTGTTTATATTTTCTGTGGGTTATTAATCTATGTTTATTTTATTTTGAAGTTTTGTATTGATCTATTTTATGATTGAGTTATTTGTTCTTCATTCGGATTAGTGATGTCGAAAGTTATGCTAATCTCTTTTGAATTCTTTTATTATAATTGAAAATTTTGATATTTGAATTAAAGCTTGAAAACTCTTTCACATGACTTTTTGAATTCGGCTAGGAATAGTAGTTCAATTAATGTGCGACACATACATGATTTTCAATCACTTTAATTTTGAATAAGTGACATATAATTCGAATTAGAACAACTTTTGAAAATTGTGTTTTCTTTTAAGATTTAACTGGATAGGACTAGCTTGAATACGTGACATATAATTCGACCTAAGGACTCTTTCAAATCTTATTTGACTCTAAAATCAATTTTTGTACTTAATCTCTTGATTAATTAATTGATGAATAATTAATGCTTGAGAAACTAAGGAGTCAAGGAATTGAAAATCAGTTACTAAAGATTTTGTCATAAAAGATCTTTGCAAACTTCAATATAAGTAAACAAGGTTTGATTTCTCTAAAAGTATAAACATCTCCAAAGTCCTTGACTCTCACCATCATTATCTTTTCTCAAATCATCATTCAAGCTCACTATCCATGGCATTCAAGCATTCAAGATTCTCAAAACTCTCAGCAAGATACACTCTTGCCCTCCTCATCAATCAGGTTTTATTAATCTAATTAGGTTTTTAATATGATATTTACTTGTTCAATTCTTTAATCCTCGTGGGAACGCCTGAACCACTTTCCTAAAGTATGTTTTCTTCATCGAATAGGGTCATACCTTACTTACCACTTTACTAGTTAGGAAAAAGCCCTTTACTAATAACAAGAAAGGGATTTTTTCATTCGTCAAGCTTTCAAGCAGCTCTTTCAACTGCCGCCTAATCCCCTCTCCCAACATGCTCAAGAATCAAAAGCCGCCCAAGCATTTAAGACTTGGTACACTTGCTAGTATCCGTGAGCTTCTATTTTTGCTGATCACACCCAACTCACACCAATATCATACTAGCACACAGCACATTCAATCACAACACACACCACAACCACCATCTCTCCGAAGGCCAATTAGGAATAGAAAAGCACCAGCATATCTTAAGGACTATCAATGCTTTAACATATCTATTGAGACAGTTGGGTCTAATTCATCAAGGTATCCAATTTCAAATTTCATGTCCTATCATAAATTGTCTTACTCACACCACATACTAACCGTAGCCATTGAGACCTCAACTAAATCAAAACATTATGAGGAGATAATTGCTAAAAATTGTTGGAAGCAAGCTATCTCAGCTGAGTTAGAAGTTTTGGATGCAAATAAGACTTGGGTTCTCACTCCTTTACCTCTTGGAAAGAAAGCCATTGGATGTAAATGGATTTTTAAGCTTAAATTGAATCTGGATGATTTAATTAAAAGACACAAAGCATGGTTAGTTGTAAAGGGATACACTAAACGGGAGGGATTTGATTTTTTTGACATATTCATCTTCATAGCCAAGATGATAACTGCATATTTTGCTAGCTACAACTGCTACCAAATAGTGGCACTGGCATTAGTTAGATGTTAACTCGACTTTTCTACATGGAGATTTAGATAAGGAGGTATATATGCAAATTCCTCAAGGTCTAAATTCCTAAATCTAGTCTGGTATGCAAGCTCATAAAATCTCTATATAGTTTGAAACAAGCAAGTAGTCAATGGAATGTTAAGCTCACTTCTATGCTACTTTCTCACGGATACTCTCAGTTTAAGAATGACTATTCTCCTTTTACAAGGAATACAAATGACAAATTTACTGTTGCCTTGGTTTACATTGACTATCTTATACTCACTGGTAATGATTTATAGCAAATTGAGTTCACTAAGTCTAGGCTACATGAAGCTTTTCGTATTAAAGACATTGGAGATTTGAAATTCTTCTTAGGCTTAGAGATTACTAGAAGCAGTAAAGGTGTTACTGTTCATCAAAGAAAATATGTGCTAGACCTGCTCGAAGACTATGGCATAACTAATTACAAACATTTCAACCCTTATGGACTATTCCACTAAGTTAGGAAAGAATTATGCCCCCTATTCTGATGTTGCTGCCTATCGATGGTTAATTGGATGGCTTGTTTACCTCACCACCACTAGGCTGGATATCTCTTTTTCAGTGGAAAAGCTTAGCCACTACCCAGATTGTCCCACCACTACCCACTACCATGTCTCCATTTGTGTTCTCAGGTATCTCAAACAAGCTCCGGTAGCAGGCTTGTTCTTTCCTGTCTCCTCAGATTTAGTTCTCTCTGGCTATTCAGACACTGATTGGGCGCCATGCATTGATACTAGAAGATCTGTCTCTGGATTTTGTTTTTATTTGGGCACTTCCTTAGTCTCTTGGAAGAGCAAGAAGCAGCACACTATAGCTAGATCATCTTTAGAGGTTGAGTATCGTGCTTTGGCCTTAGCAACCTGCGAGGCACAATGGATTTCCTATATTTTAGCTGATCTGCACATGCCCCTATTGAACTCCATTCCTCTTTATTATGATAGCCAGTCAGCCAGATACATTGCAACCAACCCTATATTTCACGAATGAACAAAATACATTGAGGTAGATTATCATGTAGATCGAGAGAAATCAACTTTGGGTCTCATCAAGCTTGTACCCATCTCCTCTAAAGATTAGAATGTTGAATTCTTGACAAAGCTTCTTGTCCCTAGTCCTTTCAACAACTGTTATGTTAAGTTAGGACTCTTAGACATCTTTAGTCCTAACTTAAGGGGGAATGTATGAACATGCATCAGCTTATCTAGTGTAGCCTCATCTCTGCTTCAACTGCAATGTCGTGGTTTCTTTTTTCTTTTTTTTTTTTCTCTTTCACACGTACACACTAAAAGTTCTATCACAACTCAGCTACGGCTGGGACTCGAACCTTGAATGTGGTTATTATGAGGCAAACATATTGGCCACTATTATATTGCCTCTACCACACGACTATGTAATGGTTAATAATCCCAATTATAATGATAACGAAGATTATGAAAGAAGATGATATTATAGCACCAAGCTAAATCCAACTATTTGTGCATAAAATAGTAGAAATAGGCAAGTTTTTTTCATTAGGCTTGAACATATGGATTGAAAGCGAATTGGATTATTGTTCTATTTAAGATATTCCTCTCTTGTGATGTAAGCCTCAATTTGTAGTTGCAAACTAGAAATATCACAATTAATTCCATAATTTGGGAAGATCATATAGAGATAAGAGTAGTTCTTGAATGCACAAATTAAGGTAACTTTTGGAGTTTGAAATCTTAATGTTGTATTTAAATATATTAGCTCTCTGATGATAGATACAACAAGGGTGATGCCATTGTCTCCACTAATCATCAAAGCAGAGTTATTACTTTGTAAGAAATTATAAGCACTCATTTCAGACTAAGCTAGAAGTAATGTTATTTAAAAAATAAGTGCATTTTTAGGAAAAAAAAAAAACTTTATTCATACGTTTCTGTGATTTTAGAGTTTTAAGCTGATATTTTTTTTCTTTAGTCGTGGAATTTTAATAATTTCTTAATATATATATATACTTTAAAAAAAGATACTTATTCTTGAATGAAGGGTGTAATTTGTTAATATAAATTTGGTCTTTATAATTAAAAAAAAATACATATCTTAAATAATTTGTTGATACTGTAAATAAATGCTACGCAATTTTGATAATACTTGTGATTATATCAACTCTGCCAAACAAATATATATAGGTACATTAGCATTAAAAACAATACAAAAAAATTTTATCATAAAAAATTGAGCATTGTTTTTCAAAAAACAGATTATTATAAATTAAACTGTCTACTTGATCTCTCAAAAATGTTTGACATCATCTGGTTCCTTCTTAATTTATAATATATCAACTTAGTCCCCTGGAAAATATATGTCACATTAGTCTAATTCCTAAAAGATTTATTAATTTAGTACTTAGAAAATATACGCACAATATTCTAGTCCTTAAAAAATACATGCAACCTCAACCTGATTTTTTATTTCCTATAAATTTTTTAATCTACATTGAGAGACACAAATTTATTTGCCGAAATTGATGGATACATTTGATATTTATGTTTTTTTCCATTTTAGCATCTGCATGGCAATTTTTTTTAATAAATAATTTAATTATTTTAATTATTAAAATATATAATTTGTAGCGTATTACGAATATATCTTGTTTATAGTATAAACGAAATATGTGTATTTTATTCAAATTCCATATATTTTGTTTACATTATAAACAAGATATATTCATAATTATCTCGTTTACAAAATCAATGTGATATAAATTGATAAATACGTTATAAATTACTTATTTCGATAATTAAAATAATTAAATTATTTATTTAAAAAAAATTCCCGCATCTGCATTAAGAACCATAATAATAGTATCATAAATCTCTAGTTCCATATTATAGTAGATTACAAAATGATAAAAATATGCAGGTGATTTGCATAGAAGTATAGAACACAAAAATAGTAAATTGACTTGTCAGTGCTAGGAATAGTTAGTTAGTCAGCATATTTTCTTTTATTTAACAATTTTTTATAATTTTATTTCACAAGATCCTAAAATCCAGTAATACATTGAAAAAAAAATAGAGTTAAATATGCCCTCACAAGCATATATTCCAAAATTTCTCTAACGTTGGTGCTGATTTATCTAGTTTCTTCTGCCATCTGCCAAAACACAAAAACCATCTCCTCACCACCAATTCTAGTTATTAAAATAGAAATAATATTTAAAAAAGAATAAAATGACAAATAAACCAATAAAGATTTATACTTCGAATAGATTAGTTTTTAAAAAAATACTAATAAAATCTTCTAGAATAATAAATATGGATACATTACTTTTAAATTAACTCTCTATGATTAAGATAGAATGTCTTAATTTAAACTAATTTGTCCACGTTTATTATCGTAGAAGATTCATTGGTATTTTTTTTCTTCAGAATTTAATCTGTTGAAGTATAAATCTTTAAATATTTATTTATCACTTTACTCTTCAGAAAAATATTCTAAATTGCGATTGCAATTGCATATAAAATTATATTATGATTACCTTAATTGCACACTAATGAACAACATTCCTGATTGAGACTATAATTAAAACTTTAATCCTTAAATAAACTAGAAGATATATCCATATCATAGAGCATATGTGTATAAATTTCAAGCCATTGTCAACGTATGTACTATGTAATTGTATTATGATTACTTTAATTGCAAAACTAGAAACAAGAGTTGACCAAGTTCAGGAGCAAGTCAACTACACAGTTCAAGTTGATGGAACATGTGAATATGCAATTCGAATCCAGAGAAAGCACTTTCAATGCACAAGCTTAGGATACTTAGCTAGCAGCTTCCTCTGCATATGAATTGGACAGAAAAACTGGCAAATAATAATAATTAGTAGGCATTAAGTCAGAGTTTGTAGTATTAATAATAATATTACCGTAACAAGTTGCTCTTTAAGTCATGGTAAGTCTTCTTTAATTATTTAGCTCGAAAACCAATAAAAGTCTCCGCCATAATATTAATATCTGAAGAATCCTAGTGATGGCCACCATTATCAATCAATTGCTCCTTGATTCAGGATTAGCTCTTTCAGCAATTGATCTGGTGCGGTTTTGTTAGTGGCCTAATGTATTCCTTTTAATTTTCATCTGCATTTCATTCTATATATGTTTTTCTTTTCATTAGTAATCCAAATAAATTCATTCTTTATACTAGCATTATTACTAAACTAGGTGTAAAAAGTAATTATTTTTATTTCTATTACATAATATAATTGATAATTGGTTTCCTTTTGTGTTTCTACTTGTACATACAGATGGAAGGTGAGAATCCTAATGATGTTTTAATCAAGATTAATGCAATATTAAAGGAAGCACAGCCTCTCCTTACAGATGAATGCTGCATCTACAGGGTGCCTCATGAGATCCGCAAGTTTAAAGAAGATGCATACACTCCAAAAGTTGTTTCAATTGGTCCTTTTCACCATGGGGATCCAAAGTTGCTAAAGATGGAAGGCCTTAAAAGAACATGTTGCAGAGAATTCATTGAAAGATCCGAGAAAAAGAACTTGAAAAGTTTCGTGAGTTGCGTGCAAGAGCTGGAGGCAAAGGTTCGTGGTTGTTACTCAGATGAAATCAAGCTTAGTGAGGAAGAACATGTTATGGTAATATTAGTAGACTGCTGCTTCATATTAGAGTTTTTACTTAGGCACCATTTCAAGTTGCCTTATAGTGATGACATTTTTCTGTCACCACGGTTAGGGACTTATATAAGATATGATTTGTTGATGCTTGAGAATCAAGTCCCTTTCTTTGTTCTTGAGAAGCTTTACAATCTAGCTTTTCCTTCTACCTTAAATAGTGGCGGCCGCGAAAGCCATCCTTCATTATTAAGGCTTGCTCTTCGTTATATTGTTCCTAGTAGAATAGTTCCTTGCGACAATAATAATGATGAGCTAACCTTAGTTGATGTTGGTAGAATAGCTCATTTCACAGATCTAACAAGAAAGTCTCTGTTGAGATCCTCTCACTTATTGCAACCATCAACCTCTGGATGCTCAAGAGAAGCGAAGTTAACACAACTTTATAGTGCAACTGAGTTGAACGAAGCTGGAGTGAAGTTTGAAGTACACAAAACTAGTCAATGCTTACTAGACTTGGAACTTTCAGGTCATACTTTGAAAATCCCATTCATTAGAGTGATGGACAGCACTGAAGTTATTTTGCGAAATTTGTTAGCTTTTGAACAATGCCACTATATTCATGAATCCTATCTCACTGACTATGCTGCAGTCTTTGATTTCCTTATCAACACAGAAAAAGATGTAGATTTCTTCGTAAAGAATGGAATAATTGAGAATTGGATAGGTGATAGCAATGCAGTGGCTGAAATGTTTAATGGTCTTGGAGTGAATGTTGTGCATCCAAATATTAATACGCAATATCTTCGTATTTGTGAAGAGTTGAATGCTTTCTGTAATCACCCTTGGAACAGAAAAGTTGCGACTTTGAGGCGTGATTACTGTAACACTCCATGGAAGACAGTAGCTTCCATTGCTGGAATTTTTCTGCTTATTCTCACTATTATTCAGACAGTATTTTCTATTCTTCAAGTGATACTAGCTTAATGTTTGTGTTTGTGTAGTTTTGAGGATGATCACATGTTTAATGCTCAAGATGGTTCGACAGATTTGATATCTT
Source organism: Arachis ipaensis (assembly GCF_059453495.1). Lineage (NCBI taxonomy): Eukaryota > Viridiplantae > Streptophyta > Magnoliopsida > Fabales > Fabaceae > Arachis > Arachis ipaensis. The sequence goes on from NC_142442.1 coordinate 16,969,901, forward strand.
GGGAGTTGGAAGAAATGATCGACATGTTCAATTGTATCAAAGTTTGTTACACGTCTTTTGGGGGTTCATTTTGTTACATGTTCAATTTGATACCTTACAAGTCGCATATATATCAACACAAATAAACCTCTTAATTACAAAAACATAAGCAAGAAAGACATCAAAAATTAAGTAACGAGTAACACTAACATGGGATCCCCATCAAGTTAAGCTCATCTCTACTAGCTAATAAACCAACTTTGCACATTACACCAGAATATAAATTGGCATCAACAATGAATTATTAGTTCTCCTGCCAGGATCAAATTGATCATGTTCATGATTAATTGATACATTATGTCATGCAGAAAAACTATTTTTTGGAAAATGCATGACGTTTCCTTCTTTTTTTTTTTTTGGGTAAAGTACTCTTTTGACCACAACATTTGAAGTGAATTCTATTTTGGTCTCTATGGTTTTGATTAGTTTATTTTTATTCCAAAATGTTTAAAATGGCATTAATGTTATCCTATCATCAAATTCCTCACTAACACTTAACGAAATTAATGTACTATTAATAATGCTGATGTGACCGTTATAACTCTGCTAAAACATTATAACTCGGCTATAAACGCTAGAGTTCGGTTACTAAAATATCAAAATCTATAGCAACATTCTAAAACGTTATTATTCCTCATTTAAGTGAGATGCTTGGAAATGTAACCAAAAACATCTCATTCCTGATATAAAAGGAAAGTAAGAAAATAGATTGGGTGAATGAATTAATAAGAGAGATAGAAAAAAAAGAGAAAAAGAGGAGAATTTTTTAATTTTAGAAGAAAAAAATTGATTTTAATTATAATAAAAGAGTAACTTACGATACATTTTAGTTATAAAATTATTAATAATATAATAGATAATAGATGTCAGGTAGCTGATCATATTGGTGATGACTTCGTTTCATTTACATGTCGTGTCCTCCAAAATTCACTATAGCCTCGACAATTTACACATGATACCAAGTTCATGCATTTCTTTTCTTGAAATCTTGAATGTCTCGCTTACACACCCAACGTGCTCCAAATCTCTGTACTAGGATATTATAATCCGAGAAATAACATTTGGAAGCGATTCTCCTGGCATAACAGGCTACTAAAATAGACAATGAACAAATGCGGAGAAACTCTACAAAACACTTGAAATAAACTCCGGTTGATGAATTCTTTACCGTTGCAGATCACTAAAGGTTGTAGTTTATCGCGTGTTTTGACCATGTAATAGGAATCGAACTGATACAGCGTTACCTTGTTCTTGATGGTCAACACTTGTAAGACATCTTCACCATCTTGCCTAGCTGATTCTACAAAGACATGGCACATCTTTGATATAACATCATTGACCTAGGATGCATCTAGTGATTCACAACATGATGCATCTAATTCTCTTGGACTTGATGGAAGTTCTGGCAAAACCTCCAGATTATGGCAACGATTTAGCTGCAGACGTGTAAGCCGGGGAAGTTCATGGATACTTATTGGAACCTTTACAAATCGGTTCCACGATAAATCCAAGAACGTCAACAAAGATAAGCGGCTAAGATGTAGTAGAGGGTCGTCAGACTGTTCAAAGAGGTTAGACTAGAGAGACAACATAAAACCCCAATATTTGGAACACTACTAAGCTCTTCTATGCCTGTAACACCCAAAGTAAGAATCGAGAGCCATTTCATGCACTTCCCAAATTCTGGGAGCCTTCTCAAACTACTGCACATCCATAGATCTAGTTCCTTGAGTGAACTCATCTCCATTTTATCTCCAAGTGTTTCAAGATTGACACAACTCTGTAAATTCAATACAACAAGGCCCTTGTGGTGTAGGACAGATGGTGAATATCGTTCAGCTTTGCACAGCCCTTTAGATCAAGGTGTTTCTAGATTAGGAGTCCCAGAAAGATCCGGAGTATGCTTCAGATTGGGGCATGATGACAGATTTAAGTACTTCAAATTTTCTAGAAGCTGAACAAAACAAAGAACATCAGAGAATTACTTTTTTGGTTGTAAATGTTAATGTAATAACATTCGATAGAGCTCTACCTTTTCTCCATCCCATAGTTTTACAATGTTGCTTCAAGACAGATCAATTTCAACAAGTTCATAGTGTTGATCTGTAAGGGGTAGAGTTTCCATTAGAGAACCTCTCCAATGTAAAGCTCTTAATCAACTTGGAATATTGCTGAAAATGGGAGCTTTCATATCATCCAAAATGAGGAGCTTTAGCTGGCATATATTTGAGGAAGCTAAATCTCTCCAACACACCGCGGCCTTATAAAGTTCCTTATCATGTAGAACGATGCTATGAGTTGCTTCAGTTTCCTACACAAAAAAACCAATGAAAATATTAAAGAGAAAGTCTAGAGTCCAGCACTTTTATTAAAATTTGGCTAATAATTGAAACTCAAGTGTGTGTAGAGAGCAGCGTAGAGATGGCTAGTGAATCCAGTGCCAATGTCTTCTCCTCTGAAACTCAAGAACACATGATAGGCGTATGAAGAAGAGGCGGATGCCATGTGTTACAAGCACGATTCAAGAACTGCAAGTGTGTGTAGTGCAGCAGAAGACTAAAGAGTCATAAGAGAAAGGAAAGTGAGGGACTCGTATAAAGCGGGATGAGTGGCGCATGGCTCAGAATTCAGATGGCATAACATATCCTGACGTCATCATGTAAGTGCAGGGGGTTTGTCTTTTTCCTGCATAATTGGAAATGCTTCTTTTATTTCATTTTATTTTGGCTTGCAAATGTAGAATCCTGATGCAACAAAATACTATAACATGTCGGCCAAGTGTTTGTTACATTGCGTCAGAAAGATGTCACAAAATGCTACTAGTGGCAACCGAAAACTTAGATGAAGCTTAATAATTGCAGTAAATGAAAAACATCATTTATATGAGAAGCATGGAAGCTCCAAAAATTGTCCTCCTCAGAGCTCTTATACAAAGCAAAATACCAATGCAAACAGAACACAAATAACCATATCCATATGTACAAGAATATCACTATATAGAAAACAAACTCAAGCCTAGTTCAGTTCCAAATAACCACCCTCAAAGTTTCAATGTCAAATCTGGTGTTGAGTTCTCTATCTCTTCTGGTGGACTCACCTCACTGAAACTCAAATTTGGATTTCCAGTCTGTATGAACTCCCGATGATTATTTTTGCCAGCATCTGTGACCTGGCGAAAACTACAAGGCCACATGAGTTCCGAGTCATCATCCTCCGAGAACATTGGAAGGCCAACATATCCTTGCTCAAATCTTGCATTGCTTTTCAACTCAGGAGCAGGCCTCATTATTGTTGGTGAGAAGCCATGGTGCATTGTCGAAGAATGCGCCTTTATTCCGAAAGACCTGAAAGAACCATGCAGAGGCAGAGAAGCTAGACTTGCATATCTCTCAGAGAAAAATCCCATTCTCATGGCCCTTTTTGCCAATGTCCTTTCTCTCTTGTGAGCATTCTGGTGTCCGCCAAGAGCTTGAGAGCTGAAAAACTTGCGCTGGCAGTAATTGCAAGAGAAACTTCGCGGTGCGGTGGATTCTGTGGTCTGAGAGGCAGGGTCATTGCTGCTCTCACTAGTAGTGGTTGAGAATGAAAATCCTAATGAATCTCTTGTTGCCCCTAACTCATTGTTCTTGAAGTTGAGAGTTAAGTCAAGTGAAGCAGCATCCCAGTTAGGATGAACTGCGATTGGATTCCTGATGAAAGAGTTATCGAGGCTGTCACTGTAAGGACCTGCTGAGGCTTCTTGGATAGAGACACTGGATGCAACCTGGCTGCTAACTTCAGATTCGTGTTCGGCAGAGGCTTCAACTTCAAGATCAATGTTTCTTTTCATGATTTAACAGTGCTTAAGTTGGAAATTAATTAACAAATGGATGCAGTAATCAATCATCAGAATAACAAATTTTTAAGCAAGTGGTGGAAGATTTATTTGTTCCTGCAGTTTGGTAAGCAATGAAATCCCTTAGCTCCATATTTAGCTTGCATCAAAAATGAGGAAATTCTTGACTCTGTTATTTATTCTGGTATCTAATACTGTGAAAGAATTATATGTGATCAAGATAATCTAATTGGGAAAAAAGAAAAAAAAAGAAAGAAAAGAGAGAGAGAGAATAAATCCTCCTCTGTGAATTACAAAAAGAACATGCCTGAAAAGCAAGGTTTCAGCATCTCTTGTTTCCAGGAACACCACTTACATTTTTTAACTTATAATTCTTTTTAAGATTTGTCAAAGATAAAGTTGCCAAGGCCAAAAAAGTTTAAATATGGAACATTCCAAACCACCTAGTTTGCAAATGTTTATGATTGAATTTAAGGTCAAGTTCCATATGCAAGTCAATTCAGATTGTAGAATACAGAGTAACACCTTCAGTTAGGACCTATTTCTAGACCGAATCTTGAACCTTAACCAATGATTGTTATCTTGCCTAATCATTTGCAAATGAAAAGAGTGAAACAAATTAGCAAGAAGCATGCTATGAAAAACTAGTTAGCCTGAGTTTTGTTAATGATTCAAGACATTGAATTCTAGTATCTGATATCAAATCATTCTGAAATCACTTCTGATTTTATATGCAAAGGAATTGAATTCCTTGGAAGATGCACACCATGTCCATATTTAAGTATTAAATCCCTTATAATCTCTGCAAATTCTATATAAACAAAGATATATTCTACAACAAAGGCAGGCTTACTTGGGAGAGTTTACATTGCTTTCTTTATTCTTCAGTGATTCCAACTTATGTAAAAACCAAGAAGAATTAGGAAAAGGGAAAAACTAGAAGCACAACAGAAGCAAAAGTTCAGTAGAGACATGAGAGTAAAAGAGAGTATAGCGTACCCTCTTGCAAGTTTCTTTTCAAGAACAAGTGAAAGCAGCTTGCTTCTGAGATCACCTTTGGTAATAAACTGCTTTGGAATTGGAGACATACATTTTCTTCACTGTTACTATGACACTGATCATGAGGAAACAAAACCATGTCCTTTGGTTTCCAATGTTTCTGAAGCATTTGAAAAAGAATCATAAAAATATATAAAAGGAGTAGTAAATGGGAAGAGAAAGTGACAGATAGATGGTGGGTATTGATGTTTAATTTATGGCAAAAAGCATACGTGGGAGTTATGGTTATGGTCTTATGGAATAGATATAATGATGAATTAATACCAATATAACTTAAATAATTGCTATTATTATAGTGTGAGGGGATATGATCAGATATGCTTAAGTAATCTGGATGTCGTAGGTAGTCTACATTATTATGTACTCTCTTTGGAATAAATTATTTGCAATTACTTTCTGAATATCATTATCATAAACTTCATAAGTTCACCTTTTTATATTAGAAATCTAATATCGGTAATTACATCTTATATATATATATATTTAAAATATGAGACAGAATAAATATACAAAATATTTCTTTCATTATAAAGTTATATAACACTTTTCAGCCATGTTCATAATCACATGATCAAATACAATAAGAACACTTTCTTAATTCTATTTACTTGTAACATTCACAATTACACATTATGTTCAAACTGATAGGTAGGTCTAAAAAGTGTCAATGGCTTTTCCCTACATACCAGATAAAATTTCAAACAAACTAACAACTTGGTTTGATCATGCATTATATATGGAAAGAAGCCAAAAACAAGCAAACAGAAAATGGACTTATCATTCTGAAGATTCTCTATAGCCTTTAACCTTTCTCTTTCTGTCTCTCTCCCTATCCTCCCACTTTCAAAAGTGTTTTTTAGATAATTCCATAATCCATAGGGTCAGCAGCATTATTCATAGTTATATTTGATTCCATTTATGCCACACAGTATATTATTCATGGTTCATATGTTGTGCCATGACATTATTTGTTTGTTCTTAACAACTCCACTCACATAAATAAGAGACCCCATTTGCTTCATCTCCCAACAACCGGTTTTATATTTATGAACTTATTGACCTTACTTTTTCTTAATATATTTTTCCTAGCTTGTTATGTTATTCTCCCCCTAGATACATAGAATCTAAACCATGTCCTTATTATTAATCTTCTTTTAGCCACTCTTGATTTAAATAGTGTTACATTGCAAGAATAAATTTGAACTCTAGAGTTGAACAAATTTAATTTGCACCAAGTCAAATTGTTCCTGTAGGGACCATATTGACTGAATATATGTATATAGCCAAAGTGGATTTTGAACACGTATAGTACCATTCTTTCTGTTCAGTGAAAAGGATAATTAACAACTTGATCCAATTTCATATGATAGGATATATACATGGAAGCTATGTGGACACAAGGAACCCATCATAGGAAAGAGATTGGAGGGGCTTCAATGACCCTTGCTTGAGTCTCCATGATTAACATTTACATTTTTAAAAAGATTATATATAATGGGGATGGTCCATTATTCCACGCATGAAAAATTATAGAAGCACCATGGCCATGAGGTCCAATATTATTTGCTCTTTTTCAATATGGAAGCACACATCATTGCTTTATTTATTTTTTGGACAGGCACTTTAATCTTATTTTCTATTTATATTTATACTTATTGTTTTTTCTTTTTTTTTTCTTCTAAAATTCTAAAAATAAAAAACATTGAAATTGAAAACAGAAAATAAAAATATAAACTAAAAATACCCTTATTTTCTCGTGTTATTTAGATGTAAAGAAAATAGAAAAAAAATTATAATTATATCAAATGAGTTGAAGTTGAGAATAAATTTAAAAAACAAAATTTTTAAACACGTTTTCTTCATATTTTCTTCTCAATAGAGGTAAAAAAAATTTAATGAGAAAAAATCATGTTTTTACAATTGAAAAATTTTTTTCTATCATTTTCTTTGGTAAATCAAATAGGAAAAAAAATCCTTTTTTATCTATTTTATTTTTATTATATTTTCTTTCTACTCATTTTTCGTTGAACCAAACAATATGTAAATGAGAGTCGTGAATGAATTACCACTTAAGAAGATCAACAATGGATTCTACTTATCAAAGAGGAGTAGGCTGAAGTAAAAGTAATCCAAGCCAAGCCACGAAGGAGAAGTAATCACTCTTGCGAGGCAAGAAGCAAATGTTAAAGAGTAACTTTACCCAAATAAGCACTACTGAAGACTATCGTCAAGCGAGACAACGCGACATTATGAAAAAGATTAAGGATGCAAGTTCTCAAATTCCAAGATGATTTTTGCATAATTAGTTGACTTTTATCACGAATTTAAAGGATTAAGCATAGAACATGTCAAGCTATATCTAACATGTCTACATTGAAGATACAAACATCATCCACGCTAAATAATCCTATAACATCAAGCAGGGGTGTTGAAAGTTGCTAGACGTTAGTATTAAAATTTCTGGGAGAAAAGGAGATTAAAAATAATATTATTTGTGAACTTGTGATATTATTTGATACAAAAATTAAGTTATATAAAAATATTATGAACTAATTTTATAAATATTTATCTATTAACTACTAATTACCGTTAATTTCTAACTACTCATTATGACTTTTTTTTTTTTTTGGTATTATAACGGGGTTGAGGGTCCAAAAAAAAAACAAAATTACAGATTAACAAGACAAGGCAGAAATACTCTTTGTTCATCATCAGTAAGTAAACTAACTACCTCCATAGGAGGTATATATCTCAAAAGTGGAATCTTGGGATTAGATTCAAATTTTTACGTGCCAGACAATATGTATATTTGTTGTCCTCTCTGTAAATATTTACAAAAAAAATTCTCCAGTTTCTCCGTTTCCATCTACTGATTTCTTTAATGAGCACGTTTAGGTGGCTCAAAAGATTTTTTGAACTGTTGATAATATCCACAATAGCTTTAGAGTCACATTCCACTTTCACTTTCACTTTCTTTAGGCCCAATGTCCAAGCTAATTCCAATTCCTTTTTAATAACCCATAGTTCCGCCTCAAAGGCGAAGCATTTCCCAATGTTATAAGAAAAATCATCTACCCATTTGCCCCTTCCATCTCTCACTAACCCGCCACATCCCACCTTGTTAAAGCTCTCTGATGGTTTCAGTGGTTAAGAGAAGGGGGGTTGAATCTTAGCCCCCTTTTTGTTTAGTAACACTTGCTGACCTTAGAGATAACCTCAGGAGACTTTTTTATTTTTGTCTCGTCCCTAGCCACGAGACTTTTATTTTTATCTCGTCACTTGGCACGAGACTTTTCTTTTTGTCTCGTTTCTTGGCACGAGATATTTTTCAGTTTGACCTCATGTGCAATAGAAACAGAGTTGGGGTAGAGAAGAGAGAAGGTTACACCCAGATATATCCTGGTTCAGCTGCTAAGTGCAGTGCAGCCTACATCCAGTCTCCATCACAACCATGATGGAATTTCATTATAATCAATCCTGATTACAAGCTGTAAAGTGCTAACCCAACTTACAAGGGGATTCCCACAGAATCATGAAACACAACATAGATGAACAAAGGAACTCTAAGACATCTATGCCTTTTTCTTTTAATTTTGCACTCTCTGCCTTTTTCCGCTCTATGACTTTTTCATACAAACCTCACTGTTTGCCTTTTTCCATGAGACTCAAGACATGACAAAATTAAACAGAAAAATTACAAAACAGAATACATTGAAGGAGAAGAAAATCTGTAAGCTTAGGTAGCTATGAGAATCCTGTGCCTTGCACTCTCACTGCTTACTTCTAACTCCTTGCTCCAAACAGTGGTTGTTCACTCTTTTTATAGAAGAGGGAAGCCTCCACACTTGAAGCCAAAACCCAAGCTTAACTTCTTCTTCTTCAAGAAACAGAACCGGTTCGGCCACATAGAGAGAGAAGAGATAACCATACAAAACCCAACATGCAATTACCTCTAGTCCTTTCTTGGTCACCACTCTTCATCAATCCGAGCTCTCCATCCTTGGCTTGCTCTCCAAGATGGATTTCTGGCCCTTGATGCTTCATGATGATGATGACTTCATCTGCTTCAATTTCTGCCTCTACCATCACTTCGCCACTCTAGCTACTTCCTGTGGTGGTTGAGCAGAATCAAAGACAAGTCACGCCTCCAAGAGTCTCCTCCTTGCTGGCCGAATCTTCTTCTTCCTTTTTGAGCATGAGGAGCTCAAGATTACTTCACCAAATCTAACCATATTTGGTGAATATCTTAGCCATAGCATGCTTTTATTTTGATATGTTTTCTTGCCATTATTATGATGGTCTTTAGGCGTGCTCTTCCTTCATTTCGGTAGCTCAGTTTTGCTTCCATGGCAACCATTATTTTCTGGTTAATGACCGAAAGAGAGAAAGAGATGAGAGAGAAGAAACAATGTTGGAAGAAAAGCAATTTAATGAGATAAACAAAATTAAGTGAGAGAAGGTTGCTTTTACTTCCCTTAGGTGGAGTAGCGTGAATCATAATGATTCCCATCAAATCAAAGTCAAGTTCTCTCTTATGTTCCCAATGCTAGCAAATTAAATTTGAAGTCCATCCCTTAACAAGAAATGGAATCCGTTGGAAACCATGGAACTAATTTGCTTTCTTTCATTATGTATCGGACCAAGCATGAGGAACTCTCATCAAATGTAACATTGGGCTTTGTTGTAACAATATTTAATTTCTGGCCCAATAATAACATTTGCTTTCCTGATGAAATTTGGATCAAGCATTGGTTTACCAAGCATGGAACATAGTTGGGCTTTGGAGCAATGAGATTCATTCTGGCCCAATAGATAAAACCTTTTTCAGCCAACAATCATATAACAAGAATTACATAGGGCTGAATTTAATTTTTATTGGGCTTGGGATTTCTCTTTCTATTTCGGCCCAAATAAAAACCTGCATCACAAAATTATTAATTAACATATGTTAAATAAAAATAAAATTAATAATTCTGTAATTAATAATGTTTGTTCATCATCAAAATTAAATTAGAGTTTTCCAAACTCATCAATCTCCCCATTGATGACAAACATTATTAAAATTGAAATGCAAAAAAATTTTAAGATTGAGTAAGGAGTACTCCCTTTGAATTTAAATTTCTCCCCCTTTCAAGTTATCACATGGCTCCCCCTTAATATATGCTAATGTTGCTAAGGGAAGTACTAACCTGTGATATTTGAATCAAGCATTAAATAGTAATGTTATTCAACATATTTGTTTTGAAATGTTGAATGCTTGATTTATGAGTAGATTTGGATGATATTCAAAAACTCATTTGATATCATAAATTGATTTTCTGCTCAAACTACGTCATAATCAACCAAAATCTGTTTTTGGCAAAAGACTTGCTGTTCAAAAATATTTTTCAATAAATCAGAGCAATCTTTGTAGGAAAAATATTTTTCAATCATGATTTAATCTTTTCAAACACAGCAATTTTCATCATTAAGAACCAAAGGAACTGCCAAAAATAAATCCAACATAAATCAATATTTTACCAAGATAAACATCAAATGCATTATCATTTATCAAAAATAGTATACCAAATGCATTATCAACCAACATAAACCAAATGCATAAACCGAATGCATTATCAAGCAATCATTAACAGAGGTGATCATGAATTCTTTTCTCAAAGAATTTCATTCCCTGTTCCAGTTTCAATTTTTGGGATTATTTTTCTCCCCCTTTTGGCATTAAGGGGCACCTGCAAGAAATATTGAACATGAAAACATAATATGCAAAATATAACCCAGAACATAATCCAAAGGTGTTTAACAAAGTGTCACACAGTTATACGACTATCAGTTTGCAACCTAACATAACAAAATAACAAATTGAGCCAGATTGTGCCAATATCAAATAGTAACCAGAAAGTTAATCATCAGAAAGATTAAAGTCAGATCCCTCAGCTCCTGCAGCACTGCCAACTTCATCATCAAGGCTTTCAAGCATTAGACCGACCCTTTCTTGGCATTTCTTCCAGGCCGACTCATTTTCATATGCAAGTTTGCGAGCAGACTTGTGAAATTGAATCATGAGGTCGGACATGTTGGAGAATTCTGTGAGGATTTCTCTGAGGGAACCGGTCGTCTTTGAGGATTCTGGGCGGCCCTTAAAGTCGTCATCAGAAGCCATTGATTTCTTTCCCTTTTTAACAGTCCTGCCTCCTTTGATCATAAAGACCTTGTTCTCTACATCCTCATTGGTTAGATCTACCTTAAAGTACTCAAAAATGCACGTGAGAAACATTCCATAAGGTAGATTAGCCTTTTTTGTACTCTTCACAGACTCCCACATGTGTCTAATCATAATATAACTAAATGAAATGGAAGATGAAGTAACAAGAGCAAATATTATGAGACAGTCAGATACGGTTACCTTATTGTGAGAACCACTTTGAGGAGTGAGAATGTGAGTTATGATGCGGTGCAGCAGGGAGTTAGTTGGACCCAAGGCCTTGTGAGTAGGAACAGTTCCATCTAGGCCAGACAAATTTTCACAAATTTGATGAAGAATCTGCTTGTATGTAACCCCTACATGTGAATCCCATTTATGACTCATGTAAGCCTTTGGCCCTTCATCAATGTATCCAAGGGCAGAAGAAATGGTTTCAGAGTTCAGGGTGATATGAACCCGTTTCACGTAAGAATGAAGGCTACCATCAATAAACCTCAGATTTGCATAAAACTACCTCACCAAACCTGGGTACACCATTTTATGAATAAGGAGCAATGGTGCCCATTTGAGACTATCAAACAAGGGCTGGAGATTGATTCCTTTGGAGGCCAGGGACTCGAGATTCACTAGGTAAGAGGGGCACAGATGCCGTTTCTCCAAAACTTCTTTGTGAAACTCAAAGAAAGTGCACGTGTAGTACCTTGAAGGATCAAAGTGTGAGTGAGATTTGTGAAACTTGTTCTTGAAATCTATTGAACCAAGGTTAGTGGGTTCTCTGGTTTCATGAAGCACGAAACCCTTGCCCTTGTGAGAACTCTTTCCGGATGCATGGGGAGTTGATCTCTTCGGTGGTGATGGTGGAGGAGAAGGAATAGGTGATGTATGAGACTCTTCTTCTTCTTCCACGGGAGTCGTTCCTTTCTTCTTTCTTGAGGAGGTTTTTGTGGCAATGACCTTTCTTCTCATTGTGTCTGTTTGTTTTGAGGGAGGTGAGGGTGATGATGATGATGTAGAGTGAATGTGAATGTGAGTGTGTGATTGTGGAGTAGACTGTTTTTGAGAGAATAAGAGCCTTTCACTTTTCCTAGGAGCAGTTTTCTTTTTCATGGTTAGGAGAGAAGAGAAGTTGAATATGAAAGGGTGAGGGAGGCCGAAACGGAGTGAGGGAGGAGGGAGGTTAGTGGTGCAATAAATGTGGAGTGGAGAGAGATAATGGAGGGAGTTATTAACCATTAATGGCGCGGTTATTAACCAAGGGGGTTTTCAAAAACTGAAAAGAGGTTTCCTTGAATCAAGGGATTAGTTAGAAGGAAAGATTTGATTTTATAACATGCTTCTTCCAACAAGATTTGATAAGACAACCAAGAGATTTTGTGATTTTATTTTCCAAACAAAACGGAAAACTAACAAAACTGTCATGGTGGGTTAAGGAATTTTGGTGGGGCCCATAAAATTTGAATTCTGCATTGCCTCCCCCCTTGACCATAGCTCCATCATCATCCCTGCATTTTTATCTCGTCCAAACCTATGAGACAAAACTGAACAGAATCAACTTTTCACAAATTATCAATGAAACTTAAATTAAACATTCCCAAACTTTTTCTCAGGGTACAGAATCTGTCTTCACAGAGGGGTTTTGTAAAAATATCAGCAATTTGATCTTCAAATTTTACAAATTGAATATCAATAGTACCCTTTTGCACATGTTCCCTAATAAAATGATATTTTATCTCAATGTGCTTGGTTGACTGCAGAACAGAATTTTTTGAAATGTTTATAGCACTCATATTATCACAAAATAAGGGTATACTATTGATCTTTAATTTGTAATCTTCCAATTGTGTTTTTAACCAAATTAATTGAGAGCAACATGCAGATGCGGATATGTATTCTGCTTCAGCTGTGGATAATGCCACTGTGGCTTGCTTCTTATTTGACCACATGTTGAGTGAGCTTCCAAGGAAGCAACACATGCCCGATGTGCTCCGTCTATCCACTCTATCTCCCGCATAGTCTGCATCACAAAACCCTACTGCACAAAATTCATCAGATTTAGGATACCACAAGCCATAATCACAAGTTCCCTTAATGTATCTAATGATGCGTTTAACAGCCGTAAGATGGGATTCTTTTGGATGAGATTGAAATCTTGAGCATACACCCACACTTTGAACAATATCCGGTCTAGAGGAGGTAAGATACATGAGTGAACCTATCATTCCTCTATACCTTGTTTCGTCCACATCTTGGCCATCATCATCCTTTTCAAGTTTTGTGTTAGGATGCATTGGTGTACCCATTGATTTGGAATTTTCTAGGCCAAACTTTTTAATAAGTTATTTTGCATATTTTCCTTGGTGAATAAAGGTACCACTAGGAGTTTGTTTAATTTGGAGGCCAAGAAAGAAAGTAAGCTCTCCCATTAAACTCATCTCAAACTCACTAGTCATGAGTTTTCCAAACTCTTCACACAAGGATACATTGGCCGATCCAAATACAATATCATCAACATAAACTTGAACAAGGAGTATATCATCATTAGATGCTTTAATAAATAAAGTAGTGTTGGTGGTACCCCTTTGAAAATGATTTTCCAATAAGAAGGCACTAAGCCTTTCATACCAAGCTCTTGGAGCTTGTCTAAGACCATAAAGAGCCTTAGATAGTTTAAAAACATGATTTGGAAACTCTTCATCCTCAAAACCGGGGGGTTGAGCCACATACACTTCTCTATCAATAAAGCCATTAAGGAAAGCACATTTAACATCCATTTGAAACATTTTGAAACCCTTATGGGCAGCATAGGCAAGAAGCAATCTAATTACTTCCATTCTAGCTACCGGAGCAAAAGACTCATCAAAATCTATACCCTCTTCTTGATCGTAACCTTGGGCCACTAATCTAACCTTGTTACGAACAACTTGTCCATCCTCACCAAGTTTATTTTTAAAAACCCACTTAGTACCCGTTACCTTCTTACCATCCGGATGAGGTACTAGTGTCCAAACCTCATTCTTGTCAAATTGAGCAAGCTCCTCTTGCATGGCCTTGACCCAAGATGGATCTTCAAGAGCTTGTTTGACATTGTTGGGCTCCATTTGTGACAAGAGAGCAAAGTTGCTAGGTTTGGTTTGCCTTTTGGTGGAGGATCTTGTTGTTACACCTTGAGAAGGGTTACCAATAATGAAGTCATGAGGATAACCCCTCATAGACTTTCATTCTCTAGGCTTTCGGACAGGTGTTGAGCTTTGATGAACTTCTGGTTGTCTCACTATTTCAGTTTCTCATGCCTGCTCAGGAGACAATACGGAAATGTCTCCTCCAATCTGATGAGACAAAACTGGGCTGACAGATTCCTCAAGTTGAACAGATTTAGGATTTTCTTTACTTGTTCCAGCTTCTTCACCATCTGAATCATTATCTATCACAGTACTGGGAATTAAGTTAGAATCACAAAAAGTAACACGTATGGATTCCTCTATAGTTCTATGCTCTTTGAGATAAACTCTATAGGCCTTGCTTGTGTTGGAATATCGAACAAACATTCCTTCATAGGATTTTGGATCAAACTTTCCAAGGTTTTCTTTATTGTTAAGCACAAAGCATTTGCATCCAAAAATATGAAAGTACTTAAGATTTGGAGGGGTTCCTTTCCATAGCTCATAAGGTGTTTTCTTCAACCCTTTTCTAATGATTGTTCTATTCAAAATATAACATGCAGTGTTCACAGCCTCAACCCATAAAAATTTAGGAATCTCACTCTCACATAGCATAGCCCTAGTCATTTCTTGAAGGCTTCTATTCCTTCTTTCAACCACCCCATTTTGTTGGGGGGTTCTAGGGCATGAAAAGTTATGAGAGATCCCTAAGTCATCACAAAATTTTTCAAAGTCTTGATTTTCAAATTCTCTTCCATGATCACTTCTTAAATGGGCAATTTTCAAATCCTTTTCATTTTGAATTTTCTTGCAAAGGGTGGAGAAGGCATGAAAGGCATCATTCTTATGAGCAAGGAAAAGTACCCAACCAAATCTAGAGTAATCATCTACCACCACAAGACCATAGTATTTTCCTCCTAAACTTTGAGTTCTAGTAGGTCCAAAAAGATCAATATGTAACATCTCCAATGGTCTTTTGGTTGAGATTCCATCTTTTGATTTAAAAGAGGATTTTACTTATTTGCCCAATTGGCAAGCATCACAAGTAAGATCCTTATCAAACTTGATGTTTGGAATTCCTCTAACCAAATTCTTTTTGACTAGCTTAGAAATTCGGTACATGCTAGCATGACCCAACTTTCTATGCCAAAGCCATTTTTTAGATTCAAGAGATATAAAGCATGTTACATTTTGTTCTTTTAATTCCTCAAGAGTTAATCCATACACATTGTTACACCTTTTGGCTTCAAATAAAATATCCCCAGTTTTTTCACAAACAACCAAACAAACAAACTTCTTAAAAACAACTTCAAAACCCAAATCACACAATTGACTAACACTAAGCAAATTATGTTTCAAACCATGTACAAGGAGAACATCATTTATATAAGAAGAAAAATCTTTACCAACTTTCCCAACAGCCACTATTTTTCCTTTTGCATCATCACCAAAAGTGACAAGACCTCCATCATATTCATCAAGCTTTATGAAGAAGGTTGTTTTTCCGGTCATATGCCTAGAGCATCCGCTATCCATATACCACATATTTTCTTTCTGTTTGGATGTTAGGCACACCTGATCTATGTGATCTACCATGAGACAAGATTGTGACTTGGTCTCGGATTCCTCATCATCATCATCTGAGTCATTTTCCAAATCTTTCCATGAAGCTATCAGTCCCTTCTTCTTTCCTCTTTTTGGCTTCTCTTCCTTCTTTAAATTGGGAAAATCAGATTTGAAATGCCCCATTTCCTTGCAGTTGTAACAAGTTACTTTGCTAAGGTCTTTCTTCATTTTCCTTGAGCTGTTGCCTTTGCCTTTGAGTTTCATCATTTTTCTGAATTTTTTTGTAAACAACACAAATTCATTTTCAGATGAGTTATCACTGGATTCATCATCCAGAGGGTTAGTGACAGAAGAAAAAGCTATTCCTTTCTTTTTTGAATCTTTTTTCAAGTAGGTGTTTTCAAAAGCAAGTAAATTTTCTCTCAAGTCATCATAGGTCATAGAGTCAAGACCACTACTCTCAGAGATAATTAAAGCTTTTGTTTTCCACTCTTTTGTGAGACATCTCAACACTCTTCTCACTAGCACAGATTCAGGATACTTGATTCCCATAGCATCCAAGCCAACAATAATGGTGTTGAAGCATTCAAACATCTCATCAATGGATTCTCCTTCCTTCATTGCAAACATTTCGTATTCTCTGTTTAACATATCAATCCTGGTCTTTTTCACAATGGTTGTTCCTTCATGAGTGACTAGGAGTTTATCCCATATTTCCTTTGCTGTTGTGCAACGTGATACCCGTCGGTACTCCTCAAAACTGATAGCACAGTTGAGCAGATTGATGGCCTTGGCGTTGAGCTCCACCTTTTTTCTATCTTCATCCGTCCAATTTGCTTCAGGTTTCAGAGAAACAACTCCTTCGATACTTGTAACAGTTGGATATTGAGGCCCTTCCAAGATGATCTTCCAAAGTCTGTAATCCACTGCTTGTACAAATATCTTCATCCTCTCTTTCCAATAGGTATAATTTTTCCCATTGAACAGAGGAGGTCTGTTGCTTGATTGTCCTTCGGTCAGATTATAGGACACCACATTTGAGCCACTGTTTTCTGCCATGAGGATCTTTGCTCCAAGCTCTGATACCAATTGATGGTTTCAGTGGCTAAGAGAAGGGGGGGTTGAATCTTAGCCCCCTTTTTGTTTAGTAACACTTGCTGACCTTTGAGATAACCTCAGAAAACTTTTTGATTTTTGTCTCGTCCCTAGCCACGAGACTTTTATTTTTATCTCGTCACTTGGCACGAGACTTTTCTTTTTGTCTCGTTTCTTGGCACGAGATATTTTTCAGTTTGACCTCCTGTGCAATAGAAACAGAGTTGGGGTAGAGAAGAGAGAAGGTTACACCCAGATATATCCTGGTTCAGCTGCTAAGTGCAGTGCAGCCTACATCCAGTCTCCATCACAACCATGATGGAATTTCACTATAATCAATCCTGATTACAAGCTGTAAAGTGCTAACCCAACTTACAAGGAGATTCCCACAGAATCATGAAACACAACATAGATGAACAAAGGAACTCTAAGACATCTATGCCTTTTTCTTTTAATTTTGCACTCTCTTCCTTTTTCCGCTCTATGGCTTTTTCATACAAACCTCACTGTTTGCCTTTTTCCATGAGACTCAAGACATGACAAAATTAAACAAAAAAATTACAAAACAGAATACATTGAAGGAGAAGAAAATCTGTAAGTTTAGGTAGCTATGAGAATCCTGTGCCTTGCACTCTCACTGCTTACTTCTAACTCCTTGCTCCAAACAGTGGTTGTTCACTCTTTTTATAGAAGAGGGAAGCCTCCACACTTGAAGCCAAAACCCAAGCTTAACTTCTTCTTCTTCAAGAAACAGAACCGGTTCGGCCACATAGAGATAGAAGAGATAACCATGCAAAACCCAACATGCAATTACCTCTAGTCCTTTCTTGGTCACCACTCTTCATCAATCCGAGCTCTCCATCCTTGGCTTGCTCTCCAAGATGGATTTTTGGCCCTTGATGCTTCATGATGATGATGACTTCATCTGCTTCAATTTCTGCCTCTACCATCACTTCGCCACTCTAGCTACTTCCTGTGGTGGTTGAGCAGAATCAAAGACAAGTCACGCCTCCAAGAGTCTCCTCCTTGCTGGCCGAATCTTCTTCTTCCTTTTTGAGCATGAGGAGCTCAAGATTACTTCACCAAATCTAACCATATTTGGTGAATATCTTAGCCACAGTATGCTTTTATTTTGATATGTTTTCTTGCCATCATTGTGATGGTCTTTAGGCGTGCTCTTCCTTCATTTCGGTAGCTCAGTTTTGCTTCCATGGCAACCATTATTTTCTGGTTAATGACCGAAAGAGAGAAAGAGATGAGAGAGAAGAAACAATGTTGGAAGAAAAGCAATTTAATGAGATAAACAAAATTAAGTGAGAGAAGGTTGCTTTTACTTCCCTTAGGTGGAGTAGCGTGAATCATAATGATTCCCATCAAATCAAAGTCAAGTTCTCTCTCATGTTCCCAATGCTAGCAAATTAAATTTGAAGTCCATCCCTTAAAAAGAAATGGAATCCGTTGGAAACCATGGAACCAATTTGCTTTCTTTCATTAAGTATCGGACCAAGCATGAGGAACTCTCATCAAATGTAACATTGGGCTTTGTTGTAACAATATTTAATTTCTGGCCCAATAATAACATTTGCTTTCCTGATGAAATTTGGATCAAGCATTGGTTTACTAAGCATGGAACATAGTTGGGCTTTGGAGCAATGAGATTCATTCTGGCCCAATAGATAAAACCTTTTTCAGCCAACAATCATATAACAAGAATTACATAGGGCTGAATTTAATTTTTATTGGGCTTGGGATTTCTCTTTCTATTTT
Source organism: Arachis ipaensis (assembly GCF_059453495.1). Lineage (NCBI taxonomy): Eukaryota > Viridiplantae > Streptophyta > Magnoliopsida > Fabales > Fabaceae > Arachis > Arachis ipaensis. The sequence continues at coordinate 16,988,622 of NC_142442.1, forward strand.
GGCCCAAATAAAAACCTGCATCACAAAATTATTAATTAAAATATGTTAAATGAAAATCAAATTAATAATTTTGTAATTAATAATGTTTGTTCATCATCAAAATTAAATTAGAGTTTTCCAAACTCGTCACTCTCTTGTGATGTGCCATCTATGTTCAGTGTCATCTACTCGTGTTCTGGCGGTACCCACTTGATTTGTCTCACTTCCTTGTTCTTGCTTAACCCATTCTCTTGTCTTCTTCGAAAAGCCTCTCCGACTTCCTCAACTTTCTTCAAAATTTTCAGGTGTGGTCTCTGGGGTCTTCTATATTGTTGATTATGCATCTCTTTATTTCTCCAGTTCCACATCTTCCAGCATGCTATCATAAAGATATCCATCCAATTCTAAACCGGGTTGCTCCCTAAACGGTGAGTCATGTTTGTATCCATCCATTCTTCCCTGTTAGCCTGAAAAAAAAAATTGAAGAGCCTCTAGCCGAACTAATTGTGCCCAGGTACTGGAAACCTTAGGACAGTCTCTTAACGCATGCAAAAGGTCTTCTTGTGGGTTTTGGCACAATTGGCATTCTTCGCTGCTTCTAAACATCTTCGCCTTCCTCTGATTGGTAAGGATTCTGTTGCTTGGCTTTCCAGATGAAAATCTTGGCTTTCTGAGGTCCTTGCCATTTTCATATCTTGCTCCAAATGGTTGTGGTGGGTTTTGTCCAATTTGCTAAAACTTTGTATATGCTTGCTACAGAGAATTCTCCATCTTCCGAGTGCATCCAATCATCTCTATCTTCCTCACTGTTCTGATTAGGTGGTGAGAGGGCAAGAATTTGCATTGTGGTGCCTTCAAGTAGGTATTCCATAAATTTATCTCTGTTCCAGTCTCCATCTTCATTTATCCATTCACTAACTCTGCTCTCTATTTTCTTGGCGCTCTTTTTAGCTTGTTCCAGAAGAGGGCTTCTTCTCCTCACCCAATTGTCCCTCCAAAAAAGAGTTGTACTACCATCCCCAATGTATCTTATTGTGCGCTTGATGGTATTTTTGTGGAAAAATGAATTTCCAAAACACCAAAAACTCACCGGCAAGTGTACCGGGTCGTATCAAGTAGTAAAACTCACTTAGAGTGAGGTCGATCCCACAGGGATTGATGGATCAAGCAACTTTAGTGGGTGATTAGTTTAGTCAAGCTAACATTGAGGTGAAATTGGTTGAAATGTAGCCAACAGAAAGTAAATTGACAAGAATTTAAAGTTGTAGAAAGTAAATGAGCGAAATCTTAAAGTGCAAGAAATGTAAATTGCAAGAATCTTAAATGACAAGAAATGTAAATTGCATGAAATATAAAGGGGAGTGGGTGCTGGAAATTAAAATTCAACAGGAAAGTATAGATAGCAATCAAACAGAGAAGTAAAAGATGCAAAATCATGCAACAGATCTAAACAGAAGAGTAAAATGCATTGAAGAATTTTAAGACAGAAAAGCAATGCTTAATTTGCAGCAATTTAAAAGTGGTTCAAGATCTCAGGAGTGGAAGAGACTAGATAACAATTCTAGATCTCAAATCCTTCCTTGATCCAACAAGAACAATTGCAAAATGAAAATGAAAGAGTAAATTGCAGAAGAAGAACAAGAGAAGTTGCAGATGGAGAATGAAAACAGAATTCCTTCCAATCTCAATCCAAAATTTCAAAACAGAAAATAAAACTAAGAGAGAAAGCAAAATAAAAACTAAAGAGTGCACAACTCCCTATTGGAGCTAGCCTCCTTTCTAATCGAGCTCCTCCTGAAAATGAGAATGATGCATTTATATAGGCTTTTTACAAAATAAAAATGAAATTGAAATGAAAAACAAATTAAATGAAAATCCCAATTCTAGCTTGTTCTTGTGCCTTTGAGTGATGATGTGGGCTTGGCTTGCTTTGGATTTGAAGAGAGATGGATCTAGTTGGCCTTGGTTTAATTGATGAAGAATTAAATCCAATTTGATTTTTAATTGAATTTTGGACCATGGTGCAGCTCCCAGGGCAAAGCTCAGTTGGAAAACCCAACTTAGCTTTCAAGTTGTGCTGTCCGTGTCATTTGATGCGCGTCCAGCCTTGGTTGTGTGCCAAAATTGTGCGCCAAAGTTCCTTGGTGCCTTGGGTCCGTGTCAATTTGTGGGGGAGAAGGGGGGAGATAGTGCTCAGTTGGAAAAACCAACTGAGCTTTCCTTTGTGGTGCCTTGCTTTCGGCCTCAAGGTCTTAGGTTCAACACTTGGTGGAAGCACTTTTGTGAGTTTTTTTTCTTGTATTTTCATGAGTGGGAGCCCGATAAAGCTCAGTTGAGAAAGTGAATTGAGCTTTATTTTGCTTTCCTTGTTTTCCTTGTGTCTCCCCCTTCGAGCCTTGGTGGAAGCATTGGCTGATTTTTTTGCTTATTTTTAGCTCTTAAAGATGCATTTCACTCGTACCTCAATTTCATGCCAAATATGGACTATGATATATCGTTGGAAAGCTCTGAATGTCAGCTTTCCAACGCAACTGGAAGCACATCAATTGGACATCTGTAGCTCAAGTTATTGCCCTTTGAAGGAGGCATGGTCATGATGTAAACGCCCACTTTTAACTTAGCGAAATTTCTTGCCTCCAAGCACATTTTTCTTGTACGGCAAAGCTAAGTTCACTTAGTGAACTGAGCTTTGTGTGCTGATTGTTCATGCTTCCTTTATTTGGTCATGGGCCACGCTTTTAAAAGCGTGGCCTAAGGCTCCAAAGTGTGCTCCAATTTCAAAGTGTGCCCCCAAAGCTCTTTTTTTCTCCTTTTTAGCTTATTTTGTGCTTCTTTTTCTTCTTATTTCCTACCAAATTTATAAAATTAAAAGATCAAGGAAATATACCATTTAAGCATAAAAGAATACAATATTTAAGCACTAATCATCAATTTCTTGTATGAAAAAGCATAGAAAAACATGACATATTGACATGTCATCACAACACCAAACTTAAACCTTGCTTGTCCCCAAGCAAGAAAAGAATCATGCAATAAAGTGTGACAATTCAAGGTGAGAAGAATAGCAAGTTAATGTTCATGGCAAGCTAGTTTTCTATGCATGCTACAATCACAAAAGAAATATAAATGATTGATGCTTCTATCTAGCTCAATTTATGAAATCTTTTCCTTATAATTCTTCCTTGAAACAAGCTTTTGATTTTTCTTATTAGCTTCTCCTTTTAGGTGCTTTGCCCCATGAGTTAATAACAAAGCTACGATTCTAAATGCTTTGTTTTCAAGTATTACCACTTGATACATAAGCACCACAAGCATTTGAATTAGAGGACTTCATTAAGCTCATTTTTCTTTTCTTTTCTTGACTCTCTAATCATTGATGCTCAGAACCTTGAGCTTTGAGGGAGTGCTTTTGCACTTGAGCCTAGCCTTGACTTCTAAGTGTTTTGTTTTCAAGCATTTGGCTTGATACATAAACACCACAAGTACTTAACAAATAAATTGCCATTGGTACTCAGAGCCTTCAGCTTTCTCATCCTTTCCCTTTTTCTTTTCTTGCTTTAATTGTATTTGCTTCTTCAAGGTTTTCATGATTTTCAAAAGATTTCACAAAATGTACTAGATGAAAACTTCAATTAAATAAAATCCAATACAATTGAGCAACAATTAATCATACTAGCTTTCCAATACTTGTATGCACATGCTAAAATCTTCTTTAATGCCTTGTTTGTTCATGATCATGATGCTTTATTGCTTTTGAACTCACAAAACTCAAGTTGGTAGTCATAATGCCACAACAGCATATTACAAATCAAGATTCAAATTATGCTTTATTCATACACACATGTAAACAGAGAAGGTGAAGACAATCATGCAATAAATGCTGGAAACAAATGAGAAGAAAAGGAACTTTACAACCTTGTAATTCATCTTCTCTATTGTTGTTCTTTTCCTTCTATTCTTCCTTCCTCCCATACCAATACTCAAAATGCTTGCTCATCCTCAAGCAACAATTAGAACAATGGCTATGGGGCTAAGATGGATCATGAATGTCTTACATAATGAAATGTTAGTAGTACATATGTTCTAAGCAAGCAAAATTAAAGATAATAATCAAGGCACAAGAGACAGAGACATTGTGATTGCAAACTTAAGAAGGTGTGCATAATACTTTGCATAAAAGATAAGTGGCACACCAAACTTAGTGTGACACTTTCACTTGGAATTGATGCAAGTATCTTGTAAGAATTGGAACCAAATTTTGTTGCATAGCAACACCAAACTTAGAATGCAATCCTATGTCCATTTTATTTGAAATAAGACTAAATAAAACTGTGGTATGTTAAATACAATCACCAAGCCAAGAATCTTGTCATGAATAAAGCTCTCTTGATGATGTATTAACAAACACAATTAATAAAAGAAAGCATTAAAAAAAAAAACACGTAAATGAATAAAGAGGAAACTAAAATGTTAAACCAAAAGAGAAAAATAAAATTGCAGAGGCATTATGATTATGCAAACAAGCAGTGTTGCTTGAATAAATTGCATAGAAAAATAAGTAGCACACCAAACTTAGAATCTTGGTGTGTCACTTTCATTTTTAATTTGATGCAATCATCCAAAAAGATTGAAAACAATTTGTTGCAAGACAACACTAAACTTAGAATGTAACCATATGCCAATTTATTGAATTTAAACAAAACAAAGAACGAAGACAAAGCAGAGAAGAAATGTTACCTACGGTTGGGTTACCTCCCAACAAGTGCTCTTTTAGTGTCATTAGCTTGACATGTTGTTCTTCACTTTCTTCCTCTTCTTCCAGTTTGTTAAGAGGAATGACCTTAAGGGGGGAGAACATTCAGCTAGTATCCTTTGTCTTGGCCTTTCCTCAGCAAGCTTCCTTTTGCAAATGGCTTGATTAATCTTGCTTGCTGGATCAGGGACAGAATTGGTGTTCTTGCTAGTTGCCTTCACTTCTTTGGATTCAAGACTTGGTTGCTGTGTGATTATTGGAGTTTTATATTCATCCAGAACCTTTTGAATTGGTGGTTCCATGAACTCTTCCTTCATGTACTTCTCTGCCTCACTTGAGTGTAAATTTTCTGGAATGACTTCCTCATTTTCATGCTCCTCCCCTCCCAACATTTGACTTAATAGCTTTTTCATTGAGGAGGTTTGTTGATCTTCCCAACATTTTTTCATCTCCTCTTCATATTTTTCAATCACAGATTCAATTGTTGAGAGTTTTTGGGTCAGGGACGTTTGTGAGAGTTGTGAGTCTTCATGTTCCCTTGTCATCTCAAGTGCAGTTTCATTTTCAACCACCTCATTCTTCATTGAAAGTTCACTTGATGCAGTAGCCTCCTCATCTTGCTCTTTCACTTTATCCTTCACATCCATCAATTGGTCTTCATTTTTCTTGCTTAGTGATTCTGAGTGTTTCCCTATGTTCTCCAAATGCTCATCCTTCTTCTGAAGAAGGATTTCTTGTTCTCTCCAGGATTGTTGTTGTTCCTCCATGAGTTGTTCTTGTCTTTTCAACAATTCTCTGGATTTTTGAAGGGGATCTTCAACTAGTTCAAGGGTTTCTTCATTTTGCTCTTCCACCTTCTCCCGTGCACTAAACATTTGGTTTACCAGCACTTCTATGTTTTTGAATGAACTCTCTTGCTCGTTCCAGGATATCTGTGCCTCCCTCTCATATTTTTCAAACATGGTCTCAAGCTTTGAGAGGCTTTGGTTCGTGGAGGTTTGTGTTGAAGCATAATCAAGTGATGAAGAACTTTCAAATGAGAAACTGGAACGTGAGGGTGGATGCTCTTTCATTCCTTGGTGATACTCCCAGCCACCATTAGAATAATGACTTGAATCATTTTGTGGTGGTGGGAAGTATCCCATATGATTCTCTTGCTCATCTTGTGTCTTTGAAGCAAATCTCCATGAATTGGAGTGCTCAGAATTGGTATTTTCTTGGTGATATTCCCAGCCACCATTAGAGATTGGTGATGGTGGGTAATATCCCATAAAATTTGTTTGATCATAAGAGGAGTTGAACTCCATTTGAATTTTGGAAAACACAACACCAAGGAAAATTGAAATTACTCATATCAGATATGAGAATTTCTTAGTGAGGCAAAAACTCAAACACCTTGGTTTCAATTTAAAATAGAAAACAAAAATAAAGAAAATGCTTGATCTAGACTTCTCATCCACTTAATCATTGTTGATCTAAATCAATCCCCAGCAACGGCGCCAAAAACTTGATGGTATTTTTGTGGAAAAATGAATTTTCAAAACACCAAAAACTCACCGGCAAGTGTACCGGGTCGTATCAAGTAGTAAAACTCACTTAGAGTGAGGTCGATCCCACAGGGATTGATGGATCAAGCAACTTTAGTGGGTGATTAGTTTAGTCAAGCTAACATTGAGGTGAAATTGGTTGAAATGTAGCCAACAAAAAGTAAATTGACAAGAATTTAAAGTTGCAGAAAGTAAATGAGCGAAATCTTAAAGTGCAAGAAATGTAAATTGCAAGAATCTTAAATGACAAGAAATGTAAATTGCATGAAATATAAAGGGGAGTGGGTGCTGGAAATTAAAATTCAACAGGAAAGTATAGATAGCAATCAAACAGAGAAGTAAAAGATGCAAAATCATGCAACAGATCTAAACAGAAGAGTAAAATGCATTGAAGAATTTTAAGACAGAAAAGCAATGCTTAATTTGCAGCAATTTAAAAGTGGTTCAAGATCTCAGGAGTGGAAGAGACTAGATAACAATTCTAGATCTCAAATCCTTCCTTGATCCAACAAGAACAATTGCAAAATGAAAATGAAAGAGTAAATTGCAGAAGAAGAACAAGAGAAGTTGCAGATGGAGAATGAAAACAGAATTCCTTCCAATCTCAATCCAAAATTTCAAAACAGAAAATAAAACTAAGAGAGAAAGCAAAATAAAAACTAAAGAGTGCACAACTCCCTATTGGAGCTAGCCTCCTTTCTAATCGAGCTCCTCCTGAAAATGAGAGTGATACCTTTATATAGGCTTTTTACAAAATAAAAATGAAATTGAAATGAAAAACAAATTAAATGAAAATCCCAATTCTAGCTTGTTCTTGTGCCTTTGAGTGATGATGTGGGCTTGACTTGCTTTGGATTTGAAGAGAGATGGATCTAGTTGGCCTTGGTTTAATTGATGAAGAATTAAATCCAATTTGATTTTTAATTGAATTTTGGACCATGGTGCAGCTCCCAGGGCAAAGCTCAGTTGGAAAACCCAACTTAGCTTTCAAGTTGTGCTGTCCGTGTCATTTGATGCGCGTCCAGCCTTGGTTGTGTGCCAAAATTGTGTGCCAAAGTTCCTTGGTGCCTTGGGTCCGTGTCAATTTGTGGGGGAGAAGGGGGGAGATAGTGCTCAGTTGGAAAAACCAACTGAGCTTTCCTTTGTGGTGCCTTGCTTTTGGCCTCAAGGTCTTAGGTTCAACACTTGGTGGAAGCACTTTTGTGAGCTTTTTTTCTTGTATTTTCATGAGTGGGAGCCCGATAAAGCTCAGTTGAGAAAGTGAACTGAGCTTTATTTTGCTTTCCTTGTTTTCCTTGTGTCTCCCCCTTCGAGCCTTGGTGGAAGCATTGGCTGATTTTTTTGCTTATTTTTAGCTCTTAAAGATGCATTTCACTCGTGCCTCAATTTCGTGCCAAATATGGACTATGATACATCGTTGGAAAGCTCTGAATGTCAGCTTTCCAACGCAACTAGAAGCACATCAATTGGACATCTGTAGCTCAAGTTATTGCCCTTTGAAGGAGGCATGGTCATGCTGTAAACGCCCACTTTTAACTTAGCGAAATTTCTTGCCTCCAAGCACATTTTTCTTGTACGGCAAAGCTAAGTTCACTAATCACTTAGTGAACTGAGCTTTGTGTGCTGATTGTTCATGCTTCCTTTATTTGGTCATGGGCCACGCTTTTAAAAGCGTGGCCTAAGGCTCCAAAGTGTGCTCCAATTTTAAAGTGTGCCCCAAAGCTCTTTTTTTCTCCTTTTTAGCTTATTTTGTGCTTCTTTTTCTTCTTATTTCCTACCAAATTTATAAAATTAAAAGATCAAGGAAATATACCATTTAAGCATAAAAGAATGCAATATTTAAGCACTAATCATCAATTTCTTGTATGAAAAAGCATAGAAAAACATGACATATTGACATGTCATCAGCGCTATTGGAAAGCTGGCCAAATCTTCACAATTTCTCTCCATAGGTCAGAGTCTCCACTCTTGGCACTAAAATTGCTTATGTTACTCTCTCCCTTGCAATACTTTTGAATTAGAGTTCTAGCCCACAGTGTGTTTTGATTCTCTCTTAGTTGCCAAATAATTTTCATGAGAAAGGCATCGATCATCAAGCTTAGTTTTCTGAATCCCAATCTTCCTTCATGTTTTGGTGTGCAAATGATTTTCCAGTTAATGGCATGTAACTTTCTTCTTTGACCATCATCTCCCCAAATAAATCCTCTTTGAATCTTTTCTATTTCATTACAAACAGTTTTTGGAACTCTTGTATGCTTCATATCAAAGTTTACACTAGGACTTATAGCCGACTACGCTAAAGTGATCCTGTCGGCAAGTGATAAACACTTGGATTTCCATCCCTTCAACTTACCTTGAACCCTTTCAAGAATTTCCTTGTAATTTTATTTTTCTATCCTATTGTTGTTGATCATGGCTCCCAAATATCTTCCAAGAGCCGAATTCTCCCTAATACTAGTTTTTTCCTTAATTCTTTCTTTATCTTGTCCGAGTTGGTGTATTTTTTGAAAAAACTATGGAGGATTTATTTACATTGATCTTTAATCCGGTGGCCTTGCAAAAAATTTTCAAAACGGTGCTAATTATTTCCATTTGGTCCTCTAAAGCTTCTGTGAAGAACAGTAGATCATCTGCGAACATTAAGTGAGATATCTCCATCCTCTCTCATCCAACTCTAAAAGGGTTTCACTTTTCATAATACATCTCATGTTCTATATAATGTGATAGTTTATCCATGCAGATAACGAATAAACAAGGGGACATGGGGTCCCCTTGCCTAATCCCTCTTGTGGGAACAAAAGTCTCTGTCTTGCTTCCGTTCCAAAGAATACTGTAGCTGACTGATCTGACTTCCTCCATAACAATGTCAACAATTTTTGTAAGGAGCTTTAACTCTTGTAGTCTTTCCTGCATGAAATCCCAATTAATTCTATTGTAGGCTTTTTTGAAGTCAACTTTGATAGCCATGAAATTTTTTTCCCTCTCATCTTCTTCATAGAATGCATAATCTCCTTTGCAATCACGATATTATCTTGAATTTTCTTGCCAGGTATAAAACTAGACTGATTGGGGTTGATTCTGTCGTTTAGATGGGGTTTTAGCCTCTGCACAATGATCTTTGTCAAAATTTTCAGCCTTACATTGCAAAGAGCAATTGGCCTAAACTGAGAGATGAACTCTGGGTGTTGTATCTTCGGGATGAGCGCAATAAGGATTGAGTTAGACTCCTTTAAAAAGATAGGGTTCCTCCAATAATCTCTGATGTAGTCACAGACTTTATGTTTTAATAAATCCCAATTATTTTTTAAGAAAACAGATGGGTATCCATCGTCTCCTGGAGCTTTGAAGGATCCTATGCTGAAAAGTGCTTTCTTGATCTCACAGTTTGTCGGCCTTCTCTCCATCATCCTGCAATCCAAAGGATCCAAGTTAGGCACTATAATATTTTCTAAGGTTAGAGGAGTGGTATTTACCTGTTCTTGATAGAGACTTTTGAAATATTCAATAACATGCTCCTTTAAATCTTAGTCTTCTTCAATTCAATTTCTGCTTGCATTTTTTAGCTTGAGAATCTTGTTTTTCCTTCTGCTTATGATAGCCTTAGTGTAGTAGAATTTGGTATCTATATCTCCTTCCACCACCCATTGCTCTTTTGATTTTTGGAGCCAAAAAACTTCTTCTTTATCTAGTATTTCCTCAAGCTCTCTCTTGAGCTTTACTTCCAAGTCATCCAAAAACGGATTTCTTCTGTAACTTTTGCTCCTCTGAATGCCATTGATTCTATTTAACAATCTTCTTTTTTATTTGAAAATATTTTCAAAAATGTCCTTATTCCATTTATTGAGATCTTTCCTTAGACTGTTTAGATTCTGGGTAAGTCTGTTGTCTTCTCTCCAGTGCTCTTCCAAAAAAGGCTTGAAATATGGATGCAAGGACCACATTGCTTCAAATCTAAAAGGCCTTTCATTCCTGCAGTTGCTTTCTTCCTCCTTTTTGATTAGCAAAGGGTGATGGTCCAAATTGATTCTTGGGCGGACTTTGACCACTGCTTCTTGAAACCTAGTTCTCCAGGAAGGATTTGATAAAGCTCTATCTAATCTTTTAAAAACTCTATCATATCCTTCCCACTGAGGTCCTCTCCAAGTGAATCTTGTGCCAACAAAATTCAAATCCACTAAACTACATCTGTCAATCCAATCAGCAAAATTTCTACACATTCTTTGATCAGTGGGGCTACCTCCTTTCTTCTCCGTACAGTCTTTTATTTCATTAAAATTTCCGGTTAAAAGCCATGATTCATTTATATTTCTAGCAATTCTTTCAATATTCGGTCAAAGCAGCCTTCTATGGCTTGGTTGAGGGCTTGCATAAATCGCTGTAAGGCACCAAGGTTCTTCATTTTGCACTTGGATTCTTGTATGAATAAACTGTTGATTAGTTTCCAACGGAGAAGATTACTATCCTTCTAGCAAATCCAAATTCCACCAATGAAGCCTTGCGCCTCTTCTATGATGAAGTTGTTGAATCCCAGACTTTGTATAATTCTTCTCGCATTGTCTCCACTAACTTTGGTCTCCAAAAGTATGATAATATCCAGGTTGTATTGTCTAAAAAACTCTTTTAAGGTACGTCTAAAAGCACAACTAGCCACACCTCTAACATCCCAACATTATAATCATTAAAAAAACAAAGGGATAAAAGGCGGATCTAATTCAGCTGCATGTCTGCAGCTTCAACTCCTTCCAAACCAATAGTCCTGGGGCTTTCGAAGCCTACCCCCCCATTATAAAATCTTCTATATTCTTCTGCATCTCTATATCCCTAGAAGCTTCAATTTTTTGTTTTGTCTCTCCTGGGTCTGGGGGCTCATTCTCTTCATTATGTTGTGTTTCCTCTGCTTCCATAACATTTTCATTTTGTGCTTGGTTTTGTGTTGCATCATCATCTGTATTCCAGTTTTTCCTACAGTTGACTATTTTTTTTTTGTTGTGGTTGCTGCTTTCTCCTTTGTGTGTTTCTTTTTCTTTATTGATTTGGCTTTTTCCTTTTTGTATTTGCCGGTTTTGCTTCTAGTTCTATTCTTTGTTGTTGTTCTTATTGGTTGCTATCAAATTTCTTTCTGTGAGTTCTACTTGGTTGAGCTATCTCTTTTTCTTTTTTTCATCTGTTCTTTTGGCCATGTATATTCTCTATTGTTGTTCTCTTAACTCCCCTCTTCCTCATTATCCCTGCTATTATTTTCTGGTTCTTCTATTTCCAATGCACTATATCTAGATATATTGTTCTTCTTATTTTCCTTCTCTTTTGAATGATTTGGACCAGCTTCATCCTTGTTTGCCTTCTTTCTCTCTCTTCTTTGTTTTTTGACAACCATCCATGGCCCATAGTTATTTTATTCTTTTTTCTTTGTTGCTAAAATTTCTATTGTCTTTGTGTTCTCATTTCTTTTTTCGTTCTCTAGTGTCCCTGCCTTTTTTTCCATGTTGCCTTCTGGTTGTTTTCCTCTTCTCTCTTCTGCCTTTTGTTGTTGATGTTCTGCTTCCCTTAATTCCCTTCATACGGCACAGTATTTTTGTTCATGATCCATTTTTTCACATGTGAAGCATATTTGGTGGATACCTTCATATTCAACTTGATAGGCTTTTCCATTCACCATATACCTCCCTAGCAGCGGCTTGGTTAGATCGACTTCAACGCATAGCCTGACAAACTTACCTCTGTATAACTGAGAAGTATTATAGTCTATCTTGCATGTTCTGCCTATCAAATCTCCAATTTTTCTCAAAATCTTCTCATTATAGGGTTCAATAGGCAGTCCCGAGAGTCTTACCTACGCTCTGATCTTATCAATAATAGTGAGCAGTGGATTAAAATCTGGTTCCCAGAGTCTTACCGCCAAGTAGTGGTCATATATTTTTCAAGGGCCCTCAAGAAGTGCGTGATCTAAATCATCTTTAGCGTAAAACTTAACCAGGTAGAAGTTATTGCCCAGGTCAATAGCGTCTACTCCACCAAGTCTCCCCCACAGAGTTTCTATTTTCTTCTTCATGGCTGCATAAGCAATTTTTCTTCCCATTAGTTTGACTCTTAGGGATTTCCACCACGGTTTCCAGAGTTCTTTTTTGACTGTATCGTTGATGATAATGTTAAACAGTCCTTCTCCCATATCTACCACTGTTACTTATTCTTATTCTTTCTTTTTTCCTTCGCCTCTTGCTTCTGTTGTTTCAGGTATTTTCTTCTAGTCACTCATCATATCTTCTTTTTCTGAATCTGACATGTCATCATCGAACATGGCTCCTACTCTAGTCACTATGTTCGCATAAGATCTCGTTCCATAACTTCCTTCGTTGTCGTCCATCCAGTCTTCATGTCAAGGGATGAGAGCTTGGATCCCAAGTAACCTTCTTCTCCTTTTCTAATCTTCTTGTTGCTACGCAGTGGGTTCTCATGATCTTACAGTAGTCACGGTGGCTCATTGGAGGCCCTTTTCGGCCGCTTATTGCCGGTCATGGACAGAGGAGGCTGGTTGCGTATGGGATGTTGGAGAAAAAATAAAGATACCATTAACGGTTAGTTTCAATTTGTCCACTCGTTTATGCATAACATGCATAACTACTCATTATGACTCTAACAATAAGATGTGCAACTTATTTTGTTTGGGCTTGTGTATCATTCTGAGTGTTTTGGGCTATAGGATATGGTAGGTTTAATATGTCCCCATAAGCTGGAAGATGGAATAAATTAAAATTTTTTAACTTGGAAGAATTTGTATGGAATGCCTGAATTGGAAGAGGCTTAGTAAAGATGTCTGTTAATTGATGGAAGGAAGGAACGGGAAGCAATTTCACTGAGCCTTTTCACGAACAAGGTGGCAGTCAACTTCTAGGTGTTTGGTCCGCTCATAAAAAACATGGTTGACAGCCATATGTAGTGTACTTTGGTTATCACAAACAAAACTGGAGGTCGAACACAAGATACATGAAAAAACGGTAAAAGATTCAATATCCAGAGAAGGTCACAATTAGTGTTTGCCAAAGCACGGTATTTGGCCTCCGTAGAAAAATGACCAACAGTGATTTGCTTTTTAGTCTTCCAAAAAACGGCATTTTTATGGAGTAGGTCAACGACTAACTTGTTACGGATTTGAATTCGCTGCTCAATGGGTTGTTACATGCACAAAGCGGAATTCGAACTTCCGACATTTACCTAAATAAACTAATGAGCTAACCACTCAATCAATACAAATTAGTTGAAAAAAAAACAAATAAATGGTTATATTTTTACAATTCAACTAGGTATTCTTTAAAAGTTGTATAATATTCGGCCTTTTATTACAATAATTTAAAAAAAAAGTAAAATAAACACATCTAAAAATTATAAATAGATTTAGTGTCTTTTTAAAATTAAATACATATTCAAAATAAAAACTAAATCAAACTGAAATTTAAAATTTAAATTTCAATTTTAAATTTTTGTTTCAGATTTAATATATTTAATTATTAATATATTACAATTTAAATACACATCCAAAAATCAAATTAGTTAGAATTTAAAATTTCGAATTTAAAATTCTAAAATAAATCTTAAACCATCTTAAATCACTAGTAAAATTTTCGCTTCGTAAAGATCCAGAGCTGCAGCACCTCCCTCTCCTCATCTGTTGCCGCTTTCGTCTTCTCCCGCGTTGCGTACTCCTCTGTGACGATCTCCTCTTTCGGTGACGCGCACTTCCCCTGTGCACACCCCGCGCCTCTTCCATCGATGGGCTCCTCTTCGTCCCTGGTCTCCTCCCTCGCGCCACGCACAACCGCCCCCTTCTCCCGCGCCTCCCCCTGTCTCCTCCCCCACGTTGCACTCCTTCTGTCTCTGGTATTTCTGTTTGCAAAATTCTAAAAAAATTTGGTTGAGTTCATTCATGAAGATATGTTATTCCTTTTTTTTTTCTGCTTAATAAAAAGTTATATTTTTTTAAAATTTATGTATAATATTGGAAGTGTCTGTATTTTGTTTTTTTAAATGTATTTGTGATTATAATTTTTTTTGCACTCATATATTTGATTTGAGAGTTGTAATGTTAACCTAATTTGGATGTGTCAATACTTAATTTTGGATGTGTTTATGTTGTTCATTATGTTCTTATGTACACACACAAATATATATATATATATATATATATATATATATATATATATATATATATATATAAGTTTTTTTACATAAGTTTTGGATGTGTTGATAAAATATTTAGAGTGCATTCTTATAATTTTGGATGTGCGTTTGAGTTTAATTTTTTCTGTGTTCAATATGTAATTTAGAATTACAATGACAATAATTTAGATGTGTTAATAAATAATTTTAAATGTGTTTATGTTGTTTATTTAATTTTAGATGTGTTTTTAACATGAGTTTTGAATGGTTTGAATAAAAAAAATAATTGAATGAGTTTAATTGATTTTGAAAAACTTCACTTATTTTTTTAAAATTAATACACGAAAAGTTGTTACGAGTTTTATGGTTTAGTTTGCAAAAAATAGTGATTACAAATTTTACGGTGATAAATATTCAAAATAAAAGTGGTTCCTTAAAAATAGAAAATATAATTAATTAAAAAATTAAAATAATAAAATATTAAATTTAAAAACTGAATAAAGACTGAATTTTGTTGTACAAGTAGCATTTTCCATATTTTTAATAAGTTCTTTCATATAATAGCTTTTTTTAAATGTGTGCGTGTGTGTGTTTTTTTTTCTTTTTTTATTGGTATTATGTTAAATTCTTTTGACGTCAATAAAGATTTAATGTATTGTCATAAAATTATTTTTTCTACAAATTTAAAGAGATAAAAAGATACGCATAGTAATTGTGTTGAAAATAAATAATAGGAAAAAAAATTCTAAGATAATACATTGGCGGTGATAACAAGCTTAAAATAGGCTATTATTAGACTTGGTTTTAGCGTTGGAAGCAATAGGAGCCATCTTCCTCTACCGCTACGTAGAGAGCAACCATTGTATCATTACAAATATATAATAACAACAACATTATGACTCATGTATATAGAAGCCTAATTTATTTTCTAAGAAGCAAAGTTTAGCACTTTACAACTTTTGTAATATTAAATGTGCCCCGTGCTCAGGCTGAAGTGTAATAATAAAGGATGGAGAATGAGTATAAGATGGAGACAACGTAAAGGAGAAACGTTGCAAGATCATGGACACAGCTATCTTTGCCTCTAACAATCCAAAGTTTTGCCCTATGCAGAGTCGAGGACCCCATCCAAATGGCATGTATGAAACTTTCCCATTTGTTGCCTTTGATACTCCTTCAGCAAACCTCTCTGGCTTGAACTCCTTGGCATCATCTCCCCAAAATTCCTTTTCCTGGTGTAGCATTGATATAGGCACTACAAGTTCCACCCCTGCAGGAATTATGAGGTCTCCAAGTTTTGCATCTTTGCGTAGAAATCGCGCGAACATGACCACCGGTGGATATAGCCTAAGGCTCTCCTGTAGAATCATTGACACCTGATTCATAGAAAAGGTAACAATATCGTATCAGTAAAAATAACTAATTTTTACGTTGACCAATGTAAAATATTTTATAATGTCAATACGTGAAATTCAAACTTACAATCTTTAGTTGACCTATCTTGTCGTAGTCTGGTTTTTCGTTTCCAAACACTTTAAAAACTTCCTCCCTTGCCTTTTCTTGCCAATCAGGATGCTTGCTTAGCAGTAACATGGTCCACACTAGCAATTCTGCATTGGCTTCCTGTCCAGCTAAGTAAAACAGTTTGACCTCTTCCACTACCTCTCTTAAACTCATTCCTGGGCCGTTATTTTTCTCAGATTCCTTGTAATTTGATTCCAAAAGTATCCCCAACAAGTCATTGTTTGTGGCCTCCCCTGCTTTTATTAATTTCAATCTTCGGTTGATGATATTCATTAGCGATCCTCGTATTTCCTTGTCAATAGCTTTCATCCTTCGGTTGGTACGAGTTGGTAGAAATCTACAAAATAAGCACAAATGCGGCAAAAACTGATTAGACTCTCACTTTTTTACTTTAGAGGAACCTGATCCAGTGTGGCCACCCATACCTGTACCCTGGAAGGAAAGCGAATTTAAAGAGTGTCATTGTGAGTTGAAGCATCTCTCTTTGAAGTTGGAAGACTCTCTTTCCTTCTTCGAAGCTACTTCCAAAGCCGGCGCGAGCGAGGACATCGCTCGACACGTTTGTTATGGAAGGCCATACATCCATCTCACATGGTCCATCAGAAGAAGCTAATACATTCTCCCATTTGCTTACCATGTCATCGCAACACTCAACAAATATTGGTACCAAGACCTACAGAAATTTTCCAGATTATTAAACACCATACTTGAACCTGTTTGCTTGTCGAACACTTAACTTTATAGGTTCATGTCAGGTAATCATGTTTGATATTTATAGAGACTATTTTGACATATCAAAATCTAAAGGAACTAAAATGAGGTTATGTTTGTTTATTGCGGGATATAGATGCACATAAATATATGTAGTCTATTTGATAGTGAGAAAATGAGATTATGTTATATAATGAGTTAGGATTATCTTGGATGAGTTTAGAAAAGTAAATTCGATGTCCAATATGATTTAGGTGAATGCTATGGTGCCTAAAAAGTGGTGCCTATTTATTAAAAAAGGTTAAAAAATAATATTTAATTTAAAAGATATAACAATAAATAATTTTTAAAAAATCAAAACTTACTACAAAAAATAAGTTAGGCAAAATTTAGACATCAATTCATAGACACCATAAAATTGGACTATGATTTATGTGATTTGTTAAACATGAGATCTAATTAAATCCAAATTATTATAGTTTCAGTTGGCTTTTTGGATTAATTGGATGAGCATTGGATTGATTCAAATTTAAAGTACCTTTACCTAGTTAAAAAAAAAAAAAAAAAACATAAGTGTCCATTTGTAGGTGTTTTTTCATTTAATAAAAGAAGAGCAAACTATCAAAATTATATTAAAAAAAAAAACTCAAAAGAAAAGAATGACAAAAAATAAGGGGTCTCTAAAAATATCAAACATTTCATATTTGATTATAAAAAATCCAACTATCGAATAACTTTTTTTTGTTGATAAAAATATTAATGTGGCAAATGCGAGTGATACATGCTCATGTTTTTTTTTTTTCACTATATTTTTTAATTTGACATATTAAGAATTAATTTATTATGAATCTATATGCATAAGATTAGATTCGAATCTCCGACAATAAACTAGCGAGCTAAATGATATTGTCACTATTTTCTTTCTTCTCTCTTTTGAGGTTTTTTTTAGTTGATAGAATGTTTTGGATATTAATTATAGGTAGCTATTCCAATAAAAATTTTATAGTTGCCATCATATGAAAATATTTTATTTTGATCATTAGATAATAAATTATAAAATTTAATTTTTATATATTATAAAAATATTATCTTTATTTAAAATATAATTAAACAAATAAGTTACACTTTTTAAATAAAATACATCATAAAAAAAATTGGTATAGTTGCCTTAATTAAATGGCAAAAGGAAAGAGAAAAGAATAGAAACTGACCTTCAATTTCTCAACATTGAATGCTGGACTTACGATCTTCCTGTGTTTAGCCCACTTATCACCATCATAATTTGCAAAACCTGATGCAAGAAGCTTGAAAAGTGGACTTGTATCAGGCTTTTGAAATTCATACACTTTGTTGGTCATTTCCTTTATTTTGTCTGGATCCAAGATGAATAGCCTTGGTGTTGGACCAAGCCACATAAATGAACTCTTCCCTGTATAAGTAATTACTTTAATGCCGTTAACATGATTTACAATGGAAAAATATTCCTAAGATAATTAAATAACATCTATTTTTCTAAGATAAATCATATGAATGTCTCAATTTAAAACGCCCCTACACGTAATTACAGTTTCACAATAAAAATTACTTTTGCAATTTTATAATTCTTAAAATCATATCTTTATTATTTAATTGAGCGAATAAAATAGTTATAAGAGGACAATTTTTATTACCATTAAAGATAATTTTATAAATTATTTTTAAAGTTTTGTAACATTAATACATTTTAATAATTTTGCTTAATCTATGTGAAAAATTAAAAAAAGAAAAAAGAAGAGAAAACGGGGAAAGTAGCATTTTTCTTTATCAGTGTGATATTTTAATCCTTAAATTTTAAAGCCTAGTTTCAACTCATATCTCAGGCATTGTAAATAATATAGTAAAAAGAATCTAGAACTCCATTCAACAAATATACTAAACAAACCAAAACCAACAAAGAAGATATTACATTACAGTTATATTCTCTCATACATATTGTAATTGTACAAAGAATTTAGTGAGAGTAAAGATAAATGATCAAGCATGTGGATCTCATCATCACTTCATTTTAAATAAAATATAATTCTACTATCAAATATCTCAATACTATGTATATACTTATTGAATTTGAGTGACTAACCGTATTTAGCAATGGTGTGGACAACATAGGGCAAAACTCGAGGAGCAATCTCGTTGGAATGAGGATCCATGGGTTTGGATTTAACTTGTTTAATCATTTTAATCATATCTCTAATGTCTCCAACCAAAGGTCGGTATGAATTTCCCTTAATGCCCTGCTGCCTTAGACGCCTCTCTATGCTCTTTGGTTTCAGCCACACCCACTTGAGTGCACTCCACAACCACCATATCAGTAGCCCCACACCGATCACGGTGCTCATAGTTGATAATAGTGGCAGCCCCTCCATTATGATCTACTCTAACTCACTCTCACTTACTTCCACACCATATTATAGATTGCCAAAGATTATTGGAAACCAAATTGCAAATAAAGAAAAGATGGGGAAAAAAAGCGTTTCCCACGAGAGCCACGCAAGTTAGTATTAAATTTTTTAAAACTAGTACGTGCGGACCACGGGGGCAGATTACTCATTTTTATAATCATGTCAAATATTTTATTTTTGGAACCGTATGTTTTAGTAATATGACAGAATTAGTAATAAAATGTTTAAATGAAAACATGAAAAAATAACAACATAAATATAATAAGTAAGACTATATGAGTGTCCTCTTGGAATAATTTATAATAAATCATTTTTGAGTAATAATAACAAAATATTATCATTTTCTTCTCAAGAAATATTTTAATATTTACATTGCATATTGTCTATAAAGATACCCAAAAAAAAAAATACATATTGTCTATAAATTAAATAGGTATTTATAATATTATTCGTTTATAAAAAAGGCATTACAACATACGTTTTCCATATTATTACAACACATCTTAATCTATTAATGCTTTGTTGTAAAGAATTATTTTATTTTCAATATTTCTAAAATTATTTATCTTTTAAATTGTGTTTTATGACCCCTGTAGATCCGGGATTATTTCGAAAATCATAATTATTTTATCTTTTAAAGTTCACTTTATGACTCCTCCAATGCAGTGATTGTCTAGAGTCTAGTCCTTCAGGTTTTAGAAAGTTTTTATTTTCTCTATTTTTTAAAACACCTTACTTTATTTTTTAAAATTTATTTTATGACTAGTATAATAACTGCACGCAGCTGTAGAAAGCATCTTTAGTTTTCTATACTTCTAAGAAATCTTATTATATGGCTTATTAATAAAAACCTTACTCTATTTCTTAACATTTATTTCATTTCATGTACTAACTTCATGGGCTTGTAAAGCGATTTTTTATTTTTTATATTTATAAGAGTAAATTTTTAAATAGTATCTGAAAATTTTATATTAATGATAAAAATAATTTTAAAATAATTAAATTTTAAATATTTAAAAACGTGATAAAAATAACCATAATAATATTGCAAAGTGTATGATCACAAAAAAAAAAGCAGCATAATACCAGACACAAATCATGTAGAATCACATCAACCAATAACATATTTATGCATGTGAATGGGTTAGTGCTTAGTGGATTTGGGTTTTTATAATTTAGTACATTTGGAAACATCTTTTTTTTTTTCATAAGTGCAATTATGCATATGAAAATGGGCTAGTGCTTACTGGGTTTGGGTTTTTTTTTGGGTACTTGGTTTGGGTATTTATAAGTAATGAACATTTACACAACCGGGCCCAATATATTTAAACTAAAAGTAATTATGAACTATTTAAACCAAGTTTGATTGGTTTAGTGGTTAGTTTATTAGTAGAATTTTATGTTGTGTATATAGTGACCAACAATAAACTCTTAAATAAAATTTTGATTTATGATGGATTAATACTTAACCCAAAGAATTGAGAGATGCTGTAAAAAAAAATATGAACTATTTATATTTTATACACAAATGTTTTGTATTTTATGTATTTATTTATAATTTGAAATTTTCAGTTAAATCACTATTGAAATTTCTAAATTCGTAAACCGATTTAAATGGTTCGATGTACAATTCAGTTTTTAAAATCTCTGTTTTTAATTTTTATTGATGTATTATTTATTTGTTTATAATTTATTAATTTCGGTTGAATTTTAGTTCAACTGATTTAATATTTCTATATATCCGAGCCAGTAACATAAACAAGTGGATGTACAGTTGGATTCTGATAACCTTTATTCTTACCCCATCCATGAAGTAAACAAAATTGCACGCGCTTACAAATTTTATTAATATAGTTGAACTTGATTCATAATAAGCTCAATGTCAATGAAGGGATGTAAAATAAAGATGAATAAAAAAGAATGGAATAAAAGTGAACCACGTACACCGACTTATGCTGAGTTGTTGACAATGTTCCCAACATGGCCGATACAAACACGCTTGCACACGCGCAATCTAGTACACCTAATCAAATTTAATATGTTTACCTGTAATATTACAGGCTAGAATGTCAATTTTAGGGGTGTTTATAATTTGAATCGAAGGATGATATGTGTTTATAACACGTAGTAAAAAAAATTAATTTTGTGTTAAATTTTATTTAAATAATATTTAAATTAGATCTAAATATTTTAGAACGTTTTAGTAAAAAAATTATTTTTTTTATTGTACGAAGACTTTATGCGTATTTACATCAAAATCAATTTTTTTTGTTAATTTTTTTATCAATGACATTTGATTTAAATTGAAAAATTTCTTTCAACTCTTTTCACATCATAAAATTTTTTTCTAAAAGTTAGGCACATCACATATGTTTATATGCGTAGAGATAAAAGAATAAAACTCTTGTGTATGTGTAATTTGTTCTTTATTCTTTGCATACATATATACATATTATGAGATTTTGTTAATGATTTTAAATTTAAATCTCATTTTAAATTTATAAATCATATCATAACTCAATTTAAAATAGAATCAATTAAGAATAGGATCTAATCCAAACTTAAAATTTAAATTTAAAAATAAAATAATTAATTATTCTCAATTCTCATTTAATATTCTCAATAATCATATTATTATATTTTTAGTACTAATAAAAAATATAATAATATTCTATTTAAATTAATATAATTATTTATTTGATCAAATTAAAATAATAATTAAATAATTATTTAGTAAAGATTAAAATCTCATTAGTATGTGACCCTATAGGTTCAACACTAAGTGAGTAGTAAATTAATTATACAAAATTTACTAATTAAAGTTAGTGTCTAGCAACACTCTTTAACGACCCGATAGTCTGAAGTAATATATTTTTTCTAAGAATCCGAAAAGAATAAGGTATAATTCATTCCATCTTTCTAATTCTTGGTTAACCCTTAGAGTATGGTTTGATTGTTAAATCCTAACTTATTACCATTATTATAATGAACTGTGAATGACATAAGAAATTTATTTCTTCATTCATTTAATTTCCTTAGCCAATATTTTATTCATCCCAGTCATTATAATCATAGAGTTTAAACTCTTTATTGAGAGTTGACGGATTCTTTATTGACTAATGACTAATTATTAATTCTACAATTAGATCATACCCAATATTCATTCAACTAGCACCTTAAGGTATTAGGTGTCCAAAATCAAAGTATAATAAATACTTTGTTAATTATTTTGACAGTTCGCAGGTCAAAAGAAACTCTATTACTATATTCATCTTGAGAATATCCTATTGACAAATATGCAGTAATTATAACCATTAAGAATTCTCAAAGCTAAGTGAGTCAGTTCAATGAGATCTATTAATTTTCATCCAATGAATCCCATTCTATATATATTGATCTTTCTGGATTATTAATGTATTTTTTAATAATTCTATGATAAAGAACAATTTATATTAAATTATAAAAGATTTATCTTTTAATATTATGATTACTATCACAATGATAAATTTCTAAATTTAATCAATGATCTTATTATATTAACCCTTTAATATAATAACAATAACAAATTATTTGACATATGATTGATTAGATTGTGGTCATACTACTTATTTTCAATACGGATACTATTTATGTTAGTTATCTAAATTCAATTTGAAAATTGTGGGTATTGATCTAATCCGCAAGATTATCAAATTAAATTGAATTTGATCCACACATTAATAACATCGGATTGCAAATTTTAGCTAAGTATCCATATATCACGGATCTACAAAAATAATAAATAAATAAATAAATATGTTTAAAAGAATAGAAAAATTATTTATTTTTTTAATAAAATAAACTTTTTAAAATATTTTATGTTTTGCGAATATATTCAATATCATATCCAATCCAAATTTAAAAACTGCAGATATTGAATCCAATCCGATAATTTTAGTGCGAATCAGATTGAAATTTTGACAAAATTCGATTCGCGTTCATCTCTACTTGATTTAACTCTTAAAATTTTTTGATATTATAATTTTAAATAAATCAATCGATTTTATAAAATTTACACTAAATTGACAATTTTACGATTTAAATCTTATTATAATTTTACATTTTACGTATTTTATTTATTTATTTGTAAGATCTCGATTTTTTCTACTTTACCTGTGTGTATCGTAATTTCAATACGTATAAATATACACTAATTACTAGTAAGATATGTCCTGTCAATAAAATCATTAATAAATTAAATTAAATAAAACCAAGTTTTTTTATAATATTTAAAAAATATATAAATATAAACACCCTCTAATTGTCCATTTGAATAATGACAACTATTTGGCACTAGAAGAGTATACAACTACATACTCAAGTAATTTTGGATTACTTGTAATGATAATAATTAAATAAAATTCCTAAAACATGATGATTTCATAGTAAAAACTTTTAATCATGAATACAAGTACTATTATATTATAAGAGCCATTTAAATAAAGACATTTAAAATATTTTTAAAATTTTTTTAATAATTAAAATTTAATATATATGATTAATTAAATTATGTTATTTTTGTCATAATTAAATCGGACAAATTAATTTAATCAAAAAAATAATAAACTAAATCTTAAATCGATCTAAATTAATACTTTTTTTATAGAAAATAATTACAATATTTCTATTATAAAAAATGACTAAAATATATACTCTTATATATAGATATATATTAATTTTGAGATCTCTAAATCTTAATTCTATAATGACACAGAAAAAAAAAGAATTATGATTTAGAATTTAAAAATATATATATATATATATATAATAAGAATATTTTAGTTATTTTCTATAATAAGAATATTGTAATTATTTTTTATAAAAAAATATTAATTTAAACCGGTTTAAAATTTGTTTTACTAATTTTTTTTATCAAATTAATTTATCTGATATAATTTTGACAAAAATAACACAGTTTAATTAGTTATATATATTAAATTTTAATTACTAAAATATATCTTTAAAAAAAATATTTTAAACGTCTTTATCTAAATAACTCTCTTATATTATACAAATTAATTGTGTTTGAAATTAGGATTCTTCTACGGATTAAGTATCCATAAATAACGTTTTTATTTTAAAAAATTATCTTTTTAGTTAGTGACCTAAAAAAACTATTGATTAATAAAATTTATATTATTTTATTTAATCATGTCATATATATAACAAAAATAATCACTAATTAATAATTATCTGTGTGTAAAAATACGTATTTAATATTTTAAATTTTTTATTATATTACTATAAATAAATTTAATTACTCATTGATTGTACATTTAATTATTTTATTATAATATATTTAATTATTCTAATAATTAATTAAAATTAATAAAAATATAAATTAATAAATATATAATAACTAATTTAATAATTTATTTTAAATGGATATATAATATTTTTGGATTTTATTACTAGCCTGCTACTAGTATAGAGTGTATAACACAAAAAAAAAAATTGTTGTGATGTTTGAAACTCCAAATTAAAATCCACGCATGCATGCAAAGTACACCGACCAGTTGACTGAGTCCTAGTCAGCTACATACCCACACGCCGTTCAAACAAACGACCGTCGTCGTCTTATTAGTACAACTCCATCACCGTAACCTCCATCTCATCAACTACCACTTCTACCTTTTCTCATCAAATTAATCAATTCATAAATCACACGCATCCTTTCAAACATTCAACGTTCAACGTTCAAACAATGCCCATATTACACCGCACATAAAAATACAAACCAAACATTATATTAAGGTGACCCCTTTTTTATTATTATTTATCTCATTCTTTGCATTATTTTGACATATTCCACTCACCTAGCTTTGACCCACCTCTTTCCATTCTCCATATATATAAGCTCCCCTCACATTTATTTCATCTAACACAAAAAAACACACACTCAAACATAGAAAAACAACAACCAACAACAAAAATATTAGAGTTTAATTTGTTGTAACAACAAAAAAACATTATGGTTTTGTCTTGGACAAGAGGGAGGGTGTTCCGGCGCGCTCGGAAGGGGAAGGATCTCCAAGTCAACGATTTAGAGGTCGAGATTTCAGTCCCTTCCCACTTCCGGTGTCCGGTCACCCTCGACCTAATGAAGGATCCAGTAACAGTATCCACGGGGATTACCTACGACAGGGACAGTATAGAGAAATGGATCGAGGAAGGGAACAACACGTGCCCGGTAACAAAAAGGGTCTTGACAACCTTTGACATGATCCCCAACCATGCCCTTCGGAGGATGATCCAAGATTGGTGCGTGGAGCACCGTTCTTTTGGAATCGAGAGGATCCCTACTCCTAGGATCCCCGTTACACCGTACGAAGTTTCGGACACGTGTACGAAGATCGTGAATGCCGCGAAACAAGGCGATGAAAACAAGTGCAGGGAGTTGGTGAGGAAGATCAAGGGTTGGGAGAAGGAGAGTGATAGGAACAAGAGGTGCATAGTTGCAAATGGTGCTTCTCTTGCTCTGGTCAACGCCTTTGACTTTTTCTCATCATGGGGTTTTGAGGAGAATAATAATGTTAGTAGTTTGTTAGAGGAGATCTTGGGTGTATTGGCATGGATGAGACCTATTGGTGAGGAGGGTAAGTCCATGTTGGGTTCAAAGAATTCCATGAGTTGCATGGTTTGGTTCTTGTTGAAGGGTAATATAGACCTTTCCATAAAGCAAAGTGTTGCCATGTTGCTCAAGGAAGTTCCAATTGAAGTGTTGGCAAATACCCAAGGTGTTGCTGAAGGCTTGGTTAAGATGATTAAGGAGCCTATTGGGAGTGCCTCAATTACAAAGGCATGTTTATCAATGATTTTTAAATTGGTAACATATTCCAAGGGTAAAGATGTAATTTCACAAAGATTTGTGGAATTGGGTTTGGTTGAAGTTTTGTTGGAGACAATTGTTGATTGTGATAAAGGGGTGTGTGAGAAGGCGTTAGGAGTATTGGATTCAATTTGTGGGACAAAAGAAGGGAAGGAAATTGCCAAGGCTAATGCTCTTACAATTCCACTTGTGGTTAAGAAACTTCTGAGGGTTTCTGAATTGAGTTCTAGCTTTGCGGTTTCAATTGTTTGGAAGATTTGTGATAAGGCCCAAGAAGAAGAAGGGGTTTTTGTTGAGGCACTTCAAGTTGGGGTGTTCCAGAAGCTTCTTGTTTTGTTGCAAGTTGGGTGTGGTGAGAGCACAAAGGAGAAGGCCACTGAGTTGTTGAAGTTGTTGAATGGTTATAGAAGCAAGGTAGATTGTGTTGATACATCTTTGGAATTTCAGCACCTTAAGAAGCCATTCTAATTAATTTTATTGATCAACAAAAGATGAAAGATTTGATTTCCCTTTTTTCTGTATAGAAATAGGAATCACATACTTTTGTACAAAAACATATAGTTACACATACAAAAGATACAAATTGTATCCCCTAACATTCAAAAGGAAATTTTGAAATTCTTTATTGACAATTTCAGATTTGATGTATTCTTTCTTTTAATTTCTAAGAAGTTTGTAACTTATTGAACACTTACATGAGTTGACAGTTCATCTGACAAACAATTACATAAAGACAATATCAGATTGGATATGGAATGAAACAAGTCTTGAGTGTTTGATTATTTCCAACAATTCATTGATAGGAGAAATATTCCCCTTGATATGTAACCTGCAATCCTTTGTGTATCTTGATTTATCTTTCAACAATTTAGTTGGCATCATCCCATCATGTTTGGGAAGCTTTAGCCGATTTCTTCAATTTTTTATTCTTGCAAGAAACAGATATTTAATTTTTGTTTGAGTAATTATCCAAATTAATCTTTAAGATTTTTAAAATTTGACATTTTGATCCTCCAACTTTTGAAATACATAAAAAACTCTCCAAAATTTAATTCCGCCAAATAAATAAATCTTTGGCCTTGTTTCTTCATCAATAACAAACTAAAAATACTAACATGGAGGCCTAGACTAGCTCGCGTGAGAGTCAGTTATCCACGTGTGGAAACAAGACAAATTAATCTTTGGACTTAAACTACTGCGTCTTTTGGAGAATGCCCTATGTATATCCCTGTCGTTCTCCTCTATTGAAAACAAAAAGACTACAAACCTCACTATGTCTTCTTCAATTTATAGAGAGAAGAATAACCTTCTTCAACGTTAAACTCCCACATCATCACCATCACCCACTTTCATCCATGTCACCTTCAATTCTCATCCCCTACATTTAAATATGTCACTTCTGACATTATCATTCTATTCGTTGCGATTACTGTTAGCACCAACTCAGACATAGCAAACAAGTGGATGTGACAATTAAAGATTCGCATTAAAAAAGGTTAGAAACTCATGGTTTATTTTCAGTTACCATTATAGGGCTCATTTTTTTTATATGGAACAAAGTTTGGTGTTGTTCAATGTAATGGACACATGGACAAATTTTTCCCTGCTATGATGTCAGGTGTAAAACGTTACTTGCGTTTTACTTTTGGCCTGTTTTTGTTTCTTTTTTCAGGAAAGGGAACAAATGTGGGCTGCGTTTTGCTTTTTGTAGGCTTTTCAAAATTTTTTTTATTTGTTTTAACCCAAACGCGGCCTGCATTTTTTGATGGGTTAAATTTTTTTTTTTCGTAATAACAAAATGCAGATTGCGTTTTGTGCTGAGTGTCAGCTTTTTTGTTGGGAAAATGCAAAACTCAGGCTGCGTTTTTTGCGTTGTCAGATTATTTTTTTGAAAAACGAAAAACTCAGGTTGTGTTTTTTGGGAAAAAAAAATATTTTAATGAAGAGGCCTGCCTATAAATACGAAGCACTCCTCACCCAAACGGCCTCACTCCCATTCTACTCATCATACTCTTCTTTTGAATATATATGTTGTTCTTAGTTTTTTTTGGCAGTTAGGTGTGTCAAAAAATTGGAGTAGGTGAGGTTGAAGTTATGAAAAATATTGCAAATTTGCGAGTATATTATAACGGTGAAGTTATACCAAACACACATGAAGGAGTGACTTTTGTTTGTAAATATCCGTTGTCATTTGCTATTCCATGTACCATGAGATTTGTCGAGTTGCAAAATGGGCTTTGTAATAACATTCAAAGCCACATTTTGAAAAGGGTGAGCAGCCTTTTATACAGAAGTCCTGTGTAAGTATTTGGTGGGCTAATACAGTTTCAATTAATGCCCATCACTGACGATGCCAGTATGCAGCAGATGTTCTGTATTTATCAACAAACCCGATTTCACGTGCCGATGATAGAGTTGTACGTTGAGTTTGAACAGCAGTCAGGGTCGGCGTGCGGTCGGCGAGGAGGTCAATGTTGATGAGCTCGGGGATATAGATCGGGAAGAAGATAATAATGACAGTGAAGAGGAGTTCGAAGCTAACTATGAAGTCGACGACTAAAACGATGACGGAGACTTGGTAGGCAATCATGAGGTGCAAAATGAAGCGAATGCGATTGTAAGTCAGCACCCGTTTGGTGTTTCGTTTTTTATGCGGACTCTAGATCTCGAAGCCATGCATGACCCGGAATTTCCTGAGTATGCGAATACGGGTATGTTATGATTATTAACTCAAGTTTCCTACAGTGTTTATTTTATTTGCCTTGTCTGACTGATGGTGGTGCGCATGTCGTAGGTGAAGGCAACACTGCGGCGGAAGATTGCGAGTTTAGTGTTGGAATGGAATTTGGTTCGAGAGAGTCGGTGATATCTGCAATTAAAAGCTACACTATCTCTAGAGGAGTTGATTACACTGTGTATGAGTTTGAGCCGCAGACATTCTATGCAAAATGCAAGGGGTATGGTACAGGGTGCGATTGGCTTATCCGGGCTAACTTGATTCGAAAGAAAGCTTGTTGGGAGATCAGGAGATACAATGGCAAGCACACGTGCACCGTGGGAACGATATCACAAGATCATGCCAAGTTGGATTCGGACACAATTGCAGATGTCATTAGGCCGTTGGTCGAATCAAACCCTCGATAAAGGTGAAGTCTGTAATTGCAGAAGTTTAATCCAGGTTCAACTACACTGTCAGTTACCGCAAAGCTTGGTTGGCAAAGAAGAAAGCTGTTGCCATCCATTTCCTTGCAGTTGTATTGTGAGGCACGACACAACGATCTGTATAGGTGTGCCAGACTGGCTGCCCCCCAACTATACCCTGAAATCCGGTGAAAATCCCGAAGTAGCGGTAGAAACTTCGAGTTCAGTGAAACGATCGACTTATCCGGAAACACAATTGTTCTGAGCACGCAGAAAATGTGCGCCCGGACGTACCACTCGAGAGACTCCTGAGTATCACACAGCTCGGTGTCTCTGCACCGCCGGACCCAAGCAATATTAACCTTCCCGAACACGTGATCGTTCGGACCGGGCTCCCTACTAAAACACACAATGCAGTTCTCCGCCAAAAACTGGTGGCTGCTATCTGATCTATCTGTAACGGCCTCCCCATTAATCGGGAGACCAAGAATATAGTTCACATCTTCCAGCGTCACCGTCACTTCACCGACCAGAAGATGAAATGTGTGAGTCTCCGGCCTCCAGCATTCCACCAAAGCACTCCGTAGTGCAGAATGACTTCTCATTTCGCCTACTCGCGAAACGTGTTGAAACCCAGTCAATGCCAATGTCGCTGCAGCTACCTCATTAAAGGTATCCGACAGATCCAGTTTTTTGGGCAACAAATTTCTGATAGCCTGCAAAAAAAATGATAATTATTAAATTCTAAATAAAATCGGTTAATAATTTATTCAAAAAAAATTAGCAACAACAACTAAATATTATTATTATTATTATTATTATTATCTTAAAACATAATAATAAATTATTAAAAATTAATAAATATTTATCTATTATTTATTAAATAATATTATTAATTATTAAAAACTAATAATAACTTATTCTCACTATCATAACCAGTATTATAAAATAATCATAATAACACTCTACTTATAATAATAATTACTCAAATATAACAATAATAACAATAATAATAACTATTTATTATATTATATATAACCTAAACGGTTTGTTATTAACATACAGTATTAATTATTATTACAAAATATTACTAAAGTATTAAACATAATAATTTTTTTTAATTAAACATTATTAAAAAAACCGTTTACTGTTAACATTATTATTATTATTATTATTATTATTATTATTATTATTATTATTATTATTATTATTAAATAATAATAATAATAATAATAATAATAATAATAATAATAATAATAATAATAACAACGTCACTAACAATACAGAGATTAATTTGCCTAATAATAATAATAATAATAATAATAAAATAATAACAATATTAAAAAATTAAACCGTAATGAGAAATAAATAACAACATAATATTAGTTATAATAATATTAATAATCCCAATACTACTAATTACAATACAAATAAATAAAATTTGAATAAATCTATATATTTATTGTTAAATATTAAAAAAAATTATTTATAAATTGAGGAGGATTCAAATACTCAATAATATGATTTTTTGGTTTGGTATAGTCACGCACCATTTTTTTTTCCTATCCCATGCAGTTGTTCTTCTTCAGCAAGCCAGATCCTTCACACTTAACTATTGCTTCCTCATTCTCCTTCAACTATTTCTCAGTTCTCACTTTGCTTCAGTAACTAGTTTTTAACTTTTCTTCCCTTCCAATCTGCATTTTTCACTTATAAGGACCAAGCTGAACACCTTTCGAGAACACGTGGCGCGCATGCAGCTAGGGAGCCTGCAAAATGCAATCTGCGTTTGGCTATGCTACGCTGACAAATGCATCCTGCGTTTTGCGTTGTTCCAACTTGGTCAACACCTGCTCCTGTCGGCATGCAGGGCACGTTTCGCTTGCTAGTTCCCTTCCCTCACCAATCGCAACCTGCGTTTTGCAGGGCCTGCATTTTTTTTATTCTAACGCCTGCAAAATGTTACCTGCGTTTTGCAGGTTTCTGATCAACGCAGATCCATATTTGTGGACAACACACCATGCATCCATATACAAGTTTATCACTAATCTTTTATCCATAACCAAATTAATTTCTGCCATTATAGTAACAGTGATGAATAGTTTATTATTTGGCCTAGGATTTAAAAATTTGTGATAGAATATTATAATATTTTATTACTTGACTCTGTTCTAGTGATTATTATAACATAAAATGGAAAAAATGAATCAAGAAGTAGAAATTTTTATTAAATTCTATTGTGGTGCTTATTTTTAATAAATTGTTCTTCATTATGTTTAGAGATGGAGAATTTTATGGTCCTTGTGTTTTACTATGGTGATCATTTTATGAAGGATAACAATGGAATATTACTGTATATTGATAGTAAAATAGAGAGATTTTTAAGGATGGACTTTTTTTTTCGAAAGTAAAAGAGCTCAACACATTAGAGTGAAGCAAACAGTATCAAACAAAACAAAACGATAGGCAACTCCCACAAACTCCTTAAGCAAAGAAACAAAATCTCCACGTCATTTCCGGCATAGCCATCAACAACCCTAGGGATGCACACGTCTCCACTCGTCGCAGCTAAGGATGGTCATTGTGATGATATCTTCTACGCCTTTCTTTTGATTCTGAAATATCCTCCTATTTCGCTCCATCCAAATGTGCCAAATGATCGCACAGAAACACCTTAATCGCTGCTTTCGATCTTCTTTTCTTCGCGGCTCATATGTCCAACTCAGGAAATAGTCCTTCACTAACTCCGGAAAAGCCCAAAGCCGGCCAAACATAGATATCCATGCACTCCACACTTGCCAAGCAAAATCACAGCCAAGAAACAAGTGATGGACCTGCTCAACATCCTTATCACATAAGACACAACTCTTATTATTCTGGCTAATAATCCCGAACCGACTTAGCCGTTCTTTAATGTTCACTCTGCCTACCAGGACAAACCAAGCAAACAGCTCTATCCTTGGTGGAACCAAACCTTTTCAGATGGTCTTTGTGAAGCTATAGCTGGTTACGTCCTCGGACAGCATTCCTTCTTGTAGCTCTTGCACAAAGGAGTTAGTCGAAAAGATACCAAGTCTATTATATTTTCACACAACTCTATCCTCCTTATTATTCGCTAGCCTCACACGTCTCAAAGCCTCATATAGCTGACTCAGAATATCTAACTCCCATTAAAAAAGCTCCCGTCTCCATTAAAAGTCGAAAGGATGGACTTTGATCTCATCTGTTCTATTGATCTGTTGACTCTATTCAAAAGTTTAGAATATCTAAATTACGAGATGTATTGATATAATCCTACTACTTGTAATATAGAGTTTGGATCGCATCCTATTAAAAGAGACACGGAAATTAATCAGATGCATGAAGGTAATATGTGGCTTCTTAGCCAAAAAAAAAAAAAAAAATCGGATGATATTATAAGGGGATGAAGTATTAGCACCCAATATATATTCATGTATCTCCTCAATTATTGGGCCACACCACCCTCTGTCAGTCCAATCTAGCTAGCACTCCACTTCTTATTCCACCTCCTCGTGCTAATGAAGAGATTTCAACAAAAATACTGGTAGCTTAAGCAAAGCACTTCTTCAAGGATGTTCCAATTCATACCAAATTTAGACTTCAAAGCTCCAAAAAATAAGTGATGACATGAATTGTTTTATTTTTCTTAGGTTGAAATTTCATGATAAAAGATGTAATTTAATAATAATTTAGTTTCTCATTTTTATCATCCAAAAATATCATAAAACTCTATTTTGGCATGTTCATACTCATGCTACTGCATGTAATGATCTATGATTATTAGACACTATTAATTTATATAGTTATCCAATACTAGAAATACTAAAAATATATGACATTATTATTTACTTTTAATGTAGTGCTTGGACCACTAAATATATGGTATCAATTATTATATATGTTTCTGAAATTAAATCAATAGTTTGGGTTCCGTATCATTCAATTAACAGCTGATCACATCTGCTCATAAATAGAAATGGATTTGGATCTTCTAAATTTTAAATTTCACTTTAGAAAGTAAAGTTTGATCTCTCACTCTTGAATGGTCTCTCTCTCATATTTTCTCTTGGTCCCATCTATGAAATAAATAGTGAAAGATTAAATTTTACTCTCTAAAGTGAAATTCAAAATTTAGAGGATCCAAATCCAATAGAAATATATTGAGTCAGACTGATAAGGACTCATATGCTCATAAAGAGGAATATATTGAGTCAAATTGATAAGGACTTCATTCGTTCATAGGTTTTAAATTACATAACTAGATAACTATCATTTTGAAAAAACTAAGATCTAACAATTCACTTAAACACAACAACACAACCTGCAGCACAAAATACAAAATAAATTGCCTTAAACCAAGTCTTCTTGCATTTTTTATTTGCCTTTGTATCTTGACAGTTGACACCTTTTTAGTGCACACACTCTATTTTGCTGGTGCATCAATCTATCTTAGAATCCACCAACTATACTCACTAATTCCTGCAGTTCACTAGCATCTTCCATAGCGGCCTTTTTGTGGCTGAGATAAAAAATAGCGTCAACCCAAGCGAAGAACTTAAAATATGGTTGATTTTCCTGCAATGAACCCAATGCTTAGAACCATTCTACAAATCTAAAAAACTTTTTATGCAATGATTCGATTTCTTACTTTGTACATGGGGTACCCAACAACAATCTTCCATGATTTTCCGCAATAGTCGCCTTGCATATTCTTGCGTGATACCCACAGAAGCAATTCATATATTTTTCCTCTGCAAATTTGATTTTGTTTAACCCTACCTCGCCAATGATGTCCTGGCTTAGTCTCCACTACAAAAAACACGATGAATACCCGCCTATTTAGCGTCGCACATTACTGGTAGATTTATTAACAGTTTTGGTGTAGAATTCGTCAGGTTAAGTAATTACCGGTGGATTTATGCTTCCGACAGTAAATGCGCTGGTAATAATTGGAGAAAAAAAAATAGGCGTAAAATGTAGCGTGGGATTTATCGGCAAATTTTTCCACCGCTAAACCCAATTAGTGGAATGTTGTGTTTTGTTGACCCGCAATGCGTTACTGTCGAATTTATCCGCCAGTAAATATGACAGTAATGAACCCTAAAACTCCAAGCGCAAACCCTTACCCCTTCATTTCGAAATCCCCTTTCTCTCTAACCTCTCTTCTCCCAAACTCTCTCTCCTCTCCCCGCCGCCACTGGCGACTCCTTTTGCCACCTCTTCTCCCCCTCACCGAAACTAGCCCCTTCCTCCTCTCCCCCTCTCTCTCTAACCTCTCTTCTCCCGTTCTCTTTCTAATCCTCTATTCTTTCCGCGGCTCTGTTAGCCCCGTCGCCGTCAGCGCCTCCTTTCTCCACCTCCTCTCCCCCTCACCGAAACCAGCCCCTTCCTCATCTCCCCTTCGTCAGTCACGACTCCTTCTCTCTCTCTCTGCCAGCCGCGACTCCCCTCGATCAAGCAACAAATTAGGTGATCTCTCTCTCTAGCTGCCAATAGTGAGTTCCAATATTCTATTATTCGTTTTATATTTGATCTGTTATTGGATTCTGTACTTGTCAATGTAGTGATTATCTTGTTCTATTTTTGTGTCCTAATCCGTGTTCCATCTACTTTTTTAAATACTTTTTGAGGGATGCATTGAACAATTCAACA
This sequence comes from Arachis ipaensis, assembly GCF_059453495.1. NCBI lineage: Eukaryota > Viridiplantae > Streptophyta > Magnoliopsida > Fabales > Fabaceae > Arachis > Arachis ipaensis. Next base: position 17,023,407 of record NC_142442.1, read on the forward strand.
ATCTAGCTGAAAAAAAATGAAAATAAACCAGTGTTAGGAGAAAAAAGGATATCACCATTGTTGCTGTTAGGGTGAATCTCGCAGATAATATTATTCTTATTCTTGTTATTCGTGTTAATAAGTAGGAAGAAGTAGTAGCAGTAGCTTGAATTTGATGTAAATTAAATTTTATTTCTTTAAGGCTTGAGTTTATATCATTTTGTTGTAGTAATTATTCAGCATATGTTGTTTGTGGTAGTACTTGTATCTTGCAATTTATACAATGTAATAACTTCTATAAATTAATGAGAACATAAAAGATTAGTTCAAATTGAGTATTCATTATATTAATCTATATGAATGCATAGAAAATATGAAACTATTATAAATAAATATGAAGTAATATATTATGAAGTTAATACATTTTATTAAAAATGTTATGAATTTATTAAGTTTTGACTGAAAATATGAAATTATTATAAATAAATATAACTGATGTTCTAAAAATTGAGTCTAGAATCACAATGCCAATAAAAAAACATACTTGTACTCATCCAAAGAAAAGAAAAGCAACAACTAATAAACTATAAAGCACGGACACTTCTTTGATTTCTCATGTCCGATCAGCATGTCAAGCATTTCAATGTGATGGCATGCCAAATATGACTATCAAGATGTTTTGGTTGCTTTATTATTTTTTCTCAGCTTTGAGAGGTCTAACGACTCATTTTTATTTTTCTTGTTTAACACACCTATGAAATATATTATTAATGGATGTATACGTGGTTCTAGATTCAAAGCAGAACTTTTGCTTTCTGGCAATTGGTACACCTGAAGAGAGAAGAATATGGATTTACTAGGCACGGAGGCTAACTTCTCTCGGTTTCTCCATTCTTTCAGAGTTCAGTGAATGCATTTCAAGTGCTCAGAATTTAAACATTGTGACATCACTTGCAATGGGTCTTTGGTCATGTTTACTGATCCAAAAGGATGGAAAGGCATTGTTGATGACAATCCTCAAGATGCAGATTTAGCAGCGAAGGATTTAATTCAGTTCAACGGGAGCAATAAAAGTGGTAGTTATATATCTATTGCTAGATATATAACTGCACTTAGATAATTATTCTTGCCAGACAAAAAATATCATCCCGGCAGATGAACTTTTTTTTATTACTGCAAGGGCGATAACTTTAGCCGTGCGTCCATTTTATCTGACAAACATCGATGTAATTGGGCCTGATATGCTGGATGACAACCATGCCGCTAAGCAGTACATTGTCTATTTACTGACTATTCCTTCGCTTTTACAACATTTACCATCTGTTCTTCAACCTGCTTTAAGACACAAATCAATTTTATTCCCATGCTTGATTCTGGATATGTCTATTTTCTGTGTTCAACTGACCGTATTTTAATAAAAAAAAATTTATTGTATACATTTGAATACACTTAAATACTATCATGTGTAAATATGTCTAACTTTATTTTTAATATATACTCTTGAAATAAGTGTATAAATAATATATATTATTAATTATTAAAATAAAAAATATTTTAAATATTTCGTATAATTAAAAAAATTAATTTATATTTTAATATTAATTAAATATTAAAATATCATTAAAATTTATCTAAAAAATAGGGCAATTTACCCAAATAAATAAAGTAGATGAAATATTTACTCAAATACACAAAACAGAAACATGTTACATGTATGTGCAATTTTTCATTTCTATGTAATCCGTGGGAAGCAACCACGGTTTTTAATTTCTACATAAACCGTGGCTGCTTAGGACGGATTATGATTGTTTTGTGTTGTGTGTAAACCGTGGCAAGTAGTCACGGATTACGAACGGAAGAAGGAAGCCATAAACCGATGGCTAGATAGTGATAAAACGTTGTGGGAGGAAGAGGGAGAGAGACTGATATACTGATCAGTAGTCAGTACTATCCATTAGAAGAGTTTCAGAATTTGAGTGAAAAAAAGAAAAAAAATTAATTTTTTTATATCTTATTCGATAAAAACGTATCTAATATTTCTTATTTTTTTATTAATGGTTTTAAAATGATTAAAATGAATAATTAAGTTAAGTTTTTTAGATCTTATTCAATAAAAATATATCTAACATATTAGTTCAAAATATGATCTCTTGTAGGGTTTTAGATGTGTGGGTTAATAATTAAAACCCTTAAGATTTATTTTTTGGATTTTAAAATTAAAATTTTTAATTTTACTGAATATAATTTTTGGATGTATATTTAAATGATAATCTTTTAATAATTAAAAAATGCTAGAACTAAAACAGAAATTTTAAATTTTAAATTTCAGTTTTATTTAGTTTGTATTTTGAATATGTATTTAATTTTAAAAAGACACTAAATCTATTTAAATGTGTTTATTTCAATTTTTTTTAAATTATTATAATAAAAAACTAAATAAAGGATCACATTTAAAGGATTCCTTAGTCTTCAAAAGTCTCTTTTATCTTAATATTTTACGAATTAAAATGCTTCTGAAAAATCACTAGAGAAGAAAATATATGAATTTAAACTTCTGTAAATATGAAGTTGATATACAATATATTTTATATTCAAGTAATAAAGTTTTAAATCAAGAATCCTTTAAAGATTCATTATTTAGTTACTATTTTTATTTTATACACGAGTTTATATTAAGCAGAATACTCCTCCCAATCCAAAATCAAATCATGTCCCCATTGACAATAAATACGCCATTGGTATTTAAACTTTATAAAAAAAAAATTCCATTCCTCAAGGCTTCTATTCTATGTATGTAAAGAAAGTGTAGTTCAACTCATGCATATAGCATGCTAATGGTGCTAACTGCTAATGCAAATAAACTTCAATCAGAATTATGTTCTTTCACACTATATTAAGCAAACAAAATTTAATAGGAGCCCACTCACTCATCATATGATTGAGATTCTGTCTTTTTTTTTTTTTTCTTTTTTTCTACTCAAATTCTGAAACTCTTCTAATGGATAGTACTGACTACTGATCAGTATATCAGTTCTTCTCCCTCTCCCTCCCACAATGTTTTATCACCATCTAGCCATCTTCATAAACCGTGGGAGCCTGCCACGGTTTATGGCTTCCTTCTTCCCTTCGTAATCCGTGGCTACTTGCCACGGTTTACACACAACACAAAACAATCATAATCCGTCCTAAGCAGCCACGGTTTATGTAAAAATTAGAAACCGTGGTTGCTTCCCACAGGTTACATAAAAATACAAAATTGCACATACACGTAACATGTTTCTGTTTTGTGTATTTGAATAAAGATTTTATCTACTTTATTTATTTAGATAAATTATCCTAAAAAATATTTTATATTTTATATATATCGTGTCTTATAAAAATTTTAAATTCGCTTATAAACAGTGTCCTGCGTGTCTGTATTTGTCCGTGCATAGTAGCTAATAAGGCTTCCATAGACAAGACGTTCGTAAACTTTACTATAAGAAAGACAAAAATAAAAAAGAATATTGACTCAAAAAAGTTGAGATAGGAAAGAGCTAAAGAGTGATGTATGCGTGATGGTGGTGCTTAAACCAGATGAGAAAGAGGAAAAAAGTAATTTTTTTTAAAGTTTTTAGAAGAAGTTAAAAAAAATTTAAATGATAAGATCTAAATTAAATCTAATTAACAATGTACTTAATTACCTAAAAAGTAGGAGATTGATTCAATTAAAAATAATTAAATAATATTATTAAATTAACCCAATTTATTTTATTTTTTAACAAGTAAATTCATTTGTGTTCGAGTTTTATTCACTTTTCTATGCGTGTTAAAATTTAATATATTATTTGAGTTTTATTTCCATATGAAATATTTGATTGAAAAAAAACGAACTACCTTTTTAGAATAAAACACAAATATTAGAAATTATAGATAAATTATTTATGTGCTATAAAAAGTGGAAGATTTAAGTTGTGTTGATGATAATATTAAAAATAATTAAAAATTTTTATTTTTTTTAGTTTTATTTGTTCTTTGCTCTATTTTATTGTGTTGGATTTTTTTATTAAAAAAAAAAGTCAAAATTTAGTACATAACCCAAACTAATGACTCCCTTTAATTATTATTTTTTACTACTGTTTACATAATTTAATGAGTATCTTTAATAATGGTTTGAGTTGAATTTTATTTTGGATTTTACAAAAAATTATTTTAAGAATAACTTGAGATTAAATGTGAGATTTATTATTCTAATATTTAGTTTTGGTTCATTTTAAAGTTTATACAAGGTAACAAAATTTAATTAATCTTAAAAAAATCTAGGGAATCAACTACATTATAAGCTAACTCAAATTAATTTCTTCTGTTTTTAGTTTTAAAATTTGAAAAATTAAGAGTAGTGAATTTGTTTTCTCTTTCTTGTAACACACCTTTTATTTTAAAACTAGTTGGCTCTAGTTGATTTTCTAGCGAAACCAATTAATTTTCTACTGAAATAATTTTTTTTAATAAAACTGTTAAACTGATCATTTTATCAATCAACTCCAATACAAAATAAAATTTAAAATTATTTTACTTTATGTACACGTAAAAAGAGTTCATTGAAGGAGTTGCTTTAAGTATTTATCCCCAACTTTTTAGTTACTAGTCACTACTTATATAGCAATATTTTGCCCCTTTACTCTTTGTTTTATGATTTCAAATTTTGTTTTTTAATTTTTATAATTTATGTAGCTTACAATACATGAACTTGAAACTAAATTACATGGTATTGTCTCACCTTATACATAAATTAGTATAATTTCGTTGATTAAATTTGTTTGATAAACTATAATAAAAAAATATTTTTTTAAATTAAATTAAATGAGTAATCCAATTAATTCATCCAAATTAATCAAACTCTAATTAGATTGAATTTGATAAAGAAATTAAAATGCGTAGATCTAAATTAATTCGAACCAAAGTGATAAGATTCACTCACTATCAACTAAATTATCCTCTAAAACAAATAGAAATATATATTTAGTAAATATGACGTTTTCAAATCAACGTTAATAAAAAAATTGCTAAAAATAAATTTTCGTAATTAAAAACAAACCAACCAATATTTGTGGATGAAATTAATTTGAAAGAAGTCTGTTAACATGATCAACGGCTTTGAAGCTTCACAAAACCATTATAAAAGCTTTTCACACAACTTTTGCAGAGTAAGATTCATAGTTATTAGTATATTTCAAATAAAGGCTAAAGTCTCCAAAATAAAAAAAAAAAAAACAAAAAACAAAAAACAAAAAAACGATGAAGTCTAGCATCACAACACTTGTTTTATTCATATTACTGGCTACATCTAGTGGTATTGTTCAATCTGCTGATATTCCTATTTCAAAATTTGGTGGGGTACCTAATTCAGATATAACTCAGGTAAGATCCTTCGTACACATCATTTGATGAACTCATAGTTTAATTTGTCAAGAAAAACACACACACACGGATATATATATATTCAACATTTAGAATATACCTAATATATTTTTCAAAGATCACGTTTGGTTTTCATTTTTGGGTATCCTCAAGATTAAATTTGGTGGAATGGAAATGAAAATGTATAGTAAACAATTGTATTATATATTTGGTTTTAATTATTTTATGTTTGTAAAATTATTCTTGTGGAGGTTTTAAAAATTATTTTTGATGAAAACGAAGGTATGAAAATTATTTTCAAATTGTCAAAAATATTTGAGAGATCGATCTTGCAATCGGAACTTGCAACCAGATTGACAGAATTTTAACAAGTTTGGAATGGCTGGAGATGTTTACACGAATATAAGATCAGAAGTATATTATAAAAAAAAGGAGCGCAAAAATAGTTGATGAACTGTTTTGTGATTTTTTCTTTTGTTTTTCTTCTTGTTCTTTTTTTATTTTTCTGTTTACTTGTTATTGTTCTTTCTCCACTTTTTGTGTTGAGCTCTTTTGTTAAAAAAAAACATATATTTTTAATTATCTTTTGACTAAAAAATATTATTCTATCACACCCAAATAAAGATCAGTTTCTTTAACTTACTCTTAACACACTCGAACAAAATACAATTCAATTCTTTTTAAGAGTGTTCATCTACAAGTAATTTTCCGAAAGGATAAACCAAACTTTCTCTAAATATTTTTGATTAATTTTTATTTATTTTCAATTTTTTTAAATAATTATTTTTTTAAAGGCTCTTGCAAATGCTTGGAATGAAGCATGTCAATCAGCAACAGCAAGCAAGATTATAATTCCATCAGGGCAATACAGAATGAAAGCAGTGGCAGTGAAAGGGCCTTGTAAGGCACCAATTGAGTTGTATGTTGATGGCACAATTATAGCTCCACCAAACCCTAAAGACCTTAATAATGAATGGCAATGGGTTAAGTTTGAATATGTTGACTTCCTTACAATATCTGGCTCCGGTGTTTTTGATGGTCAAGGTGCAACTGCTTGGAAACAAAATGATTGCGGAAAGAACCCTAATTGCGCTAGGCTTTCAATGGTAATAAATAATTATTCCCTTTTTTGATTGATTTTTTCTAAAATTATTTGAAGTGATTAATTTTTAAATATTATTAATTTTTTATTTTATTTTTATTTTTTATTTTTTTTTCTAAAAACAAAAATGTGTTATGCTTATCTTTTTTTTAAATTAGTTATACTTATCTTTCTCTAACAAATTATTTAGTTTGTTTTAACTTATTTTAAAATTCAAAATTAGTTTAATAATTAGTATAAATAAATATTATTGTTCTCTCATACAACAATAACATACAATAAAAACTTTTTTATCTTTTATTTTTGTATCTATTGAGTTTTTTTTTCTATAATAAAATACAAAAATACTATATATATATATTAAACATCAAATTAGTTATCGCATATGAATATATGTGTAAATTATTTTCGATATATATTTTGTATTAGTATTTTATACGAATTACTTTAACCGATTTTTTACAATACTTAACATGATTGTAAATATAAAGTATAAACAGTGTATTTTGGCATATTTTTCTGAAGTTGTGTGTTGTAAATTATTTTTACATTTTAAACAAAAATATATGGTAAACATGGTAGAAATTGAGGTGCGTCAGTTTCACCTAGAGTCAGACTGTACCTCAGTTTAGTTTTCACCTGTGAAACATACACTTATGTAACGATTGTTTTCATGTTAAGGCAACTGTTGCAAATTTTCACCAAAAATTATATGTAAATTATATGACGATTCTGAAGTAGTACGTAAAGGCAACTGTTGCAAATTTGCACCAAAAAATATATATCTGATTCCTAATTATTAACGATGTGTTTGTTGGAACAGAATTTCGGTTTCAATTTCGTGAAGCATTCAGTTGTAGGATCAATAACTTCAAAAGACAGCAAAAACTTCAACGTAGACATTTTGGGGTGCCAGAACTTCACATTTGATGGCTTCAAGATCAGCAACCCTGGAAACAGCATCAACACCGACGGAATCCACATGGGAAGATCAACTGACGTCAAGATCCTCAACACTAACATCGCCACCGGCGACGACTGCATCTCGATCGGCGACGGAAGTGTTCAGACCACCATCTCCAATGTGAAATGTGGACCCGGCCATGGCATCAGCGTTGGAAGCCTTGGCAAGTTCACCACTGAGCTTCCCGTGCAAGATCTTACTGTGAAGCAGGTCACTTTCACAAACACTGATAATGGCCTCAGGATCAAGACTTGGCCTAGTGCCCCTGGCACTTCTCCTATTTCTGGTCTTACTTATCAAGATATTACCATGATTAATGTCAAGAATCCTATTATCATTGATCAGGAGTATTGTCCTTGGAATCAGTGCTCTAAACAGGTATTAATAATAATAATAATCATCTTTTAATCAATTCTAATCGATTATATATATTCTTATACAATTTTGTGCTTTGTATATATAGAGTCCATCGAAAATAAAGATAAGCAATGTTACCTTCAAGAACATTAGGGGAACTTCAGGAACACAGGAAGGAGTGAGTCTCATATGCAGCAGTGGTGTACCTTGCGAGGGAGTGGTGCTAAGTGATGTCGACCTCACTTTCAACGGTTCTCCGGCGACCGCCGTGTGCCGTAACGCCAAGCCGATGATTCAGGGAAAATCTCCTAAATGCACTGCTCCAGCAGCTTAATTGCATTGGCTTAACACCACCAACATGGCTCTTCTTTCTTTTTTGTTCTTAATTAATTATTTATCTTTTATTATGGTAATCAAGCTGATAAACTAAGCCATCCTCCTATGGAGAGATGTAGTGCTTTAGGAGAGTAGTATGTTACTGTATAGTACAATAATTGTGATTGTGATGCTATGCTCAGCTATGTTTCAGCATTTTTCATAAATAAAAATAACTTGGTCTAATCTTGGAACTATTTTTAACATTCAATACTCAATAGTTAATGCTAGCTTACGGATTCAATTTTCAAACAACAATAAGGGAAAGTTTAGAGGCTCTGTACTTTTATTAAAATTTAACTAGTATTTAACCAATCAAAGAAGAGTGAGTCATTTTATACTATTAAGTATAATCTAACACTATTATAAATATTAATAATGACTAATTGATGACTACAAATCACAAAATCTATCACGTAAAATTCTTCTGTATGTAATATAACATGTATAAACAAACAAATCCCACTACAATTACACCTTCTCTAATAAACATCGTTTTAATAATAATATTTTTTTAACAATCAAATACACATCCTCTTTATTTTGTTAATTAAAAAATATTTTAAATATAATTAATTAATAATAACTATATTTTTATATAGATGTTAAGAATATTTGGTGTATGAAAAATATTTTTTTCTAAACAAAATATAATTTGATGGTGACAAAAGTGATCGATCACAAAATTCTAAGAAATAATATTAAAATTAACAAAAATTTCAGATCAAATTATACCTTCTGTCTCTTGTTCATTATTTTTCTCTGCTAGGACACCTGAATCCATATATATATATATAGCTACACTCAAATCAAGATCCCCATATTTGAAATCGCCGTAGAAGGCCCTATTGAACCAACAGTTAAGAAGTTCCGTCAAGTCAAAAAGTTTACAACTCTTTGGTTCTTAATATTTGTTTTGATTGAAAATTATATAGTTAAAAATGATAAATTTAAACAAATTTTTACACATTTTTTTACCAAATGAGAAAAACAAAATAGAACAAAATTAGAAAATAACAAAAATATAAATCACATACATACCTTATTGAGACTAAAAATTTATTTAAATCAGAATCTTAAGAATAACTTAAAAAAAAAGAGTGGCTACTAAACCTAGCACAAAAATGATTAGTTTGGAGTTAGGACTATTTTACTATGTATTTTCATCGTAAGTTTTGAGTCTCATTTCAAAAGTTACGTTCTCTCACAGTTACTTGTTATTCTTCATATACAGTTATTCGTGCTTATTTCTTTTTTTTTTTTTCTTTGTTTCTAATGGTGGTTACTCAAGTACTTATGCGCCTTTTTTTTAAATACTGAATTGGGATTTAATATTTAATTTGGTAATGAAATTTATGAGTTTTAATTTTTAAATTAATTTTTAAATTTTTTATTTTTTAATTTAAATTTTAAATATTTTTATTAATATTGTGCTAACATAGTATGCTGACATAAACCGTCAGTGTTACATGTTAGAATATTTAACTATGTATAATAAAATAATAAAATGTCTCTTAATAATACCTAGTATATTAATATGGACAATAGCAGGGGAGAGCCTCATGCATTGAAGGCAGTGACCTCCCAATTTAAAATTTTTTATGTATATAGTTCTTTAATTTTAGATTTATATACCTTTTATTAGATAATTAATTTATTAAAAATTTAAATTTAATTTTTATATAGATATGTTTGTGTATATAATTCTAATTTATTCTTAATAAATATAAATAGTTTTAAATTTAAATTATAAATATATTTATATTAAAATTTTATTTTTATATATTTTTTCTAGTGTAAAGAGATTGTATATATTTACACAATTAAGAATATGTACAATGAAATTATTATAACTTACAACTAGTATGGAAATTTAAGGTGGTGCAAATTTTCTATTAGTATAAAATTGTATCAGAGATCATCTATAATCTCATATCTCTTCACATTAGTTACAGAGGTGTTTATTGGACATATCCAAGAACCAATTCCATAGTGTATGTTTTTTTTCAGATAACATTGTCCTTATAAAATAAAGAAGGGAATATTTAAATAAGAAATTAGAGTTATGGAAATAAACTTTAGAGGAGTACAATTTAATTTACACATTAATATAAGTTTGATAGGCGAGTGGAAAACAGTAATGCAAAAGTAAAAATTGGAAAAACTCTTGTTACATGTAAAGCGTTTTAAGTATCTTGAGTATATTATACAGAATAATAGAGAGATTGAGGAGGATGTAAAACATCATAGGATGCAAACGGATTGGTCAAAATTGCAGAGTGTAACTAGCTTTATACGTGCACTTTTTTAATTTAGATATGGAAGGGGAATGGTGTAGGAAGCAGTTATAGAGTATATAGATGTTTTACGTAATTGTGGTGTCAGGAGCAAAAATCGGACCATCCGATTTTTGGGTACACAATTCAGACCCTCCAATTACCTTCACCAAAATTTAAATTTTTTAGTAGGCTTAATTTTTTTTACAAAGAAATCGGATAGTCAATTTCTTCATCCCTTATTTAAAAAAAAAAAACTGTCTCACATTTATGTCTAGCACCCACATTCTCCGCAACAACGTACAACACACACATGCTTCTCATATCCAAAAGAACGAGCCTTATACGTGACAAAGGAAAAGTATCTTTAAAACTTAAAAAGAAAATTTTATCGTATTACTGTTAGACCCGATTATTTAAATGTGACAGAAATAGGGATGGATGTTAAGATGGATAAGCGATCGCACACGTATGAATAAATAAGGAATAAAAATATAAGAATCATACATGTAAAAAAAGATCGACAAAACATTTGATTAGGATGGTGAATGAGATAAAAGATAGATAAAATATAGTAGACGAATACCTCCAATGATCATACATGATATGGTCAAAAAAAACGTATAAACAGTTTTACAGTAAATATAATATATTATAAAAAGTAATAAGATTATTTAATTTATATAGTTGATCTCATATAATGAGATAAAATTTAATATTAAAAAAAACATTGTTATGTATCAGACTTGCTTGCTAATTTAAGTTAAAATAAAAAAATATATGTGGAATTAGTTTCATTAAATAAACAGTAATCGCATCAAATAACACTTTATCTCTGAAACATACAAAAAATTGTGTTTATTTTGGTGTTTGCACCGTAAAATTTTCCTATTTCACAAAGAAAAACAAAGAAAGAAAAGGCTATTTGGTTCTCTTTTCCTTGGTTCTGTTATTCTCTTTGTTTATTTGTTCGTTACTTTCGCAGTTCCAACTTCCAACTAAGTTCTTGTCTTTTCCTTTTCAAGATTCTAACACTAAAAATAATAAACAACCATGCAGCCAATTTTCCTTCCCCTTTAGTATCTTCCTTTGCTTTTAAATTTACCTATTTTTCCTTCCCTTTATTGTTCTTCAATGATTTTCAGTGACACTGCTGCACCATTGGTTCTTTTTTCATGTAATGATGGTGTTCTCATCAACATGCACTCTCGTTCTCTTAAGGGTAAGTTCTTGAAACATGATTTGCATCGTAAAAAGCTCTGTCTTTAGTTTTTTTTTTTTTTGTTAGTTGAACTTGAATGCACTTGAATGCATGATATTTGTGACATTTCGTTGATTGATTGGCCCATATGAATGTTTCATGGTATACAAGATTAAGAATAACAGCTGAAACATGTGCATTCTTGTAATTTGAACTAATAATTGATACATGGTGAATTTTTAAGGTTTTTTCAAATTGAAAATTTAGAAAATTCGACTGTAATCGTTTGCGATGATCAGAATCATATCTACCTCTTTCAATTCTTTTTTTTGTTGGGGCAATTGTCATAAACGGGCTACATGAAAATGTGTTGTTCCCTTTTTATCCTTGTAATCTAGCTTAGTATATTTTTCACAAATCATTGAAATGGAGCTTGTATTTATTACACTTAATGTGATTTATTATGTACTCCTGTACTCCTATATATATATATATATATATATATATACTTGTAAACAAATACCAATACAAATACACAATTCTTTCACTTGCATCCCAATAGTATCTTCTAAGGAAGGGTAGTAATTGTGGCTGTAATATGATGAAATGAATTTTAGCTAGTGACGATGTTCATTGAATCATGAGACAGACTACCTCCATTGCTGATTAGACACCTTTTCTAGGCAGTTATCAAATAAGAAAGAGAAAATTCAACAAAAATACCTTTCTTTCATCGGTTTATTCATCTCTGATTCATTTATGTTTCTTCAGAAAGCTTGCATGATTTGGGAATAGTCGCATCCTACCGTAGTCCTTTAACCCTTTTCTCCCTTTTCTTTGTTATCCATCAGTTAAGTTCATCCAATTAGCTGTAACTTCCAGTATAATCCAATTAGCTGTAACTTCCAGTATAAACTTAATTGACATGGTTTACTTTGTAGGATAATCAAAACCCCAAGTGTAAAATCAAGAAGCCCAGCTGGCTTGATGCTTTCCTAAAAGAATCCTTTTCTGACGTGTGTATCGCACATTCGAAGCAAGGAAATGAGTTGAATATATACTGTATAAATTGTCTTCAGTCAGCTTGCAAATATTGTCTGGTCCTCACGTGACCACAAGATACTTTGACTGCTCTGAAATCCGGGTACGAAATGATATTCTATCTTTTACTTTCACCTGGAGAAGTGGTTTATATGCATTATAGTTTTGTTGAATAACCTGAGTAACTCTGTCTTTAGCTCAAGTGACTATCTATTATTAGTTATGAACAAAATATTATTGGATAATGTTGAAATATTGTGCTGATTATATGCATGAAGTTCTAAGCTTATACTCTCTGATGTTAATCATTCCCAACCTCATTGTTTGTCACTGTCCTTTTCTCTTCCCCCATGGCATATCAGTTAATCGAAAATGAGATAGTTGTGATGTTCTGATGTATATATTTTTCTGCAAATGGAAAATCTTATAGACCATCTTGCATTCCTTACTGTTGATTAGACAATGTAGAATGCATTAATCTTCTCAACCAGATACCTTACCTTGTTTGTGGATTTCATCCGTCTTCGGTTGCAGCCCTACGTATGCAATTACAAAAATGTTCTTATTCTGAATCCTATGAAACACTCGGGTTTGGAATCATGCAACATCAACCCTAGAAAGTTGGGTGGTCAAATTACAACATACGCTACTGCTCCATTTCTTGCAAGGTAATGAGTGATGACAGATATTTGAGAATCATAATCATTTATTTTCTCCCCTCTTCATGCTTACTATGAATCTATGATATTAACTTAGTAGCAACTTGCTGTTTTCTGACTTCTGAATCTGAATTTTCAGGTAAAAGATTTGGTTCCTGCTGTCATTTCCGATGAGAACCAAAATCCTCCTCGAAAAAACAGGAGGAAAATGCTAATCCGGAAAGAGAAGTAGAAAGGGAACACCCCATAGAGCTCATTTTTTTTCTAAGAGCCTCCAGTGGGTCACATGACTCACATCCTTGCAGGATTGGAGGCAGTTTGATTCAGTTTATGTTATCACGATAGTAAATTTATTAGTTGTGTTGTACTTAGGTTATAAATTTTTTTTAATTCTTGTAATTTTTGGACTTAAACTTTCTAAAGATTATCTTCTGAAAAATGCTGAACCTGGAATGCGACGACAAAGAAAAAAAGGAAGCAGAAGTTTGTTTTATCAACACTTTTTTTATGATTTGATGGCCGAAACAAGATACATGCACTCTTATTATGGTTAACTATGCTGAAATATTTTTATGATGGAAGACAAGAGTCACTTTACTACATAACATGCTTTATTATCATTTTGTGTTGCCACGTTCCAAATCATGGTCTATGCATATACCCTTTAAGTGAGTTCTATGATGTAGAAATAAAACTTTTTCTATACATGAGGAAGTCAATGTGGCATGGATTTAAGAGTGACACTTATTATTGTTTTGTTCAGATTTGATAGACAAATGCATAAAAGTCCAGATTTTGTCTTTTTCAATTAAATACATTAATTCTAATAAAACATTAATTATAAATATATTTTTGTTGTATTGGGCTAAAAAAAATAATTTTTGGGTTATAATGAATTGTTATTAAAAGAATATATTTTATTGTGTTTACTTTATCAATAAAATTAATTAATTTTTATTAAATATTCTAAGTATGCGATAAATAATGTTAAATACTATAAATAATAAATATTTAAAAAATAAACATTCAAATTCAAATTTTAGTCTCTAAATTATTATGTATAACACAACTTTTTTTACATTTTGTATAAGAAAATAATAGATGTTATTTTTATTTTGTGAGAGTAACTTTAAAAATTTTTGTCATTTGATTTATGAATGGCTGATTTCTGTATATGGAATTATTGTTGTATTATTCTCGGTTATGTAGAAGTGGTATGTTTTAATTTAGTATATATGTAATAACAAATCAGAGAATTTTATGTGTATTTTAAAAAATAAAAAAAATTAAAGTTCATCAATCGGAGGATCGGATTTATGTAAGTTTGTAAGTTCACAAATCCGAGAATCGGTTCTGTGTAAGTAGTTCACAAATCGGAAGGTCGGTTTTGTATTTTAAAAATTTTTAAAAATTAAAATTTACAAATTGAAAGATCAGATTTATCTAAATTCACAAATTAGAGGGTCGATTTTGTATTTTAAAAATTTAAAAAAAAAGTTAAACTCCACAAATTAAAAAGTTAGATTTGTGATCTCCATATAAAAAAACACACCAAATTTCATACGTTATTGAAAAATACTATTATGAATTCAATATCAAAATTAAAAAGTGTTTATAAATTAGTTAAAAAATTTCTTTAATCCATGAATTATTTATTTTTTTTAAATTAATTTATAATATTTTGATTTATAGTATGAATGATAATTTATTTAAAATTACAAATATAACAACAAAGTTAAATTTAGAAAGATGAGGGAAAAAAACATAAAGAACAAACCTGAAGTCTGAAACATAACCCAAATTATTTGGTACATATGAATATTTTTTAAAATGTTCAATATTTAAAATTATTTGATATGTATGAATATTTACTTATGTTCTAGTTTTGTATATGAATATTTTCTCATTTTTTTAAATTTAACTTTATTGTTATATTTGTAATTCTAAATAAATTATCATTCATACTATAAATCAAAATATTATAAATTAATTTTAAAAAATAAATAATTCATGGACTAAAGAATTTTTTTAACTAATTCATAAATCAAATGACAAATTTTTTTGATGGGTACTCTCACAAATAAAAATAACACTTTAATTTCTTATACAAAATATAAGAAAAATTTAGTATTATTGACAAATTTTTTTTAAAGGTACTCTCACAAAATAAAAATAACACTTGTTAATTTCTTATACAAAATGTAAAAAAAATTTATTATTATACACAATAATTTAGAGACTAAATTTTGAATTTAAATGTTTATTTTTTTAATATTTATTATTTGTAGTATTTAATATTATTTATGCATGTTTAAATATTTAATAAAAATTAATTAATTTTATTGATAAAGTAAACACAATAAAATATATTTTTTTAATAGTAATTCATTACAGTCTAAAAATTATTATATTTTTTGGCCCAATTTTTTTGGTCCAATACAACAAAAACATATCTGTAATTAAAGTTTCATTAGTATTAATATTTAATTGAAAAAGACAAAATCTGAACTTTAATTTCCTTATGTGTAGAAAAAAAAATTATTTCTACACCATAAAATTCACCATACTCTTATACTAAATCTTGCTCAGACACTAAGATGGTTTTCTTTTTTTTTTTTGACTTAGATGTCACTTTTCTTGCTGATCTTGGTTATTCTTTAACTCCTTTGTTTTTTTTCTTTTTTTTTTTTTGACTTATATGTCACTTTTCTTGCTGATCTTGGTTATTCTTTAACTCCTTTGTTTTTTTTCTTAGGGTTACCTACAGTCGTACACACACACAACACAACACAACGGGTTCCTAAATTCCACTTATACCCAGCCAGGTTTTGAACCCTGGTGCAGCTTGATGGAAGACAACAAATCTTCAATATGTGACAAGCCTCACCTTCTCACTCCTTGAGGGTTGAAAGCTAAACCGCTCATGAGGGAATATGTTACACTTCTACCAATCAATGGCCAACTTCAATGTTCACACTTGCTCAATCAATATACGTGCACGGATAAGCTCAAAAAAAAGTCTCATATAGGAAATTATTAACACAGCACAATTTGAGAGCAACATGAATTTCATGAATATTAAAACAGGAAGCAAAAATACATGTTTAAATCACTGCATACCGCGTAGTGCATACTTAATATCCTAGCCCTATCACTATTGAAGCCTCCATTTGTTTTCTTTGTACACAAGGGACCACCAAATAGCATAACGATATATTCATATCATTGTAGTAGAATTAGTAGAATTTGGAGTCTATATGCTTTCCTTCACCAGTAATCCCCACAAGAGCATTTTCCATCCTTGAAATGGTGAAACCTTTTGTTATCTCTAACAATCAATTCCCTCCCTACAATCCTAGACATGATCTTGATGGCATTGTGACAATCACCACACACTCGAAGATTCTTGATGATCCTAAGAGGTGTTCTTGGTGGAGTACTAATGAGGCCATAGGCAATCGCTAAACGTTCACTGTGGTACAACAATGCTTGCTCCTTTGCTTCCTGATCAATGTCATGAAGAACATATCTTGTATCAGGAACATACCCAGCATCCTTCATCCCACTCAAAGCTTTCAGCTTCTCATCATCCTTGTAAAGCGTCGGGTTCTTGTACTCAATAATTCTATTCTTGCCATCAAGCATGTTAATTGCAGTGTACTTCCTCGGCGGTGGCGTGGGGATCTTATTGGCAACAACCTTTGATGGGTCAAGACTCAACACTATCTCTTCTGCATAGTCTTCAAGATCAACATCCCCATGGATTCGAGCATAGTTCTTCAGAGTCTCCCAAACAGTCACTGTAGGCTCGAACGGCAACTCCTTGATGAACTCCCCGGCTTCCTTGAGATATCCAGATTGTCCAAGAACATCCAAAAGCCCCATATAGTGCTCCGAACCAGGTTTAATCCCATACTTGCTTTCCATGGACTCAAAATGAAGGAAAGCATCTTCCACAGCCTCAGCACTAGCACAAGCTGATAACACAGCTAGCAAAGTCTCCGACGAAATTTCCAAACCGGACTCATTCATTTGATCAAACAGCTGCAAGGCATCATCCCCCATTGTGCTGTTGGCATAACCGCGCAACATCAAGTGCCAAGAATCCATATTCCTGTTGGGCATATGATCAAACACCCTTCGTGCATCAGTCATGCTCTTGCAGTTCCCATACATTTCAATGACCTTGTTGTTCAAATTGAGATCACTCCTGCAAGTTGATTGCAGAAAGTAATCGTGTGCCTTCTTGGCATCCTCAAGGGACTTGGATTTGCCACAAAAATCAAAGAGCAAATGAAAGCAAGAAGCATCGGCTTTCACCCCTTTCTCCATCAACTCAATTGCTTCCTTAACCCTCCCCTCCTGGCACACATGTCTCAAATCAACAATTGAAGGGGCTGGCGAAGGAGGAGGAGGAGAAGGAGGAGCTACGGGAACGTGAGCTTGCCCTGGTAGAGAACCTTGCGGGTTGAACTGGTTAGGGTTTCGAAATTGGGGAGGTTGTGGATAGCCTTGATTCCTAGGGTTCCATTGGTTAGGGTTACCCTGGTTCGGATTGTTCCATTGATTTTGGTAATGGGGTGGCTGAAAGTTCTGATTTTGGGATGTGGGTGGTGGTGTTGGTCTCTGTTGAGGATAGTTTTGACTCCACTGATTATGAGTATGGTTTCGACCCTGCTCGGGAAACTGACGAGTCGCATTATGAGGTTGATAGGGGTTCTGATTCTGGTTCTGGCGAGGGAAATTATTGATAGGATGAGGGTTTCCATGGTGATTTTGGGTTTGTGGATTGAAATGTTGAGAGGAATCTCTGAAAGTGGGTTCAACGCCATGGCGGTTATGATCAGAGTTGGGAGGGAATCTGTGAAAGTCATTGGTTGGAAGTGCGGAGGTACTTAGAGACCTGCAAGTGTTAGTGAGGCAGAGGCGTAGCTTGAGGGAGGAAGAAGAAAGAATGGTGGCTCGTGCGCGTTGAAACGAACCCAACATCGCCATTTTCTTCTCTGAGACTGAGGTCGCGTTTGGTAGAAAGACTGAGACTGGGAGACAGAGAACAACATAAAAAATAAAGTAAGAACAAAGAAACACAAATAAAGTAAGAACAAAGAACAACATCAACTTATCATGCCTCAATCTCATCATTTCATAAAAAGAAACACATTGTTTAATAATTTCCGACCGCTCCATTACTTCCTAGCAAAATCATTTCATACAAAATAAGCATAAATATTCAATTTAATCAAATAAAAATTAAATTAGATATAATCATTCAATTCCTTCTGTTCAAATTTCACCAACTCTAGCACCAAAAAGAGAAGTTTTCATAAGTTAAAGAAGAGCATTCAGATGATGATAGCAAATTTTGAATGATGAGCAATTTATTTGTGTAAATACTAAATAGCAAGGTTCTGAGAACCGGACCGGTCATCAAACCGTTTTAGTTACTGGTTCACTGATTTATTGGTCCAATCGGTCTAACCGGTGGTTCAACCGAAAAACCCGTTTTAGAAAAGAATAATAAATAAATTATAAATATGCAAGTATTAAGTTGAAGGTATAAGGTAGTATGAAGTTTTTCTAATGGAATGGTGAATTACTCTTAGGATTTTTCTTTTTTATATTAAATGCAAAAATGCCAGATGAAAGCATGATACCAAGCAAGTACAATTCCTCATCAGTACACAAAATGTTAAAAGAAATATCTGACAAAAATAGGAAGAATATCAAATGAATTATCATAAATCCAACTAAAAAATAAACATAGTAAGGCTTCACCAAATGAAGGTGCATACAGGCTTTTAGAGACAATAGGCTTGGATTTGTGCAGTAGCATTTTGGATGAGTTGCTTTGAAGACCATTTGGTAAAACTAAGCTTTGAATAGGTACAATACAGGCTTCACCAAATGCTCATAACACACAGAAAGACAGTTTCTCAAGATACATAAATAAGTGCTCATCCTCTGAAAATAATCATTTGAATCGGTATAAGGCAGAAAAAAATGACCATAAGTCTCTTTACCCAAGTCAAAATAAATAACCATATCTAAACTCAACAATCAGCATTTAGCACCAAACATTACAAAACATTAACCAATAATCACACTAAACCTACAACCAGCAATTACAAAACAGCAACAAACATTAGTACAATATAAAACATTCCAAAACAGTGATGACACTAAACCTGCATAGTAAATAATCTCAAAGACAATGATCACCAATATCCAGCAAATAAATAATAAATACACAACAACAATTTAGCAAATAAACAAGAACAAGACCTAAATAGAAAATCCAACAAATTAAGTCGCAGCAACCTAACAATTTGACAAATTAAAACAACAGCAGCCCAACAATTTAGCAAATTATCAACTTAACAAATTCAAGAACAGAAAATCACAACAAAACAAAAAAAATTAGAAGTAACAGAAGAACACAAGAACAATTAGCAAATTAACAAGTTCACAATAACAGTTAAAAAATTTACCAGAAGAACACACTAATGCAAGTGGAATCATCATGCTAACATGTTTTCTGCAAAGATGCTATTTGTACAGCTAAAATTTCCTAATTACTATGATCCAATTATTCTAATTTCACATGCAATCAACTTACTAAGTTTCTAAAAGCTAGAAATTATAAAACCAACCAGAAATATGGTTAAAGCATTTCATCAAACATGTTGAGTGCGGTAAAATTAAAACGAAATAAGAGAATTCAAAGCTTAATTTCAATGTGATAGAGAAGAGAACATAACTATGTAACTTTAATTTAGTCTATGAAAAAATCCAAACCACTACCAAATCAGATAATTACTTATTCTAATAGAAATCAGAAGTTGCAGAGTTTGAAGAAGAGTATTGGTGTTGTGTGAGTGTATTGTCTGGTGGCGGGTTTAGGGAACTCACGGCGGGGACAAAAGAGAGCAGTACGACGGCTGAGTGGAGCGCGCGGGTTGGTCGCAGAGTTTGAAGCAGAGCAACGTGGCTTCCAGACGAACGCGAACTCGAACGGTGAACAGCGAGTGAACGCGAACGGTGAACGCCGAGCGAATGCGAATGGCGAAGAACGCGAACGTGAACGGCAAACAAACGGCGACGGAAGCGCGGCTGAGCAGACAAAGACGACGGACGCCGAGCTCGAGGAAGCAACCGCGATCGGTGACAGCGAACAGGGGTTGAAGATTTGGAGCACGAGGGAAGCTAGATGACGGATGGCGAACTTTGAGTGCGACGGACGGCGGCAGTATGCCACTCCTTGTGGCGGTGGTGTAGGCTTACAGTGCTAGGGTTTTGTGGTTGGGTTTGGGTGATTTCTCTGACTGAAAGAAAGAAAGGGTGAAAGGGAGAAAGAAACGAAGGAGCTTCCCTTTTTTGTGTAAACCAGCTGGGTTTCGGTTCGGTTTGACCGGCCGATTCTCGTCCGGTTCAAAAGTTTTTTGCCGGTTTTTTTATTACCGGTTTTACATACTTGACCGGACCGTTAATATTTTATGCAATCTATTTTTTATATTTTTTCTAAAAAATAATAAATTTGTCCTGTGATTATTATTTAATATTTTTTTTTGGTGACTAATTATTATTTAATATTTAATGATATATATTTTATTTCCTAAATAATGGAAATGGTCTTTTATAATTAAAACTTTTACAATAACTATTCACATGTAAAAACAGTAGATAAAGTATTAATAATTTAATCAAATTATCAATGCATCTTGGTTGGTTGAGTTGAGCTGCATTTGTAGGAAGATTGAACCGATTTTTTTATATATATAAATCTTCTTACACAAAACTCATATAAGAATTAATCTTCTTACCCTAAATTTAATCTTGATTTGAATTAATCTTTTCAGATAAGAATTTTTAAAATATCTAAAATTAAGTGATAAAAAGATAACAAAAACGGAATCTTTTAGGCCTCTATATATATTTGCAACCATTGATTAATAAACCTAGGTATAACTCTTAAGTACAAGGTTTCTTCCCTTCAACAAATTTTATTCAAGTGTTGACGAAAGGTTGAATGTAAGTATTTAATTAAACCGATCCTATAATCAAATTTAAATTTAAATGAGTAATGATTGAAAATCTTATTTTTTTTAATATTTAAATGAATAATATATATATTAGATTATTTTTTAAAATATAAAAAACAAAAATAAAAGTTTTATTATTTAAGAATTAAGATGATAATTAACCGAACGAGTTAAGATTTTCAAATTTTTTTAATTTAAATTTATTTGTTATTTTTGTTTTTATCTACTGTCGCCATAAATTCAAAAAAGTGGTTGTGAACTTGTGATCGTGTTAATTCTCAAATCTCAACTAACTTTTTTTAAAAAGAAAAATTGAAATTGTATTCAAAAAGAAAACTAAATAGGACCTTACCCAATCACTAAATCCTAAGTAATTAACAGTTTAACACAGTCTCTTTCAGTGTTACAATTTCTTTTTCACAGAAGAGGGGTTTGGTTTTTTTTTTTCCTTCAGTTTTTTCTTGATTGTGTTCATTTTTGTTAGTTTCTTTCGCGGTTCCAACTAGTCAACTACATTCTTTTTCTTTTTCAAGTCTATAATCTGCTTCTAAACGTTGAACTAAGTTTTTCCCTCCACTTATTCTCGTTCAATGTTTTTCAGTTTCATTGTACCATTGGTTCTTCATCATCATCATCATCAATATCATGGTGTTGCCTCAATCGACATGCAATCTCATGTCAGCAAAGGTAAGTGTTTGAAACACTCTTTTGTTTCATAAAGTTTCTATCTTTACTTAATATTTTGCTAGTTGAGATAGAATGCATGATGTTAGTAATATTTGATTGCCACAGTGAGTGTGTCATTGTAGAACAGCTTAAACCTTCTGCATTGTTGTAATTAGTGCTAATAATAGATAATAGATGCCTTGTTTTAAATTTAGTTCCATTCTATGGATGTTAGGTAATAGTGCAACAGTTTAGTGTTTGCAGCTGGTGATTAAATTATTGAACATTATATTGGAAATTTAAGGTCATGCAATTGCAAATTTGGTTAAATTTGTCATTAAATTTGCAAATTTAGTCTTAGCAAAATGTTTCAGTGATACTTTATTTCCATTATATGCTTTTTCAACAAAGTATGGTGTTTTTGTGCTAGCCTCCGCTGCCATAGTTGGAAATTGCTGAGAATTTCCATTTGAATTACATCGATTTCTGCCGATTTTCAGTTACCGTTACATTGAAATGTGTTGTTCCCTCCTTACCCTTGTACTCTTTGTCTCAATACATTTTTTCACTCATTAGTGACATGGAGCCTTGTGGAATTTCGTGCTATCTCTATATGGAAGATTATGAAACAGATTTCTGCTAGTGACAACTTTCATTGAATCTTGAAAAGGAAAATTCAAAAAGAAATGCTTTGATTTCATCTGTTTCTGATTTTTAATTTCTTTTTTTTTTTTGTATTTCTTCAATGAGTATAAGAACTCACTTTAAGATTTTTTTAAAAAAAAAAAGACCTAGCATCGTATCGGACTGGCCGCTTTCTAGGGTATTGCTTTTACCTTTTCTTTGTGGTCGATTAGTTAGGTTCATCCAATTAATCCTCAAAAGTATTTTCATTCTTGAAACTTAGAGTTTATTTTCCATTTCGATCCACACTTAGGAAATGGTGTTGAGGAGTAATTCTTCCTCTAAAAGAGTGAACAAGGTATGGACCAGAAAATTTTGCTTGGATACTTTGTATATGCTAGTCTTTTAGTAGCAATTGTCTTCTTGATTTGGAACCTTGTTAATCATGTTTAAATATCCCTTTTCATGATTTTCTCTATTTGGAGTCTAGTGAAGAGAATTTGTTATTTTGATAAGGGTAGTCCTGGTCACTCTCTAGGTGAATTCTCTGTTCACAGCAATTCATCTCATTAAAAATTCATAAAGGTCATACTGCTTTTGGTGCCTGGAAAAAAGTGCCGAAAAATATCAATCCTATTTTAGACCCTTTTTTTTAATTGTAATTACATTTAATTAATAGTCAATTAATCGCCTTAGACTGACCAAAATGCTTAAGATTTGATTTCTTTGTTTTGTGTACACTTGCATCAAGTTTTGACTAAAAAAAAAATAAAGACTGAAAAGTGGTTTCTTAACTTACATGGTCTTACTTTGTAGAATAAGCAAGTGGCCCAACCTGAAATCCAGAAGCCTAGATGGCTTGATGCTTTCCTGAGAAACAAGTTTTTTGAGCAGTGCAAGGATCATCCACAGCGCAAGAATGAGTTGAACAAATACTGTATAGACTGTGATCAGGCAGTTTGCCAGTATTGCATTTCATTAGGTCATCAAGACCACATCACACTTAAGGTCTACAGACATGTTTACAAAGATGTTGTCTCCATTGGTACTATGGATAAGTATATTGACTGCTCAGAAATTCAGGTATGATATGATATTACCTTTGTTTAAAAGTGTTTAATAACTATTTTCTGTATGATATCCAAATAATTTTCATGTGTATTTATTTCATCATATTGATGTAAACTAGTCTCTGTTGAGCAGCTTCTACATACGGAATTTATGCAGTCTTTGTCTACTTTCTTTCCTCTCTACATGGCATTTCACGTTCAAATATTATTAGTACTTAATAAAATACTCCATTTCTGTTTCATCGTTTGACCTTGAAAATAACAAACATCAATGATTAATTGTAAAGTGTAAACAAAAAAAATGACAAACTTTTGTCCCACTCCATGTGCTCGGCTGATGGCTGGAACAATTGTAGCGTGCATTTAGTACATTCAATAATTCCTAAATGTGGAACTAATTACGTGTTGGAACTTTTGGGCTTATATTCTCTGTTATTTTATATTCTTCATTGTTTGATTGTTAGTAGTTTGCATGTCTAATACACCTGAACAATTCTTGCTGCATTTTTGTATTCCTGAAACATTGAAATTTTGGATTATATAAATGAATCTTCTGTACCAAATATTATACTGTGTGTGGATTTCATTTGTCTTTGGCTGCAGCGCTACAAATCCAACAAGCGATTGGTTATTTCTCTGAATCCTCTCCCGCACAGTGGTTCGACATCAAACAATGAGGCATCATGCAATACCTGCACAAGAAAGTTGAATGAACCGAATCTATATCGCTACTGCTCCATTTCTTGCAAGGTAATGAGTGGTGACAGTAATTTGATCATCAAAATAATTTTTTTCCTCTCCTCTTCATGCTCCTTCTACCATTAACTTTGTAGCTACTTAACTGTTGTCTAACTATCTAAATCTGAACTTTCAGGTTAAAGCTATTTCGCCAGAACCTAATGATTTGGTTCCTGCCGTAATTCCTGACCAGAACCAGAATGCTCCTCAGGAAGGAATGGATATTCC
The DNA here is from genome assembly GCF_059453495.1 of Arachis ipaensis. Classification (NCBI taxonomy): domain Eukaryota; kingdom Viridiplantae; phylum Streptophyta; class Magnoliopsida; order Fabales; family Fabaceae; genus Arachis; species Arachis ipaensis. The sequence continues at coordinate 17,048,126 of NC_142442.1, forward strand.
TACTCAGGAAAGACCAGAGGCAAATGCCGAATTCCCAAGGCCACGAAAGAGAAGAAGAAAGGGAACACCACATCGAGCTCCATTCTTCTAAGAGCCTCCAGTAGATCACATGTCCTTCTTGCATTTGCATAGTCTGAATATGCAGGATTCGAAGCATTTTGATCCAATTTTGTTATCAAGACAATGAAATTATTACTCAAGTTATACTGAAGTTCAGAAATGTTTGAATTCTATTAATTTTTTGGCTTAAACTTCCAGATTATCCTGTGGAAGAAGTAAATTATGGTGTTTTTACTTCTCTTTGGTTCTGATAGTTTGGGGTTAAACTTCCTTTTACCATGTGGCACAATATTATGTTGTTTTATAATATATTTGTTTATTTGTTAGTCTTTCTTTCCCCATATATATAATATATTTGTTGTTTGGATGATTTTATGGCTTACAAGAGAGATGAATTTTTGCATGATGTGAATTAACCAAGTGACTGGCCGTGAGTAGAACTATAAGTCTTCAATTTTCACAGTTTTGAAAGAATTGTTTGAGTTGAAGAATATAAAAAATGGTCTTGCACTAATGCTAGTCTTAGGTTTTGCTGTGTAAATCAGAAACTTGAGGACATGTGTTACTTCCTCTTTAGTGATTTGTTTATTTTAGCCCTGATTCATTACCTATGATAATATAACATTTATTTGCTAATGCTGCTGCTGCTCTATAATAATAATACTCACACACTGAAGATTTTACTGTGGGAAATAAACCTTCTTTGGCTTCTATCATTAATAAATTTTCTTAGGTACGAGCTTACTTAGGGAGATCATATAAAAACTTCTATAAAACAATCAGTTAACCACTAATTCCGTTTGGTTATTCTTCAGAATTATACTTTCCAAATCACCAAAAAATTCTTCAAAAAAGACAGTGGTTTGAAAATCTACTTCACCAAGATTAATGACTCACAAAGAAACAGTTTTTAGGCAACTTAGTGTTTATTAGCTGTGACAGATATCTTTACACTAAAAAAATAGTCAGTTATAAAACTCAATGTTACATCTATAACCAGAAAAGAATGTAAAAAAGAAAGAAACTGGTGTATAACTATCCAATCTAATGGTGAGCAACAACAACAAAAAATAGTGTTGCAGTGTTATTCAACTCACATGTGTATCTCAGTAACCACATTCATATTCCAGAAACAAGGTAGGCTCTGGTGAAACAAGAAAATCATCAACACAATCCATGGCAAAGGGTGACTCCATCTGCCGAGGGGCAAGCGAATCGCAGCAGCCGGAGCACACAAACAAAGGTGGCACTGTCTCAGAATCCTCAATGCCACAACACCTTGTGTGCTGCCAGACCTCACATATGTCGCAGGCCACCATTCTCTCACCATCATCGTCTTGTGCCCCACACTCACACCTCACCTTCCAATTGTCGGATTCACCTTGGAACTTCAATGGAGTGCACAAGTCAATGGAAATCCCCCTCACAGAAAGCTCCACTCCGGATTGGATTAATCCAAATAGCACCTCATTATCACTTGCACCATTCAATTCAGTGATCTCAGTGACTATGAGCCTCTCTGCAATGCAGTAGGTATCCCTCAGTGCTGCCTCTGCAGCTTGCTTCAGGTCTCTAACCGTTGCATGCAGGGGAACCATCACAATCTCCCCACAAGGCTGCTCCCTACTCAAATCAGCTTTAATATCAACGAAATTCGGCTTAAGCCGGCAGATGAATGTCAAAGCCTGCTGCATCTCATCCATGTAATCCCATTCCTTCACAAAATACCGGCTATCAAGGATTGTCTGAATTGCTAAGTCCACTGGTTCTGAATTCGGATATCTCAATAGCACATTTTTGTATAGGTAGAACACATCACAATAAACATCACTACCAGGCATCCTAAATGACTCGTCTTGAGGGTCTACAAGAGCCGCTGCCTCAGGCTCAACCACAGTTTCCGGGGACTTAAACCCATTGCCAACCTCATGAATGGTGTATTCTAGGATCCTTGTTGAGGGGTTAACCATGCGGCGAACAACATAGTTGCCAACAATCACATTGTTGAGTGATTTCAGCACATAATCGAGCAAGCCGGTATCACCAATATGAAGCCTAGATGCATCCCTCACATCCTGCCGCGTCATCCCCTCTGAAGCCGAGTTCATTGCCTTGTGCTCCTTCAGTGCATCAACAATCACCTGTGCAGCAAACTCTAGCCTCCTTGTTGGCCACCTGCTATCCATATTAGCCACTGCAGTGCTGAACTTCTTGTACTTTGCGGACTTCTCCTTTGCCAGATTTGATCTACTTAAGAAGCCTTGTTTGGTTGAATTTCTTGAGATGAAAGCCGAAGAAGGAGGAGCTCCGAGGGTTATTGATATCTTGGACATTGGGACGCGAGACTTGACAGTGAGCATGAACCTTAGAAGATCTCTCAATGTGGTAATCTGAGTTTCACTCATGTCTCTATAGCTGCGAATGATTTGCTTGATCTCTTTATGGCACTTTGTCTTGCTTAAATCTCTCACTATTTCATCAAGCTCTAAGGAACCTAGACCTTCAATTGCTTCATAGTAGGTTTGGCCTGTCACTCCAAAGCTTCCGCGACAAAACTTGTAGCCCCACCTACCAAACCATGAATGGCCATATGCAACACCATGAAGTAGGCGAAGATCCATGGATCGCTTCCTTGAAACATCTTCCACTGAAATTTTCCTATGCATTAAAAGGAGATAGAAGATGGTGAGATATAGAAGATAGTGAGAAAACAAATAAGATTGAATCTGACCAAGACAGAAGATAATGAGAGAATAAATGCAATTAAATCTGTAAATAGTTAATATATAAGGCAGAAGGAAAGAATCAGTTACTGTAATGTAACCAACAGAGATCGAGAGGACTTACTATATGGGGAATTGAGACCAATTAACTCTATACAGTCCTATTAAATACTGTTGTTTATTATTAGCATGGACAATTTCAAATACAACACATTGTACTTATTTGAGAGAAAAAAAAAGGCACATTTCTTATAATGGGGACAGTGGTGTGAATTCAAATGGTTAATGTGTTAATGGAGAACATACAGCTTCTGATCAAATCCTGAATCATATCAATATCATTAACTTTGGCTTAAGTCAAAAGTTAAATTAAGAGAATAAAAGGAGGTTATGCCACAATTTACAAACTATAAGCCATATACAAATCATGAAAGTCAAATGTCTAATGTGTTAAGGAGAAAATATAGCTTCTGATCATATGCTGAACCATATCCACATAAGTAATTTTGGCTTAAGTCAAATTGAAATTAAAACCACAATTTGCAAACACAATATTAACTCTAGCAAGTTTATAACAGCAAACTAGAATACCTTGCTCCAAGGTTTGTGCAGATCCTATCCCATAGATCCATGATCTCTCTACCACTGAGGACCTTGGAGCCACCTTCAATGCCATTAATGCAGACCAAATGGCCATAGCCATTGCAGTGAATCACACCATGCAAGAGGTGGTCCTGATTATCAATAGCATCCTCAGGTAAGGGTTTATTCCACCAATTGTCCATTGGAATTATGAAATGATACCTTCTCTTTGACACAAAGTGACCACTCCAACCTACAAAACCCAGGCAACAAGCAAAAGAAAGCGTCAGAATTTGAAACTAACAGCAATAAATCAAGATTCTTGAAAAACCAAACCTACCCCATTTAACGAATTCAATATCATTTGACAGTAAACTTCACAAAAAATAAATATCACGAACAGAGGAATCTGTTTGAACTTTGAAAACGATAGAAAGCATAACAAGAATCAAAGAAATCGATCAAAGTACCTGCACAGCGGCAATGGTCGCAGAAGGGGTGGGAAGATTGGCAAACTTGTTCTTCGAGGGTGTAGAGAGGTGCCATGACGTTGGTCTTGTCGCTGAGCAAAAGGGTGCACCAGAGTGGGCTGTTCTGAACGACGTACTCCTCGAGCTCCGCGCACTCTCGGAGGAACGATCTGACGTTGTCGCGGAAGGCGGCGGAGGGAGTGACGGGGCACCCGGGATCGGCGAAGGACTGGAAGCTGAAGATCTTTGGGCACCGCCTTCTCTTCTTGCATGCTTCCATCAAAGAGAAAGACATTGTTAACGGCTTCTCTCTCTCTCTCTCTCTCTCTCTCTGTATCTATCTCTCTCCTGTGAGTTTCATGCAATGGCGAAATCAGAGATGGGTTTGGAGAAGAGAGTGAAGAGAGAGAAAGGGGGGTTTAAGGGGTTTAACGGAGTCGGTTACAAAACGAACTCGGAAGAATCTTTCGCGCGCTAAGAACAAAGTTGAAAATGGGAGCAGTACTTGTAATTTCAAACTGGAAAAATATTTCAAACTTCTTTCTTTTCATTTTGAGATGCATTATCAATCTGTTTCCTTCCATTTTACTGAATTTATATTTTTAGAAGTGTATTTAAACAATAATCTGTTAGTCACCAAAAAAATAATAATATGTTAATAATTAAAAATAATAAAATTGAATTAAAAATTTTAAATTTTAAATTTTAATCTTACTTAATTTATATTTTAGATGTGTATTTAATTTTAAAAAAATATTAAATTTTTTTAAATATGTTTATTTTATTTTATTTTATATTGTACAATTTTTAAAAGATAATTAATTGAATTGTTTTCTTTTTCCCATTTTGCAATTTATCAGAATAATGTTAGGTTATATATACATCATTGCCTTCTTTAGTTCTTTACCATTTTTTTTATTTTTTATATTAAAAGTGGCTAATAAAAAATTAATTTTTTGTACCATAAAAATATATAAAGAATAATACAAACACCATTTATCTTATGGTTTAATTACTCTGCAGGTCCCTATAGTTTCACCGAATTTTTAATTAGGTCCTTATACTTTTTTTCTTTTCAATTGGGTCCCTATACGTGAATTTTTTTTTCAATTAAGTCCCTATTAACGTTTAACGTTAAAAAAAACCGTTAGTGAGTTGTGAAATGACTTATTTACCCCTTTCTTCTCCTTATAAACAGATCTGTGTCTGAGTTATTTGAGGTTTCTCTTTTCTGTTTTTCATTTTCAATTTTCATCTTCTCCAAATTTATGGCTCAAAGTCAAGGAACCTCATTCATTCTCTCTTCGGGAAGCTGTGTTTCCAGGAGCTCCAACCCAAAGGAAAGAAGACATCTGTGTTTCTGTGGAGAAGCAGTAACAATCTGCCGTTTCTCAGCCGTTTCTGACCATGGTAGGAGGTATCTTACTTGTGGGAAGATACCAAAATGCAACTTTTTGAGTGAATTGATGATTTTGAGTGGATTGAGGTTGATGACGGTGCAAAGAATGGGTGGCCAAAGAAAAAGAAATTGCGGGTTCACTGTTTTTGTGGTAACACTCTAAGTCTTCAAATTTCAGGAACAACAAAAAATTCTAATAGAAGATTTATTTCTTTCCCTAACAGAAGATGCAAATTTTTTGAGTGGGTTGATGAAGTTGGTGCAAGAAGTAACGTGTCTGCTGCTGCTGTTGGAGTTGTTGGAACACAAAATTCTGCTAAGTTGGAGGGTGAAATGTGGAAATTGGATGCACAAGAAAGAAAGATAGAGAGACTAAACGTGGAGATGGAGAGATTAATTGTTGAAGTCAGAGAAATAGATGCTTGTGTGGGTAGATTATGTGATGAGTTCAATATTCTCCAAGAACAAGTTGGGAGATTGGATGACAATATGAAAATTCAATGTAAAATGCAATATATGCTATTTATGTTTTTGCTAGTCTTAATAATTGAAATGTGGATTGCAAGATTTTAGAGTTATCTGTACTATGAAATTCTATGTAAAAGGATCTATGACTTCAATCCAATTAAAGCTAATTATGTTTAGTTTGAATGAATTTTGCATTTTGATGTATTTTGTGTGTGTATAACAATAAAATGATAGTTGAAAAGAAACTTTATCAATGTGAATATTTAAAGTTTCACAATTGACAACAACTTGCAGAAAAAAGTGGTCAGATAATATGCCACATATATTTTCATTAAATAAGTGTTCATGTACCCCTTACTTACATAAAATATCACAGCATAAGTGGTCATATATGCCACATACCTAGTCCAAAATAAAGGTCCAAGAAGTGCAACAATTAAAAGTGGTCCAACTTAATTCTAAAATATTAAAATAGTGGTCCTATCCACATAATAAACAATGGTCACAGAGACACAATTGAAAACAAAATATACTATATAATAGCAACCCCAACAACCCTAACTATAAATTTAATCATACTTCAGTCATCACTTAGGTCTATATGTAGAGTAAGTGCCCCTTTTTGCTTCCTCACTCCTAACTTTAGCCGCCCATTTCTCCTCACACCAAACACCTTTGTCTTGAGTAAAGATTGAGAAGATGCTTTAGGTGGTTGCTGAGAATTTGCACTTGCCACAACTAGGGAAGGCTGGGAGGCTGGCCCTTCAAGAGGTAAGGCTTGTTGTGAGGTGGCTGTAGTTGGAACCTGAGAATTTATTTATAACACAGCATAATCAATTTATAATCCTGTTATAATCTATTTATAAGGCAGCATAATCTGTTTGTAATCCACATTGATAAAACAGTAATTTATAACACAGCATAATTTATAATCTATTTTCACACACCATATATTATACTATGACAACCTAATCCACTAAACACATCAAACACCCTATAATTTTGATTAGAAAATAGTAAAACAGCAGTTTATATATTTAAATTTGTAAAATATCTGACATAATTGAATTGGGACAATACCTTCTATCATATTCATATTATCTGCAGTTTCTATATGTAAACTATTATTGCTTTTTCTATCTTACTTAAAGAAAAGAACAAAAAAGAAAAGTAAACAAAAAATAAGTCCAAAAAGCTTGTTATTAGCACCAATCAATTTAAAAGCAACTATATAAGATGGATCATCCAATGAAAAGAAAACAAACAAGAAATAAAACCCCAAAGAAAAGAGATATAGATATTAGATATCAATACTCCCAAATTAGAGCTTAGGCAGCATATTAGCATTATTGTTAATGAGTGGGTGTGGGGTTTTCAAAGACGAGACCAATATGATCAATATTTTCAATTGACTTAACATGAGCACATAATTCACTTTGACCAAACAATAATATGAACAAACAATTCACTTAATGCACGCGCGCACACACACTTCACTTCAAATTCAATACTTCATCATGATCATCAGCTATATCCATCTATGAATGATCATGACTTTGGAGAGCATGATATATATGGTCAAACCGGTAATGTTTATATGTTCAAAAAAGAATCGTCGAATTATGCATTTCTAGAGCAATTTGCAAATTTGAGAGTAACATTCCAAATCAATTAACGTTGTTAAGAGAAACAAAACTAAATTATTGCAAACCATTAAATCAAAACAATTCCTATACATAAATATTGATACCCTAAATCCTAAATAAACCATTAAATTAAAACAATCCAAAAATTAATTCAACAAATACATAATCAACCAATGCCATAATTTTAAAGAAATAAAATTAGCATAAATATCAAATTTTAAAACTAAAAAAAAAAAGGCTTTTTTTTTGTTACCTATTTACATGCAGGGAGAAGGAGTAGAAGCACAATGCGGAGACGGGAGGCCAAGCGCTACGAGGCTCGGCATGGTGCGGCACGGTGACGCCAGACGAGGGGCTTCACCGCGAGGGACGGTGACGCCTTGGACGGACAAGCACAGAGGAAAGGAGGCAACGGACAGCACACCACCACGCGTTCGTTGCAGTTGATGCCAACACGGACGCCGCCGACGGATCGACGCAGAAGACGCAGGAGACACAGGAGGAGGCGAGAGCAACTTAGGGTTTTTTTTTTTTCTTTGGGATGAAATGTGAGGGGTGTTTTTGGTATTTGAGAAAAATTCATATTAGTTCACCTGGTCACTCCAGCTAAAAGAGAGGAATATTCTTTTTTTACTAAGAATATTCTGTTATGTTAAACGTAATATTGACGGCAGAGACTTAATTGAAAAAAAAGTTAACATACAGGGACCCAATTAAAAAGAAAAAAAGTATAAAGACCTAATTAAAAATTCGGTGAAACTATAGGGACCGGCAGAATAATTAAACCTTATCTTATTAATTTGGGAATTTAAATTTTCAAAAGTTGAGTCGATATATTTTTGTGTCTAATCTAGTCTTTTTCTTTAATAGTTGTTGGTATATGCATTCCGCCATTTTGGTTATATTATTAATTTATGAAGTGAAGCAATTTATTTTATAATTTTGGGTCTAAGATTTATTTATACTTTATACAATTAAATTCACCCGTTGAAATAAAAAATTTTACACCGTTAAAATTTTAAATAGATAAATTTTGGTTAAGTTGATCTTTAAATCTTAAATTCTAAACCCCAATAAATTGGATCTCAACTTAGTTGTTTTGTTTTATTTTACCTTCTGTAAATAAATAAAAAGCCTAAAGAACTTTGAATAAAATAGTTCAAAGAGATTAAAGTATAAATAAAATTTTTGTAGATATAATACTCATGATTTCAATTAGTTTTTTTTAAAATATTGAGTGGAAGCTTAAGATTGCTTAGTGAATTTCTTGTTACCTTATATTGTATTTATTTGATATTTTTACCGTACTGAAAATTTATGAATTGGAGGTTCTCACTCTATATATATTTACTGTTTTTCAGATGCAGGTTCTGGTGCTCCACGATGAGCTAGAGTTCTTCTAAAAGCTGACGAAGTGATCTTGAGCTCTGTTTTATATTTTGCTTAGATTTCTCTTTTCCTTTATTTTGGAAAATTCTATGATGTAAATGTAAATATTTCTTTTGAAAACTTGCCTATAAAAACTCTGATGTATTTGTGAGAGATAAAAAATATTGTTTTCAATTGCTTGTATTATTTTAATCCTAACCGATCTAAACTTCGTAGGTCGTGACTAGTGATTATTATATTTATCCTAATATATATATATATATATATATATATATTATCTACACTCTATTCTTTCTTTATGTTTTATTTTCATCCTCCTTATCCCAACACTTCTCATTGATACGTGTGTTACGCTCGCAATTTTATTTTAAATATTTTCATACTTCTCGATTAATATTTCTTTATATATATATATTAATTTTTTTTTCTAAACTTGTTAATAAGTTATTTTTTTGTTTCAAAAAGTATAGAAAGCCATCTTCAGAATCAGTCAACGAAGTCAATTCCTTTTTATTTTTGTTTTTAAAATTTGAAAAATTAGAATAGTAGGAATTTTTTTTTATTTGTTTTATAATAAGGGACCTGTTACACATACAAGTAAAAAAGGCTTACAAGTTTTACAAGTTAACTCAGCCCAATAACTTGTCTACGCGCACTCACTCCCTTTGAATGGAGCGTCAACCCACGCGCGTCACTCAAACGGTTACTCTTTGGAATAAGCGCTCGTCATGGCTAACTCTTCCTCTTCTCCTTCAAACAAAACACAAACCATAAAGTTTCGAGCAACATTCCAACCTGAAGAGACATTATTCAAGGTCGAACTCGTCGCGAAGATAGAACTCTCCATCAACAATCTCCAGAAAAAATGAAGAAATATTATTCAAGGTACGTTACTATTTTACTCATCTTGTACATTTTTCACATTTCTGTTTCTGATTTCGAAATCGAAGAACTAGGTTTTACTGTTCTTCTAGGTTTTACTGATCTTCTTGTTCTAAATCTCATATCACTGTTTTTACTGTTCTTCTTATTCTAGGTTTTACTCTTCTTGTAAGTTCCTCTAGGTTTTACTGTTCTTCAAAGTGGTTCTAGGTTTTACTGTTCTTCTTGTTCTAGTTCTTCTCATAACTGATTTTTCGCTGTATATTGCTTAATTTGTTGGGTGTATATGGAGTAATTTGTATGGGTGTATATGGTTGATTGTTGGGTGTATATGGCGTAATGTGTTGGGTGTATATGGTTAATTGTTGGGTGTCTATGGCGTAATTTGTTGGGTGTATATTCCTGAACCCATATCATGTAATATAATCAACTGTTGCAACTGTCCTAATATTGCTTGTCCTTGGGTGTATATTGCTTGACATTGTAATATTGCTTGAGCTTGTATATTTATCCATGTTTCGGTGAATTGAACATAATTTTGAACTGATCTAATTAAATACTTATGAAATTGGTTTGAGTGTATGTGCTTGATCTAAGTTTTTATCGTTCATCTTGTTCTAGCTTTTACAGTTCTTCTTGTTCTAGTTCTTCTCCTAACTGATTTTTATGTGTATATTGCGTAATTTGTTGGGTGTATATGGCGTAATGTGTTGGGTGTATATTTTTGAACTCATATAATTTAATATAGTCAAACTGTTGCAAATGTTCTAATACTGCTTGTCTTTGGCTGTATATTGCTTGACATTGTAATATTGCTTGAACTTGTATATTTATCGATGTTTGAGTCAATTGAACATCATTTTGAACTGATCTCATCAAATACTTATGAAATCGGTTTGTGTTTATCTGGTTGATCTATGAGTGTATCTGACTGATATCTATGAGTGTATTTTTCATTGTAGTAAAAATGGAAGGCAAAAAATAAGCTGTAAAAAATATAAGAACAAATATATGTCTTCTATTCCATGAAATGAATCAAGACAAAGCTGAAGCCATTAGCGGAAGTCATGCAATAAGACTGTCCAGACCATCCTCATTGTTATTGAGTCCATTTTGTCAGATAGATTCTAATGATATTGACACTGATTAATGTAACTGTTATATACTCTTGTAAGAAATTGAACACATACTGTAAATATATTTGATCCAATTATAAGTAAAAAAATTTTCCATAATTAAACTCTCTCTGGTGTATTGAAAATGTCTGATTTACAGGTACTATAATATGAAGGAAAACATTAAACCAAATATATACTCATAACCTGACATTTTACACCCAAAGAATGTTGATTATACACCCAAACATCTATTCCCCTTGATGATTTATGATTTATCCATAAAAATCCTAAACCATAAACCCTAAACACTAAACCTTAAAAACCTAAAACCTAAAACCTAAACCCTAAACCCTAAACCCTAAATCACCCAACCTATTATACACCCAAATCATTGATTTTTACACCCATAAAATCTCATTTTACACCCAAGAAAAGTTAAATATACACCAGACTCTATCCCCTAATGCTTTATCCCTAAATCCTAAGCCCCTAAACCCTTAAACCCTAAACACTAAACCCTATACCAAAATAAAAAAACAAACAATAATTTATAACATAAACAGCAGATTTTGAAATATATGTAAAATGTCAAACACAAGAAAATTCAAAAATACACTCAAGAAAACTATGGTTTACACCCATATTCTGTAACTATACACCCAAAAAACTATACACTGCTGCTGGTTTCCTGAACTGATAATTCATAACACGTCCTTGATATTGGCTGGAATTTGGATGCACCACTGATACAGCATGAAAGAGGTTTAACTGGATATAATAAACCTGCAGCCTTGGCATAGTCCTTGTAAAATTTTGCAGCATCTTCAAGGTTTTTAAAAGTCATTCCTACCTTGGGAACAAGTTGCTCAGCAACAACAGAGAGAGACTGCAAAATACATGTTAAAAACAAGAACATACTATAGAATTTCTGCACCTCATAAAAAAAATAACAATCAAAGTAACATACACCCAAGGACTCCTGATATACACCCGAACGACAACAAGTCAATTAAAAATAATAAGAAAAACCATAAACTGTAAATACACCCAAACCTCCATAAAAATACACCCAAAAAGTTCTGATCTACACCCGAGTGTCTGCTATAAATTGCAGATAATTAATCAAAACTAATACATTAGATTCAATTCACAGATTATGTTCACGCATTAATTTCACAGTCTAGCTTCACGAATTATTCAGCTAGACAATCAAAATTAACTGAAACTAAATCAAACCTCAGGAACTTCGTTCGATTCAAATTCAAAATCTACTTCGCTGTGATTGAGCTGACAATCTGAGATTGAATCCACTTTGCCGTGATTGCGCTAATAATTTGAGGTTGAATCATCCATTATTTTCAAAAGGACTTCAAAATTTGATTTTAGAAACCAGAAAATCAAAATAAAACGAAGCTAGCGTTACAGTTCGCAAAACTCAGGCAAATGACGAAAACCAAAGAAGTGATAAACGCAGAAGAAAGAAGGATCCAAAAGACGAGGGAAGAACGCGAGAAGGAGAATGAAGAAACTTGGCAAGAGATTCGAAGAAGGTAAGGAAATCTTTTGAAGATTGGAAGAGAGATATTCGCGCGTTAATTGATTTTGATTGAAACTAAAGTCTGTTATATAGCGCGTGATTTGTACGTATGAATTGGAGCGCGTTTAGGGTTTTAGTAAGTTCCGCACTTGTAAGACTTGTAAATGCTAATAGCTTGTATGTAGGGCTAGCAATTCATACCCTACCCGCGGGTACCCAATCTGGTCCAACCCGTTCGGGTAGGGTAGGGTACGGTCCGGGTATGCCTGCGGGTAGGGTAGGGTACGGGTTTAGGGTGTACCCTACCCTACCCGCACCTCAAATATAACACATATTTTATAAAAATTAGATATATAGTGAAGGAAGTGAGAGTTAAACCCACAACCTCTCTTATGTAATGACTTACAATAAGTAAACAACCACTAAACTAATTAGTTAATTTAGTAATTTAGAGCATTAGTTTGTTATTTTTTTATGTTATTAATATATATAAAATTTGAAATGATTGAATTTTATATTTACTTTGAAAAAATTTGATATTTCTGCGAGTAAAGTAGGGTAGGGTAAGGTTTAGAACTTTAGGGTGCGGGTAGGGTTAGGGTTGAGAGATTCTCAACTCGCAGATAGGGTAGGGTAGGATAGAATTTTAATAGAATTTTCAACCCGCGAGTAGGGTTAGGGCAGGATTTGCCCATTGCCAGCCCTACTTGTATGCTAAGATTAATTCTTATAATAAATATATTTTTCAACTAATTAGTTAAAATTCACTTCACTCCTAGTTAGTTCGTTAGCGAAACCTAATCTGTTCTCTCCCCCCCACCCCCCTCATTTTTTTTTCTTTTAACAGAAAGAGAGAAGATAAGAAAAAGGCAAAAAAAAGAAAACCCCAATAGAAAAAAAGAAAAACAAAAACACACCAAAAGAAGACCAGACAGGATGAGATTAAAATGGCTGATTCAAGGGCGAATTTGTGTGAGTGACTTTCATTTGGACCAATTATTCACCAACTTAGGTAGACTTAGTTATCAACAAAAATTTGTTCATCTACCGTATTTGTATATCTCTTTTCAACATTGTAGGCAATGTAAACTCAGATCATTTTTCCAACACTCAATTTAATGACTACGTATGAGATACAGAATGAGAAGTTTGAACAGCAAATTAAAATCAGCATGAACATAAAATCCATTCAAACTTAGAAGGGATCGGTTCAAAATTGCAAATAACAAATCAGTTAAAACAATATGGGGAAGCAGCTAAGCCATTCATTCCACCAACCCAGCGCATATGAAGTTAAAATGGAGCAAACGACCAATGCTACTCTTGCCCTTCTTATTTCTTCTGAAGAGAGTATATGATCTCCTTTCAGCTTTGTCCTTTATCCCCTGTCTCTGAAACTCCAACGAAAAGCAGAATAAAAAAGTCCCTTTAGATATAGAAGTGTTTCATAAATAGTAATACTCCTCCCTCTCTTCCCTTATATTTGTAACTGTTACTTTTGGTAAGACCATTCAAAGATGAAAATAACCAAGTAAACTAATTTACCTAAAACCGGACTAAGCAGAAAGCTGTGCTTTTAGTTCCGCTGCCACTGCATCGATGAACTCCTCGGTGTTCAGGTAATTCTCCCTTGAAAGCCTATTTTGCAAGAGTCATGCAACAAACATAAGTTTACAAAAATCATTTCAAGAGGAAAAGCAAATGTGTGATCAATGCTGCTATGGTGCAACACACATACTTGGGTCCATGAATAATGAGTGCCAAATCCTTGGTCATCTTCCCAGCCTCCACTACTCCAATGCAAGCTGCTTCTAGTTTTTGAGTGAAATCCAAAAGTCTGGCATTGTTATCCAATTTTGCCCTATCATGTTGAAACATTTTAACTCCCCAATCTTGTGAAATATTGAATGCATAAAGTATCTAGCGATTGAAACTGCAGTGATGTACCTGTGGGCAAGCCCTCTAGTCCAAGCAAAGATGGATGCTATGCTGTTTGTGCTGGTTTCCCCTCCTTTCTGATGAACCCTATAGTGACGCGTTACTGTGCCGTGAGCTGCTTCTGCTTCAATAGTCTTCCCATCAGGGCAAACCTGAAACCATCCCACAAGCTTAGTATCAGTAGGCAGACAGTCCAAGAACACTCAAAGCAATTATTGCAAATAATAATAATAATCTGGGTCTATTGAATAAATAGAAAGTTGTCTTTAAGTAATTGGTTGGACTTAAATTCGTAAGGAATGTCTACAACATCTGGACAGGAAATGATAAGTTCCCTACAAAGTATGAAGGGTTTAGAGTATTACATACCAATACAGATGTCATCAAACCCAATGATCCAAAACCTAAAAAATGTTAATGGGTACATGTTAAAGGGGAAAATAAACCCGAAGTATTAAAATTAACAAAAGAAAATGACAAAGATACAAGCATATCAGACTGACCTTGAGCTAAGAAATCACTCTGGACATCTCCATCATAGTTCTTGCATGCCCATACGTAACCTCCTTCACTCTTGAGTGCATACGCCACCATATCATCAATGAGCCGATGCTCATACCTTCCATGCCAATCAGAAAAAAAATGTAAGCAATAGAATAATATGAATCTATATTTATCTCTGAAAGCGTAAGTGCTCATTCACTCACCATATACCAGCAGCCTCATACTTTGATTTCCAGTTTTTCTCATACACTTCTTGGAATATGTCCTTGAATCTTCAGCCAATAAATGGATAAAATTAAAATGGAATATAAGATGGACATAGCAAAAGCTTCCAAAATAATACTAATAATAATAAGCATACCTTCCATCATATTTCTTAAGAATTGTGTTTTTGGTGCTAAGATAAAGAGGCCATTTTTTCTCAAGAGCAGTTGCCATAGAAGACTCAGCAAAAGCACGGATAGACTGCATCACATGCCAAACAATAAATAGGTCAGAAAATGACAGACATTACTCATCAAATCAAACCAATAAAAAAAACACAGCAGAATTGACCTCATCAGTGTTGTACATAGCCATTGAAACACCTCCTTCACCGGTGAAGTTAAAAACCTCTAGTTCAGTCTTTTCACCACTTTCTGGAACTGCAATGGTAAATCATGAAAGCAATATTTAGTTACCACCAAATATAATAGGTATAGTACGAACTATGAACCCAAGAAGCTGTCTAAAACAAAGTAAGAAGTAATACCGAACACCAGCTTTAATTTCCCAGCTCCTTTAATAACTGTGTCAGTGGCCCTATATTGATCACCAAATGCGTGTCTTCCAATGCATATTGGCTTTGTCCAGCCTGAAATATTTAGATCATTACAATTTACAGCCTCCATTGGCAATGTGCAATTAAAAAGTAAAAATTAAGAGAATCAATTTAAGTACCAGGAACAAGGCGAGGGACGTTTTTGCAAAGAATGGGTTCTCTGAAGACAGTTCCTGAAAGTTTTTCCAAGAGCAACCAGTAAGAACAAAATATATTGTTAGACTCAACTATCATTTAGTAGCCACCAATTCCCTGACCAAAAACCTATGAAGTGATCAGTAGTTCATATTTCATAAACAATAGTCAACAACAAATAAGCTGAATTACCATTCAAAATGTTCCTAATTGTCCCATTTGGACTCTTCCACATTTGCTTGAGGTCAAATTCCTTCACTCGAGCCTCATCTGTCAACATAATAGTACAATACTAATAAAAGTTCTGCAAACATGTACCTCACCATGTAGCAATTCATGCAGTAGAATTCTTAATCAACCAATGCATAATAGTATGTTCCCATACTTCTCAATTATCAAATGTATATATATTCGAAAAAGCACAGATGAGTATTCTAGTAGGAACACACTACCATACCTGGCGTGATGGTTGCACACTTGATTGCTACATTATACCTACATAGCAGTGCAAACATTAAAGAAATAAGGATAACAAGATGGAAAAGGAGCCAACTACATAATAAGCTCTAACCACTCTAAATTCAAAATTATACAAGAAAATAAATATTGAAATATATTGAAAAATATCTATAAGATCAACAACATACTTAAGAGTTGCTTCTGCACTCTCAACTGTAACTTTATCATCAGTCTGATCACGGTAGGGAAGACCAAGGTCAAAATACTTGATGTCCAACTCCATGAAGGGCAAAATGAGCTATCCAAAAAAGGAAGAAAAGAAAAATGTTGTCAGTGTAACAAGCATTTTTTATGAGCAAACAATGTGATGATAACATGATGAGCTAGATCACTAAAAATCACCTTATCCTTGATTGACTTCCAGATAACTCTGGTCATTTCATCACCTGCAATGCAACATCCACAAACAAAACAATGTCAAGAACAACATATACATAATCATGAAGAAAAATACAATGGTAATGAATAAATGTAGCTTTTTTAAGTATTCATCCAGTGAACTGGGTTATACATGTAGTCATACATATAGATTATATGTGTAGTTTTATTATGTTATTAAACCTGAAACAGTTGATTGTCTCACAAACAGTTCAGCTGTTAAAACTTAATTCCTAAAGAGCAATCTGCATTCTAGTGGAGTCAAATCCTTTAAAATTATGATGAGTGCACACTATAGAACCTCATTAAATCCATTAAATGTTCAGTATTCAGTAATTACAAACGAGTATTCAGTTTCCATAGAACAACTATTAGTATCAAATTCAACTATTCAGTATCTTTTCCCTCATTCCATTTTATTTTATTTTATTTTAAAAAATAAATCTTATGATCCGCTTCCACAGAACAACGATTAAGTATCAAATTCAGCAACATTTCAATTATATATATATACTATTCCAAAATAAATTCATATGATTCTTGCCGTATAATGACTGAACTTCACCAAATACTAATTTTTATTTTCAGTAACAAGCTAACAGATCAAATCTACAAGGTAATAAAGAAAACATAGACATCAAGTCATTCAGTGAAACCAGATTTCGATGTGCCTTAAAATAATTACTGATTACTGATATCCTTTCTATAAAAAAAAATAAATTAGCAAAATGAACAGGAAAACAATCTTAAATTTGACGTTACGTGACAGAAATAAATATCAACAAAACATAGAGTGGTCCACAGAAACAAAATCACAGCCAAAAAATATCTAACTCAAGCAAATAATAATAATAATAATAATAATAATAATAATAATAATACAATAAAATAAAATAACAACACAAATACATATTACATCAAAATATCCAGAAAAAAAAAAAAGAAACATGCAATTAAAAGAAAAATTAGATCGTGAAAATCAGAAGAGAAAGCAACGAGTAAACGAGAACAGATCCGAAGGGATGAAGATTATTGGTTACGAACCGTCCATCTCGACGATGGGGTTGTCGACCTTGATCTTCTCAAATCCCATGGCAGCTTGAACTTTTTCTTTTCCGATCTAAGACTCGTGAAAGGCTTGGTAGGTGAGAGTGTGAGACTTAATGGAGCTGGGAAATGAGAAAGAGACTATATAGAAAACAAAAAGAGAGAGAGAGAGTGGGTGGCACTATTTATTTGAAAAAAAGTAATGGATATTCACCCCACTATATTTATTGTTTTGTGACTTCTACCCCTCTAATATCTTTTATTTACGTCTTTGCCACAAATTCTTTATTCATGTTTTTAACGACATATTTTGGTCTAAAATTTTAGTTATTAAATCCATCTTTAAATAAATTAGTCCCACATTGTAATTTACTCAAGAGTTTGGATAAATCAGTCTTATCATCATTCAATAAAAATTTAAAATCCTTTATATAAATGTAAAATTTTAAAAAAATGTAAATTTTTTATTAATCTCTTTATATGAATGAGTTTTTTTTTTTTTTTTATGTGAGAACTAATTTTTCTATTAACAAAAATTTCTTTAGAGATATTGAGGTATTATTCGTTTTTAAAATAAGAAAAAATCTCAACTTCGAATAATGTTATGTATACCAAAATAAAAACTACCTACTAAATTAAAATTTTGTAATATCCTATGTATTTATTATTTAAGTATTTAGGTATAATTAGTGGTTGTAAATAAATTTAGAACGAATATTTTTGAAAAAAAAATAATTACATTGATTAATTAGAGAAATGGCTTTTGTACGTAAAACATTTTCATATATGATAAACACAAAAATATTATTTTTATATTAAAAATTAGTCACCATATTAATTATTATATATTTATATATAAATATATATTATTTAATTTATTTTTAATATATATTTTTTAATATTATTTTATATAAAAAACTAATTTGATAACTGACTTTTAATAAACACGTAATATAATTATAATAATATTTACTTTATTATCATTAAATTTCAGCGCAACATTTAGTCATTTACTACAATTTCTTAATATTTAGGAATTTTTTAACTAATATGATGTGATTTGCCGAAAATTTATATAGAAAAGATAAAATTTTCTAAACTATAATTTGAGAAAAGATAATTTCTTAATTTTCTCGAAAAACAATTTTCTAAAAGACAAAAAATCTAATCCATTTTTAATCTATCACAAATCAAGTTTTTTTTTTGCTTATTTAAAGACAAACTTCATTTAAGGTGTATATGGAATAAAGTCGGACCGACTTATGATTTAATTATAGTTAAACGAGTTAAACTCCAAAGTGGTCCCTAAGATTCACGATTTGCACCAATTTAATCCCTGACTTACCAATTGCACTATTTATGTCCCCGACTTTGTTAAAATTGCACTAGGGTCGTCCCTCCCCACATTTCCGGCCAAATTGACTGCCGCCGGCAGTGACATGGCGCTGAGATGCCACGCTGGATCACTTTTGGCGCTAAAAGATGGAACGACGTCGTTTGATATACGTTTAGAAACAAAACCCAAATAACACATGATCACTTCATCTTCCTCTTCGTCTTCTGAAAACCAAAACAACGCACCATGAAGTCCTGAGTTCTGGGCACTGTATAAGGGTTTGAAGGTTGCAAAATTTTTGTTCCGTGGAGTTTGCTGCGACTGTGATAGGTTTTTGCGATCGTTGTCGTTGACGGAAGCAGAAGGAGTTCATCGGGAGCATACGAAGGTACGTCTGAACTCGGAAAAAACAATGCTTTTCAAAGAAAAATTATGCATCAATGTCGTTGTTTGTTGAAAACTTGATTTTGGGTTGATGAAAGTTTAAAATTTTTCATTATCTGTTAGGGTTTATGTGGGTAGTGGAGAAATTTTTTTCATGCTCTGTTTTTAATGCAATTTTAGTTGGGTTAGTTGATGGGTGTTTTTGGTGTTTTGTATGTGATTGAATGTCAATTTTTGTTTTTGCATGTGTGAAGTCTGATTGTTAGATTCCTGAATTTGGTTTTTTGCATAATGCAGATGAAGACTTTGATGGATATCATGTTCCATCATGGGGGAACACTTAAAAAAAATGAAGATGGAATATTAGTGTACTCACCAGATAATAGAACTTGCTTAGGAGATTTAGATGAGGACACGTTAGATGTGTTCTTTGTAAGGAACTATTACAAGGAGTTTGGGTATGACAACATAATTCAGTGTTGGTGGCTGCCTCCGGGGAGGAGCTTAGATGGTGGACTGAGGGCTCTTACATGTGATGGTGAGTTAAGAGAGATGTGTTTTGCTGCACAGAATAATGATGGAGTTGTTGATGTGTATTTTGAGCATGGGGTGTCCACACCAGAGGTGATTGCAGGAAAGGAAGTTGTAGTATGGCTTGATGATACTTGTGAGGGAGATTTGATGAGCAAAAAGAACACTAAACAGGGTCTCAAAGCTGATGGCAACAAGCCAAACCCAACTACAGAACCAAATTCCATCCCAAAAGCAAACCCAAGTCCCAAAAACAATCCTATTCCAACCCCCCATGAAACCAACCCTGTCACTAATCCAAATCCCATTGCTGATAACACAACCTCCAATCTAAATCCTGCTAGGGCTCATGACAAACCCATTTTAAAGCCCAATTCTAAATTAAAGCCCAAGCCAAAGTCAAAGCCCAACCCAACATCCATCTCCAAACCCAAACTGACTGAAAAGCCCATTCAGAAACCCAACCCAGGCCTGAAAACCAAACTGAGAGAGACTACCAAGGCATGCTCCACAGCAAAAGGAAAAGACAAATAAAAAATGAAGTCCAAACCTCAGTTATTCCCTAAGAGAATTACAAGATCTCAAGCTGCTGGAACATATAGAAGGTCTGCTAATAAGGGCAAGGAAGCTCTTCATGTTGACTTAACTGTAAATGATGACTCCAGTGAGGATGATAGTTCAGAGGATAGTTCCTTTAAGCCAATCCAAGAAGACAGTTCTAGCAGTGAAGACAATGCAAGTATGTCCAAACTAAGAAATAGGAAACTAAAAGAAGTCAAGAGACGTGCATATGCTGCTGCTAAGACAAAAGAGAACATAATGCAACCAGATGATGCATTGGTTGAGGATGTGTCAGATGGAGAGGTGGACTTGGGGTTTGTGGAAACTCAAGGGATTGTTGATGTGTATGAAGCACTTGACCCAGGTGCAGAGTCTGATGGTGCTAATTCTTGGCACTCAGAGGAGATGAAGACTCTTCCTAATTCAGAGGATGAGCTGCAATCTGATGAGGACTCAGACGAATTCCCAATCTTTAGAAATGGTGCGAGATTCGGTGAGCTTCAACTACAAGTGGGGATGAAATTTAACACCAAGTTTGAGTTCAGAGAGGCTGTAAGAGAGTATACTATCCAAGAAGGGAGGAGAATTAAATTCAAGAAAAATGACAATATTAGATGCAGCGCTGTGTGCAAGGTGAAAGAGTGTGCATGGGTTGTGTATGCCTCAAGGGACTGTGATGACTCATGATGGCAGATCAAAACTTTCAACGGCGATCATACTTGTGCAAGGGAGAACACCAACAGGGCTGCTAATAGGGCTTGGGTTGCTAGTAAATTTGTGAAAAATGTGAGAAAATACCCCAATTTCAAGCAAAGTGAGGCTGCTGTGTACTTCAGGACAAAGTGTGACCTTATGCTGAATAGAAATTCCATTGCAAGGGCACTGGCAGATGCAAGGAATGTAGTATATGGGGATGAGAGGGCACAATATGCAAAGTTAAGGGACTATGCTGAAACTTTACTGAAGACGAATCCTGGATCTACGGTTCAGATCTGTGTCGAACCTCAACCAAACGGAGAGGTCATATTTGATAAGATGTACGTCTGTTTGCATGGTTGCAAGATGGGATTCAAAGCAGGTTGTCGCCCCTTGATTGGGCTTGATGGGGCATTTCTGAAGACACAATTCGGAGGTCAGATCTTGGCTGCTGTGGCACAGGATGCCAATCATCACATTTACGTGATTGCCTGGGCTATAGTTGAAATAGAGAATACGGAAACTTGGAAATGGTTCGTGGAACTGCTTCATGCTGATCTTGGAGACTACAAGACTAACGGATGGTGCTTTATTTCTGATATGTAGAAGGTAATGTTACCTTTCATATGCCTTTAACAATCTATGAGTCTGTGGATTTATAATGAACTGTCTTGGAATATTGGTTGTTACATATGGTTGTATCTTGTATGCATTGGGTTGCTTGTATGCACAGTTAATTATGTAGCTATAGTAGTAGGGACGAATCGTGCATTTTACACCTAAATGAAGGGACTAAATTATATTAAAATGCGAAAGTCAGGGACTATATTAGGGTCATTAATGTAAACTCAGGGACTGTTCTGTGGCACGATAAAAGTGTGTACATCACTTTTTGGTTTTGACACATAGTGTACCAACAATGTTTTGCAGGGTGTAATTCATGCTGTGCAGGAGGTGATGCCAAGAGTTCACCACCGTTTCTGCGTTTGGCACCTCTGGAGGAACTTCAATAAACAATGGAAGGACCTTGAGTTGAGGGGACTGCTTTGGGAATGTGCCAGATCAACAACGTTCCAGGATTTCATTGATAATCTGAACAAGATTAAGAAGGTGAATGAGGAGGCTTGGGCATATCTCAACAAATGGCCTAGAGAGTCATGGACAAAGTCCTAGTTCAGCCATAGGCCAAAACTGAACAACATTTGCAACAACGCCTGTGAGGTTTTCAACGCAAGAATCAAAGAGGCCAGAAGCAAACCCATCATCACATTACTTGAGGAGGTGAGAATGTTTATGATGAGAACTATTGCGAAGAATAAGGTAAAACTGGCAAATCATGTTGGCATACTCCCCCCTGTAATTCAAAGTCGCCTAGATAAAATCAGAAAAGAATCAAAGAACTGGATGCCTATCTGGACCGGTGATGAAGACTATGAAAAATTCGAGGTTCATGGCCATCCAACAAACATGGTAGTGGATCTTGGAAAGAGACTATGCACTTGCCAATTCTGGATGCTGACCAGTGATCTTTTTCAACCTCTTTAACTTAATTATTAATATTTCTGTACTTTGATGACTGTCATTGTCTTACTCTGCATTTGTGTTAATAACTGTAGGCATTCCTTGTGTTCATGCATGTGCTGCCCTTGCAAGGGTAAACAAGAGGCCGGAAGACTTTTGTCATCAACTGTGTACTATGGAGGCATACAACAAGACTTATGCCCATCACATTAATCATCTTCCTGGCCAATCATTGTGGGAGAAATCCATGTACACTCATCCACAGGCCCCTAACATTAGGAGGAGGCCTGGAGCTCTGACAAAGAAAAGGAGAAAAGATGTTGATGAGGGGAACAGTGGTAACAAGAAAGCCAAACCAAGTGGAAGTTTAAAAAGGGTTTTGAAGCCATTCACATGTAGGTATTGTGGGGTAAAAGGGCATACTAAGAGAGGGTGCTCAAAGAAGAGACTGGATGAAGTAGCTGCTGCTGTTGCAGCTGCAAAGGCTGCTGCAGATAAAGCCAAATCAAAGGCTGCTTCAGAGGCTGGCCCTGAACCTCATACTGTTGCTTCTGCTACTCAGGCTGGCCCTCAACCTCAAACTGCTACTTCTGCTTCAAATCTTGGCCCTCAAGCTCATGTTGCTGCTGCACCAGTTGATAAACCTCCTGTTGTGGAGATTGAGATATCACAACCAAACTACGAAGGATCACAGGTAATACAGTTCTTAAGATCTACAACATAGCAAAATATATTTTTGTTGTTTTCTGGGCTCATGTGTTTGAGCTATTTTTCTGCTGTAGGACATAGCAGGATCTACTGCACCTGCACCATCAAGGCCGAAGAAGTTGCCAACCAAAAGGAGGAGCTCACCACCACCTCAATCAATTCGTGTGGATCCAATGCAAGGAGCCAGTGAGGCAACATCTTTCAGATTGGCCAATTTTATGAAGTTTGTTCAAACTCCCGGTTTCAAAGCACCAAGGAAAAAGAACAATTCATGACTTTGACATCAGGATCTTTAGGACAGTACTTGATTGTTTTGTTAAAGGCAGTTAATAGATAGTAGCTTTGTGTAGGTTGCTTGTCAAAACTTTTGTATTGCCAGCCTTCATATATTACTTGTGGCACTTCTTTTGTTTCTTTAATGTTTGCAACTCAGATATGTTAATGTTTGCTACTCAGATATGTTTAACTTTGCTACTCAGATATGATTATCTTTGCTACTCATATGATCTATAATTATTTTTCTTTATGATAACTAGTCTATCAAAAACAGGGCATAATAAAACTGAAGATAAAAAACTGACTCTTACTTTCATTCATCCATCAACTCATTACATAAAACATAACATTGTCAGAACTTCAAAGTCATAACCAATACAACAACTACAACGAACAACACCACTATGCCTAAGAATTGTATCATACATTTTTGGGTCCTCACTTCAGCTTCCAATTTTTCAATCCTCCAGGCTAAATTGACTCTCACTTGCTCATTGTCAACTACAGTTGCATCCACTCTTCCTTCATGTTCCTCTTCTTCTTCTACATCATCAGCCCAGAGAAAAAATCCACACCATGTTTTTTTCCTAGTCTGAATATGAGATATGATAAGAAGTAAAGAACAGAAAATCACTAAACAATTTTTCTCACAAAAAACTCACATTCTAATTTGGACAACCGAAGAAGGGCTTATCTGGGTTAGTATTTGTTCCGGACCAACGAAGCACGGGCCGGCAGCCGCATCCACAGCGGTCAGGCACCCGCGACGGTCTGGTCCGACTCCGCGTTCTCGTCGTCGATCGTGTAGAGCTTCCCTGACCCTGGCTCGGACACCCATTCATGGTTTTCGTTTCAGTTCCACGAGTAACAAAAAGGAAGTATGAGAAGAACGTTGCTGGGCAGAGACAAGAAGAACGTTGCTGGGAGGAGACAAGAAGATGAAGTGGGATAACGACGTCATGCTACAAAATAGGGTTAAAACTAGGTTTAGGGACCGAATTGGGTCAAACAGTTTCAATTGCCACCTCAGCTAGCCGTTATCTACGCCAGCGTGGCATCTCAGCGCCATGTCACTGCCGACGGCAGTCAATTTGGCCGGAGATGTGGGAAGGGACGACCCTGGTGCAATTTTAACAAAGTCGGGGATATAAATGGTGCAATTGGTAAGTCAGGAACTAAATTGGTGCAAATCGTGAATTTCAAGGACCACTTTGGGATTTAACTCATAGTTAAACCCAATCCTAATATTTTATCAGTTTATTTTAAATATATGAATCCACTCTAAATTTTAACATAATATATATTAATTATGAAACAATTTTGGATCAAATCGATTCTAGCCAAAACATTATTCGAATTCAACCTAAAATTTATATCGAACTAGTATATATACCTGTATTCTACGAGATAATATACAAAAATATATAAAATAATTTATATACTTTTAAATTTTTTAAATAAAACATGCATCGTAATTTTTGTTATAAAAATTTTATAAAGTTAATTAAATTTAAAATTTAACAATTTTCAATATTTAAAATAATAAAATCAATGAGTAATAATTTTACTTATAATTGCTCATTAATAGTAATATATAATTTGTGATTAAATTAAAATATTTACATTAAAATATTATTTTTTTTATTTTTTTTAAATAATATTAATGGTTAAATTTTCAAATATTTTTTCATGACTCATTAGTAAATCTTTCAAACCTTCTTACTCTTATGAAGAACTATTTTTATTAAAATCTATCTAGAACTATTTTATATTCTAGTATCATATTCATTCTTAAAATTAAAGTAATATGACTAACATTGTTATTGGTTAAAATTTACTAATATATTTTATTTATTCTTGAGTTAAATTAGTTGTATTTGATTATTTATAGCTATAAATAATTTTATATTTTTCGTTATTTTAAACACTTACTAAAACTGCTAAAGATAAGATGAATACAAAATTAAATGTATAATATCTTGTCTTAATTCTTTTAAAATAATAAAAAAGATTTGTGTCTAAAATTTTGAATTGTCTTTACATAAAACAATAATTATTGTTATAGGTCTTTTCCACACAAAAAAAATCTTATGATACAACAGAAACAAGAATAGTATTAATTATTCAAAAATCGAAGTTGATTTGTTCGTCCAGTATAATCATTTTTTTTAAAAGACAAATCTTTATTATGTGTCAAAAAATCAAGATAAAATTATAATACTTTTAAAAATTATTAATCAAAATACATAAAAAAATTTAATGCAAATTAAAATAAAAATAATTCAATTATTCTAGTTAAATAAATAATTAATATAATTGATTAATTATAATTAATATAGTCAAACAAAATATTAAATAATTTAATATTTTTTTCAATCAAATAAAATAAATCAAAAAGATATTTTTTTAAAAATATATTACATTAAATATGTTATTAAAAAATTCAATTTTAATAAAATAGAAACTCAAGTGCAGTTAATTTTGTATAAACTTGATAACTAAGAGTTATCAGATAAAAATTTAATCAAATCAGTCAAATTATTTGACACCTCTCAATTATCAACTTTATATGAAGTTGACTGCACCGAAATTTTCACCTTTTAATAATATATAATAGATAAAAATAACAAACTCAAAATCAATAAAAAAAAATCCGGATTGGCTAGACCTAATCTTGATAACCTCTACTTCATAAATAAAAAAGGAGAAGATTGAGCAGAGACTAGAGAGGGAAGTGAATGGCGAAGGTGTAATATATAAGATGATGAGGGGTCACAAAGATAATAAGTATGTTATGTAGTTTGTATTTTGTTGGATCCTAATTTCCCTTGCTGAGTTGTATTGTATAATGTATAGTTTGGTGAGCAATGGTATTGGCTGGTCAGTGGCTGAAGTTGTCACGACTTATCTGCCTTTAAAGCCCCACCTGCCCCTCCTCTTAGTCTTTTAGCGCATTCCCATTCCAAAATGTCAAAATGCCACTATCGTGAGTATATGTGTCATCATATCATAGCATCAGTTGCCCTTTCTAGATGCCCATAACATTTTCTTTTCCTTCTATACATTGGTACCATACTCTATTGTGAAACACGGGTTGATTATTACATTTTAAACGTCGTACTAAGAGAATGTGTATTACATTTTATACTAAATAGATGTAATAATTTATGTTAATTAACATGTAGTATTTGAGATTATTTTAAAGAAAAAAGGATGTTCTATGTTGTTGGTTAAGGGACATTATCATGAAAAAAACCATTTTATCTTTATGAATTCTTAAAGTAGATAATATACTAATGTTCTTTATTTGGTGGGTGACTATGATTCGCACAAGATACTTTGAATAGTTCTCAGATAGAGTGTTATTGGTACAAGATCTTCAGATCCTTTTTGTTTAAATTATTATCATTTCTATTGAGAGTCTCTGTCTGCCAGGGAAGCAGTGGCGTGACTCTCTTCATGGAAATCTCTCCTTTTATATATGGACAATTTTATACTATTCACCAATTAAATTTCAAAAGTATATCAAATCAAACTAATATGGATAAGTATCTATTACAATAATTGTTTACAATTTCAATTGCATCTTCTTACTCAATTTTTTTTAGATTTTAAACTCTAAATTCTATTTTTTTATATTATATTTTTCTAAAAAAAATACACATTACGAAATGTATTTTCAATTTCACCATATTTTTCTGTTAATGTATGAGTATAGTTTTTTTTATGCCCTTATTGATAAGTTTATACATATATATATTCTGTTGTCTGGCCTGAAATGAACTTTCATGACAAAATCACATTTATGATTAAAAAAAATTCTCACCTCAGTTCATTATATCTATTGCTTAAAAAAAATTAAGCTCAATATATTAGTTTCATATTTTAATGTAATATTTATTAAACTATTTTAACTTTATCATGTCCATAACTTTAGGCACAACGAACAATGAAATATTAATACATTAGTTTTGTTAGTAAATAAAGATGTTTTACTAAACAATTTGTAACCAACTCTTGATTTGAAGTTTTCTAATGTGCAAAAAGCTATAATGATGATAGTAGATAACATAAATCGGATATTTTGGAGAATTAAATTGTTAGATTTGTTTGACAACATTTCAGAATATTTTACGCATCTATAGTTAAATGACATCTCATCCACCCTCATAAAAAATTGAAATAATACTACACATGTAAGTTTTTTTTATTAACCAAGTCTAATTAAATTAGTCTAATATAACAAAATCAGTTATAATTAGCATTATTTTAAATCTTATTGTTTAATTTAGTTAAACTTAGTTTATAAAAAGATTTGAATGTATAACATTATTCAAAAAATTGTGATACCTTTGACTGTTAAAGTATAAACAGAAGATAAAATTTAATTTAAGCATTACACATCCCTTTCCTAAAACTTTTCATAACATAATAACGGAAAAAACTAAAGGTTTATCCGAAAGAAAAAATAATTTATTAAAATTATAGTGACCTTCTGGACCTCAAATCAATAGTTTCTATTATTTAATGCTAGACCTACAACAAATATACTTCATCCTTGTTAATCCAATATGCCAGCAAATAGAAATGCCAAACAGTACGTTACAATAGTTATCCTTCAACAACCCCACCCTTTATTTATATGGAAATGACTTTGGAATTATGACAATGCATTTACTGGTGATAAGGATATTAGACCCAATGGGAATAATTCTTAATTTACAAAAGAACATAATGAGAGCGCCCTGAAATTTTTTCTTGGTTTGGTTGGCTTCAGGGTAGTTAAAAATGGGGTAATAATTTTTCATAGATAAGTCTAACTACGTAAAATTACAAAGTTCATATGTAAGAATTTCCATCCCATTATACATCCATAAGCATGTGAATTGAGGTCTTAGGCGGAAAAAGATGAAAGGAAACGGCTTGAAGAATAAAATTGATTCCACTTTACTCATCAAGGCATCCCCTTCTTTTCCTTTCCTTTCAAAATCTCAACTCTCACAATCAAGTAAATAGTCAATGAACGGTAGCTCAAATGGCATTTGTCCTCCCTCTCTTTATAGAGATCTCAAGTTCGAGCTTCTCCTAATGTAACTTGAACGCAAAAAAAAAAAAAAAAAAAAAAAGAATTAAGTAAATTGATCACAAGGCTATAATTTGAATAAATGTTAATTTAACTTTAAACCGAACTGTGCATTGTAAAATAACTAAGTTATAAGCCAGAAAATAGCCTCATACAGGATAGTCTCACTGATATTGAATAGAAAACTCTAGTTCTTAGATAGATGTTTGTCTAGGAAAGCTTTAGCTAGATTACTGAAGCTTGCACTAACTTCTTCAGCCGCTGCATACCTCTTGATGGTATCAACAACTTCTGGCTTTAAAATTTCTTCCTTGTTAAATTCATTACAGATATAATAAAGTGCTCCAAGTGCATAATTTACCTAAATATCAAACGACAAACGGTAAATACTCGGTGATTCATCAAATTATAGTGTAAGAAAATTAAGAACGTAAAGGTCAATAAAGATACATGATTTACTCTCAGCAGTTACAAGGTGATTTTTCAGAGCGAGTTATTAGTAGGCAAGTTTAACAATTATAAAGGTATATACACTGTAGAGAATCTAACATGTTTTACTAAACCTCCTATGAAAAATTATTCGAAGTTATTTCTTCTGCTGGACAGAAGACATTAAAAGAACCTAAATTTAAAGATAGAGTAACAACTATGAATCATGCTCATATATAACATAAACTAGGGAAAAGATTGTTGTGTCAAAAACAAATTTAAGATTCTAACTCTACATGGTTTCACATTCCCTTTGACTAGTAGCATTCACAGGTTGAACTAAAGAGCCAAAACATAATCATGAGGTAGTAAAGCAACACAGTCAACAAGAAAGTTTTTATCCTTACAGTGTTCCTGACTGGGCTTGATAGACATTGAATGATAAGAGGTATGCCACCAAACTTACTTACAATTGCAACATTTGCCTGATCTAAAATAAATAAATTCAAAATGTTGTTACCATAAATAAAATTCTTTACAATAAAATTTTAGAAAACAAGAGAAAAACAACTAGCATTTTTACCAGCACAACAATTGCAGATGCCTCCAACACCAAACTCTACAAGTTTTTCATTGGGTTCAGTCATGCAGTCCAGGAAGAGTTCCAAAACATTAAGCTGCTCATGTATCAAATTGGGTAAAACAGAAGTTACAAATTGAACAACCCATGCTTTGGTACGAAAGAAAGTTACAAAGTACATCATATGCAATTCTTTGGCTCCATACTTGGCGCAAAAAGTTATAATTGTAAGGATCATATGCAAAGTTGGCCAAATTTGCCAAAATCCTCTCTTTTGTTTCTGTTAAGGGGGAAAAAGAATACAGAAAAGTTTCAGCAATCTAGAACTCTAGAACACAAATGTGTCTTTACAAATGCAGTTGAAAGAGTGTTTCAGACATTACTAAACTATTGAATGAACTTTTAAAAATAAAAGAAAAAAAAGTATACCTTCATCAGTTGTGTTCTGAAACTGAGTCACCAGTTCCTGAAACAAACATCATCTATCAACGAAAATACTAAACATAAAAAAAAAAAAAAACCAATGCAACAAAATTAAAATATTTGTATATGACTATCATTTGTTTTTGTTTTGCTGTTGTTGTTGCTGTTATAATAATGAAAGCAACAGAAGTCGAAAAGAAAAAGATGATGGGAGAAGCACCTGAAGGTATTGAAATCTAGGACTTCCATATTTCCCAGTTCGCTCTTGTTGTCTCTGTTCATTGGTAAATATCATGGTTTCCTCTTCTGCTCAATAACTATTTGTTAATACTAAGAATAACAAAGAAACAAATTTGTTTGCACTAAAAGTTGCTGATAGAAACAATAAGAGAAACACGGGAGGAAATGCCAACAAGAACGATACAAGCTTGGAAGGGCATTAAAAAGGAAAGATAGAGATAGTCTAAAGTAATTGCGATTACTTCTACATTAAGATTCCTGGCTAATTTTGATGATATGAGATTAGATTCGACCAAGAGAAGAAAAAGGAGATAAAAGCTAACACTTGATGGACAAAGAGATATGCATAGTGTATAAAAAGGTATTCAATAGCATTATTCAGAGGAATATATTTAGAGTACTGAAATAATAGCAAAACAATTGTAACATGGAAGAATGTAGGATTTACCAATTACCACCACACTCTAACATGGCCAAAAATTTATTACACCAAACACCCCAAGCCTATCATTAGTGTGCCAACTAAATCATTCTGGAAAACATCTGGAGAGAAACTTTTCATTGAATGGAAGTCAACGGAATGAGTATACTTGAGTTTAGCCCAATGGATAGAAAACAGAAATGGATAATAGCAAGGTTCTGAAAACCAAACCGGTCATCTAACTGATCTAGCTACTGGTTCACTGGTTTAACCGTAACCTAACTGGAATAACCATTTTACAAAAAATAATAAATAAAATATAAATAAACACACTAAAACATAATTATAGTCTAATATAAACTTTAAAATGTCATCCAAATTAAAAGTATTACATCAACCACAATGTTATAATCTCATTCAAATACAAACTCAAAAGTCAAATAACAATAACAATAACAAAGTCAAGAATATTTTATGTACTATGATAAAAAACAATAAATGAATGTTGAAACATTTCTTTACAGGTGACAATCCAGAGTCAAGGATAAACAAATATTCCTTCATGATTAAATAAAATGCTTATGAAGAACTTTTATATGACATCATTAGAAAGTTACCTCTTTGTATAACCTTTTGTTGTGCTTCCTAAAGAGCTATAGCCGAACAAAAACACATTTTTCCAACCATTTTTGTGCAATTAGCACAGCATAGAACAGGTGCCAATGAATTACAATTAAGACTAGTGTTAGTAGACAAATGTACCGTTTCTATAATGTTCTCTCCAACCTTGACTCCCCCAATTACATGTATAGACTCTTTAACAACAGCAGCAGCAAAATATTCCCTAGGATGATTCATTTGTTCCCCGGTTATCCATGCTTCGCACGAGGATCAAACACTTCAATGGTCAACACCATTGTGCTTCCATCAAAGCCACCAAGCGCATGCCTACGAGGTGAATGGATAAGTTCATAACGGTGCAAAATCAGTCACATAGGTTGTTACTAGGAAAGAAACTAGTGCAAGTCTTAATCTAAGAAATGCATAATTGGCAAAATTCATATGCTGAATTAACTAACTTAACAATCTAAGCACAATTAAGCCCAAAGCATAGTTTTAATTGACTTAATTGAACACAAAGAAAGCACAGCAGTGAGCAGCAGATCGCAAAAGAACACAGCACAGCAGCAAAGAAGACACAAACCAGAGTACAGCACACCATAGCAGCAATGAGCAGAGCTAATCAATAATCAATATAATTTGATAATTTCTGAAAAAAAAAAACACAGAACAGCTGGCACTAGTAGTGAGCAGAGAAGCCATTACCTTCGATCTGAGCAGTCTGGGCAGAGTGCGAGGGAGAGCGGTTGAGCGCAACGGACAAAGGCGACCAGGCGACAAGCACAGGGACGGCGGCAGAAGCGCGGCTGAGCAGACGAAGACCAGATGCAGAAGCTGCGATTGGTGAATGAGGAGAGGGGTTGGAGACTTGGAGCACGACGACCAGACGATGACAGGAAGCTCCTGAGCGCGACGGACGGCGGCGAAACCGCAGCTGAGCAGACAAGACAATGACAGACGCTGAGCTCGAGGAAGAAGCTGTGACTGGTGAGACCGTGAGAGTGAACAGAGGTGGTGGTGGTGGTCCCAGTGTCCCAGTCCCAGTCCCTGCGGCAGTGGTGGAGGTTAGATGGCTGGGGTTTGTTTGAGGGCAAAACCAAAAAGCTCTGAACTTCCGGAGGAACGTGCGAGTCAGTGTGAGGAGAAGGGGCTGGGGCGCCGTGCAATTGGGCAGAAAGGAATCTGTTTTCTTTTTTAACTCCAAACGACACCATTTCATGGAAACCGGTTGGGTTTCGGTTCGATCCAGCCGATTTAGCGGTTCACAAATGAAATGTTTGCTTTGGTTGAATGGACTGCAGAAGTGTCCGATTTCCGGTCCATTTTTTCAGAACCATGAATAATAGAGTAAGATAATCGTTACTAGAAAGAATACTAAACAAACAAGAAGAAAACAAGACAAAATATTGCTGGGAAACAAAAGAAATAATTCCTCAAGTAATACTCTCTTAAATGGGAAAGATGAAAGTAACGGCTACAAATTTTTATTGAAGGTGGTTCAAGGTTTAGTGTCTTGGTCAAGGTTCTGAAAACTGAATCGGTCATCGAACCGTTCTAGTGACTGATTCACTGATTTATTAGTCTAACCGATTCAATAGTGGTTTAACCGAAATAACCATTTTATAATAAAATAATAAATAAAATATAAATAAACACACCAAGATTAACAAAAATAAACTATATTTAACTAAGATTAACAAAATTTTCAAACATAATTTTAACAAGATAAATTAACAGAGTTTTCAAATCAATTTTAACAAGTTCAACACAATGATTAATAGCAAAAAAAAGGCTAGCACTATCAACTCTCCAATTGCTCAATAACCTCCTTTCCTTCCCAACACCTTCAAAGTAATCTCTAGTTCATCCCACAATAAGTTATATCAATTAGAAATTATCAAACCACATTCATTTTGTATGCAAAAACAGTTTTAACATGGAAAGCTTCATTGCAAGAATGCAAGTTGGTGTGCAGGTCCTCGAACAGCAAATCAATACAAACATTCAAGAAAAAGAAAGATAACACAGCAACAACACAACAAAGAATCAAAGGAACATTTAAAACACAGCAACAACACAACACCTATAGGAACATTTAAAACAAAGCAACAAAGAAAGAAATATCTAAGAATCAGCATTGCTGAGAACAATAACTTGAACCTGTATGCTTAAAGAATCAAAGGCTAAGCTTCACTGGAAAAGTGAAGAACACCCAAAGGAAGGAAACTTCAATCACAGCTTAAACCAAAATTCACAATCCCTTTAAATTGAAGCAGCAAGCAACTTGAGAACTAAAGCAAGGTTAAGCAGTGAACTAAATCAGTCTAATTTTAACAAAGATTAACTGAACTAAATTAACTAATTATTCAATGATTCAATCCAAAACAAGAAAATAGTATAATACAGCACAGGAGCAGAGCTAATCAATGATTTAAATTTCAATCTGAGTAGCACTAACAGAATCCAAGAAAAAATCAATGTTCTAGCAGAATCTCAAAAAAATCATTGAATCAATGTTCTGAGCAAAGATAAAAAATCAGAACGAAAATTTTTAAAAAAATGAAGCCATTGCCTTCGTGAGCTCGAGGAAGACGCACCAATTGTTGAATGAGGAAGAAGCGTGGAGCCGCAGACGACCGGACGAAGACACGATGGTGTCTGAGCGCAACGGCGGCGTTGAGTGAGACCCTTGCGGCAGTGGGGGAGTAACCTAGGGTTTGTGTTTTGGGGGTGGGGCGCTGTATACCTGTATCTGAATGAGGAGGAGGAGGAGGAGAAGTGAGGAACCTGCGCGACAGAGGCTTCCACATTCGCACGGTGGCTGCGCGATGGAAGGTTGCGATGGCTGCGGCGCGATGGAGGGGAAGTGAGGGAGCATGCGGTGGCTGTTCGAAGTTCCGACGGCGGCGGTAGCAGGCGGTGGCTGGACGGACGACCAGGAGCTCGAAGAGAGGAGCCCTGGACTGAGTGTGAAAGAGGCAGTGAGGCACTGAGGAGGCAGATGCGCGTTCTGGATCTGGACGATGGAGTTTGGGTAGGGTTAGTCAGTGTGCAGCACAATGAAACGACAGCCATTAGTTCCTTTTTCAAAAAACCGGCCGGGTTACGATTCGGTTCGACCGATCGGTTCCCGGCCGGTTTGACGGTTTAATTGCGGTTTTTGAAATTAGCGGTTTTAACATTTGTCCGAGTTGTTTTTTGTAGCGGTTCACAGTTTAACCGGTTCGATCGGCCAATCCGAACCGATTTTCAGAACATTGGTCTTGGTTAGATATGGTAGTATTTGGTTAGTGGGCGTATTCTGTTTGATTATTGATATACACAATTTTAAAGGATATGTTGGTACACAGATTAACACAAATTATATGTATTTTTAGTATACTTCTAATAAGTTGAGACACAAAAATTAATATAGAGACACTGATTATTTTGACAATTTTATTCTTGTTTTATTTCTATATTTTTATTTTTGTCCTCTCCTCTCATCCATTTTCAGATCTTTTCATCTCTTTTTTCCTCTCTTCTCCTCTCTATTTCAACTTCCGTCTCTTCTCTCTTCATGGGCAACCAAGCAGAATCTCTTTCCCCTCTCTTCTCCTCGCCATTTCAACTTCTACTTCTTCTCTCTTCATGACCAACCAACCTCCTCTACTGAAGTGCCTCTGCCACTGTCACCGTCTCCCTTCCTCCTCATACTCTCTAGATTGCGTCCCTGTCTTCTTCCTTCTTCCAAATCTCCAGATATGTGACTTGTGTCTCTGTCATGTCGCAGTCGAGGCTCTATCATCAATCCATTGTGTCTTTATCTTTATCTCTGTTCATCCTTCTATTTGTCCCTTTTTGGATTTTTTTCCTAAAATAAAGTTCTATTTTTTCTTTGTTTTTTTATTATTAATTTGTGCTATTTTTAGAAAAAAAAAGTATAATATGAATGCTATGGATAGTTTCTTTCCGTTGGCTTCTACACCGTTGAAATATCTCATCCTCCAATTCATTTTTTAATTTCTCAGCTGCAAAACTACGATATTCCATTTGTTCATCGTCGCTTCAACAACTTAAAATTGACACAAGAAATTCAAAATGGAAATCATGTCAATTAATTACTTGCTATTTAATTAGAAAGATATGTATTAAATTTGTTGTTGAAATTACTAGAATTTTTTTATTTGGATAATTTTTTGTTATGAATAGAAATGGAAAAAAAAGAATCAGTGTAGCGGTTGATGAAAAAATATAGATAGTGGTGATGGTGGTAAAGGTAGATGATGAGAGTATTATTGACTTTTTAAAATTTTATGTGTTTTATGTATGTTCTTTATCAAACATAAAACATGTATACATGTATTTTGTGTCTATGTCTATATAGTCTATGTCTTTGTGTCCATGTCTCATGCTACACACTAAACAAACGGAGCCTATGATATGGCTACTGTTAGTGTGGAAGATACGCGTGAGTTGCGTCGTAATTCCAGCCATGCAGAAGTCATTGATTTTTAGCCTGAAGATGGTACACCTATCACCATGCAATGTGAGCCAAGCTCCACGCAAGCCCAAGTCAATGGTTCTTCTTCAAAGATGGCCCAAAAAAAAGATTATGAGGCTAGGGGAGGGTAAAAATTTGCAGGGGATGAAAAAGAATGCTCCAGTTAGAATTTGACCTATTTTACCAAAAAAGGCTTCAAGGCCAAACAAAAATTGTAAGAGAAAATCCCCCAAATTGTGGAATCCATGGCCGAGCCCCTTCTAAAGAAATCCTCTTCGTCGAGGAACCCGCACACTGCTGTAATTGAGTTGGCGATACTGAGAGTATGAGAGAGATAGAGCGCCAGCAACGAGAGGGATTTGAGAAGGCTAAGGAGTTGGATAGCCTTCTCGATACCCATGTTGTTGTGAACTCTTTTTGAATCAACTTCCTCCTTCCTCTTCAATGGTGGCGACATCAAAAGGGAAGATGATAAAAGAAGACCCGCCAGATAAGAATAAGTCTTTTATGTTAAAGGAGGAGCCATCTTCGAATGAGAGAATAGAGCATGTCTTTGTAGCTGCATCCTCGTCAGTGGATCAGGGTGATGTTGGACCATCTGCTTAAGAGGTATTTGATCTTTACAATCTCCTTTGATGCGGTTGTTATTACGAATATTATTGTGTAGAACTGCCGTCTGGGTTGTAGGGGTTTTGCCAATCTCATTAGAAATCTTAGTAGAGATTATGATGTTTAGTTTGTGATCCTTCTTGAAACACATATTAGTAGTGAACGTGGTAAGAAGATTAGAGACAGAATAGGGATTGATAGTTGTTGTGTTGAGGAAGTTAGAGACCAGTCAGAGGACATTTGGTGCATGTGGAACGCTGATTTCTGGAAGTGTCATTTTGAAAACTTTTCAACTGAGTCATTTAAAGGTGGAAGGTAAAAAATCCATCGTTTTGACTTCTTACAACCATTTATGGTAGCCCTAATTGGCTTTACTGCAAAACTCTCTAAGATAATTTGTAGGATTTGAACAATTATGTTAATTTACCCTAGTGTACGATTGGTGATTTTAACACCATTCTTCACGATCATGAGAGGAGAGGGGGTCTTGGGAATGGTCAGTATGCTGCGTGTCTGGATTTTCCATCTTGTGTTCAGGATTGCAGTCTTATTGATCTAAGCTATTCTGGCTCCCTGTTTACTTAGAAGAGAGGTACTTTAATGGAACGGTTGGATAGAGTTGTTGGTAACATCGATTGGCAGATCAAGTTTCCCGAAGCCTGCATCAAGCACTTACCTCCTTTGGAATCTGACCATACTTCTTTGTGCTTACAGCTTGATCTGGGCCTAATAGAAGACGTTGACCTTTCAGGTTTCTGGCTTCTTGGTTCCTACATCCTGATTTCAAACGTATGGCTGCCAGCAATTGGAATTACACGAGTTCTTTGATGGATTATATCAATAATTTTCAAAATTCTCTGAAAGATTAGAATGCCAATGTTTTTAAAGGATATTCGTAAGAGAAAGTCTAAGATTCTGTGAAGATAGCAAGGTATTTCGAATAGTCTTAATGTAGGGAGCAACAACTTTTTGGAGAATCTTCAGAAAGATTTATAGGCTGAATATGAAGAATTATGGGATAGGAAGAGCTTTTATGGTTTCAAAAATCTAGGTGTAAGTGCCTCGAGTTTAGTGACCGAAATACAAAGTTCTTTCACGGAGCAATGATGGCTAGAAGAAGAAGGGATATAATCATATCTCTTTAAGATAATGAGGGTAATTGGGTAACGGATATAGGGAGATGCTTGAGTCTATGGCTAACTCCTTTTATTCTAACCTATATACAGATGACTTACCGTACTCTCCTTTCATTCTTCAAGGTGCTTTTCCCGTATTAAGCAACGAAGATCAAGAATATATTGGTAGAATAATGCTGCCGATGGAAATAAAAGAAGCCTTGTTCAGTATGGGGTCTGAAGGCGCTGGGTAATGATGGGTTTCAAGCTACTTTCTACCAAAGTAACTCGGAAATGGTGGGTAATGACCTTTGCGACCTTGTAGAGAAAGTGTTTCATAATCCTCAGGTGGTTGAGAAGATTAATGAGATGCTTATTACTCTCATCCTGAAAGTTGAGCCTGTCTCTAATTTGAGCCAGATGAAACCGATCAGCCTCTGTAACATCTCCTACAAAGTCATAACCAAGCTTCTTTCCAGAAGAATTTCTAGAGTTATGGAGCATTTAGTGAAGCCAACTCAATCGAGTTTTGTTCCTGGAAGGCAGACTTCGGATAACGTCATCATCACTCAGGAGGTTATCCACTCTATAAGATAGAAAAAAGGGTTGAAAGGATGGATGGCTATCAAGATCGACTTGGAGAAGGCTTATGACAGGATTAAATGGAGCTTTATAGAAGATAATG
The DNA here is from genome assembly GCF_059453495.1 of Arachis ipaensis. NCBI lineage: Eukaryota > Viridiplantae > Streptophyta > Magnoliopsida > Fabales > Fabaceae > Arachis > Arachis ipaensis. Next base: position 17,086,443 of record NC_142442.1, read on the forward strand.
TCCAAGACATTAGGTTTCCTCAGCATATCATCGTGCTGGTTTGCACATTCATCTCTACTACTAAGTTCAGAGTTCTTTGGAATAGCAAGGATTTACAAAGTTTTAATCCCTCAAGGGGTATCCGGCAAGGATTTACCCTATATTTTCGTTTTGTGCATGGAGTGGCTCTCTTAGTTTATAAGCATGGTCGTGGACCTGCACTTCTCGAAACCAATCTGTCTTAGCTGGGATAGACTTAAATTTTCTCATCTATGCTTTGTGGATGATCTTATCTTTTTTGCGGAAAAAAGCATGGAGCAAGCGAATGTGATCAAGAAAGTTTTGGAGGCCTTCTGTACTAGTTCTGGTCAGAAAATCAATAATGTGAAGACCCACATCTACTTCTCGAACAATGTGGGGAACAATGTCCGAAAGGAGATTAGTGAAGCGCTTTAGTTTACAAGAACTAATGATCTGGAAAAATATCTAGGGATTCTTCTTTTTCATTCTAAAGTGAACAAGGGCTCTTATAATGGTATTATTAGCAAGATGAGCACCAAACAAAACAATTGGAAGGCAAACACGCTATCCTTGGCAGAAAGATCAACCCTGGTAAAATTTGTTCTTACTTCCATTCCAGCTTATACTATGCAAACTACTATTCTTCCTGTTGCTACTTGTAATGCTATTGATTCTAACTGCAAGAATTTTCTCTGGAGAAACACCGAGCATAGCAAGTGGACCCATTTTGTGAGCTGGCAGAGGCTAAAAAACCCCAAGATTTTTGGAGGGCTTGGAATTCATTATGCTAGAGAGTTAAACCAAGATTTTATGATGAAAATGGGCTGGAGTTTAGTAGAGAAAAATAATAGTTTATGGGTCAAAGTTCTCATCAAAATACAGGTGTGGGAATGATATTATCCCCGATGTTAGGAAAAGGAATAAAGACTCCAACCTTTGGAAAGGTGTTTGTCTAGCTTGGAAGGATGTAGATTACAATACCATTTGGAGAATTAGCAATGGTTCCAAATTTAATTTTTGGGATCATAACTGGATTCTTAAGTTGGGTCGTATGAGCAATCATGTCACTCAGGTAAATATGTCTAGTGGGTATAACGCCTTTCCTAATGATTTTCTTTCGGTTTTAGGTTCGTGGAATGAAAGGAAATTGAGGGAGTGCTTGCTTGATAGTATTGTGAAAAGAATCATGGCTATGGTGCTTCCTTCACTGTGGAAAAAAGATGATCAGATTGCTTGGAGCTTGTCAAGTGATGGATCCTTCAACCCTAAATCTGCTTGTTTATCTCTATGCAACGACATTCCCCTACTAATCCGATTTTCAAAACTATTTGGAATTAGAGAGGTCCAGAACGGGTGAGATATTTTCTGTGGCTTGTTGCCAATGAAGCTATTCTCACTAATAACACAAGAAGAAGAAAACATATGATCATTGACCCTATGTGCCCCAGATGCAATGTCAAAGTTGAGACTACTATACATGTCTTGCGGGATCGTATTTTCACAAAACAGGTTTGGAGGAAACTCGTTCACCAGAATATCTCCCAATCCTTCTATGATGTGAATAGTCATGAGTGGCTGTTTTTTAATATTGAAAAAAAAAGGATTGGTTAAATATTTTTGGGGTGGCTGTTTCTACTCTCTGGTATTTAAGGAATATGTTAATTTTTCAAGAGAACATAAGTCTTGTGAGCCTGTGATTCTTAGCATTCAGGCACGAACAAGGGAGAATCAATTACTTCTTCCTAAGGTGAAAGGTCTTAAAAATCCTATTTCCAACAATGAGAATATGATTTGCTGGAGAGCTCCTCAAGAACCATTCATCAAAATTAATGTGGATGGGTCCTTTTTATGCTCACAATAACAATGCGGCATGTGGTGGGATTTTCAGAGATTCCCTGGGTAGATTCTTGAAGGGCTTTTCTTGCAATATTGGCAGCTGCTCGATTATGCATGCCGAATTATAGGGTATTTATCAAGGGATTGCAAATTGCGATGGCTAATGATATGAAGAATATCATTGTAGAATCGGACTCCAAGATGGCAATCAACATGGTTAAGGGAGGGTGCCATGGCCTCCATCCATGCTTCCCTCTGGTCTAGGATATTCACATTCTCTCGCGGCGACTCGAAGAAGTTAGATGGTGCCACAACCTGCGGGAAGCAAACATCGTAGCGGATCATCTTGCAAAAAACGGCCAAGATTTGCCTTTGGGATTACATATCTTTGATGCCCCTCCTCCTGATACGTGTGATGCCATTTCTCTAGATAGTTTTGGTATTTTTCAGGCTGAGAGGCTCCTGTTAAAACTTGTTAGCTTGGTTTTTCTTTTCTTTTCGGTTGGGGTCCTTGACTCCCTTCTTTTCACAAAAAAATATAAGTATTGATGTGATGAATTGTGAATGTCTTTAAGACATCTTTAACACCATAATCATAGTCTATAAAACAAAGTCTTAAAATACAACTTCCAATCTAAAAAAAAAAGCATAAAATAAAATCTTTAACATCAAATATTTTTCCTTTGCCAAAGTATAACTTCCAAAAAATAACTCCATGTTCTCTATTAAAACAACACAATACATAAATATGTTAACATACATTATAAATAAGAATACCCTATGTTAAATAAAAATTTGGCATAAAAGAAATTACCTAAACTCATAAATTTTCCATATCCATCTCATAGTCCCAATGACTTAGAATTTTCTACCCTAATTTATTTATATTATATCAATCAACAATTCACAAGAGTTAAATTTGACGTGAAATTGCACTTTAATAACAGATAAAAACTTGAATTATTAATACTTTCATCCGAAGAGTATATCCAATGCTGAATACAAATTAATGCCTCAACAAGTTCATAATGCAATTTATTGTGATGTGGATTTATAATTTGACCACCAGTACTAAAAGCGGACTCTAAGACATCGGTAGAAATTGAAATGGCAAAAAAATCTCTTGCAAATTTTTGTAAAGTTGGATATTTCACTCCAATATTTTTTCAGTAGCCTAAAATATTTCACTCCAATATTTTTCAGTAGCCAAATTTATTTTATCTACTATAACAGTCTCTTCCAAATAGAAATTCAATTTAATTTTTGTAGCACAGTTTTCAGATATATCTTTTACAAATTACCAGTAGATAGAACTAAATTTTGCTTTCTTTTACCCTTCATCATCTCCAGCATTCAAAATAGAAGCTGAACCATCAACATTATTTTGAGCTCTTTTTCTAACCCTAGTCTTTTGTTAATATTCGGATACTAATTCTTCCATTATTTTCTTGACCTTCCTCAATTCATTTTCATTTTGAAATCCATATATTTTAGGAAAAAAAACTTGAACAGTTTCATCTTATATCTAGGGTCTAAAATAGCTCCCACAGTCATGATTTCATTATTTTGATCCCAATATTTTTGAAACTTACTAATTATATTTGTTGCCATTCTATGAATCATGTCATTAGGACTATACATCCACTCATTCAATGTCAATATCATTTAATACACCTTGAAACAAATATAAATTTATGGTTGGATATAAAGTGCTAAAGAACAATTCAGTCACACTATAAAAGACTTTCAATTTTTCAACAAGTTCAGTTGTCATTTCCTATTCATCATCAGATATTACACATTTATCTAGAGATTCATGTTGTTTTAAATGCTAAAAAATTTCTCTATATGGCAATGCAGAATCAAGCATTAGATAAGTTGAATTCCATCTAGTTCTACAATCAAGTGTAAGCTTTCTCCTATAACTAATATTCAATTGCTTATAAGTCTCTTTAAATTTTTCTTCCCTCTTCTGTGTTGCAACAAAAAAGAAACACTTTCTAATTTTTTTTAAATGGAAACATATATTGCATTCATGCTATCCTTCACAATCAAATTAAAAATATGAGCACAACAATGCATGTGAAAAAATTCCCCTCTCTTAACAAAGTTAGATGGTGAAATTTTATCAGGTATGAGACCAATTATGGAATCATTTGTAATACAATTATCAATCGTTAAAGTTGACAATTTTCTATCTATATTCCAATCATAGAAAAAATTCACCAAAATATCACTAAGAACCTCAGTAGTATGGGGCACAGGCACGTATGCAAACCTAAAGTAATGTAAATATAAGAAACAATCATGACATTGCAACTCAAATATACAAAGATACTAAAAGCAGTTAAGCACAAATAAATCAAAATAATACCTCACAAGCCAACTCTACAAGTTCCAATAATCATCAATAAAGTGACTTGTAATTAACATATAACCTTTGTTTTGAGAGTCAGCACTCCATAGTCCACATATCAGTAGTTATAACAATGCAGTTCGAATTGTTTTCCAACAATTTCATATATAACATTAGACTTTTTAGCTTCATACATCTTCGTGATATCACTTTTCAATGTATTTCTTATATAAAATTTGAATAAAAGTTGAGTTTCAGCCATAAACTCGTAAAAACTCTTTTGCTCAACAAATGTTACAGGGTGATTATTCCTAATAACCCATCCTATAAGTGCTTATCGTGATGCCTCTTGAGTAAATGTGAAGTTTTCAATCAAAAGTGAATCCATTGGCTTTTCCGTTCCCGTTGAACCTAATTATTGTTGCACTGTTTTTAATATTGATTGCTTTGTCCCCTTGACAATACAAATTGAACAAATTCTAATGTGATCATGCAAATGCTTAGTTCCTTGCTTCGTGTCACCTCCAAGCTGTCGTTCGCAATATTTACATATTGCCTTCCACTTTTCATCTATTTGCTCCCTCCTAAAATGCTACCAAGTATCGGAAGTTAATCCTTTTTTAATAGGGTTGCTTTGCACGCTTTGATTGACTTGTTGTCATTCTTCTTGTATTTTTTCTTGTCCTCCTTCTTGTGTTTCTTCAACATTTACTTCAATTACTTGACCCTTGTCACCTTATGTTGGTTCTGAATAATCATTGTTTTTCATATGAGTGGAGTTGTAACTATCCATCCTATACAAAAACAAAAACAATAAGTGAAATCCAAGCTAAGGCATAATTATTGCATAAATAATATTCTACATATAACACCTACAACAAATTGTTCGACTTACAATGGATAACACATACAGATCAATCTGCATACCTGCATAGTTCAACCTACAATGGCTAACACCTATACAAATCAGATTAATCTTGGATAAACCCTAAAAATAGTTCAACCTACGATGGATAACACCTACACCAAATCAGAGAAACTGATAACACTACACCAAATTAGATTAATCTTGGATAAATTCTAAAAATAGTTCAAACTACAATGGATAATACCTACACCAAATCAGATTAATCTTGGATAAACCCTAAGTGCAAGAGATTATGGAAAGGAAAAGAGTATCAAACTTGAAGTCAAGTGAAAGTGGAGGAGGAGGAGGAGGACAGACAACTGGCGACTGCGATGAGGAGATGTAACGGTAACTTCTTTCGACGAGTTGGGGGATGCAACGAAGACTTATTTTGACGAGTGGCGAGGTAAAGAAACGACCCAGTGCAGGAGAGAGAACGGCTCAAGGAGAGAGAATAGCATGGGAAGAAAGAACATAGCGTGCTCAGTGATGGTGCGGTGAGGACGACGGTGATGCGTGAGCATCTTATACCCTTTTTCTTATCATTTCTAATTATTTTTAGTTAGATTTTATTTAGTTTTACTTGATTTCAGTTTAAAAATCCTCTTTGGATACCACTTTGAGTTGTTTTAGTATTTTTATAATTTCAGGTGAAATTCAGAGCAATTTGGTAGAGTTTGGAGCTAAAACAGAAAAGTTGGCATATGCGTTTAGCGCCAGCAGCATGCACGATGTTACTCCCTCTAGGGCGCTAAACGCCCAATATGGCGTTTAGCACCAGCAAGCTTGGTTCGAATGTGAAAGGCCCACTCTTGGAGCATCTCTAGTGGATTTAGCATTTATTATTAATTATATTTTTATTGTCCTTTTGTAATTTTTATTTACAAACAATATCTTTTAGTTTTAGGATTTATTATTTTATTTTATTTTATTTTCCGAATCAAATTAGGTTAGATATAAAAGCGAAAAGATTCACCCTTGAGAGAGGATTCGGATCTTCGCTCTTCCGTACTTTTTAGAACCCTAGTTTTTCTCTGTAAGTCATGAGCCACTAAACCTCTTTGGTTAAGGTTAGGAGCCCTGTTTATTTCTATGGATTAAGACTATTGCTTTTCTATTTTAATTAATGTATTGATTCAGTTTCAAGGATTATTTTCATTCTTAATCTTATGAATCTGGGTGGAATAAAAGTATGACCCTTATTCTACATGTGTTCTTGTGATTCTTGATAGAGCTATCTCGCTTGAACAACAGCTTGAAAACAAATTCTTTCTAAATTGCTAATTACATGAACTAATTGGGATATGTGACATATAATCATGTTAGCTTTGGGAAATTATGATTTTTGTGGCTATAAACTAGTGTTGAATTTAACCCTCTAATCGAAATTAAGTGACCATGACAGTGGCGGTTAATGAAGGTTAGAGGAGACTAAATCACTAAGACATTAGGATTTAGTCATTTACAGTTTGCCATGAAATTAATCTTGCATGATTAAAATGGTTAGTAAGAAAACTTAATCTGAAAAATTAAACATCTCTGAAGCCTTAACTGTTTTCTGTCGCTGTTTTTACACCAAACCTGTTATTTGCTTTCTTTACTCTCTTATTTACTGTTTGATGTAAATTTCAACCACCAAAACCCTTTTTGTTAGCCTAACTAAGCCAATTGGATAACCATTGTTGCTCAGTCCGACAATTTTCGTGGGATTGACCTTCACTCATCTGAGATATTACTTGGATGACCCGGTGCACTTGCCGGTTAAGTTGTGGATAATCCTAAATTTCGCACCAGATGACATGGTGAGAAGGGAGAGTGACGAGGGAGTGGGTGGCTAGTTGCAGAGAGGATGGAGAGAACAGTGAAGGGATAGTGGCAAGGGCTAAGGGGTGAGGCGCGACACTAGTGAGTGAGAAAGGATATTATGGTTTCTCACTTTCTCTCTATATATATGAGATGTGAAATTACTAAAAAACCAAAACAAGAAATAAATTATTTGGGGTAATTAAGTCATTTTTGAATTCAGAGATTGGCGAGGATGGGGCGGGAATCTCCGCTCGGGTCTCCGCTTCTACCTCAAGAAAATTTTGTCCATCGTCCCTATCCCCGCGAAAAAAAATTTTCACAATCGTGGCCCATTCAAGGCAGTCTCTATGGGAATTTTCACGTCTCGAAAGTATTTGTCATCCCTGAGTGCAACCATAAGCACATATTTATAAAATAAAAAATAAAATACTCTCTTTAATGAATATTTTACTTTTTCCTAAAAAGGGTAACAGAATAATGATTGCAAGCAAGCAAGCAAATAGCATCAAACACAACTTAGAAAAAAAAGAAACACGAAAGCAAGTAATGAGAGAGCAAAAAAGGAGCATGATTGTAGGAAGCAAAAGCCATAAAACGAAAAGAGAGTACACCAGAGAAGAAAGACCTGGTGGATTGAAGGATACATTGAACTTGTGTAAACAAGGCACTCAAGAAGGTCATAGACATTGGTTGTGGTGGGCCCATTATTGTACAACTTTGAGATCGAAAAAAAATGATGATGTGTATGGTCATCTTCCTCCATCATAATCAATTGGATGAGGAAATCACGAGAAGAATAGGAGATTCGAACAATGATAGACTTGAGGGTGGTGACTGGGGAGGAGACAGAGGGGAGAGGGGAATCAAATGTTGCGTTTTGGGTATTCTCCAAAACGACTCGGTTTTAAAACCTAAGCCTAGGGATAAATTTGTCTTGTTTGCACACATGGACAACTGACTGCCACATGTCCTACTCTATATCTCCATGTCAGCATTTTTTATTTGTCATTGACGGAAAAACAAAGTCAGGGACTAATTTGTCTGCCATAGTTAAATTTGAAAGAGTTTTTTGTGTATTTCAAAAGTTGAGGGACTAAAGTGTCCAATCTTAAAAATTTCAAGAACTAATTTGAATAATTACTAAAAAAATTTCAATATAAAAAATAAAGTTTTCAACAAAAAATAAAAAATAAAAAAGATTTAACTAATTTGCAACATAAAGACATATTTTTTAAATATAATAATAAATTTTTTTTAATATTTTGATATATTCAATGCATTGACAACTTAAAAAAAATATTTTTTACAGTAATTTTATAAAATATTTTTTTAGGTTTAATTATTTTATTGGTCCCTATAGTTTCACGAAATTTTTAATTAGGTCACTGTACTTTTTTTTTTCTTTTAATTGAGTCTTTGTACCAAAATTGTTTTTAGTTAGGTCTCTATATTTTTTTCCTTTTATTTGGGTCATTGTACCAATTTTTTTTTTAGTTGAGTCCTTATAAAATTAAGCCAATTATTGCTAAGAAGGACCTAATTAAAAAAAATTAGCATAAAGATCCAATATAATTAAAATTTTTTTTAATAATATTCTTAACCAATACCCTCAAGTAATAAGTTAGCATTTGTTTCGGGGTCACACACGTCAAAAGGCACACGATTAAGAAAGGTTAAACAATGTCAGCACCTAGTAGTTATTACCACACAGAATGTGTTTTAACTTTTAAAGCACAATGATAAGAGATAAGAAAGATGGCCGTGCCAAACAAGAAAGTGAGAAAGTGACTTTACATTTTGCATTTGCAATGCCAAAGTCACATGTTTGTGATTGTTGGTCAATACTGTCACTATGAAATCCATAAAGTATAGAAAACTTTCCAAGAAGGTTCACTTCACTTGAAGCCCCAATCAGAGACATGTAGGTCCGTTATTCCAATATTAGTTTGGAAGTAATAACAAATACTAATAATTCAAACAAAAAAGTAAAGCAAAACATTTTATCTAGGTGCTCATTATTTTTTAACAAAGTGGTACTCAGAGTTTTAATTGTTTATTTTTGTGCGATTAAATGGACAAAAATATTTAAGGGTCAAATATAGTCAAATTAAAAAAAATTACTTGAATTGAAAAACCTTTATAAAAGATATGCTATACAACAACGACTTGTATGATCTTATACAAGGGAATAAATCTAAAGGTACCAAATCTGATACTTAATGGAAGAAGTTAAATCGAAAGGTAGTTGCTTTAATTAGGCAATGACTTGATTTTAGCGTGTATCCACATGTTGATAAAAAAACAAAGACAAAAAAACTGCTACTATCGTTTATAAATATCTTATTACCTATGATGAAAATTATGTTAATTTTGTCTGTGATGGTTCTACTTGGATTATGGACTTTGGTACTTCATATCATGCCACTCCGTGGTGTGAATTTTTCACTTCTTATACTGTTGAAAATTTTTGCAAGATCAAATTGAAAAATAAAGGGGTGTGTGATACCATTGGCATGGGTGATGTGTGGCTTGAAACCAACATGGAATGCAAGTTGCAGTTGAAGAATGTTAGGCATGCACCAGATATGCAGTTCAATCTGATTTCAGTGAAAGCACTGAATCAAGAAGGATATTTGCACTTCTTTTAGTAGTGGAAAATACAAGATTACCAAAAGAGTTGCTAAAGAAGACAATAGTCTCACTACTCTCTACCAGTTGCAAGTAAATTTATGCAAATAAGAGGTAAATATAGCTGATGATTCCTCTTCTAATTTGTGGCATATGCGTCTTGGTCACTTGAGCGAGAAAGGACTAAGCGTCTTACTCAAGAAGTACTCACTTCCCATGAAAGGTACAACTTTTAATACTTGTACTCATTGTTTTGTTGGAAAGCTTGCTAGAGTATCATTTCATAGTTCTGGACCTCATAGGAGATCACATGTTCTAGATTTAGTTCACACTGATGTTTTCACTATGGATGCTAAGACTCTAGGTGGTGCATCATGTTTTGTTACTTTTAGTGATAATTATTCTTGAAAAGTGTAGACTTTTGTTTTGAAATCTAAAAACCAGGTGTTCGATATCTTCAAGCACTTTCATGCAAGTGGTGAAAGAGAAACAGGAAAGAAATTGAAATGTGTTCGAACATATAATGGTGGTGAATATAAGAGTCCGTTTGAAGAGTATTGCAAAGGACATGGGATTAAACTTGAGAAGATAGTTCATAAGACTCCCCAACATAATGGAGTTACAGAGAGAATGAATCGCACTGTCAATGATATAATTCGGTGTATGCTCTCTCATGCAAAGTTGCCTAAATCCTTTTGGAGTGAATCGATGAGGACTACAGTAGATGTGATCAATCTTTTTCCTTTAGTTCCACTAAATGGTGATGTTCTAGAGAAAGTTTGGAGAGAGCAAGATGTCTCTTATAGTCACTTGCAAGTGTTCGGCTATAGAGATTTTGTTCACATTCTTAGAGATGAAAGGTCCAAAATTGATGAAAAGTCAAAGCAGTGTATCTTCATGGGTTATGGTCACGAAGACTTTGGTTATAGATTATGAAATCCGGTGAGCAAGAAAATAATTAGAAGTTGATATGTGATTTTTTTTTTTTAAGACCAAACTATTGAAGAACTTAAGAAGATAAATAAGCCAACAATAACTGTTGAACGTTCTGCTGATGATGAACCTGGTCCTTTCACTAGACCTCCTATTGATGGAGAAGATGTACAAGTTGATAATGATGGTGATGATTTTCATGATGAACCTACACCTCAATCTAAGGTGCCAGATGCAGAAGTTCCACCAGATGTTGAAGTTCTACCTGAATCACCAGTTGAAACTAAATTAAGAAGATCTACTAGAGAGTGTCATCCTTCTCAAAGATACTCTCCTCATGAGTATGTGATGAACACTAAGATTGGAAAGCTAGAGAGCTACCAGGAAGCTATGTCTGATGAGCATAAGAAAGATTGGTTGAAGGCCATGCAAGAAGAAATAAAATCCTTGCATGAGAATCATACATTTGAATTGGTGAAGTTGTCGAGTGGTAAGAGAGCATTCAAAGAATAAATGGGTATTCAAATTAAAAGTAGATGAAAATATCTCACGACCAAGGTACAAAACTCGGTTGGTTGTTAAAGGTTTTAAGTAGAAGAAAGGTATTGATTTTGAAGAGATTTTCTCTCCAGTTGTGAAGATGTCTTCTATTCGAATTGTGCTTGGATTGACAACTATCTTGAATTTAGAGGTTAAGCAGCTTGATGTGAAAACTGCATTTCTTCATGATGACATAGATAAAGAAATTTATATGGAACAACCAGAGATTTTCGAGATTAAAGGAAAGGAGCATCTTGTCTGCAAGTTGAAGAAAAACTTATATGGGTTGAAGCAAGCGCCAAGGTAGTGGTACACGAAATTTGATTCTTTCATGGAAGGTCGTGGGTATAGTAAGACTTTTTCTGATCATTGTGTGTATGTTAAAAAATTCTCTGATAGTGATTTTATAATTCTCTTACTTTATGTTGATGACATATTGATTATTGATCATGATACTAAAAAGATTGAAATTTTTAAGAAAGACTTGAACAAATCCTTTGCTATGAAGGATTTGGGTCCTGCAAAGAAAATCCTTGGTATAAGTATCACTTGTGACATGAAGAATGAAAAATGTGATTGTTGTAGCAGAAGTATATTGAGAATATTTTAGAAAGGTTTAGCATGAGTAATTCCAGATCTATTAGTACTCCACTTGCTTGTTATTTCAAGCTAAGTTCGCAACAATGTCCTACAAGTGAGAAAGACAAAGAAAAAATGAAGAAGATTCTATATACATTTGCAGTTAGTAGTTTGATGTATGCTACAGTCTGTACTAGGCCAGATATTACTCATGTCGTTGGAGTTGTTAGTAAGTTTCTCTCTAATATTGGCAAGGAACACTAACAAGCAGTGAAGTGGGTTCTCAGATACCTTAATGGTACTTCCAGAGTTTATTTATGCTTTGGGAGTGGCCAACCTATGTTGGATGGTTATACAGATGCGGATATGGCTGGGGATGATCTTGATTCAAAGAAGTCTACTTCTGGTTATATGATGACTTTTGCAGGGCGAGCTGTGTCGTGGCAATATCGACTTCAGAAATGTGTTACTTTGTCTACTACAGAGACAGAAGAAACATTGTTGTTGTTGAAGTTTCTAAAGAACTCTTGTAGATGATGAATGATGAGCCTATATTTGATGAGATATTTTAACTTAATTTGAATGAATTTCATCACATAAACTCACTTATTCACCAAAATAGCATACTTTTGTGTTTGATCCCTAAATTGAACCTAAATGTGAAAACATGCGTTTTTGTACTTAAATTGAGCAATTTAATCCCACTTTTATTTCATTCGATGCCGTTATATGTTTGTTGAGTGATTTCAGGTCAAGGGGACAAGAATAGATATGCAAAAGTGGAAGGAAGCATGTACAAAGGGAGAAAGTATGAAGAAAACAAAGGAGAAGCACACAGCCATGTGTGCGTACACACAAGCAAGCGTGCGTACGCACAATAAGGAAATCAGCATGCGTGCGTGCGCACAACCACCTGTGCGTACGCACAGGATCCCAAGCAGAGCGAATCCAGAGCACCGCGAAGTGTGCGTGCGCACAACCATCTGTGCGTACGCACAAGTGGAAATTCAGCAAAGTGTGCATACGCACACATTTGTGCGTACGCACAGGTGCCAGCGCGTGCTCATTAAAAATGCACGTGCACTCACGTTTTGGGGCTCTTTTTGGCCCATTTCTGAAGGCTTGAGGCTGAATTCAAAGGCTATATCAAGGGGGCAACATCACATATGAAGGCATTAGGAGAATTAGCTTAGGGAGCCATCTTAGGATAGGAAAAACACATAGTAGGAGTAGGGGTAGTGTAGATTAGGAAATTCTCTCTTAGGGTTTTAATTAGGGTTTGTAGAATTCTATACTTCAAGTTTTGATTTGGGATTATAGCAATTTTATTGTAAGTATTTCTTTAATTCTCTTTTTTATTATACCACTTGTTCTACACTTGCTTTTATTTTCATCTCCTTTATCCATATTTACATAGTCTTGTAATTTTGGATTCCTATTTGTTTAATTTTATGTTTGATGGCTTTTATATGTTTGTTTGAGTTTCCTTTATTGATTTTGAGCATTTGTGGTTTATAGATTTCCTTAATTTACCAATTTTGTTATGTTTTATGTTTATGCCCTCTATGTGTTTGATGAAATACCAATCTTAGTTATGGGGTAATTTCCACCCATTGACTTGGGGAAAATGAATTTATGGATTATTAGAGCTATAATGTCCAATATTTAGAAATAATTCTTCGGTTGTTAATTATTCTTGTTCCCACTAACGCTAATTTGTTGCTAAGGTAATTAGCAAGCAAGCTAGGATCTGTGAATTAAGAACACTTATGCTCTTTTAACTTACTATCCGATGTGAGGGTTGACTTAGTGAGATTAATCCATCATAATTATCATAGTTGTGGTTATGGAAAGGAAGGGATCCCATAACTCATCCCAAGTCAAGGTTTCATTACGTTTTAAACCACTTTTTCATCAATTTTGAGTCTTACTTGTTTATATTAGATACATAGTTCTTTTATTCCTTCATTAGTTTATTAATTACAATTTTGCCTTGTTCTTTTATCTCTTTATTGTTTACTTCAAACATTGAAAACCCTTTTGATCTTCACAACCAATTTTATGCACTTATTGTCACTAGTTCCTAGGGAGAACGACTCGAGAGTCTAAATACTCTCGGTATATATATTTGCTTTGAATTGTGACAATCTTTAGAGTAATAATTTGACTATTGGCCAATTGTTGGTTCGAAGCTATACTTGCAACGAAGATCTATTTGGAGAAAATTCCAACCTACAATTTGGTCTTTGTCAAATTTTGGCGCCGTTGCCGGGGAGCTAATGTCATGAGTGCTATATTTTGGTTGTTGTAAATATGTCCATAGTATGAATAGATACTTTTTGGTTGCTTGTTTATTTTTGTTGGTAATTAGGATTTTGTTTATTTTGTTAATTGATGTCTTTAGTTGTTATTTTCAATTTTCTCTATGAGTTATCACCCTCTTGGTTTGGAGTTTGGTTGTGCTTATTTTGTAGGGCTTGATAACCTCAATTTTGGATTGCATCATGGGATTGGAGCATCAATTTTGGAAGGAGCTACCTGCTCTATATTACAATGAGCCATACCCTTTCCAATGTACATACCCAACCCAAGGATATGGTGGATTTTACAATGATTACATACCTTCACCACCATATGCCTATAACCCATACCCTCAACATAACCCTCAATCACTGCATTTTCAAACACCACACCAATACCAACAACCACATTCTTACATACCACTTTAAGATACCTACCAACATGAATCACCTTCTATATATACAACCTTCCTCCCAAACAATAAAACTCCTCTTTCATCACAATGTGAAACTTTCCCACCCTTGGCCCAAGAGCCACAAGACCTTCAACCCTTTCTCCAAGAGCAAGAAGGATTCCGAAGGACACAAGAGCAATTTGTGGAAACCATAAAATCGCTTAGTCCTCTTACGCTCATCCGATCAAGACACTTCTCTTGAAGAATGTGAAAGATCAACTAAAGAATGGAGTGAAGAGGAGAACGTAAAGCCTCAACGAAAGGAAGAGGAGCCAAGGCTTGAGTCACAAGAGGGGGAAGGTAGAACTAGTGAAACGGAAGAGGTAAATGGAGAATGGTGAGAGTTTGATCAAGAAGAGGATTGCATCATCAATGATTTTTTGTCCACTTGGTCAACCCCCTCAATGATCTTGAGGAGCCTTCCACTCTTGAGTTTGAGAGAGAAAGGGAAGAGCTAGAAAAGAATGGTGAGGAAGAGGTAAATACCCAAGAAGTGAAGCAATTGTGCAATAGTCCAAGAGAATGATTCCAATTCACGGGCAATTTTAATGGGTAACAATTTCCTCCATGAGCTTCATAGGCCCATACCAATATGCTCTCTTGGAAACGGACCACCAACTTAAGGTGCTTCTTGGAGTGTTAAATGATGAAAGATTGGGTGTTGGTTCCCAAAGGATTTCAAAGCATGAGTGGTGCAAGGGCCAATTAGGAAGATTCCAAGATCTCATTGGATGCTCAAAAGGTGCTTGGAGAGGTTGTTCATCCAAGGGTACAAGTAAAAGTCAACAAGAGGATGATGGAGAAACCAAAGTGTGGGATCCAGGCATACAACTCAACAACCGACAATTTTGGGTCCCAATTTATCGCTTAAGGTTGCTTAGGAGCTTAATGTACTTCGTTTGGGATCCCGGAGGATTCTTGAAGAGCAAGCATGGTTGGCAACTCAAGGATGGATGGAAGCACAAGCCTCCTTGATGTGAGCTCCAACCAAAAGTCTAACTTGAGGACTTAAAACCAAAGTGCTAGGTGGGAGACACCCCACCATGGTAATATCCTTTCAACCTTCTCTCTTTTAGCTTTTGTTTCATGAATAATTGGCTATGTTGCTTGCTTGGTTAGTTGAATTTTGATGTTTGTTAGATAATTTTAGTGAAATAATGTGTTTGTGGGAGTTTTATGATGTTTTGGGACTTGAAAACCTGTTTTGGATATCAAGTTTGATGCCTTAGAGGCAAAATTTTTGTTGCAGGAACAGAGACCTGTGCGTCTGCACAGCCTTGTGCGCACGCACAGTTCTCCTGTTTTCCCGTCCTTATGCGACCGCACAGTAATGTGCGCACGCACACTCCCAAACACCCCCTCTATTCGCAGCACGCGCACGGCCTGTGCGTCCGCACACCCAGCGTGCGAACGCACACTTCATCCTTTTACTTTAAAAAAAAAAGTGTTATGTGTGTGCGCACAGCTCTGTGCGTGCACAGCTCTGTACGCACACACAGATCTTGAGACCCTCTCTGCCAGCAACGCTCGCACGCCCTGTGCGTATGAACGCCCCCAAAAACTTGTTGGTGTGCGTACGCACACTCCCCTGTGCATACGCACGGGTCGCGGTCTGGGCAATAATGAGGAAGGGTGCCCTGTTGCGCCACTCCTCACCCCTTTCTTCTTTCCTTCTTTCTTCTTCTACCCCCTGATCCCACCCAGCCCCATTCTTCCAGCGACCACCGCCGCCGGAGCCACCACCACATTTCTCTCTCTCCCTATTTCTTCTCTTTTCTTCTTCTTTTCTTCTTCCTCTTATTTTATTTCTTCTCTCTTTCATCTCTTCTCCGGCGAAACTCCGTCGCCGTGGGCCTCGCAGTGGCTATCACAAGTGCCACTGTTGCCTATCCTATTCTTTTCTATCCTTCAACTTTCCAATTTTCTTGTTTTACTCTTCTTTGTTTTGATTACTTATTTGCTTAATTTTTATCTTCTTTATTTAGTTTTGATAATCTAGCTTGAGTTTTGCTTAATTGGTTGCTTGTTTGTTACATTGCAAGTGTTCAATTTTGACTTTTGGGTTGCTCATTCTTGAATTTTTTGGCTTGATTTGTTGAATATGTGCACTGCACTCCATGAATTTGACATAATGCCTAAATGAACTTTTTGTTTAATGCATGTGTTGTCGCGACCATATGTGTTAGACTATATCCTTGTTTGGCATTCTAATTAAGAATTGTGCACTTTTGAATGATTATGATGTTATTTTGAAATTGAAATTTCAATAATGTATTTGTTCATTATCTTGAGTTAGTAGCACCAAATTGATTTAGAAATTGACTTTTTGTCTCTTATATGGTGCAATTTTTAACAAGTACATATTGAATTTAGTGAATTGAATGGAGCTGCTTGTTCATCATGGTTTTTAAGTCAATATAATCACATCACAAGATATTTGCTCCTTGTTAATGCTTTGCATTTGTTTGAGTTGACTTTACTTGATTCTTATCAAGACTTGTCACTTTTTGTAGCAAGCACCTTCCCATGTGATTATTGCCTTATTCTTAAGGATGAATAGGTCATTTCTCTTCATCATTGCATTGGTTATTGTTGTTGTGCTATTTTATATCAATTTTTCTCTTTCACTTGCACAACTTCAATATCCCATAATTTCTACATTCAATTCACTCTTGTTGTAATTGCCTAAGTTTGCTCGTGTTTAATTGATCCTCATTCATTGCTTGCATCTTAGGCCAGTTAGTTGAGGAACTCATTCTTACTTTTTGATTGTGTGGATGCCATTTTAACTGACCGTTGTGTGTATTCTAATCGCGTGCATAATTGAAATACACACATGGCTCATCTTTTCATCATACCACACTACTATGCAAAATTCCTCAATCAGATGCTTATTTGCTTACTCCTTTACCTTTTTGTCCCACTTGCCCTATGATTCTTAATTATACTTTATCCATTCTTTTGAGGATGAGACATGGAGACAAGGAGCCGGGAGAGGAGAAGGACACTGAGGATGAAGATACCAAAAATACTTTGAACTTGGTGATTTCCACACAACCCAAGCCTCCGCATCCGCCAACCAAAGGTGGAGGAACTTAGAGACATTATTCCCGGATCGTGTTCGTGCACGGAGGACCGTGAAACGCTTAAGTGTGGGGGAGGATTCGTCATTTTGGGGCGTAAACTTTCTTTTCCGAATACTTTGCACTTTATTTTTTGTTTCTTTTTATTATGTTTCTTGCAGATATTTGAGTGCTTTTGACTGTTGCATTGCATTTTTTCTTTTGGTATATATATATATCTTAGTTTATTTCTAGTTATTGCATTTGGCATTTTTTGTTTTTGCATGATATATAGCTTATAGATAGAAGTTGTGATTGGATGATGTGAATAGTATAGCACCTAGTTCAATTTTGTCCTAATTATTCATGTTAATTTTTGGATGTTAAAAATTAGGAATAGAACTAGGGAAGTTTTTGAAATTGTATCCATCACATCATTCATACATATAGGAAATAATTTTGGTGAAGAACAATAAGAATTTTCCAAGAATTTTGTTTTTAGGGCATTCTATTGAATTGATTTGGAAAATTGTTTTTAAACTTGCTTGAATGAATTTTTATGGAACATAGAAGAGAGATAGAACAAAATACCTTGTGAGTTTTTGAGCCTTAATGAGTGGTTACATATTCTAACCACTAATTTTGTTCTTGTGTGATATGCTCCTTCTATGATTGTAATCTTGGTTTTGCTTGATTCTTTATTTCCAATGGTTGATGTTTTGAATTGCATTGAGCATGATTGATGCTGTCTTTGATAAAAGCTCACTTTACCCATATGGTCTACCATTGCATCTACCTTTGTTAACCCCTTTGAGCCTTATTTACCCCATTGTTTGTAATAACACCACATCACAACCTTAAGTAGAAAACCATAATTTACCTTGGATTGTATCCTTGATTGGTTTAGGTTGAGGAGTGTGTTAAATTTAAGTGTGGAGAAATTTTGGAAAATATTGATAGTGAATGAAAAATTTTGTTTTGGGTATTTCATTGAAAAATTTAGAAAAATGGGTGCACATTCATGTATCAAATTGCTTTAACTATGTGCATTTGTCATAGAAAAAAAAAGAAATAAAAAAGAAAAAAATGAAATGAAAATATAATAAGAGGGGACAAAGGTTGCCCCAAAGAAAAGAAAAGAAAATGAATAAGGAATGCATATGTGTTTTGAATAGAAACTAAGGCATGAATGTGTGTGGAAAGAAGTAATAGGTGGTTAGAATGCATTTTTGTGATTTGGTGGATATAGGTTGAGTTGGATACTTGAGCTAATCAAAAATTCAATCCTTTAGTCCACTTAGCCATATATTCATCTTACCCTTACCCCAATCCCATTACAACATTTTAAAGACCTCATGATATTTGCATACATGCATCAAATACTTGTTGATTGTTAGATGAAAAGCAAATCCTTGAAAGCATGATTAGAGGAGATTTGAGTGAATTGACCCTAAACACCGAGTGATGAGAGTGTATACACACCTAGTGAGGGTTCGATCACTCAATTCTATGTTTTCACCCTTCTTATCATGCATTCTTGCAAGTTGCTTCTTTTTTATGAGTTGAATCAATTCTTTAGATTTTGATTGCATTGAGCTACTTCGTTGTTTAGCCCTATATGCATATACTCTTACTTGGAAATTTGATTGTTTGTTTTCACCAAATCGATAGGAACTATAGATACATAGATATATATAGATGGTATATAGCATACTTGCATGCATATAGATAGTTGCATTTAATAAGTTGCTTACCCTTTTACCCTTCTCCTTTGATTGTGATTAGCATGAGGACATGCTACTGTTTAAGTGTGGGAAAATTGATGAGTCTATATTTGATGAGATATTTTAACTTGATTTGAATGAATTTCATCACATAAACTCACACTTATTCACCAAAATAGCATACTTTTGTGTTTGATCCCTAAATTGAACCTAAATGTGAAAACATGCGTTTTTGTACTTAAATTGAGCAATTTAATCCCACTTTTATTCCATTTGATACCGTTATATGTTTGTTGAGTGATTTCAGGTCAAGGGGGTAAGAATGAATATGCAAAAGTGGAAGGAAGCATGTATAAAGGGAGAAAGCATGAAGAAAACAAAGGAAAAGCACACAGCCATGTGCGTACGCACAAGCAAGCGTGCGTACACACAATAAGGAAATCAGCATGCGTGCGTGCGCACAACCACCTATGCATACGCACAGGATCCCAAGTAGAGCGAATCCAGAGCATCGCGAAGTGTGCGTGCGCACAACCCTCTGTGTGTACGCACAAGTGGAAATTCAGCGAAGTGTGCGTACGCACACATCTGTGCGTACGCACAGGTACCAGTGCGTGCCTTCATTAAAAATGCACGTGCACTCGTATTTTGGGACTCTTTTTGGCCCATTTCTAAAGGCTTGAGGCTGAATTCAAAGGCTATATCAAGGGGGCAACATCACATACGAAGGCATTAGGAGAATTAGCTTAGGGAGCCATCTTAGGATAGGAAAAACACATAGTAGGAGTAAGAGTAGTGTAGATTAGAAAATTCTCTCTTAGGATTTTAATTAGGTTTTGTAGAATTCTATACTTCAAGTTTTGATTTGGGATTATAGCAATTTTATTGTAAGTATTTCTTTAATTCTCTCTTTTATTATACCACTTGTTCTACCCTTGCTTTTATTTTCATCTCCTTTATCCATATTTACATAGTCTTGCAATTTTGGATTCCTAGTTGTTTAATTTGATGTTTGATGGCTTTTATATGTTTGTTTGAGTTGCCTTTATTGATTTTGAGTATTTGTGGTTCATAGTTTTCCTTAATTTACCAATTTTGCCATGTTTTATGTTTATACCCTCTATGTGTTTGATGAAATGCCAATCTTAGTTATGGGGTAATTTCCACCCCTTGGCTTGGGAAAAATGAGTTTATGGATTACTAGAGCTATAATGTCAAACATTTAGTGATAATTCTTAGGTTGTAATTGTTCTTGTTCCCACTAACGCTAATTTGTTGCTAAGGTAATTAGCAAGCAAGCTAGGATCTGTGGGTTAAGAACACTTATGCTCATTTAACTTACTCTCCGATGTGAGGGTTGACTTAGTGAGATTAATCCATCATAATTATCGTAGTTGTGGTTATGGCAAGGAAGGGATTCCATAACTCATCCCAAGTCAAGATTTTATTTATGTTTTAAACCACTTTTCCATCAATTTTGAGTCTTACTTGTTTATATTACATACATAGTTCTTTTATTCCTTCATTAGTTTATTAATTATAATTTTGCCTTGTTCTTTTATCTCTTTATTGTTTACTTCAAACATTGAAAACCCTTTTGATCTTCCCAACCAATTTTATGCACTTGTTGTCACTAGTTCCTAGGAATAACGACCCGGGAGTCTAAATACTCTCGGTATATATATTTGCTTTGAATTGTGACAATATTTAGAGTAATAATTTGACTATTGGCCAATTGTTGGTCCGGAGCTATACTTGCAACGAAGATCTATTTGGAAAAAATCCCAACCTACAATTTGGTCTTTGTCAATGAAATTTTTACAATAGTTAAGCATCAATTAAGAGAAGTTTGTGTTATTTTGTGATAGCTAAAGTGTTATCCATCTCAGCAAGAATCCGACGTTTCACTCTAGATCAAAGCACATAAAGGTGAGGTATCATTGGATATGTCAAACGCTTGAGATGAAGTCATATGCACTTGAAAAGATCCATACTGATGACAATGATTCAGATATGATGGCTAAAAATTTACCTACAGTGAAGTTTGATTCCTGCAAAGAGAAGGCATGCTTAGTAGAACAGCCTATTCCTACTTGAGTTGATAAAAGAGAAATTTGTTGTTGGGTTTCCAATTCAAGTGAGACCCACACTTTAAAATAAAAGAAAAAATAATAATAAAAGAAGTAGTGGCTTATAGCCACGAGTAATTAAAAAAAGTAGAGTGGTGGAGTCCTTCATTTGAAAAAGAAAAAGAAAGAGGGAGAGGGAGAAGAACTCGCCGAAAAGAGAAGAAATTGGGAAAAAAGGGCAGGTTCAATTTGATCTCATTAAATTGGTAAACTTGTTCTATTTCTTATAAAATTTTAGTTTGTTATTCTTGGTGTAGAGATGAACATTAAGGTATAACTTGTTAGCTGTATTGCCTTTTCTTTTGTCTGATTTGAGATACCCATTTTTGTAGAGTATTTATGTTGGTTCCGTCAGTTTTGATGATGTATTTTGTTGATTGTTGAGATGTCATAGTGCTTCTATAAAGATTAATTGTGTATTCATTATTTTGATAGTAGAAAATTTTACTAGACTAGATTTTATAGGTTTTTTATCCCTCCTTGGAGGGGGATTTTACAATAAAAATTCTGGTATTTAATTATTTAATTTCTGCTATTATATTTATTGTTTGGAGTATTTTTGAAGTTACCTATTTAATTACACAAATTGTAAAAAAATATTTTTTTGATACTTTTGTTGTTAGACAAATTCTTGTGTTAACCTTAATTTTTTTCAATAATTTTTAGTATAATTTTTAAATATATGTATATATAAATAAGATAGGTACTCTAATAAAGATTTTATAATTATTTTTATATAATTTTTTTTTAGACTTTTAAATAATAAATTATAAAATTAAATTTTAATACGTTATAAAAATATTTTTTTATTTAAAATATAATCAAATAAATAAATCATACCTTTATACAAAAATATCTTCATAAGAAGATTATTTTGAGGTCTTCATATTTGAGTAGCTCCTTATAAATTAATTATTTCACTAAACATAAAAATCTCTTACAATTTAATGTTATTCTCATATTAATGATAGAGTAACAAATTGGCAAGAGTGCGTGCCAAGCAAGGAAGAAAAGAATAAGAGTGGTCAACCACTCCAGTCAAAATTAGAAGCAAGCCGCCGTAAAGGAATCTAAGACCTATAAATAAATGTGCTAGGCTGTTACTCATTGGCACGAATCAGCTAATCAACAATCATGGCTTTGGAAGAACCCCTTCAGCTTCACTTTGTCATGTTTCCATTAATGGCGCAAGGCCACATGATCCCTATGATGGACATTGCAAAGCTATTGTTGCAGCACAAGAACGTTACCATCACAGTTGTGACAACACCAAGCAATGCATCACGCTTCACATCAACCTTTGCCCGTTACCATATGAGAGTGCTTGAACTTCCATTCCCATCCAAACAAGCTGGTTTGCCAGAAGGCCTGGAGAACATGGACATGCTACCTTCCACTTCCATGACCATGAAATTTTTGAACGCAACAAAGTTTTTCTGCGAACCCGTGGAGAAGCTTCTAGAAGATCTAACACCGCCACCAAGCTGCATCGTCTCTGATATGAACTTATCATACACTAGGCACATCTCTAGCAAGTTCAACGTTCCCAGGATCTCTTTCGGTGGCGTAAACAACTTCTTCCTCTTGTGTCAACACTGTATCCATGTCTACAATGTTAGCGAGAGGGAGCGCGAAACCGCTGAATCGGACTACTTTGTTTTGCCCGGTGTCCCTGACAGACTCCAATTTACCAAGGCGCAGATTCTGCTCAGCCTGGACGAAAGCTGGAAAGAGTATAACGACGAAATGATGGCGGCGGAGGCGGTTACTTACGGCGTAATCATGAATTCCTTTCAAGAGTTGGAGCCTGCGTATGCGAAGGAATACAGCAAGGTTAGAAACAACAAAGTCTGGTGTATTGGCCCTGTTTCACTAAGCAACAAGGATCAAGTGGATAAGGTGCAAAGAGGTATGGTTAGTTTAAAACAGAAATGTTTGTTAGTCAAAGAAAATTAGTAAGAAGAGTTGATAGTTAAGTATTGGTCAGATTTTAATAAAAGTGTTGACCCTTAGATTTTTTTAATTAGTAAAAAGTAATCATAATTTATTTTATTTAGTATTTATTAATTATTATGATAATTAACAAATATTAAATAAGACAAATTTTTATTATTTTTTTGGTTCTCTAATATTATCCGTTTAACTAATTTGTTTATTTTAAATTTTTAATTCTAGACTCTAAATTATATATCTAACAGGAAAAAGTGTTTCGATGGACGAGTGGCATCATTTGAAGTGGCTTGACTTGCAGAAACCGGAGAGTGTAATCTATGCATGCCTTGGAAGTGTAACCAGTTTGATTCCATTGCAGTTGATAGAGCTTGGTTTAGCCTTGGAAGCCTCGAGAAAACCCTTCATCTGGGTTATAAGGGAAGGAAGGCAGTTAGAAGCTTTGGAAAAATGGATGAAGGAAGATGGATTTGAAGAAAGATGTAAAGATCAAGGTGTTGTAATTCGAGGTTGGGCTCCTCAGCTGCTAATATTGTCACACCCTTCCATTGGAGGGTTCATAACACATTGTGGTTGGAACTCTACCTTAGAAGCCGTGTGTGCCGGTGTACCAATGCTTACGTGGCCGCAATTTGGAGACCAATTTTTCAATGAAAAGTTAATTGTTCAGATATTGAAAGTTGGAGTAAGGATTGGGGTGGAGTGTCCTGTTACGTGGGGGAAAGAAGAGGAAATTGGTGTGCTGATAAAGAAGGAAGATGTTCAAAATGCAATAGAGGAGTTTATGGATGAGAGTATTGAAAAGGAAGAAAGAAGAAAAAGGATAAGAGAGCTTGCTGAGATGGCTAAGAAAGCTGTAGAAAAAGGTGGGTCTTCTCACTCAAATGTGACCCTCCTTATCCAAGATATTATGCAAAAAACTAAGGGAGATATATGATATCGTTTGTAAGCATATCTTCCTATAAGAGGCAGCGACCTTAATTTCTCTAATGGCTTTTTCAAATTTGTTTAGGAGAGTCAATTTTATATTTTTGTTTCAACAACAGTGTTATATATCTGAGCTTATCATTGCTATTAAGTTTTAGTTTCATCAGTCAGATCGAATCTCTAATCTGTTATAATAAAAGACTGCATTGTCATAACTGAAAGGGTTTTATAATCACTTGTATTTTAGGAAACCAGCAGAAGAAGACCAAGAAAAATGAGAAAGTGTGAAATAATAGATAAAGACAGAAACATAAAAAAATAAAAGATAAAGAGACATACAAGACGTGTACCCATATATCACCAATGAAACAATTTGAGAGTCTCTATTCTTTTAATTTAGAGGACTGTAAATAGTGTTACAGATTGTCAGATTGTATGGCTAAAGCAGCTGCTCCTGTCGCGGACATTTACTCGAATTGAAGCCAACCATAGAGTGAGTTTCAACATCTAATAGATTTAGATATGACCTTAGCCAATTAATTTGGTTTTGTCTCTCTTTTTTTTTTTCTTTCTTTTCTATTTAGTCACAAAAAAATATATCACCAATGAAACGGAATATAATTTATGTTGCCATATATGACTTTAAAAGATTTTAAAAAATACTGTTTGTATACCAAATATTTTTTATATTTAATTATTATTAAATAATTATAAATTTAAATTATTTTTTATTTAATAAATAAAAAAAATTGTATATAATTATTAAAAAAATATTAGTTTAAATTAGTATTTATATAAAAAAATGTATCAAAAATAGAGCTACATAGAATATTAAAAAAAGACTAAAAATATTTATATAATTAAAATAAAATTAAAATAAAATTTTAAAAGCGACTAAACTAAAATTTACATATAATTTATATATCAAAAATTAAAGTTAAAGAGGGCATTCCCCCTTTCTCACTATGCGGCTTCGTCCCTCGGATGTATATCCAGCAAAATTGTATTATTTTTAAAGTCATAATCGAAATAATAGACAAAATTTAATAAAATAGAAGAGACTCTCTGACCCTGGAAAATGCATGTAAAGCTGCTACCGAACCTAGAGAGAAAATTGGATTCATATCTCTGTTTGTATGCATATAACCAAGTGCCAAGCTACACCCAATGGGAAAAAACAAATGCATAGAGACAGTATATATGCTGTAAAATTACGTAGACATTTTATGTAAACTAATAAAACAAAGAATCTAATCAAGCAAGAAAGGAACTGCAGAACAGAGATGAACACATATGCCAGAATCAATGTACCCAGACATCCGAGTTTTCTTTATTAAAATTAGCAAATTCAAAATTATTGTACTTATATGTTAATATTTTACCCTTTCATAAAATAAAAGTTTAGAAAACTGAAATATACATTCTAAATTTTTTTTACCTTGCTTTTTCTTTGAGGATAAAAACTGCAACATCTACTCCAGTTTTTTTAAATATACTTGTTTTATTTATAAAATAATTCATTTTTCAGAGTTATTCACATTATTTTTAAATCAAACTGCAAAATCGTCTTTTCTCTCCTCTCTCCTCATTACATTAAATAATAATATTGTTGTAACTTGCAAGTAATTTGCCTCCTTCCACTTCCAAGTTGCCACCCAGTCGAATTGCAATTTCACTTATATCTATAAAAAATATAAAATTTAACATATATTTAAAAAATAATATTCACATAATATTAAAGGGATTAATCACTAAAAACGCCTCTAAATTATTCAAACGCTGACAAAAATATATTTAAATTTAAAATTTTATTATCAACAAAAATGCTGTCAAATAATTTTAAAATGCGATAAAAATGTCTAACAGTAAATATGTATTTTCAAAAAATGTCTTAAAGATTGAATTTTGATGTGATTTCTTAAAGTATGATTAAAAAAATAAAATATTAATATTCTTAAAATTTGGTGACTTTTTTGCTAAGTATATATTTTTTTGTGATTTTTTTAAAAATATTATTGGTTGTTAAGAAAAATTACAAAAAAAAATTATATACTTAACAAAAAATTACCAAATTTTAAGGATAATAATATCTCATTTTTCTAATTATGCTTGCAAAAAATTGTATCAAAATTCAATCTCTAATATATTTTTTGGAATGTTAGATAATCTTACAAAAAAATTAACATTAAATATGTATTTCTCAAAAAATACATTAGAGATTGAATTTTGATGTGATTTTTTAAAAGTATGATTAAAAAAAAAGATATTATTATTCTTAAAATTTGGTAATTTTTTGTTAAGTATATTTTTTCGTAATTTTTTAAAGAGTAAAGTATCGTTTTTGTCCTCAACGTTTGGGGTAAGTCCTATTTGTGTCCCTAACGTTTAAATCGTCCTATTTGTATCCTTAACGTTTATAAAAGTGATTCAATGTTATCCTACTATCAATTATACTAACAAATCAGATTATATTTTTCAATTATTCTCACTTGGATGTATTTATTCTCAATTAGGTCTCACTTGGATGTGTTCGATTTTAATATTATACCCACTATTTGTGTTTAGATTTAATTATGTCCCTAGAAAAGTGAATTATGTAAATGTTGTAGGAGTTAGTTTCAACATTTGATGAGCTATTTTTCGGAGTAGATCATCGATTCTATCCCAGACATTTGTATTCTAACTTCAAGAAGAGATTTTTAAAACTCAAACTAAAGCGCTCATGATGTGTATTGATGGCAGGATAACATTGAATCTCTTTTACAAACGTTAGGGATACAAATAGGACGATTTAAACGTTAGGGACACAAATAGGATTTACCCCAAACGTTGGGGACAAAAACGATACTTTACTCTTTTTTAAAAGTATTATTAGTTGTTAACAAAAAAATTACAAAAAAATATATACTTAACGAAAAATTACCAAATTTTAAGGATAATAATATATCATTTTTATAATTATACTTGCAAAAAATCGTATCAAAATTCAATCTTTAAGACATTTTTTAAAATATATATTTACTGTTAGATTTTTTTGTCGCGTTTTTAAATTATTTGAAGGTATTTTTGTCGATAGTAAATTCGGGTGCATTTTTTGTGGTTAAGTATAAACTTAAAATTTATATATATCATGTACGAGACTTCTCTAGTACGGGTTGAGGGAAGAATCGAGGACTGTTGGTCTCAGTGATGATGTGATCGAACTTCTGGAGCGGCGGGAGTGGTACCTGCAAAGATACTCCGACGCTCAAGTCAGAATGGATCTAAGAGGTATAAAAGAGGGTTAGGAGTGTGAAACGTACCTGAGGGAGCCTTTGGCTCCCCTTATATAGTTGTCTTGTTATCTTATCTTATCTTATTTTTCTAAGATACGGGAGATATTTGAATTTAAATATCGGTTGTTGATTTCTGGCTAGTTCGGGCCGTAGAAAGGGTTTTGGGCCCAGGAGTCAGGTCATTGTTTGACTGTTTCAAGTCCCCCGAAGGCCAGACCCAAAATAGTTGCACCCACAGCATGAGGGTAAGTTTGCTTAGTTTCTTTGTTGATTGAGTCTTTCCGTGAGTTAGGAGGTCGCAGACCTCACATGGAAAGGTAGGACATTGCCTTCCGTTTCTGAACATCCTTTGGTTCTCTGGTGGGCCATTGCGACATTTCTTCCGTGGCTGATGAGTTCGGTTTTTGTTTATTTAGGAGGTCGAGAGTTCGTAGATGAGACGAGCAGTCGTTTCTACTTCTGTCCGTTGCGTTACTCGGTGGTGTATTTTTGTCCGTTACGTTTTTCCATTTGAAAAGTTGGGGGTTTTATTTTCCCCTCACTGTAATTGCTTTTTCTTTACATTTTCCTTTACTGTTTTTTTACCTTTCCCTGTCGAGCGCTTTCTGTTGATTTTAGTGTTGTGCCTTGGCCTGGTTTTTTTAGAATTTTTCGAGGGTTTTTGGTTCTGCTTTTCTTGTGTTTGCTGCTACTTCACCGCTTTAGTTTGAATTATGAGAACAGGTTGGTATTTTTACTCTTGTTCTGCCATTTTGTACATTGTTTTGCTTTTGGTTCCTCCTTTTTTTTTATTTTTCCTGCATAGTAGTAGCAGAAAGTAGGGGGCTACCACTGTTTTGGTATAGATTAAGTTTCACTAAATTTTAGTGTAGGATTTTGTATTCTTCTGTTTCTAAGGAGTAGGCTGACGGTGGTGCCCCCTTTGGTTATAGGTATGGTCCAGTGGAAGTCCGAGCGTGCTAGGGTGCTCGTCTACCCGGCGAGAGGCATTCCTAATGACTATTATTGGGTAACCTCCAACGTCCTGGGTACGCCCTCCTGGCTTATGGAGGAGGATCTTCAAAAACTTCGTGACAAGGGTGCAGTGTGTTGAAGAGGCGATGCTAAGCGTCAGTATGAGTTGGTGCTCTCCAGGGAGAACGAAAGGGTTTGCTATATCAACCCTAATTCTCCCCAAGTTGCCGATCGGATTTGGGTTTACGATCCCATGTTTACAAAGCTGGGAGTGCAGCTCCCTTTTTCCACATTTGTCCAGACCCTCTTGAATCGGTGTTCGGTGGCGCCGTCTCAACTGCATCCGAATAGTTGGGCAGCCGTCCAAACTTTCGAATTGGTTTATGAATATTTGGAGCTTCCTGCTCGGTGGAGGTGTTCTTGAATTTTTTCTTATGCACAATCCCGATCAAGGAGGGGAGGCACAAGAAAGGTTATGTGTCGTTCCGTGCTTAGCTGAACCGCCAGGTTTTTGGGCTGTTCAAAAATTCCTTCCACGATTTTAAGGAGGAATATTTCAAAGTTCACCTCTTTTGGCTAACTCTGGAATGAGAACGTCGCTTCGCCACTTACTGGAATTTTGCTCGGGTTTGTCTTACCTGACGAAGATTACTTATGAGGGGTTGTCCCTAAAATTAAAGATATTGCTGATATTCTATTGGCTGTCTTTGGGGACAGGCTGTTAAGTCCTCAGGATGTTATGGGTGATTCGGGGGCGCGTTGGTTGTATGTTGGTTGGTTTTGTTTTCTTTCTTTTTTTCTTGGTATCCAATCTATTGCTTTGTTTCCTAGTTTATAACTTGTAAACTTTTGTTTGGTTTAGCTTTTCAGTTGAGATGGTTGAAGGGTTGTCTACTTTGGCGAGGTTCAAGGCTGCCTTTGCTCATGACTCAGAGAGTCTCAGTGATGAGGCCTCGCCGTCAACTCCTCAACCCGTCTCTCAGTCAAGTTCACAAACTATATCTCAGGAGATGGTTGTGGCTAGGTTAATCGGTGCTGATGTGGAGGTTTTGGAGATTCCCATCCCCGAGTCTAGCAAGAAGCGAAAAAGGCCGATTGAAGGGAGCGGTGGGAAAAACCTTGAGGAGGAGGTGTCTGTCTCTTCCGTGATGGATCCGGATTTTGATGCTCTGGCTTTCATCGATCAACATCTTCTGTCGAGTATTGAGGACTTTTTCCATGACTGCGATCATGCCGACTAGGCAAAGTCCATGTTTTGCGCTCTCCTTCGCTCAGTTGTCATTGTTCAAAAGGCGAAGCCGATGCTGTCTCAGGTATTCCTTCTGGATGGCAAGCTCCGTCAGTCTCAAGCGGAGGTCAGTAAGCTGAAAGAGAAACTGGAGGTTGCTAAGACTGCTCAGCTGAAGGCTGTGAAAGATGCTGAGGATGTTGGTTCAGAGATCCTCCGTCTTTCCGAGTTGGAGACCTTGCTTCTTTATCAACTGGCTCGACAGTGGAAGCGGGATGCCGAGGTTGAGTCAGGGGACGCTTCTACCCTTGCTGAGGTGGAGCGTTTGAGGACCGAGGTCGCTCAACTGAAGAGGGATAGGGAAGGCCTGCTTGCTGATGTTACGTATGCGATTTCTGCGACTGAGGAGGCCTTGAAAGCTCAGGTCAAGGTGCTGGCCCCCGAGGTTGATGTGTCCGTATTGCGGGCCTTCCGGACTGTTCATGATGGGGAGATCATTGATATAGAGTAGTTTTATTTTATGGTATTATGGAACAATTTGCTTAAGTTTGTAAGCCGTTTGTTCAGCGTATATACATTGCTTTTTTGGCTAGTTTTTGAAGTTTGTGAGCCGTCTGTTCGACATATGCACTACTCTGGTGGCCTTTTTTGGGCCGTTTTGTTACGAAATGCTTTTGGGCCTCTTGATGGGCTGAATTGCGTGCTTATTGTGTTTGTTTGGATATCCGTTTCATAGCCTTCGAGGGTGATCGGGCCCCGGGGTAGCTATTTTGTTTATACCATTTTGCTCAGGTAGAAACGTGGAAACTTAAAAAGGAATATTTGAATAAATAATATTTTATTGAAGATTGGACCTCGTTAAAACCTCCCGTTGTCTTTTGGGTAGGAAAGAGAACCCGGAAAACGATTTGATCATAAATATGAAAAACGAAAAAACTAAAACAAAGCAAAGGAAATAAAAGAACTGTAGATAAACCTTAAATTTTGCTAAAGTTATCAACTCGGTGGCGGTCGCCTAAGAGTAGTAGTAGTGTCGTATGTTTGCGGTGTTCCACGATCTTGCTACCTCGGTGCCATTGAGCTACTTCGGTTTGTAGGCTCCTTTTTCGATTACAGATTTAACTCAGTAGGCCCTTTCCAGTTAGAAGTCAGTTTTTGTTTCCCCATTGTGGGAGGGCCTATGTCGTTGCATCGTAAGATTAGATCTCCTTGCTTGAACTCTCGTTTCATGATGTCTCGGTTATACCTCAGGCTTACCCTTTGTTTCAGGGCAAGTTCTCGTTGGTGGGCTATGTAACACCCTTACTACCAAAATGTCACGCTTCTGGCTATGCCACTCTGATAGCGAGGATATTACGACAATTTTCATATACTTAATAACAAAATAAGAGCTGCTAACTCAGAACCGTATCGCTGTTTTCTTTGAAAAACTGAAAATACTTTTTCTTTAAAAAAACATACCTAGATACAAATCACAGTATATATATATATATATATATATATATATATATATATATATAATTACAATCATGACTCCTATCCCTCTTACAAAAATATAATAATAATGGAGAGGAAAAAGTAATAACTAAGCTAATACAACGATATCACATAACAAAAGCGCAGTATACTCTTCATAAGCTTCTTCGCTCATTTTCTGATAAAGTAAGGCTGTAGGGGGTGAGAACCTAATCACACGGTCTCATTAGAGGAGTTTTAGAATTGTCATAAGAAAATATATAAAAGAAAGTTGTTTTCAACCGTAGTGATCATCATTCGTCTTATGAATCTTTTCGAAAATCAACAATTACTTATCTTAAATCCAAATTCATATTTTAAATTTATAAAAGCCAATCAAAGCATAATATCCAAAAGATTCTACCTCATACAAAGAATCATTCTTATCAAACTTACCAAGACATATAACTTACCCAATTACGGCCTCTGGCCCAAACATAATTAAATCATGGCTTTTAGCCCAACATATAATCAAATCATGGCCTCCGACCTAGCATATAATCAAATCATAGCCTCTGACCCAACATATAATCAAGGTTTAATTACTCTGTTGGTCTCCACAATTTCGCAAAATTTTCAATTAGGTCCCTATATCTTTTTTTCCTTTTAATTTGGTTCTGCACCAATTTTTTTTCAGTTAGGTCCCTCTTGACAGTAATTGGTTTAATTGTATAGGGACTCAATTAAAAAAATTGGTGTAGGGACCCAAAAAAAAGAAAAAAATATAGGGACCAAATTAAAAAAAATTGGTGCAAGGACTCAATTAAAAAAAAGGTATAGGGACCTAATTAAAAATTTTGCGAAACTATAGGGACCAACAGAGTAATTAAACCTATAATCAAATCACGGCCTTCGTCCCAATATATAATCAAATCACAGCCTCCGGCCCAAGGAAAATTGATCAACACTCAAACGACTATAATCCGAACCAACCAGTCACAATCACAAGTAATGAAGTTCAAACACAACCGAGAGCAATTACAGTATGACAATTAGCAGTTAAACAGAAATATTCACATAGGCAAACCAAATAAAATATGTACACCCAAACAATATGATGCATGCTTATCCTACTGGGCATGAGCTCACTTATCGGTTATAATGCCAAACCCGACACATCCAGTAGCTAACCCGGACATAGAATACCATATCACGGAGCAAGTGGGACTAACCACAATCCTTACGTCTAACCATGCAGATGCTTCACACCGCAACCCAGAGCAAGTGAGACAATGCCTCAACCCTTGCATCTACCCAGGCAGGTGCCTTTCACCACATCCTGGAACAAGTAGGACAATGCCTCAACCCTTACATCTATCCAGACAGATGCCTTTCATCACATCCCGGAACAAGTGGGACAACACCTCAATCCTTATATCTACCCAAGCAGGTGTTTAAAATCTCAACCCAAAACAAGTGAGACTAAGTCACAACCCTTGCGCCTACCCAGGTGTCCCAAACCTTAACCCAGAGCAAGTAAGGCATAACCCTTGCTTCTACCTAGGCAAGTAATCAATAATCATAATCAGAATCCAATTCATAAGAGTCCCAATTCAAGATCACACATTGACATCTTTTATTTTCAACAACAATATATGTAATTAATTCACATCATGTCAAGAATTACTTTTACTTCTCACTTAATCTAAAATTTGCAGTCGGATTTGCAAATCATTTAGAAACTCAAATCCTTTTCCTTTAAAACCAATACTACTTTTGAAACCGGACTTCATATTGGGATAACTCAACCGACCAAGAGAGCATTCGCCTTGCTAGGTCTGACTTCTGAAGTACTTGTTTGACGGCTTGGTCTATTCAGACCATAGTAAGGTGGCTCTGAAATTATTGCCGGAGCCATCGGGACACCATGAGTAGTGCGTAGGCGAGTTTCTCAAGGCTGGAGTAACGTGTCTCGGTGTTTCGAAAAACTTTACTTATGAAGTATATGAGACCTTGCGTTTTTTGTTCGTCTTCCTCGATTAGCGTCGCTGCTAGCGCTTCCTCTGTTATGGATAAGTAGAAGTACAATGTTTCACTTGTCTTGGATTTTGAGAGTATGAGAGTTTTTACTAACACTTTTTTGAAGTGTTGGAACGCCTTTTCACATTCAAGTTCCCATTTGAAATGTATACCCTTTTTCATGAGACTCTGAGAAAGCACAAGAGGACGACTAGTCATCCAATTAGTATTTAAATGTCCTTGAGATTTGTAGAACTGTTCATTTCGAAAATGACTTTGCATTTTTTGGGTTTATCTTTACTCCCTGTTGCGTGATCATGAAGTTAAAAAATTTTTCGACTTCCATTTTAAATGCACATTATGTCGGGTTGAGCCTAAAACTACGCACAGAGTTTACCTATAAAAATTTTTATCCTATTTATACATCCACACCAAATAATATTTGTGAATTGAGGTCTAAGATGGAAAAGAATTAAAGGAAACGCTTGAAGAATAAAATTGATTCCACCTTTCTCAACAACCCATTCTTTTCTTCTCCTTTCCTTTCCAAAGCTCAGTTCTGAGTATCAAGTAAATAATGTTGTTCACATTTCACAAGACTATATAATTTAAATAAATGCTAATTGAACTTAAATCGAAGTGAACATTGTAGAGTAATTAAGTTATAAGCCAGAAAATAACCTTATATAAAAAAATCTTTAAATAATAGGATTTTAATATAAATATTTTAATTTAATTTTAAAATATATAATTTTATTAATGAGTAATTTGTTCAACTTTAAATATACGTAAAATATTTATTTCTTATTTTAATTTTTTTATTAAAAATAATTAAACTTTTTAATTGATTGTGACTTAAAATTGTTATAGTAATATTTTTTGTACATTTTTTTTAAAAGATAAATACTTCATATATTTTTATATATTAAGCCGTGCACGACACAAGTAGATATATTAGTTATCATGAAAAAACCATTTTATCTTTTATGAAGGTTTAAAGTGGATAAGATACTAATGCTATTTATTTGGTAGATGACTCTGATTGGCACAAGATACTTCGAATAGTTCTAAGATAGAGAATTATTTGTACAACATCAGATTTTTTGTTCAAATTATGATCTTTGCTATTGGGATAATAAATAGGGTAGAATAAAGTTTGGATTTTATTTTAATTTTATATGTGGATTAAATTTTTTTAAAATTAATTTTATTTTATTTATGAGTTGAAAATTTCTTTTTATTCTAATTTTATTTACATTCTAAAATTTTTAACTTTATATTATTTTACCTTACTTGTAAAAAAATTAAAATTTTTTAAATAAATATAAAATTTAATTATTTTATATTTTATACATATTAATAAAATAAAAAATTAAAAATAAAGTTCGAATCAAAATTAAAAATAATAAAATTTTAAAGAAATCTAACATAAAATTACAAATAGCATTATCATCAAGTTTTTAATAAAAGGAGGCCACTCAGATAAACACGCCTAAAACGTCTTTTTTTAAAGATGTCTTTATGTTGTGTTTTAATTGGTTTTGGTATAATTTATTCGGTGTTCCTCATCACATATTATTAAATTCCTCAAAAGATTTTCTTTCCAAAAACAATAAAAAACATTTAATTTGGACTAAAACAAAAAAGGTAATAGATTAACTATTAGATTTTTTTTAAAAGATTATTTACATAAAAAATATATCACATTCATCAATATATATATATATAAAAGCTCTTAAAAAATTTTATAAATAAAAAAATAATTAATTTTTATTCGTATAATATATAAAATAATTATTATATTATAGATTAAAATTTACTAATTTAAATTTTGTTTTTATTTTTAATATAAGCATTAAAAATAAATAATTTTTTTATAACAAGATATATTGTAATAAAATATATATAATATTAATTAGTTTTTAAAAAATTCTGAAAAGATGGTTTTTTCTAATAAAGTGTTATTAAAAAATTAACATTATAAAAACTAATTTCAACCAATATGATATAATATGATATAATAGGTTATTAAATATATTTAATACAAAATACATTGAATATAAATTTTTATTGAGTTTAAATTTTAAATAATTTTTAATTAAATTTCGAATATTTTTATTTTAAAGTGTTAGAATATTTTAACATCATTTTTTTCGTATCTTTTTAATTGAGTCTTTGATTTTTTAAATTATAAACCTTATTTATAATTAAAAGTAATGTTTTAACACCACCAATTAGTCACACATATAAAAATACAAGAACAATTCTATTGTCATAATTATAATCTAACTTTATAAGCAATACAATAAAATGAAACTATATATAAGTAATATAACTAAATTTTATCTACATCTATAGTCACATTTCATAAATAATATAATTAAATTATATTTATGTTTATAATTAAAATATGAATAAAAATACAAAAAAGTATCAGAATGGTTAATTTTTTTCATTCATAATTTTTTATTATTTTTGTTGTGAAAAATTTAATTATTTTAATAATTAATTATTTTTTAAAAAAAGATAATTGAATAACACAAAAAAGTCTTATTAAGAGTAATTTATTTATATATGATTAAAAAATAATTGAATAATTATATACGGTAAAAAATTAATATTATTAAAAATTAAAAATAAAATTTATTTTAAAATTAAAAATAAAGTTTATTTAAAAATAAAATTAAAAATCATGGTTTTTTTTTCTTTTTTCCAAAATTTATCTACGAGTAATTCTATAAATATTTTATGATGAATAAAAATATTAAACTCATACTAAAATTTATTCTAATAAAATTTATTTTTATTCTACTAAACGTTAAATAAATTATTGAAAAGAATTTTGTTTCCTCCATTAGAGAAGAATGATAAACTTCCATACTTCTATTATGTTATGGTAATAATTTGGCCTGTTATTTTTTAATGTACATAATAATAATAATAATAATAATAATAATAATAATAATAATAATAAAAACAAGTATATCACAGTAAAAAAGAAAGCACGTCACCAAATAATTTATCATCCGAATTATATATGAATCAAATTGATAATGAGAGCTAACACTACAAAAATCGACAACAAAGTTAGAGACTTACAAAACCTTTCTTAAGATCATAGAAAAAAAAACGTTTATATTTGTGTGATATACAAAGCAATTATCATATTATTATTATTATTATTATTATTATTATTATTATTATTATTATTATTATTATTATTATTATTATTATTATTATTATTATTATATATATATATGAGCAAAAAAAGTCCAACTGTATGTTTTAAAGTAAAATTTTTTTTAATATTTGATTAAATGTTCTTGTATTTAGTACTTTTTTTTGCACTTCCTCTTAGTTAAAAATATAATCATTATAATTTTTTAGTTATTATTGCTAGGGGTGTTTATAGATGGGATATGGCTGAAATTTCGATCCAATCCGCACTAAATTCATTAGATCAAATTCGATATTCGCACTTTTTATGTTTGGATCAGATATCAAATATATCCATAAAATAAAAAATATAAAAAAAATTATTTTTATAAAAAAAAAAGTCAATAATTTTTTTGTTTACTTTTTTAAACATATTTACTTCTATCTGATTAGAGTGTGGATCCGATTCGATCCAATCCGATCATCTTACAGATCAGATCATATTCTCAAATTACAGATCAGATAATGATCTAATCTATGAACACCCCTAACTATTACTATAGGTTCATTGTTGCAAAAGAATGTTTCTTTTATTATAAACTATTATTAGATTTTAATTACCATTAAAACAACTGAATGGTCAACTTAATTACCATTATTATATCCATAGTTGTAAAAACCGAACTGGATCGGTTGGTTCGACCAAAAAACTAGTAAACCGGACTAGAACTGGATTATAGTGGATTATAGTCCAGTTCGGTTTATTCTTTGGACCGTTTAAGGAATAAAATCGGTGTGAACTGGTAAGAACCGGTGCAAACTGGTCTAACCAAACTGGTCTGCGGAGCAAAAGTAACCTCTACTTGCCACTTAGCCATTACACTTCTAAGTACTATATTTGACAAATACTAATTATATAGTATACATAAATATCTAATTTAATTTAATTTTTGTTTTTTCTATTTTTAAAATTAATTATATTTTAATTATATACCATTATTAATATAAATATAAATTTCACTAAAAATTTATTAATTTACTTGATCTATTTTATTGCTAGTATTGTGATTAAGGTTATTTGTTTTGATGTTAGTGTTAAAATCTACTGATATTATAGTTAGATGATAGGCTTTGTGAATTAATTATTTTTTTATTGTGTCAAAATAAGATACTATTGTAGTATTAAAATTTTATGGTTTTTTTTATATTAGTTATTTTTAGAAGTTGAGACTTGATTCTTCATAAAATGTTAGTGAAGATATGCATTTCAAATTTTAATTTTAAGTTTTTAACTATTTTATATTTTTATATTTACGTGAGACCAGTTTTATCGGTTCAACCAGTAATTTATCAGTTGAACCAATAAACCAGTAAACCAGTAGCTTGATCGGTTCGATCACTGGTTCAGTTCTAACAATTATATTTCAATCTAATTTTAAAAATTTCGATTTACTCAATTTAATAGTTATGACTCACAATTGGTTCCTAATCAAGTAACAACAAATTATGTCTCCCAATTGGTTCCTAATCAGTTCTAACAATTATGTCTCCCAACTTAATAGTTATGACTCACATTGGTTCCTAATCTTATTTTTGTCACTGTCTCACAAAATCGTTAACGACATGCTGAAATGGACTAACGACTGCTACATTATACATTCTAGCGACTATTTGATGTGACAATTGAAATTTTTTTACCTTATTTTTTATTTTCAACTAAACACTTAAAACCCTAATATGAGTCACGGATACCTAAGTTAAAAAATCAAACTAAGTAAATTGAAACTTTAAAAATCAGATTAAAGCTTGAATATAACTTCAAAACAGAACTTTAACTTATGTAGTGATTAATTTAAATGAAAATCAAATAAATCAAAATTCAACATAATTTTTATCAATGTTTTTAAATTCGAAATTTCTATACCAAAATTAACTAGGATTTTTCTTTAAATTAAAAATTTAATGAAATAGTGACTTTAATTATCTTAACCAATGTCCTAATTAATTGCTTTTATGTCTTAAAAAAACCGTATATGAGAAAAAAAATTCATTTGTCTACTTTAATAAATAGTTATTTTACTAAAATGAGAAACTATTTTTTTAAAATTTTTAAGAACTAATTAATATTATATATATTTTGTTACACTACATTTAATTATAAAAAATTTATTTATTTCTAATACTTATATTAAAAATAAAAAAAATTAAATTAGTGAATCTTAATCTATAATATAATAATAATATAGTAATTATTTTATATATTGTACGAATATAAATTAATTATTTTTTTTATTTATAAAAATTTTTAAACGCTTGAGCTTGTTTTATATATATATATATATATATATATATATATATATATTTTTATGAATGTGATATATTTTTTATGTAAATAATCTTTTAAAAAAATCTAATAGTTAATCTATTACTTTTTTTTGTTTTAGTCCAAATTAAATATTTTTTAGTGTTTTTGGAAAGAAAATCTTTTGAAGAATTTAATAATATGTGATGAGGAACACCGAATAAATTATACAGAAACCAATTAAAACACAATATGAAAACATCTTTAAAAAAAGACGTTTTAGGCGTGTTTATCTGAGTGGCCTCCTTAATAAAATTAAATAACACAAACAAAACTAAATGTCTTGCCACTCTTTTTCTAACCCCAAATTCTTGTAACATTACTCTTTAAATAACAAAAATACTAAATTAAAATTAAATGGTTAGCTTAGTGGTTGCTTTGAGTTTTTACAAGAAAAAAATCGTTAGATAGAGTCTATATTGTGAGTCCTAAGAGACCATCTCTAGTAGAAAACTCATTCCATCCCTATTTATGACCCACCTGTCATAAAAAGTAACTCCACATTAATTTTTGCGTCATAAACAGTAAATAGAAACTCAAAGCATCTCTCTCTTCTCTATTAGGAGAAACAAACTTTAATTCCTATTGTAGTCTCACTTAATTAATTAATTAATTTAAGTAATTAAAATTAATGTAATTACTATTTTTTTACAATAATATTATTTAAATTTAAAAATTCAAAAATAATTTACTGTTAAAAAAATATTAATATTAAAAAAATTATATATAAAAATAATAAATTAATTTATAAATTACTTAATATAAAAAAACAAACTCTATAGTTAAACAATAAATAGTGTGTTCAATTAATAAATTTAATTAATTATGATTTAATATAATAATATAAATAATATTTGATATTAATTTAATATAATTATTTATATTAATTATAATTTACTATAATTAATTATTAAATAAATATATAATTATTTAATATAATAAATTATTATAATGACTAATAAATTAATTATAATTTAATTATTTAATATATATATATATATATATATATATATATAATATTTTTTAATTTTTTTTATTAACTTATCATACGATAATAAATTATTGGCTGCTGTAAATTTTTCTTTAGAAAAATTCTCAACTTTAATCCACGTAAAAAGTCTCTTTTCACTTTTCACACTTCACTTCAATGATAATTAGATCTCCAGATATCAAAAGAGAGACTCCATTTTCTAGCGTTGGAGTTGCTCTACTGTCCCAGGGAAGTAGTTGACTCTCCTTTCTATATCTCGACAATTTTATAATATTCAGCAATTAAATTTCAAAAGGGTATCAAATCAAATCAAACTAATATGGATAAGTGTCTATTACAATAATTGTTTACAATTTCAATTGCATCTGCTTACTCAGTTTCTTTTAAATTTTAAATTCTTAATTTTTTAAATTTCTTTTACGAAATGTATTTTCAATTTCACCGTATTTTTCTGTTATAATATTGTTTTTTCTATTGTCTGCCCTTAAATGAAATTTCACGACAAAAACACATTTATAATTAAAAAAAATATATTCTCCTCTCAGTTAGAAGTGGCAATGGGTAGGATATGATAGGATTTGGATCCAACCCTAATTCTACTCGCGAATTGATAATATCCCAACCCTAACCCTATCCGCTCTTAACCTGCGAGTACCCAATCCTACCTACGGATTACAAAAAATATAACATTATTATATAATTTGATGATAATTTAAAATAGAATTGATTTTTATGTAAAAAAAATATTAAATTATCAATTAATAATTTTCTTTTAGTGGTTAAGGATCTTTTGTATTTAATGAGAGGTCTTTGATTCAACATCCACTTAAAACATATTTTTATATAAGTATATAACATAAACATATATAGAGTGCATGTTGGTCGGATAGGATTGAATCTCAACCCGCACCCTATCCGGTCTGCACAAAAACCCTACACGCACCCTACCCTATTCGCTGCAGATCGGGTTGGCAACCCTACCCGATCGAGTGGAATCGGATTGGATACCCGCGAGTAGGATTCATATTGCCACCCCTACTCTCAGTTCATAATGTCTATTGCTTTTAAAAAAAATTAAGCTCAATATAATAATTTTATATTTTAGTGTATCATTTATTAAACTATTTTTAACTTTATCAA
Organism: Arachis ipaensis; assembly: GCF_059453495.1. Taxonomy (NCBI): domain Eukaryota; kingdom Viridiplantae; phylum Streptophyta; class Magnoliopsida; order Fabales; family Fabaceae; genus Arachis; species Arachis ipaensis. The sequence continues at coordinate 17,127,155 of NC_142442.1, forward strand.
GTCCATAACTTTAGGCACAACAAACAGCGAAATATTAATACAATGAATTAGTTAGTAAATAAAGATGTTTTACTAAACAATTTGTAATGAACTCAATGTGAAGTTTTCTAATGTGCAGAAAGATAAAATGATAATAGATATTATAAATCGAATATTTTGGAGAGATAAATTAGTTAGATATGTTGGCAACATTTCAGAATATTTGACACATGTAGAGTGAGATGACATCTCATCCCCCCTCATAAGAAATTGTGATACATTTGACTGTTAAAGTGTAAACAGAAGAGAACATTTAATTTAAGTACACATCCCTTTCCTACAACTTTTCATAACAGAATAGTGGGAAAAAAAAGTACTAAAGGTTTATCTGCAAAAAAATATATTTTATTGTGAGCTTCAGGACATCAAAATCAACAGTTTTTATTATTTAATTCTAGACCTACAACAAATATGCTTCAACCTTGTTAATCCAATATGCCAGCAAATAGAAATGCCAAATAGTACATTACAACAATTATCTCTCCACAACTCCACCCTTATTTATTTATATGGAAGTTACTTTGGAAATTATGACAATACATTTATTGATACAGCTAGCTCCTGTATCTTAAAAAGGGACAAGTATCCAAGTGAATTTCTAGGGGAAAACTTGTATGTTGGTAACATCTGCACAATAACTTAATAAGCACTGCACATATTAGATTAAGGTGGCTACTAAACAACTTTATCTGAACTTTTAAACCATCAGAATATAAAAAATATACAATAATTATACTGACAAAAACAACCAAAGTAAGTTGCACCCAATGAGAACAACTCTCAATTTACAAAAATATATCATGAGAGTTGGCCCTGAAATTTTTTCCTGAAGGTCTGGTTGGCTCGGGGTAATTAAAAATGGGGTAGGAAAATTTTCATCGATAAGTCTAGTTACATAAACTTACACACGGAGTTCACCTATAAAAATTTCCATCCTATTTATACATCCACAACCAAATAATATTTGTGAATTGAGGTCTAAGATGGAAAAGGATGCAAGGAATCCCCCATTCCTTTCTTTTCCTTTCCTTTCAAAATCTCAACTCTCAGTATCAATTAAATAATGTTGTTCACAAGACTATATAATTTGAATAAATGCTAATTGAACTTAAACCAAAGTGAACATTGTAGAGTAATTAAGTTATAAGCCAGAAAATAACCTTATACAGGATAGTCTCACTGATATTGAATAGTAAACTCTAGTTCTCAGATAGATGTTTGTCTAGGAAAGCTTTAGCTAGATTACTGAAGCTTGCACTAACTTCTTCAGCTGCTGCATACCTTTTGATGGCATCAATAACTTCTGGTTTTAAAATCTCTTCCTTGTTAGATTCATTACACACATAATAAAGTGCTCCAAGTGCATAATTTACCTAAATATCAAATGGTAATTACTCAGTGATACATCGAATCATAATAAGAAGAAAATTAAGAATGTTAAGGTCAATAAAGATACATGATTTACTCAGCAGTTACTAGGTAATTTTGAGGACAAATTATTAGTAAGCAAGTTTAACAGGTATAAAGGTATAACATTATAGAGAATCTAACATGTTTTACTAAACCTCCTATGAAAAATCATTCGAAGTTATTTCTTCTGATACACAGAAGACACTAAGAGAACCTAAATTTCAAAGATAGAGTAACAAATATGAATCATGCTCATATATAACATAAACTAGGGGGAAGATTATTGTGTCAAAAACAATTTTAAGATTCTCGCTTTACATGTCCCTTTTGGCTTGTAGCATTCACAGGTTGAACTAAAGAGCCAAAACAAAATCATGAGGTGGTCAAGCAAAACAAACTCAAGAAAGTTTCTTATCCTTACAGTGTTCCTGACTGGGCTTGATAGACATTGAATGATAAGAGGTATGCCACCAAACTTACTTACAATTGCAATATTTGCCTGATCTAAAATAAATAAATAAATAAATTCAAAATGCTGTTATCATGAATAAAATTCTTTAAAATAAAAGTTTACAAAACAAGAGCAAAACAACTAGCATTTTACCAGCACAAGAATTGCAGATGCCTCCAACACCAAACTCTACAAGTTTTTCATTGGGTTCAGTCATGCAGTCCAGGAAGAGTTCCAAAATATTAAGCTGCTCATGTGTCAAATTGGGTAAAACAGAAGTTACAAACTGAACAATGCGTGCATCGATATTAAAGAAAGTTACAAAGTACATAATATGCAATTCTTTGGCTCCATACCTGTCGCAAAAAGTTATAATTGTAAGGATCATAAGCGAAGTTGGCCAAATTTGCCAAAATCCTCTCTTTTGCTTCTGTTAAAAGAGGGGGGGGGGGGAATATGAAAAAGTTTCAGCAATCTAGAACTCTAGAAGACAAATGTGTCTTTACAAATGCAGTTGAAAAGAGTGTTTCAGACATTACTAAATTATCAAATAAAACTTCTAAAAATAAATGAAAAAAAAGTATACCTTCATCGGCTGTGTTCTGAAACTGAGACACCAGTTCCTGAAACAATCGTCATCTATCAACGAAAATACTAAATCAATGCAACAAAATTAAAATAGTTGTATATGACTATTGTTTGTTTTTGTTTTGCTGTTGTTGTTGCTGTTATAGTAATAAAAGCAACAGAAGTTGAAAAGAAAAAGATGATGAGTGAAACACCTGAAGGTATTGAAATCTAGGACTTCCATATTTTCCAGTTCGCTCTTGTTGTCTCTGGTCATTGGTGAACATCAATGGTTTCCTCTTCTGCTCAATAACTATTTGTTAATACTAATAATAATAAAAATACAAATCTGTTAGCACTAAAACTTGCTGATAGAAATAGTAAGAGAAGCATGGGAGGGAATGCCAACAAGAACGATACAAGCTTGGAAGGGCATTAAAAGAGAAAGATGGAGATAGCCTAGAAGTAATTGTGATTACTGCTACATTAAGCTTCCTGGCTAATTTTGATGACATGAGATAAAAACTAACAACACTTGATGGACAAAGTGGTGTGCGTAGTGTATAAAAAAAGGTATTCAATAGTATCATTCAAACGAATATATTTAGAGTACTGAAATAATATCAAAACAATTGTAACATCAAAGAATGCAGGATTTAACGATTTTTTATTAACGGATTGCAAATTCACATTCATAGAGAAGCCTTTTTTGAAAATCTGAAAACTATTTTCCGAACATTGTATCAGGTAAAATTCTACAATGAAAAAGAAAAAATTATTGCAGATCAAAGATTCAGAAGCAAACATCATATATCAACATTTGAATAGAAAAACCAGATCACAGTTCCATAGCAAATCCAGAATTAGAGATAAAATTTGTTGTTGCAAATACGGAATCATCAATAACAACAATAGAAATTCCAGAATCACTCTCACCAAGAGACCAGAAGCAAAAGACGAAGATGATTTGGAAGAGCCGAGCAAAATTCTATTGCGATGCAACCAATGGCTTCGAAGATCGAAGCAAGGGCGAAAGGTTTGAACTTGCACGCGGTGATCTTTGGCGGAGCTGTGACGGAGAAGACTGTGGCAGAAGCACAGCCGCGCAAGGAGGATTATGCGGCAGCAGAAAGCGATAGTTGGTTCTCGGCGGTTAGGAGGGTCACTCTTTGGCCAGAGGAGAAGCTGCTCACAGTTCCTTGTTGGAGGATCAGAGACGAGCGGCACAACACGATTTGTGGCGGCGGGTCAACTGCTCCTCAGTCACCGGACTTGCCTTCTCATTCTCACACAGTGACGTCGGCGGCGAAACAAGCCGAAGGACGAGTTGTTCTGATTCTGAAGGTGAACCAGATGCGCACGTAGTGGTACTGTGGTAGAAAGTCCACGCTGTTGTTCCATGCCCCAGAGTTGGGCCTTCCATGGATGAGCACAGTCCAAGCCCAAATCCAAATCCAATCTGAATTTCACAAAAAAAAAAATAGTATTAAATGTGTATTTTTCTTTTCACAAAGGTTGTCTTAGAGAATGTGATGTAATGAGTAATTAAGGTTTATGGAAAATCCCAGCTCTGCCAAGAGTACTGAATTTCACCTGGAGGCTCATCTCTAATGTCCTGCCCACAAGAAAAAAAACCTACAACAGAGAGGAATCAGTATCTCACCTCTTTGCACAACTTTGATGCCGCCGGAGCAAATGGATGAGACCGCAGAGCTGGAGCTGCTGCAACCTGAAAGATCCATGGCATGGATTCATTCGGTCAAGGAGACAGAGGCACTCTCTTATTTACTGGGATTGAAATTAGCAATGGAGGGGTGTTTTTTTCAATGTTGTGGTTGAAGGGGATAACTATAAGAGTTCAACAAAGAGTTCTGTTTTATTATAGTGTCAGAGCTCAACAGAGTTCTGCTGATACATACCATTTTTTATGGCCAAAACTTCAAATGTTAGAACAAAGTCAAGAACAAAGTTTAATAAACTATGCATGGTACAAAATTGAGAGAAAATATTTTTTTTTTAATTAATTTTTTTCTTAAATTTTTTTATTTATTTTTTTTTCTATTATTTTTATTCTATATATAATTATATTTTATATTAGTAATTTGACAAATCAAAATATGTCATCTGATATTTTTTTATAATTAAAATATTTTAAATATAAAAGTATACATATTAAATTATTTTAAATTTTAGATAACGAATGTTAAAATTAATTATTAATAAAAAATTAAATTTTTTCATATAAAAATAATAACTAAAAATTTTATTAGTTAATTTTTTATCTGCAGATATTTTGGTTTTCTTAGTCAGAGACTTTTGTCAACTTACAACTTTTTTGTAAAAATAGTTTGATTTTATAAATCTTTTGTGCCATGCATAATTTATATTGTTAGAACAAAGTGAACTATAATTTTAAAAAAAAAATTATTCTCGTAATGTTATTATGGATAAATATACTAGTTTTAATATAATACATAAATGCACTAATGCTAACTTAATATATGAATGATGCACAAATGAACTAATGCTAACTTGATGCATAAATGAACTCATGCTAACTAATGCCACTGGTATGATGAAAACTGAAGTAATGTAATTTAACAAATTCTAATATAATACACAAATGCACTAAAACTTAACTAATACAATTTAAGAAAAAAAATAGAAACAAAACAAGCTCAATTTCTGCAATTTTAATACAAATAATTTAAATTGCAGAATACAACAAGTTAACTAGATTTCAAAATACAAGCATAATTTTATAAACTAAATTCTCATAATAGAAGCATAATAGAAGTATAATGAACTAAATTCTCAAAGACCTATTTGTCCTTCGAACTTTATTCCCCTTCCAGCGTGGCACCATAACAGACACCTGGACACTGTTTCAGCCACGTCAGCCAGTAACGTCTAATGTATGAGAGGCAAATAGACGGAAGGACTAAATTGTCCTCCATTTATTAAAGTCAGGAACTTTTTTGTATTTAAATTTTATTAGAAATGTATTTGTCAAAAATTTAAAAAATTAGAGACCTATCCGTCTTTTTCTCTTTTTCTAAATTAGGCTTCTTCCTAGTTCAAATTTGAGTACACACTTATTTTATTCTTCATATTGCTTTTCTGCTTTGAATAATACTTCATCTAATATAATTTCAATTTTAATTGTGCTTGGTCATTGACTCAAGAGCCATTAATCACATTATTTTTAATTTATATGATTTTTATCATATTATCCTATTAAATTCATCATTATTTACATACCTAATGATTCACGTGTTATTGCTCATTACAAAGGGATGGCCAAATTTTTTTCATTAATTATTCATGATATTTTTTATCTACTATATTTTATTTTCAATTTAATTTTTATTTCTAAAATTACATACAAACTTCACTGTGAACTTATTTTTTCTCGTCAATTTTGCACATTACAAGAATTCAACAACTTGAAGATTATTGGTTTGAGTAAAATGAAAAAGGGGTTATATATCCTTGAGCAAGCTCTACATAGTGGATTAGTGGCATTTCATAAAATAAACTCCATATAAACTTTACCTATCACACCTTTTAATTTGTGACATTTTTTATTAGGACATATTTTTAGATAAGGACTTAATATTTTATATGGGCAGTTTTTTTTTTTATTTTCTCATACTATATACAAATTTGTGGCCTATGTCATATTTCAAAGCAAAAAAAATTATCATTTTTTTAAAGTTTTAATAGAGCTAGTATCATTTTTGAGTTATTGTATTTAGACATATAAAATCTTTTCAAGCAAAACTCAATTTACAATCATAAGTAATTTTTTAACCATTGTGGATGATTTTAGTCATTTCACTTGGGTGATTTTGCTAAAAACAAAAGGTGAAGTTTCGCAACATGTTAAAAATTTCTTTGCCTTAGTTGCAACATAATTTAATTCAAAAGTCAAAAGCACAGTTTAAATAATGGTCCAGAATTTATCTTATATTATTTCTTTTCTTTTAGAGGTATAATTCACCAGTTAGTTGCGTTGAGACTCTACAACAAAATGAACGAGTTGAACACAAATATTAACATATCTTAACTATTGCTAGAGCTCTTATGTTTCAATCAAATCTCTCTATTTATTTTTGGTCATATGCCATTAATTATGCAGTTTATTTAATAAATAAGGTACTTTCTTTAATTTTAAATTCTAAAATACCCTATGAAATTTTTCAAAAGTGTTACACATACAAGTCATTTTGTTTTACAAGTCATATAAGTTGGGTCAAACCCAACAAAAAGAACGCTCACCCATACGAGCATGTTAACACGCGCGCTACTCAACAGTTTTCATAGCGCGCTTCACGTTCCTCTTCCTCCTCCTCCTCCTCCTCTTCCTTCTTCTCCTTCTTCTTTGCATTTCTCCTCATTTTTCTTCGCGTGTTTTATCTTTATCGTTATTTTTTATTACTGTTATTGTTGGTACATTTTTTCCTCCTTCTCTTTCTATTAATTTTACAACATTATGTATTTTTTTTTCTTTATTTGATTTTTTCCTCCCAAAAAGACTTATGAGAATATAAAATGAGAAGATGAAGAAGAAGAAGAAGCAGCAGAAGATAAGAAGGAGGAAGAAGAAGAGTTTTGAATTATGCAGAACTTATCAGCATACATACACCGAAAATTTTTAAACAATACATCCAAATATCTTCGTGTTACACCCAAATTTGCTGTTAATACAGAAAAATATTTCCTTTAATTCTGTATTTTTTTCTTTTTTTTCTTATTTCTTTCTTTCTTTTAGTTGAACGAATATAAGTTCATCCTCTTCCAAGTAATTTTATACCATTATGTGTTTCTTCTTCTTCTTTGATTGATTTTTTTGTTTTTATTCTTGTTAAAAGAGTAAAACAAGAAGAAACTTGAGAAGCTAAAACAAGAAAAAAAGATAAATAAAAAAAAAAAGATGATGATGATGATGATGATAAAAAAGAAGAAGAAGAAGTGGCAGAAGATGAGGAGGAGGGAGAAGAAGAGTTTTGAATTATGCAGAACTTATCAGCACACATACACCAAAAATTCTTAAAGAATACACCCAAATATCTTCGTGTTACACCCAAATACAGAAAAATATTTTCTTTAATGCAGAACTTATACATTACATTCAATTCAAACCATCAACAATGAACAACAATATTCACAAATAAAAACAACATTATTCACCTACAGAATCATAAACTACTAACAAAAATATTAATTAGAATTGAACCACACCTCAACTACTTGATTGGATTTAAAATAATCAATTTCGTTCTGGTTCAATTGACAATCTGAACTTAAATTATTCGTTATCTTCAATAACGAGATAACTGATGATGGAGGAGAATGAGGAAAAGGAAGGAGAAAAATAAATTTCAATGAAAAGAGAAGGAGAAAGAAGAGGAGGAGGAGGAGGTGGTGTTGGTGAGAGAGTAAAACAAGAAGAAACTTGAGAAGATAAAACAAAAAGGAAAAGATGAATAAGAAAAAAAGAAGAAAAAAATTGTGATGATGATTAAAAAAAAAAGAAGAAGAAGCAACAGAAGATGAGGATGACGAAGAGGAAGAGTTTTGAATTATGCAGAACTTATCAGTACATCTACACTGAAAATTCTTAAACAATACACTCAAATATCTTCGTGTTACACCCAAATTTGTTGCAAATACAGAAAAATATTTCTTCTAATGCTGCATTTTTTTCTTCTTCTTTTTTTTCTTATTTCTTTCTTCATTTTATTTGAACGAATGTAAGTTCATCATCTTTCAAGTAATTTTGTACCATTATATGTTTCTTCTTTTTCTTTGTTTGTTTTTTTTTTGTTTTTATTCTTGTTAATGGAGTAAAACAAGAAGAAACTTGAGAAGATGAAACAAGAAAAAAAGAAGATGATGATGATGAAAAAGAAGAATAAGAAGCAGCAGAAGATGAGGAGGAGGGAGAAGAAGAGTTTTGAATTATGCAAAATTTATCAGCACACATACACCGAAAATTCTTAAGGAATACACCCAAATATCTTTGTCTTACACCCAAATTTACTACAAATACATAAAAATATTTTCTCCACTGCAGAACTTTTACATTCCATTATATTCAAACCATCAACGATGAAACATTATTCACCTACAGAATCATAAACTACTAACGAAAAAATTAACTAGAATCGAACCACACATCAACTACTTGATTGGATTCAAAACAATAATCAATTTCGTTTTGGTTCAATTGATAATCTGAACTTAAATTATTCATTATCTTCAACAACAAGATAAGGAGGAGAAGGAGGAAAATGAATGAGAAGAAAAAATTCCAATTAAAAAAGGAGGAGGAGGATGAGGAGGTAGTGGTGGTGGTGTTGGTGATGAAGATAACGAAAGAGAACATACAGTAACGGCATGAAAAAGAACATGCGCGCGTTGATTGAAAAATCTGTTAAATTAGGAGGGACGTGAAATCGACGTGCTAGAAGAGGCGCGTCTGAATATAAGGACTTGTATGGGTAAAAAGCTTGTATGTGGAGAATAATTCGAAATTTTATTTAATAAAACCCCAAATTATGAAGAACTCAAAGTTTTTGGTTGTTTATATTTTGTCTCTACTTTAATTTCACAACGTTTCAAATTTGATCCAAGAGCTTCTAAAGCTGTTTTTCTTGGATTCAAAGATGAAATAAAAGATTTTATTTTCTATTCATTAGATGATAAAAATATTAAGGTGTCCAGAAATATTCTTTTCCATGAACACATTTTTCCTTTCACAAAAAATAGCCATATCCTATATCAACCCAATAACCCACATGAACTCACAAATTTTTTGCTTAACCATTCCAACATTTAACACTCTCATTTCAATAATCAAAGCCCACACTCTTCACACTCCACATCATTTACCCGTCACGCCTCCCTCCCTCCCAACTGACCCGGACCCATCTCCACCTTCTTACCCGGTTTTCTCTTCAACCCCAACTTCCTCTCACTCTCCAAACCCATCCTCTACATCCACCGATCTTTCATCATCTTCAACACCACCTTCCACAATATCATCACCATCTACCACTATCCCCACTCATTCAGCACCTTCAACAATCAACACAATACCTTTACCACCTCGACGAAGTCTTCGTCAATCTCATCCCCCACCACATCTATCAGACTACATATGCTCCTCTCTCACCTTCTCAAATCCATCTTCTTTAAAGTGTCGCTACCCACTTTCTTCTGTCCTCTCAATTTATTCTCTCTCTGCATTTCATGAAAACTTTATTTTATCATTGCACTCTAATATTGAGCCCAGGTCGTTCAAGGAAGCCAGTACAAATCCACACTGGCATGATGCTATGAGGGCAGAACTAGCGGCACTGGAGTTGAACCAAACATGGTCTCTTGTTGAATGCCCTTCTCATGTGATGCCAATTGGTTGCAAATGGGTCTATCAGATCAAGCGACATCAAGACGGATCCATTGAACGCTACAAAGTCAGACTAGTAGCAAAAGGGTTTTTACAAACTGAAGGAATGAATTTTCTTAAAACTTTTTCTCCTGTTGTGAAGCTAGCAACAATTAAAATAGTGTTGGCCTTGGATTCCATTAAACATTGGCCTATTCATCAGCTTAATGTCAACAATGCTTTTCTCTATGGAGATCTAACCGAAGAGGTGTACATGTCTCTGTCACCGGATTTGAATTCAATTCATCTCAATCAATATTGCAAGTTGCACAAATCCATTTATAGCCTATGACAATCTAGCATAATGTGGTATGAAAAATTATCTATCATTTTGCTTTATTATGAGTATCAGCAGGCTGTCTTTGATTATAGCCTTTTCATCAAAATTTTGAGTAGTAAAATATGCATTTTATTGATTTATGTGGATGACATTGTGATCACTGAAAATTCTATGTATGAAATTGCTAACATTAAAAGAATTTTGGATAGAAATTTCAGAACTAAGGATTTAGGCACCTTTAAGTATTTCATAAGAATTGAGGTTGCTACTAAGGGTATTTCTTTATCACAACGTAAATATTGTTTGAATTTGCTAGATGATTCTGGTCTGTTGGGGACAAAAGTAGCCTCAATACCAATGGATAGTGCTACTCGTTTATATCAGGATGATGGTCCATTGCTCGCCGACCCTTTTGTTTTTCAGTGTCTTGTTGGGTGTCTTCTCTACCTCACTACTACTCGACCAGATATTACCTATGCTACTCAGCAACTAAGTCAATTTATGGCTTTGCCAACTCAAAACCATTATAATACTGTCCTCGTGTTTTTGGTACTTAAAAGGAACTCCAGAAAAAAGTCTTTTATTCCTAAGAAATTCTACAATTCAGCTGAAAGGATTTAGTGAGTCTAATTGGGCTGGATGTCTGGATAGTTGCTGCTCTCTCATTGGCTATTATTTCTTTTCAGGAGACTCTTTGGTTAGTTGGAAAAACAAAAAGTAAACTACCATGGCTCATTCATCTACCAAGGTCCAAGGCTGAATATTGCGCTTTGGCAAGTACCACTTGTGAACTTCAATGGATCCTTAACTTGTTGGGCGTTCTGCACATCATTTGTGACCGACTACCTATTCTTTATTGTGACAACTAAAGCGCTCTTCACATCGCGATCAATCCGGTTTTTCATTCCTGTATTAAATATTTGGAGGTTGACTGTCATATTGTGTGCCAAAAGGCACAAGCGGGCTTCTAGAATTGGCCGATATTTTGACCAAGCTGCTATCTCCACACCCATTTTATCTCAATTTATCCAAGTTGGAAATTTTAGACATCTTTCATTCTCTAATTTGTGGGAGCATATCAGAGCACAAGCATAAATCACTCCAAAACAAGCCAGAAATAAATTATCGCCCACTCAAAAGAACAAAGCCCAAACAACTAACTGACAATTCATATATTTTATTGCTTTTCTATCAGTTGCATTTCATACCATCTTCTAGAATAAGTTAGTTTTATAAGTCACCAATTCTGTTAGCATATGAATCATTTTTTGTAAATTTGAAAAAATTTATGATGATTTACTGAGCTGTGCATATGATAGTGTATTTCCCTATCTCTATTCATCATCCTCTGTACTATTAACATTGAAGTCCTCCAAGCACTGAAATATCCAATTATCCACGGTCATTATTTTGGACTCTTTTTGTCAAATTGTAAATTTTTTTTGGATAGACTTAGATTTACACAGATTTCTCATGTAAAGAAAAATGGTAACTTTTTTTTGGTAAAAAATAGGGGCATAAGCCCAAAAGAAAAAAAAACACAAAAACAAGGTTCAATTAAACAAGTACAAAGTGGGGCATTTGAACCCCTTTGGTGTCATTATTCAGTTTGGGAACAAGTTCTACAGACGGCATATCAACAAATTAGAATCCTTGCTCACAGTCAAGATTTCGTTTAGCTAACCAATCTGCACATGAAGCTTCTCTATATTTTTTATTAAAGCATTGTGACAAGGTCTAGACTTAGATATACTCTTGAAGGAGATCTTTAAATCTGTTTCAACTATCACACGACGGATCCCTATCTGCCATGTCATATCAATGCCATGAAGGATTTCCCATATTTCAGCTTCATCAATGCTACATTACCCCAAATTCACCATGAATCCTCCTATCCACTCCCCAAGGTATGTTCTGATTAATCCTCCACACCCCGCATTTCTCTCTATGTTTTATTATGTACCATCTGTGTTAAGTTTATCCCAGTTTTTGGGAGGAGGTTCCCATTTGATTCGAATCTAAGTTCTGATTTGTTCGTGTTGTATGAGCTTTTTCTTGTTGAATGCTTCTTTACTGCTTACAATATAGTCCCTGATGAGTGACACTGCATTGTTGGGTCTAGAAAAAGGGGGAGAGAAAAACTCTTTACACCTCCACTTCCATATCCACCAGTAGGTGGTTAGAAATTCTTCTATCCAATTAACGTTATTGAATTTTCCCAAATTATTTTTCAGGTTTAGGTTGATCCAATTCTTAAATTGGATTAAAAAAAAAGAGGGATAGAGCTGAGGTTTAGAACTTGTACCCAAATAGGGGCTGTTTTGGGACAATTCCTTAGAGCATGTAATATAGTTTCAGAGTGATGTTGACAGTTCTTGCATCTTGGGTCAGTTCTCATTAATTAGATTGGTAGCTCTACTTGCAGAGAGTAGTCTGTTATGTGTGAGTTACCAAGCAAAGACTTTGATTCTTTCTTGTCCTAGCCATCTCCATATTATTTCCCATATATTCTTTTTCTCTTTTCTATTTTAATTCAGCACTTTGTATGCTGTAAAAACAGTAAACTCTCCATTTGTGGTATGGCTCCATTTGATAGTGTCCATTCCTGCTTCTCTAATAAGGATTGTGATGGCTATTATTTTATCTATCACGCTTCCTTTCTGAGAAAATTAGTCATAGTCTCTAAATCCCATTCTGCTTCACTTTTTGTAAAGGCTGACACCTTCAAGTTTAGTTGCTCTTATGGAGGATTTTGAGTAGATATATTTAATAACGGACCTACTCCCGTAACTCAGTTGTCTCTCCAAAATAAAGCTTTTTCTCCATTTTCAATTAGCCAAGTTGTGTTCTCCTTAAATTTTTTTCAAAGTTTGGATTGAAGAGAGGACCAGTTTTCTCTCTATATCTAACACTGTATGGATAGAATAAATTCCTATAAACATTTGTAATATTGCTCATCTAGATATTTTGGGCCCTTATCATAATGAAACTTGTATCCTCCATTTCAAGAAAAAATGTTTAGCTTAATAAACAAAAAATAGAAATAAATAGGCTTTTTTACTTATATAAAATAACGGAGATTCAAAATTACTAGAATCCTCTAAATCAAATTCTGCTACTTGAATATTATCTTCCTGTTATTATATAACTCGTCTTAGGACTTTGTCGTTTAGGTTAAATAGTAAAATGTTATACCGTATAACGATTTATGTTTTTTTATTTTCAAAAGATAAGCATAAATCCTGTCAGGATAGTGGGTGTCCGAATTTGATTATAAATCATCCCCTAAATCATATAAAAATAATTAATTTTCAAATCTTCTACCTAAAAAATTATCTAAACACATGAATTTGATTAGATAATCGTGTTAAACTCTTTAATTAAACTCACAAATTAATAAAATCTAACATTTGAAGATTGAACTTAATAAATACTACGTAACATTTATACTAAAATAAATTATTTTAAAATAAAAATAACACCATATAATATAAAAATATTAATTAAAGTTTAAAAACATAATATTTTATTACTTATTTCAATATAAAATATATATTTTAATTATAAAATATGATTTTAACCTGGGCCAGGTTAACCCTAAGCATGACCAAATTCATTAGCAAGTGCCTAAAAAATCTTAGAAGGTTGTATATCAGTCGTGTTGTTACGTTTGATGACAACTTTAGTATGTATAGGGAGTTCTCTAATCTACTTAAACATCCATGCAAAATGGTATCACATCAATGCATGAGTTTATTGTACCTTTGATAGTCTATATCATCCAAGTTTTGTGTCTCTCTTTGCATTTATGCACACTTTGGAATTTATAGATGACATTGTATTTGATCTTTGGGTCATTTAGTTCTTTTTCTTTTGGTATCCATTTCTATTATAGTAGATAGATTGGTTAATGGTGAGTTCTGTGGTGATTTATTATTCGGTGACTAAAGATGACTTTCTTTTGACCACACAATGGTATAGGGACACATGTGCAGCAGGTAGTCAAAAGAAAGAATGCACTAAGTTTCAGTCAAAGCTAGCAGTTAGTGCTAAGTGTGGTAACATTTAAAGGTTTACTGTAAGGGTATGGATGGAATTTTGGGTTCCAAAACAAGACTTTGACATGGTCAAAGTTTAGATCTGACAAAAATATTTAGTTGAAAAACCGGTTGGATGTCCAAAAAATTATCAGACAATAACTAAGATTTATAGTTCAGAAGGGGACGCAAATTATGGACCCCGTTGTAGATTAAATTTAAAAAGGAGGATGAAAGTGGTTCTTGTATGTCTGATTTAAAAAAGAGAAGGAAAAAAAGTTATTCTAAAATTTTATTATGTTAATTAAGGCAAACTTCAAGAATGACATCCGATTGTTGATTTGCTGACCGAAATTAATTACAGATTCTGTGTAGAGGTATGAAATGAAAATCGTAAAAAAAAGTTTGAGAATAAATCTTAGTTATATTAATTTAAGTATTAGATTCAATTGAAAAAAATTAATTCACTGCTGTAATTTTAAAATCTAAAGCACTTTTTTAAGAATAAGAATTTTTTTATTATGTAAGAAGCTTAAACTTGAGTGAGAAAAATTTTAAAAAAATCTTTAGTTGCTTTTAAGGAGACAGGTTATGTAGCAGTATTAATTATATTAATAATATTTAAGAGGTTAAATTACACAATTAGTCCCTACACTTTTAGTGAAATTGCAAATTGGTCCCTATAGTTTAAAAGTTTGTAATTGGGTCCCTAAAGAAAATTAAAATTTGTAATTGGATCCCTACCGTTCAAACACCATCTGATTTAATGGAATATTCCTCAGCATATTCGCTATTTTAAACATGTGAGTTGCACGTGTTTAACAGTAAGGACTAATTTGTAATTTTAATAAAAATATAGGGACCAACACTATAATTTAACTATTTAAAAATGACCAAAAAATCCCTAACCCACCCCACCCCCTCCCCTCCCCAGCCCTCTCACTGTCACTTCTCCATGCCCAAAATGAAGCACCTCCTTCGAAAGCTTCACATCGGTGGCGCCACCACTGCCACTCCCACCACCGCCATCCACCACGTGCCGCCGCCGCCGCCGATTATCGCTCCCTCTACTTCTTCCGCTTCCTCTTCCGCTCTCTCCTCTCCCACTCGAATCGTCGTGGATCCAATTCCAAACCCTAGCAGCACCACCACCACCAGCATCAGCAATAGCGAAAACGGCATCGTTAGTGATTTTGGTTTGTTGGAGGAAAAGAAGTTTCAGATGTAATTGGCTCTCGCGATCAGCGCCTCCGATCCCGATGTCCATAAGGACCTTGAATTTGTGTAGATCGATGCCGCTAAACAGATCAGCCTCGGATATGAAGGATATGTGCTATCGTTCAATTTCAGTCCCTTCGTTACTGGGTACTCTCTCTCTCTCTTTCTCTCACACACACATACATAGTAGCAGATACATTAGTAGTCCCTAATTACTGATACATCAATAGCTAGAAAGGATTAATATGACTATTGATTGTCTTGGTTAGGATTAATGTGGGTAAATGGTTCTCTTTTTTTCTTGGTTGATATGATTGTTATGCAGACACGGCTGGTGAGCTTCAGGGGGAAGCTCTGATGCACAAGACATATGCTGCTCGCCTTATTGGTGGAGAGGCATCAGCCCCTGCAGCTGCAACTTCAGTTCTTCGGTTTATGATTGATCTTGGTAAGATGTGTCGCCCCTTTACTACTGTTTGTAGACGTGCTGAGTTTCTAGAAAGCAGCATTGACTTATATTTTTCTTGTGCGAGGTTAGTTCTGAGATGAGTTTTCCTTTATCTTCTTTTCGGTTTGTTCTATTGTTCTTCGGTTACATCTGTTCAATTTCCTACCTGTGGACTGTAATCATATTCTGATTAACTACTTATTGACTTTTATAAATTTGTGTCGCTGTTATCACTGTCCAACTGAAAATAGATTCTTTTATATTGAACCAAATCTTTTATGACTTACAGGGCTGCACATGCTGTTAAAATGGCAAAAGAACTCTCTGCGGTGTCAGAAGAGAAAACAACGAACGAAGGTGATGATACTTGCAGTTCACAGAATACATTTTCTAGCTTACCTCTCGAGCAGGATCAGTCTGTTAATACCTCCACTAGAATTGGTAGCATTCCTCTTGTGCAGTGAAGAAGGAAGGGGAAGAAGAGAAGAGAAAGGATAATAGAAAAAAAGGAAAAAGAAGAAGTGGACATTATGGTAAATGTGTATTTTTTTTACAGTAAACGTTATTGAGGATCTAATTACAAATTTTAATTTTCTTCAGGGACTCAATTACAAAATTTTAAACTATAGGGACCAATTTGCAATTTCACTGAAAGTGTAGGGACTAACGGTATAATTTAACCTATTTAAGAGACAATAAAAATCAGTTTAATATAAATAGTTATAAATTGTCTTATTTAATATTTATTAATTATTATTAAAATAATTATATAATTTTAAATATAATAAATATGTAATTATAGATGTATAATAAAATAATTGATTAAATTAAAGTTTTCTAATATTAAAAAATTTTTGTTATCGTAAACCATAAATAATCTTAAGTTTCAATTTAATTAGTTTAAAAATTTTGTATTTTGTAAAATTCAATAATAATTGATACTTTTCGGACAATACGCACACTTTTGGTTTAAGCCAACCTTTCATTATTGTAATTTCTTTAGGTATTTTAGTAGTAGCAGACAAACATGTAGCTCAATTTTTTTTTAATTTTATATTCAATTTTTAAAATTATTTTTAGTTTCATTACCCTTTTAAAATTACTATATTATATTTTTATTATATTTTCTCATTATATCACATATTATTTTTTGTTATTATTATTCTTTATACACAAATGAATTCCAAGAAAAAGAATAATATTAAATTTTATATTTTTATATATAAAAATATTACAATTTATTATATTATAAATTAACTTTGTACCACATAACAGAAAATAGAATTATGTATTTACTTGTTGTTACTTTCTTTTTTTCTACTTTTTTTTAATTGTCTAAATTAGCCTATATATTATCAAATTATTTTTATTATTTATACAGTATTTTTTTTCTTTGATAGTTATCTGTTGAATTAGCAATTTTGTTTATTGTATTTTAATATTTTTATTTTAGTTTCACTCAATAAATTATCCAAATTCAAACCTATTATTACGAATCACTTCTTGATCATATAATTGGTATTGTTTAAACAGAAATCTTGATACCTTAAAATTTTTAAAGTAAAAGAAAAACACAATGAAATCAAATTAGATGAGCTAATAAAATAAAATAATTTTAAAAAAATAGAAGATATATAAAATGTTAAATTAAAATTTACTTGGTCTGTGAGAGAGGAGAAGAAAGAAAAGAAAGTTATCATAAAGGTTGAAACAATAAAAAATATATGATAGAGAATTTAGATATTTATTTGGTTGTCAGATTATTATAAGATAAATATTCATGTACTCAAGTTTGAAATACAATATTAATCAATAATTTAAAAATAAAAGATAATATTTTTCTATGCAAAGCAATTTAAAAAGAAAAAATGAGTTAATGAAAATTTTTTTTGAGAAAAAAATAATAGTTCTCTTCGTAAATCAAATTATTGAGAAGGAAAAAAATAAAGTAGTAGACCCAATACAAGAAAAAGTAATATTTGTAACAAAAATATTTGTTATAAAAAATATCAAATTTTTTACTATACGATTTTGTAAAAAAAAAAAATTTGTTACAGAGTTGTTACCACATGACCCGTTATAAAAAATTTTGTAACAAACAATAAAATTGTTACAATATAAAATAATATTTTGCAACAATATTTTTTAATACAAAAACTGAAATTTATTACAAAATCAATCATAAATTTGACAAATAAACTCGTTTTTGTAATAATTTAGATTTTGTGTCATAATATTTTATTACAAATTACTACTTACTTTGTTGGGAAAGTATACCATTCCCCCTTGAGAAAACACCTTTGACAGAGAAATAAAATAGACACAATCACAACACAAGAATTTAACGTGGAAACTCCAATTACCGGAGAAAAAACCACGGCCGTTGTCAAATGAAGAATATCACTATGTGAAAATTGTTACAACACATAGACTTCTTTCTCTCTAACACCGGCACCCCAGTACACCCACACTCTCTCAAAGCAAATATCTAACTACACCTCACAACACTCTCTAGTCAAAGAGTACAGAGGAAAAGAAAAATCAGATACAAGCTTAAAGTGTTTCTGACTGGTGCAAAAACAAATGGAGAACTTAGCCTCATATTTATAGCCTAGGCCATCCACTCCATTTGCTATCCTAAGCAATGTGGGACTAATTCAACCAAATTCTAACATACTTCTGTAACATTTTTTATTATTTTAGTTACAAAAATAAAAGGTTCATTTTTCAACATTTAATTAAATAATTGATACATCAATTAATTATCTAAACACACTAATTCAACATTTTTATAATATATAATCATATAGATAATTATGATATCTTATATGTAATTAAGATTCTTTTACAATAACACATTAAAAATCAAACCATATAATTACCTTCATCAAAGTAAGTTAAGTTAGAACCCACGAGTTAAAATTAACTAATTCTTAGAGAATCTATTCTTAAAGTTAAAAACCAGCCAATCAAAAATGCAAATTGTGAACAACTGACGATTTTATTATATAAACTTCGGTTTATGTGGCCTTTTTTCTGTCAGCCCTCTCATAGTGCTTCTTATCAAGCAGCGCTTGTCGATTCCAGTAGAAAAACTTCTTCAAAATATCCCTCTCTCTTCGTCTTTAATAGAATTTCCCTTTCGCACCGCAAAACCAATACCCTTTAGCCAATTAAATTCATTATTACATCATATAAAAAGGTACTACTAAATTTTTTTAAACATTTTTTGGGACATCACTTTTGGCCAATGAAAATACTTATATTCTTGTGATATAGTTTACACTTGAAAAATATTGGGAACGTGCATTGACATCATTTATCACACTACCTAGACCTAAACCTGCTGATGCCTAAACGCAACTTTGAGCCAAGACCTATATGTGCCTGCATCAAAAGTTACAAAATGCTAGAATATGTGCACTTTAAATATTAATGACAAAAATAGTTAAAGAAAAGGTACAAATTAAACGTATTTCAAAAGGAAAACCATTTTATATTCATTTTAAAGCCATCTAAAAAAATGTATTTCTAGAAACAGTTCAAGACAAATTTTTATCATCCTGTAAATAAATAGAACAAAAGCAAAACATTTGCTACTAAAACACTTGTGTAAGACTCCCATTTTTCATCCATACCTCTACCATAGAGCTTTCATTTGTGATTTGTATGATCTTTTAAATGCCAATGTTTAAATTTTTGGTTTCATTTGTCTCAGATTAACCAAAAATAACATTGAATTTCATGACCAGAATTCTTATTCGATATGCGAGACTTCCAATCCACCAATGACTGACTTCGATGCCAGTCCCAAAATACAATGTTGTAACTTGCGCAAATCCGTCCCCTACTTGCTATGCTGGGCATCTTTCAAAGGCCACACTTGATTCGAGCTGCACAACTCTCGTCAAGGATTCTCCACTTTTAGAAGCAGACACCAGAAATGCGATGTGCCTACTCCATTTTATAAAGAACCTTGTCACAATGCTAAAGAAAAATAAATACCATTAGATCAATTTTCAATTACAAATGCTAATATACACAGCAAACTTTATTTTTTATACAAAAGGTATATTCCTTTCCCATTGCACGTTGTAATAATACTTTCTCTGAATTTGAGCTAGAGTCCTATATGTACTTAATATGCCATACGATGTTCATTCTTAAAAATCACAATGGTAATATTTCAAATAAACTCCAAAAGTAACTGTTAGACTGGGACTGGCATTTTGAAATTATTTATGAATAGCAATACCAAATCGTACAAACAAAATAGCATGGTAACTAAGCATAAGACATACGATCCAAAAATATTTAATCTGCATCCAAAGAACCAACGAAATGATCAAGTTATGTTGTGTTTGGAACAATTTGAGAATAGTTATCTCGTAGGAAAAGAATTCTTTTCTTTGGGCCAATCTAGCAACAGATAGAGGATCTGAAAGCTATCATTGTGAAACAGGGACAATTCAATCAGTATGTGCTCAATGCTGCACCAGGACATAGGTGCAAAGGACAAATCTCCGATTATGGAGAGCAATTTTTCGAACGCCATCCGGTCGAAGAACTGGGTGACAAATACAACCGAACACACTACTAAGAGGGGTCAGCCAAGGTTAAGAACATACAAACGGCGTAAGACTAGGACCAAAAGCAAAGCGAAGGAGGACCATGACTACGTTCCGCAACAAAATCATCTGAGTAACTCAGACGGCAGATCCTTCAAGTTCAGGCGCAGCAATGCCAAAACGACTCCGTCATCGAAGACTGCAGCAATGAAGTCTGGTCTCAAGGGGAGGCAAAATCTGTTTCTGGCTTTGATGGTTTCAACTGGATGTCATGAACCCTACAACTCGTATGTCACGAATACAACTGTGAAGATTGCTCGTACTCTGGCCCTTCAACAGAAGTTCATGCAACACCAGCACTTGGATAGCAGTTTTATGGAAAAAGACGCTGGTAGTAAAATCTCCAAGGTTTGTGCCTTAAACCTGGATGTTTTATTGGCATTAGTTCCTATTAATGTGAACGACTGTTGTTTGAGAATGATGTTAACTACTGATATCATTGATCAAGGTATGTAGGTCTCGTTTCAACCTAGTCCGGACACGGAGATAAATGGATTACACCTAGCTATCGCCTCCTACATCTTTAATACCGCACTGGATCAAGAGAGAGTTTACCGTGTAGACACTTATTTCCATGATGGTTTTGGTCGTTGCAATTATATAAACAGAGACGGATTTCATGGGGGGCTAATGAGAGGAGTTGGCCCCCCGGAAAAAAATTGAAACTCTTATACATTACTGAATTTAAATGGATAAATTATGTTGAGTCAATCTTAGTCGTTAATATTGCTTTCTTAAAAGAAAATGCTAATATAGATGTCTTTATTCTTCTGAAAAGATGACACTTATTAAAACTACACCTAACCATAATAATTAATTGGTCAACAACATACTTATGCTTAACTAACATTAACTAATCAAAAGATAATTTTTTAATTTTATCATATCTTAAAACAATGTTAGTTTCGGCATAAAATTGAAATGTACATGGGAGCACATATTTGTATTCTTAAAATACCTGCTCACTAGAAATGGGAGCAAGAGCCCTGGTATGTTTACATATATGTCGGTTCCTATAAGATTAAACATCGTAGATGTTGGAAAACAGTTAGATTGATTTGTTATTATTATCAAGGAAATACTTGTTCTGAATCCATATTGTGCCATGAAGAACAAGGCCCTGGGGACTTTAGAGTCGAGGAAGCAAATGGTGGACGACGTACGTCACACATGTTTAACTATCTAAATTGAATGCCAATTATTTTTCTATGACCGGACACTTTCATTTTAATGTCAGTGTTATGTTTTACACAGATATTGATTCTACTCGCAAGGATGCTTGCATTGGACTCCATGAGGCTGCAATGGTACCTGCCGACGACCTTTGCGGTTAGTGATCTAACTGTTTAATTTGTTTTACATTGGAGCTATTCGATAAGCTTAAAGCCAAAACTGTCAAATGACTGTAATAAATGAGGGTTTTAACTACCTAACACTCTGACTGTGTGGTAACAGTTTCAATCTATAGAAAATAGGGACAGGGCGAGGCCCATTACCGAAGGCAACCATTTCTGCCATAAGAAAGAACTTCATGGGTTACGCTGATGAATTCCTAAAGGTATTTACACATGCTTTTAATTGTGCGTGCTACATCTATATGACCTTAGTTAATAACTGAATACACATTTTATTTCCTCTAATATGAGGCAGATTTATTGCCCCATGTGGTGCAATAACCATTGGTTTTTATTATTGTCGACCTATCACGAAATTAGCTGGTTTATCTTGACTCACTCAGGAAATTGGTAATGTTGTTATTCCAAAATGTCCAAATATCCTTAGCTGCATATTTATTATGATGAACATGTTTCTGAAAAGATATGTATGTTTTGCTACATGTTTGTCATTATTCTTTGGCAATAAAAGTCTGCTTGGGTCGAGCATAGCTGCTAGTTATGCAGTGTTGTGTTGTATGCCTAGCCTTGCCATGGTTGGGAATGTGTACGATGACAGGATTCTGCTATGTATTATGTGCTCTACATTCATCATTGGATATTTGTTGTTGTGAATATTATAAAATGTTAAACAGTACACTGTATTTGCAACAAAATTTATTCAGCCAGCAATGATCGTTGTGTCTGTGATAAGTGTGTGAATACTTTAATTCGGGACCATGCTAGTCTTTCTATGTGATTTTCAAATCTCCAATATATTCTAGTGATATAACGGACATGGCTAACAAGAATGCAACTGTTATTGTGCCACAGACAATCTTTTTGGATGACCTTTTGGAGGACCGTTCTTGGTGTGCTAATGCAAATATGGACAAAATTGAATGTAGTGAGTTTGAGATTAAGGAGTCTAACATTGTTCAACAACTTCCACAAAGGTGACTGATTTATACATAAACTCGAAACAAATGTTATTCCTTGATTGCAACTATTACCATATTTGCATTGGTTAAAAAAACTTGGAAGCTGATTGGGCTGATGTTATAACTTTTTTTCGGACCGCGACCATGAACCCGTACAACAATGACAGTGGCGTGTTTGTAGAACAGTGGATGATCATGTACCACTTGTTCTATGACTACGGTGTTGAGATATAATCTGGATTGAAGTTTCATAAACCCTTATAAATTAGATCACATTGCATAGAAGGTATGAACTTTCATTTGAACTAACATTGCACTTGTCGTTGTAATAACTCACAAGTGTGTTGACGTTGTACCAGAAATTTTATTTGGTCACCGACTACAGCCAAATGTGCCTTGCAATCGACATGGTACTAAAGTATCACAACGATAACAGAATGGAAATCATTGAAGCAACTTTGAAATACTGGGAGAGTTTCTTAGCCGATCCTTGATATCAACCTTGGGGTATACTTAGCCGAAGAAACCATTTCTTTTGTTTGAGGCAGACAAACTTTGTTCCCTACTATGACTTTTCTAAAAGCATTATTTTGTAAAATGAGTTGTCTCTCCAATTTGGAGATTAACACTGTTATGTTTGTGCTGCTGATCATGTGATACTTATTATGTTATGTGGATGCTCTACTGTTGGACAAATTTTCTTTTAACTACTATTATGACTTTATTTAGAATACTAATGTCATGGCCTTCAGTTATGTTCATAGAATATACTAGAATAGATATGTAAATACAAAATGTTAGCCTCCCATGCTAAAATATTGCTCTGATACCTGAAGTGTACCTCATTTATCATTTGATAAATGGCCTCACTTGAAACAAGTTTTGGTAGATTGTAGAAAGTCCATTTGTGAATTAGGTGGTACAATGACAAAAAAAAAGTAGGTATAAAAAATATCACGCTACATAGCACAATCTCAGGTGCTCCAATGCTAGTTTAATATGAACACAACATTGTCCGAAATACACAACATAATATTAATGAACCATAAGTCTCCCTTGGGCATATGCATCCTCTCATGTGGCAGTGAACTATACCCACCCCTCTCCATCACACTCCTTGTGTCCCAGTAGAACATGATTAAAACATTAATATTGTCTACAATACTTTGCCTTAAAAACATCGAACATCACAATAAAGGAACCACAACATGAATGAAATAAATTACTTGCACTCAGCACCAACAGTATTAATTCAAAGAAGTCCCATTCATAAGTAACACATCACTTCAGAACCTTTTTCAAAGCACATTAACCTACCATAACATTGTCTAATATGGCAAAACAACTAAAATCATAAAAGTGGATAAGCACACTAAAAAGATGTAAATTTATCATAATTGGCTAAAACCCTCATTCACAAGTAGTCACGTCCATGCAACTAATTTCTCCGTGAAATCTTCCCGGTAGAATGAACTTGCCTCTGGCTGGGTCCACCATCCTGCAAAATGATACTTGGCCCGTCAGTTGAATCAAGTACTGAAGTTTAGAACATTAATGCACAACAAATATCATCAAATAAGTAACAACTACGAACGTGAAGCATTACCACATGTGGCAAATACGACACACGATAATCCTAGGAATCAACCAACACATACAAACCTCATCATCGATATCGTCGTCTGTGGCAGTGCAATTTCTTCGGTCATGGCCGAATCCGAGGTACCACTTACAACACCTCCTGTTATTGCTATTCATTCTCCCGCGAGGTGCACCCTTCGACCTGATAACCTTTGGACCAAGAATGTGGGTTTTCTTTGCCCCTAATTGAACGCAACGACCCCTCTGTCCGATGATAGGAAGAGATTCAAACTTCCTCGACATTCTGACAACTTTCGTCATGGCAATGTCATATGTTTCCTTGGCTTGCGCAGCTAGAAAACACATTAACAGGCAAGCACTTCACAATGCGTCGTATCTAACGCGAAATCCTTCTGTGGGATCCAATGCCGCATCCTTACTGTTGCTGCCGGCTACTTTGGCATCTTTGCACCACCTACAAAGCACCAATCGGCTCGGTAGCTCTTCCTTCTCTAGCTCTTTTAGGACACAAAATATATGGCAACAATGGATCCCTAATCTCTCCCACAACTTATAAGAACATGCATACTTATCACAACTTCTATCCAAGAACACCGTATACAATGCCTAAACCCCCTCAATCTATTTTTGCACCTCGTAGAATATCTCCCTCGTGTACAACTTGCTCACAGATCTTTCTAAGCTTTTGAGACCCGTAGTTATCACCGGATTTGAGTAAAGAGTCTTGTAATCTGCAATGAATTCGTTATTCCGGTAATCCTTAACTACTCGATCCAGGTTCTCAAACAACTCAAGTAAGCAATTCCCAGACTTGATAAATTTCTTCAGTGATGAATTAATACCCTCGCATTGAGAAATATTTCGAATGCCGGCACAAAACTTCCCACCCAAGTAAGCATTTGCCTATATATCTCTCTTTTTGTATGTTTTTGCAACCCAATCGTTGTCCTCTAGGCAGAATAACGTGACCATCTCCACTCAATAATTGTCAAACTCGTCCACATCAAAGTTACCATACACAACGATTTAAAATGTAGCACAAAAATCTTTGTCCTTGATATTCACAACAGCATTTCAAGCAAGATGCCAGGTGCATAGTTTATGTGTCGCGTTCGAAAATTCACTTCTAATGGCCTCTCGCATGGATTCATCACCGTCTGTGACAACTACTTTCAGCTCCTTCTGCCTCATTACCTCCAAGAAGCTACTTAGCAACCATTTGTAGGACGGAATCTTCTTGTCCTCTAGCAAACCAAACCCAAAAATAATTGTCTGTCTGTGGTGGTTGGTGCCTAAAAATATTACAAGAGGTCTATTATATAAGTTTTTTCTGTATGTCGAGTCAAATGCCAACACGTCACCAAAACATTTATAGTCATGCTGCATGTGACCATCTGAGCAAAACATGTGACCAAGGTGCTTCTCAGCGCAATACGAGTATTGCACAATTGCTATAGGATCCAACTCAGTCTTGCCCTTCAAGTAGCTTATTGTTGCGGTTGCAGCTCCCTTCACGATCTTGATTGCCTAACTCCATAAATATAATTATACATGTTCTTACTTATAAAGTTAAGATTGTGATATCCACCACACATATGGGCAAAGAAGACCATGATTTGAGTTGTCTGGAACCCGGCTTCATGCATGCTGTGTATATACGATTTGTGCCCCTCTGTGATCTTCCTATGCAGTGCCATTACATTAGTGAACTCTGGAGACGCCAAGTCGTGATTATGATCCTCAACCAATGTCTTTGTCCGCCACTTTCCACAACTTTTGTCTAGAAACACAACAAGCTTGCCATTGCAATTTGTTCTCGTCTCCAGTTTATGGGGCCTTTTTTAGTCAACCCTCTCATAGTGCTTCTTTTCACACAGCCCTTGTTGATTACAGTAGAAAAACTTCCTCACAATATTCCCTTGCTCGTCTTTAATAGAATCTCTCTTTTGCACCACAAAACCAATACCCTTTGCATACGCCACATAACTAGCATACGCATCTTCAACCCCGTTAAACTCTACAGACAACAACAAAGAAGCATTCACCGCACTAGACCGCTGAATTGTTCACCCATGGTATTCTCGGAGTTCCCATGATCCTCTGTTGAGGCATCTACGTCACTTCCACCACCATCACAGGATCGACTGGGCCACAATCACCTTCCTCAGTCTGCGGTTCCTCTGACCTGTTCGACTCATCTTCATCACCTGAATTGGTGCTCCAACCATCAGTCCATTGGCCTAACAACTCTGACGTGCTACCATCGTCCAAATCCGACTCACTATCACACATTCCTGGGGTAAAAAATAATGAAGCCAGTCAAGAACAAAGCATGTCATATACATAGTCGGTTACAGAATTAACTTAAATGGAGACAATTGCTATACAATTAGGCATTAACCAAAGTCCATAATTGTGACTGTGTTGTAATTAAAAACTTTAGCCAATTAAATTGATTATTACATCAAATAAAAAGTACTATTAAATTTTTTTACAAATTTTTTGGGACATCACTTTTGGCCAATGCAAATGCTCCGCTTATTATAATGTAGTTCATAGTTAAAAACTAATAGGACATGCATTCACATCATTTGTCACGCTACCTGGACCTAAACTTGCCAATGCATGAATGCAACTTTGAGCCAAGACCTAATGTGCCTGAATCACATTAGAGGAAGAAATAGGATATTTTCAATCCTTTATAACTCATACATAAATATGCCAAACATCACTTATAGCTTTATCAATACTTCTAATATTCACCTACAATCATCAATTCGTAATAATAGAAATAAAGTGTTAAATATTAACCCCTAAAACTTATCACTTCAAAATGTAAGACCTGTATAGAGAACGATCACCATACAAAACAGAATGAGAATGAAACATGTCACTTTAAGACAAAAAATTTGACCACATCTGGCCTTGAATGAAAAAGATAATTCTAGATTTTTTATTCCAATAACTCCATTTCGTGGGAGTTCAAAAGTTGCAAATGCTAGAATATGTGACTTGTAAAATTTAATGACGAAAATTGTTAAAGAAAAGGTACAAATTAAAAGTATTTCGGAAGGAAAATCATTTTGTTTTTATTTTAAAGAAATCTAAAAAAAAATTTATTTTTAGAAACGGTTCAAGACAAATTTTTACCATCCTGTAAATAAACAGAACAAAACAAAACACTTACTACCAAAACACTTGTGTAAGACTCCCATTTTTCATCCACACCTCTGCAATAGAGCTTTCTTTTGTGATTCGTATGATCTTTTATATTCTCTTAATTAAATGTTCAATTTCATTTGTCTCAAATTGACCAAAAACAAAGTTGAATTCTATGACCAGAATTCTTACCCGATATGCAAGACTTCCTACCCACCGATGACCGACTTCGATGGCAGTCCCAAAATACAACGCCATTACCTGCACAAATCCCTCCCCTACTTGCTATGCCCGGCTTCTTCCGAAGGTCACACTTGATTCGGGGTAACAACCCTCGTCATAAATTCTCTACTTTTAGAAGCAGACACCAAAAATACGATGTCGCTACTCCGTTTTACAAATAAACTTGCCACAATGCAAAAGAAAAAAAAACACATTAGATCAAATTTCAATTACAAATGCTAATATACACAGCAAATTTTATTTTTTATACAAAAGGTATATTCCTTTTTCATTGCACATTGTTATACTTTTTTGAATTTAAACTAGAGTCCTATATGTACTTAATATTTCATACAATTCATTCTTAAAAATCATAATGATAATATTTCAGCTGAAACTAACATTTTTAAACAAATATATATGGTGCCCTAATATCTATATCTTCGCTTAAATTTTCACTAAAATTATTCTAAGTCTCGGCTAAACTAATCACACATAATTATGATAGGAGGTTGCATGCAGGGGTAGGGTGTGATAGTAACTCAAATTATAGAAATGACTCTATCTTGTGATTTTTCATTGGTGGCAAAAAGGTGGCAATTTAGGTGCCTCATTTAACTCGCATTAATATCATTATCAATGGAAGCTATGTTTTCTGGCAATTAGGGTGCCTCATTTGATAGGATTTTTTTTCCGTAACATATTAATAGGACTCTAAAATGAATAATCTTCATTTGCAAACAAATAATAAAAGAAAAAATATATGGTAGTTATCTTCTTGTACTTCATTCTTCCAACATCAATATTGTCCACAATTTTCTTTCCTTGTATCTTCTCTTATTCCTTTCTTCCCTTTATATTTAACTTTTATCTGTATATCGTCAATAAAAAAAAAATAGGAAGTGTAGGTAATATTTTTTTCTTTTTGATTTTCATGTTCTGTAATCTTCAAGAGAGCTAAAAGGACAAATATTTCTAAAATTTCAGAACAAAAAAATCTTTCTGCTAAGTGCCAACTATAATGGTTCACTATTCATATATGATTCAAGAATGTCCTATGTGACTTTTGTTCCATATAAATTGATTGAGTCCTTGGTTTTTGACATTACAATGAAAAAATTGATTTTTTGGTAAAGGGTGAGCGGAGGAGAATTGCTAAAAAATGATATAAAATCACTTTGGTACAAATCGTTTGTACTTAACGCACACTGTTTTTGTTTTCAAATGCATAAGGTTTGTCATTTAATTTTTCTAAATGGAGATATCAAGAATTTGGCAGTGATTAAATCTTCTATCTATTATATGTATAGTCAGAAACATCTAGTTTTGTTCCAATCACTTATTTGTAGGATGCAGAGTCAAAAGGCGCCGGTAAGAAACAATTTTTTGGGTGATTGATTATAGGGATCATCTTGATCTTGAGCATTATAACTCTTTTTAATTTTCAGTTGTATTTATTTAGTTTAGGAAATTCAAATTGAGCATGTATGTGTAGTTTGTTTGGAACAAAATCAGAGTATCATATGCCTAACAAAGCCGATTGACACAAAACCATCTCAGCAAATTCAGAACAACTGCATATTCATCAGATTTAGAACAAAAAAACTCACCAAAATTAGAGCATACAAGAAGAACGAATAGGAGCCAGAGTCCACCGATTCAGAATAACAACGACACATAGGAAAAGAGATGGAGGACACTAGGGGAGGCACAGAGCCAGCTACGGATGCCAGGGTTCAGGGTTTCCAGCCTTGTGAGAGAGAGAGACAGAGATCGGGAGGGAAGGAGAGAGAGGAGAGGCGACAATGGAGCAAAGTCTAGGGTTCCACTCTTCTCTCCAAGTCGCCGGTGAATATTCTGATTCTGCTCTTTGGAATCACTTGACTCTGGTAAAAGGTAGATTCTAATGTTGCTGTCAGGTAGCGTCGCCTCGATCAACGACTCTATCCTTCGTCTAAACCTTCCTCAGTGAATCCACTTCCAGAAGCGGGCGTCGAAGATGGCCTTCGCCCACCTCCCACAACTAAAAGCCCAACTTCAAATTGAACCCTAATTTTTCTGAGTGCTTCGAAGGTTTGTTCATTTGGCTCATAGATTTAGGAAACTTTTAATTTTTCCTTTCAATTTCTGTTTCTATTCTCCCCATCTTTCAACAATAGGCGTGTTTGACATTTAAAAAAGCCAACTACACAAATTATATTTGATAATCCCATTATCTGTTTTAAAAAAATCAACTACATAGTTCATTTACATCATTCACTAATTTATTTGTTAATTAGTATAGTTTAGCGTCGAAAACATTTACCATGCCTCCATTAGCGTATTCACCGTAGTTAGCAAAGTCAATAGATTTGGTCTTCTACCCCATTTAAGCCATGTGTTGTTCTCGAATTGGCTCTTCTGACTTAGCCACCTTAGCCACGGTTTCACTTTATTCACCACATACGTCACCTTGGTTAATAGCCGTCTTTTCATTCTTCTTCAACTTAGTTCTCTTTATCTTTGATTTGAAAACCAACATATTAGCATAATTATTGTAGTAAAACTGACGAGCTTCGTCGGGAATTTCAACTAGCATAAGAGCAGCTCCAATGGGTGGTCCTCATTGCACTTTTTCCTGACACATGGTGGAATTTACCGTTGGAGAAGGAGAGAGATGAGTTCCTTCACGGAGGCCAAGGCAGAAGAGTCCCTCTGAGCAGGGACTCAAACATAACCAATGGTAACTTGCCACATGGCAAGTTACCTTTTAAATAAATACATATAAAATTATAATTAAATAAATAATTATATTAAATAATTAAATTATAATAAATAATTATATTAAATAATTAAATTATAATAAATAATTATATTAAATAATTAAATAAAACTAAATTTAATAATAATTATAATAGTTAATTAAATTAAATAATTATAATTTTATTTAATTAATAGTTTATATTAATTATTTAAATAATAATTAATTAAGTAATTAAATTATAATTAATTTATTAATAATTATAATAATTAATTAGATTAAATAATTAATTATTTATTTAATTAATAATTTATATTAATTATTTATATAATAATCAATATTAAATATTATTTATATTATTATATTAAATTAGCCGTTGTAAAACTAGCCGTTGTAAAATTATCTGTTGCAAAACTAGTCGTTATTATGTTACCGTTATTATTAATAAATTAATATTTTGTTACTCTATATATACCACTTAGATACACTTCTATTCTCACATTATCTACTACTCTTCTTTATCTTCTTCCAAGTTTACGAAATCAAAGTTCTGCTACTATTATTTTTTGTTCGAAAAAATGGATCCAAACCAACTCAACTCTTTCTTCAATTACTTACAAAACTTTCCTCAAATTCCAAATACCCAACAATCTCAAACCTCAAACTCTCAAGTTCCAAATCAAAACTTCACACTACCAAATTCATTTCAAAATCCAAATTCACAAAATCTTTCTAATTTCAATTTTCAAGCTCCTAATAATAATCAGTTTCCTATATTCCAACCGCAAAATCAAAATTCACAAACACCCCATTTTCCATTTTTGTCCATATTTAACCCCTCTATCGGAAATGTTACTCCAACTTCCTTGCCGTTTCCAACTCAATTCAGTGCATCAAGACATAACTCATCTGGTGTTGGTGGCTCTTCTAACCCATCCTCTCAGACTCCTATACAATCTAGTCCAAATTCACAATATTCAGATTTTGCCAACCCTCGTGGATTAGATGATATCGACCTTAATGATGATGATATTGAAGATCGGAGGCAAGATAGTATTCAACACTGGAATTGGAAAGAGGATGAGATGCTGATCAGTGGATGGTTAAATGTTTCAACTGACCCTGTAGTTGGTACCGATCAAAAGGGAGAAACATTTTGGAGTCGAATTCATAGCTACTGTGTAGAATTTTGCCCCGACATGACAAGGGGGTAGTTGCATGTAAGAAACGATGGTATAAGATCAACAAGGCTGTTGCACAATTTGCTGGTTGCTACGATCAAGCTAGTCGAAACATAAGGAGTGGTTCGAACGCTGATGATATAAAGGAGTTGGCTTATAAACTTTATTCCACAAATTATGGTCAAAAGTTCACTTTTGAGAGGCATTGGAACATGCTTCGCTTGGAGCAAAAATGGAGAAGCCAACTACCTACACAGAGTGGCGGCTCAAAGAGAACCAAGGTTAGTGCAACTGGAGCATACTCATCCTCATCAAACCCAGAAACACCGTTGGCTGACGAACCCGGTGTGGACTCTCCCGTTCGCCAACAAGGATCAAAGAAGAGCAAGCGAAGAGGTAAGGGAAAAGCACAGATGTCTGAAGATTTTAGCGAAAGAAAATCATCGGTTGTCAAAAAATTATCTCTCATGGAAGATATTAAGAATGTTAGAGAAAAGGAACTAATGGAAAGGGAAAAAGAAAGAGAAGAGGAAAAGGAACATAGAGCAAAGATGATGGCAATCAAAGAGAAGGAGTTACAAATTCAAGCGGCAATGAAAGAACAAGAATTACAAACTCAGAGGTATATTAAAGAAATGGAGATAAAAGCAAAAGAAAGGGAAATGGATATGCAAATACTTAATGCTGACACGTCTACAATGAGTGAGAAACGACGAGCTCTTCATGAGATTGCATGTGAGAAAATAATGGCCAAGTGGTTTACTTAATAGTTCCTTGTATTTGTAGAGTTATGTAGTATGTTTTTATTTATTTATTGCATATTACTAGTATGTGATGTAGTTTGTTTTATTTATTTCTGATGTAAGTTTTTAAATTAGTCAATATTATTGTGTCGTTATTGTTCATGAAAGTGACCGTTGCAAAACTAGCCGTTAAGTAGCCGTTGCAAAACTAGCCGTTACAAAACTAGCCGTTAAGGTACTTATTGCAAACACATTTATAAATATCAACTATCAATGACTCCACAACTCCACTTCAACTCTTGTTTCTCACCTCGACAGAGAACTAAAATTACATTTTCTCCATATGGCTAGAAATTTTGATGATATGTTTAATGAGGCTTTGTATGACAAAAGAAGACGGCAAGATAACACACTGATAGATAATTGGATCGATGAGTATTTACTCGAAGATTCAGAAGAAGAAGATATCGATAGAAGCCCTATCCCAATTACTCGTAGATGGATCAACAGAGATCGAGAAGCAGGACATGATCGCCTTTTCCAAGATTACTTTGCAGATGAACCGGTGTATAATGCTAACATTTTCCGACGGAGATTTCGAATGAGAAGAGATGTGTTCCTTCGGATAGTAGACGCTCTCTCAAACGTCTATCCGTATTTCCAACAGAGGGTTGATGCAACTGGAAGAAGAGGCTTGTCGCCACTTCAGAAATGTACCGCTGCGATACGGATGTTAGCATATGGCGTAGCAGCTGATGCTGTTGATGATTATGTGCGCATAGGCGAGAGCACTACAATTGAATGCTTGGAAAAATTTGTTGAAGGTGTCATTTCCGTGTTCCAGGATGAATACTTGCGAAAACCCAATCCAAATGACGTACAACGCCTGCTACAAATAGCGGAGGGTCGTGGCTTCCCTGGCATGTTGGGTAGCATTGACTGCATGCATTGGCAATGGAAAAATTGTCCAAAGGCGTGGAAAGGTATGTACATGAGTGGTTATCGTGGGGTTGCAACCATAGTACTTGAGGTTGTAGCATCTTCAGACCTTTGGATATGGCATGCGTTCTTTGGAGTTTCTGGTTCAAATAATGATATCAACATGTTAGATCATTCTCCAGTGTTTGACGACATTCTAAATGACCGTGCTCCGGAGGTAAATTATACTATTAATGGTAATAATTATACAATGGGATACTATTTAACAGATGATATTTATCCTGAATGGGCCACATTTGTCAAATCAATCTCAAAGCCACAAGGTGAGAAACGTAAGTTATTTACACAATACCAAGAAGGGCAAAGAAAAGATGTGGAACGAGCATTCAGAGTGTTGCAAGCACGCTTTGCAATTATACGTGGTCCAGCTCGTTTTTGGGAAAAGAAGAAGCTTGCCAACATAATGAGAGCTTGTATTATATTGCATAATATGATTGTTGAGGATGAAAGAAACAGTTATGCAGGAAATTTTGCTCAAGGCTTAGAGTATGATGATGTTGAAAATGGCTTATCACAACCTCAGCTGGGAGAGGAAGATTTTGCACCATACCATCAATTTCTCCAACGAAATGCCCAACTTCGAAATAGGCAGCAGCATAGACAATTGAAGGAGGACTTGATTGAACACATATGGCAATTTCACAATGCTTGTCGTCAACTATAGAGTTTAATTATGTTTTTCTTTGTATTAAGTAATTTTACAAATTAGTGTAACCCCGAATTATCTATTGTGTATTATTGTTATATATGAATTTATTTAATATTAATATCTTTTAATAGTGAATTATTTTTAAATTTAAATATTTAAATTACATTATTAGAAAAAATTAATTACATTAATTACAAGTATTTTAATTAATTAATTAAGTGGGACCACAATAGGGACTAAAGTCAGTTCTTCCTAATGAAGAAGAGAGAGATGCTTTGAGTTCCTATTTACTGTTTATGACGCAAAAGCTGATGTTGAGTTACTTTTTATGACAGGCGGGCCATAAACAGAAATTGGGATGAATTCTCTACTGGAGATGGTCTAATATACCCACCTTTGGAATCTCTTTGTCGGGAATAAGCAAATGAATCATGACCTGTAAACAATCATAATAATGAAGGCTATGACTGAAGTAAAACAACTCAACAAAAGCGAAAATTTATTTTCTCTACCTTTACCGATTATGGGAAGCGCTCATCTATTCATTAAAACTTGGTGAGTTCTACGGTGAGGAAGGTTATTTTATTTCTCATGTGTGAAAGTGATGTGGCCATTACTAAAAGACTAAGCGTGTAAGCAGTGTTTGAAGAGAGAGAGAGACAGTTCCTGCAATATTTTTAGAAATTTCAGATATTATCCTTGTTTGATATTTAATAATGTTGAATGTGTTAGCGTAATGATTTTAAAGATATTTAAATAATTATTTTTTGTAATATACATAAAAAAAATCAAATCTTTATCTTTATAGTAATATAAATAGGGAGTTCTTATGTTAACATGGTGTTCATACATTGAGTTTGAAAAATATTTTTTAGGTGTTGTCACTAAAAATCTTTAAATTTTTTTTTATAAATTATAAATTATTATTTTTTTAGATCGTTACTTTTTAAATTTTTAAATACGCTTTATTAGGTTATTAGGTATTTAATTTTTAATATTATTGAACTAATTTAAAAAAATTATTTATAAATTATTTACTTAAGTTAGTATTTTTTAAATTTTTAAATTATAGTTACATTTTATTCTTATTATATAATTATTACTCTTTTATTTAAAGAAAAATCAAATAAATTATAATTTTCGAAAAAACTAAATTCACATAATAACTAATATAGATTTAAATCAACGTATGCACATACTTCCGGAATCGTCAAATATCCTACCATATGGATTTAGTTTTATGAGTTTTGACACTCTCAATGCTTCTGAGTTTGATTATACTTATTAGATTGGTAAGTTTATTGTTTTTAAAAAAAATAAATTCATTGATAAATTTATTTATTTCATCGATTTTTTTTAGTAAACTTATCGACAAGAAACTCTTTTTATCATTTTAAGTTATTTGTTTAAGTTGTTACTTTTTAAATTTTAAGTTATTTGCAGTTTATTCTTCTAAATTATAAACTATTATTTATTTAAGTTGTTACTTTTTAATTTTAAGTTATTTGCTTAGGTTGTTATTTTTTAAATTTAAAATTATCTACTTAGATTATTACTTTTTAAAATTTTAAATACACTTTTTTAAGATGTTAGATATTTAATTTTTAATGTTGTTGAACTAATTTAAATATTTTATTTATAAATTATTTATTTGGATTGCTACTTTTTAAAATTTTAAATCATAGTTATATTTTATTCTTATTATAATAATATTACTCTTTTATTTAAAAAAATTAATAAATTATAATTTTTCGAAAAAACTAAGTTCAAGATTAACATACTTTAAATGTACTGGTAGTATTATTATTATTATTATTATTATTATTATTATTATTATACCTACACAGATTTCATGAAAAAAAATTCATTCTATCTTTATTTGTTTAATGGATAAAAAATATTTACTATTAGGGGTGTGCATGGGTCGGGTGAAATTGGGTTTGATGTGACCCAGACCTGACCCGAAATATATATCGGGCCTATTTGTTAGACCTGAACCCGATTCTAGACTCAATGAAATCTATACACTTTCGGGCCACGATTATACCGGGTAAAAATCGGGTGAAAACCGGGCCGTTAACATTATATTACCTTGATACCTTCTTGTAAGTTAGCATGTAAAAATATCCAAATTTTCAAGACTCCAATCATTATTTGACATGGTAAAATTCACTTAGAAAAATATAATAAGAACCAACTCTTCTCTAAAATTAAAGCATAACCATAATCAATACTAATATTGTCTAATAACACCAAATATTTAAATCAATACAAATAACACAGGATTATGCATTAGTCTAAAGTCTTATGCATTTTAAACATAAAATATTAACTTATAGTCTTATATATAATGACTAATAACACAAAATATTAAGGTTTACAACATTTAAATTTCACATAATAATAGCCATCATCCATCACTAATAACACAAAATATTAATTATGTATGATGACGGGGCCACCGGGTCGATTTCGGGTGACCCGAGTTATGGCCCGGACCCGACCCGAAATAATGACCGGGTCTATTTTTGAGACCCATACTCAGCCCTAGACCCAATGAAATCACACCAAATTAACCTCTAAAATGTTCGGGACCGAGCCGGATCTTCGAGTCGAGTCGGGCTATGCACACCCCTATTTACTATCAATCCAACCCATCTTTTTCAAAAATTTTCAAATCAAATACCAAAAAGACCCACAAACTTAACCATTTCCATTATGCTAACACATTTAACATTATTAGGTATCAAACAAGGACAATATCTAAAATCTCTAAAAAGTATTGCAGGAGTTATCTCTCTCTCCAAACATTGTTTACACGCGTAACCCTCCAATAATGACCACATCACTTCTACACATGAAGAATAAAATAACCTTCCTCACCGTAGAACTCACCTTGAAACTTTTAAAATAAATATGCTACTACATAGTAGTTATATATGAATGAATTGTATTGGGTAACTCAATAAATGTCGCATAATAAATGGATGTGCTTTGATGAGGTGCAAGGTGTTATATACTTATATGTTGTTATGTTTCAAACTTAATTTCACATAGGATACTCTAGTAAAAATATAAAAGTCTTTGTATGTTAGTAGTGTCTGGATGTTATACTCAAAATAAATCAAGAGATGTGCTAATGGACTTTATTCTTACATGTGTAGTTAAGCATGTGTTTATACTTTCTATTTTGGACATATATATGAAAAAGTCTTTTACCTTTGTTGACCATGTGAAGAATCTGAACGTTGAAGGAATTAGTGAATGCATTAGTTGGCAAATTAATTCACAATTATGAATGGCAATAATAATGGATTCAATTTAGAAGACTATAAAAGAAAGCAAGCAAATACATAAGTTTTTTTGTTCAGTAATATAATAACAACACACACAAATTTATATCTCTCATCTCTATTTTTCGTGCTCTCCGTAATCACAAGGCAACCTAAGCTTTTATCCATATTAGGAAGCTTTGTTTGCAATAATTTAATTAAGAAGAAGAACAGAAGTTGTGTTGTTTTAAGTGTTCCAAAAATATTAGTGTGGATTATATTTTTTATGATTCAAATTTAATTTTAGAAGATTTTCATCAAAGACATTCCACCTAAGAGTAGGACCGTAATAAATTCTTAAAAATAGTGTCTAATTAACACGATTCGTTATACATTTGATCTAATATATTTTTTAATTTATTTGTCTACAAAATTTTATTTATATTTAAAAGTAGTCAAAATATTATTTTAAAAGTCTATTTTTCTAACACAAGGATATGCTTCATTGAGAAGATTAGAATATATGCATGAACTATACAAATCCTGGAAGCTTTTACGATGGTAAAAATATTTTAAGATCCTTAAAAGACCAAAATATGTTATAGAATTGTGAAAAATTCGAAGATAGTAAATATGCCAATTTAGCATTAGCCTCCCTTTATTGTTGACGTGGACCGGAAACTGTAGACTTAACTCCAATTAACGTTAATGTGACCAATAAATGGAGTTCTTGCGTTTCTTGGTTTCCATTGTAATGCTTGCGGTTCAGCCACCGCAAAACTAAGGACCCAGAGTAGTAAACTAGCTTCACCCCCTCCAATCAACAGTGAAAACGTGGAAGGATCTCCTCTATAGACGGAAAACAACCTGATCCCATGGCAGCAGTGTTCAACAATACATCAACGCTCTCATTTTCCATCACCAACAATAAATGAGATTGGTGAAGGTAGCACCTTCTTGGGTGGAAGTGTTCTCCATTAATTTCTCTAGGATATTAAGATTGGAAGTTTGAGGCAGCAAGCAAAAGATGAAAATATCGTTGGGAAGGAAAGTGAGACCGATCAAGTTAATGGAGTCCCAAATGGAAAAAACGGCCCAGAAAAAGTTATCATCATACCAGCAGAGGAAGTTTCTCTCAACCAAAATCCAAAGCCACCTCCTTCCAAGGTCATCAACAAAAGAAGACGGAAGGAAGATGCATTTGAATATTTTTCCCCCTTCTGTTGGTAATTAAAGTTTAGGTGAGAGAAGTATTATGTAGAGTTTTTTTTCCTGTTCTTCAGATGTGTGATGTTCTAATTTGAGATATATCCAGTCTCTGTTTTCTGGGTTTGGTCGGCCTAATCCAACCCAATCCAAGACAACAAACAATAATCGTAGTAGCATTAACCATGAATCTAATCATGACCAGCTAGTAATTCTTAACAAGTGTTGGAAAACTTTTCTAAAATAATTCTATAGATGTATGGCTTGCTTCTCATCCACTCATATAGCATATTTTGCCTTGGACCTTTCAGATCCAACTTTCACTTTTTCCATCATAGACACTTTCATAAATCATAATCCCTACAGGCTACAGCCAAGAGCATGAATTATAAAACTCTAATCCCTAACTTCTCAGACCTATAAAATAAAAAAAGAAATAAAGAAGAAAGAAAGAGAAACTAGACTACACGTATATGGATGTGTTATATGCGCATTTACGGATGTGCCACGGTGAGAATTTTTATCTTCAACATTTTTTAAATTCTGAAGCCTATTAAGATTCTAGAAGTCTTTTATATATATTTAACATTTTTCAAAAATAATTTTAAAAGGATCTTAAATTATTTTACTCATAAATTCCATATATCACTGTCTTACAAATA
This sequence comes from Arachis ipaensis, assembly GCF_059453495.1. Lineage (NCBI taxonomy): Eukaryota > Viridiplantae > Streptophyta > Magnoliopsida > Fabales > Fabaceae > Arachis > Arachis ipaensis. The sequence goes on from NC_142442.1 coordinate 17,166,435, forward strand.
GTATATCAGAAGTTAAACAGTAATATCAGAAGTTGTTTTAATCTTGTTCGGTAGGTCGGGTACCGGACGGATCGGGTCTGGACTCTGGGGTCAACGCTTGGGATAGTGGAGAGGCTCGTCTGGTCGTGGTCTCCTGGTCTCGGGTGTACGAGGTCTCGAGTACTTCGCGTGAGAGGGGGGTGCCACCTGCAAAGACACTCCGACGCTCTTGTCAGTAAGGTGTACAGGTGGAAAAGGTGATAGAGTATCTTTCGTACCTCGGGGGGAGAGCCAGTCTCCCCCTTATATACATGTCAGTAGCGGGCCCCTCAAGTGGACAGGCCCATACCCCCAAGGACGCTGTCCCACAGCTGTGTGCAAGCCGTACGGGACGCGTGTCCGGGTCGGGTGGAGGGCGTGTTGCTGGGCCGGAGGGAACTCGGGTCGGGTTGACCCACGTGAATTTGGGCCAGGCCGTAACAGTGCCCCCGACGCGTCAGCGATGGCCGTGAGGGCCATTGGTGGCGCGTGATGTCTACGTTCGTACGTTGTCGTTGGGTCGGCTGATCGTGGGAGAGACGCGTCTCTTGTGCGCGTGTCTCTTGATCTGCTGTGGCATCTGTTTGCCGTTTCGTTCTCCGCGCTGGGCATTTAATGCTCATAATGATTTGAAAAAACCTGCGCGCAAAGACTATCTTGCCCCTGCTTCCTTTCGCGCTTTTAGGATAGGTTTTTGGGTGGTTTATGTGGTAGCCGTAGTTTTTAGCCGTGTTTGGTCACGATTGAGTTGAAAAGGCGTAGTTTCTGAGTTTTTTCGGGCTCCCGACCTCAGAGACTAACGGAATGGTACCCCGCTGTAGGTATGCCTCGCGTTGTCTCCCGGTCTTCCGGATCTGGTGCGGCTTACGACCCGTATGCTTGGGTGACCGACGATATAAGGAGCTCACCCAACCAGATGGGCTTGGAGGAATTGACGGAGTTCCGGCAAGCCGGCTACTTGTGTGGGGGGACTGACGAAGAGGCCAACTACGAGGCCATTGTCCCTGCTCCCCATGAGCGTATTTATGAGCTCAATTTTCACTCCCCTCGTGTCCCCGATTGGATCTGGTTTTATAAGTCCATATTCACGCAAGTTGGCGTTCGGATACCGTTCTCCGAGTTTCAAATGGCGCTGCTGAACCGGATATCCGTCTCCCCGTCTCAGCTTCATCCGAACAGCTGGGTTTCGATCCGCTGCTTCGAAATGGTCTGCGAGTACTTGGAGCTGCCGGTGTTGGTGGACGTTTTTCTCTTTTATTTCAACCTTACCAACCCCTCCAAACAGGGGAAGGCGAGGAAAGGGTTTCTTTCTTTCCGTTCTGCCCAGGGTAGGAAGATTTTTAGCCTTTTTGAGGACTCCTACCACGGTTTTAAAGATAAGTTCTTCAAGGTTCGTCCCGTCAAGGGTCGTCACCCCTTCTGGTTGTCGTTAGAGGGGGAGCGCCTTATCCAGACTTACTGGAGTTTTGGCGCGGGGTCGAATCCTTTCGTCAAAGTGACGTACAAAAGGTTGTCGGCTGTAGATAAGCAGATAGCCGACGTCCTTTTTGCTATCTTTGAAAAGAACCCCGTGAACCCACATCTTCTTATGGGTGAGCGGGAGGCCGCCAGGAGCTATATTCATGAGTTGTCTTCTTTGTTTGCCTATGTTTCTTTGTCGTTGTTTTTCTCTTTCCGATCTAACGACTAACGTGCCTGTTGTTTGTTGCAGTGGAAATGTCTGCCACCGTGACCGGTCTTGAGAATCTGATGAAGACCTTTTTTGAGGCAAGTGATGACGAGAATGCCGAAGAGAAGGACGTCGGTAATTCGGAGGGTCCTTCAGGGGAGAAGGAGAATCAGGCTTCCCCTACCCGGGATACCGAAACGTCGGGAAAACAGGCCGTAGGGGGTCAGGCTTCCCCTACCCGCGAGGAAGGGCCCGCTGATGGGCACGTGACTCTCACCCCTCATCCGGATAGTGACGTGGAGCTTATCCATACTCCCAAGATGCGAAAGATGTCTTCCAGCCCGGAAGGGGCCCTTACCATAATGGAGAGGAACTTTGATGCTACCAAATTCATTGACTCCCAACTGATACCCGGGACAGAAGAGCATTTTCATGAGACCGAACTGTCCGGGCAGGCGAGGTGGATGTATCGCACCTTGCTTCGTGGGCCGTGATAGCTCGGAAGGCCGAATTCGAGTTATCCGGTATGGAGGCGCTTCGGAGGAAGCTTGAGTCCTCTGCTAAAGCGAACAATGACTTTAAGGCTCAAGTTGAACTCCTCCAGGGTCAGCTGTCCGAGATGGGGGGAAAGCTTAGTGCTGCTGAGGAGAAGTCGTCGTTTGTTGCGGAGAGGTTGAAGGCGTCCGATGAGACCGTGGCCCGGCTTCTTGAGCGCGAGATGACATTGGAGGGTCAACTGAATGCCGCTCAGGGTCGGGTTGTCACCTTGGAAAAGGAGCGGGAGCAGGCCGTCTTGGAGGCGAAGGCCGCTAAAGCAGAGGCCGCTGAGCTTAAGAAGAAGCTTAAGGTGGCCAAGGAGCAAGGGAAGAATGCTATCTTGATGACCGAAGATGCCCTGAAGGCTCAGCTGAGGATCGCAGCTCCTGATTTCGACACGTCGTCAATTGGCGTTTTCAAGACTATCCAGGACGGAAAAATTGTTGACATGCCGAGGAAGTGAAGTCTTGTAACTTAGGATATTTTGTAATGCATTTGCTGAACAACCTGTTGTTCGTTCTTTGTTTTGACTCTTTATAAGTTATACTTGTTTGGTCGTTTGGCCGGGTTGTTGTTTATTGTATTTGTTGTTATTTCTCTTGGGGGGCTCGCGCCCGTTTTCCCGTTTTGTGATAGTTATGGCTTGGATTGCCGTGGTCGTGTTGTCGTCGCAGTTGTCTTTGGCCGTGACTAAGATGGCCCCCGGGGTGATCAGTCCCGGTCTGCCGTTTTAAGACGCGCTCGTGTGCGTCGCACGTAGGGAGGAAGTAAAAGAGCACACAAGTAGACAAGCATGAGTAAAAAGCAAATTAACTAAGTATGAGTTAATCGTTAGCCAAGCAATTTAACCAATATGGCGAATATTTGACAAGATAAAAAGGTAGATTGTCATGTGGACAAAGCGGGTATTTACTTATTTCTTTAAGTTCTCAGTTCGGCGAATCGTCTGGTCATGGGTAGAACCTTCTCAGGCTACCCGCATTCCATGTTCTGGGTACTTCCTTGCCGTCGAGTCTTTCGAGCTTGTAAGCACCTTTGCCGAGTATCTCCCTTACCCTGTAGGGTCCTTCCCAGTTTACCGCCAGCTTGCCTTCCCCTGGGGTCGAGACGCCGATGTCGTTGCGTCGCAGGACGAGGTCCCTTTCCTCGAAATCTCGTTTGAGGACTTTTGCGTTGTAACGCAGGGCTATTCTTTGTTTCAGCGCCGTTTCTGTTAGGTGAGCTATCTCCCTCGTTTCCTCAATCAGGTCTTTCTCGACTGCTTCGCTCATGCCCGCGAGCAGTAGTCGGGGGCTCGGTTCGCCGATTTCGACTGGTATCACCGCGTCGACCCCGTATGTTAGGCGAAAGGGAGTTTCCCCAGTAGCGCTTTGCTCGGTTGTCCGGTAAGACCATAAGACGGAGGGGAGTTCGTCAGCCCAGCTCCCTTTCTTATTGTCTAGGCGCTTCTTTAGACCAAGGAGGACGACTTTGTTTGCGGCCTCTACCTGCCCGTTCGTTTGGGGGTGTTCTATTGAGGAGAACTTTTGCTTTATCCCCAGGCCAGAAAGGAATTCCATGAACTTCTTGTCGGTGAACTGGGTCTCGTTGTCCGAGATAACGATCTCCGGGATACCGAAATGGGTTATCACCTGCCTCCACATGAACTTCCGGCAGTTGGAGGACGATATCGTGGCTAGTGGCTCAGCCTCCACCCATTTGGTATAGTAGTCGATAGCGACGATGAGGTATTTGACTTGTCCTGGGCCGACCGGGAAAGGTCCCAGGAGGTCGACTCCCCATTGTGCAAAAGGACGTGTAGTCGTTAGCGAGCTTAGCTCGGAGGCCGGTGCCTTGTGGAAGTTGGCGTTTTGTTGACACTTCGTGCATTTTCTGACGAATTCCTTTGAGTCCTTCATCATTGTCGGCCAGTAGTATCCTGCTCGGATGAGCTTCCTTGCTAGGGCTTTGCCCCCGATGTGGTGTCCGCAACACCCCTCATGGACTTCTCTAAGCACGTAGTCCGTTTGGTCGGGGTGCAAACACTTCAATAGGGGCTGGCTAAGTCCCTTTTTGAATAGTTGTCCCTGTATGATTGCATATCTGGCCGCCTCCCTTCTTAAAGCTTTGGCTGCTTTCTCATCTTCGGGCAACTTGCCGAGTTTCAGGAAGTTGGTGATGGGGTCCAGCCATGAGGGGCTCGACTCCGTCAAGTGGAGGGCGACCGTTGGTTCCTTCACCATGCCTTGGATGAGCGACCGGTTACCCGATCCTGGCTTTGTGCTCGCAAGCTTCGACAAGAGGTCTGCTCGTGTGTTCCTTTCTCTTGGAACGTGCTGGACGATGACCTCCTGGAACTGGCTTGTCATTTGCTTAACCTTTTCCAAGTATTTTTGGAGGAGGGGGTCCCGGGCTTGGTAGCTTCCGTTTACCTGTGAGGTGACGACTTGGGAGTCGCTGCATACTTCGACCCTCGTCGCCCCGACTTCCCGAGCCAGCATTAGTCTGCCCAGGAGAGCCTCATATTCTGCTTGGTTGTTCGACACTGGGAACTCGAACTTGGTCGATTGCTCATAGATGACCCCTGCTGGGCTTTCCAAGATGACCCCTGCTCCTCCGGACGTTTGGTTGGAGGCTCCGTCCACAAGAAGCCTCCACCGTGTGCCCGTTTCCTCGGGAGGGTCGCCCGTTACCTCCACCAAGAAGTCTGCCATTGCCTGGGCCTTGATTGCATGTCGGGGCTCATACTGTAGGTCATATTGTGAGAGCTCGATGGCCCAGGTCATCATCCTACCAGCCAAATCAGGTTTTTGCAGTATTTGTCGAATCGCCTGATCTGTCCTCACAACTATACGGTGACTCTGGAAGTATTGTCTTAACCTTCGGGAGGACACTAGGAGCGCCAGCGCCAATCTTTCCAGTTTGCTATACCTCAGCTCTGGTCCCTAGAGTGCCCTGCTCACGAAGTAAACGGGCTGTTGTGTCTTTGCTTCTTCTGTAACGAGGACCGCGGCAAGCGCTTCCTCGGTTACTGACAGGTAGAGGTAGAGCGGTTCTCCGGCTCTGGGTTTCCCGAGAACTGGTGGTGCCGCCAAGATTTCCTTGAAGTGGTTGAATGCCTCTTCGCACGCTGGGATCCATTCGAACGTCATTCCCTTTCTCATTAAATTGAAGAAAGGTAGGGCCCTTGCTGCCGATGCGCCGAGGAAACGGGACAAAGCTGTTAATCTCCCAGCAAGTCTCTGGACGTCTTTGATGCAAGCCGGACTCTTCATTTGAAGGACCGCTTGGCACTTTTCGGGATTGGCTTCCACTCCTCTTTGAGTGATCATGAAGCCCAGGAACTTTCCGGCCTCCATGGCGAACGCGCATTTGAGCGGATTAAGCCTCATGTCGTGTTGCCGTAGGGACGAGAAAACGCCGTTAAGGTCGCTCAGGAGATCGTCAGGTCGTGCGGTCTTTGCGAGTATGTCATCCACATAGACTTCTACTGTTTTGCCCATGAGTTCGCTGAATATCTTATTCATCAACCTTTGGTATGTGGCTCCGGCATTTTTTAGACCAAACGGCATTACCTTGTAACAATAGATTCCCCCTGGCGTTATGAACGCCGTTTTTTCCTCGTCGGGTCGGTGCATCGGTATCTGATTGTACCCTGAGTAGGCATCCATGAAGCTCAGATATCTGTACCCTGCCGCTGCGTCGACGAGTGCATCAATATTAGGCAGGGGGTAGCAGTCCTTGGGACAGGCCTTGTTGAGGTCAGAGTAGTCCACGCACATTCTCCACCTCCCGTTGTGTTTTTTAACCAGAACCACATTCGACAACCAAGTCGAGTAGTCCAGTTCCCGGATGAATCCCGCTTCTAAGAGGCTGGCCGTTTGCTTGGTCACCTCTTCCGCCCTTTCCTGCGACATTTTTCTCCTTCTCTGGGCCACTGGTTTGGCTCCTGCCTTTACGGCCAGGTGATGCGACATGAGCTGGGGATCTATCCCGGGCATGTCGGCAGGTGTCCAGGCAAAGAGGTCGGCATTGGCCCTGATCATTTCCATCAAAGGCTCCTTTATCTCGTGGGGGAGGTTTCTGTTTATGAATGTGAATTTATCGTCCTCCTCGCCGACTCTGAAGTTTTCCAAGTCTCCTTCTGGCTCTGGTCTGGGTTTGTCGTCTACCCTGGCATCCAGGTCGGCCAGGAAGACCCCTGACGCTTCTTTGGATTTTTTCCTGAGAGAAAGGCTGGCGTGGTCGCAAGCGACCGCCGTTTCCAAGTCACCCCTGAGGGATCCCACGGATCCGTCATCGGTGATGAACTTCATCACCAGTAGTTTCGTACTGATAGCTGCCCCCAAGTCGTTAATGGTCTTTCTCCCCAGGATGATGTTATAAGCCGTCGAATCTCGTAATATCACAAAGTCTGCCATGACTGTTCTCCGTCTTTGCCCTTGTCCCACAGAGGTCGGGAGTGTGATAATTTCGTCCGGCTTGATGAAGTGGTCACCTAACCCTACCACACCGTGCTGGTGGGTCGTCAGGTCAGAATCTCTCAATCCCAAGGCATCGAAAACGTTTCGGAACATGATATTTGAGTCTGCCCCCGTGTCTACCAGGATTCGTTTGACGAGGCCAGTTCTGACCCTAGCCGTGATGACCATGGGCGGACTTTCCGGCGCCTCGTCGAACCATTGATCCTCCGGGCCGAAAGAGATAGGTGGGAGACCCTTAAGACTTCTAACGGGTGAGGTGGAGATCGCTAGGACCTTGGCATCTTTCTTCTGTGCCGATTTCGACTTCGGGGCGGTATTTCTGGCCGTCACCACGTTTACCACCGTGAGGCCGTGGTCGTCACCCTCTGGTTCTTGTCGTCGCCTCGTTGGTCGGGATCTATCTTCGCTGTCGTGGTCCCGGTTGCGTCTCCTTGGTTCCCTTATAAGGTGGGAGAAATCGGCGAGTTTGCCGTCCCTGATAGCTTGCTCGAGGGCGTCCTTTAGGTCAAAGCAGTCTTGGGTCTTGTGCCCGTAACCCTTGTGATACTCGCAGTAGAGGTTCTTGTTTCCTCCCGTCCTGTCCTTCAGTGGTCGGGGTTTCGCCAGTATCCCCTTTTCTGCTATCTGTTGGTAAACTTCTGTGATCGATGCTGTGAGGGGGGTGTAGTTGGTGAACTTCCCAACTCGGGGGAACGGTTTGGGTGGTTTACTCGGACCGCCGTCCCTGGCGTGTTCCTTTGGTCTTTCTCTGGCTTCAAAGTGCCGGGCTTGGTTATAGGCCGGCTGCCGTTTATTGGCAACCACAACCCGGCTGACTTCCTCGTCATTGATGTATTCTTTGGCCACACACTGGATCTCTTGCATTGTCCAGACGGGCTTTGTGGCGAGGTGTTTCCTGAAGTCCTCATTCGAGAGCCCGTTCGTTAAGCACAAACTTGCCACCGAGTCCGTCAGACCGTCAATTTTCAAGCACTCGTCATTAAAACGGTCCAGGTACTTCCTGGTCGGCTCTCCGGGTCTCTGTGTCACCCCCAGCAAATTGATTGGGTGTTTGGCTTTGACAATCCTAGTTGTGAACTGAGCCAAGAAGGTGTGGCTGATGTCGGAGAATTGGGTCACCGAGCCTTGCGAGAGGTTGTTGAACCACCGTATTGCCGGGCCCGCTAAGGTGACCGGGAAAGCGCGACATCTGACCTCGTCTCCCACCCCTTCTAGGTTCATCCTGGCCTCAAAGGCCGTCAAGTGTTCCAGGGGGTCTTGCGTTCCGTCATACTTCATGTCTGTCGGCTTGTCGAAGTGTTTCGGTAGTCGGACCTCGAGTACGGAACGGTGGAAAGGAGTCGCTCCTATTATGACGAGTCCTCGGGCAGTTCTTCTTGACTCGTCGTTCTCGCGGTGAGCCTCCTCGTCGCCCCGGTTCGACGCACGCCGCCTTTCGTGTCGGGCGTAGATAATGGGGTCCCGACTTCTTCTTCTGGGGCGTACCCGCCCCCCAGTGCTCTCCGACTCGTATCGGGGGCTCGGCGTGCGCCTTGAGCGGCTCCTTGAACGGGAACGGGTGGGGCTCCGCTCTGGGGAGCGTTGGTCGCGCTCTCTTTCTGCTAGCCTGCGCTCTAAGTCCTGCATTCTGTGGCGTAGTTCTTGCATTATCCTAGCGTGGTTGTCACCTGTCCCCCCGAAGGGGCGTCTCTCGTGAGTTTGCGTCGCATCCCTCGGGGGCGACCTCTGCTGTTGCCGGGATTCCGTCGCGACGGCGCCTCCCCCGAGCACGGGAGGCGCTACCTCGGAACCTGTCCCAGTCTGGACCAGCACGAAATCCATGGACGAGATCCCCACAGACGGCGCCAATGTTCGGTAGGTCGGGTACCGGACGGATCGGGTCTGGACTCTGGGGTCAACGCTTGGGATAGTGGAGAGGCTCGTCTGGTCGTGGTCTCCTGGTCCCGGGTGTACGAGGTCTCGAGTACTTCGCGTGAGAGGGGGGTGCCACCTGCAAAGACACTCCGACGCTCTTGTCAGTAAGGTGTGCAGGTGGAAAAGGTGATAGAGTATCTTTCGTACCTCGGGGGGAGAGCCAGTCTCCCCCTTATATACACGTCAGTAGCGGGCCCCTGAAGTGGACAGGCCCAGACCCCCAAAGACGCTGTCCCACAGCTGTGTGCAAGCCGTACGGGATGCGTGTCCGGGTCGGGTGGAGGGCGTGTTGCTGGGTCGGAGAAAACTCGGATCGGGTTGACCCACGTGAATTTGGGCCAGGCCGTAACAAATCTATACGTCAAAAATCCTCTGAACTATATGCTAATATATATTTTACCGCATAAGTTCAAAAATTTGACAAACATCTATAATTTATCTGTATTTTTTTTTTTAAATATCTATTCACGATCGATTCAACTCCCTTTACATCTTTATCAATTTTAGAGTGAAATAGAAAGACAGGAATGTGATGATGATGATGATGATGATGATGATGATGATGATGATGATGATGATGATGAGAGGATAAAATTACAAAAGAATTGACAACATGTTGGCTATAAAAAATTAACTATATATATACGAATAAAAATTAAAAATTATCAAAATATTATGAATAAAAATAAAACAAGTTAAATATTTCGAATATTTTTAGAATTTTTCAAAAGCATATTATATGTCATTGTAAATATACGCCATGAGTAGGATAATATTTTTCTAAAGGCGTGTCACATTTTTTATATAAAAATATTATATTTACGCTATAAAAATCAGTTACTAAATTAGTCATTATATATTTATATATAAATGTATGTATTGTTTAATTTATTTTTAATATATATTTTATATTTAAATATATATTTTATATAGATATTAATATAATGACTAATTTTTTAATGTATATTTAATATAATTATTTTTATATGATAACTTCTAAATTATCTTGGTTTGATTTTTTCAAATAATAAAAGTATTAGAATCTTATAGTACTCACCCATTTAACGTTTGGATTTTTTAAAAGTTATAACTCTTAATTAGTTTTATAAGTAGTATAATTAATTTTTTCAATTATTTTTTTGAATATTTGTGTTAAATAAAATCATATGCCAAGGCAATAATATTATATGATCATTCTTTCTTATATATAATATTTGAGACAATATTTTTAGTTATCAATTGTACGATCAGTTGTTTTTTGAATTAAAGCAATACAAATCTTTCAATTCTAATCCAGGGTTTCTTAAATCTTTTTTAATAGGTCCCTTTCTAGAATAATATTACCAAACTTCTTTCATGCATTATATGTAAAATGGTATCGAGCTTGTAATTTAAATAACTTGCAAGAGCAAGCTTGAAGAGGAGAAGGCTTGTGATGCAGCTTTGAGTAGAGAAAACAGAAGAGAGAAGAACGAGATTGTGATTGAGAAAGAAAGGAATTTTGGAATAATCCAATTGAATTGAAGAGTCAAAGCTATATGCAGTATATATAGCTGTACAAATAGGAAAAATTAAATAACTAACTAGTGGTGTAGAATTTAAATCTAACAAACTAACCAACCTGCCAACTATACAAAACAAATTCTACAGCTATACAAAATAAACTCTAACAAATTGCTATTTTGCTGCATTTCAATTTTATTGGGCAATACAAAGTATGCAGCTGTATTATGTTACAGCCCCTGCAAGCTGGTATTACTTGGGTTGTGCAAATCAAGTAAGTCCAGCTTGGAAAGCAAGTGAGAAAATGGTTTGGGAGCAAGGGGTTTAGTGAAAAGATCTGCAGGTTGATCGCTAGAGACAATGTGCCTGAGATTAGAAATTCCTTCTTTAAACTTGTTTCGAACCACATGACAATCTACCTCAACATGATTAGTTCTCTCATGGAACACATGATTTGATGCAATGTAGATAGCCGAATTATTGTCACAAAAAATATCAACTGGAAGAGGAGGGTGAATGTCAAATTCCTTTAAAAGCTTGAGTAACCAAATAAGCTCACAAGTGCCATTAGCAAGGGCACGATATTCAGCTTCTGAGGAGGACCTTGAAACTGTGGCTTGCTTTTTACTTTTTCAAGAAATGAGAGTGTTGCCAAGAAAGAAGCAATAGCCACTAATAGATTTTCTAGTGTCTTTGCAAGCACCCCAATCAGAATCTGTGTAACCAGACAGTGTAAAGGAATTGTTGCTTGAGAAAAATAGGCCTGTTGCAGGGGATTGCTTAAGATATCGAAGGATTCGATAGGCTGCCGTCAAGTGAGCATCAGTGGGTGAATCCATGAACTGAGATAAGCACCCAACTGAATAGCTAAGGTCAGGTATTGTATTTGTAAGATATAGAAGTCTGCCCACCAATCTGCGATACATGGTTGCATCAGGAAGAGGAGAACCTGAATCCTTAGACAGGAAGGTAGTGTACTCCATAGGCGTAGAAGCTGGCTTGGCACCAAGTAAGCCACAATCCGTGATTAAGTCTAATGCATACTTCCTTTGATACAGTGCAATACCGGTTTTGTTGCGCGCTACCTCCATACCAATAAAGAACTTGAGGATGCCAAGATCCTTAATCTTGAATTTATCATCTAAGAAAATCTTAACAGCCCGAATTTCATCCAGATCGTTCCCTGCCAGCACTAGATCATCCACATAAACAAGGATGGTAGTAAATCTTGTACCGGTGGATTTAGTAAACAATGAATGATCATTTTTAGATTGAGTGAACCCCAAGTCAGCAAGAGCAGCAGAGAGTTTGATGTTCCACTGGCGACTAGCCTGCTTCAAGCCGTACAAAGACTTCGTCAATTTGCAAACTAACTTGGGATTCGAACATTGCAGTCCCTTTGGGAGCTTCATGTAAACATCTTCATGAAGGTCGCCATGAAGAAAAGCCATATTCACATCAAGCTGATGAAGGTGCCAGTTCTTCGCTGCGGCAATTGCAAGGAGAACCCTCACAGTGCTCATCTTCACAACGGGACTAAAGGTGTCAATGTAGTCAACTCCGGGAATTTGAGTGAAGTCTTGGGCAACAAGCCGCGCTTTGTGTCTCTCAATGGTGCCATCCGGATTGAATTTGGTACGAAAGATCCATTTACAACCAATTGCATTCTTCCCAGGAGGAAGAGGAGTGATGATTCAGGTCTTGTTTTGCTCAAGAGCAGTGAGTTCTGCCTCAATGGTCTTCCGCCAACAATCATGCAAGACAGCCTCAGAATAGTATTTGGGATCCGGGTTATTTATGAGAGAGAAAGTAAAGGCTTGGTGCTTGGGAGAGAATAATGCATATGACAAATGATGAGAAAGAGGATACTTACAAGTTGAAGGTAATTGGAGCGCATTCATTGGATCTCTATGTGATGAAATGTGGAAACAATAGAAATCTTTAAGATAAGACGATTGTTTTCTTTCTCGTTCAGACCTTCTAAAGATTGGTACATCAGGTGGAGGTTCAATGTTAGTGGATGTATGGTCTAATGATGCTTGTGCTGATGCTGGTTCCAATGCTAAGGATGATGCAGAAGTAATTATGTCATGAGAAGATGCCACTGGCGATGCAGAACTTATAGATGAATCTGATGCAATGCTCATAGTAGGAGGTGCTGGTGTGTCATGATGAGATGCAACTGTATTATATGTGAAATTATCATAGTAAAATGCAAAAGGGTCAGAATTTGACAAGTCCAATGAATGTTGATGCATGGAAGGGAGATCGCTTGTCACTTGTTTAAAAGGAAAATGGTGCTCATAAAATTCAGTGTTCCTTGATATGAAAAGTTCTTTTGTTTTCAAGTCAAACAGAATGGATCCTTTTGTCCCTGATTGATACCCGAGAAAAATACATTTTCGAGCTCTTGGATCTAATTTTCTTCTACCAGCACTTAAAGTAGTGGCAAAAACTAGACAACCAAACACCTTGAGAGAAGTTAAATCTGGTTTAGCGTTGAAAAGAGCTTCATAAGGAGTTTTATGTTGTAAGTAAGTGCTTGGCAGTCTATTAATTAAATGTACCGAATGTTGCACTGCATAGTGCCAAAAACATTTTGGAACATGAGAATGAAACAAAAGTGCTCTTGCAACATTCAATATGTGTTGATGCTTCCTCTCAACAATTCCATTTTGTTGAGGAGTCTCAACACAAGATGTTTGATGCAATATTCCTTTTGAGTTGTAGAAAGAATTCATTTTAAACTCCATTCTATTATCTGTTCTAATTTGTTTCACAGTTTTATGAATTTGGGTTTGCACCAGTTGAACAAAATTTTGCACCAACCTCGCAGCTTCTTATTTCAATTTCATGCAATAAATCCAAGTGAACCTTGTTTTATTTTCTACAATAGCAAGAAAATATTTATGGCCAGAAGTTGATAGAATTGAGAGTGGCCCCCCAAATATCTATGTGTATTAAGTCAAAAGGATTTTCAGAGTGTGTATTACTATTAGAAAATGACAATTTCTTTTGTCTAGCAAAGTGACAAGAATCACAAACATGAGATGATGAGATGCACTCGATGAATGGAAATGTATTTTTCATTATGGACATTCTGCTATATGGTAGATGACCTAGTCTAGCATGCCATAAGGCTCCTAAATTCTGCTGCACTGTCAAATTTATTAAGGGTGTATGAACTGCTGGTGTAGTTAGCTTCCAGGGTTGAGCATTCATCACATAGAGATCACCAATGACTTTAGCTTGCCCAATCATCTTCAATGATGGGAGTACCTGTATCTCACAAGAAGAATCAGTGAATTTTAATTCACAATGCAATGACTTTGTGAGTTTAGAAACTAAAATCAAATTGTATTTAAAGTGAGGTATGAATAAGACATTAGTAAGGGTCAAATGGTTCGAAAGTTGTACAGTGCCACAAATGTTTGTAGTAGTGGTGGAGCCATCAGGTAGATTTACTAAGACCGGCTTCATGTAAAAGAAAGTTTTAAAAGACTCTTGAATGTAAGATGCATGATCAGTGGCTCCACTGTCAAGTATCCAAGAGGTTTTATTAAAACTTGATGACATACTCAAGAAATGCCTACCTTTTGGCTGAGTGAGGGTGGCTGAAGAAGTGATGTGGTTAACACTATGGGAAGCTGGCATGAATGGTTGTTAGAGGAGGGCCAGTAAAGTTTCTTTCTGATCTGGAGTTAACACAAGTACTGTATCATTACTCTTTTCATCTGAGCCAGAATCAGTGATCTCAGCACTAGAATTCTCAACTGTCCCTTCAGTGCTGATTTGATTAGCTACTCGTTGTTTTAAGTGAGCAGGAAAACCATTTTTCTTGTAGCAAGTTTCTGCTAAATGACCAATTCGATTACAGTAGCTACAAATCTTAGAAGTGTATCCTCGACCATAGGATTTCTGAGTGCCTCCTCTACCTGTACTTCTCCCACGGCCTCTGCCTCTTGCTGGGAATGAACCACCTCCAGCTGAGGCTTGCACTTCCAAAGAATTAGTCACAATTTTGCTATCAGACAACTCACAATTCAACTGACGTTCCTGTTGAGTTAGCATAACTAGCACAGTGTTGATTTCAGGCAATGGCGTCATAAGCATAATTTGTGATTTAACAGTGGAATATTGTTCATTCAAACCTCTCAAAAATTTAACAACATATTCTTCAGATGCATGATCTCGAACGATTTTTAATCCACAAGAACAACCACTCACACAAGCAACACAATTAAGGATGGCATGTAAATTTTCTAATTCTTCCCAAATAGCCTTCAGCTTAGTAAAATAAGAGGTGACAGAGAGATCACCTTGTTTGAGCGCATAGAATTCCTCTTTCAACTCACCTACTCGAAAAACATCTCCATGCGAATAACGATGCTTCAAATCGTTCCATAAATCTGGAGCTGAACTAATCCACATCACGCTTTTAGCGATCTCAGGACTGAGAGAGAGGTTAATCCAAGAGAGAAGAAAATTATTGCACCTATCCCATGCTTCGAAAGTAGGATCGCCTTCGGTCGGTTTCGGAATCGATCCATCAAGGAACTTCACCTTATTCTTCGATCTCAGTGCTCTCCACATGTCGTGCGACCACTGGTAACAATTTTGAGGCGTTAGCTGGAGCGAAATCAGAGAAGTTCCAGGACTTTCACCTGGATGAAGAAAATAAGGACTGATCGGATCAGAAATGGCAGAAGAGGAGCTGGATCTGCCGATGTGTGTTTGAAACTGACAGAATTGACGCATGAAACTAGTGAATCTCTCAAAATCTGCAGCGGAATTCGATGAATGACTCGCATTCGAATCTGATGACTAATCTGCCATTTTTGAATTTGGAGGCTCTGATACCATGTAAAATGGTATCGAGCTTGTAATTTAAATAACTTGCAAGAGCAAGCTTGAAGAGGAGAAGTCTTGTGATGCAGCCTTAAGTAGAGAAAACAGAAGAGAGAAGAACGAGATTGTGATTGAGAAAGAAAGGAATTTTGGAATAATCCAATTGAATTGAAGAGTCAAAGCTATATGCAGTATATATAGCTGTACAAATAGGAAAAATTAAATAACTAACTAGTGGTGTAGAATTTAAATCTAACAAACTAACCAACCTGCCAACTATACAAAACAAATTCTACAGCTATACAAAACAAACTCTAATAGATTGCTATTTTGCTGCATTTCAATTTTATTGGGCAATACAAAGTATGCAGCTGTATTATGTTACATTATAAAAAAAAGTGTCTAAATAATATGATGATAATCAGTGACTAAAAGAAAGGAAAGTTAAAATTTTGGTCTCCTTTTCATTTTACTTGTAACCTTGCACTCTATTGAGAGAAAATAAGAGAGACTTTAGTTTTGTCTTCTAACACAGTAGGAGCCAGAACAGTGTTACTTGCAAGGATAGTTGTAATGAATGAAGCTTAGTGAATAACTCAGGAGATATTTTGTTTTTGTCTCCTTTAGTGCAAAACCAAAAATAGAGAAGAGAATAGAGAATGACACACAGATACATTCTGATTCGGCTACCCAGTGCAATGTAGCCTACATCCAGTCTCCATCACAACAATGATAAAATTTCACTATCTTTTCAACATATTACAATTACCAATTATTCCTAGGATCTATCCAATCCTATCTGAGACAAGTCCAGATTCTAACCCAACTTGAACTTGACTAGGACTCACCTTAACTTTTAACTGCAAAGTGCTAACCCAACTTGCAAGAAAATCCACTCAAAATCATGACAAAAAAAAACGCTTACAAAGAATTTCTAAAATAACTTAGGCTTTTTCTCCAAGTCTAGCTCTCTGCCTTTTTTCATTCATTGGTTTTCTTACAAACTTCACCATATTTGCCTTTTACCAATAAAACTCAAACAGACTAAATTGAGAAAAAGAATTACAAAATAAAAATCATGAAGGAGAAAAACAAAAACAGCTCAGGGAGTTATGAGAACTGAAACCAGTACTCTTTCGCTCTTGCTCAATCCTTGGTCGTTTTCCCCTATATAGAGGTATGAAGCTTCCAGGGCTTGAACCATACTTAGCACTTTGTTTTTCTTCTTCTCCAACAATCAGAATCCGCAGCAGCATTCACAGAAGGGAGAGAGAGAGAGGACCGAAGCAGTGACATGTAACCATACATTTCTCTTTCAACTTTTTCTTCATGCATCTTGAATCTGGGTTGTTCATCTTTAATTTGGCCCAAAGTTTATTTATTGACCGTTGATTCATAACAGAACACCATTGACTTCACTTTCTTCATTTTTCCAGAATGGTACTTGTGTCTCAGAGGATTTCTTCAACGTTCCATGATGAAGCACAAATAAGGAAATCACCTTTGTGTGATCCTCTGTCCGGATGAGATTTTTTCTCTTGTTGTAGCTCTTTTTCTTTTCTCTTTTTACTTGATTTTGGAAACAACCTTTTTATTCTTAATCGTGCCCTAGCTTCAGAAATTTCTTTTTCTTTCTTCTTGCTTCAGATTGATGTGATGTTAAAGAAAGAGAAGAGAGAATTTTCTTCTCGGTGGTGTGGTGTTCGAATGAAATGAATTTTAAATTACCTAGTTGGAGTCTAAGTGAAGTGTATGGATTTAGGTGTTAGATCACCGAATGGACTTATGATGGATATGGGCTCACTTTCTTTCTTTTCTTTATAGTTCAGCAACTTATTAATGAATCAAAGTTTGTTTATGCTGAATTTGATAATGGGCCAATGTGTGTGTGGGATTGAGTACTTGCTTTTTGGGCCAATTTTAGTTAAACTAACTTTCTGCACTCCAAACAAAATATATTACACAAATAATTTAACATTAATTCAACAATATTTAGTCATTATCTTAATCATAGTTTAGTTTACCAAACTCAACATAATTCATATCACAAATAATATTATGAAAATTACATTCCAAGCAAGAATTAATTCTTTTAAAAAATAGCATGAAGTTCACTCCAGAGAATACTAATATTTTCTAACTTTCTAAAATAACCTTTCACCCAACCTCCATTAGAGTTGTGAATAAGACAACCAAAATCTACTAACCCACTAAGAGAACTCTGACTAACATCATAGTTCATTTTAACCGAATTCACAGAAGGAGGGGCCAAAAAAAAAAAGAGCGAGAGAGGAGATAAAAAAAATATACATATTAAATATGGCATGCATCTCCCTAGCTAAACTCTGGATCATACTAACTACTCTAATAGCACCCCACCCATCATGAGGGTTAAAGAGTTCATTGTTTCTATCTCTTCAAATTCATTGTATAATTGAGTAGAGCAAGAAAATATCTCATTGGTTGGAATCCCGCTTTAGCCAATTCGTTAAGCTAGGGCAAATAGAGTACATACTTAAAAAAGTTCAAATCTTTCTGGCTTTAGTTCAATCCCTAAGACAATATAAACGATATTTAGGAGCTTGTTAGTATCTATGGCAAATATCAGATGTTATAAGCCCACGATAAAACCTAAACTCAGCAGTAGGAATCTTATTATGCAGACAAAGCCAAATTAAAAACTTTTATTTTTCTAGCACTTATAGTTTCCAAATTCATAACTAATTGTTGAGCTCAGGCTAACCAAACTTTCTCTTAGAGAGCCAAATGTAGCCACTGCTAGCTGACTAGACTAGATGCATAAGCACTCCAAACCCACGTTGGTCTCTTTAGCATGCCGATGAGGATTAAAGCCCTTTAAATGCTTCCTAGTCTTTGAGGAATAGTAATGATAATATTAGCGAAATTCTAACATCTTCTTTGTCAGATCTCCTTAATGACTAAATCAATATTAAAGATCTGTACATAACTAACATAAGACAACCCCTTAGCAATCTGATTTTCAGACATCTACTTATCAAATCAAAAGAATATATTATCAAATTACTAAATTATAAGAATACGATGTTTAGTTTATTATTGGATTAGATTAGTTTTTATTACTAAAAAGAATTATGGCATCTATACTGTATTACGTGTATATTAAAAAAAGTTATTTATATAAAATATATGTTAAAATATAGAATATATTATTAAAAATAAATGAAACATTACATGTATTTATATACCAATACATAATAACTAATTTGGTAGTTAATTTTATTAGTTGTAGAGAATACTTTTATTATAATTAATATGATAAAATAATTTAAAATCACCACAAGAAAACGCTTAATACCATCGGATTTATCGTCAGATTTAGTACCAGATGTTACTAGCGGATGTAGCGTCGAATTTACCGGCAGTTATAAATGAAAATTCGTCCCTCGAAAAAATTATCGTTGGATTATAAATTCCGTTACTAAATTCAACGGTAAATTGTAGCGCAAAATATTATTTTATTCGCGCCAATTTTACCGTTAGATTTTAAGGCAAAATTGTCCGACGGTAACAGGTTTTAGTAAAACACGGCGTTTGGGCAACACGAATACTTTACCGGCGGATTCTTCTGTCGGTAAATTCGACGGTAAAATTGGGGTAAAATTCAAACCTGAAACACATTTCCCCCCCCTCCCTCTCTCTCTCTCTCTCTCTCTCTCTCTCTCTCTCTCTCTCTCTCTCTCTCTCTCTCTCTCTCTCTCTCGTGCTCCATTGAAGCTGCCGCCTTCGCCACCACCTGGAGCTGCCGCCATCGTTGTTGCTGCACGTCGTCCTTACTGCTGCTGGAGCTGTCGCTGCTGCCGCCGCTGTTGGTGTTCGTTCCCATCGGAGGTTCTCACCTTGTCACCGTCACTGCCACCTCCTATTACTACTATGCTTCCACCATCCTGCAGCCACCATTAGAGGTAATTTTTCTATAAATTTTTTTTC
Organism: Arachis ipaensis; assembly: GCF_059453495.1. Classification (NCBI taxonomy): domain Eukaryota; kingdom Viridiplantae; phylum Streptophyta; class Magnoliopsida; order Fabales; family Fabaceae; genus Arachis; species Arachis ipaensis. The sequence continues at coordinate 17,185,356 of NC_142442.1, forward strand.
TAATTTTTTTGTGAATTTAGGCTTTTGTTAGGTATTGTATTAATTATTTATTAAATTTATTTAATGAAGTGTGTGATTAGGATTTGTTATGTTAATTTAGTATAATTAGAAATTAAATCATATTAGAATAGGCTATCGTAGGATAAAATTAAGAGTGCTTGAGCTGTTGGAAGATTTTAATTGAGTATTAAGAGTGCTTGAGCTAATGGAAGATTTTATTTGAATTTAGTGAATGAGTTTCTTTCAATTTCATTCAATTTATATCATTTATTTTTGTTATGCCTGTTGTTAATTTGGTGAAATTAGAATTAGGTTTTAATTAATTACAATATTGAGTTTTATTTATTCCTTGAAAATTAGTTTTTAATGTAGTTTCATCTTGTAAATTTAATAAGTTGTCCTTTTTATTAGGACGGTGCTATTTTATTCCAAGTTAGTTTTTTATCTTTGAATATACTGAATTGTTTAACTTGTATACCGGACTTACTTTTTCTAAGATAGAGTTTTAGGATGGAAGTGGAAGAAGGTTGCGTAGTGCGCCTTCTCGAAACCCTTGTTTGCTGAAAAATTATTGAGTTATAAGAGGTTACGCACTAGAATGACTAGGATTTGATATTTTATTAAGTGCGTGTTTGTTCTAAATTATATCTGCAGCTGTCTCCTCTACGGAATTTTCATTTACATTGTTTAAAACATGTTTAGTTTGTGGGAAAATGATAATTAAATTTGGTAGAAGATTCTAATTATAGAAAAAATTCTGTCAATTTTTTAAAAAAATCAATAAATAGCATTATTGATTGAATTCTAGGATTTTTGTTGCAAAATGATTCTAAGTCATCGCTTGTGGATGACGATAGGGATAATGGTGAATAGGGGATTTAAAACCGGAGTTCTTTGAGGGGGGTGACGAGTTTGTTGCGTATGTCTTCAACATGGAATCGTTTAGGTCTCAAGGAGTGTCTAGGTGTCTGTGTTATAAGTGTCAGCTGACTAAGTAGTTAGGACATTTGGATATAACACTTCATCTATGCCATACTGGGTTCAAAGATGGGTATTGGATGTGGACAAAACACAGAGAAGTGGATGAGCAGAGAATTAACCGGTCTGCCTTGAATTCCAATAAGTCTGAGGATCGATCAACGAAAGTTGGGCGGTTAGAGAACTAAACATGAAAGAAATAAATTGGGAGGGTAACCAAGAGAGATACAACGAGATGGTGTTTGATCCAATTGGTGTTACCGATATGGAATATTCTGAACAAAAGCCTAATCCAGAGGCAAAAAGATTTTATCATTTGTTAGAATCTGCTGCAAAACATTTGTTTGAGGGGTGCGTTTATTTAAAATTGTCTGCATGTGTTAGAATGATGATTATTAAGTCTAAGTCAAATCATCCACAAGAATCCTTTGATAAGTGGGACACTCTTTGCAACAAATTAGTACATTGAGGGACTTCTGGCATCTCCCAGGACCTCTACAAAGCAAATAAGTTAGTTTCAAAATTAGGTCTAAATTCGGTGAAAATTGATTGTTGTTTGAATGGTTGTATGTTGTATTATAACGGGGACGTTGATATAACTACTTGTAGATTTTGTGATGCACCAAGATTTTAAGTCAAGAGAGAATGAATTGGTAAACGACGGGTAAAGAGAGTTTCAAATAAATGGATGGATTACTTGCTCCTAATTCCTAAGCTAAAATGATTGTATGCATCGATGAGTTCAGCCCCTCACATGACCTGGCATAGCGACAACAAGAGAGATGACGGTTTTATGACACACCCATCACACAAGGATTTTTGGAAGCACTTTGATCAGGTCCACCTACATTTGCGAGCGAGCCTAGAAATGTTAGATTAGCTTTATGCTCTGACGGGTTTGCACCGAACTCTAATTTCAGTAACGCGTAATCTTGTTGGCCTGTTGTGGTGACTCCGTATAACCTACCTCCCGAAATGTGCATGAAGGACCCATACATATTCCTAACTTGTGTTATACTTGGTCCAAACAACTCGAAGGCCAAAATAGATGTCTTCTTGTAATCCTTAGTGGATGAGTTGATGGAATTATGGATTCATGGTCGAGAAATCTATGATATTTCAACGAAGGCAAACTTCTAACTGCATGTTGCGTTAATGTCGACCATTAACGACTTTCCTGCATATGAGATGTTATCAGGTTAGTTCATTCATGACAGAATACCGTGTCCAATTTATTTGGAAGATACGAAGGCATTTTGGCTGACGAATGGAGTAAGAATTCGTGGTTTGATTGTCATCAAAAGTTTTTTGATATTGATTGTCCTTTTTGATGCAACAAAGACTCGTTTAGGAAGAATAAAATTGAACAAGAAGAGGCACCTATGAGGTTGAGTTGTTTACAAGTTTGGCAACGTATTAATAGAATCGCAAAGATAGTCAATAACAGGGAAGGGTTGAGACTAACGGGATATGGCAGGGAGCATAATTGGATGAAATAGAGTATATTTTAGGAGTTGCCTTATTGGAAAGACAACTTAGTTCATCACTGTCTTGACGTGGTGCATGTTAAAAAAAATATATTTGATAATATCATGCACACCATAATGGACGATGAGCGAACCAAGGATAACAATAAGGCAAGGTTAGGCTTGGTGGATATTTGCAGGAGGCCAGATCTAAACTGAAAGAGACTTGAGAACAGCCGGTGGGATAAACTAAAGGCGGTGTTCGCTCTAACGAAGGAACATAGACAATGTTTGTAGGTAGATTAGAGGATTGAGGTTTTCTGATGGTTACGCCTCTAACTTGGATAGGTGTGCAAACGTCTTACAAGATAGACTTACTGGGTTGAAGAGTCATGATTGTCATGTCTTTATAGAGTCATTGTTTCGTATCGCGTTCAGAGAACTTCCTACCAATTTTTTCTTCACAGAAATAAGTGAGTTCTTTAGGGAATTATGTACTATGAAACTTAACATTAAAGATCTCACAGTCATGGAGAAGAACATTTCCATCATACTTTGTAAGTTAGAGAGGATATTTCCTCTAAGATTTTTTGATGTTATGGAATAGTTAGCAATTCACCTACCATACGAAGCAAGAGTATGTGGGTCGGTCCAATTTAGGTGGATATACCCTTTTGAGAGGATGATTGTATCCTTCAAGTGCACCATGAATAACAGAACTCGGATCGAGCAAAGCATCTGCGAAGCATTCCTAGCAAATGGAATGATAGTTGAGTCACGTTGAACAATAGTTGGAAGGAACGATGAGATGGGAGAATCCTCGTCAACTGGAACAACCAATCAAATATTTTTTTTTTGGTGACAGAAGGGGGGTTAAGCACCCCAACAAAGGAAAAGAAAAAACAAGACAGAGCAGAAAAAAAATTAAGTTTCCCTAAGTCTAAGGGTTCCTATACAATCACATAGCAAGGCATAGCTAATATCCGAAGGGATGTTATCAAATATATGCAGTCCAAGAGGGAGTTCTTGTCCCTTCTTGGCTAGTTGGTCAGCCACCATATTAGCTTCGCGAAAGACATGTATCTAAGAGACTTGTTGGAGGCGTGCTGTGAGAACTCGGATGTCCTGCAGCAGAGGGGCACAGTGGTGGCCTGGGGAACTTCCATTCTTGATGAAATTAATAGCAGCCACCGAATCGGATTCGACCACCAGATTCTGGTAACCATTTCTTGTAGCAAAATTCAGCCCATGGATGATCGCCCATAGCTCAGCGTGCATAATCGAGCAATTTCCCAGATTACCCGAGAAGCCCTTTAAGTATCTCCCAGCAGAGTCTCTGAATACTCCCCCACAAGCAGCGTTACTTCTATGCGTATACCAGGACCCGTCAACATTTAATTTGATACAATCACCCTTCGGTCTCGTCCAGCTGACAAGACACCCGCTAGTATCTTGGTTGTTTCTGGGACTCAGGTTGCTATTCACCACCTTCAAGAATTCCTCGGCTCTCGCTCGGATTTGGTAGCTAGCACTATCAGCATCGACGATCTCCCCATTAAATACAAGTTTGTTTCTGAAATACCATAGTGACGAGATTGCTACTCCAAAGAGGCAGGACCAAAACTTATTCGCGGTAAGGTTTAAGAGTTAGCCAATCATGGAGGCTGTTGTTGAAGAAGGAGTTGATGCCATTAGGTGGGATAAGTCTACGCCACACACTTCTCGCATAAAAAAAATCTCTAAGGAGGTGGAGGGTTGATTCTTCAGCTTGTCTACATCTTGGACACGCATCGTCTGTAGTTAAATGTCTGCAACTTCTTTCCACATTAGTAAGGATTGCATTGTGAGTAACTAGCCAAAGAAACATTCTCACACGTTCAGGACCCTGCCACAACCAGACTAACCGGAAGTTCTTGTTGGGTGAAACTTGGGTGTCCCTGAGGTTTTGATATGTTGTTTTGATGCTGAGCTGACCATCCGATGAGGGTCCCCAGGCTATGCAATCAGCTTCCTTCCAAGGAGACGGCGGGGAGATAGTTACGATCCTTTTGACAATATCCTCCGGAAGAAACTCTTGGAGCTTTCTAACATCCCACTGCCCTGAAACATCAAGGAAGTCTATTAGCATATCAGACAAGTTGACATTATTACTAACCTGGTCTGTCGTCTCATTTAAGCTTCCTACACCCGGGATCCAGTAGTGTTCCCAGAAATGAATGTGGGCACCATCCCCAACTCTCCAGATGCAGTTCTTTTTAACATTCTCCCAGGAAGAGCAGATGCCCTTCCAAAGATTTGAACTGTTTCTCCTCCTTTCCACTTTGGGAATGATATCTGTGCCGCTGCTATACTTTGATCTCAGAACTCTCGCCCACAGAGCCTCCTTTTTTTCAATTAGACCCCATCCCGCCTTCATCATGAAGGCCTGATTCATTTGGCTAGCATGTCTAATACCCAGGCCTCCACAACTCTTGGGTTCACAGACTTTCTTCCAACTAAGGAGATGGACTTTCTTCACTTGTTCTGTATTTTCCCAGAGGAAGTTCCTGCAGATACGGTCAATAGTATTACAAGTAGCAGAAGGTAAAATAGCAGATTGCATATTATATAAAGGCATAGATGAGAGGACAGATTTTACCAGGGTCACTTTTCCAGCAAGGGACAGAGAGGAAGCTTTCCAAGTATTTAGTCTGGCTTATAACTTGTTAATGATGCCATCAAAAGTATGTTTGGTAACCTTCGAATGCAAAATAGGAACACCTAGGTATTTGCCCAAATCATCCGTTCTGGCAAACTGCAAAGCATTACTCAGCTCTGTGCGTACTGTGTGGCCTACATTTTTTGAGAAGAAGACGCTAGTTTTCTCTCTACTGATGCTTTGACCCGAGCTACTACATAAGGCCTCGAGACACTTATTAATGATATTAGCTTGATCAGTACTAGCCTCTGCAAATAAAATAAGATCGTCTGCGAAACACAGGTGCGAAATAAGGGGACTGTCTTTCTTGAGTCGAATTGGTTTCCAAACCCCAAGATCTACTGCAACACTAATGAGTTGAGAGAGCCGCTCAATACAAAGCACAAAGATGTATGGGGAGATGGGGTCCCCCTGTCTAATACCACTGGATGGTGTAAATTCTTCCAGTTCCTCCCCATTCCACAGAACCCTCATCTTGGGAGTCGAGATACACGAGAGAATAAGATTTACAAGGTTTTGGGAAAATCCAATGTCTTCAAGGGTCTCCTTGATAAAGCACCACTTTAATCTGTCATATGCCTTTTCCAAGTCAATCTTGATAGCCATCCATCCTTTCTTCCCTTTCTTCTGCCTCATAGAGTGGATGACCTCTTGGGTGATGATGATGTTGTCAGAACTTTGTCTACCAGGGACAAAACTGCACTGATTAGGCATGACTAATTTATCCATCACTTTCCTTAACCTGTTGGCGATGATTTTGGTGACCACCTTGTAAGACACATTACAGAGACTTATGGGCCTCAGCTGCTTTAAGTGCGTAACAGGTTCCACTTTAGGGATGAGAGTGATTAGTGTCTCATTAATCTCCTTGATCTTGCTCGGGTCGTCAAACACATTCTTGGTCAGATCACAAATATCAGTACCAACTTTGTTCCACTGACTTTGGTAGAAGATAGCTTGGAGTCCATCTCTGCCAGGGGCCTTCCAACTACCCATACCAAACAAAGCATCTCTAACTTCCTCGTTTGTCACATTATAGGCCAAGGTGTTATAGTCGGAGCTGCTCAGAGCAGGAAATTTGTTACTTAGAATGAAAGGGGTATAGGCTTCGCTGTCAGAGTAGAGATTTCGAAAGAAAGTGGTGGCCATCTCCTCCAGCGCAGACTTATCTGCTACCCAGTCCCTGTTATCATTTTGCATTTCGGTAATCTTGTTCCTCCGTCTTCTAATCATAGTAGACCCATGGAAGAATTTGGTATTACGGTCTCCAAATTCAATCCATTTAGTTCTAGCTTTTTGGAACCATAAAATCTCCTCCTGAAGGAGAATATTTTCATATTCCATCCACAACTCTTTCTGCAGTTTTTCCAAGTAGTAGTTTTGGGAGAGTCCCAACCTATTAGTAATCCCCTGGACCCTTCGAAGGATTTTGTTTTTCCGTTTAAAAATATTACCAAAAACTGAATTATTCCACTCCTTAATTTTGTTTTTGAAATCTGCGATTCCCTTATCCCAAGAGTTTCTGACATTCCATGCGGCATCAACAAGGTTTCCAAAGTCCGGATGTGTGATCCAGGCTGCAAGAAATCGGAAGGGCCTTCTCCCTCTATTCTGTGAGATAGCCTTAGATAGTTGCAAACATATAGGTGAATGGTCTGATTTGAGCATAGGAAGGTGTTTAACATACGCCTCAAGAAAAGCAATTTGCCACTCCAGGTTGCTCAGACCCCTGTCCAGTCTCTCCGCCAGGTTCCCTCTCTTCCAAGTGAAGGGCCAACCTGAGTACCCCAAGTCAACTAGGCCACAGGTCGAGACACAATCTTGAAACTCCCTACAAGCACTTTGGTTATTATCAGTAATCCCCCCACGTTTTTCATGATTATGCAGCATAGCATTAAAATCCCCCAATAGGCACCAGGGGAGATTCACATTCCTTGCATACGATTCAATAGAACTCCACAGGGCTCTTCTGGTCACCCTTTGGGGGCTACCATACACTGCAGTGAGGAGCCAGGGGCTTGAGTTCTTCCCAGAGACTTGTAGGTGGACAAATTGCCTATCCTGCTCTACCACATCAACGTTCCAAACAGAAGAGTCCCAGAGACACCATATACCCCCAGAGTGACCCATAGCATCCACCACAAAAGATTTATCAAACCCCATCTTATCACGAATCTGTTTACCGCGAGTTCCACTGACATGAGTTTCTAACAGGAAGAGGAGATTTACCTCATACTCGTGTCGCAGGTCCCGAATAATTGACGGGAAGGCTTTACTGCCAGCACCCCTACAATTTCAGCATATAATATTCATTATCAAAAAGCATAGGAAGAGTAGCCACCGACGGCCAGATTACTTGCGAACAGAGGCCCCCTGTACGGCCCTTGGAGGACGCTTCCTCCTTGCTGTCCCTGCTACCAGCCTCTATCATAAGGACATCAGCTTGCTTCACATGGTTGCTTCGAAGCTCACCGCCCCTTGAACGGTCACCGGTTGAATATTGATTTACCTCCGAATTGAATAGCATGTTTTCTCGAACGACATGGTGATCCAGACTCATTCGGGCATTTTTTGAAGAGTTGAAAGCTTCCCATTTCTCTCGTTCCATCCTCCTCATATAATCTCTAACCACAAGTTCCATGTCTTCGCGTTCAGGATCAGTATCTTTTCCTTTGCTAGCCTTCGGTTGTGTTTCCAGACCTTTAGGGTTGGGGGAAATAGTTACCGGGTTTTTCTCCTTATTTCTTTGATGGGTTGGCTTTCCACCAATCAAATATTGTTTCCGAAAGGAGTTGTAATGAGCGCAGGTAATGAATAGAAAAAGGAAATCGATGTCGCACATATGCATGTGTTGCTTAACTATGACCAAGTTTCACCCTACATGAGGTGAATTTTTTTAAGTCTTCATAAATAGGATAAACCACCAAAAATACAACTAAATTATTTTTTACGCTGATAAAAATGCTCTCACATTTTATTATTGACAAAAATATCCTTAAATTATTTAAAAACGTGACAAAAATGACCTCACTCTTTTTGTTAACGTAAAATGTCTCTGTTCATAGAGGTGTATTATTTGCATGTTTTTAAATTATTTGAGAGCATTTTTGTCGATAATAAAATTTAGGAAAATTTTTGTTAGCAATAAATTTTGGGTATATTTTTGGTGGTTTACCCTCTTAAATATTCTAATTAGTGAGATAATAACTTCTTCATCTAATCAAAACTTCAATATACTAAAAATTTCATTATTTATCATATTGAATCATAGGTTATTCTAGAAAACAAATCCTGATACATTACTGGACAATTTTTCACATTGGTTCAAGGAATACATCAATGTCTCTCTAACTGACACAACAGATTGGAAACTAGTTGCACTTAGTTGGGGTCCAATAAATAAAGACAAAAGCTACCCTATATACACAATGTTAATGGATATCGATTCCATTCTTTACAATGGTCGGTGGAAAAAAAAACAGATAACACTGGAGTCTAGGTTTATGGGGATGCAAGAAGTAGTCATTCTGATTGGTATGGTATGTTAAACAATATAATTCAATTAGAGTATTTTTGTCGCATTACATACAAGGTGTGCTTCTTTAAATGTGAATAGTATGATCCAAGTTCACAACAGGAAATATGAAAGTGCAAGGACTACAAGTAAATATAACCAGAAAATATAGGTACCACGATTCTTTTATTCTATCTCAAAATGCACAATAACTATACTATTTGTCTTATTTGGGGTCATGCAAGTCTAGTTGTGTTGTTGTCAGGGACGGACCCACTAACATCAATGAGGGGGCACTTGCCCCATGGTGTTTTTATTTATTTTTTTTAAAATATAATTATATATAATATGCCCCCACTTCAAATTTTAAATGACTCCACTATAAATAAATTAAACTCAATTAGCTAAAGTCCCAAATTTACTTTTTTTTTTAATTTTTCTATCATTTTAAATATTATTTAACCTAATCAAATTTAATTCTTGTGTCGTCACTCTTCTATTCCCTTAAACCCTCTTCTTATTTTTATATTTTTAATATTCTTTTTCTATTCCTTGTCTAGTGGTCATCTTCTCTTCATCAAAAAATAAATTTTAAATTTTTTATTTTTTTTATATAACTCTCCATGACTCTATATCTTCCAATTTCATTGTTTCTCTTTTTGATATTTTCAATTGCAGATTTTAATTCAAACAATTATAGTTTAGGTATTAATCTAATGTTTTATTTTCTTCGTGACTTCATATATTTTATTTTATTTTCGATTTATTCATTCTTATTACTTATTTTTTTTATCTTTTGTTCTATTATATGTACCTATGTTGCATATAAAATTTTAAAATAAATCAATTAATTTACTAATTTAGAATATATTTTTTATTTTTAGAAATAATAATAAAAATATTTTAATTACAATACATAATTAAACAAATGCATAAAATTTTTCATCTAATATTATATCAAAATTAAATTAAAAAACATATAACAAATTTAATTATTTTAAAAAGAAAGAAAGAAAAAATTGTGAATTATGTTTCTATTATTTTATATAAACATACTTCTCATATACAGATATAATTTTTCTAGTATTTATATATAATTCTAGTTTCAAATTATAAATATTAGTATATTATTAGACGCTAATGTGCCAATTAATTCAGTCTTTTATTATTAAATATGTATAAAAAAATTAGTTAGGATAATAAGGTAGTATCTATAATTTAATTAAAATATTTTAAGTTTAAGTTTTAGAAATAAAAAAATATTTTTTATAAATTATATATAATGAATAGTATTTTAAGAATGAACACTAATTTTTTTTAATTTTTATATTTTCATATAATTAATAATATTTAACAAAATTTATTTTAGTATATATATTTTTGCCCCCACTCCTAAAATTTTCTGGGTCCGTCACTGGTTGTTGTGGTTAAGATTAAGTCAATAGGTCGCGTTGTGATGGGACAGAGGGTCATCAACCTTACCAAATTGATGACCCAACTCCTTCGAAAATGGTAGTTGACATTGGTGATCTGATCACCTTTAGGTCAGCTATTATGGATGATGACATCATTGACCTTAAGGTATATGATGTCACACTACCACTAGAAGATGACGATCTTCAAGAAGATAAGGGGATTGATGAAAACGAAGAAGAATAATACGAGTTTGATGATCGAAAAATTATCTCAGAAGAGGAGAATGATAAAGCAGAGGAAGAAGATGATGAATCTGTAACTAGCTTGTTGTATGTTTAAACCTTATTTTAGTCGCATCATATAATTACAACACACACGTTAGTTCTATCTTATATATTTCTTTATTCCTTTCGTGTTTTTATTTTGTATATCTGATATTTCACATCATATATAATTTTTTTTGTCAAATGAATTACTAATTTATGCTTTACTTATTGGGAGTTATTCTTTTTTTTTTTTTGGAGTTAACTATCGATTATTACTATCAGGGTTCATTATAGATTGAAGAAGAAAATAAAAAAAAAATGACTTTTTTGTCGAATTTATTATCAGATTTTTAACGGTAAAGTGGTGCGAAGTTTCAAAGTTTGGTGCCACATTTATCATCGAAAAAATTCTAACGGTAACTGGCATCAAATTGTCGTACCTTAAACATCGTATTTTGTCGTTAATTTTGCCGCAAGTTACCATAAAAAAAAATTCGTCGGTAAATATTTATCGGTGAGGTTTATACCGTCGAATACGATCCAACGCAAAATTCGACGGTAATTAATTTACCGATAAATTATTTTTATTAATCTGTCGATAAATCTGACAATATTCAATATTTTTCTTGTAGTAAATATGATGTTGTAGATATATGAAAACCCAAATTTTAGAGTATAATGTTGTAATAACTAAATATGTGATAAATAATTTATAAATCTACTCAAGTAAGTCTTAAGTATGAAGCTAATGTAATCACAAATAATTTATTTAAAAGTATTGTTATATTCTTTTAAATTGAATCTAAAATTTTAGTATAAAACATGAGTGTCTTATCCCTTGAGGGATACTAGTTCACAAAGGATATAATTTATATTATATTTATAGAAAATTTTGTATATATTATTTTGCACGTATTTATTTAGATTCTCTCTCATTTTTTTCAAATATTATAAGAATAATACTACATATCTAAATTTTTTGTTAATTAAGTTCAATTAAGTTGGTCTAACATATTAAAAATCAGTTATAGTTAATATTATTCTACGTTTTATTATTTAACTTAGTTAGACTTAGCAAATAAAAAAATTAGAGTTATGCTATACATACAAGTCTTTTTGGCTTATAAGTCTTACAAGTTGGGCGAAGTCTAACAAAAACTACATTCATCCACTGGACCGTGATAGCACGCGCATCACTCAACCGTTTCCAAAGCGCACTCTCACTCACCATTATGGAAAATGCTTCTTCTTCACGTTCCTTTTTCTCCTCCTCCTCTTCCTTCTTCTTCTCCTTCTTCTTTGCGTTTCTCCTCCTTTTTCTTCGCGTATTTCATCTTCATCGTTGTTCTTTTATTACTGTTGTTGTTGCTGCATTTTTTTCCTCCTCCTCTTTTTATTAATTTTGCAATATTATATATTTTTTCTTCTTTGTTTAATTTTTTCTCTCAATAAAAATTATAAGAAAACGAAATAAGAAGATGAGGAAGAAGAAGTAGTAGAATATGAGGAGGAGGAGGAGGAGGAGGAGGAGGAGGAGTTTTGAATTAACAAAATTTATCAGAATAAAAATACACTAAAAAATTTCTAAAATACACCCAAATATCTTCGTGTTACACCCAAATTTGTTGCAAATACAGAAAAATATTTTCTCTAATGCTGCATTTTTTCTTCTTTTTTTTATTCTTTCTTTCTTTTAGTTAAATGAATGTAAGTTCATCCTCTTTCAAGTAATTTTGCAGTATTATGTGTTTCTTCTTATTCATTGTTTGATTTTTTTTGTTTTTATTTTTGTTAAGAGAGTAAAATAAGAAGAAACTTGAGAAGGTAAAATTAAAAAGGAAAAGATGAATAAGAAAAAAAAAGAAGAAGATGGTGATGACGATAAAAAAAAAGCAGTAGAAGATGAGGAGGAGAAAAAGGAAGAGTTTTGAATTATGCAGAACTTATCAGAATAAAAATACACCTAAAATTCTTAAAAGACACCTAAATCTTTCCGTGTTATACCCAAATATCTTCGTGCTACGCCCAAATTTGCTGCAGAAAAATATTTTCTCTAATGTTATATTTTTTCTTCTGAATTGAACCACACCTTAGCCATTTGATTGGATTCAAAACAATAATCAATGTCGTTCTGGTTCAATTGACAATTTGAACCTGAATTATTTATTATCTTCAACAACGAGTTAATTAATGATGGAGGAGAAAGAGAAAAAAAAGAGGAGAAGAAAATCCAATAAAAAAAGAAGGAGGAAGAGGTGGTGTTGATGACAACGATAACGAGAGAAAAAAATTACGAAGAAGAAGAAGAGGCACGGAAGAAGAAGAAGAAGAGGCACGGAGAAAGAAGAAGAAGATAACTTGTATGGGAAAATGCTTGTACGTGGATAATAACTCAAAAAATTATATGTGTAACTAGGGATGGTTTCAAGTATATGGATGTGGGGGCAAGCGTCCCCACCACTACAATTTGGAATTTTTTTGAATAGTATATGATAATAATATTTATTTGCCCCATTAGATTATTAAATTTGACCCCACAATAATTTTTTATTCAACTTTTGGTATTTAATCGTCAATTTAAAAATTTTATATTAGATATTCGTTAGAATGATCAATTTTCAAATTTAAACGAAATTAGTGTTTTTTTTTTTAAAATCAACTCAAAAAAATATTATTTATCTTCTTTTCAAATTAGCTTTAATTTTTGAGTAGCAATTATATTAATTGAAAGAACTTTTTTAACTATGAATATTAATAAGAGTCGGCTTCTAATTGTGCTGGGAAGTGAACTTTTAAATAATTGTTTAGTAATATATATGGAAAGAGAGAAATTTTAATGGTAGTGTTAAGAGAAAAATTACTTAATTTTTTAAAAATATAAATTCTAAAAGAATAGAATTTTAAATTATATATTATTATTTAAATTACTATTTTAGTGTTTTAATTTGTATATTAGATATTGTGAAGGCTAATCATATTTTACAACAATAAAATATAATCATAACAATAATCATGCTATATGTACATAAAAAATAATTATCTATATAAAATATAAAATATACATTAAAAATAAGTTAAACAATACATGTATTTATACACAGATATATAGTGATTAATAGATAATTTAATATTTACTTTTTTATATACATATTATTTTTATTATAAAAATTATTATCATGTTATATCAATTTTACCTCCACTATCAAAATTTTCTGGATCCGTAACTGTGTGTAACATTATTCATATTATAAATAAAAAGGTTAATACATGTCTAAAGTATGCCATCTAGCCATAATATTTATACTTTTTAAATTTAGAGTGATTTAATTATCGAAATTTTTTATAAATACCATTTTTATCTAACTAAAAGATTGTGATTGATTAAAAGTTTTCATTCACATCTAGAAGACTATCCCAAATAGATATTATTGAACAATTATCAAGAGGAGAAAATGACTTTTGTGAAATTAAAATAAACAAAGAAAACATAATAAAAAAAATAACAATTGCTAACTCAAAACCTAAGTTAAAACTTTTGAATAAGAATAATGGAACCGACAGGCATAGACTGAAGTAGAAGCTTATGCATGTACATGATACATGTGTTTTGTTTTGTCTCTTCAATCATACCAAACAATGAATCCAAGGTTACATATACATATACAAGGTAGTTGGATCGTTTTGGCCCAGCATATATGGCCCTCCCATGTTCAAAATTCAACTCCTACAGCAACCTTCCACGTTCTCCTTACACCTGCCCTTGTCTGATACGCCATTGCCTCCAATTAAAGTTTCCATGTCTATGTTGTTCATTAATGCCTCATCACTTTCTCAAAATCTTCTCAATAAGCACCAAATCTTCAATATAAATGAAGAAAAAAAAAAGGCTCTAAAATGAATTATGTGCGTACTTAGATCAAATTTAAATAAACAGTTTAATTAATTTTTTTTAAAAAAAATAATTTAAATAATAAATAATTATATTAAAAATAATTTTTAAATAAATTATTTTATATTTAAATTTTTTATTTTAAAAATGATTATTTAAGTAAAAAAATAGTTAATATATTTAAGATAATTATATATTTACAAAATACTGTCTTAATTCATTTTATTTCATCATATTCAGGATAAAATATTATTCTAAAGGATAAACTGGACAAATTTTAATAAAATTTTATTCTTGAACAAAAATGTATTTTCTGATTTATTTCATCTATTGCATGAACGGAACAGAAAAATACAGTTACTCCACGCTTTTGAATAAGAAGAGAAATCTCAAAAAATGACAGATTTATTCATTCTATTAATAATCGAATCGGATCCGGTATATTATAAGGAATTTGCCTTTTCTATTGATTTTTTCAGATTGGATTAAAAACAATTCTTGAGAGAAGTCATTTTTTTAACTTCTTTATAAACTCTTAAATAGTTTCTTAAAAAAACTATAATTTAATTTTAAAAATTATACCAAATATTAATACTATTATTTTTTATAAATAAAAAATTTAAAAAAATTATTTTTAAAATTTTTCAAAGGGAACCTTAATACCTTTTAATACATACACATGTATAATACAAAACGTTGAATAGTAAGTTCATTTTTCAACTCACATTTTTATTTGACTTAATTTTGAAACTTTTTTCCCCAACTTAATATCATGTTTTAACTCGGTTAAATACTTTATAAAATATGCAGTCACAAAGTGGGAATCAATTTCTAGTAATTATAAAAGCATGTTTATTTAATTAATTTGAAAACTATTAATTTAATGGTTAAGATATTCAATCTTTTACCCAAAAAAAAAAAATCTTCGTTAATAAGTGATTTTAGGTCGTTAATCCTTATGAAATACCCACCAAGTACAATGTCAAAGTCAGTGTATTACCAAAAAGTTGAAAAAGTGCATCGTATCAAAAATTAGGTATCACGAATGTCCCACACTACTGGTCTATTCAAACGAAGCTTTCACAATTAAAAAAATAAATAAAAAGCGACGACAAAAATATTGTGGCCACAAGATTTTTCAGGATTTTTTAACAAAAAATAAAAAAGAAATGAAAAAAATAAAACGAGTGGTGGCAACTGATGTCTATCCATTATTTTGAGTGTACACGTGGCAGCATAAATTTTTTATAGTGGGGCGGCAAGTGGCAATGACGTGGCTAAAAGCGCAATGTTGAAAGCGACGCTTTTTTTTGTTTGCTCCTTTTTTCTCTCTCTCGGGTTCTGTGATCCACAACTCTTGGTCTTTTCCCACTCAGCACCCTCTTTCAGTCTTTTTCTCGTTTGAATGTTTGATTATATATTTTTTCAGAGGATGTAAGATATTTTAACCTTTTTTCTCCTTCACAAATATCCCAAGTCATTTCTTTTTTCCTTGAAAAGGAAAAAACAATAAACCAAGGCCATGTATTTATGTTGTACTATATCTAGATCTAGAATAAGACTTCTCAGCTCAGGTAGTTCAATGCCTCAAGATAAATGAGTTTTTTAGGTAGAAATTTTGAATTATTGTTCAGGAAACAGAAAGAAAAATCTGGCTGGAAAACACTTTTTTTTTGTGTAGTATTTTTATCGAGTTAGATTAAATAAGTTGAATTTTTCATAATAAAATTATAAAATATAGATAATTTTATTGAAATTACTGTATTGTTATTTTCATTTTTACTAAATTTATCATTTTAAAGGATCTAAATCCATTAAAATATTATTCTTAACTCATATTCTATCTAATTTAATTTTTATAATAAATAAAAAAATACACATAAAAGATTCTAAGAGTCACAAAAATACATACTATATAATTGAAAGTTTAATGTACACACAAAAAATAATTAAAGATAAACAAAATTAACCTGTCATTAAAAGAATTCTGTTTCCATTAAATTTAGTGTAAACGTAGCCAATAAAACGTATGTAACACTATTTATCATTGTTTAGAGTATCTGATGTAAAAAATAACAAATTTTCTTATTTTAAGATTAACAAAAAAAATTATTATTAAAGGATAGAGTACTCTTATTTTGAAGTAGAATTCCAAAAAAACGAATAAATAAATCTTAGAGAAGCTGATGCATCATTTTTTACAAGTATCATCGTCTTCTTTCATTTTTCTATCAGTGAAGATTGATTAACTGTTTTGCTGCATTAGGTTACTATTAGTATCATAGTAACAATAAAATTTTTAAAATTATTTTTGCTGGTCTTTTTAATCTGAAATGAATGAATACTTTGGGGCACTCTACTCTATAATAATAATTTGTTGTCAATTTTACAATAAGAAATTTATTATCTTTCATGTCAGATCTTCTAAACAATGATAAAAATTAGTGTCACATTATTGTTTTATTGGCCATGTATATACTAAACCAAACAGAAATTAAACTCTTCTAGCGACAGGTTAGTTTTATATTTTTATCTATAGTTAGTTATTTTTAGTGTGTACATTAGAATTTTAATTTCGCCATATGTATTTTTTGTAATTTAAAAAATCTTTCATACGTATTTTTTATCTATTTACACTAATTTTAAATTATAAATAAAATTAGTATGTTATCTAATTTTTAAGGCGAAATATAATTTTATATCAAAATTTTAAACTACTCTATTTTTTAATAGTATTTGTCAAAATTTTTCAAATTTTTTAATTAAATATAAGTTTTACATTGCCAATATATTATTTAATAGAAAGTTTTAACTTTTTCCAATTATCTTATAAGTTGACATAACCCTAAATCCTAATTAACACAATATTTAAAAAGATTTTATCAGAATGATAGATTATTTTTCCGGTAATTGACAAACGCATGATGAGTACCTTTTCTTTTCTTTTCTTTTTCCCCCTTATTTCAGAATCTCTATTGTCATTGGCAAGTTATTATTATTGGTAGGCTCACTTCCTACTCGTTCGTTGCCACCTGAAAGAAATATCAGGTTCCTCCTTGTCTTTGAGCGGTTTTTTCTTCCTTTCTATTTATTATTATTTTATTCCAGCTAATATTATATGAAGTTTCAAACACATGAAGCATTATTATATTAGTCAAGCTATTGCTTAATCGGAAAGTGAAAAGTAGTAATAGATTATTCTTCAGAGGCAGACTAAAGTATTTTAGGGTCATTCTTTTGCCACAAAACAGTAGGAAAAAAGAAGCAAAGAGAAATTTAAATGCGTTATAATAATATGATCAATCAATTGGCAATTCATTGAAAAAATTAATATTTAATATTAAAAGTATCTACTAAATTTTAGTTTAATTTTATTTGAATCACACAAAATATTATATAAATATTTATAAGATCATATATATATCATAAAAATTAATTTTAAATTTAGTATAAAATTTGTGATTCTAATATTTAATTTTATTTTAATTTAACAATGTTATAATAATAATTTTACAATATACATCTAACGAATTTAATAAATATATGTAATAATCTTTCTTTAAAATAATAAGGCCTAATCTTAATAATAGAGTAATGCTATATGTATACTAAAATCAGCTATTAGTATATAAAATATATATTAGAATATAAATACACATTAAAAATAAATTAAACCACACATGTATTTATACACAAATATATTAGTGATTGATTTTAGTAACTAATTTTGATGTGCAAATAATATTTTTATTTTAAAAATTATATCTAATACAAATATTTTAGATCAATTCAATCACTGTAAAAATAAAAAATAATATTAAAAATTATCTCATGAAAATTGCGGAAAAAGATCATATGCAAGAAGATTATTGTAATTTTTTTTATCGTACAACATACGAGATAACTGAATTTTAAACTAATATCTTCTCATCTTATCGCAAAAGCTATTCTCAAATTTTCCCCATTAAGCCATGCAAGCATCAATTATTCGAAAATGATGTAACACTCTCTAGAATATCAAGATTTTTTAATCTATAATCTAAACAATGGTTGAATATAAAAAGAAAAGAAAAGAAAAGTTAAGAATAGGCTTAATATTTTAAAATGATTTCATCAAGATATTATTTTCAAATAAAAATAATAGATATAAAAATGTATTTAATTGTTTTCAAAGACAAAATTTTTCTACAATTTTTGTTCTTCAAAATAAAGATAAAAAATATTTTAATATTTTTGTTTAAAATATAATTTAAATATAATATAAAATGTGCAACCTTAATTTTGATTGTCTATATAAATAAGCATTGAAAATATTTTAAAAATCATGTTATTGTCATATTGATACTTGATAGGATAGTTGATATAAAAACTTATCCAAATTTTCTTTATCAAAAAGTTAAATGTAGAGAAAATGAATGAAACAAAGCGAATATATATATATATATATATATAGCAAAAGAATATAATATAGATTTATCTTGTAATATGAGGTAAGGAAAATTTAGCGGCCAAGCATTAATCATGAAAGGGCGCGTGGAGCCACTGAAAGCGCGAGTGGGTCCCCTGACCGGAATTATCCACAATGCGCTGTATCTGAGTTCTCTTTTCGCCCACCCAATTACAAAACGCAAACTATAATACGTAATTAAGATTAATATTGTATTGAAATATTTAAACGTTGACAAAAAGATCATTAAAAATATTACCAATAAAATAATTTTTGAATAATTTAAATATATAATAAAAATAATTAATAAATATTATATTTTTATAAATAATAAAAAAATTTATATTTAATAAATAATTTATTTATTTTAATTTAAATTTTTATAATAATATTTAAATAAATATTTAAAAAATACACACAAAATTTTAGAATAAAATTTTATCTTTAATTTTCTTTTAAAAAAATTTGATCATTTACAATAAAAAATTTTAAAAAAATTTATTTTACATAAAATTATCAAATTTTAAAGACAAAATTATTTTATTTTTTTATAATATTTATAAAAAATCATATCAAAATTTGATTATTAAAATTTTTTTAAAATATGTATTTAATATTTTATTTTTTTATCTCATTTTAAAATTTTTTGGATTTATTTTTTATTAATATTTTTGTCAATAATATAAATTTTTAGATATTATTTTAATAATTTATTCTACTTAATATTATAAATAAGATTAGAACAAATAAATTTTATATATATAATAATTAATTGATCATTGACATTTTTAAATAGAATTCTAATATGCAAACGGTTAAACTGTAAACAATAAAAAAAAACAGGATACATGTTAAAATAATCAATTTTAATTCATCAATTGATTAATTTATTTATGTACTCAAATAAATATTAAAGATTTAAATTTTTTCTTTGAAGATTTAAATTTTTTTTTATGCAGTAATTTATTGGTTAACAATTACTTGGTTAATATATTTAGAAAAAATAGAAAAAGCGAGAAACATCAAACATAATCTGCAGCCAAACGCCACGTATATTGGGCCTCTTTCAACGTGAACCACAAGATGCCATCCACTTCTCGAGATTTCGAAAAGATTAATAATATTTCAATCAGGAAAAAGGAAAAAGAATTATTTATTTAATTTTTGGAGGAGAAAACAAAAATTGAACCTGTGAGGTGGCAGCTCCTCGTTGCTCCTTTTCTTCCTTTTTAGTCTCTTTCCCACTCTTCTCTTTTATATCTACCTCTCTCTTCTCCTCCTTCTCCACCTTCACTTTCTTCTTCTTCCTCTTCTTCTTCTTTTTCAATTTTTGTTCTTCTCGCTGTTTCTGTTTCCAGTTTTCACCATCACTTTGTTCCCGATCGGATTTCGGGGTTGAAAAGGTGGTTGTGGTGCATGATCACGGTGTCTCAAAGCTGAATCTCTGTAATTCTGAGCTGAAAAAAAGAAAAGAAAAATTATGATTGTGTGTACGGAAGAATAGAATATCAGTGTTATTTGTATGATGTTTTTGGTGATTTTGATGAGCAAAAAAGTTGAATTCTGTAGAGAATTTGTAGATTCTAGTCCAGAGGGTGAAAGGTTGTGTTTCTCTTTCTCCTTTTGGTGATTTATTTGTGAAGTGTTCAACTATTAAAGAAGTTGTGAAAGGAAGAACTAGTTTGAGAAAAGTTTGGTTCTGTTGAGGAGATCTTAATCACTTGGTTCTGCTTCCATGGCTGTTCAAGTATGTAAAATATGACTCACCTCTTTTCTTTTCTTTTCATTTCTTTTTTTATTCTCCCAAGAATTTGATTTGTATGTAATTTCTTTTTGAAGGAATTGGTATTGAGATTTGTATTTATTTTTTGGTACTATTTTACATTAATTTTCTGTTTAAGAGTTAAGACACCTAAAAAGTTCATTTTTTAATGCTTCTGTTAACAATTTTGAAAGGTCTTATAAATGATCTCATGTTTCATCAATGGTATAATTAATTTTCTTGTGGTCTTTCTCTCTAAAGCTTGGGGGTCATTTCAATTGAGGAATTGAATTTAACAATTATTAATTGACTAGTTGATAATATTTGCTTTCTGTGATCTTAATTGTTCACTCGGAAGATGAATTATATGTGGATAAATGAAATTAACAATTTAGATATCATCATACAATAACTTTTTTAAGAAAAGAACTTATTTTGTAGCTTTGCTTTATAACTTAAAAAAAAGTAGTTCTTAAAGGAGTTGTTAAAGCCTTAAAGGACTCTTTTTAAAGAGCTAAGAGCCTAAGATCAAACACTTGTGCTTTTTAGTCTAGTTGACTTTTCTTTTTTAAGAAATTTTCAAAATTTGGCCTATTTCTCATCGTATTTATTTGCTATGTGGATTTGATGTAGGATCAAAGTGGAGTTGCTAGATTACAGGGTGGTCTCACAGTAGGAAATGAAGTATCTTTTGTTTCTGGAGCACACTCAGTTCCACATGTTCAATTGAATGATCAATTTTCCTGCGGAAATGACTATTCCCCCAAGGTTTGCTCTAAATTCTGAAGTTTGTTTCATTTTCAACACTTTGATTTTCACATATACTTGACACTATGCCTTCGGTTTGATCAATTTTGTATCTATCTACTTCAACAGGTGAGGAAACCATATACAATTACAAAGCAGCGAGAGCGTTGGACAGATGATGAACATAAGAAGTTCCTTGAGGCTTTGAAGCTGTATGGCCGAGCTTGGCGTCGAATCGAAGGTATAACCAATTCAAACTTCCACAACTTAGTGAAGCAGGTCGTGGAATTTTCATCGCATACTTGTCTAATTATGATATAAAGTGATATTCGAGCCTTGTGTTGCTAGGTAGAGTCAGCTATAGTGTTGTCTGATTCATATAGTTGAATGGATTTAGCGAAACATGGCTCTTTTATTGCTCTGTATCTTAAGCAAGTATGTGATGAAGATTCAAGTAAAAGAAACTGAGAGAGTAAATAAAAAGATGTGCTGGTTCTGAGATTTTGGATGCCTTATTTTTCACCACAGAACATGTTGGCACAAAGACTGCTGTTCAGATTCGAAGTCATGCTCAGAAGTTTTTTTCTAAGGTTTACAGCTCAATTCAATTCCACTATCCATTATCTGCCATAAATTTTTGTATGCCATAAGGGGTAATGATAGGTGTACTCACTTTGCTTTGTATAATGCAAGGTGAGTTCCTCCTCCATTTCTCTACCCTAAGCTATATATGAATTTATAAACCTTAGGAGATGCAAAGTACTAGCTTCCTTGAGGAAGGTTGAAGATTCCATGTTGAAATCATTCTGACTCCTCCTTTGAAACTTAAATGGCAGGTTGTCCGAGACTCGAGTGGGAACCCTACAAGCCTGGTGGAGCCAATTGAGATTCCACCTCCTCGACCAAAGCGAAAGCCGATGCATCCCTACCCTCGGAAGCTAGTAGAGATCCCCAAGAGGGAAATTTCTAACCTGGAACATTCAGTGAGGTCTAATTCTCCTAAGTCAGCAGATGTGGATCAAGAAAACAAATCTCCCAAGTCAGTACTATCTGCAGTTGTTTCGGACACCCTTGGTTCCTCGGATTCAGATACACTGGCTGGAAGTTTATCCCCAGTGTCATCCATGAGTGGCGGTAATACCAGTAATTCTGCACTTGCTGAGCCCAAATCATCATTTGAGGAAGATAGGTCCACACCTCTAGTTGGACTAAATGCCAATTCTGCTCAACATGAGCACCCTCTTGTGGTAATTCCTAATCCATATCAATTTCATTCATTACGATATATCAGAACAAGAAATATCTATCATCACTAGACATAGGATTGTTGAGAAATATGATGCATTGATGAATGGAGTTCTAATCTTGTGTTTGATCTTAATGTTCAGAAACTGGAGCTTTCCCACAATGAAAGTGTTTCTACCAAAGATGATGTGGCTGAAGAATCATCCAGCCGCACTCTAAAACTTTTCGGAACAACCCTATTGTTAACAGATACCTGTACTCCAATCAATGAGGTATCCAAACCTGTACCTATCAATACTATGCATCTATTGCAACTTCAGAGCAGAAATTCAGATGCTACAAAAGATCCTGCAACCGTTGTTGCACCTTGGTGGATTCTTTCACACAACAGACCATTCATACCACTGCACAAGCAGCCTGAGGAGAAGAATCTGGATTCTGATCTTGGGGAATTCGAAACCAAAGAAGTTCAAAAGGAACCGTCATGGAGCGATTCGAACACTAGTTCAGTTAGTGATGAAGAGAACACTGCAAAAAGTAAGGAGCAAGGCATGAGTTGCATAAGGGTGAGGCCTAGAACTTTTGGCAAAGGGTTTGTGCCATATAAAAGGTGTATGGCAGAAAGAGAAAAGAACCATTACTATTCAACAATAACATGTGAGAAGAGAGAAGAACAAAGGATCAAGCTTTCCTTATAAGGTTCCTTTTCAAATTGGTTCTTTCTTCGAAGGAGTTACCCCCTTTATTTTTCAGATATGTACTATAACTGTTTGCCCTGTTTTCTGTTTTGTTGCTGGGTGACTTGGTCCAATGAGGAAGAGGGAACAAAGGGAACTGAAAATTTTGACATTGCAAAATCTCCAGCTGTTCAAATCCACAAACCAAGCTTCTTTGCACTATATATATAACTTCATGACCCCTCTAGTTTTTTTTCCCCTTTATTTTTTATGTTTGTGTTTCCTCCAAATTCTTTCTCACCTTCACCTGTGAATTATGTATATGTAGAGCTTTTTTGGCTTTCAGCATTTTGTTCTTACTAAACGTCAAAAGTGTAAGTTACATCTATATACTTGTGCGATAATCATTACTGTGCTTGTCCAAATGTTATCATATTGAATAAGATATATCTTTGATGGAATCCCTTCCCACGGGCACTTTCCAATTTTTAAGGATTTTTGAGGCAAGTAGATCCACACTGTGCATGCTAAATTTTCTTTTATTTGGCAATGATAGAAAAGATAGAAGACATCGTAACAACGGTATTGGCTATTGGGCCACTTATGTCTTATTGTGTTTCTTTCTTTAGGGGTTTTGTTTCTGATAACAAATATGGTCTATTCTCCAAATCAAGCAAATCTAAATCATAATACAATGTATTGAGTCTATTAACAGATTTGGAAAGTTAGGGTTGCACAAAGGATTAAAGCTTTTATATGGCTAGCTTCAAATAAAGCATTATACCTAATAATAGATATATGAGAATTATAGCAGATTAGATTTAGAATTGCCTAACGCACCGGATTCATGCATATTTTTTTAAAAAAGATTTTTTAGTTTTTTTATTTTTTGGTTTTTCACATTATCCTCTCCCCTGGCGGGCTAAGGAGTAAGGACTAATATGTCGACACTTGCTTAAATGAATTAGTGAACTAACAATGAATTAGTGAACTAACCATTAGATTAATTCAACTTAGTTAAAGAAATTTTAGTATACAAAATCATCTTTTATATATATATATATATATATATATATATATATATATATAACGTCACTTGTATAGAAAAACATTAAATACAGAGAATAAGGTGAATACTCACATAAAATTATTTTCATGTAAAGTTAATAGTTAAGAGTTATTAAATAAGAATTTAATTAAACATGTCAAATTATTTAACGGCTCTTCGTTAGCAGCTTTACATAGTTGAAAAAATAATCTCAAAAGATACTAATCACAAATAAATCCCTGAAAAATTTAAAAATACAACAAAAAAAATTAAATATTAAATATATATTATAAAAAAATTAGAGATAAAATTTTAATATTATTTTTTGCAAGTTTTATTAGAAAAATAAGATTTTTTTATTTTTAAAATTTGATAATTTTATATCAAGTAGATTTTTTTAAAATATTTTTTTATTATGAGTGATCAAATTATTTTAAAAAATAAAAAATATTTAGAGATTAAATTATTGCTTTTACAATAATACAAATACGTTTTTTTGTATCTATACAAATACGTTTATTTGTATTAGATTAAATTAAGTTATTAATTTAAATTATATCCATATGAAAATTTAGATGGATATAATAATTAAAATTAACGACTTAATTTAATCCAATACAAATAAATATACTCTGTATTATATTATTATTGTACTCGTAATATATGATGCTAATGTATTTACACATATTAAAATACTAGTACAAGAGAGAATTAGATAAGTTATTTTATTAAATATAGTATTTTTTTAATTATTAAATATTTATACAATGTACTCATATTAAAAAAAAATTTAAAAATTAATTAAGCAGTATGAGTATAATAAAATGAATATATTTACTTTTATTGGATTAAATTAAACAAGATTACTATACATTCAAGTATTTTTTTCATTCAAGTTTATTCAAGTAGGTCCAACACTAACAAAAACCACTTTTATTAAAAGAGTGTCATTAGACGCTTTTTCTTCTTCTTCCTCTTCGCTTCTTCTTCTTTCAAATACACGGATACGTTCTCTTCTTCTTCTTTCAAATTCACGCATGTCTCCTCCTCCTTCGCACACGCAGATTCTTCTTCTTCTTCTCGTTCTCTTCCTCCTCCTCTTCTTCTCCTCCTCTTTCGTTATCTTCATCACCAACACCACCAACATTTTGTTAATGGATTATTTTTTCAATCGAATTGAATTGAATTGATAATCTTTGTAGACACAAGTATTTTGAATTTAATTTTATATAATGGATAATATTTCATTCATTTAGTACTATACAAATGTTTCACCTTAATAACGTGTACGGTTCATTATGCAAAAAACTGTTTTGAATTTGATTTTATATAATAGATAATATTCCGTTTATTTAGTACTATACAATTGTTTCACCTTAATAACATGTTCGATTCATTATAAATTGAATTGAATGGACACAAGTATTCTGAATTGAATTGATAATCTCTAAATTGTAGACACAGGTATTTTGAATTTGATTTTATATAATATATAATGTTCCGTTCATTTAGTATTATACAATTGTTTCACTTTAATATTCATTATGCAGAAAGCTATTTTGAATTTAATTTTATATGATGGATAATGTTCCGTTCATTTTTTTTTGGTGACTAAAATCATTAAATGTTCCATTCATTTAGTATTATACAATTGTTTCACCTTAATAACATGTTTAGTTCATTATGAATTGAATTGAATGAATGCAGGTGTTTTGAATTGAATTAAATTGAATTGATAATCTTTTAAGAGAATGAGAAAAAAGAGGAGGACAAGAAGAAGGAAAGAAAAAAAACATGTGTGTGCAAATTTGGAAGAAGAAGAAGAAATGCAAGAGGAGAAGAAGGAAAAGAATAAAGAAAGTAAGAAATGGAGAAGGAGAATGAGCGCGTAATTTAAAAAGTTGTTACAACAACTTGTGTAGACTTGAATAAGGATTTTACTTCGCTGTAAAGCTTTATTCTAAATTAAATCAACTTAAATTATAATCATCTAAATTTTAAATTAAATATTTTATAATTTTAAAATTTTAAATTATTTGAATAAAATTGAATGAAATGATAAAAATAAAAAACAAACCAACATTTATATCGATGTATCAAAAAGTTTTATACATACGACTACACTTAACTATAGAAGTAAAATTAGAATAAAATTGTTAATTTTTTAATTTAAAAATTTAAATAGTTATTTTTTTAAATCGAACATTTAATTAAGCTTACGAGTACAATAATATCATTGTTAAATCATTACAATAATATACATATATTGAATATAATGACATTAAATTTGTTATGTCTATATCTTGTATCTGATTTATGCGCAACTTTTCAGTTATTTCATTTCGATTTTTTTATTTCTATTTCTATTTTATCTGAGTACATAATATAAGGAATAATGTAAAATATAATGTCACCTCTTTAATATGACTTATTATGATTATTCTACTACTATATTTGTCGCTTGGAAATGAATCTTTCAATTCATCCCTTGAGTTCCTCTTTCTTACTTGCAATTAGGGCCGGAAGTAAACTAATAGCTCACGAAAATTGAGGTTCAGTCACGACTCGACTCATTAACAAATTTATTTCTTAAGTTTAAATTTATGTTCAACTCACCGAAAGTTTGTAAGTTAGCTCAAATAACAGAAATATCATCTATAATTTTATGTTAATAAATTATATACTAAGATAAAACCCTAACCCTAACCCTACACCCGTAACCCTCTCATCTCTCTCGATGGATACTAAGCTTCTCTATGTTTTGGCTGCTGATAGATATCCAGTAGAAGTAAGGATAACCGACAGATGCAATGTCTCGATGTGAGGAAGATTATCTCGACTTTGAAGAAGATCTATGTCGTTGGTATGGCAGCATTCCTCGTGAATGAATTAAATCCACTTGTAGAAGAACCTGCATTAGAAGAGACCATTCTGTGGGGAGCGCCACCACTAAATATACGTCTGAAGTGTGCCGAAGTTAGCATTCAAAGCTCTATAAGGGACATTTGCTGGGAAAGATATGGGTCGACTCTCCAAAGCCGTCGCAAAATGTAGCTATTCGCATAAGATTTGAGAATATTAAATATTTTGAAATTAAAAGTTTTATACCATGTTATACCTAAACTTTTATTAAAAATTACTTCATTTATTGAGTTATTACATTTTATATATTATATACTCTTTATGTATTTTTATTATAAAAAAAATTATAACAAATAAGTTTACATCTATTATTAATAAAAAATAATCTCAATAAAAAAAAGATCAATTTTATATATTAAAAATCTAAATGAATAAACAACATCAATTAACAGAAAAATAATCTATAATTTTATATTAATAAATTATAACTTATATATACTAAAATAAAGCCCTAATCCTACCCCCGCAACCCTCTCATCTCTTCATGGATACCAGGCTTCAACATATTTTCACAATGTGCTCAATGTGAAAGTAAGGATAACCAACAGATGCAATGTGCTCAATGTGATGATGATTATCTCGACTTTGAGGAAGATCTCTGTAGTTGCTATGGCGGCATTCTTCGTAAATGAATTAAATCCACTTATAGTTGCATTGAAAGAGAACATTCTATGGAAAGCCCCACCGCTAAATATACGTCGACAGTGTGTCGAAGTTTCACATTAAGATATGAGTCGACTTTCCAAAGCCTTCGCGAAAATTCAGCTATTGCATAGGATTAGAGAATATCATATTGAATAATTTGATTGACAAATTTATAATTAGTAATTGAAAATTTTATACCATGTTATACCCAAACTTCGATTAAAAATTACTCTATTTACTGAGTTATTACATTTTATTATGCATTCTTTATATACTTTTATTATAAACAAAATTACAAATAAGTCTACATTTACTATTGACAAAAAAAAAATCTAGATAACAAAAAGATTAATTTTATATATTAAAAATCTAAATGAATAAATAACATCAATTAACAGAAACATAACCTATAATTCTATATTAATAAAGGTGATTTCTTTCATACCCAATTAATTTGAGGGTATTACATACTCTTCTTATATGTTTCAATTAAGTGACATGTATATTCATTAATTCCAATCAGTAAATAAATTTTTAATTTTTAAAAATAAAAATTAATGAATTTAATACATGTATAAAATACTTTATATATATATATATATCTTAATACACTATACATACATTTAAGTCTGGTCAAATCAAACCACCATATATGATAAACCTTAAAATTCGTTGGGTCGACTCTCGAAAACGGTTGCAGAATGGAGCTATTTGCATAAGATTAGTGAATATCATAATGGATATTTTGATTGACAAATTTATAATTAGTAATTGAAAATTACTCTATTTATTAAGTTATTATATCTTATATATTATATACTCTTTATGTACTCCTATTATAAAAAATTATAATAAGTAAGTCTACATCTGTTATAGATTAAAAAAAATAATCTAGATAACAAAAAGATCAATTTTATATATTAAAAATCTAAATGAGTAACCAACATCAATTAATTATATTTTCTGTTGACTAGAAAATAGAAATTAAGATTGAAACTTGACAAGGATTTATGTTAAAAACGCACAATTTTTTTCTATTGACTAAGGCACAAATCAAAATATATATGTAAAATTATATATTATTATTGGAAAAGTCTAGGGGCCAACAACTTTGTTAAATTCTAGCCACCATGTAACCAGCAAAGAAAAATGAGCCATTGGATGAAATGACACACCAATCTCACGCCATTAAAACCATCATTGATAGCTATTTGATGGCTACAAATCACAAAAGTTGCTGACCCCCTAGCATTCCTCATTACTATTTATATGTGGATATATAATATTAAAAATATAAATTAAATATATATAAGATATATGTATTAATAATTTAATCGAGCTTGAGTTAGTTCATGAGTTAGTTTGACTCACTTTCAGCCCTATATATGTAAAGAGTCTTTTGAAAATTTTATTTGCATGAGAACTTTCAAAATCACATTATTAGATGTCATTTTTAGACTTGTTCCCGTAGATTTCATAAATTTTTATAAATTGTAAATTACAGTATTGATGATATGTGCGCCTATTTAAAATTGTAATATCTACGTTTTCTAAGATTTTTTTTTACTATATTATGGATGCACATATTTAAAATTATAAATTGTCTATCTATTCTACATTTTGATAAATATTATATTTATTTAATTTAAATAAAAAAAATTCCCCTAACAAGGAGTGTATACTTTTGTATTCAAAATTTCAAATACTCAATTCAATGAAGTCTTCAAATTAAGACACTAGAAAACTTAACTAGCTTAGTCCGTAATTATTATAAAAAAATAGTAGTGATGTTATTGATTAGGCCATTTTTAAATCTTAGACTGAAAGTGATTTAAATCTTAATCCTAAACTAGCTTAGTCCGTAATTATTATAAAAAAAATAGTAGTGATGTTATTGATTAGGCCATTTTTAAATCTTAGACTGAAAGTGATTTAAATCTTAATCCTATTAAAGTTCTTAGTAACTTTGCTAGTTCACTTTATATAAGAGCATTCTGTAACTTTAACTTTCTTTTGGAATTTTTTTTCCTGTGTCCCACTTTATTTTGTCGTGTCGATAACTAGAATTAAATTTCTCTAATAAGCCTCTAATTCTCTTGAACAAAATGAAAATCCGGAATTAGAGGTTTAAGATAGGTCTACCAGTGCTCTTAGTGGACACGCAATAAGCAGCAAGTTGCTTTAGATGTGGCTTAGCTTATGCCAGCAAATAATTAGTTAAAATCATGACACCAAACAGTAGTAAAAGTGACATAACTCATAATATTATCATTTCCAAATTTCATAATCATTGTTGCTTTATCTCCCAGTTGTACTAGTCAAGTCCCTTTTTATTTTATTTTATTTGGTCATGTAGCATATACATGATAAGAAAGGTAAGTGACACGGTCACCCCTTCATTTATACCTAAGATTATTGCGCAGATGAATAAATATAATTTTTCATAGAATTTTGATAGTTTATAAATTTAAGTTTATTTTTAATGCATTAATTTTTTTATAGTAATCGGCAGATTCAATTTTTATTACACTAACAATAGTTAAACCCTATAAATTAAAATTTTAAGTTGAAAAAAAGTATATATTTAGTGTTATTATTCAAGTTAAAAAAAAAAGATTAGAGCTTCTGAGTCTATAAAGATTGAAGTAATTAACTTTTTTTTTTCACGGTATTTTTTAATCCGACAGACCAAAAATTAAGCAGACTAGTAAACTAACTACCGTACCAATCTAACTTTCTTATTAACTAACTAATTATTTAACTGCACCATAGTTGAGCTTTTTCAAGAAGAAATTTATGCCTTCACGGGTCCTACTCCATGATTGCACGCAAGACTAACATTGGGCCTTGACCCTTTTAACTCTTAAGTTGATTAATTTGCTTAAAAAAAAAAAAGAAAATTATCAAAAATACATTCGAATAATAATAATTTTGTTGTTGATAAAAATATCTTTAAATTTAGTATTAACAAAAATTTTTTCAAATAATTTAAAAATACAATAAAAATCTCTAATATTAAATATGTATTTCTCACAAAATTATTTAGATATTAAATTTTGAATTTTTTACAAGTATAATTAAAAAAAAATATTATTATTCTTAAAATTTAGTGATTTTTTGCTAAGTATATATATTTATTTAAATTTTAAAAGTACTATTGGTTGTTGACAAAAAATGCAAAAAAATATATACTTAACAAAAAATTATCAAATTTTAAGGATAAAAATATCTCATTTTTCTAATCATGCTTGCAAAAAATCTTATTAAAATTTAATCTCTAAAGTATTTTTTGAAAACACATATTTAATGTTGGACATTTTTGTCACGTTTTTAAATTATTTCAAAATATTTTTGTTAATAACAAAATTCGAGTGTATTTTTAACAGCGACAAAATTATTTGAGTGCATTTTTGTGATTTACCCAAAAAAAAAAAAAGTAATTTCAATTTTGCGGGTTTGCACTTTGCAGTAGATCTGGGGTGATCAATCCAACATGCAACCGGTTCAATACGAATCGATTAATTTTTCACAGGTTTAACCATGGTTGATTTTTATTACCATTCTAAACCGAAGGTCAAACCAAACCGAACATCCTATTGATTTACTAGTTCTTTCGATCAATTATGTCCTATTCTGATAACAGTGTCAAAAAGTACATAGGTCTAAATTCAAATCGATTTAAATAATTCATCCAATTCAATACATACTAAAAACCTATTAACATCGTACGAATTTAGATTTGATTGGATTCTATTTTTGAAAAACTACATAAATTGGATTAGATTTTGGATCTACTTCTTCAAATTCGATCCAATCCAATTCAAATCTTATAACATAATATAATATTATTATTTTATTATCTTATTTAAAATTTTACTTATAATATACTTAATTTGTTATTCATTTTTTATCTTACTTGTATATTATTATTATTATTTAGTGCACATTTTATTTAAAATGAGATTTATTTATTTATTTGTTTAACCAACTAATAATTTTATTTTTATTGTTATATTATTATTGATTTTTCAAGATACTATTACGATGTGTTATATTATGCCATTACTAATTATTTAAGATTTGATATTAAAATTTGTTATATATAGTTAATTTTTCTTTTAATTTACAAAATCATAAATCCAATCAAATCCAAATTGTTTGAAATTGAATCAAAATAAATTAGATTGTTTAAAAAAATTATCCAATCTAAACTGTATCGTCAGATAAATTTTTAACTTAAAACCAATTTTTTTTTGGTGACTTTTTAATATTTTTTGGTGACACTCAAAACCAATTTAAATTATACTGCAAACACCCTTATCAAAAAACATAAATAGTTTGCGCATAGGTCATTTTACTAAAATCACAACGCATATTTTTATAAAAAGAGCAGTTATAAAACATCAAACCTCTACATTATTTATAGTAAATACTAGTATTTTTTTTAACAAGCAACATATTTTTATTGTTAATTAAAACATAATTTAAATATACAATCGATTTATAATAATTGTATTTTCATACAAATGTAAAAAATATGTGTATATAAATACACAATTGGCATTGGTTCTTAATACTTTCTCATAGTGTTATTGTTAAAACGTTTACTAATTTATTTACTATCGAGTTCCTTAAATACAAATCCATCTATAACTAAGTCCACAAATCGTTAATTAGCTCTTTACGAAAATATATTACGTTAAAATCAGCCTTTATTTAGCGAGTTTTAAGTAGTTAGAATTTATATTTTAAATGGATGTTATATTAGTTTATTGTACAAATTAGGACTAAAAAGATGTAATACTAACATATAGACCAGAATATTTTGATAGAGTAGAATTTTGGTGAAGCCAAAAGGAAATATTTTGGCGGGGCAAAAATAGAGTGTGCTTTTCACAAAACGTTATTCATGTTAAAATGCTCAAATTCATGAAGAGCAAGATTTGATGTGAATTTAAAAGAGATTGTAATTACGGTTAAAATTAAAAATAATTATGACAATGATGAGAATTAATTTGGATAACAACAAGCAACAAGAATAATAAGTTATTGATTTCTTATAAAAAGAGATTAAAGAAAATTAAGAGAGATAGCCTGCACCTTGAGTGTCATTATTTTTTTTATTGGATTTTTATTCAATGATTTATTTTTAGTTTTTGAAGTATTTTTAGTGGGTTAAGTACGATTTTAGTCTTTAAGGTAAGGATTGAAAATATTTTTTGTCTCTAACCTTTTTTTGCTTACAAGATCGTCTCTAAAGTTTAAGTTAATTTTAAAATCATCATTCAGACAAAAATAACATTTTCCTTTTTTTCCTAAAATCAACCACTAGAACAGAAGCTGAAGCTGAATCAGAACCCATACCATCATCATCATCATCATCATCATCATCGTGGTTATTATCATCATCATCATAAGAACAATGGATAATGAAATCATAAGAAGAAACATAACAAGAACAACAACAACAATGGATAATAGAATCATAAGAAGAAACATCATAAAATTATCATCATCATCGTCATCATCATCAAAACTCAGAACCCACCACTACCACCTCCCACCCACTACCACTTCATCACCATCTACATCATCCCACCCAGAACTCAGAAAATCATCATTATCATCATCAAAACTCAGACCCATAACTTAGAACTCAGAAAAACAAGAACCCTAAGCTCAGAACTCAGAAAAACAAAAAAATCACCATCATCGTCAAAACTCAGAACCATTAACAAAACTTAAAACTAAAATTTTTTCTCTTTCATTAATAAAACTCAGATGCAATTACAATAATGAGAAATCCTCAAATTCATCTTCAATTACAAGAACCAAAAATCTAAATATATAATTACCAAAACAAACGACGAGACGAGGTGCGACGGCGAGGAGGAGGTGCGACGAGACGAGGGCGAGGGCGAGGCGATGACGTCAACGAGGGCGAGGCGACGACATCAGGGTGCGCGAGGAGGAGGAGCAGAAACCGCTCGCGGTGCACGACGTCCACCCTCGCGGTGAGATCCAGCGGCGAGGACCGAACGACGAGGAGTAGGAGCGGCGGCGGCCAGGAGCAGTGGCGGTGGCCCTTCCCCTTCCCTTCCCCCTCTTCTTCCCTGAACCAAAACCCCAACCCACTCTTCCAGCGTGATACCCGTTTTCTTTTTCCTTAATCCGTTTTTTTATTTTTTTTTATTTTTTTAATTAAGGTATTTTCG
The DNA here is from genome assembly GCF_059453495.1 of Arachis ipaensis. Lineage (NCBI taxonomy): Eukaryota > Viridiplantae > Streptophyta > Magnoliopsida > Fabales > Fabaceae > Arachis > Arachis ipaensis. The sequence goes on from NC_142442.1 coordinate 17,219,291, forward strand.
GAATAAAAATAAAAAATTTGGTAAAAATGTCGATTTTAAAACTAAATTAAACCTTAAGGACAATTTTGTAAGCAAAAAAAAGTGGAGACGAAAAAAATTTTCAACCCCTACCTTAGGGACCAAAATCGTACTTAACCCTTTTTTTAGTTATGAGAAAAAGACTTATGTTTCTGTGAGAGATTATTTGAAAAAAAAAAAGCCAATGAATGAAAAAATATGAATCAGGAAAAAAGCCATAATGGTCTCGGCTTTAGTTTGTCTTTGTTTTTTGTTTTGATTTGTTCTTGGTGTTTTGTCTTGCCCTTTGTGAATCTAAAATTGTAGTTTCGTTTGTCTTGGCGTAGAACTGGTTAGTTCATTTGTCTTTATCTTATTCTTGGAACTGAGGTTGTAATCTTGGCTATTAATATAGTGAAATTCCACCATAATTGTGATGAAAACTGAACGTAGACCTTATATGATTGAACTAGAATACATGTTGGTACCACTTTTTCTCTTTCTTTATTTTTAAACTTCTGTAGTTGCAAGAGACAAAACAAAAAAAATTTCTGCTAGTTTTATAACGCATTGAAATTTAAAATAGTGCCTTGATTCAATCCCCCACCTTTCTCAAGGCTCATATCATAAAACCTACAAAGGAGTTACTTTTAAAAGTCCAAGTGAATATAAATTTTTGAGTTAAGTGTTGTCTTAGTTCTATATGTTTTTGCTTAAAATCAAAACTATCCGTATTTTTTCCCCTTGTTTTTAAAACAGCCTATAACATTATAATATTTTGATAAAAAGGGTAAAAGATAGCAGTAGAGAAAGAATTCGTGTGTCTTCTAGTTGTATATAGAATGATACAATATAAACGGGTATTCATAGGTGCTAAGAGAATCGAAATAATAAAGGCGTAATATCCTATAATAAATATTCGAATATGTTAAATAATTCTAATAAAAGCTAATTGATCTTAATATATTCTAACATCTCCCTTAAACTCAAGTGACAACTTGAGTTTGAAACTTATTTAAAAAAATGAAATAAAGAAAAAAAAATGCATAAACTGATAGAATGGGTGCAGATAGAACTGCCTGAAAAGAGTGCAGATGGAACTGCCATAAGAAAACACAAACGGAATTGCCACAAGAAAAGTGCAGACGAAACTGCCGGCAGGAAGCACAGATGGAACTGTCAGAAGAGAACGCATACGAAACTGCCGAAAGGAAATGCAGACGGAACTGCCAAAAGGGAATGCAGATGGAACTGCCGGATAGGAACACAGACGAAATTACTGCAAGAGTGGCTAACTTCCAAAAAAACTATCGAAAAGATGGCAAACTGCTAGAAACTGTTGAAAAGTGACAAAGTGCGAAGAGATGGCAAACTATCGGAAAGTGACAAAAAACAATGGTTCTCCATGAGAATAAGTAAGTAGTGAATGAGCTAATTAGTAAGGTGAGAAAGCATTAAAGTATTGACAAAAGAGAAGGAAAAAAATAGCACGGAAGAAAAGTATGAAAAGTACAGTTATTTCACTAGAAGAAATTAACTTATCCTCCTTAAGGAGGATACCATGGTTCTAATACCATGTGAGAAAGGGTAAGAGAGAATAGTAAAGAAAATGTTTGTATGTATTCAAGTTATATGTGTATTCTTGAGTAAGTTGAAAATAATACAATGTACAAGGATATATACAGGTGCTAGAAGAATCAAGATAATAAAAACGTAATATTCTACAATAAATATATAAATATGCTAAATAATTATAATTGATATTAACCGATCACAATTGATCCTAATTGTACTCTAACACTTTTAAAAGAATCTCATCTTTTTTGAACTCTATTTCTAACCCAGCACTATATCCAACCTTTCTACACATATACCGTTAATGCTATGAACAAAGTAATAACAACAAATATGTTTATTTGGTTGAATTTGTTACGGAGAGAATGTACTATCAATCTCTATTTCATTAAATTTAATCATCTGCATCAATTATAGAAAGAAAAAGGAGGAACGAGTGAATAAAAGTATGAAAAAAAAGAGAAAAGAGTGCGAAGATGAGGAGGATACCGATAACAGACGGTGAGAGAATCGAGGTGAGAGATGACGAGCTCCAAAAGCAACCGTGAGCACCAGGAGTGGCAACATGCTCACTCCTCCTTCCTCTATTCCTCTACTAACATCGCCACTCTCTCTCCCCCTATTTCGGGTTCTATCTCTGCCTCATCTTCTGGCGAAGCCAACGATAATAGTGGCATCTTCTCTCGCCGCTATATAGGGGTGCCAATGGATAGGGTATGGTTTGAACTCAATCTTAACCTTATCCGCAGGTTGAGTTTTTTAATAAATCTCAACCCTATCCTACCCACGGATTGAGAACAACTCAACTCTAATCCTACCTGCGGGTATCCGATCCTACTCGCGGGTTAACAAAAAAAATAAAATATTATTATATCACCTAAAAATATATAAATTAAAAATTCAATACAAACATTCAAATAACACAATTATCCCATACACAACATAACAATCAAATGTTCAACTACACATAAAAGTCTTTGTTTAAGTAAATAACACAAACACAAATAAAATCATTTAAGTCCATGTCTCCATGAGCATTCCATTTGTTGTAACATCACCATCTAGTTTATGACTTCAGATACAACATCATCATCATTTGTAGTTTGATAATCAAAATTTTTCACCTAAAATTTGTTTAGAAAAATAAAAATTTATGACAAATAATTTATATGTATATAACAGAAACAACATAAATCCATAAACTTCTCTATCCAATTTCTTGACTAGTTATCTGTCTAATTTGCATATGTACTTAAACTAGGTCGATAAATAAAAATAATCATTGATTAATCAAATTCTTAGTGCTTTCAAAAGTTTTCACTCCACAAATCAAATTAAATAATCACCGATCAAGATAGATCAATATACTTTCAAGCAAAATGAGCATGGAGAGTAGGCGCTGAAGTCTAAACGAACACGGCAGGTAGAGTGCAGCAGAGTTGGCGACACAACGCGGACAAGCTGAACGGAGGAATGAAGGAACCAAGCACGCGAGCAAGCTAAACGGATGAGCGAAGCATGCGAGCAAGCTGGCGACGCGAGTAGGGTGCAGCAAAGTCGGTGACAGGTGTGTAAGGCAGACGCAGGTAAGGTGCAGTAGCTCCAGCGATGGGAGTGGGGGCAGACACGGATAGAGTGTAGCAGCACTAAGGTGCATAGAGATTGAGATTTGAGAGAAGAGAATTAGGGTTCGTTGTGTTCTTGAAGGGCTGTGAAATGTGAATTTGCGATCTGAGGATTAGGGTTTATTGTTAATGTTGTATTTATATCTCTTTAACGTAAAAAATAAATTTTATATAAATAAAAGTGTTAAAATTAGAAATTGATGAGCTTGGTTCAGTGGCTAAGGATCTTTTGCACAAGTTGAAAGTCCTTGGTTTAACTCCCATATGTAATATTTTTATAATATACACATATATACATAGGGTGCAAGTTAGTCGGGTAAGATTGTGACTTCTCCTTACTCCATTAGGGCACCATCTTCTTCTTCCTTTCTTCCCTTCTTCTATTTCTTTTTCCTTGAATCCATTTTTCTTTTCTTATTTTTTTTATTTTTTTAAATTTTATAATTATTTTTATTGGAAACAATTTGTCTAAAAAATTAATATTTAGGTTAAAAAAACATTTTAAAAATAAGATTTTGATAAAAAAGAGACAATTTTGGCTTTTAGCAAAAATATTAAAGATTAAAGAGAAAGTATAGAAAAACAATATATATAGTAAACAACGCAAACAATAGATTAGAGAATGAAGGTAAAATTATGTTTAAATATCAGATTCTTAATTAATTAATTATTATCAGATTTTAAAATTTAAAAAATTAGGATTAACACCCCTAAATAATAGGTTAAAAAAGAAAGTTAATTTTAATTTCAAAAATATAATTTTGAATTAATTAGGTTTAATAATAATTTGGAATATATATTTTTTTTAATTTTTGCCACAACCACTCTCGCGCAATCCTGTGCCACAGCCGCCATTGCTGTATCGCGACTTCGGTGTCCCTGCAGCTGCTGTCTTGTTATTTGTTCTTATTAACGAAGCCGGATGTTCATTTTACTATGTTTGCGGATGGTTCTTTTCATTCTAAAGTTAATGTTTATTTGGATATATCATTGGTATTTTACTTGATTTGCTTGATTCTGCTTGCACATGCTCCGCAAGATATTCATTTTACTATGTATGCGGATGATTCTTTTCACTAAAATGTGGATGTTTATTTGTGTCGTACCATTTTACTATTTATGCGGATGATTCTTTTCACGCATCGCATCGTCGCAGTGTGGCTGTACGACGGGTGGCCTTCTTCCTCGGCAGGAATGCGTGTCGCAGGAGAGCAGTAGGGCGTGCGGTTGTGAACGGTGCAGTGGGGCAATGGGCGGCCTTCTCACTCGTCGGGAACGCGCGGCTATTGGAAACAGAGGCACGGTATCGCTGTGGGAGCAGGGTGGTGGAGGTAGTGACGGCACTTCGTGGGCTTCAGGGGAGATGGAGATGCGACAGTGCATCGTAGAGGAGAGGCGACAGTGCAGTGTGGAGGAGAGACAGCGGTGCAGGATGGACGACATTTTAAAGGAGGCAGCAATGAGAGGCTGCAATGAAAATAGAATTTAGAGTTTGGTATGAGTAAAAACAAATAATAAAAAAAGTGAGTAAAATTAGATCGGAGTATTTTTTTTATATTTATTAAACTTGAGAGAACAATTCGTTATTCACATTGTTGACCCACTCTTTATCTATTTAACAGAGTTGAAGATTAAAACACCAAAAAAAATACTCATTTCTATTTTTTTTAAAGAAAAATATAAGAAAAAAAAGAGATATTCTTACAATAAGTGAACAATCATTAAATTAGTTAGTTAATTTAATAATTTAAAATATTAATTTTTTATTTTTTATGTTATTAATATGTATAAAATTTAAAATAATTAAATTTTATATTTATTTTAAAAAAATTTGATATTTCTACCCTACTCATTGTGAGCCTGGTCTGAACTGTGAAATTGAGTGTGAAACGGAACAACGGTAAAGAAAAGCCTGAGCTGAAAAAAGAACGTACACCACTGACCACATTCGTCTGATGCAAATAAAGTAACCATTTGAAAAAGAAAAAAAAATTCACTGTCTATCTCTTTACTCTTTGTTCCCTTCTTCAATCTTCTATTCTTCTTCCTCTTCTTCCACTTCACTCTGAAAACCACCCCCCAAACCTAGAAAGTAGAACAACTAAACCAAACAATGTTACTCACCACACTCTCCACACTCGCACTAACCATTACTACTCTCTTCACACTCTCTCCACTTGCCACGTCACACTACTCTTCTTCCCAACAACCACCTTCCTCTCCCTCTTCTTCAACTTCCCTCTCCGAGTGGCGATCCGCGCATGCCACCTACTACGCCGCCGCCGACCCTCGCGACGCTGTTGGCGGCGCGTGCGGCTACGGCGACCTCGTGAAAGCCGGCTACGGCATGGCAACCGTCGGTCTCAGCGAGGCACTCTTTGAACGCGGCCAGATCTGCGGTGCGTGCTTCGAGGTGAAGTGTGTGGATGATCTCAAGTGGTGTATACCTGGAACTTCCATTATTGTAACCGCCACGAACTTCTGCGCGCCCAATTATGGGTTTGATAATGAAGGCGGTGGACACTGTAACCCTCCAAATAAGCATTTTGTGCTTCCGATTGAGGCCTTTGAGAAGATCGCTATTTGGAAGGCTGGCAACATGCCGGTCCAGTATAGAAGGTACACCCTAACCGTAGTGTAGCATTTCCCTTGCTTTCGCTTCATTTTTTCCCCCCTTCATTTTAGGGATTTAGTTTTTGGATTAATTAGTGATATTTAGACAATGGATACCTGCTGCTGTGATATTTGAGTTAGTTACGTAAATCTTTGGAACTCTAAACAGAAAGTGGATATGAATGATTGCATGATAGTTGTGTCGGTAGGTTTGATTGCATTGAACAATGACTTCTTTTCACTTGGCTGAAATTCAGAGCTATCTCTATTTGATGAAATCGTAATCTGCATTTTTGTGTTATCACTTAACAGCTTTCAAGGTGCAGGCTTGGGTTCTTGAATGCTAATTAGATGATTAATGAGATACATTGGGGGTGGTTAACCCTGTTCCTTTATTTTGCGTGGTTTATTTGTTGTCATTGGCCTCTTCAAGAGCAAGGTTATTGAAGTGTCCAGTTAACTCATATGAGATTAGGTCTCCAAATCAAGTTTACTGGATGAATTTTATCAGAAAAAGCTTGCTCAGGAGCTTAATTGAGAAAAATCTTTATAAAAAGCGCTTGCCTGTTTAATCCTAATGAAATTTAAATTAGTAAAAGGGATCATGAGTTTATTCATGAAAAATTAGAATGGTAATTAGTAATATTTTGTATCATCATGCTACACTTAACACAAATTATTGGAATATAGAGTGAAATTAGTAGTTAGCCATGTCTAATTGTCTATATGCAACCTTGTTGCTACAAGGTTTCTATGGCAAATTTTTTTTAGATATATCCAAGGGAATGATATATGGTTTTCTTGTAAATTCAGGAGGTAAATGGATCCATAAGTGCCATAGATATACTTAAAAATATATTTCTGAATGTAAAGGGTGAGCAATGTTGCAGGATGTATTTTGATGTTCTGTTCTGTTATGGTGCAGGATACAATGCAGAAGGGAAGGAGGAATCCGGTTTACAGTAACTGGCTCTGGTATCTTCCTTTCAGTGCTTATCAGCAATGTTGCTGGTCATGGAGACATAGTCGCCGTGAAGGTTAAGGGCTCCAGAACAGGTTGGCTCCCAATGGGTCGGAATTGGGGCCAGAACTGGCACATAAATGCGTTACTACAAAACCAACCTCTTTCCTTTGAGGTTACCGGTAGCGATGGAAAAACAGTTATATCCTACAATGTTGCCCCCAAGGATTGGAGCTTTGGACAAACCTTTGAAGGCAAGCAATTTGAGCCCTAAGAAAATGCATCAATGAAGAAGAAAACATCTTTCGAGGGACCACTCTCATTCCCAATTTTTTACCAATATTTTAGGGATAAGGTAGTTTTGTTTTACAGTTTAATTTTTTTTGTTTTAAAGACGACTGTAGATAGCAAAATGATTTGGTGGTTTTGTGAGATTGTCAATGTGGCGTTGTACCTCTCTATTTATCATGTCTTAGGAGGTTTAGTAGGGAAATATGACTTCTTGGTCAAACAACAAAGGCTTAAGCATGTAAGTGCTGAGGCTCTTATTGAGATGTATCATCCTACCAACCTATTTTACAAGGTGTCTTCAATTTTACTTCTTCCTCTAACCAATAACTGTTATGGATAGACCATGACAAAAATGTTTCTTGAACACATTTCCCATCATTTTTGGGTTGATTTACCATCTGACTTATCATATATTATACCTATTTAATAGCGCACGAACAATTAAAAAAAAAAAAAGATTGTTACACTAAAATCAGCTAGTAGTATAAAATATATGTTAGAATAAAAATACATATTAAAAATAAGTTAAACTACACATATATTTATACACAAATATATTGACAAATATATTGATAACTGATTTCCTGTACAAATAGCATTTTCGGAAAAAAAAAAGAAGAAAAAAGTGCACGAACAATATGTGATCACAGTATAATGTATAGTATAGTGTGATAGCTATATTCAAATGGCATTAATGTTTCACAAAATTTTGGTTTTAAGTTTTGAATGACTTTTGTTATGTCTATTTTTGGTCGTCAGTTACTAATTTTTCTGTTTTTTCACTGAACGCAAGAAACATGGTTCTTGAATCAACAACAAATAAATGTACGGACCTCTGCTTTATATTGAAACACCCCCCCCCCCCCTTCTCTCCTCTCCCTCCTTTTTGTTACATCCTATTCATATTGATTCTTGAGGCATCTAAATCCGAGACTGAGAATGGTTTTCTTTTAGAAATAAGAAATCATAGTAGATAAATTAATAATCTTTCTAATTCTAATCCATGGGAAAATGGTTTCATGGTTGATCTCAATTCTCCTTGGTAAATCTGCAATACATTAAACTGTCTCAACAATAAAGCCAGATACAAGAAAGTAACAAATATAAAAGACCATACCCTATGATTGAACTACATTCTTCTTGTAGAAATGAATCCCATTTATATATTGTAGTTAAAAGTAGAAACTGTTTGTACAGAAATCAGTGTGTCTAACTTAAGAGGCTAATTTATGAGCTGTTAGCATACATTGAAACAAGATAAGGAAAGTAAAGAAAAAAGAATTTCAAATGTGACTTCTTTTGTGACAAATAACTCTAAACTAAATTGAATCGAAGGCCCTGGACAAAACCTAGTAAGAATTTGCAAGCTATACTTGGAAGAGAACTTAACTTCTATTAATCAAAATCTTTAAAAGTATCCTACCGTGTATGTCCCAAACAAGGGAAGAAGAAGAAGAATGAGCACACCAATGCTACAAACTTCATCATCATAGCTTCTGATTAGATTCAATAAGCAATGCATTCAACAAGATATGAACCGCAGCTTCATAAACTACTAAATCATAATGCATACCATCATCTGTACACTTGTTCCCACAATTCCAACTCAAGGATCCCATATCAAGAAGCTGAAATGGCCCCCCGAATTTCCTCAAAATGTTGCTCCTCTCAACCTCTCTCTCATACTCAACTCTCGCTAGATCAGTCATCTTCTCCTTCTTCTCCTGTGTGTTCAACATTGAGTTCACCAGAGTAGGCATGCCGAGCCAAAACAAGTGCGGCGATCGGACTGATACAGAGCCGGTTACTGGCCCGTCAGAGCCGAATTCCGGGGATATAGGCAATAGAGATGCCACGGAACTCCTCAAAACTCTTAACTCAACACCATATTCTGAAGCATTGTTGATATGCAACATGTGCCAAAGACCAGAACCCATAACCAAAAGATCAGGATACACATGATTCTCCTTAAACTCCATAACCAAATCGGTCAAATTTGTAGTATAAGGTGCCCAAATAAAATCCAATTTCATGCCCATTTCAGCAACCAGAACATGGTAATTGCTATGCCTCTTGAATAAAGATTCTCTAACAGATTCCATACGCTCAGAATCCAATACCAAACCAAGCAAAGCCATTGTAAAGAATCTAGCTTGGGAATCACCAGCAACCATGACCCAAGAACCATTAAGCAAATCAGAGACATGGTGCCTTTTCAGCCTCTGAAACTCACAGGATTCAACAGCACTCGATCTCCTCCAAGACCAAGACTTGTTGTAGTTCACAGAGTTCTTGTGAACCAAAGGGTCAAAGTCCATGCTTGGCTTGACCTCCCAATCAATCTCGTGCAAGAATGAAACACAAGAACCACGGTCATTATCATCCACAAGAACAACACCATCACCAGAAGAAGAAGAAGAAACTGAAGTAACAAAATCAGAAACCGAAGGGAAATAAGGGGTTAAGTGAACCCCAACTGCTAGAGTGATGAAGAGTGCGCCACTGAAGAAAAGAACCTTGTTGCGGCTAAGGTGCCAACCAGCCATACCCATAGGAACAAAGAGCACAACACACGCTGCTAACAACCCCAACTGCACTGCACCTAACATTTCCCCTTCTTTCTTCTTCTTTGGATCACTCTGAAAATTCACATCTATGTATGTTTTCGCTGCATCGGAAGAACCATTGGTTGCAAAAGAGGAAAAAAAAGATTGTTCTTGGTTCTTACAGAGAAGTGAGTTGCCAATTTTTTTTTTTTTTTGCAACCCGTGTGGAAATTCGGAGATCTGAAGGGGAAAAAACGAAACTTTTTCTGCAATCAGAGAAAGGGATAAGGGAGAAAGTTGGTGGGGTGATTTAATAGCTTGTGAACGAAGGTTGATGCAATTTTTAAAAAAAAAAAAAAACGATTTTTTCCCCTTTTCTTTTGGATGGTGGTGATGGGAACGTGATAACAGCAACAGAGGGATTCAATTCAATTCGATTCAATTGGACTCAAATAGGTAATAGGGAAAGAAAAAAAATGTGGGAACGGATTGATGGAAATGGGATTTGTTTAAGAATCTTACAGGAAGCAGCATCAGATTTGAAGAGCCGGTGCCAATGATTAAGAAGAGTATTGTTATTGTTGTTGTTGTGTGTCATGTTCCGCATCTGCTTTGGCTTTTAGTCTCAACATATGTTGTGGAATTTTCTGATATTTTTTTCACAGGCTGTGTTCCAGTGTTTGGTGCCTTCCCGGTTACCACCGCCACTACCAATAATCTTTCATTCCCTACAATCTAAATTCATTTATGTAAGCATGATACTTAAAATTTAAAAAGGTTAGTAGATTCTAAATTGTTTAACATGTTATAGTGGATTCTGGAATGAATATGCTCTAACAGCGAGTGATTATACAAGGTTTTTTTTTTTTTTTTTAATTTTTAACTAAAGATAGGGAGACTCGAACCTGCGCCGTTTTAAGTGAATATAAGGAGATTATACCATTTAAGATATAATTCATTGGCAAAGAATTTAGAGTGTGATATCTTATCATATACTCTTTAAGGTAGCGTTTGTTTGCAGAGACTCAGTATTATATTTGTTGAGCTACAGACTGGTACTTAGATTTCTGTCTCTGTCTTCAAAATTTCAGTATTTCAGTACCTCCAAAAAGTAGGGACACTGGAGACAGAAAAATTTAAAGACGGAGACAAAAATTTTAATTATAATTTGTACCTAAATTGCCCCATTCTAATTTTATAATTTCAAAATTACCCTTAATGTAAATCAGGGCTTCTTGATCAACCCTCGTGATTCATCTTCTCATTCTTCTTCGGAACAGCCACTGCAGCCGCTCAAGCATTCTTCTTCAAGAACAGCCACCGCGTCACCGCTGGCTTCGCCACCGCCAGCTAAGTGATTTGCCGCTTGAGAGTTAATCTTCGTAGCCCCCATCTTCTCATCTCCTCTTTTTCTCATTCACAGGAAAATCGAAGAACGAAGCTGCCGCCTCTCTCCGATTGATGTCCACCTCAACCATCAACTCCTCGTCCGAACTGCTCTGACCCAGGTTAGTTTTATACAAATGTTGTTTAATTTACTGATTCCTTTCATCTTTTCCGTCGTGCCTTAATCTTTGGATTTGTTCGTGACCTAGCATTGGGACTTTTCTCTTCTTGTGATAATCAATTTGATATGTGGATTTAACCATTATTTTTGTAATGCTTAAATCAAATTTGTTTGTATTTGAAAGGTGTATTTGTACTCAGAACCTCTTTGCTTAGTTTGTAATTATTTTTGTTAATGGTCTGAAGTAGTAGCATTGAAGTTGAAGAAATTCTTTGCCTGATGTGAATTTGTTCGTGACCTAACTAACCCATTTATTTCAGCTTTATAATTAATGAGTTTATGATGTTTACTTCCTTTTAAGTGCCACTAATTGAATCATTACTCAATTCATTAGCTTAACTACATCTATTTGTTGATTTCATTCTGGATTATACTTTTTTTTTCCAATTTTTTCATGTCTGCGACTACTATTGTTCCATGTCTGCACAGAGCTCTCATTAGCCTAACTCAATTGGATATAATATTTATTTATTTAATGCACCATGTCTTTAATTAGAATGAAATTAATTAGCCAATTAGAACCCATTTTAATAAGTTTCCAGGTCTATGTTTGGTTTCTTATAATAGTTATGGATTAGTGCAGCTTCATACCTCAATAGGTGCAGTTTCTATATAAAACCAAACTCAATTACCCAACCATTAGCCCCTCTATTGATGACTAGCACAAAAGTAGGAGTGATATTTTCGTTGTCCATAAATATAAAACTTATTTAACATACACAAATAACATTTGGTTTATATATTAGAACTATTGCTAGGTAGGCTACAATTCTTAACATATCTAGTTGAGTGGAAGAATGTTTGTTCTCTAAACTGGTAAATGAAATTGTTGAATGTACCTGAAATCATATAAATATGCTTGATATAGCTTAGGTGATAATGACAGCATAGTTATTTGTGTCAAGTGTGAACTACTTCACATTTTAATTATCAAATCTTCTTTTTTTCCTTTTGGAAGAGTTTGATGTGCTTAAAGTACCTAAAAAAGTAACTTTCAGTATATGAAATGAGAGAGAAAAATTGATATTATCATTTTTATTATGTTTCTATTGTATTTCCTATTTAGAGAAGTAAATAGAGTTACATGTCTTTTGATTCCAGTTTCTTATTCTTGTTTTTGGTTTTAAGAAGATATAGCAGATTTTGCATGAAGAAGTGTCAGATTTATTTGAATATTTATGCGTTTTTTTAATGTAATGACTTTGCTAGGAAGAAATGGAGCGGTCGAAAATTATTAAGCGTTGCGTGTGTTTTTATGAAGAGATGAGATCCAAGCATGAAGATTTGATATTGTTCTTTGTGCTTACGTTATTTGTTTACTTTAGGGATAGAAGTAGTGGCCAACTGTCGTTAGGCGGAAGAATGAATAGTAGAATTAGACGTGAGGCTTTAGAGCGTATTGTTGGTGAGGGTGATAGGAATTATATCTGGAAGTTGAGAATGAACACAAATTCCTTTGCTAATTTGTGTGAGTTGCTCGAAGTTCAAGGAGGACTTAAAGAGGATGGTCATGTAAGCTTGCCGGAGCAGGTTGCAACTTTCTTAATTATCTTAGCGCATCACAAAAAAAATCGTAGTCTGTAGGTTAGATTTTGTAGGTCCGGAGAAACAGTTAGTAAGTATTTCAATAAAGTTTTAAAGGCCGTTATACGTATTCAAAGCATTTTGTTTGCCAAGGCTACATCAGTTGAAGAGGATTGTCTTGACCCCACATGGAGAAGGTTTAAGGTAGAGCTTATTCAATGTTGTGTATGATTTTTTTTTACTTGAAGAATTCTATATCTGAGTATCATAACTTTCTATGGATGATAGGGTTGCTTGGGAGCATTAGATGGCACTTATATAGAGGTGACAGTCTCTGAGTCTGAAAAGGCAAGATATCGAACAAGAAAGGGTAAAATATGCACCAATGTCTTAGAAGTGTGTAACCGGGAGATGGGTTTTGTTTATGTACTCAGTGGATGGGAGGGATCGTCACCTGATTCACGGATACTTCGAGATGCAATAACTCGTCGTAATAGTCTTAAGATACCCCACGGTAATTATGTCATCTTTGGATTTAAGCCTATACATATAGCTGGAGTTCACGATAGTTAGGCTTACGTTGTTTGCATTACTTGTCTATAGGTAATTACTATTTAGTTGATGCTGGTTACACAAATGGCCTGGGTTTCTAGCACCGTATAGAGGCACTCGATATCATATTAGAGAGTGGGCCCAAGGAGTACGTGCACCTCGCAATTACCAAGAATATTTTAATAGGGTTCATTCTTCTGCTAGGAATATTATTGAGCGATGCTTTGGTTTGCTGAAGAAGAGGTGGTCAATCTTAAGAAGCCCTAGCTTTTACCCTCTAAAGACACAAACTCAAATAATTATTGCTTATTGTTTGCTACAAAATTTTATTCGAAAGAGTATGGATATAGATCCAAAGGAGCAAGGTAGCATATTGGATGAATTTATGCCTGATGGAGATGAAGCATAGGACGGAATGATTGATGTGGTTGAAAACACGAACGAGTGGACACACTGACGTGACAACATAGCAACTGAAATGTATGAAGAGTGACGAACAAGTCGTATGGAGTAGAAATAGCTTAATTTGTGTTTGAGCAGAATAATGAACATTGTAATCGATTAAGTAGTGAACATTGTAATATCACCATTTTAATTTGTAAGACTTGTTGTAAAGGGAAACATTGTAACAGCAACCTTTTATTTATAATAGCAACTAGTTGTTTGTGGTTTAGGGTGAAATATTTGTATTTGCCTATGCCATGACTTGTGGGTTTTGGTTTATTTGTGGTTATTTGTGTTAATTTATGTTAATTTTGTTAATTTATTTTTTGTTAATTTATGTTAATTTCATTAATTTATTTTAATTTTGTTAATTTGTGTTAATTTATTTTAATTTTGCACAAGGTTAATTATCTTAATTTTGGTAGGTAAAAATGGACAACAAACGCATGTGGACTGATGAAGAGACTAATGCTTTTGTTGACTTCATGGAGGAGTTTGTGGTAGATGGTCAGAGGGCTGATTGTGGTCAATTCAAACCCGGAACATTTGAGAAACTAGCTCTGAAGATGTTGGAGGCCTTTTCCGGGTGTACCCTAACTGCGAAACACTACAAGAATAAGCATAAGCGGTTGAAGGAGAAGTATCAGTACGCTGCTGACATGCTTGGATGCAGTGAATTTGGCTGGAATCATGAAAAATAATGTGTCGAGATTGACAACAAAGATGTCCTTGATGCATGGTTGAAAGTGAGTGTGATTCATATTTTTTAGTTTTTATTAAAGCATATAAGCATTTGGTACCCTTTTAATTACAATGACAAGAAATGGTGATGTTTATAAGAAGAGGATTGGGATAAATAGCTAGCAGAAATTGAGTTGTTTATTCATGTTAATTTTGAAAGTTCTTTTGTTCTATTTCCCTTTCATGCTGTTGTTGCTGTGTGGGAATGGTGAGAGAGATTGATTAATCTAGCTAGTTGGACCTGTGTCATTATTAAATTATTTGGAACTTGATTAATATAACTAATTTGTAACTATAGCTGTGTTATTATTAAAAATAAGAAATAATTGGTGAAAGTATAAGTGGTCAAAAAATGAAATTGGTCAAATTTGTATGTGTATTTGTTTTGGTAACATTGGAATATTTTGCCTAGAGATGTTTGTTAAATTCGGTTTATAATTTCATAGGCATATCCAACTAAGTTCTATAGTCCTGGCAAGCCTTTTCCTCTGTTTCACCAGCTGGAGGGTATATTTGGTAGGGATAGAGCCACGGGAGTAGGTGCAGTTAGTGGCTTTGATGCGGAGAAACAGATTAATGAAGAGACCGAAGACACTACAATTGGATTTGATGACTCTGAGATGTCTCCACAACCAGACATCAACAGAGGGCCAGCAGTGCAAGAACAAGCCTCACATTCTGAAGCTAGCGCGAGTGGAGGAAGCACAAAGCGATATGAGAGGAAGAGAAAGCAAGATGATCTTTTAGAAAGGATGGCTAACCATATCCAGCAATCTTCTGCTGACCAAAGAAAGAATGCCCAACTACTTGCTGATGTCATTGTTTGTGTGAACGAGAAGTTTAAGGTCGGTGAGAAGCTTACACAGCTTGGGTTCGATGATGAAGAGGTGGTGAAGGCAGTTCTGAAGTTTGCTGAGAGTCCGAATGTGTATGCACACTTCTGGGGCTTGTCAGATTCACAGAAAATTGTCCTTCTGCGTTCCATTATCTGAAGTTGACTGTTGATCAATGACGAACGGACTTTTGTGTGGTCTAAAATTTTATAAAAATAATCACGTTGTAGGTATAGTTTCTAAACCAACTAAAATCCTTTTGTACAAAAGTTTTGGTTGTCACAAGTAACAAACCCCTAATAAAATTGATAACCGAAGTATTGAAACCTCGGGTCGTCTCTCAAGGAATTGCAGGGAAGTATGATTTATTATTGGTTATGAAATTGTATCTTTTTGGGGTTTTTGAAATAGGGAACAAGGAAATAAATTGGCAAGGAAGTAAATTAATAACTAGAAAAACTCTTGGCAATGTATGAGAACTGAAAATCCCATCCTACTTATCCTTATCAGGTGTGATGAAAATTGGCTTTTACTCCCACTTAGTTAACCCTTACTAAATAAAGGAAAGTCAAGTGGACTAATTAATTTGATTCCTCAAGTCCTAGTCAACTCCTATGGAAATACTAGCTTTAGAGGGATCCAAATCAATTAGCAAATTCTAATTTTTGATTAACAACTGAGTTTAACAACTCAAGTGTTACCAATTACTCAACCAAAGCCAAAAGAAAAAAATCTACTCGAATAAAAATGTCTTGAAAATAATAAAAGGGAACATGGTAATTAAAATTCAATTGGAAATAATTAAACAGATAATAGATTTAAATGGAAAAGTACTCTTTGAATTAATAATTTAAATGAACATTGAACCTGGAATTGAGAAGAAGAAATCCTAAAATTAAGAGAAATTATAAATCCTAAATCCTAAGAGAGAGGAGAGAGCCTCTCTCTCTAGAAAACTACATCTAAAACCTAAGATTGTGAGTTATGAATGTTGTATTAATAAATTGATTGATTCCCCCACTTTATAGCCTCTAATATGTGTTTTCTGGGCCGAAAAATGGGTCAAAAAATAGCCCAGAAATCGCCCTCAACAATTTCTGATACGTCCAGCACGCGACAAAGTCACGCGTGAGCGTCGTCCACACGTGAGTGTGGATTGGATTTTTGCCAGGTCACATGTGCGCGTGATTCACGCGTGCGCATCGCTTATCTTTGGGGAAGATATGGTAAATTATATATCATTGCGAAGCCCCGGATGTTAGCTTTCCAACGTAACTAGAACCGCCTCATTTGGACCTCTGTAGCTCAAGTTATGGTCGATTTAGTACCGGAGGTCAGGCTGGACAGCTTTAGCAGTTCCTTCAGTTTCTTGTATTCCTTCCACTTTTGCATGCTTCCTTTCCATCCTCTAAACCATTCCTGCCTTATAAACCCTGAAATCACTTAACACACATATCACGGCATCGAATGGTAAAGGGGAATTAATTTTTGGTAATTTGGGAAGCAAGTTTCCAATTATAGAACAAAATTAGGAAAGAAAATATAAAACCATGCAATTTATATGAATAAGTGAGTAAAGAATTGATAAAAACCACTCAATTAAACACAAGATAAACCATAAAATAGTGGTTTATCAATCGACACTTGTTATATGGATTTGGCTTAGGGTATTAAGTTTTTCACTATAGGGATAGCTTATTTTGTGAGATGGTTATATTTTACATGGTTTAACGTACAAACTTATATTTGGTATACATTTGGCTGTATATTTTGGTATTGCCTTTATCTTGGTCTGTATTGAATATGTTTTGTTGGCTTAGTACAATATTTTTAGTAGTGTGGTATTGCCTTTATTTTGGTCTGAATTGAGTAGGTTTTGTTGGTTTAGTACAATATTTTTGGTATCCTAACTCCCATGGTCTGTATTTTTGGTGTCATAACTCCCATGGCCATCTAACTAACTTCTCAGAAATGATTTAACTAAACTAGATTAACTATTTCAGCTATCACAACTAACAACTTTCTTCAGCAATAAAATGCATCATACATGCGAATTTGACTAAAAATAAGTGTATACACATACTGAAACATGTACTCATTTTATATTTAAAAAAATTTATACAATTTGTCGCTTGCCTATTTCAATTCAAAGGTCACACTACAACTTAAATTGCTGAGTTATCACATCTTTACATTCGAACATCTTACAATTATAATAGTTGTACATTAATTACATGGAAAAACATTTGAAAAGGGTGACTTGATCTAGTAACTCCATTCAATCTGATTTGATACAAAGGTGAGTCCATCAGTACCCTCGTCTTCAGTAACAGAGTATCAAACATGGATGCCACCAATTTTTCCCTCTTCAAGGAACAATATGGATGTTCAAAGATAATACACATATATGTGATGACAAGTCATCTTAGGCTAGTTTCACAAGCCTTTTTTAGTCATTTTTACTTAGTTTTCATGCATTTTTAGGGCAATAAGTAAGGGTTTGAATGAGAATTTCATGATTGTCTTGATTCAATCAAACATTGTTAATTTTATGCATTATCATGAGATTTATTCAAGATTTATTTGATTATTATGAATGATGCAAAATTTTATGATTTTAGCAAGGCTTTGATTGCATGTTTGATTGATGACAGATAAAAAGATGCAAGGAAAAAACAGAGAAAGAAGCAGGGCAGAGGAACGCTACGTTCGTTTGAAGAGCGCTACGTTCTCTAGCGACGCACACGCGTAGAATAAGGATTTTGGAAGATCCACGCGTACGCGTGCATGACGCGTACGCGTGGGTGTGATTAACGTTCATTACAAAAGAGCGCTACGTTCTCCACCAATGAGCGCCTGCGACACTTTCAAAATTTGGATTGAAAATTTGCTACCGACACGTACGCGTGCCTGACGCGTACGCGTGGGAGTGGTGTTTGAGAAGAATCACGTGAACGTGTGAACCAGGCAGAAGCGTGGAAGTGGCAATTTTGAAGGCCACGCGTACGCGTAGGTGATGCGTACGCGTGGGGAGCGTTCTTGGCAAGAACACTACGTTCTCAAAGTGAACGCTACCAGGGGATGCGTGGGCGTGCATCACGCGTATGCGTGACATGGGCTACAGAGAGAAACGACGTGTACGCGTAAGTGATGCGTACGCGTTGATAGTGCAAAAATGAAGAACGACGTGCACGCGTGGAAGACGCGTACGCGTGGGTGCCTGAGCGCTACTCTCTCTTTGAGAACGCTACGTTCTCCTGAAGCTTAATTGAAGCACCAATACAGACTTTTTCTGACCCACTTCAACAAAGGACAAAAAGCCCACTCCAAGTACTTGATGACTGAATTGGAAAGTGTATAAATAGAGGAGAATTTGATTCATTAAGGAGGCTGGCTGGCAGATCTGGAAGGCCAGTAAGGCAGAGACCCCAATTGGGGAATTCTGCACAAATTTTCTTTGTATTTCCTTTTCTACACTTTCCTACAATTCTTCTGTCTTCTGTTTTGATTTGAGCAATGATAAACTAAACCCCAGATTCATTAGGGGGAGGAGCTCTATTGTAATCATTATGAATCAATGAAATTCTTCTTTTTCTCAATCCGTTTGGGTAGCTATATGATATCTTCTGTTTTGATTGTGAATCATTCACTTCGGAAGGGGGTTTAATTCAATTGAATGTGGGTGTGAGCCTCAGAAGGGGAATCACCTACATTAGAATTGAAGCTCTATCCTTCACAATTCTCTTGATCAACACTATTCAGGAGGACTTGAGATCTTGAGAATTTGTGTGGCTTATGGATAAGAGAATGTTCTCTAACTCTTCTCATGACAATTAAATCAAGGAATTGGCAAGATTGATTGTGATTAGAGAGATTGGATTGCCATGGAATTGGGATCCAATCAATTTCAATCCGCCATAGATCTACTCATATGATTGAGAAAGGAGTTGAGACTCAATTGGTTCATGATGGATTATGATATCTCCAATCCCTGATGAATTGTTTTCTTTGATTTTCTACATTTTAGATCTCTCTGATTTCACTTCAATTTGAATTGTTCATTTCTATTTTGAGTTCCAGCACCCAATTTCCTTTATAATTCATGCAATTTAAGTTTCTTTGCCATTTAAGTTTCTGTACTTCTACTTTCCTGCACTTTAAGATTCAGCTATTTACATTCCTTGCAATTTAAGATTCAGTCCTTTTAATTTCTTGCACTCTACGTTTCAGTTATTTAAGCTTCCTGCCATTTACTTTCCAAGCTCTTTACATTCTGTACTTTACTTTTCCAGCAATTTGCATTCTGTTAGTCACTTTTCAATCAAATTATCAACTGTCAGCTTAACTAAATTTATCACCCAACTAAAGTTTCTTGATCTATCAATCCTTGTGGGATCGACCTCACTCTCGTGAGTTTTACTACTTGATGCGACCCGGTATACTTGCCGGTTAGTTTGTGTGGAATCGATTTTTCCTCATCAAGTTTTTGACGCCGTTGCCGGGGATTGATTTAGATTGACAATGATTAATTAGGTGATAATCTAGATTAAGTATTTTTCTTTGTTTTTGTTAAGCCTACTAACTACTTGTGATTTTGTTTCTACTAACCGTAATTTCACTCTAGCAATAGAGTGCTTTGTTTTTATTTCTGGTTTGTTTGTGTTGTATGCCAAGAGAGAGAAGAGGTGAATCCACCTCTTTTGATTTCGAACCAGAGAGAACCTTCTTGAGGCTAAGAAGAGAAGCAAGAGGGAAGGGGATGATTGGAGAAGAAGAATCAGAAGAGGGAGACCAAGAGATGGAGGGTAATCTCCCTAATCCACTAGAGGAGGTAGCCAACAACAATGGCCCACCTCCAAGGAGAGTTCTAGCCTCTTACACCTTCCTCAACCCAAGAAACTGTGGGAGCAGTATACTCACTCCTAATGTTCATGCAAATAACTTTGAGTTGAAGCCTTAACTTATCACTTTGGTGCAGAACAATTGTTCCTATAGAGGAGGTCCCCTTGAAGACCCGAATCAACACTTATCCGTCTTCCTGAGGATATGTGAAACAGTCAAGACAAATGGTGTGCATCCGAATATCTACACATTGCTGCTATTTCCATTCTCTTTGAGGGATAAGGCATCTCAATGGTTGGAGACATTTCCCAAAGAAAGCATCAATACTTGGGATGATTTGGTGAGCAAATTCTTGGCTAAGTTCTATCCACCCCAGAGAATCATAAGATTAAAGACAGAAGTGCAAACATTCACTCAAATGGATGGAGAATCACTGTACGAGGCATGAGAGAGATACAAAGCCTTGATCAGGAAATGTCCACCTGAAATGTTTAGTGAATAGGACAGACTTCAAAATTTTTATGAGGGCTTGACTCTAAAAGCTCAAGAGTCCCTGGATTACTCTGTAGGAGGTTCACTACAGCTAATGAAGACAGCTGAAGAAGCTCAGAATCTAATAGACACTGTGACCAACAATCAATACTTTTATGCTCATCAAAGGCAATGCCAACCAGCTCCCAAGAAAGGTGTCTTGGAGCTTGAAGGTGTAGACACTATCTTGGCACAAAACAAACAGATGCATAAACAAATTCAGCAACAAATGGAGATGATGGCCAAGAGAATTGATGGATTGCAATTTGCTGCAGTGAATACACAAAGCCAATCTCAAATCTCACATGGATGGAAGCAATCTGAAGAAGGTTTTGGGACATTCAATTATGAGTAACAAGGCCCTGAGCAGGTGCAATACATGAATAACACCTCAAGTTCGTTCCAACATAACTTCCATGGTGATGCACACAATCCATCCTGGATGACTCATTCTAACTAGAGGTGGGGTGAGTACCAGAATCAAGGACAAAGGGACTTCAACTCTAACAGCTTTTGCAACACAAACAAGCACAACCAACCCCCCACTAACAACAACCATTACACACAATCAGAAAACACCTCCCCAACATCTCAAACAACTTCCACCAACAACTATCACATCCCACACAGCCACATCCAGAATCTCAAAGGATCTCCAACTTGGAAATGTTGATGGAGAAACTCATAAAAACTCAAGAGATGGCCAGGAAACATCAAGAAGCAGCAAGAAAAGATCAAGCCATAACAAGCAAAAATCAAGAAGCTTCAATCAGAAATCTTGAGAGACAAATGGAACAAATGGCTAAACAAATCACAAAGATAGATGAGAAGCAAGCAAATGCCTTCCCTTGTGCCACTGAAGACAACCCAAGAGACAAAGAAAAAGCTACAAAATGCGAGGAGTGTAAAGCAATCACAGTGGGAAGTGGGAAGACTATGAAAAAAGAAGCCATCATTCAGGAAGAACACAACATAGAAGTTCCACAAGAAGAGACAGAGGAGAGAAGTGAAGAGGATCAGAAAACCAAAAATGCACAAATCTCAAAGGGAGACAAGAACATCTTTGAAGCACAGCTACAAGAGAAGAAGGAAGGGGTGAAGCCATATGTCTCCAAACTTCCATGCCCTCAAAGGTTCAAGAAAGAAAACGAGGATAAGCAATACTCAAAATTTCTGGACATATTCAAGACACTCGGCATCAATATCTCGTTCTTAGAAGCACTTGAACAAATGCTATTATATGCCAAATTTATGAAAAAAGTGCTAACAAAGAAAAGATCCTTGAAAGAAGGACAAATTGTTGAAATTGACAATGGAGTGTAGTGCTATTCTCCAAAGAGGTTTACCAGAGAAGAAGGATGATCCTGGACATTTTTATATACCCTGCACCATAGGAAACATAACTATTGAAAAATCATTCTGTGACCTGGGTGCAAGCATAAATTTGATGCCTCTGTCTCTCATGAAGAAACTTCAAATTCTTGAGCTGAAATCCACTCGAATAGCTTTCCAAATGGCTGACAAATCCATTAAGCAAGCACTGAGAGTTGTGGAGAATGTGCTGGTAAAAGTGGGAAAATTATTTCTCCTAACTGACTTTGTCATCCTAGATATGGAAGAGGACCCTAACACTCCCATCATTCTGGGGAGGCCTTTCTTAGCTACGGGCAGAGCATTGATAGATGTTGAAAAAGGGTAATTATTGCTAAGAGTGCATGATGAGCACCTAGCATTTCATGTCTTCAAAACCCTACATGAGCCCACTCAAGAAGAAGAATGCATGAAGGATAAGGCCAGAGATCATAGCTTAAAGGAGGCATTTAAGGAGTTAACTCCAAGGCTTCTAAACCCATGCTTGAAAGAAGTAGAAAAGGTGCAATAGACCAAAGAAGTCAAGGAGAAACTAGATCCAAAACCCCCAGATAAGATCCCTAACAAGAAGCCTCCAACGAGCACTACGTTCTCCACCAAAAGAGCGTTACGTTCTCCACCAACGATCGCCTGCGACACTTTCAAAGTTTGGATTGAAAATTTGCCACCGACGCGTACGTGTGCCTGATGCGTACGCGTGAGAGTGGTGTTTGAGAAGAATCACACGAACGCGTGAACCAGGCAGAAGCGTGGAAGTGGCACTTTTGATGGCCACGCATATGCGTAGATGACGTGTACGCGTGGGGAGCGTTCTTGGCAAGAATACTACGTTCTCAAAGTGAACGCTACTAGGGGACGCGTAGGCGTGCATCACGTGTACGCGTGATGTGGGCTACAGAGAGAAACGACGTGCACGTGTAAGTGACGCGTACGCGTCGATAGTGCAAAAATGAAGAACGACGCGCACGCGTAGAAGACGCGTACACGTGGGTGCCTGAGCGCTACGCTCTCTTTGAGAACGCTACGTTCTCCTGAAGCTTAATTGAAGCACCAATACAGACTTATTCTGACCCACTTCAACAAAGAACAAAAAGTCCACTCCAAGTACTTGATGACTGAACTGGAAAGTGTATAAATAGAGGATAATTTGATTCATTAAGGAGGCTGGCTGGCAGATCTGGAAGGCCAGTAAGGCAGAGACCCCAATTGGGGAATTCTGCACAAATTTTCTTTGTATTTCCTTTTCTACACTTTCCTACAATTCTTCTGTCTTCTGTTTTGATTTGAGCAATGATAAACTAAACCCCAAATTCATTAGGGGGAGGAGCTCTATTATAATCATTATGAATCAATGAAATTCTTCTTTTTCTCAATCCGTTTGGGTAGTTATAGGATATCTTCTGTTTTGATTGTGAATCATTCACTCTGGAAGGGGGTTTAATTCAATTGAATGTAGGTGTGAGCCTCGGAAGGGGAATCACCTACATTAGAATTGAAGCTCTATCCTTCACAATTCTCTTGATCAACACTATTCAGGAGGACTTGAGATCTTGAGAATTTGTGTGGCTTATGGATAAGAGAATGTGCTCTAACTCTTCTCATGACAATTAAATCAAGGAATTGGCAAGATTGATTGTGATTAGAGAGATTGGATTGCCAAGGAATTGGGATCCAATCAATTTCAATACGCCATAGATCTACTCATATGATTGAGAAAGGAGTTGAGACTCAATTGGTTCATGATGGATTATGATATCTCCAATCCCTGATGAATCGTTTTCTTTGATTTTCTACATTTTAGATCTCTCTGATTTCACTTCAATTTGAATTGTTCATTTCTGTTTTGAGTCCCAGCACCCAATTCCCTTTATAATTCATGCAATTTAAGTTTCCTTGCCATTTAAGTTTCTGTACTTCTACTTTCCTGCACTTTAAGATTCAGCTATTTACAATCCTTGCAATTTAAGATTCAGTCCTTTTAATTTCTTGCACTCTACGTTTCAGTTATTTAAGCTTCCTGCCATTTACTTTCCAAGCTCTTTACATTCTGTACTTTACTTTTCCAGCAATTTGCATTCTGTTAGTCACTTTTCAATCAAATTATCAACTGTCAGCTTAACTAAATTTATCACCCAACTAAAGTTTCTTGATCTATCAATCCTTGTGGGATCGACCTCACTCTCGTGAGTTTTACTGCTTGATGCGACCCGGTATACTTGCCGGTTAGTTTGTGTGGAATCGATTTTTCCTCATCAATATGTGATATGCAACTGTTTGAGCATAGTATTACTAACACTATAAAATGGATCAGAAACTAGGCTTTATATGAAGTGTCTTCAAGCAATAGCCTCCTTTGCTCTCTTCTTATTGAAGATTGATCATTAGTAGGTTCGTTGAAAAGATCAACGCTTCTAAAAAAAGATCCCTGTAGCACTAATTACCATTAACCATAGTCAAGCAAATACTTAGAACATTCTTCAAGGAATTAGTAGTATTATCCATGATGATGTCAATGGATATATTATTATCTAGTGGAATTAGGAGGTTGGTGTGGTTAACAATAACCAAAACAACTTGCACCTTTGATCTCTATAGCGATAACATGCACATCAAGTTTAGGAGAACAAATTTAACACCTCAGGTTAAGTAACAAAGAGTAACTACAACTTGGTAACTTCTTTTTTTAATGATTTATAGTTTCCCAAATTGAAATGAGGGATTCACAAATCAGAAATAAGGGATTCACAAATCAGAAAATCAGGGATTCAAAAATGCTATACGAAATTATCAATTTTGAACTTCATAAAATTAACAAGTAAATAAGATAAATTGACAAAAGATACCATGTCCGCTGAGAGAGAAAGAACGGAGACCAGAGAAACAGCTCCGAAACGGTGGCGACGCAAACCACAGGCGCGCAAACGGCAGCAAAGTCATAAACCTTAGGGAGCAACTAGCGCCACGAATGTGAACCGATGGAGATGCGCCGTCGTCGTTCGGACCCTTGGAGGTGCTACCGGCGATGGAGGATTCCTTCACCGGAAAGGAGAGGAGAAAGGGCAGAGGAGAGGATAAAGGGGGTTAGGGTTGCTTGCTAAGAAAAATGAAATTGAATTTGGGGGTTAGGGCCCTTAATTAAAATTAAGGGCATTTTTGTAATTTTAAAATTTTAGTCCCTATTTTTATTTCAAACCAAACAGGATACTGAGACATAAATCAGTCTTGTACAATTCTACACCAAACACAATACTGAATTGGATTTCTGTCTCTGTCTCTCTGTCTCTGTCTCTTGGTCTCTGTCTTGCAAACAAACACTACCTAAGTAAAGGATTCGATGGTCCCAGGACGTTTGGACCATTAAATGGTCCCATAATAAAACATATTTTTTAAGTTTTTTAATAACTGCTAAATAGTCTTTATCTAATTTTAATTACAAATTAATCCCTTATATATTATTTAATTATAAAATCTATTTTTTATTTTATAAATCATTATTTTATCATTCATCTATCATAATAAAAAAAAAACAATAACGAATTAGGTCTTCCATTAATCGTAATAATTTTTTGGCAATCATAATCGATTAAAATTTATCTTTGATCCGTTACATTCGTATAGGATTGTGAAATCGTGTTTCTTATAAAATTAATCGATTGGATTAATAAAACAATCGATAGAATTTCAGATTTTTCATAATTCAATCTATTGGAATTCAAGTTTCCACAAAACAATCGATTGAATATTGGACGATAGTATGATTTTCTCAAATTTCAATTAATTGTAACTTTTACACAATCGATTGAACGATGATTAGAATGTGGATTTTTTCTAATTCAATCGATTGTTCATGTTACCCAATCGATTGAAGGCTTCAAAGCAATATGAGGTCTCACAATTCAATCGATTGGTTGTGTTACCCAATTGATTTAAGTCTTCAAAGCAATATGGATTTTCACAATTCAATCGATTGGTTGTATTATCCAATCGATTGAATTGTGCACTACGTTATATGTTACACCGTTCTCAATTTTCCTACTCGTGTTTATAAATTATTATTTTATTATCCATCTATCTTATCTTTAAAATTCTATCTTCAATTTTTAAGTTTTTATTTTGATTTAGATACTCTAATCTTATCTTTTCTTTAATATTAAGGTTATACATTGGTGAATGCAGAACTTTCACCCTCAATCCTAGCTCTTTTTGCTTTTTTAGTTCTGGCCATTTTGGGATATTAGTTCGATGGGTTTTGTAAGGATTTGAATGATGATTAATAATATGTATGTAGTTTGGAGTGGATGTTGATGAGATTGGAGAAGAAGAAGAGAGAATTTTTGTGGATTTAGAGAAAGAAGAGAGGTTATGCAGAAATGAAGTTGTAAAATTTATAAAGGGGAGGGAGGCTGAACATGGATGGTTATGAGGCTTAATATATAGTGCATATCAAAATTTAATCGATTGTATTATCATACCAATCGATTAAATGCAGGAAAAAACCTTATTCACATCACATTTAAATAGATTGAATGCTCATACCAATCGATTGAACTGGAAAATACCATTAGTCGCGTACAAACTTCAATCGATTGTATTATCATACCAATCGATTAAACTTTCATATATCATTCTAATAAATAATAGCGTAAGTCAATCGATTGGGTAACAGAACCAATCGATTGAATTAACTCAACCCAGATTGCTTTGATGATTTCAATTGATTGGGTAATATGACTAATCGATTGAATAGGAAAAATCCCATATGCCTTGCAAAATTCAATCGATTGTGTATCAATTCCAATCGATTGAATTTCTAACAAACACGATTTTTCCAATCCAATACGTATGTAACGGATCAATGATAAAATTATGATCGATTAAGATTGTAACATATTTATTACGATTAATGAAAGATCTAATTTATTTTTGTTTTAGTTTTTGATTATTAATAAACATGATAGATGAATGATAAAATAATAATTTATAAAATAAAAAATAGATTTTATAATTATCTAATTTTATAAGGGATTAATTTGTAATTAAAATTAGATAAGGATTATTTAGTAGTTCTTAAAAAACATGTTTTGTTATGGACCATTTAATGGTCCAAACGTTTTAGGACTATCGAATCCACTCCCTACTCTTTAAGTGGGACCAAAAGAAAACATGTGAGAGAAGATGTTGAATAGTGAAAAATCACATTTTAAAAAAAATTAAGAGAAAAAAACTAAGAGGTTCCATTTTTTTTATTACCCGTTCTTATATTCGTCCTGCCCCTATAACAATTAAATAACACTTTAAAATTTATATATTCATACATAAATTAATATAAACATTTTAATTTATACATAAATTAGAATACAAACATAAAATTCAGACAATATCAAACAACATAAAATTATTTATTAGTGAAAATCAAAGTGCCTTTATTAAAGAAAGACTAATAGGTGATAATATCCTAGTTGCTAATAATGCATGCACCACTTTAAAACTAAGGAGTATGGAAGGGAGGAAATGGCATTCAAAGTTGACACGAGTAAGGCCTACGACAGAGTGGAGTGAAATTTTGTATGATACATTATGGAGAAATTGGATTTTTGTTCAAAGTGAATTCGGTGGACGAAGAAATGTGTTTCTTCAATTTCTTATTTTGTTATTGTGGATGGAGCACCAACTGATTTCTTTAAACCAAGTAGAGGACTCCGACAAGGAGATCCTCTTTCACCATTCTTATTTTTTAAGGCTTGTCCTATTTGCTCCACAAAGGAGAATAGAATAATATAGTGCAAGGACTCAGATTGAATAATAGATGCCCCTCCATTTCACACCTACTCTTTGCGAACGACTCATTACTCTTTTGCAAGGCCACGAAGCTAAACTATGACAATTTGTTGCGAATCCTAGAACAGTATGACAACATGAGTGGACAGAAAATAAATTTGAGCAAATCTGATGTCTTCTTCAGCAAGAACACCTCCAACAAATTCGGACTATTTTGGCTGATACATCAGGAGTCCCAAATATTGGCACTCCAGGCAAAGATTTGGGGCTGCCATCTATATTCAACAGGTCTAAGAACAAAAACCTTCTCTTTTATT
This sequence comes from Arachis ipaensis, assembly GCF_059453495.1. Taxonomy (NCBI): domain Eukaryota; kingdom Viridiplantae; phylum Streptophyta; class Magnoliopsida; order Fabales; family Fabaceae; genus Arachis; species Arachis ipaensis. Next base: position 17,247,399 of record NC_142442.1, read on the forward strand.
AAAGATAAGGTAGGAAAGAAATGGGCGCATTAAAAAAGAACATTCTTATCCATTAGTGAAAGCGAGATACTTATAAAGGCAGTAGAATTAGTAATTCCAGTATATGCTTTTGCTGTTTTAAATTACCCGACTCACTACTGGAGGAATTATATAGGATGATGATGTAATTTTGGTGGAGACAAAATACTACTAAAAAGAGAATCCACTGGATCAGTTGGGATATCATGAGCCGAGACAAAAAAAATGGAGGATTAGGCTTCAAAGATCTCAAGGCTTTCAACTTGACAATGCTAGGCAAATAGGGCGGCTTCTCACAAACACTCATACACTCTTTTACGAAATCTATAAAAATAAGTATTTCAGGTACTCATCATTCTTGGAAGCAAAAGCAGGTAACAGACCTCGTGAGTTTGGCAGAGCTTCTTAGAGGGTAGAAAACTACTAGAAAAAAGAGTAAAATAAAGCATAACAGCACAAAGTTCAGTTAAGACTAAGCAAGACCCCCTGGTTTGGAGACCAGGCTCCATTCAGAATCCCAAATGGTGAATTCAATGATGATATTATCTGGGTGCGACAACTCATTACAGGGAATGGAGACTGGAACCTCAACTGCTCAGCCGCAACTTTAGTACTGAAATAGCTTAGCAAATCCAACAAATTCCTATCATACAAGAGCTGGAATCAATGAAATGGACACTTCACAATTCTGGTGCTTACTCAGTCAACTCTGGATACAATATGGCATACCAATTTTTTCATCCCGTGGATAATCTCCATGAATGCCTTCAAGACAAGACCCTGTAGCAAAGTATTTGGAAACTTCAGTGTCAATCAAAGATCAAAACATTTGTTGGAAGCTGATACATGATGGGTTACCAGTAATGCATAATTTGAATAGAAGAATACCTCACATCGTCAAGACTTGTCCAATCTGTCAAAGCCATCCAAAAACCCCTCTCCACGCTACAGTGTTTTGCTTCGCAATGATGAACGCATGGAACAGCTTCAATTTAGCGAGTATAATACCTAGAGATCCAACAATGGCAACATGAAATTGGTGAAAACAAACTATGGGTATGTTGAAGAACTAACCAAATTTCAAAGAAAAATGTTCAAAAATGGCTTACCTATTGTGGCAATCATGGCTAGCTAGGAATGCCTTTATTTTTTAGAAAAAGAGAATATGCATTGAGAAAATTCTGTCTCAAGCTTCTCAAGCAACAGAGAAATTCAAAAGGTTTCAGAGAGCTTGTCTCATTGGTCTCAATACAGAAGGTTGAAGAAGAACTGTGTAGCTATTTCTCTTTCCACTTAACAACAACGTGCTTTTTCTTTTTTACTTCTCATTTTTTCTTGCTTCTATTTTCCTTTACTTCAAGCTTCTGAAAACTTTTTCTTAGTTTACTATTCTTTTTTTGTCTTTTGAAAAACCCCAACATAGATGTATTGACTTACATTTGTTTTCTTTTTTTAATGAAATAAAATACCATGTCTTTGAAGAAAAAAACAGGAAATTACAAAAAAAAACCTAATATCTCATCACGACAAATTTAACACCATAATTAAGAAATTGAAACATTAGATATAAATGAGTCTTTAATCTTTATTCTTGATCACTTTCCAACTCTTTATCGTCATTAAAAGTTTGAAAATCAAGATTTAAAGCTTAAAATCAAAAGAGATAGAAATTAACAAATTAATTAATATTATATAAAAAAATTAACATAAATGAGATTAAATAATATATCACTTTTAGTCCCTAAAGCTATCCACAATTAACTTTGGCCACACATCAAAGCTTCAATTATATTTTCTTTGAATTTTTTTCAATGAAAAAAAATTACACGGTCGTTTGTGTTAAAAGCAAATTCAGAAGCAACAGTGGATACCATAATAGTATATATATCTTTGACTATTGGTGGACGAAATTGTGATTACACTTTGATTATGTAAAATTCATTGCTCTTTCTTTCCTTGGCAATGGCGCCAAAAACATGATGCCAATACCATGGTTCACAACTTCGCACAACTAACCAGCAAGTGCACTGGGTCGTCCAAGTAATACCTTACGTGAGTAAGGGTCGAATCCCACGGAGATTGTTGGTATGAAGCAAGCTATAGTCACCTTGTAAATCTCAGTCAGGCAGATATAAAATAGTAATGGGGTTTTCGAAATGTAGTAATAGAAGAAGGATAGAAATACTTATGTAATTCATTGGTTAGAATTTCAGATAAGCGTGTAGAGATGCTTTCGTTCCTCTGAACCTCTGCTTTCCTGCTATCTTCATCCAATCAATCTTACTCCTTTCTATGGCTGGCTTTATGTAAGGATGTCACCGGTGCCAATGGCTACTTTCGATCTCTCTCGGGAAAATGATCCAAATGCTCTGTCACAGCACGGCTAATCGTCTGGAGGCATCACCTTTGTCGTTGGTTGCATCCTATTCCTCCCTGTGAAAATGGTCCGATGCGCTGTCACTCCATGGCTAATCATCTGGAGGTTCTCGATCATACTGGAATAGGATTTACTATCCTTTTGCGTCTGTCACTACGCCCAGCACTCGCGAGTTTGAAGCTCGTCACAGTCATTCAATCCCAGAATCCTACTCGGAATACCACGGACACGGTTTAGACTTTCCGGATTCTCATGAATGCCGCCATCAATCTAGCTTATACCACGAAGATCCCAATATCTCGGACTCGGTCCCCTGTATTAGTAATCTAAGAGATACTCGTTCAATCGAAGGTAGAACGGGAGCGGTTGTCAGGCACGCGTTCATAGGGAATGATGATGATTGTCACGTTCATCACATTCAGGTTGAAGTGCGAATGAATATCTTAGAAGCGAAATAAGATGAATTGAATAGAAAACAGTAGTACTTTGCATTAATCTTTGAGGAACAGCAGAGCTCCACACCTTAATCTATGGAGTGTAGAAGCTCTACCGTTGAAAATACATAAGTGAAGGTCCAGGCATGGCCGAGAGGCCAGCCCTCAAAACGTGATCAATAGATCAAAAGATAATCCAAAGATGTCTAATACAATAGGAAAAATGTCCTATTTATAATAAACTAGCTACTAGGGTTTACAGAAATAAGTAATTGATGCATAAATCTACTTCCGGGGCCCACTTGGTGTGTACTTGGGCTGAGCTTGAGTGTTACACATGTAGCTTGAGTGTTACACATGTAGAGGTCATTCCTGGAGTTGAACGCCAGTTTTGGTGCCAGTTTGGGCATTGAACTCCACTTTGCAACTTGTTTCTGGCGCTGGACGCCAGAATTGGGCAGAGAACTGGCGTTAAACGCCAGTTTGCGTCATCTAAACTTGGACAAAGTATGGACTATTATACATTTCTGAAAAGCCCTGGATGTCTACTTTCCAACGCAATTGAAAGCGCGCCATTTCGAGTTCTGTAGCTCCAGAAAATCCACTTTGAGTGCAGGGAGATCAGAATCCAACAGCATCAGCAGTCCTTCTTCAACCTCTGAATCTGATTTTTGCTCAAGTCCCTCAATTTCAGTCAGAAAATACCTGAAATCACAGAAAAATACCCAAAATCATAGTAAAGTCCAGAAATGTGAATTTAACATAAAAACTAATGAAAACATCCCTAAAAGTAACTAGATTCTACTAAAAACATACTAAAAACAATGCGAAAAAGCGTATAAATTATCCGCTCATCAACTATTTTTGCAAAAACTTTAAACTCAACTGATTGTTCTTCTACCATTTCAACACATTAAAATTAAGATCATTTGGAGGATGAATTTTCTCCTCAAAATCATGATCAAACTCAACATTCACGTATGAATACCTTATCAATTTTCTTCTTATAAGATACATCATATAATCATCACTTCTAAATATACCCACATTTTCACTTTCTTCAACTTCTTTTGTACCATGTGATACATTATCAAAATTCATTTTTTGATTGTATTCATTAACCAACTCATTATACAACTGGTGAATTCTGTCAATTTGTTTAGAACATTTTATTGGATCTGAATATATTTTTTCAAATTGATACTCAACTTTAACCATCTTGGACCTAAGATCTAAAACAACAATAATACCCATAATGCCATGAATTTTATCCTAATACTTTTTAAATTTTTTCTTCATGCTAGATGCCATATTAGCAATTAATGAATTAGCAAAAATTTCTCATTTATTAAATGACACTTTTATTCTACAAACCAAAGTAAAATAAAAATTGGCAGTTGGAAATTTAGTTCTAAAAAATAAATGAGTAACATTATAAAATAACTTCAATTTATCACATATTTTCTTGACAAGTTTTCACTCCTCATTACTTAGTACAATTTTATAGTGGGATTCTTTCTGTCTTAACCTATATACAACAAACAAAATTATCTTTAATAGTACCAAAAGAGTACAAAAAGAGCACATGTTTATCTTTAATAGAATAGCTCTACCTAATTCTAGGAAGTAGAAACTACTAACTATGATTAATTAAAATAATAACTATTAATACTAACTATGCTTTTTTTTATTGGATATTGGCTATGGATAGCTGGTAACATTTATTTACTAATTTTTTGTTCTTGAAAATCATAGAAACTATATTTGTAAAATGCCAAAAATTATGAGAAGCTTATAGTTTCACATGCCAGTGGAAGTAAAAGCAATGCTAGAAGAGCAACTCAGATGGTAATTTTTTTATTATGCCGAGTACTGTTATACTATTTTCATAAAATTAGCGTTTATGATTAAATTTGTAATTACCTTTAATATTCTATTTATTGTATTAGGAGAAAAATTAGAAAGGCATGTATGTCAAAGCGAGGTTATTGTATCAACTTTGCTAAAGAAAGATGTGAGTTATGTAAACAGGGAAGGACAACGATTAGCCGTGAGTGTCTGAATTTTTTTATATGGCTGTATATTTTTTGAATGCATTAATTATGTGAATACTCTACTCCAATGCGAATGCACATTTGTTTCTAGGAAAATAATTACAGAGCATTTGCCTCAAGATCAAGAGCGTGCTGCCACTGAAAGTATTTATTCAAAAGTCTTGACTCATTCAGATGATGTGATTGGAAAAGTCTGTGGTCCTGAGAATAGTAAGTGAGTACCTGGTTTTAGTAATGGTACATATCCCCGTGGTTTTGGTAAGTCAATGCGCATTTTTGGAGTTACAAATTGAGGAGGTTCTAGCAGTGCATCGCAACAGCATGTCGCAGATTCAGAGAGGCAACTTCAAGAAGCTAAAAATCAAGCAGCAACTTTTCACAGAATTTTTACTACAGAAGTACGGTGATGAAGTACCTATCTTGTGTCACACACTCAGTCGGATTGATGCACCTCATGTCTTGTTATTTTAATCTTAATTTATATTTAGTTTACACGGTTATTAGAGATAATTTTATTTTTTGTCGTATAGAATTATAGAACTTAGTTTATTTTATTTTTTAACTATTTATATGAACAATGCATATTCTTTACTATTAATAAAAAGGAATTTTAGCCACGGATTTATATGTTGTTAAATAATCCATCAATATTGGCCATGGAAAAAAGCGTAAAAAAAATTCGACCTGCCAAATATTTTTCGTACATATTTTCATTTTGCCACAGAAAAAATCATGGCTACATAACCAGCAATGTTTAGCCACAAAAAAATGTGACAAAAAAATCAGCCTACCAATATTAGCCACGAAAAAAATGTGGCAAAATTATATTTTTTGGTTACATTGTTGTCATTTAGCCATGGTTTAGAGTGTGGACAATAATGTAAAAATCGTGTCTATTCAAATGTTTTCACGGGTCACAAAAGTTCGGCTAACAGGCCAAAAACCGTGGCTAAATAGAAATACATTGTTCTTGTTAGCCACGGGTATTTATTCGTTGTTAATGTGTCATCGCCACAGTTTTTCTTGTCTTTAGCCACGATTTTTTTCGTAGCTAAATTCGATTAAGTATTTAAACCTTTAAATTTTTAGATTTATTGGTTCAATCTAGATTGATTTTTCAAAACCTTTTTTATTTATATATTAGAATAAAATGATAGTTAGATCTCAAAGATTTGACCTTAGACTAATTAGTTTTTGAAGAAAAATAGGTACCAATTAGGTCATCTACAATAACAAACGGTGGATATGTATGTCCCTCCGTTGGATAATGCAAATGAAATAAAGTTGCTCATGTATTTTGTTGGTTACTGCCACATGATTATGAAAATGATGTAGTTTTGGATAGTGAAGCATTTATTATCTTTTGAATTTCTATATAACATTTATCAACTGCTATCTATTTATCAAAAATTCTATCGAAAAACTCCAAAAGTTGTTATTTATGTGACAAAGGCAATATATACCTTACCCAATCGAGTAGGGTTGCATACCCAACCCGATCGGGGGTAGAGTTGCATACCGACCCAATGGGTATAGTAGAGTACAGTGTTGAATTTAGGGTATACCCTACCTTACCATACCTTATTCTATCTTGCTTGCATCACTAATATATTATATAATGTATATTTAAAAAGGAAAAACTACCATTTGTACCCATAAACTTTACAAACGCTGACAAAAGTACCCATAAAAGACGGAAAGTGACTTTGTACCGATGAAAGATTGGGTCCGTCTGTCGACAGTACTCGGACGTCATTATCTCGTTTGCTCCATTAACTTAAAGGTCAGCATGGCACGTTAAGTGCTTACCTAGCTATGAGACAGCAATCTGATGTGTCCAAGCATGTTGTTATCGTTATAACTCATTTCCCTAATTTATCCTCAATTGTTTTCCAAATTTAAAATTGGAAACCCTAGAATGTCTAGGAGAAGCAGAGGTAATCATTGTTCTTCGAATAGAAGCATCAAGGAAGAAGGGACTTCGTCTTCCAAGAGGAGTAAAGAGAAGAGTGTGTCTAGGAGATGCTTTTGCGGACAGGGTATGGTGTTGCTACAATTTGAAACCTTAACAAATCCTGGGAGATGGTTCGTTAGGTGTCATCTATGGAAGGTAAGTCTTTTTAATTTTGTGCTTCTGTTTAGGTTAACTTATTGTGAACGATTTTTTATTCCTCCCTTTCACGCTACAGACAATGGATTGCAAGTATTTTGTATGGGTGGATGAGATTGACGGAGGCTGGGAGGGATTGGCAAGAGCCCTTGTTAGAAAAAAATCAAGATAGCTGATGTGCTACCCATGAGGTCAATGTCACTGGACAAAGAAGAGAGATTCAAGAGAATAATGTGAAGATTTGTTAAAGATGGAGAAGCTCTAGGGTGAAATTAGAACTATTAGGTCATGTATTATAACAATTTTCTTTAGTTTGTTGATTTGTGTAGGCTTGAATCTGCTCCAATTAATCAATATGTAATTGTGCATATGGTGTATGTTGTCCTGGGGTCTTTTATGGCTATTTGATTTTAATGATGATGAACTTCAAAACTCTGTTAATATCTTCACTTGTTGTGGAATATTCAAGTTGTATTATAAAATTAATGCCCATGATTGTTAATATATTTGATATCTACGATATTGGATGTAACACAATTTGATAAAACAAAACATATAAATGTCGTGAATTGACAAATCTAGCCGACAATCTGGTATTGTATACTAAATAACGAAAATGTAACCTGAAAATAGAACTAAATAAAAGACATTCATTTCATATGCTATAATAAACCTTGAAATAATTTTAACATAAGCATTTATCAACAAAAGCCTCAAAACAAGTCTATGAGTTTGATATGAAAGTAGCAAATCCAAACTACCTAAAAGTACCAATACAAACCATGAACATGAAATCATCAGGTAATGCAATATAAGCACTAGGCATAATTTACAAAAAAAATCATAGTACCAGAGTTTTAAAGCTCTCATTACAGTACGTCCTTGATCAAAAAACAAAGTCACACTAGAAAATTCTATTTATTGGGTGTGGAGTTGTTGCTACCACTAGAACCCCATTGTTGTTGCCACTTGAAGATGCTCCTGTTGGTGGGCGAAACCTAGGTACTGGCCATCTACCTGCTGTTTGAATTGTGGATGGTGGAGTTGGCATGAATTGCATAAATCTTGTAGTGGTCCCTTGACTTGCACCATGCATTGTTTGTCTGGTAACTCTTAGAGGAGGTTGGTTAGTTAGTGGTGTAGACCTAACAAGAGAAGGTTGTGGTGTGGTAGGCGTTATGGGAGTAGGTTGTGGTGGGGCAGGTCTGAGGGGAGAAGGTTGTGACGGTGGTAGCCTCTTAACGTTTCTCCTCCTAATTGATCGCTTGGACATGGTTGGCTTCATGATAGGATAGGTCTAGGTGGCACATGTGCAGTAGAGGACCTGAAAGGTGGAGGTCTTACTGCCATAGGTTCTTCAGAAGGGTTCACAGAGTTCACCACATCAACATTCAGCCGTGTAGGATAATTGCATTAAGTCAAATGTTTAATGCAAGATAAATTCATTTTTATGCCAATAGGTGGAAGAAGAGAGTGAATACAAAAAACTTACATTAGATGAATTTGAAGTTGATGCTTTAGCATCTGCAGCCTTCAAAGTCTCTTCCCAATACATCTCTTGCTCCCTGACAGCATCCTCATCAAGATCATCAACAACCATACCTTTTTTGGTCATCCTCATCACTTGCAATGCTGTGGAGGTCCTCTGACTCATAGCAGTGAACACCAGGTTCATCATCTGAGTATTACCCAATACCTAAATGAATAAATCATCAATAAACATAATCAGTTTATAACATTATCCAACACCCAATTTTTTTTAAGATTAAGAAGATGTGAATAAAACATAAAAAAAAATAAACAAACCATAACAATACACCTACTATTTTTCCAAATTTTTTAAATTGAAACACAACCCCCATAGTGACAAACTCTATGCGATAAGTGAAATGAAAAAACCCTAACTTCAGTGAAAGAAAAAATTGGTAACTAAATTGAGAAATTGGGCACAAGCACTATAGGAAGATGACTTACCCCTCACTGTGGGAGTGATGATTGTCTTTTAATCGTCTTGACACACCCACGCCACGAAAGGATCACCACCGGACCACCATTGTGGATTTTGGAGTGGCCGCCTTCAACCTTCAGATCAGTTTTGTTGGAACCCAGTAGGTGGTTCACGTCTCTCTCTGCTAGGTAGGGGTGGCAAATGGGCTTAAACCCGCCGGGCCGGCCCGCGTAACCCGCCAAAAAAGGCGGGTCGAGCTGAAAAATTAGGACAGCCAAATAGCAAAAGCCCGCCTAACCTGCACCGCTTAAACCGCGGGTTTCCCCGCTGAGTTTAGTGTTTTTTTAGTGAGGGGGTATTTTTATAATTTTTTGGCCAAAACCTAACTTCTCCCAACCTAACTTACAAGAGTATGAAGATAAAAATTGAGTGGTTTGGATTATGTTTATGTTATTTTGGAGACAATATTTATAATTATGTTTTAAATTATGTATATTTTGCTTTGGAGAGAATATTTATACTTATGTTTTGGATGAAAACTTGGTTTATAATTATGTTTATTAGATATTTATAATTACAAAGATTTTGACGTTTAGGAATATAAAAAATATAATTTTTATGCCTTTAGAAACTATAATTTATTAATATGATTGTGAAATTATATATATTATTTAGTAGTTAATAGCAACAAAAAAAAAAAGAGGAGCTTTGGCGGGATTAGTCCGCCAGCCCGCAGTTAGGTGGGACGGGGTGGGATTCTAGGACCGTCTCACTAGGCGGAGCGGGACGGGCTTCCCCGCTTGCCACCTCTATTGCTAAGGTATACAGAAAAGTGGTGAGGAAGAAGATGGAATGGCACGAAGTAACCTCTAACTTCTCTCTCTCCCTTTTCTATATCCACCTGGAAGTTCTTAAAAAATTAAAAATTAAAAATCAAAAGCCAAGTAAGCACTTAATGTGACATGTTGGCCTTTAAGTTAACGGAGCAAACGAGTTAATGACGTCTGGCCTTTCATAGGTACAAAATCACTTTTCGTCTTTTATGGGTACTTTTGTTAGCGTTCGTAAAGTTCATGGGTACAAATGGTAGTTTTTCCTATTTAAAAATTATATTTGTTGTGAAGGAGGTGAGTATTAAATTTAAAGATTTTTTCTTTGTAAAATTTTAAAGTAACTACTAAACTAATTATTTAAATTATTTATTTAATACATTTATTTTTTTATAAAATTAACATAAAATAAAAATAAAATTCATATATCACAATTTCACAAACCACCAAGTAAATTCAAAAAATCCTAAATTAATTTGGCCATTTCTCAAATTCTCTTTACTTAAAAACTGTAAGTTCTTTCTCTTTCCTCCATCGTTGCAACTCTAAGTTCTTCTTATATTAAACTGTATATGAAGATGATGATGTAACTTTTGAATTGATAGAAGAGTAATGTTGCTAAAATTTGGAGTTAGAAAAATAGTGACAAGATATTTATTTTTGTTTGTATTATTTTAATTTTATTAAAAATTTAATGATTATATTATTTGTAATTTAATATTATATTTTTTTAAAATTTTATTATTTTTAATTTTAATTTAAAATTAAGTTTTATTTTTATTTTATTAATATGAATAAAATATGAAATGATTGAATTTTATATTTATTTAAAAAAATTTAATTTTTCTTACTAATAAAATCAAATAGAGTAAAATTAAAAATTTTAGAATGTGAATAGAATTAGGATAAAGAGATTATCAATTTATGAGTAGAATAAAATTAAATTTTTTTAAAAAATTTAACAATTAGTATAAATCCAACTCTATCTTACTCTACATATTTAACACAAAAAAAAAAAAAAATAAATAAAAAATAACGAGAGAATTCAAGAAGAAGAAGCAAAGTAAGCGATTTTGTTAAGACTCAAGGGTGGGCAGCAGAAAGTGAAGTGCAGAAGAAACAACGACTCCAAAGAGAGAGTGGCGAGGAGAGAAGAGAAGACAAGATCTGCGAAAACAACAAGAAGAAGAAGATGAGCGGCGCTGCCACTGTTTCTTCGAGCGAAGCCCACAAGTTGGTTTGGGAAGGCTCCGTCCCTCTTCTCATTCATCTCCATGATTCCGAAGTCACCACTCTCCCTCCTCCTCCACCCGCTCTCGTTCGTTCTCTCTCTCTCTCTTCTTCCAATTCAATTCAATTTCTAACCCGCACTCCACTTCTTCAACTTCTAACCAGCTCGCAAGTTTTCATTTTTATAATACCCTTCCTTTATATATATTATGAAATTGTGATCATGCAATTAATTTCGATTCCTACACTTGATGCAACATTTAGTACCAAATTAACATTGAAGTTTATGAACTTCACCTTGATATCAATCAACATGTCTTATTGGTTTCAGGTATTGGCACCTCGGTTAGGGTACTTGCCATTGTTGATTTCTCAATTGAAGCCTTATTTCAGCACCACGCTTCCTCCTGGAGTTGATACGCTTTGGTTTGAGTACAGAGGACTTCCTCTCAAATGGTACTATTATATGCTTCATTGTTCTTGAATTTCTGATTTATTAGCGTATAGTTATATTTTACAAGGTCTTGGCATTAGTCTAGGATGATAATGAATAGTAACCTTTCATCAATGCTTGTAAGTTGTAACTATTTATGGCTGAACCTTGAATCTCTGCTGTTATCCCGTTGCCATTGACAGTGAATTTACTTGTTGATCTGGACTATAAAACCTTTTGTTCCTGCCTTTGTGTGCGCTGCAACATTTTTACTTAGAAAGTTATGGACATTGTAATACATTCTAATTATTTTCTTCCAATTGTCAAAATACACTGACTATAAGTCCGTAACAAGAAAATTGATAGCATCGAGGAGTTAGTGACGAAAATCTCCGTATTACTAAGTGTTTTTTCTTTTTCTTTTTTTTTTTTTTCATGTCTCCTACAGGTATATACCAACTGGAGTTCTTTTTGATCTTCTATGTGTGGAACCAGAAAGGCCGTGGAATTTAACAGTAAGAACCTCCTAAAGCTCTCTAGGTTTCCACTTTTCCTAATTCAATTGAGCATGATGTTTAAAGTGAAGGTTTCAATGGAGACTACGTTTTGAATTTCTTCCAGTGTCCTCTCTACCTGATGTCATGCTTTCATAAAAAAGTATCTTTTTCAACTGTTATAACGAAAATGCCTGAACAATAAAAAGGGCTGCCCGGTGCAAACCTTTCCGCATTAAGTAAGGTACGAGAAAGGGATGCACCCCAAAGGGTATAACACAAACAGCCTAACCTGATGCAAGCATCAATGGCTGATTTTTCCAATCAAATTACATTAGTAAGAATACATAAAAATTTCGAAGGGCACTACTGAGAAGATTAAGGTTGCTTTTCCAAAATTGTTTTTATATTCCTCATGGAAATCCTTCTCCCACATCCAGAGAGCTATATCCAAGGTTTTTGCTATATTCATTCTTTGTGCCTCTGCATTGTAGGTACACTTTAGAGGATATCCTAGTAATTTGTTGCTTCCTTGTGAAGGTGAAGACAGTGTAAAGTGGAGCTTTATTAACTCACTAAAAGAGGTTAGTTTGTGATTTGAGTTTTCATTCCAAATATAATATGTGGGAGGTGTTAAATGCTCTTATTTCCATGGGCTAATTTTTTCTTTTAATGCAGGCTGCATATGTAACAAAAGGGAACTGCAAGAATGTCATGAACATGTCCCAATCTGATCAGGTGGAGCTCTGGCGCTCTGTGTTAAATGGTATGTTTGCTAACTGCTCTATATTAAAGCCATAACTGACTTGTGAATTATTTTTATTTAGTTTTTCTGTTGGATTTCCTGAATGTGTTTGAGAAGGAGGATTGTATTTTTACTTAATTTCGGTGAAATAGATATTAACTACAATTATTTCTAGCGTTAAGTGTTGTGGCATTTCCCCGAACCTTTTTAAAGTGGCGCTCAAAAGCTGATGAGGTAGGGGTATCTGCTGGTGGAAGGTTATGATGGGGAGTCAATACGTGTAACACAGATGTTGATAAATTTCTGTGATGAAGTTTGTTACCTGCAGACAGATGTTCATACTGGTTTTCATTTGAACCCTTACCTTACAATCGATGGCTGGATGCATAATTATAACGTTTCATTTTTTTCCTTTTTTTTTTTTTTTTTTTTTGTCTGGTAAATGAAGCAGGCAAACTCAAGCTTTGTATCGTTTAGGATAGTGTCTGGAATATACTAAAAATTAGCTGTTTAAGATTGAATTGAAACCAAAGTGAACTCATCAAGATTGAGTTGCATTTCCTCTGGAGGATCAATTTTAGTTCAAGCTTGGCTTGTTTTGCAAACTGGTCAACCTCAAGTTCTTTGTCTGCATATAGATCTTCATCTACATAAAAATGATTCTCAAGGGTTTAATGAGAGAAATACAAGGGCCTTTCTCATTATAGGAAGAATTATTTGCATGGATGCGTTGATTTTCCTTTTAGGAAGCTATCCGTGATAAATTCCTGGATTTGTGATCATTCTGCAGCTTGCTTGCTTTTGGTGTAAAGCCCATAACATTTTTTCAGGGGTTTTTCTAAATAATTTGGTCAGAGATTGAAAAACTTTTGTTACACTGGTGGTTTTCTATTTTTTTGCTGTCTGTTTTCTGCTCTGCTTTTTGGTTTGAGACGATTCTCTATCCTTCTTTATTTCTGCAATTCTATCTGTCTTAAATCAATTTCTTCTATAAAAAATCTTTCTGTTCAAAATAAAAAAAATATTCGGTCACACGGTTAACTTGTACTTCTCCAAGCACAACGTTGCAGGTTGTACAATCAATAAGTAATACAAAACTGACCGAACACTATTTGGCCAAAAGATTCGTAAAAGATTGACAAAATATAACATAACACTTAAATGCACAAATCACAAGGTCTGTATATATACCATTGAGTGGAAAATTTCTTAGCTGATTTCTTACCTTGAACTTCTGTCAACACATTCATATCACAGGTAATTTGGAATCTTATCAGCGGGTGTCATCTAAGCTTAAGCTTGGAACTTTTGAAGATGAATATACTGAAAATATTAGTGCAGTCTCAACTGCGTCTCAGCAAAATAGTGGGGAGGCAGATGCTGCTGCACAAGTGAAGAGTGGTGAGCAAAAGCTTTATGTAAATAACAGGTTTATGTAATTAAAAGGAAAGGACATTACTACGTTGTTCTTCTGAAACTTATTTCTGTTGTTAACCTCTGCTGTCTGTTGTTAGGAAGAATTCCTGTTCGGTTATATGTATGGACTGTCACTGAGGACTTTGATGATTTAGAAAGTGCACCTCAAATTGATAATTGGGACAAAATCTCTTACATCAATCGACCTGTTGAGATTCAGAAGGAAGATGGTAAGTGATGTTTTATTCTTTCCTTTCTTTGTCTCCCCGCGGGGGGTGGGGGCTGCTTCTATCAGATTCTGATCCATTCTGTTAGCTGTGCACACTCACAAATGGTGGAAGGCACAAAAATCAGCTATAGTTGAATGAAGTTGTAGTTGATGACAAAATGAAAGGTCGGGCACGTTAGAAAATGAAAATCTTATAATAAAGAGTCCTACTTGATATAATAACAAAATATATAATAATAAGACTTTTGAAGAACTTTAACTCATCATAAAGAACATCGGGGAGAAAAAACCCCTTGGACAAACAATCTAAAAATGGAAAAACCACAGCTGAGGATCAGCCTGCATGCTATATCCCCAATAATTGAGAAGGAAAAAAGTATAATATGAATTTAGAGGGAAAAAAAACTGGGTTAGCTAGGAGCTATATAAAACATCACAGACATGTAACCACAAAATGAATTGAAGACTAATTAGCTGAAACAGAAAACAATATCCCAGGAAAATTGGAAGATGTGTAGCAGAGTAAAATATGTTGTCATTGCTATTTAAATTTAAGCTGCATCTTTTCCTCTGGCTCTCAGTTATCCCTTCTGCACCTGTGTTGAGTGTCATACGCCACCCGAAAAGAATAAGACTGCACTTTTTAAAGTGACTTTACCCTGAGATTTTATGTCATATAACATTATGATCCCAATTCATCAACTTACAAATTATCACAGATATTTATTTGCAATCCTTCAACAGCAAATCCATTTTTGATGATCTGTTAACATTACAGCTGCTGTCATAAGTTCAGAATTATTTACATTCATCTTTCATGATTTCATATTATTGGTGAAAGATTTCTGGTTTTAGATTTTTTATTTCTTAGTATGTTGGGAAGAGAGGGTGTTAAAGCAATGTCATGTTTATATCCCACTATTCTTAGGGGTAGCGATTCATCAGTTCAATTGCTACTCTACTAGTTCTTTTTAAATTTCTCATGATTAATAAATATCATTATGCTAGTATTACCGTCATTTCCATTTTCCTACGTTGTGATTGATGTCATGCATGTCTGTTATATCTATTTGGTGCAGGCAAATACTTCAGCTTAAATGATGCAATCAAATCCCTTCTTCCCGAGTATTTTCCAGGAAGTTCCTTCGACAATTTAGGAGATGCAAGCACCAAGCAAAGTGTAGGAGATGAGGGAGAAAATACATGTGATCCTGACTCATCTTCCCTTCCTCTCGAGAATGCCGAAATCAAGCTCGTGCGCATTCAAGGCATAGAACCATGTTTGGAGATACCCTTTTCTTGGGTAGTTAACAACTTAATGAACCCTGAGTATTTTCTTCACATCTGTGTTTGCTTGAAAGTTTCAGAAGCCAATGCCTTGCAATAGGTTTTGAATTTAGTTGTGCTAGGAAATATAATTACTGGAAAAATCAGAAAGTTACAATTCTTTTGTACATAATTGTACAGAACCAAATTATATTCATTTCACAATTCGTTTGGTTTTTTCTACTTGAAAGTGTAATATATGTTAACAGATAGTTCTTTTCCCTTTCCAATCAATGGTACTAGTCCCTGCATAAGACTATATTCCAATTCTTATATTTCCTTTCTTCCTATGAAACATAGCAAACACTTTGCTGAGTTGTTATGTCTATATTCAGATATATTTTGGACAGGACTTTCATTGACATTGGACCGACTATCTTTTGTATTCAACCATTTCTTAAGAAATGAAAAATAAAATATCCTTTCCTGAATATACTTAGACACCTAAATATCATTATGTGTTGGCGTGTTTAGTTTTATTTTTGACTTGTATTTTTAAAATGAATTTAAAAATATTATACATTATTATTTACTAAAATGAAAGAATATTTTAAATACTTAATATAATTTAAAAAAGACAAAAATAATTAAAAAATTAATTTATATTTTAACATTAATAAAATATCAAAATATTAATAAATTAAAATATATATATATATATATATATATATATATATATATATATATATATATATGTCGTGTTCCTGTATCTTATAAGAATTTAAAATTTATGTGTTCGCTTGTCTCGTATCGTGTCCTGTGTCCGTACATCATAGCGTTCTTCCTTTCTATCACTGAATTGGTTGAAATTTAAAAGGGCTACTCCACAAAATTTCGTTTTTATATTTGTTGTTGAGGATGCATGCTATTATATGTAAAATTATATTGGAGTGTGTTATTCCCAAACTATAATGACAGTAATCAATCCACTCGCTTGAAGCATTGCTTCATCCGACCATTTTATTTGTTTATCTATTTCAACTTCTCTCAAATATTCCAACCTTTACATAGAGGATAATAATAATAATAATTGTTCAAATTTTTCCAAAAGGGTAAGCCATCAAAATTAACATGTCAAAGGGAAGACAGAGTGTTTTAGATTTTTGGAGAAGCCCATTTTGTAGAGTAAAAATTGAATTTCATCTATAAAAATTTTATTTCCAACTTAATTTATTCCTTCAAATTTCAATAAATCTAGTTTGTTCCCACAAATTTTAACACGGTATTCAATAAATTCTTGTCACCATACTGTTAAGTGTTATTACTTGTTAGCTCCTTAACAAAATGTTGATATGAATGGAACGACTATCACGCTAACGCCAATGTCATTTGACAGATAAGGAAGCATCAATACCCTTCAACTTTTCTAAAATCGATCGGTTCTTTCCACCAATGATAATGTCTGATGCTACTCTTTTTTGGAAATCTCAATGCTATTACCATTGGTGACTTCTTGTGATAGCTGCATTTAGTTATTCTTCCATACAAATATTTAACAAAAAGTATTTAGAAAATAATAAAAAAAATAATCTAAAATAATCAAAAGTTATTTTATTTTATATTTTTTAATTATCGTTTGAATAATTGGATAATATTAGATATAATAGGCGTGTAATTATAGATATTATATACATCGAAGTTATAGATGTTAAGTTAAATAAGATAATTTTGAGTTAATATATTTTTTATCGTTATTATTATCAGATGCTAAATTAATATTAATTATTACAACTATGTTAGGTTACATACAAAATTAGCCACCAAATTATTTTTTTTTAAATAAATCAAATAAATACAAAATTTTCACATATAAATAGACGTATAGAAATTTACATTTTTTCCCTTTGTTACTTATCCTTAGAGACGACGATTTTATAAAGTATGTATCATATTCTTATAGAGGACGAGATAAGTAAGGTTATGCTAAGAACGAATCGCGAGTGCAACCGAGATATGACACAGATCTTTCACTGAACATATCTCATTTGAAGTGAGGATGAGATATATTCATAAGTATTTATTTTTTGTTGTAAGCGAGATACATTAAGTGAGGAGCTCATATATGTATATCTCGTCTGAGGATGAATTACGCCTTTCATTTCTTCGATTTCGCTTATTTTTGAAGTTGTAGAGAGAATTTGAGAGTTTTACTTCTCGTTGAGTTTCTAATTCATTTACGATGACGCAATTATATCTAGTGTATATCAACAGGTTGAATAAGATCACCCACATTGCAGGAGTGCTCAATCATGAGGTTGGTACTTGAATAAGTATAGTATTTCAATTTTATTTTTGTTAAATCTAAGTGAGATACATATGCTCCAAGGACATCTAACTGAGCTCTGCTTGCATCGACAGTAGTACTTTAGGCAATCAAAATTCACAATCTTGTACTTTGCAACTTGCTTAATACTATAATTCTTCACCACATATGAACAAATTTTCTATTTCTAAAGCAATGACCTACCCTTAACTTAACTCCCTCGTCTAAGTTGTAATCGTCTCCCACTCACCAATGCTGCAAAGTGAATCCTCCTCCATCACATTAAGGTCTAATGTGTGATAGTGACTAGACACACTGGATAGGCTCGGGATAGAAAGCAGTGTGGTTAACAGAAATTTCTATCCGAACGAAATATCTGCTACAAACTCATCCTCCTTAGAACTATCGAAAGACCCTCCGGTCTCAACAACATATTTCTCATCTGACTCAGAGTCCTCCTCTATGTGATTGTTTGGTGTAACGTAAATAGAGATGCAACAATTGGTAACCCAATGTTGGGGATGTAGATGGGCCGACTCCACCACCACCAACGTCATCGACTTTGACATATAGCTCTAGGACTTAGTGTGCTAAGATTCTCCCATGAACCTCGAACATCGCACGCACATGTGCATCGCCTACAATCCAAAAAGCTTGAACTTGAAGTCTCGGTTTGCCAACACTGCGAGAAACATGTACCCAATCGTCTTAACCTCTCTTCGATCGTGAACTCCATCTTCATCAACATCAAATTCTTTAGACCCTCAAGGGTATCAACTTGAAGGGTTCAAAACAACACAAGGTTGAGAGATTCAAACACAACCCCTTTATCATTGTCTCTAATACAATTATTACACTCACAACAATATACTCACTACTATATATGTTGAGAGAATATGAGGAGAAAATCGAAACGAGATTGATTAGAATGCCATGAATGAGCTCCTTATATAGTTAAAACTTTTTGTTTCGTGCATATCACGTGCGCACAGATAACGATTTGATTAACCGTTTCTCATTCTCAATAATAACGAGCTCATTGCAACTGTATCTCATCCTCAGTAAACATGAGATAACATTTGTAGATTTTTAAAATACGTATCATAGTTGCAAATGTGCTGCTTTACTTTCATTATATACGTATCTCGTCTATACTAGGAACGAGATACATTAATGAAAAATTGGTGCATGAAATTACAATCACACTTTTACAATTTTGCACAACTAACCAGCAAGTGCACTAGGTCGTCCAAGTAATACCTTACGTGAGTAAGGGTCGATCCCACGGAGATTGTCGGCTTGAAGCAAGCTATGGTTATCTTGTAATTCTTAGTCAGGATATCAGTAATGATTCTTAGTTTTAATTGTAAAAAGTAAAAGAACATGAAATAAATACTTGTTATGCAGTAATGGAGAACAGGTTGAGGTTTTGGAGATGCTCTGTCCTCGGGATCTTTGCTTTTCTACTGTCTTCTTCTTCACGCACGCAAAGCTCCTTCCATGGCAAGCTGTATGTTGGTGGATCACCGTTGTCAATGGCTACCATCCATCCTCTCAGTGAAAATGGTCCAAATGCGCTGTCACCGCACGTCTAATCATCTGTCGGTTCTCACTCATGTTGGAATAGGATCCATTGATCCTTTTGCGTCTGTCACTACGCCCAACACTCGCGAGTTTGAAGCTCGTCACAGTCATCCCTTTCCAGATCCTACTCGGAATACCACAGACAAGGTTTAGACTTTCCGGATCTCAGGAATGGCCGCCAATGATTCTAGCCTATACCACGAAGGTTCTAATCTTATATTAGAAACCCAAGAGATATGCACTCAAGCTATTGCAGATAGAACAGAGGTGGTTGTCAGGCACGCGTTCATAGGTGAGAATGATGATGAGTGTCATGGGTCATCACATTCATCAGGTTGAAGTGCGAGTGAATATCTTAGAATAGAAACAAGCGTGATTGAATGGAAAACAGTAGTAATTACATTAATTCATCGAGACACAGCAGAGCTCCTCACCCCCAACCATGGAGTTTAGAGACTCATGCCGTAGAAGATACAAAACTCAAATGTAAAATGAATCACTAAAAGTAGTTTTTATAATAAACTAGTGACCTAGGGTTACAGAAAAATGAGTAAGCTAAGATAGTTAGTGTAAAAATCCACTTCCGGGGCCCACTTGGTGTGTGCTTGGGCTGAGCATTGAAGCTTTCACATGTAGAGACTTTTCTTGGAGTTAAACGCCAGCTTTTGTGCCATTTTGGGCGTTTAACTCCAGCTTTTATGCCAGTTCTGGCGTTTAACGCCAGAATAGGGTAGAATGTTGGCGTTTAAATGCCAGTTTGCGTCATCAAAACTCGGGCAAAGTATGGAATATTATATATTGCTGGAAAGCCCAGGATGTCTACTTTCCAACGCAATTGAAAGCGCACCAATTGGGCTTCTGTAACTCGAGAAAATCCATTTCGAGTGCAGGAGGGTCAGAATCCAACAGCATCTGCAGTCCTTTTTCCGCCTCTGAATCAGATTTTTGCTCAGGTCCCTTAATTTTAGCCAGAAAATACCTGAAATCACAGAAAAATACACAAACTCATAGTGAAGTCCAAGAATGTGATTTTTGAATAAAAACTAATAAAAACATAATAAAAACTAACTAAAATATACTAAAAACATACTAAAAACAATGCCAAAAAGTGTATAAATTATCCGCTCATCACAACACCAAACTTAAATTGTTGCTTGTTCCCAAGCAACTAAAAACAAAATAGGATAAAAAGAAGAGAATATACTATAAATCCCATAATATCAATGAAGCTTAGTTCAAATTAGATGAGCGGGGCTTGTAGCTTTTTGCTTCTGAACAGTCTTGGCATCTCACTTTTTCCTTTGAAGTTCAGAATGATTGGCATCTATAGGAATTCAGAATTAAGATAGTATTATTGATTCTCCTAGTTTAGTATGTTGATTCTTGAACACAGCTACTTTATGAGTCTTGGCCGTGGCCCTAAGCACTTTGTTTTCCAGTATTTACCACCAGATACATAAATGCCATAGACACATAACTGGGTGAACCTTTTCAGATTGTGACTTAGCCTTGTTAAAGTCCCCAATTAGAGTTGTCCAGAGTTCTTAAGCACACTCTTTTTGCTTTGGATCACGACCTTAACCACTCAGTCTCAAGCTTTTCACTTGGACCTTCATGCCACAAGCACATGGTTAGGGACAGCTTGATTTAGCCGCTTAGGCCAGGATTTTATTCCTTTGTGCCCTCCTATCCATTAATGCTCAAAGCCTTGGATCCTTTTTACCCATGCCTTTTGGTTTAAAGGGCTAATGGCTTTTTCTGGTTGCTTTTTTTTTCGCAAGCTTTGTTATTCTCTGCTTTTCTTGCTTCAAGAATCAATTTTATGATTTTTCAGATTATCAATAACATTTTTCTTTTTCATCATTCTTTCAAGAGCCAAAAAATTTAACATTCATAAACTCCACTATAAAAAAATATGCACTTTTCAAGCATTCATTCAGAAAACAAAAAGTATTGCCACCACATCAATATAATTAAACTAATTTCAAGATAAAAATTGAAATTCATGTACTTCTTGTTCTTTTGTAATTAGGCACATTTTTCATTTAAGAGAGGTGAAGGATTTATGGGACATTCATAACTTCAAGGTATAGACTCTAATTTTTATTAATCATAAGGAAATTAGACATAAAATAAACATAAAAGCAGACCCATAATAATAAAAACGAGGAAATTAAAAATATAAAAATAGATGACTCTTAAAATAAAACTCTAATAATAAAAGTTATCACAGAGTTGGGACTCAACAACCTTTGTTTTGGGGAGTGGATGCTCCTTCAATTTGTGGGTTGTCTGGTCCCTCAAGGGAGAGCTTCTGGCGCTTCAGCTCCTGTAGCTCACGCCCTTGCTTTTCCTGTTCCTTAAGCAGCTTGCAGAGCATGCTATTTTGATTTTGCTGTTCTTCCTTAAGTTGCTCCATAGCTTCTTGCAGCTTTGTGACAGATGCTTCTAGGTGGGTCCAGTAGTTAATTTGAGAAATTTCTGGGAGGAACTCCTGCGCCCTCCTTTTGATGGGGTTATCTTGCACTTGTTGTCCTTCCATTGACTTCTTGGTGATTAGGTGTTCGACTGGGATGAATTCATCTACTCCCATCTTCACTCCAGCATCTTTACACAGCAGAGAGATTAAGCTTGGGTAAGCCAATTTGGCTTCAGTGGAGTTCTTATTTGCAATTGTGTAAATTTCACAAGAAATCAGATGATGAATCTCCACTTCATTTCCCAGCATAATGCAATGAATCATCACTGCCCTTTTTACAGTGACCTCAGAGCGGTTGCTAGTAGGTAGTATAGAATGCCCAATGAAATCCAACCAGCCTCTAGCGATTGGTTTGAGATCTCCTCTCTTGAGTTGGTTTGGGACACCTTTTGTGTTGGTTATCCATTTAGTTCCAGGGAGGCATATGTCCTCTAGAACTTGGTCCAACCCCTTATCTACTCTCACCATTCTCCTATTAAAGGATTCTGGATCATCTTGTAGTTGAGGCAGTTTGAAGACCTCTCTTATTTTGTCCAGGTGGAAGTAAATAATCCTCGCTCTGACTATAGTTCGAAAGGTATGAAAGGTGGTTCCAGTTTTTCTCTGCTTATCTGTCAGCTACAGATTTGAGTAGAATTCCTGAACCATGTTTCTCCCCACCTTTGTCTCAGGATTAGCTAGAATTTTTCAGCCTCTGTTTCGAATCTGCTCTTGGATCTCCGGATATTCATCTTCTTTCAGATCGAATGTAACTTCCGGGATCACTGACCTCAGACCCATTATTTTGTGGTAATGGTCTGCATGTTCTTTGGTTAAGAACCTCTCTTGATTCCAAAGACTCTTTGGAGTATTCTCTTTCTTGCCTCTTGAATTGGTTTGTTTTCCCTTAGGAGCCATGATCTTAATGATTCTTAACTCGGTGATCACAGAAAAACACACCAAACTTAGAGGTTTGCTTGCTCTCAAGCAAAAGAAAGGAAAGGAGAGAGATAGGAGGAGAGTCAAATTCGAATGGTGGAGACATGGGGATGGCCGAATGTGTATTTATAAGTGGAGGGGAGGGATTTTGAAAATTTGAAAAAGATATGATATAAAGATATGACTGGTGAAAAAATTAGAATCATGATATGAAAAAGATGAGATTTTTAAAATGGAAAAGATATAAAGGAGTTAAATCTAAAAATTTGTTGATGCTTCTAAGAATTAAAAGATGATATGATGAGTTGGAAAAGATTTGGAAAGAAATTGAGAAGATAATTGAGTTTTTGAAGAAGATTTGGAAAGGATTTGAAAGAAAATTGAAAAGGAATTTAGAAAATTATTGAATTTTTGAAAATTGAAGGTGAATGATGAAAATTTGTAACATGTTAATGCAGAAAATTATGAATCAAAACATGAAAGTTTGAAAAATTTTGAAGTGGAAGACAAAATCTTCTCCCCCTGCCTTTCTGGCGTTAAACGCCCGGAATGGTATCCATTCTGGTGTTTAACGCCCATATATTGGCCATTGTGGGCGTTTAACGCCCAGCCAGGTACCCTGGCTGGCGTTTAAACGCCAGAAATCTTTTGTCACTGGGCGTTTTTCTGAACGCCGCGTTAAACGCCCAGAATGGTATCCATTCTGGCGTTTAACGCCCAAAGTACCCCTTACTGGCGTTTTCTTGCCAGTGAGCTCCTTTTCTCTGCTTTTTGCGCTGAATCCTTCTATAACTCTGTGAATTCCTACAATTGATAATTAACCTTGAAGATAATTTATATCAAACTCCTATAAATATTACTTAAATAACAAATAAACTTGCTAATGGCTGGGTTGCCTCCCAGCAAACGCTTCTTTATTGTCTTTAGCTGGACCTTTACTGAGCTTTAGTCCAGTCTCAGTTTTGAGTATTCTTGCTCAAAATTGCTTTCAAGATAATGTTTGACTCTCTGTCCATTAACAATGAACTTTTTGTCACAGTCACTATCCTGAAGCTCAACATATCCATATGGTGACACACTTGTAATCACATATGGTCCCCTCCACCGGAATTTTAATTTCCCGGGAAATAATCTGAGCCTAGAGTTCAACAGCAGAACCTTCTGTCCTGGCTCAAAGACTCTGGATGACAGTTTCTTGTCATGCCACCTTTTTGCTTTTTCCTTATAAATTTTTGCATTTTCAAAAGCATTGAGTATGAATTCCTCTAGCTCATTCAACTGGAGCAATCTTTTCTCTCCAGCTAACTTAGCATCCAGGTTTAGGAATTTGGTTGCCCAGTAGGCCTTATGCTCCAGTTCCACGGGCAGATGACAGGCCTTGCCATACACAAGCTGGTATGGAGAGGTTCCTATAGGAGTCTTGAATGCTGTTCTGTATGCCCACAGAGCATCATCCAAGCTTTTTGCCCAATCCCTTCTACGGCAATTACAGTCCGTTCCAGGATTCTTTTTAGTTCTTTATTAGAGACTTCAGCCTGCCCATTTATCTGTGGATGATATGGAGTTGCTACTTTGTGGCTAATTCCATATCGGACCATAGCAAAGTACAGCTGTTTATTGCAGAAATGAGTGCCCCCGTCCCTGATTAGTACTCTGGGGACACCAAATCTGCTGAAGATATGTTTCTAGAGGAACTTCAGTACTGTCTTAGTATCATTACTGGGTGTGGCAATTGCTTCTACCCATTTAGATACGTAGTCTACTGCCATCAGAATGTAAGTGTTTGAGTATGATGGTGGGAAAGGACACATGAAGTCAATACCCCATACATCAAACAACTCAATCTCTAAGATCCCTTGTTGAGGCATGGCATAACCATGAGGCAAGTTACCAGCTCTCTGGCAACTGTCACAGTTATGCACAAACTCTCGGGCATCTCTATAGAGAGTAGGCCAGTAGAAGCCACATTGGATGACCTTAGTGGCTGTTCGTTCACCTCCGAAATGTCCTCCATACTGTGATCCATGGCAATGCCATAGGATCTTCTGTGCCTCTTCTCTAGGCACGCATCTGCGGATCATTCCGTCCGCACATCTCTTAAAGAGATATGGTTCATCCCATAAGTAGTAATTTGCATCAGAAATTAGTTTTTTCATTTGCTGCCTGCTGTACTCCTTGGGTATGAACCTCACAGCTTTATAATTTGCAATGTCTGCAAACCATGATGCTTCCTGAATGGCGAAGAGTTGCTCATCCAGAAAGGTCTCAGAGATTTCAGTAGGAGGGAGGGACGCCCCTGCTACTGGTTCTATCCGGGACAGGTGATCAGCTACCTGGTTCTCTGTCCCTTTTCTGTCTCTTATTTCTATATCAAACTCCTGCAGAAGCAACACCCATCTTATGAGCCTGAGTTTTGAATCCTGCTTTGTGAGTAGATATTTAAGAGCAGCATGGTCAGTATACACAATCACTTTTGATCCTACTAAATAGGATCTAAACTTGTCAATGGCATAAACCACTGCAAGCAGCTCTTTCTCTGTGGTTGTGTAATTCTTCTGTGCGTCATTTAGAACATGGCTTGCATAGTAAATGACGTGCAGAAGCTTGTTGTGCCGCTGTCCTAAGACTGCACCAATAGCATGGTCACTGGCATCACACATTAATTCAAATGGTAATGTCCAGTCTGGTGCAGAAATGACTGGTGCTGTGACCAGCTTAGCTTTCAGAATTTCAAACGCATGCAGACACTCTCTATCAAAGATAAATGGCGTGTCAGTAGCTAGCAGATTACTCAGAGGTTTTGCAATTTTTGAGAAATCCTTTATAAACCTCCTGTAGAATCATGCATGCCCCAGAAAGCTTCTGATTGCCTTAACATTGGCAGGTGGTGGTAATTTTTCAATTACCTCTACCTTAGCTTGATCCACCTCTACTCCCTTGTTCAAAATTTTGTGCCCAAGGACAATTCCTTCAGTCACCATGAAGTGACATTTCTCCCAGTTTAAAACCAGGTTAGTCTCTTGGCACCTTTTCAGAACAAGTGCTAGATGGTCAAGACAGGAGCTGAAAGAGTCTCCAAATACTGAGAAGTCATCCATGAAGACTTCCAGAAATTTTTCTACCATATCAGAGAAAATAGAGAGCATGCACCTCTGAAAGGTTGCAGGTGCATTGCACAGACCGAAATGCATCCTTCTGTATGCAAATACTCCAAATGGACATGTGAATGTTGTTTTCTCTTAGTCTTGAAGATCTACTACAATTTGGTTATAACCTAAATAGCCATCCAAAAAGCAGTAGTATTCATGATCTGCTAGTCTCTCTAGCATCTGGTCTATGAATGGCAAAGGAAAATGATCCTTTCTGGTGGCTGTATTGAGCCTTCTGTAGTAAATACACATACGCCACCCTATAACTGTTCTTGTAGGAACCAGTTCATTTTTTTCATTATGAATCACTGTCATACCTCCCTTCTTCGAGACGACTTGGACAGGGCTCGCCCAGGAGCTATCAGAGATAGGATAAATAATTCCAGCCTTTAGTAACTTAGTGACCTCCTTCTGCACCACCTCCTTCATGGCTGAATTCAGCCGCCTCTGTGGTTGAACCACTGGCTTTGCATCATCCTCCAAAAGGATCTTGTGCATCATCTGGCTGGGCTAATGACCTTAAGATCACTTATGGACCACCCAAGAGCTGTCTTGTGTGTCCTTAGCACCTGAAGTAGTGCCTTTTCTTCCTGTGGCTCTAAGGCAGAGCTTATGATCACAGGGAAAGTGTCATCCTCTCCGAGAAACGCATATTTCAGAGATGGTGGTAGTGGTTTGAGCTCGGGTTTAGGAGGCCTCTCCTCTTCTTGAGGAGTTTTCAGAGGATCTTTCATTTTCTCTGGTTCCTCAAGATTAGACTGGACATCTTTAAAAATGTCCTCTAACTCTGATTCGAGACTCTCAGTCATATTGATCTCTTCTACCAAAGAGTCAATAATATCAGCGCTCATGCGGTCATTTGATATGTCTGGATGCTGCATAGCTTTGATAGCATTTAACTTGAACTCATCCTCATTGACTCTCAGGGTCACTTTCCCTTTTTGTACATCAATGAGAGTTCGTCCAGTTTCTAGGAAAGGTCTTCCTAGAATGAGAGTTGCACTCTTGTGCTCCTCCATTTCCAGCACTATAAAGTCAGTGAGAAAGGCAAATGGCCCAACTTTGACAATCATGTCCTCAATTATGCCTGATGGATATTTAATAGAGCCATCAGCAAGTTGGAGGCATATTCAGGTTGGTTTTACTTCTTCAGTCAAGCCAAGCTTTCTGATAGTGGATGCAGGTATTAGGTTGATATTTGCCCCAAGGTCACATAGAGCTGTCTTGGTACAAGCACCCTCTAATGTGCATGGTATCATATAGCTTCCCGGATCTTTAAGCTTCTCCGGTAAGCTTTTCAGAATGACTGCACTGCATTCTTCAGTGAGGAAAACTTTTTCACTTTCTCTCCAATCCTTCTTATGAATTAAGATCTCTTTCATGAACTTAGCATAAGAGGGTATTTGCTCAAGTGCCTCTGCAAACAGGATCTTTATTTCAAGAGTCCTGAGGTAGTTTGCAAAGCGGGCAAATTGTTTATCCTGTTCCGCTTGGCGGAGTTTCTGAGGATAAGGCATCTTGGCTTTGTATTCCTCAACCTTAGTTGCTGCAGGTTTATTTCCTACAGAGGTGGTTAGGGAAGCCTTCTTAGGAGGGTTACAATAAGCACTTGCAGGTGTCTGATCCCTCAATGGCGTTTGAACACCAGGAGTAGAGGTTGGATGGGCGTTTAACACCAATTTTCCACCCTTTTCTGGTGTTTGAACGCCAGAACTGGGCAAGGAATGGGCATTTAACGCCAATTTTTCTCCCTTTTCTGGCGTTTGAACGCCAGAAGTGGGCATCCACTGGGCGTTTGACGCTAATTTTTCACCCTTTTCTGGCGTTTGAACCCCAGAATTATTCCTCTCTGGGCTCTTGTTGTCTTTTGAGGGATTTTGGGCAGTGGTTTGGTCATCCTCTGTCAGTTGTTCCTTTCTTGGCTTTCTGCTACTTTGAGCTGAATTATTCAATGTCTTCCCGCTCCTTAGTTGAACAGCTTGGCATTCTTTTGTTATCTGTTTAGATAGCTGCTGTCTTGTCTGATTCAATTGTGCTTCCATATTCTTGTTAGCATTTTCAGTGTCTTGTAGCATCTCTTTAAATTCTGCTAATTGTTTTGTCATAAGGAGCAATTGCTGATTAAGTTCAACAATTTCTTCTTGAGGATTAGGATCAGTAGATACTGCCCTAGCCTCTTCTTTTGTGGAGGACTCACTGCTTGAGTACAGATGTTGATTTCTAGCAACCGTATCTATGAGCTCTTGAGCCTCTTCAATCGTCTTTCTCATGTGTATAGATCCACCAGCTGAGTGGTCTAGAGACATCTGGGCTCTTTCTGTAAGCCCGTAATAGAAGATGTCTAGCTGCACCCACTCTGAAAACATTTTGGAGGGGTATTTTCTCAGCATCCCTCTGTACCTCTCCCAGGCATTATAAAGGGATTCATTATCCTCTTGTTTAAAGCCTTGGATGTCCAGCCTTAGCTGTGTCATCCTCTTTGGAGGGAAAAATTGATTCAGGAATTTGTCTGATAACTGTTTCCATGTTCTTATGCTTGCTGTGGGTTGGTTATTTAACCACCTTTTAGCTTGATCCTTTACAACAAATGGAAATAGTATTAATCTGTAGACATCCTGATCTACGTCCTTATCATATACGATGTTAGCAATTTGTAAGAATTGTGCAAGAAACTCAGTAGGTTCTTTCTGTGGAAGACCGGAATACTGGCAATTTTGCTGCACCATGATAATGAGTTGAGGGTTTAGCTCAAAACTGTTGGCTCTTATGGGGGGTATACAGATACTACTCCCGTATGCAGCAGTAGTGGGGTTAGCATATGACCCCAGAGTCCTTCTGGACTGTTCATTTCCACTTAGGTCCATGATGGAAAAAGGGAGATGATGTAGATTGTAAAATAGAAATAAAGTAAAAAAAAAATCAAAATATTTTTGTTTTTATTTTATTTAATTAAGGATAACTGAATTCAAAAGAAAATAAAATAAAATAATTGGAACTTAGAAAATAAGTTTTCGAAAACTAAAAGAAAATAAAATAAAATAGACTAAAAAAAAGAAAATTCGAATATTAAAATGGCTAATTAATTAAAAAGATTTGAAAAATTTTTGGATATGATTTTCGAAAAAGATTTGAATTTTAAAATTTTAAAACTAAGATAAGATAAAATAAAAAGTTTTAAAATGAAAATCTGAATTTTTAAAAGAAAAATTTGAAAATCCAAAAATAAAGGGAAAAGATATTTTTGACTTTAATGAGGAAAGAGAAAAATAATAAAGTGACACCAAACTTAGAATTTTTAGATCAAAGCAAAGAAAACTAATAAGAAAACTTTGAATATCAAGATGAACACCAATAACAAATTTTTTGAAAAATTTTAAGGATTAAAAACACAAAGGACACCAAACTTAAAAATTTTTACACTTTGGAAACTAATAATTCAAAAATGCATAAGATAAACAAGGAAAAACACAAAACAAGAAAAACTAAAGATCAAACAAGGAAAATAAACAAGCACAACTTGAAGATTAAGAAAGAACTAAGAACATATAATTCGAAAGATTGAAGGAAAAATAAAATCATGCAATCGACACCAAACTTAAACATAAAACTAAACTCAAACAGAAGACTAAATTATGAAGTTATTGGTTTTTTGTTTCCGAAAATAATTTAGAAAAAGAAAATAAGGATTCTAAAATTTTAATCAGAAACAATAATAGAGGACTCTAAACTAAAAAGATAAATTTTTCCTAATCTAAGCAACAAAATAAACTGTCAGTTGTCCAAACTCGAACATTCCCCAGCAACGGCGCCAAAAACTTGGTGCACGAAATTACAATCACACTTTTGCAATTCCGCACAACTAACCAGCAAGTGCACTGGGTCGTCCAAGTAATACCTTACGTGAGTAAGGGTCGATCCCACGGAGATTGTCGGCTTGAAGCAAGCTATGGTTATCTTGTAATTCTTAGTCAGGATATCAGTAATTATTCTTAGTTTTAATTGTAAAAAGTAAAATAACATGAAATAAATACTTGTTATGCAGTAATGGAGAACAGGTTGAGGTTTTAGAGATGCTCTGTCCTCGGGATCTCTGCTTTCCTACTGTCTTCTTCTTCACGCACGCAAAGCTCCTTCCATGGCAAGCTGTATGTTAGTGGATCACCGTTGTCAATGGCTACCATCCATCCTCTCAGTGAAAATGGTCCAAATGCGCTGTCACCGCATGACTAATCATCTGTCGGTTCTCACTCATGTTGGAATAGGATCCATTGATCCTTTTGCGTCTGTCACTACGCCCAACACTCGCGAGTTTGAAGCTCGTCACAGTCATCCCTTTCCAGATCTGACTCGGAATACCACAGACAAGGTTTAGACTTTCCGGATCTCAAGAATGGCCACCAATGATTCTAGCCTATACCACGAAGGTTCTAATCTTATATTAGAAACCCAAGAGATATGCACTCAAGCTATTGCAGATAGAACGGAGGTGGTTGTTAGGCACGCGTTCATAGGTGAGAATGATGATGAGTGTCACGGGTCATCACATTCATCAGGTTGAAGTGCGAGTGAATATCTTAGAATAGAAACAAGCGTGATTGAATGGAAAACAGTAGTAATTACATTAATTCATCGACACACAGCGGAGCTCCTCACCCCCAACCATGGAGTTTAGAGACTCATGCCATAGAAGATACAAAACTCAGATGTAAAATGTTATGAGATGTAAAATGAATCACTAAAAGTAGTTTTTATAATAAACTAGTGACCTAGGGTTACAGAAAACGAGTAAGCTAAGATAGTTAGTGTAAAAATCCATTTTCGGGGCCCACTTGGTGTGTGCTTGGGCTGAGCATTAAAGATTTCACATGTAGAGACTTTTCTTGGAGTTAAACGCCAGCTTTTGTGCCAGTTTGGGCGTTTAACTCCAGCTTTTATGCCAGTTCTGGCGTTTAACGCTAGAATTGGGTAGAATATTGGCGTTTAAACGCCAATTTGCGTCATCAAAACTCAGACAAAGTATGGACTATTATATATTGCTGGAAAGCCCAAGATGTCTACTTTCCAACGCAATTGAGAGCGCGCCAATTGGGCTTCTGTAACTCGAGAAAATCCATTTCGAGTGCAGGAGGGTCAGAATCCAACAGCATATGCAGTCCTTTTTCAGCCTCTGAATCAGATTTTTGCTCAGGTCCCTTAATTTCAGCCAGAAAATACCTGAAATCACAAAAAAAAATACAAACTCATAGTGAAGTCCAGGAATGTGATTTTTGAATAAAAACTAATAAAAACATAATAAAAACTAACTAAAATATACTAAAAACATACTAAAAATAATGCCAAAAAGCGTATAAATTATCCGCTCATCAAAAATAATCTTTTTTGAAGACGAGTAAGTAACAAAGAGGAAAAATATAAATTTCTGTATGTATGTTTATGTGTAAATACAAAATATACATAAATATATAGTAACTAATTTGGTGATTGATTTTTTTGTGTGTCCGAAATATTTTTTTTAGCTCTTAGGAAGAAGGACAAATTAGTCCCTAAGCTTTTAAATCGTGGATAAAATTGTCTCTGAAGATTGAAAAATACATAATCTTCCCTCACCATTCAAAATGGATGGGTCCTCCCGTGTAAAGTGCTCCCTCAAATGTAATGGAGATAGCTTATGTGGCGCTTATTTTGCGTTGAAGAGGGACTTCACTTTTACAGTGTACAGGTGTAAAGTTTGATTGATGTTTAGGGACGAATTTGTCCCTGGCTAAAAAAACGTTGTCGTTTTGCTTATGTGCCCTAAGTCTTCAAATTGAACCCAATCACCATTGCCGTTGTAGTTTCTGTGAGAGCTTGAGCGTGGTATTGTGCAGTGTTCCATGGCCAGTGAAGGAGCTTCATCCAGCTAGGGGTGGCAAGCGGGGAAGCCCGCCCCGCCTCGCCCCGCCCCGCCAGAAGCCCGCCAAATATCCTCTTTTTTTTTTTACTTTTAACTATTAAAATAATATATATAAAGATATAAAAAAATTTCTTTTGTTTTTTACTTTTAACTATTATAATTTCTAAAAGTATAAACAAATTATAATTTTTGTATTCACAAACATTAAAGTCTTTGTAATTATAAATATCTAATAAACATGATTATAAACCAAGTTTTCATCCAAAACATAATTATAAATATTGTTTCCAAAGCAAAATAAACATAATCTAAAACATAATTAACAATATTGTCTCTAAAACAAAACAAACATAATTTAAAACACTCAATTTTTATCTTTATTCTCTTGTAAGTTGGGTTGGGGGAAGTTGGATTTTGGTAAAAAAAATTGTAAAAATACCTCTTACTAAAAAAATACTAAGCCCGGCGGGGAAGCCCGCCCCGCCCCGCCAAAGCCCGCCAAAACCCACGGTTTAAGCGGTGCGAGTTAAGCGGGCTTTTGCTATTTGGCGGTCCCAATTTTCCAGTCCGGCCCGCCTTTTTTGGCGGGTTACACGGGGCGGCCCAGCGGGTTTAGGCCCGTTTGCCACCCCTACATCCAGCACACGACGAGTTCCACTGCCATCAACCATTAAATGCGTGGATGGTGGAGAGGAGAAAAACAAGATTGCTCCGACGTGTAAATGTGGAGTATATGATATATTGTACAAATCAAGGATGGCAACGAACCCCAACAGATTATTCTTTGGATGCCCATTCTTTTGGTGATTTTGTTTTATTGATTTTGATTATACGAATTTTATTCATAAGATTTTCATTCTGATGATGAACATGCAGTTGAAAAATCCCAGTCATTGCAAGTTCTTCTTATGACTGGATGACCATGTTGCAACAATAGGAGGCAAAGACAAGTTCATGACTGAGAATGAGGTTGATGATCTGAAAGTGTATCTTGGGAAGAAAATAGTGGAACAGAGAGTAGCTGATTTGGAGAAGGTATTGTTGCATTTAGAGAGCAAGAAAAATGTTGATGTGTATTGGATTGTTGTTGTTGTATTTAGTGTAATTTTTGCTTCCATTGTTGCCAAAATTGGTTGAAAAATTGAATAGTAGGTCAGAAAAATACTGTAATGAGGTCAGGGATTAGTTACCATGAGCTGTATCTTTTTTAGACAAAAGTAATATATTAAACGATATTATATCCAACAAAATGATGGAAATATGTATGACGCTATTGAACTAAGTGAGTTAATGGCATAATCTTCACACACATGATTAGATAAGTTGAAGCATATATTATTCTCATGAAAGAGATGTCAATGTCATAAAAGAAGTCTAAACATGTAGACTGCCAAAATAAAGCATAGCTGAAGTCTGCAAGTTATACAATCACATTGTTTCCAAAGAGAGTTGCTTGCTAAATTTGTACATCGATAGTGTTAACTGTTAGGCTTGTTGAGTTTTGGAGTGGGGATAAACTTGAACGGCCGTTGAGTTGCTTTGTCTGCTGATGCCAAAGTCTGTGGAGAGGCCCCTAATGTAGTTGGTTGATGTGGAGAGGGTGGATGCTGTTCAGGCTGGGTAGGTAGTCCAGATGGAAAGGGTTTTTTTTGCCACAGGCTTTCTCCTTATGGATTACTTAGGTCTAAACAGCTTAGGAGTTGGTTGTGATGAAGATTGAGCTGGAGGCCTAAATGATGCATATGTAGGCCTTGATGTTGATGCAGACACTGCTGCTGATGTGCCTAGCATAGCAGATGCTTGCTCAGACATCGGTGCAGAGGTTGCATTCGGGTTACCCTGCAGCAAGGTCGAAAGAATTGTGAATGTCTCGAAAACAACAAATAAAACTCAACAAAGTCTATGAGAGGTTACCTCATTAGCAAATAAATGGTCAGTAGAATTTTGGTCAACATGAGAAGGGTTGGTTGCATCAGAGTTACTCTGCTCCCTAGTCTAAAATGCCATTTAGTTACAAGAGCGTTAATAAATCATATAATAAATTTTGACGTATAAATCTCTAATGAATTACTGATAAGACAAATAAAATCCTAAGTAAAATTTAAATGGATAACTAAACCCCTGAAGTTATTATTGAGGGGATAGTCACATCCCTGAGTAACTATGAACTACCTCTCCCTGGGGGCTGACTGTGATAATGGAAGTACCACAAGTGAGAGGCATTTGTTGGCATTCTTCTTTGGCTTTTTTGTCTTTGACTTCTAGTTTGGGTTGGATGGTGCCCCTTTACAAGTCTTATAGTTGTGTCTCATCTCACCACACTTGTTACACATGACATAGAAACTCCTCTTTAACTTGTCACCCTCAATGACAGCTTCAGCTGAGTCTTTCTGTCTGTTATGGACCTTGGGATGACCAATTGGCCTTTTTAACACGGGTGGAGTAGGTCTAGTATACTCAGACTTTGTCCACTATTCCTCACTTGTTACTGGCTGGATGCAGTGCTCGTAAGTCTTTTTAATAGACTCCATACATAGCCATGGATGCACATGATCTTCAGGGTTATCATGTCTTTTTCTAATTATAGCTATAGAATGAATGCATGACATTCCTTTATAAAAAGACAACAATAAAATGACATAAGCAATGAAAACATCAAACAGACACATAAACAATAAAATTCACAGCATGATCAGCAATGAAACTAACCAATGAGTTGCCATCTGTTACATGAGCTGCTATGCTTGATCAGATCCACATTCACTCTAGAGCCCTTGTAGGTCACTTCAAAATGTTTGCGCTCGTTATTACCAATCCACTTTGTATTTCATTTGTTACTTGGTTTGATGAGCCTCTTCAACCTCTTCTCTTGCATTGGCGTAAGTTTTCCTTCATGAGTCCCTAGCAGTTTCTTGTGTTGAACCATTCGATGTATGATATAGTAACGCAATTCCTCACACATTGTGAATATTGGTTTGCATATGTACTTCACCACCTTTACATTGAAATACTCGCACATGTTGTTTGTTAGGTTGTCGACCTTCGGACCATGGCTGAAGTAGGCTCTAACCCAAGTAGCAGGATCAAACTTCATGAGGTTGGCCCAAGCATCCTTGTTAACTTCTTTCAGTCTTTCCATGGTTGACTTGAATTCAGGGACAGTAGTGCATCTTGTACGATCCCACACTATTTCTCTGATCTTTGAAGTAGTTAATAAAATTCTTCCACATGTGCATGACACAGTTTCTGACATGTGCATTAGGCATTACCGCTTTCAATGCAGGTAGCAGGCTTAATAAAATTGAAATAATCCTCAATTTGCCAAGTTTACAAACAAATACAATTCACACAAAGACTCACAAAACATAGAATAATTGACAAAAAATGAACTAACCTTCTGTTAGTCTGACATAAAATTTTAACCATGGATGCTCACATCACCAAGATCCTCTTGTAAAAGTGTTAGGAACCACTTCCACGATTCTTTCGATTCAGATCTTGCAACTACATATGCAACCACATAGAACTGGTTGTTAGCATCATGTGCGACGGCCGAGAGTAATTGCCCCCCATGACAGGGTTTAAGGAATGCTCCATCCAGGTGAAGCAGTAGTCTGCAGCCACTCTTAAATTCGAGTTTGTCGGCCTCAAAACAAACATACAATTTGTCAAATGTAGGGGTTGCTAGTGGTTGAACAATTACGTTTAGCAATGCAGAAGACCCAAGATTACTTCTATGTATCTCCAAGAAATAGTCCATCAATTTTCCATACTGTTCTCTTTCATTGCCTATCATCCTCTCTTTGCCTCTTTTACTGCTCTACACACCATCTTTGGATGCGCAGTAAGGCCAAACTCTTCCCTCAGAAAATCAATAGCTCCATGAGTGGTCATATATGGGTGTGTTAGCATCCTTTTCTCCACATTCTTGCTAATCCAGTATTGATCAGCTGCAATGCTTCCCAGGTCCTTGGTACAAGTGTGTTCATTTCTATATGTATTCAATTGGAAGCATTGTAATTGCTTATTATAAGACAAATGTGTAATCCAAGGATAATCTTCATCCTTGCACCCAACCTTAACTCTTTCTCCGTCATTCTTGATCCAAGCAAACTCCCTGCCTTCAGCAATAAAGGTATCCTTTACAACCTCTTTGAACCTCTCAATTGTAGCAAATATTGTTCCAAGCTCAAATCTTCCTTTTCCGAAACTATACTCGTCATTGAACTCAGGCCAATGATGTTTGTTTCCCTCATCCTCAGATGAAACATGTGTATACAGCTCCTTAGATTCATATTCCCACACAATGTCATCATGATTTATGTCTACATCACTGACATAGTCTAGAATTGCTGGCTTTGCAACCTTAGTTCTATTGGGCTTCCTTGCAGGCCTAGCTCTATAGGGCTGTCTTGCAGGCCCACCTGTGTCGGACATATGAGTAGGCCCATTCTTTCTTGCATTAGACTTGTCCTTTGATTCACACGTCTTGATTGTTTTTTAGTTGTTTCTTAGGCTGAGTCGTTCTCTTAGAGGAATCAAGCACTTGTTTCCTCTTCTCTTTGACAGCTATAGTCCTACTGACACCATTTTCACCACTCTCACTATTACTTTCATAACCGGAAGGTGAAGGTGCATATAGCTCATCCTCTGCACTCTCATAACTATCATGATCAGACAATGAGTGATCCAATTCCTCCACTTCAATTCGAATGACATCTTTCTCTAACTCAGCATTTTTCTTACCAGCACCCTCTGCAAGCTCAGGATCATCAATAGGATGATAAAAAAATATAAAACTCATCAGTGTCTTTGTTTTCATCTTAGCTTGCCGCATCTAGTTGATTCCTGCATCTCCCCTCAGTACATGCAGCCCTAACTCTATATCCTTACTTTTTGGATCATACCAGTATGCCTCCTTGTATGCTTGATATTCTAGTCCTTTGAAAAATGTTATCAAATCACCGAAATTTACAAAATTCAAGTCCATTGGTGGGAACCTTTCAACTTTACCATGTAGATAAACTAACTCACCAGTAGGAACCCTTAAATAGTATCCCCATGATGAAAAATAGGAACAATAAAAATATCATCCATCAGCAATATTGTTCATCACAAAAAATCCAGATAGTTAACAATGAACCAAACTTATCTACTAGGATTAGCCCTAAACATTATTAAATCTACACTTACCTAAACCCTAAACCCCACTTAACCCATCTTCCATCTTCCTCACTATTACGGACCCGGCCCACGGCTATCCCATACCCGGAATAGCCCCCAAAATCGGCTACTCGAGTCCAAACCACACCACTCTTCTAGAAGGCCCAAAACCGGCCCATTAGAGCTCCTAACCAACTTTCAAATTCAAAAGATTCCCTTATCTTAGCCAGATAAGATAAGATAGGACACTCACCATCACCTATATAAAGGGAAGCCCCAGGCTCCCTCCAGGTACGACTTTCATTCTACATACCTTATACCTTTCAGATCCGTTCTGACTTGAGCGTCAGAGTATCTTTACAGGTATCTCTCCCCCCTCTTCATCGCTCTAGTTGAAGAATCCGGCATCCGCTCTGACCCGTAGGTTCCCGATCCACCTTACAAACTGTACCGGAGACCTCCAGTATATTGGCACCGTTTGTGGAAAACTTGAAATGTCACGACGCAATGGCGGACGTCTTTGAGGAGCAGTCCCCAAGCCCCCACGACAACTCCCGAACGAGGAACCCAACTCCCAAGCACCGAGAGGCTACACCCCACGGAAGGATAGCAAGCGCTATTCGCCAGACCACCCCACCGCAAAATAAGGAGAACGGCCCCGAAATATGGGCCCCCAAAAACCTGGGAGAAAAGGCAGCCCAGATAATCCAAGATCTCTGCCTCCGAGTACAAGAACTCGAGGGACGAGTTGCAACTAAGGAAAAGCACCACACTGAGAACGGAAGCCATGCGACTTCCAGATCAAGATCTCGTCATGAAACCAGACATGGCAGGTCACCCGAGTGGCGACATGATAAAAGGAACAATCACAGCGTCTCCCGTGACCAGGGACACCAACGCAACGCGAATGACAGAAGGCATGATAAGTTGCCCGAACGGCGATATGGCAAGAGGCACGATCGCAGCGTCTCCCGTGACCCGAGTCATCGATACAACATGGAAAACAACCGATGACACCGAGAAGCCAAATGAACAAGAAACGACCAAGTTATAATGGGAGCTACTCCCTTTACTGAAAGAATCCTGAGAGCAAAACTCCCCAAGGGTTTCTACAAATCCACGGATATGAAGTATGATGGAACTAAGGATCCCCAGGAACACCTAACGGCCTTCGAGGACAGGATGAACCTAGAAGGGGCCGCTGACGCGGTTCGATGCAGGGCCTTCCCGGTAACCCTAGTCGATCCCGCAATTAAATGGTTTAACGCCCTTCCCAACGGATCCATAACTGGCTTCCACGACATCTCGCGGAAATTCATGGCCCTGTTCACCACCAGAATCACAAAAGCCAAACACCCCATCAGCTTGTTGGGGGTTACTGGTGCACGAAATTGTGATCATCAATGGCGCCAACAACTTGGTACGCACAGTTGTAATCTCAACTCTTTATCACAACTCCACACAACTAACCAGCAAGTGCACTGGGTCGTCCAAGCAATAAACCTTACGTGAGTAAGGGTCGATCCCACGGAGTTTGTTGGCTTGAAGCAAGATATGGTCATCTTGTAAATCTCAGTCAGGCGGATTCAAGTGGTTATGGAGGATTGATAATTAAAATATAAATAACACATAAAATAAAGATAGAGATACTTATGCAATTCATTGGTAGGGATTTCAGATAAGCGTATGAAGATGCTTTGTTCCTTCTGAACCTCTGCTTTCCTATTGCCTTCTTCCAATCATTCATACTCCTTTCCATGGCAAGCTTTATGTTGGGAATCACCGTTGTCAATGGCTACTTCCCGTCCTCTCAGTGAAAATGTTCAAAATGCGCTGTCACCGCACGGCTAATCATCTGTCGGTTCTCGATCATGTTGGAATAGGATCCATTGATCCTTTTGCGTCTGTCACTACGCCCAACACTCGCGAGTTTGAAGCTCGTCACAGTCATCCTTTCCCAGATCCTACTCGGAATACCACAGACAAGGTTTAGACTTTCCGAATCTCAGGAATGGCCGCCAATAATTCTAGCATATACCACGAAGGTTCTAATCTTAGATTAGAAACCCAAGAGATACACATTCAAGCTTGTTTGCATGTAGAACGGAAGTGGTTGTCAGGCACGCGTTCATAGGTGAGAATGGTGATGAGTGTCACATAATCATCACATTTATCATGTTCTTGAGTGCGAATGAATATCTTGGAGAAGAAATAGACTTGAGTTGAATAGAAAAACAATAGTACTTTTCATTAATCCATGAGGAACAGCAGAGCTCCACACCTTAATCTATGGTGTATAGAAACTCTACCGTTGAAAATACATAAGAACAAAAGGGTCTAGGCATGGCCGTGAGGCCAGCCCCTAAACGTAAAAAGGTCTATCAAAGTATGATCAAGTGTGATCAAGTGTGTAAAATACAATAGCAAAAAGGTCCTATTTGTAGAAAACTAGTAACCTAGGGTTTACAGAAATGAGTAAATGATGCAGAATCCACTTCCGGGCCCACTTGGTATGTGCTTGGGCTGAGCATTGAAGCTTTCACGTGTAGAGACTTTTCTTGGAGTTAAACGCCAGGTTTTGTGCCAGTTTGGGCGTTTAACTCCAGCTTTTATGCCAGTTATGGCGTTTTGACGCCAGAATTTCTATGCTGACTTGGAACGCCGATTTGGGCCATCAAATATCGGGCAAAGTATGGACTATTATATATTGCTGGAAAGCCCAGAATGTCTACTTTCCAATGCAATTGAGAAAGCGCGCCAATTGGGCTTTTGTAGCTCTAGAAAATCCACTTCGAGTGCAGGGAGGTCAGAATCCAACAGCATCTGCAGTCCTTTTTCAGCCTCTGAATCAGATTTTTGCTCAGGTCCCTCAATTTCAGCCAGAAAATACCTGAAATCACAGAAAAACACGCAAACTCATATTAAAGTCCAGAAATGTGATTTTTATTTAAAAACTAATAAGAATATAATAAAAACTAACTAAAATATACTAAAAACATACTAAAAATAATGCCAAAAAGCGTATAAATTATCCGCTCATCAGTTACCCAGAGACAGGATGAGTCCACGAGAAAATGCCTTGAATGGTTCAACGACGAGTGCTTGACTGTCGACGGACTCACAGACTCAGTCGCAAGCCTTGCCTAACTAACGGACTCATGAATGAAGATTTCCGGAAACACCTCACCCCCAGACCGATGTGGACCATGCACAAGATCCAGAGCATCGCAAAGGAGTACATAAACGACGAAGAGGTAAGCCAAGTCGTAGCCGCCAATAAACGACAGCACGACAATACACAGCACAGCAACACAACACCTCGCCATAACCCACCACCAAGAGAAAACCAGAAAGAATATCCCAAACCAGCAAACATAAACCGACCCCTAGAGTCGGAAAATTCTCTAACTACACACCCTTGATAGCCCCGATCACCAAGATATACCACCAAATAGCATACCGATGTATCCTCCTGAAGGCCCGACAACTCAAAGAAAGAACGGGCGGTAACAAAACCCTATACTGTGACTACCACCAAGGATACGAGCACAGGACACAAGACTGTTTTGACTTAAAAGACACTCTCAAACATGCTATACGATCTTAAGGAAGATCTCTCACGCCTCCTAAGACAGAGCAGAGACTTATTCGCATTCACGTCTGCCGACATGTCAAGAACAGATCCCGACCTAATATCCCACCGACTAGCCGTAGATCCCAAGGCCAAGCCTGTGACACAAAGGAGACGAAAAATGTCCCCCGACCGAGTAGTTGAGGTCAAAAAACAGGTTAAAGCCCTCCTCGAAGCGGGCTTTATCAAGGAGCTACCCTATGCGACTTGGCTGGCTAACGTCGTGCTAGTAAAAAAAGCTAATGGGAAGTGGCGGATGTGCGTCGACTACACAAACTTAAACAAAGCCTGTCCAAAAGATGCCGTCCCCCTGCCAAATATCGACGGGCTGGTAGACGCTGCATCCAGTCACCAATATCTCAGCTTTATGGACGCCTACTTCGAGTACAACCAGATACCTATGCACCGACCCGATGAGGAGAAAATGGCCTTCATCGCCCCCGACGGCACGTACTGCTACACAGTCATGCCCTTCGGCCTGAAAAATGCCGGAGCCACTTACTAAAGGCTCATCAACAAGATATTTTAAGGCCTATCCAGGACCAAGTTGGAAGTCTACATAGATGACATGCTTGCCAAGACCGAATCCGGCGAGCAACTCATCGGCGACATTGAGCTTGTAATGAACACCTTGAGGAGGCACCAAATGTACCTCAACCCGACAAAATGTGCCTTCGGAATGGAAGTAGGAAAGTTCCTCGGCTTCATGATCATGCAACGTGGGGTAGAGGCAAATCCCGAAATGTGTAGAGCGGTCCTCGAAATGGCAAATCTGAAAAACCTCAAGGACATCCAGAAACTTACCGGCCGACTAACCGCATTATCCCGTTTTCTCGGCGCGTCGGCCCAAAAGGCAATCCCTTTCTTCAAACTTATGAAGAAAGGAACCCCCTTCAAGTGGGAAGCAGAATGTGAGGAGGCATTCCAACATTTCAAGAAAGTCCTAGCGGAACCCCTGGTCCTCGCTAAACCCCAAACAGGAGAGATCATTTACCTATACCTATCTATAACAGAAGAAGTACTCGCAGCAGTGCTTATCCGAGAAGACGAGAACAAGGCCCACTAACCCATCTATTTCATAAGCAAAGTCCTACAAGACACGGAATCATGCTACTCGCACCTCGAGAAACTCGCCTTCGCACTCCTCACGGCCATCCGATGTCTCCGACAATACTTCCAGGCCCACCCCCTTACGTTCCGAACCGACCAAGAGGTCAGGCAAGTCCTACAAAAGCCCGACCTAGCAGGGAGAATGTTAGCATGGTCCATCGAACAGTCCCAATTCTAAATAAAGTTCAAACCTCGGAACGCGATCAAAGCACAGGCCATGGCAGACTTCATCGTCGAGATGACTCCAGGAACCCCCAACTTCAAAACGACGTAGACGGCTCATCTAACACCACTTACGGCAGAGCCGGATCGTGATGGAGCTATCCGTTCGATACGAATTTCCGATCTCCAACAACCAAGCAGAGTACGAGGCCCTACTGGCTGGACTAACGCTAGCCAAGAAAGTCGGGACCAAGGTTTTGGAAGTTTGCAGCGACTCCCAGGTAGTCAGCTCCCAAATCAATGGAGACTACCAAACAAGAGACCCCCTCCGTCAGCAATATCTAACTAAAGTAAAAGAGTTAATAATGGACTTCGACCAAGTAACCATCCAACATGTCCCCAAGGAACGAAACGCAAGGGCGAATTTACTCTCAAAACTGGCTAGCACCAAACCAGGGCAAGGAAGCCGATCGCTAATACAAGAAGTCGTCAGGACACCATCGGTCTCGACCCCAACCAACACCGGCCTCCCAATTTCCAGCCAGGGTTCATGGACCTCCCCTATCCTACAATACCTCTTTTCACGGAGCACTGCCGGGAGATACCAAAGAGGCAATACGGATAAAAAGGGAAGCCGCTAACTACACCGTGGTATCGGGACAGTTGTACAAACGAGGATTCTCGCAGCTCCCTGCCTAAATGTATCGAGCCCGGGGACACGGAATACATACTCCGCAAAGTCCACGAAGGCTACTGCGGTCATCACGTCGGAGGCAAAACCTTGGCCCAGAAAATCATCCGAGCTGGATACTTGTGGCCCTCAACCATCAAAGACTCCATACAGACAGTCAAAATCTGCGACAAGTGCCAAAAGCACTCCGACTTCCATAAAGACGCCCCGCACCAGCTTAGCACCATAACGGCAGATCGGCCATTCGGAACTTGGGACGTCGACCTCGTCGACCCCTTCCCGACAGCCCCTGGGTAACTCCGATAGATCATAGTTGCAGTTGACTACTATACCAAATGGATCGAGGTCGAACCCTTGGCCTTTATCACGGAAGCTCAGTTTCGAAAGTTCCTCTGGAGACATATAATAACCCGATTCAGTATCCCAGAAGTCGTAATCTCGGACAACGAGACCCAATTCACCGATAAGAAGTTCAGGGAATTCCTAGAAGGACTTCACATATCCCAACGCTTTAGCTCGGTAGAACACCCCCAGACAAATGGGCAAGCGGAGTCAGCAAACAAAATAATAGTCAAAGAACTCAAGAAATGGCTCGACGAAGCCAAAGGACTCTGGACCGACGAGCTTGGATCGGTCCTCTGGTCATATCGGACCACCCCCAGAGCTCCACGGGAGAAACCCCTTTCCGTCTGACATACCGGGTAGAAGCCATCATCCCCGTCGAAGTGGGGGACCCCAGCCCCAGAAGAACCATTGGAGGCAACGAAGAAGACGCAGACCGACACCTCACGGGTGAGGTAAGATCCATAGCCCACATGCGAGAGCTAGCTTTAAAACAAAAAATCAAGATAAGGTACAATAACGGCGTGATACGGAGAGATTTCTCACCCGATGACCTCGTCTAACGACGAAACAACATCGGATCTCCCACGCCCGGGGAAGGGAAGCTCACCCCCAACTGGAAAGGTT
Source organism: Arachis ipaensis (assembly GCF_059453495.1). NCBI lineage: Eukaryota > Viridiplantae > Streptophyta > Magnoliopsida > Fabales > Fabaceae > Arachis > Arachis ipaensis. The sequence continues at coordinate 17,291,055 of NC_142442.1, forward strand.
CATACCGAGTCAAAGGAGTAATCGGGAAAGGAGCCTACAAGCTCGAGTGACTCGACAGAACCGAAATTACGAGAACCTGGAATACCGCCAACTTACGACGGTATTACGCGTAGGCACACCCCTTACCTTTAAAAGCTATGTCTTTTACTTGCATTATTTTATTTTTCTTGTCAATTGTTTTTGGGTACTCTTTTCCCCCGAGGGTTTTAACGAGGCCCAACTTAATAGAATTCCATTTAAAATCATATGCTTGCTTTATATCTTTCCCTATCATTGCCCTCCCTAAACGGCATAAACACACGGCCACCACTGGGAGACTGATCATCCTCAGGGCCTAATAAATGGATATCCACGAAGTAATGACTGCATGACCTTAGACGGTCCGTCCCTCCCGAACAATCCGGGAACACAAATAAAGTCACAATAAACGGCTCAAAGATACTCGAAACCAAACATGCAAAAATAACGGCCTGAACGGCCTAAAACAACACAAATTGAGTTAAGAGTCACAACACATGGCCACACGGCCAAAACACCAACAATAAAACCACAAAGTTCTCAGAACACAATCAAAAGATACAAAAAAGACTATTGGAGATTGACGATCTAGCTATCGCGGACAGTCCTAAACGCCCCCTTCACGGACACATCCACGCCCGGCGCAAGGACCGAAGCCTGGGCCTTCATCGTCTCCTCGGTAGCAGCAATAGCATCCTTCACATCCGCGAGCAGCTCCCCCTTCTCCTTCTTCAGGACCTCGGCCTCGACCTCTAGAGCAACAACTTTAGCCTTCAAAGTGTTTACCTCTTCAAGAAGCACGGCAGCTTGAGACTCGGCGTCGGAAGCCCGCTTTCGCTCACCACCCAGCTGAGACAACAGAGAAGTCTCAACCTCGGACAGGCGGAAAAACTCGGCCCCAGCGTCTTCAGAGTCTTTGACAGCCTTCTCCCTAGCCAACTCCGACATCGCAACCTACTCCTTCACTTTTACCACCTCATCTTGGGACTGACGCAACTTCTTGTCTAGAAGACCCACCTGAGACATCACGGGCTCGGCCTTCCGAATGATCACAGCAGAACGAAGAAGGGCCCGATAGACCAACTTCGCTTGAAAAGCAACATCACAGTCCTGAAAAAAATTCCTCAGTGCCAGGCATAAGGTGCTGGTCAATGAAAGACGGAGCATCAAACCTCCACTCCATCACGAAAGGAACAGAACCCCCTTCCTCCTCCAGATTCTCACAGCTAACCTCCTCCGGCCTCTTTCGCTTCCAAGAAGCACCAGACACCGAGACCACGACTACTTCCTCGTCACCATCGGAAGTTACCAAACCCGAAGCAACTTGAGCATCGCCCCCAGCCTCGGGCGAGGCAACCTCTTGAGACACGGTGCGAGAGCCATCTTCAGGTCGGGACGAAGGAGTAGAAGGAGAAGAAGCCACCTCCCAGTCCATAGTAGCCTTCAACCTCGCCAAAGTAGACAAACTGCCAGCCATCTCAACTGAAAAAAGAAAACATAAGAGATATAAGTCCCCAAAATCGAGAAGAAAACAAACAGAAAGGACAAACAGAACACACCAAAAAAAGTACGGCAAGCCTTGGGATCCCCCGTAACATCACGAGGATGCAAAGGACACTCCCCAAAGAGATACCAGAGGACATTGGCGATATCCCGATCCTCCGGGGACAAGCCCTCATAAGTAACCTTCGTCAGATACGACGGTCCAGCATCGAAATTCCAGTAGGTCGGAAACCGGCACTCCCCCTCTAATGTTAACCAAAAAGGGTATTGCCCCTGAGCGGGGCGCACCTTAAAAAATCCCCTCTTGAAACTGTGAAAGGAATCCTCGTACAAACCAAATATACGACGATGCGGCTGAGCTCTAAAAGACATGTACCCCTTCTTATGCTTCCCTTCCTTAGTTGGAAGAGTGCACAAGAAAAGGAAAAGGAAGATGTTAACCGAAACAGGAAGCTCCAAGTACTCGCACACGAGCTCGAAGGTGCGAACGGCTGCCCAACTGTTCGAATGCAACTGAGACGGAGCGACAGAACACTGACTTAGCAGCGCCTGAACAAAGGAAGAGAACGGCAACTGCACCCCGAGCCGCGTGAACATAGATTCGTATTCCCACGTCCAGTCCTGAACGGTCGGCGAGTCTAAATTCAAGTAACACACCATCTCGTCGACCCCAGAGGCGACGAGCTCATACTGGCGCTCAGCATCGCCACCCCCAAACACAGCCCCCCGGTCACAAAGCCGCTGGAGATCTGCCTCTGTTATCCGGGATGGCGTCCCCCCAAACATCAGAGGTCACCCCAATAATAGAGGCGGGGACGCCCCCCCTCAGAATCATCGGAGCAACCACACCCTCCCTTCTCTGCTGAGACATACCTAAAACAGGAGGAACACCACTATCAGCCTACTAAAGCTACACGGCAAAAAATTAAGGAATAAAGGAAAAACTCCACCACCTATCAAAAACTAAGCCTACAGTGGTGCTCATCATCCCCCAAGTAAAACCACAACCCTCATTTTTGAAAAAACAGCACTAAAAGAAGCACCAAATGCAACCTCAACACAGGAAAACAAAAGTAAAAATGAAAGACATAGAAAAAGAATACCAACCTGATAAAAGCCGCAGGCAAAAAATGAGAGCAGGATAGAGAGACAGTGCGAATACAGAGCCAAAGTACGCAGAGGAAGAACAAAAGCAGGAAAAAGTGAAGAGGATGTAAAACTAAGAAGGCTGGAAAAATGAAACGGACGAGGGAAGAGAAAGCAAAAAACTAAAACAATTGAAGAACGAAAAAACCAAAAATGCCCTCAGCAACCAACAAACACAGAAGGGCAAAATTGGGAAGGCAGCCCAAGCGTTCCCCCCCCCCCCCCGGTAATAAATACTCTCTTTAAAAATACAACTGACAACACACATTGGAAAACCAAACGGGCGCAGGAAGACGGAAAGTTCACACCAACTACAACACAAACTACGAGGCTGACAAACCCTACGAACTAACCCATTCTAGGACCTGACGCGCCGCCCCTTCGCCACAGGCCGGCCCGTCAAGCAAACCCCCGAGAACCTTACCTCCCGTTCTGACGGATCAAGGAAGGCTATGGATGGCCAAAACCATATCCTCCAATAGTGACGAAGACCGACTTTGTTCGCTCTCCCATTGTGGGGGCAACTGTTACGAACCTGGTCCACGGCTATCCCATACCCGGAATAGCCCCCATAACCAGCTACTTGAGTCCAAACCACACCGCTCTTCTAGAAGGCCCAAAACCGGCCCATTAGAGTTCTTAACCAACTTTCAAAGTCAAAAGACTCCTTTATCTTAGCCAGATAAGATAAGATAGGACACTCACCATCACCTATATAAAGGGAAGCCACAAGCTCCCTCCAGGTACGACTTTCATTCTACATACCTTATACCTCTCAGATCCGTTCTGACTTGAGCGTCGGAGTATCTTTGCAGGTACCTCCCCCCTCATCGCTCCAGTTGAAGAATCCGGCATCCGCTCTAACCCGCAAGTTCTCGATCCACCTCACAAACCGTATCAGAGACCTCCAGTACACTCACTAACTACATTATCCAGAAACCACAACCCACGACATGCATAAAAAATATTGTTAGAAAGTACAAATACGATAAGTTTCGAAATAAAGGTACTTACCAGTATGCATGACACCCTAAACTACACCAACAAAGCTTCACTTGTGCTACTTTACACGAAAACGACGACACGGAGAAGACCAATCGTTGTATTTTTTGGAGGAAAAAGATCACAGATATGTGTGCTAAGGCATCAAGTAATTGTGTGGGATTCATATGGGCTTCTTCGAAATTACATTTAAACATAGGGACTACACTTAATTAACAGTGGCGTTTTAAGCGATAGAGACTTATTGTCCCAAATTTTCTCTACAACGGACACACAAAGCTTCCTCAACGACACCATATCGACACATAGGCACATAACACGCCAAATAAGCATCACATAACTTGTTTCCGTTACGTTTGAAGAAGCACTTTACACGAGAGAACCTATCTATCATGCGTTTTAAATGATAAAAGATAATTTTATATTTTTTAATTTTTAGAACTAAATTTATCTATGAATTAAAAACTCAGGACTAATTTATCATTTTTCCTAGTTTTTATTATATGAACTTTGGAGACAAAACTTGGAAAGAAATGCAATTTGCAACTTACTGAAGTAGATCACCTTTCTCAGCAGTAAGAACTAGATTAGAGATTTCCACTTTTTCAAATTTTCTTAAACAATACAATGCAATTTTATAATATTATTTCTTTTTTTCATAATTTTCTGCTCGAAGCTTTTGATCTATGTGGGGCCTTCAGTATCCATATCTTTGTTTTTGGCATCCAGGTTTCAACCTGAAAAAGATATGCGTATTGAGTTTCCTTTCGAGAACAATATACTTTATATACATACATGCATACGTTGTTTTCAATATAGGATCGGAGTAAATGTGATATTTTATTATTATTATTATTATTGAGAATATAAAGAATATATATAATATAATTAAAAAAATTAAAGCCAAACATATATTATACATGCATCAAAATGTCGTGTGAGAATTCACCGACAGACCGAACTTCTCTTTTCAACACACATAAAGTATAAACCATTATTGATTAATCATTGCCGATTTTCAAAACAAAATTCAATGACATTCATATTTGTCCTATTTTTAATATATATATTTTTCTTTTTTTGTTCATATATATATTCTTCCGAGTTAGGTTGGATGTGAAATCAAACTATGTTTCGCATTTCATGGTAAGTTCATATCCATATTTGGTTGTGTTGTGAATCCCCAAATGCTCATTACTGACATTACACAATGTATACGCTGAACTTTTTAAGGTTTCTTTTTTTTATTTTTCACAATAACTAAATTATATACCTCATATGATGGTATCCGAGGTTAGATTTCTCTGTGAATTCAAACATAAAAATATGATACGGTAATGTGAGAGGAAAATAAAAAAAAATTAAAATCTGTGTTATTTAATATTTATTAATTATTATAATAATTAATAAATAATAAATAAGATAAATTTTGATTAATATGTTTTTTGTTATTGATTCGAATGGATTTCGTGAAAAATAGATTAAGTGAAAAATAATAGTTAAAATGAGAGATTATGGGTAAGTAAATTTGTGAGGAAGACACTTCTATTAATGACAAATAAGCAATACAAGAACTAATGATGAGAAATAGAGGTGGAGAACAAGTGTTGAGACCTCCACTAATGTCACAAGAGGATGAACGAGCTTTTGTTTAAAGTGGACAGGGGCTGGTTAATGGTTGTCGAGTGTTCTGGTAGAACACCCGAATGCCAATTTTCACTCGTGAAGCGGATGAATGAAATGAAGAACGATGAGAGAAATTTTGGGGAGAGAAAAAGATGGGTTTTCTAACTTCTCAGCTTCAGAAGTCAGAAAGGTTTGTGAAGAAGAAGATGAAGGTGAAAGTGAAAAGTGAGAGTCTGGTTGAAGGTGAAGGTGAAGGTGAAAAGTGAAGTGAAGGTGAAGGTGAAAGTAAAGGATGAAAAGTGAAGTACTTTATAGAGGTGGCTTGAGGTCCTTTTTATAGTGTAAAACCATGATGAAGAGGACACCCCTTGGCCAATGATTTTAGTCTGACATTTGGTTTACTGCTCTTTCCAAAATATCTTTAGGTACTTCTGTCACCTCAAGTCTTGTCAACTGAAAAGGTAAGAAGTTGATTTTCACACGTTAAACTAAAGCTCCTGACATGTGACATTAGTGAAGGGACATCTAGTTTGGTTTTCTTTCAACTAGATGACACATTTACACTCCAAATCCAACCAATCAACTTCCACCAATATAGTTTCCACCGAAGAGAAATTCAACAATTCAACTCCTCAAGGTGTTCTTTTGGGTTCCATCCTTTTAGCACAATTTCTTTAGGAGGAACTTAACTCTTTTTCGACCATGTTTGTAGGTTATTATAAAAATTAATTATGTACAAAAAGGATTTATATTTTTAGTACACAATCATAAGCCCCATGCAGTCTTTGAGGGTACAAAGTATTCCCTCAAGCTGCATTAAACTTTTTTGTACTCAACAGAACAAGAATAATTAAATTTTTTTTTGTTAACATCTCATAACTTTAAAGAATCAAATTTCTCCTCTTTTATTCATTTTTTGTTATAATAAGATATGTATTTATAAATATTATGATATTCAAATATAAATATTTTTGTATAATATGAATATAATTATGTACTCATAAAAAAATTGAATAAAAGAATGTTTTTGTACAATTATTTTAAATAAAATAAAATAAATAAATAGATAAATAAGATTAGTAAATAAATATATTCATAATTTATTTGTATATACGTATGTATTTATTCTTAAAAGTAGTATATGTGTGTACATAATATTATTATTATTATTTATTTATACATATATATACATATATATTTTTTTTATGAAAATAGAGGGATGATTTGATTTAATATAATAATTTAATATATAAGAGAATAAGAAGGGGAGAAACTCTTACCCTTTTAATTGGACGCGTTTTAAATTTGAGTACCTGAATTTGGAGAGACACATAAGGAGAGAGAACACCTGAAAGGGTAGGGGAGAGGTGTTCCTCATCATCTCTGCTAGGGCATTTTTTACACAGCGCAGTATCATCACTGCTATCACCACCACCATCCAAATTCTCTGTCTTCTTCAACAATTAGGAGTTTTTCTTAGGGCAAATGACACTCCCACATTCAACTTTACTCTATTCTTTTACTCTGTCTTCTTACTTGGTAAGACCCTTTTTCTTCTTTCCTTGTTTTTGTCTTAATCCCTCTCAGCCCCATGTATATTGGGTTGCTAATTTTGGAATTAGCTATAGAGATTCTTTGATAAAGATCTTTTACCTTACAACTTTGGATGTTATATCCTCATTTGTATACGTTTCCAATGAAATCACAAATAAAAAAAAGAAATTGAATTAAAATTATGAGCAATGTTCGTTTGTAACCATAAATAGATATTTAAAAATAAAAATAATTTATTTTAATTAATTTTTTTGCAGGAGGAGTGTATGATTTCAGGAAAAGTAGTAGCCATTTTTTTCTGCTCTTTTTTTTAGGCCAAAAAAAAAAAGGAAGGTACCCATAACTTTCTTGCCCTATTTATGCTCGACTCTTTTTAGGAGCTTGGAGGGTGGGATACTTCACTTTTTGAAACAGTTCCAAAAAAAAAAGGAAGGTACCCATAACTTTCTTGCCCTATTTATGCTCGACTCTTTTTAGGAGCTTGGAAGGTGGGACACTTCACTTTTTTGGAACTATTTTGTACTGCAAATTTCTTAAGATGCATCACTCACATTTTTTAAGTGTATGATTGCTAAAGCAGTTTTCTCATGTATTGCAGGATGCTTGCAGAATAATATAACATAAACATTGGCTCTTGATAAAGAAGTCTTTTGGAATTAAAATTCTAACTTCTAAAACTGAAATTAGGCATAGTACTGTTTAACGTACTTGAAATTGATGGGGCCGATGGTTGTTCCATGATCCGGGTCCAGCAAGATGCGGTGTCCGTTGGGGTGTACCTCAGAAACAATGTAAGGACCCTCCCATTTGGGAGCCCATTTTGGCAAAGACATATTCCTTATTACTGCGTCTACTGATTTTTAGTACCAGATCTCCCTCTAGGAACACCCTGGGTCGAATGTGCTTGTCATAAGCTAATGCCAGTCTCCGGTGATATTCTTCCATCTTGCTTCCTACAACTTCTCTTTTTTCTTCCAACTCTTGCAACTCAGCTTCACGATCCCTTGACTTTTAGAATACGCGTCAACTCCCTACAAGTAACTGGGGTGTTCTCGTCTTCCTCCATATTCTCCAGATTCGCGAACAGAGGTGGTGAGGGGGTTCTATACCTCGTTTGATCTCTAGCCATCACTTCCGTGATCAAAGCTTGCATCTTTGTTTGGTTGTCTATCATATAGTTGTACACATGAGCAGGAATAGTTACATGAGTGTGCATGCCAGTGGTACCTCCAGTATGGAGTGTGAAGAAATTTGCATGGGCATGAGCTCCTTCTCCTCCTGCACCCAGATTCTGCTGCTCCATGTGTTCCTCTTCTTGGTTGTGCCCGTCCTCGTCTTGAGGTGATCCCAAGCTGAGGTTGAGATCCCGAGGAGTTATTGAGCGTCGCTTAGGTGGTCGATTCTGCCCAGGATGAGTATTGCTAGATTCATCCATCACATCGAAGTGTTCCTCCCCAGTGGAGTCGCCAGATGATTTGGGTGGGTTTCGTGAAAAATAGATTAAGTGAAAAATAATAGTTAAGATGAGAGATTATGGGTAAGTAAACTTGTGAGGAAGACACTTCTATTAATGGCAAATAAGCAATACAAGAACTAATGATGAGAAATAGAGGTGGAGAACAAGTATTGAGACCTCCACTAATGTCACAAGAGGATGAACAAGCTTTTGTTTCAAGTGGACAGGGGCTGGTTAATGGTTGTCGAGTGTTCTGGTGGAACACCCGAATGCCAGTTTTCACTCGTGAAGCGGATGAATGAAATGAAGAACGATGAGAGAAATTTTGGGAAAGAAAAAGATGGGTTTTCTAACTTCTCAGCTTCAGAAGTCAGCAAGGTCTGTGAAGAAGAAGATGAAGGTGAAAGTGAAAAGTGAGAGTCTGGTTGAAGGTGAAGGTGAAAAGTGAAGTGAAGGTGAAGGTGAAAGTAAAGGATGAAAAGTGAAGTGCTTTACAGAGGTGGCTTGAGGTCCTTTTTATAGTGTAAAACCATGATGAAGAGGACACCCCTTGGCCAATGGTTTTAGTCTGACATTTAGTTTACTGCTCTTTCCAAAATATCTTTAGGTACTCCTATCACCTCAAGTCTTGTCAATTGAAAAGGTAGGAAGTTGATTCCCACACGTTAAACTAAAGCTCCTGACATGTGACATTAGTGAAGGGACATCCAATTTGGTTTTCTTTCAACTAGATGACACATTTACACTCCAAATCCAACCAATCCACTTCCACCAATATAGTTCCCACCGAAGAGAAATTCAACTCCTCAAGGTGTTCTTTTGGGTTCCATCCTTTTAGCCCAATACATTTAGGAGGAACTTAACTCTTTTTTGATCATGTTTGTAGGTCATTATAAAAATTAATTATGTACAAAAAGGGTTTATATTTTTAGTACACAATCAGTTATTAAATATTTTTTATATGATATTATTACAATAATATTTTACAACCAAGTTAATTAGCTAATCAAGTTGGTATACCTTAGTTGACATTTACGAATCACTATCTTTAACTGCTTTTTGACTAAACACGTCATTATATGTAACTGTCTTTTGATGGCTTCTTTCTCAGCGGATTTTATTTTTTTCTTCTACGTTCTTCTTCTTTTCTTCCTTCCTTATCTTTCTCTTTTATTATTGTCGTTGTCATCACTACCACGCACTACCTCCTCCTCCTCCATCATCATTATTATCATCAACGTTATCCTTATTATTATTGTCGTCTTCTTCTTATTAATTATATGTATAACAATTCAAATTCAGAATACACCGAAATTATTTAATGATGAAAACACACAAACAAACTCAATTTAAAACAAGTTCAGACCAGAATGCACTAAATTAAATTTTTTTTGAAGAAGGAGCTCAACACACAAGTGGAGCAAGAAACTGGAATCAGAATAAGATAACTCCTATGTCATCTCCGGCATAGCCATCAACAACATGAGTTATTTACCACACCACTCCGTAGCACATGAGAAGGTTTGAGCAACACAATCTACAACTCCTGTTGTCTTTTCCTGAAAAATGACATCATTCTGTCGTAACTAAATATTCTAAATAATTGAGAAGAAGCCAACTAGCCAACATTTGTGCCTCTCTTTTCTCAGCGGCATAGATCTCCAACTCTCAAAGTGCTCTTTCAACGTACCAGGTGCAATCCACGTTTGGCCAAACTTTGATATCCAGGCACACCACACTTGCCAAGAGTACTCACAAGAAACAAACAAGTGTTGAATATTTTCTACTTCATTTTTACACAACACACACAAGTTATCGTTCTGTTGTGGCTAAAATTCCCAGCCTGCTTAACCGATCCTTTGTATTCACTCGGCCTACCAATACAAACCACGTTCGAGGCGAAACTAGCCCTTTCCAAATTTCGTTAGTGAACCTGTATCTCAGTAGCTCCTCGTCTAAAGACTCCCCCTGCAAAGCCTGCACAAATGAGTTAGTAGAATAAACTCCTTCCTTGTCAAATTTTCACACCACTCTATCTTGCACTTCTGCTATCAATCTAACATATTACAATACTTGAAGCATCTGGTCTAATGTCTCTGTTTCCCATTGGCGTAATCCTCTTCTCTATTGGAAGTGCTACACCCACTCTATCCCATCCCAGAACCCACATTCCCCAATTACTGATCCTTGTTGGTTTGAAATCAAGAAGAGTCTCAGAAAGGAGTCTTTTAGCTTTCCCACTTGGAGCCACGTATCCTCCCAAAACCTGGTGGATCTACCATCCCCTACTTCGATAGCAAAACCATTAATCATCTTTTGCCTTACATGTTGCTCCCCTATTTGCAGTTGGCATATGTCTCTCCATGAACCACCTCTTTCTGGCAATTTCTGCTATGACAGTAGGTGACTTAGATTCAAAATGCACCAAAATTAAATTCTAAATGCACCAAAATTAAATTCAAAATACACCGAAATTACTAAATAATAACTCAAAATCCATCCCCATTCTTCTTCATTATCATCATCATCATCTTCTCCTCCTTTTCTTTTTTTTTTCTCATCTTTCTCCTTCGTTATCATCATCGTCACCACCACCACATTACCTCCTCCCCCTCCTCCTCTTCATCCTCTTTTTCTCATTTGAATTTCTTCGATCTCTTCCTTTTTTCTCCTCCTCCATCATCATTTTTATCATCATAATTATCGTTATTGTCATTATCGTTGTCTCTTTTATATGTATAACAGTTCAAATTCAAAATGTACCAAAATTTCTTAATAATGATGACACACAAACAAACTCAATTTAAAATAAGTTAAGAACAGAATGCACCAAAATTAAATCCAGAATGCACCAAAACTCAAATCTAGAATGCACTGAACTCAAAACTCCTCCTCCTCCTTCTTCTTCTTCATCATTATCATTATCATCATCTTCTTCTTCATTTCTTGTTCATCATTTTCTTCTTATTTTACTTTCTCATTATTCTTCTAGTTTTACTCTCTTAACAAGAATAAAAACAAAAAAATCACTACAAGAAAAAAACTGGTTAATCAAATAAATCCGTCGCTAAATAGATTACCGTCGAATTTATCGTCGTCCTGTATTTGACGGTATAAACGGCATAAAAAATCTCACACCGACGAATTTTTTGTCGGAGTTTTCAATAGATTGTCCAACCTGAGTTGATGATTACCATCGGATTCATCCGACAGTACATCTGCAGGTAGGGTTTTTTTCTTTTTTTTTTCTTTTGGCACAGATTAGCCACAGCTAACAGTCAAATCAAATTAAAACTCTTGTTAACGAAATTGTTATCAGAAATATAAAATTAGCATAAATCAACAAATTATTTTATTAAAAATAAATGGTATGAATACAATAAAATATCACAGAAGTAAAGTAATGTACACTAAACAAACAAAAATGCATAAAATCCTAACCCCTATAGATCCTGATAATCGTTGTCGTCGTTGTCGATGTCGCAGCCCCCCTACTGAGACGACGGAGTAGAGACAAACAAAATACAGAGAGAACGGATTACCTACTTTTAACGGTCAAGGTGAACCCAACCTTTTCATTTCGAATTCAAAAATTCAGAATGAACCAAACCTCCCCAAGTAGGATTCGAACCTACGACCAGTCAGTTAACAGCCGACTGCGAAGGCTTCTTATTCCACAACAACGAAAACACTTTTTCACTTTTTCATATAATAGGGTATTTCACTTGGAAGGCAGCCCCTACAGCAGCGTCGCCGCTGGAACCAGTACCGCTGCTGCCTCCAGCGCGCATCTGCTAGTTGTACTCCTCCATCTACTGTCGCAACCGATCAAGCTACTCCAGCTTCTCTGTCAGGTCCAAGCTGGCGGCAATGCATGTAAGAATCTCTCAATACCTCTGCTCAAACTGCTCCTGCTGCTGGTGAAGCTCCTATGTTAGAGCTTCTGCACCTCCCCTCTCAGGTCGATAACTTCCTAGGATCAGTAGGGCTGGTGGCAGAAGCAAATGCAGAGGAAGCTGCCAACGCTAGCACTACTAGGTGATTACAATAGTTGGGTCACAACCTCCAACCTCTGTTGATACTCTTCCTGCGGCACACACTTTATTTGTGATTAGGATAATAGTTAAATAATTGACTTTAAACCAAATAAAATTGAAATTTTGGATTAATTATTTAAACTCACATAATGGGCCGCCGACCGCTCGTCAACAAATCTCTTCTTGTTTGCCTTCAAAGTATGTGTATACTTGAAGGTCTCCGCTAGTGTCACCTCACGATCCAACAATTTAGACTATAAATTAATATATCAATCAAACAATAAATATTTATGAAGCAGGAAATCTTTATTCTAATTTCGAAAGCATAATTTTAATTTTTTTGAATTCACTGAAAATCTTATAAAAATTTCGACAGAGTCTCCCCTGAAATTCGAATTTATCCACCATTAAAGGGTTCCATCCAAACCAAATTAACATCATTATTTTCACAGTCAAGCATTTTTCAAACAATTTCAGCAGCAAGAATCAGCAAACAGTTAAATAATCCAACATTTTCCAGCAATCTCAGAGCCTAATCTAATCTATTTTAACCTATTCTAACCACCTAAATATACTAAAACTAAAAATTAAACACCCTAAACTCTACTAACTACTTAAGTAACTTGATAATGAAAAAGAAAATTAAACACCCTAAACTCTACTAACTAATTCAATTAACTTCTATAACATAAAACAATGTCAAAATTCTTACCAGTCTCGTCTTCGTCTTCATGAAGGTCGCCAATCCACCTGTATACCTCGACGACCTAGGCGAAGTCCTGTTGGCAATGTTTGTCAGACGGCAATACTTGAATCTCTCGTTATCTCTAAAATGAGCCTCCGAATCACGCTTGATGTTTGGGCGGATCCACTCAACCTACCTCTGCTGCCTGTTGTGATGTCTGTACAGTGAATACATTAATAAGATAACAAACACTAACAAATAATAACATAAGAAGAAACTCAAGAAATAACAAATAATTCAAAAAGTGGTTTAATTTAGTAAATGAAAAAAGGAAATTACATAGTCTTTTAGTTTCAAAATAATTAAATTAGACTTTCAAATCATTCTAACTTTATTCTATCTTATTTTCTTTTCAAAGTATTTTAACTTTCATAGCATTCTAACAAAGCATTCTAACTCTCAAAGCATTCTAACTTTGTTAACAATTTTTTAAAATATTCTAACTTTCAAAGCATTCTAACAATCCAAAAATTATCCTATGCAAACTCAAGAAAGCACAAAATAACATGATGAAACATCACTAGTAATGCATACGGTAAAATGCTGTAATTAATCAGCATAAACCAGCAATTTTAGCAGCAATATGATATAGCAAAATAAGCATTAAAATAGTAATTTCTTAACAAAATAAATCAATTGCAACCAGCGAATCGTCAAACAGTTAAACATTGCTCAAACAAATTCAGCAACAATTCTTCAGCCAAATTAACAGTAAAATGCAAAATTAATTATTCAGACGAATAAATGACCATTTGTATTCATAAAAGATGAAAAGCACACTAAATCGAAACTAAACTTGTACCCATGCAAGATGCCCTTTGCTTGACAAAAATACCCTATCTTTGGAGGATTGGAGTGCCACGTAGGGTACTTTTGTCACACGGAAGGCATCTTGCGTGGGTACAAGTTTAATTTCCATCTAGTGTGGGTACATATGTCAGCATTTTCATCTTTCATGGGTATAAATGGTCATTTATTCTTATTCAGACTAATTCAAAGAATCCCAGCAACAAGAATTGACAACCTCAGATAATAATTCCAAACACATTGAATAGGGATCAAAACTTATCAATCTAACTAAATTATCCTAACTTAACCATCTAAAATTAATTTATAACAGAAATTAATCTACCTAAACTAATTACTAAAAATCAACTAACTAAACAAAATTAAGATTAACTAAGCAGAAATTAAACAACGTAAAAAATAGATTCGATGAAAATTCCTAACCACCTAAAATCAACTAATACAAAAATTAATTTAATTAAAGTAATTAGAAGAGAGTAAGAGAGAAGAGAGAAAACCTAGAACAGAAATGGGTGGTTCGAACATCAACGGTGACCTTTCCAGCAGCGGCAAGGCAGCAGCAATGGAAACAGAGAACAAAGAAGGGGGCGTTTCGAGCAGCGACGGCGATGGCCTTTTCAGCAATGACAGGGTAGGACAACAGCATTGGTTGGAGCAGCGGCGGCCTTTGTAGCGGCGGCAGGGGGCTAAAGAGACTGAAATATTAGAGAGAGAGAGAGAGAGAGAGAGAGAGAGAGAGAGAGAAACCAATTTTGAAATGTAGGGGAAGAGGGTTTGCGGTTCGAATTTAGGGCACGATTACCTATGGATTTACCGGCGGATTAATCTGACGGTAACGCGGTGCGTGTAACCAAAACGCAGCGTTTCACTAAATTAGGTTCAACATCGGATTTACTCGCCGGTAAATCCGACGGTAGCTAGCGCGCCAGAATTTATTTTTTTCCTCTAATTTTTATCGTCAACATTACCATCGGAACATCAACTCCGACGATAATATTTTAGGGTGACAAATTTATTGTCAATTCCGACAGTAAATTCGACGAAAAAAACTCGCCACTAACGTCCGACACTAAATCTAACGGTAAATTCGACGGTTCTTAGCATTTTTCTTATAGTGAATCAAACAAAGAAGAAGAAGAAACGTATAATGCTACAAAATCACTAAGAAGAGAAAGGAAAAAAGAAAAAGAATGCAGCAACAACAACAGCAATAAAAGAACGACGGCGAGAAGGAAACACGTGAAGAAGAAGAAGAAGAAGAAGAAGAAGAAGAAGAAGAAGAAGAAGAAGAAGAAGAAGAAGAAGAAGAAGAAGAAGAAGAAGAAGAAGAAGAAGAAGAAGAAACGCGAAAAAGAAGGAGGAGAAATGCAAAGAAAAAGGAGGAGGAGGAAGAAAGGAACGCGGGAACATTCACGTAGTTGGAGCGTGTATTCACTCTCTCACTAATAAAAATAATTTTTATTGGATTTGGACCAACTTGATTAGACTTAGTTGCCAAAAATATTTGGATATGTAGCATGACTTATATTATTATTAGAGTAGTTGGTGGTTTAGCAAGTATGGTAGTTTATAACAATAGTTTTATTTAGGATAAGAGAAAGTATAGGTGAATAACGTAAGTGTTAAACAACGTGAAGAACGGTTTAAAATAGGAATGATTTAAATCAGATTAAAAATTAATTAGATTTATTTAAATTTTTGAATTTGAATAATTAGGATTAGTTAGTAACATGTTCTAAAACACATTGTAACTCCTTCTCTCTAACCGCACCGTGACCGTACACAGTTTTCACCGCCATCGGAGAGAGTGCTAACCCAAGGTGATCGACGAAGCTGCAATTGCTGCTAAGCGTGCCTTTCCTTTTGAGAACACCGCTGTCCTCGTACCCTGTGCAGTCATAGCCGTGGGTTTTTCATGAATTTCTGCTCCCGCCGTCACTGCAATTCACGACACCAGAACTGCTGCCGCAGCTACTGGCTCGTGACCACTGAGGGCGGCAACGCTGCTGCTAACCCAAGCTCATTACCTCTTTTTGGTGTTGAAGGTATGCTATTGGAACCGTTGATGGAGTCATCAATGAATGAATGAGTTTCTAATGCCCCATCGTCATATATCAGTGATCATTGCAATTGATCAGATGGCAACGTTGTGAATTTGAGCATTGATGAGGGTCAATTTGATGACAAAGTATGCAGTGGAAGTTTTATATGTATGCGGATATTTATTTTTTTTATGCAAATGGAATGTTTGTTCTTCATGTAAATGGGATGTTTGCAGGGGCGGAGCTACATACAGAGAAAGGGGGGGCAATGATTCCCCCTAATTTTAATTTTTTACATGTAAATTTCAGTTTAACCTCCCTTAAAATTTTATTTTAGTCTTATTTTATTGTGTAAATATTTTTGGCCACCCTCTAATATTTTATCTAGTTCCGCTCCTAGATGTTTATTCTTCATACGAAACGGCTCACTTGGCCTGCACTCTGGGTTGGTGACGAGAGGAGACGGCGGCGTTGGGGAGCTTCCTCGCCGGTGAAGGGGGTTGCATAATAAGGTAGGTGGCGGACGGCTGGTTGCGATGAAAAAAGGGGTTTAGATTAGAAAGGAATGTAATTAGATTAAAGAAAAATTAGATAAAAGTGGTAGGTTTAAGATGAGAATAAAATTAGATGGTTAATAGATCTTTATTATTCATATTATTCACATCTCTCGTTGTTCACTTAACAAATTGTTACGATAATAATTGTATATTTTTATGATAGTAGTTATATTGTAATCTATATATAGCTTGTAAATTAATCATACACATGACCAATCGAACAAAGATAACATTTTCTTTAGTTTCTCTCTTGGATTTTATCAATTCTATCAGTTATAATTTTATATATTACTACTAATAATTTACCTTTTATGATACGTACTCGTTCGATGTTCGTGCGATGCACAGATGATATACATTTTCCCATTTTTATTTTAAAATCCAAACATAAAAAAAAATATCACTTTTATTAAATTTTGGCCAATATTTAATCATTAAAAGAAAATTAAATGATTTTATATCATTAGATACAATCTCATATCATTAAAAAATTATTGATGACTAATTGATGGCTAAAAATCACAAAATCTGCTGGCCCCTAGACTTTTTCTAAAAAAATATAGGTTAAATTATTCAGTTGGTCCCTACACTTTTAGTAAAATTATAAATTGGTCTCTACACTTTAAAAATTTGTAATTGAGTCCCTAAAAAGAATTAAAATTTGTAATTTAGTCCCTGTCAGTCAAAAAGTGTTGATTTAACAGAATATTCTCAAAATATACTGAGAATATTCTGTTAAAATAAATAATATGCTGAGAATATTCTGTTAAATCAAACACTTTTTGAACGATGGGGACTAAATTGCAAATTTTAATTTTCTTTAAGGATCCAATTACAAACTTTTAAAATGTAGGAACCAATTTACAATTTCACTGAAAGTGTAGGGACGAATTGTGTAATTTAACCAAAAATATATCAATAATATATATACATATAATGCCTATTATATGTTAATAACTTAATATACATATTGTGTCTATATTAATTTAGAAAAGATTAAAAGTAAAATGGTTATTTGACGAAAATGAGAGATTTATCTCCAAACTCATAATTCTAAAAGATTAATGTTTAAAAAAAAGTTAATAACTTTATCTAATGACTTTGCAACGAGTTTTTTTCTTCTTCTTCTTTAAAGTGCAATGCCTAATTAATAAGAGATTGTTAAGAGAAAAAAGAAAGAAAGAAAATTCAAAATCACAATTACACTCATCATTTGCCAAATTTACTTTCGCTGATATAACCTTTTTCATTTTTTAAATTAAAAAGTACTTGCATAAACTACGTAAATATGACTTTATTTAATGTAATTTATCAAATATTCCCAATAAAAAATTCTATCAAATAATAAACTTATTTTTTAATTCTTCACATAAAAATTTTAGAGCAGTACTTATTATCAAAGTTGTTTTTCCGTCTTCTACTTCTGTTACTGTTACGGTGGGTAACTGGAGATTAGTGGGCTGGACGGCGTTGGTTGGCCCAAACGTATGAAGGAGGAGGATTCTAAATAGATCTGCAACTCGGTGCCCTCCGTCCGACTTGTGCGTGCGAAAGAATGGGGGTGGTACCTGCAAAGACACTCCAATCCTTAAGTCAGCAAGGGTGTGAGCAGGTCTAGAGAGTATTGGGACTTAGAGATATCTGAGAAGTGTCAGTGTATTTATAGTGGTGAACCAATAACCACCGTTGGAGTAGTGCCACTTTTTTAGGGTGTTAACTGTCCCTTTATCTTAGGGAAGTTAAGATATGGCTTGGGGAAGTGGTTAGAGAGATTCTAGGGGCAGTTATTCATTCAAATGAGTGCTTATCTGCCAACTAACCCTCGTTCCCGACTTCTTTAGAGCAAGTCGTGACGAGTACCGACTTCCTAAGACGAAGATTGGTACCGGGTGAGGCCCAACCCTTTGGATTAGGCCTTTCGCTTGGTTCTGGGCCTTTATTATTGGGCCAGGGTATGAACAGTGCCCCTACTCGAGCTCAATTTCTCTAAGATTTTGGGTTCGAGTATTCTACTCGGAGTTGTAGCCGACTTGTTGGAGGACCGACGTGATGGTCTGAAGCCGACGTGACTTTTCGTGACCTTTTGGTTCTGACAGTTACGTCTAATCAAGCGTCGTGTCCGTTAGGGGTGTGCGTAGGGATTAATGACCTTGGTAACGGTGCGTCTTTAATGACTGCCCCGTTTTTACCATTGTGCCCCTAACGTACTTATAAATACTTTCCCTCTCTTTCATTGTTTCGTTTCTGCGATTTTTCAAATTTTTCCTTCATTCGTTCGTGCTGCATTCTTGTATCTTCGAAGGCTTTCGTTTCCTCCAACCCTCATTTTCAGATAAAGGTTAGTTCTTTTTGGAACATACTTTTCTATTTGCATGCCTTTATTTTGTAGATAGGTTGGTTTGTAGACTTTAGTTCCGTATTCCCTCCCTTTAGAGACCGTGTTTTTTATTTTTCTTTTCTTTTTTCCCTTGTAGGTTTTTGTTACATTTTTAAGAAAAAGAAATGGTTTCCGTAGATGTCCTTTCTCAGTGGGTTGATGTCACGTTCCTAGGGGAGGAACCCTCGGTCGATACTGATTTTATCACCCACCTTCGTACTCACAGAATTTGTACTTCTGAGGAGAACGAGCCGAAGTATGAGTTGGTAGTCCCGGGTCCTGAAGACCGGGTTTGTTTTGGGAGGGCCAATGAGGCGGCCCCTCATTTTTTCTTTATGTATGAGTGCATGATCACCCGTTTGGGTGTTTTTCTTCCTTTTTCAAACTTTGAGATGTCTGTTTTGCATCACTGTCGAGTTGCCCCTACCCAGCTTCACCCCAACTCTTGGGGTTTTTTGAAAATTTATCAATTTATTAGCCAAGCTTTGGAGTTTCCGACCTCTTTGAATATTTTTTCTATCTCTTTCATATGACCAAACCCTTCAGTAGGCTGAACAATAAGCAACAGTGGGTGTCTTTCCGAGCCATACAGGGTCGGAGAGTTTTTACCCTTTTTGACGAATCCTTCCATGACTTTAAAAATTATTTTTTTCAAAGTTCAAGCTGTAGAGGGTCACCACCCCTTTTTTCTGGATGATAATTCTTCTCCCTGCTTTCCTTTGTACTGGCTGGAGGCCTCCCCCTGCGAGAAATATGGTATGGATGACCTGGATGAGGTAGAAGCAGCCGTTGTGGGGTTCCTCCAAGAAGTGTGGGGGAGGGCCCCGTACTTGGACACTAAAAAGTTTCTCCAGGGTTCCCCGACCTTTGTCCAGGCACATCTAGGTAGCTTTTATTTGTTTGTTAGATTACCGACTTGTCTGATTGACCTTCCCGACTTGTCTTAATCTATTATCTATTGTTTTTTCAGAGATGGCGAAGGCAAACGCCCAAGAGTCTTACCAGAGAGTCCAGGAGGCTAAAGCAAGGTCTCGCGCCAGGACTGGTGGCGTCCGGGCGGTTATCTCTCCTCCTCCTCCTCCTCGAAACGTTGGGACTCCTTCCCAGCCCATTGTGATTTCTTCTTCTGCTTCCTCTCAGCCACCCCCCTCTGCCCGACCTTCTCCTGAGCCAGAGAAGAGGAAGCGTAAGACCTTAGAGTCTGGCTCTTCTGGTGAGGTTAAGGTGGATGCTCTTGCATTCGTCCGAAAGAACATCTACCCCCATGCTCGTATAAGCATGGATGATGCTTCTGTTCGGCACTACCTTACCACTCTGGTTGAGGAGAGTCTCAAGGCGGCGGGGGTTTACAGCAAATTCTTAGATATTTTTGAGAAGACTCCTCTCAGCTCTTTAGGGATGACCTCGAGGGTCGAGGAGCTGGAAAGAAGGCTTCTTATGTATCAAGAGTAGGAGAGGGAGTTGAAGGAGGAAGTCGCCAAGTTGAAGGAGGAGAGAGATAGCCTCCGGGAGAAGGAGAGGAAGTTGCAAGCCCAATGCAACATGGAGGTGGGCTTGAGGAAGACAGCACAGGACAGCTACCAAAGTTTATTTGACGATCTTGTGTCTGTGAAAAATGATCTGCTGAATTCTCAGAAGGCCTATACCGAGTTGGAGGACTCTATTGCTGATGGAGCTGAGGAGGCTTGGAAGATCTTTAAGGAGCAGGTCGGAGTTATTGCTCCTGACTTGGACCTTTCTCCTTTAGATCCTGATAAAGTTGTCATTGATGGTGCCATTGTGGATCCCCCTATCCCCGTAATTATTTCCGAGTCAAAATTGAAGACTCGGGGGCAGAGGATCATAGAGTCCCCTCCTCGCCCTAAGGACGCTCCGAGTTCTTCTACTGTTCCTCCGACTTCCTCTTCATCTCCTATGGATGCCTCTCTTTCTGGTCCTGGCGGCGTTCTTTCTGACTCTGGTGGTGGTGATCCGTCTACTCTTCTTCCTAAAAAGTAATTTGTTGGCTATTTTGGGGTCCCGGCCTGTGGGTCCCCCCTTTTTTAAACTTCTTTATTTGTGTTGGTGGTGATGTTCTGAACAATTTGTTTTTGGCCTTATAAGGCCGTAAACAAAATATTTAAAATACCCTTTTTTAATAAGTGTTAACAAAAAATAAATACCCTTTTTGGATAAGGGTTTAAGTTACCTTATGCGTGCATGCTTTTCTGATTGCGATTTTTTCGAATTCTCCTTGATCTTTTCTGAAAAACCTTTTCTTTGGCTTGTTTGTCTTTCTGAACCTTTTAGTTTCAAGGATCTTTAGGACAGCCTTTTAATTTTTCTTGGTTTTTTTTCCTATCTCTTTCGTTATTCCTAGTACTCAACTTTGTTTTATTGAGTTTTCATGACTTAGGTTATTTTTGCGATTCGTTTTCTATTTCTACTCGGTCTTTTCATTTCGACTTATGAGTCGGAATGTTTCCGAGTTTCTTACGATCACCTTTTATAACCTCTTTACACCGACTTGTACCTCGTCATTTTATCCTGACGACCATCTAGGTCAGTTCATGGGATTTTCACGTTTTGTCGAGCTTAAGTCGGCGCATTTCGTAGAAAGAGAAAACAACAAAGGAATTTAAGAGATATTTGTAAAAAAAGATCTTTATTAATTGGGGAGGTACTTTATTGCTGCTAAGGATTTTTGACAGTTTATTTCCCTTAGCCCCTACTATGATGCCTCGTTAAAAACCCTTCTCCAGAAAAAACCCTTTGGTTTTGGGAAAAAATCATGAAGTTGGGAAAAGAGTACATCAGGGAGTAGAGTTCACTGTTAGCTATAGTACCTTTTCATATTGCAAGCATGCCACGACCTTGGTAACTCGGTGCCGTCCAGGTCGGTCACTTTATAATAGCCTTTTCCTAAGACCTCATTGATTTTGTATGGTCCCTTCCAATTTGCAGCGAGTTTTCCTTCCCCTGATTTGTTGACTCCAATGTCGTTTCTGATCAAGACCAAGTCGTTCGGGGCGAATGCTCTTCGAATGACTTTTTTGTTGTACCTTGTAGTCATTCTTTGCTTCAACGTTGCTTCTCTTATCTGGGCTTTCTCTCAGACTTCGGGGAGCAAGTCGAGCTCCTCTTTGTGCCCCTGTACGTTTCCGACCTCGTCGTGGAGAATTACTCTTGGGCTTTGCTCGTTGACTTCTATTGGGATCATGGCTTCTACCCCATAAACTAGTCGGAAGGGTGTTTCTCCAGTGGCGGATTGGGGGGTCGTCCTGTAGGCCCATAGCACTTGTGGGAGCTCTTCAGCCCAGGCTCCTTTTGCATCTTGTAATCTTTTCTTCAGCCCTGCCAGTATGATTTTGTTGGCTGCCTCGGCTTGCCCATTGGCTTGCGGGTGCTCCACCGAGGTGAACTGGTGTTTGATTTTCATACTGGCCACTAGGCTTCTAAAGGTAGAGTCGGTGAACTGGGTTCCATTATCTGTAGTAATGGAATGAGGTATCCCATACCTTGTGATGATATTTTTGTAGAGGAACCTCCGACTTCTTTGTGCGGTGATGGTAGCCAATGGTTCTGCTTCTATCCACTTTGTGAAATAATCTATTCCCACGATCAGGTATCTGACCTGTCCTGGTGCCTGGGGAAAAGGACCTAACAAATCCATTCCCCATTTTGCAAAGGGCCATAGAGAAGTGATACTGATGAGTTCCTCCGGGGGAGCCACGTGGAAATTTGCATGCATCTGACATGGTTGGCACTTTTTCACAAATTCTGTGGCATCTTTCTGCAAGGTTGGCCAGTAGAATCCAGCTCGGATCACTTTCCTGGCTAATGACCTCGCCCCGAGATGGTTTCCGCAGATCCCACTATGTACCTCCTCTAACACCTCGGCAGTTCTTGAGGTCGGCACGCACTTTAATAATGGTGTTGATATTCCCCTTCTGTAGAGAATATTTCTCACCAAGGTGTAGTGTTGTGCTTTCCTACGGATTTTCTTAGCCTCTTTTTCCTCCTTCGGGAGGATGTCGAATTTTATGTATTCGACCAAAGGGTTCATCCATCCGAGGCTTAATCCGACTACCTCAAGGACCTCTTGTTTGTCTTTTTCTTTTACTACGGAGGGTTCTTGGAGAGTTTCCTGGATCAGGCTTCTGTTATTCCCTCCTGGCTTGGTACTTGCTAACTTGGATAGGGCGTCTGCTCTGCAATTGAGATCCCGAGTTATGTGTTTGACCTCGGTTTCTGCAAAGCGCCCAAAGTATTCCAGAGTTTTTTCCAAGTACCTCTTCATATTTGGGTCTTTTGCCTGATACTCTCTACTTATCTGGGAGGTCACCACCTGCGAGTCGCTGTATATCATCACCTTTGTAGCACCGACTTCTTCCGCCAGCTTCAATCCAGCAATCAAGGCTTCATACTCTGCCTGATTATTTGAAGCTGGGAATTCAAATTTGAGGGAAACCTCTATCTGGGTTCCTCTTTCATCCACCAGTATTATGCCTGCACCGCTTCCTGTTTTGTTTGAGGATCCATCTACATAGAGTTCCCATGTAGTTGGTTTTTCCTCTTGGTCTCCTGTGTATTCTGCAATGAAGTCGGTGAGGCACTGGACTTTAATTGCCGTCCGAGTTTCATACTTCAAGTCAAACTCGGAGAGCTCTATTGCCCATTGAACCATTCTCCCTGCAACATCTGTCTTTTGGAGGATTTGTTTCATGGGTTGGTTCGTGCAAACTCTTATTGTGTGAGTTTGAAAGTAAGGCCGTAGTCTTCGTGAGGCTACTACTAAGGAGTAGGCAAACTTCTCTAGTTTGTGGTACCTTAGCTCAGGGCCTTGTAGAACTTTACTGATGAAATATACTGGGTACTGACCGACCTCGTCTTCTCTTATTAGGGCCGATGAGACGGCCTTGTCTGCTACAGATAAGTACAGGACGAGGTCTTCTCCAGCTATAGGTCGGGTCAGAATAGGAGGTTGGCTCAAGAATCTTTTGAACTCCTGGAACGCTTCTTCGCATTCAGGAGTCCATTCAAACTGACATCCCTTTCTCAATAAGGAGAACAGTGGAAGGGATTTTAGTGCTGATCCTGCCAAAAATCTGGAGAGGGCTGCAAGTCGGCCATTCAGTTGTTGGACCTCTCTTAACAAGTCGGGCTTTTCATCTCCAGGATAGCTCTACACTTATCGGGATTTGCTTCGATCCCTCTTTATGTCAGCATGAACCCTATAAATTTTTCTGCCTCTACCGCGAAGGCACACTTTGTGGGATTTAGTCTCATCCCGTGTAACCTTATAGTGTCGAAGACTCGTGATAGATCTGACAAGAGGTCAACTTCTTTTTCGGTTTTCACCAACATGTCGTCGACGTATACTTCCATTAGGCTTCCAAGGTGAGAGGCGAACACCTTATTCATCAACCTCTGGTATGTGGCCCCTGCATTTTTCAATCCAAATGGCATGACCACGTAGCAGAAATTAGCTCTGGGCGTGATGAATGACGTCTTCTCCTGGTCTGGCTCATACATCGGGATTTGGTTATACCCCGAGTAAGCGTCCATGAACGACAAGTATTGATACCCCGAGCTGGAGTCTACTAAGGTGTCAATACTTGGCAGTGGATAAGGGTCCTTAGGACAGGCCTTATTTAAGTCGGTATAGTCGACACACATTCTCCATTTGCCATTTTGTTTTTTGACTAGCACCACATTGGCTAGCCATGTTGGGTACTTGACTTCTCTGATGAAGCCGGCTTCTAGGAGTGCCTGTACTTGCTCTTCTACTACCAGGGCTCGTTCCGGGCCGAGCTTGCGTCTTCTTTGTTGTACAAGTCGAGACCCCGAGTAGACCGAAAGCTTGTGGGACATGAGCTCGGGGTCTATCCCTGGCATGTCGGAAGCCTTCCAGGTGAAGAGATCGGAGTTGTCTCTTAGGAGCTTAGTCAACCCTTGTTTTAGGGTTTCCCCTAGGTTGGCTCCTATGTGAGTATGTTTCCCTTCCTCTTCGCCAACCTGTATCTCCTCGGTTTTTCCTCCTGGCTGTGGTCGTAGCTCTTCTCTAGCCCTTGCACCTCCGAGCTCTATTTTGTGGACTTCTCGGCCCTTTCCTCTCAGGTTTAGGCTTTCATTGTAGCATTTCCTTGCCAATTTCTGGTCCCCCCTTACCGTTGCTATCCCCGCTGAGGTCGGGAATTTCATACAAAGGTGGGGAGTGGATACCACCGCTCCGAGTCGATTAAGGGTAGCTCTGCCGATTAAAGCATTATATGCTGACCCTACATCGATGACTATGAAGTCTATACTCAGAGGTTTTGATTTTTCCCCTTTTCCAAAAGTGGTGTAGAGGGGTAAAAATCCCAGTGGCTTTATTGGCGTGTCGCCTAGTCCGTATAAGGTGTCGGGGTAAGCTCTCAACTCTTTCTAATCCAACCCTAGTTTATCAAAAGCGGGCTTAAAAAGGATGTCCGCTGAGCTTCCTTGGTCTACTAGGGTTCTGTGGAGATGGGCATTTGCTAGGATCATAGTTATTACCACTGGATCATCGTATCCAGGGATTATTCCTTGCCCATCTTCTTTTGTGAATGAAATAGTAGGGAGGTCGGATGACTCTCCTCCGACCTGGTAGACTCTCTTAAGATGCCTTTTGCGAGAGGATTTGGTGAGTCCCCTCCTGCGAACCCCCTTGAGTTCATATGGATATGTCTCTCCGGAGTCTGCGGTGGTGGGTCTCTTCTATCTATATCATCTCGCTTTCTCTTCCCCTGGCTGTCCGACCTTTCTATGAGATATCTGTCAAGCCGACCTTCTCTAGCCAGCTTTTCTATCACATTTTTAAGGTCGTAGCAGTCATTTGTGGAGTGACCATATATTTTATGGTACTCACAGTAGTCACTGCGGCTCCCACCTTTTTTATTTTTAATGGATCTGGGGGGTGGCAGCCTTTCAGTATTACAAATTTCTCTGTATACATCCACTATAGAGACTTTTAGAGGAGTATAAGAGTGATATTTCCTTGGTCTATCGAGACCGAGTTCTTCCTTCTTCTTGGTTTCCCTCTCCCTCTCTTTTGTTGAGGGAAGGTGCCCAGGTCGCCAACTCAGGTCTCTCAACTTGGCGTTTTCCTCCATGTTGATGTACTTTTCAGCTCTTTCTTGTACATCACTTAAGGAGATGGGGTGTCTTTTTGATATGGACTGTGAGAAGGGACATTCCCTGAGTCCATTGACTAATCCCATTATGACTGCCTCGGTGGGCAGGTCTTGAATCTCTAAACATGCTTTATTGAACCTTTCCATATAGGCTCGTAAGGATTCTCTGACCTCCTGTTTTATTCCCAGGAGGCTCGATGCATGTTTCACTTTATCTTTCTGGATGGAGAACCTCATCAAGAACTTCCTTGAGAGGTCTTCGAAACTGGTGATCGACCTTGGAGGGAGGCTGTCGAACCACTTCATCGCTGCTTTCGATAGGGTGGTTGGGAAAGCTTTGCATCGTGTAGCATCGGAAGCATCAGCTAGGTACATCTGACTTTTGAAATTGCTTAAGTGATGCTTTGGATTCGTGGTTCCGTCATAGAGATCCATATCGGGGCTTTTGAAGTTCCTTGGAACTTTTGCCCTCATTATCTCCTCGCTGAAAGGATCCTCCCCTCCTAGTGGTGGTTCTTCTCGTTCGTCTCGGGAGTTCCGACCTTTGAGGGAGGATTCTAACTTTAAGAGTTTTCTTTCTAACTCTTTTCGTCGCTCCATCTCCTCTTTTAGGTTCTTTTCAGTTTCCTTTTGCCGCTCTCGTTCCTGTTCTAACTTTTCGAGGCGGCTGTGGACTAATCCCATGAGCTCAGTTGCATGGGAGGGTCCCTCTTTCTCTGATTCGCGCCCTTCTAAAGAATTCACCTTCGGATTTTTTATTCCGGAGGTACCTTCCCTGTGTTGGTCATTGGCTTCCTAGTGAAGGGTCAAGTCTGCCTCATTGTTTCCAGTATTTAGATTCTCTTGTTCAGAATCTGTCTCTACATGACCCTCTTCAGGGGATCTATCCGCCATCACTGGTTTATCTCTCGGGTCCCCGGCAACGGCGCCAATGTTACGGTGGGTAACCGGAGATTAGTGGGCTGGACGGCGTTGGTTTGCCCAAACGTATGAAGGAGGAGGATTCTAAATGGATCTGCAACTCGGTGCCCTCCGTCCGACTTGTGCGTGCGAAAGAATGGGGGGTGGTACCTGCAAAGACACTCCAATGCTTAAGTCAGCAAGGGTGTGAGCAGGTCTAGAGAGTATTGGGACTTAGAGATACCTGAGAAGTGTCAGTGTATTTATAGTGGTGAACCAATAACCACCGTTGGAGTAGTGCCACTTTTTTAGGATGTTAACTGTCCCTTTATCTTAGGGAAGTTAAGATATGGCTTGGGGAAGTGGTTAGAGAGATTCTAGGGGCAGTTATTCATTCAAATGAGTGCTTATCTGCCAACTAACCCTCGTTCCCGATTTCTTTAGAGCAAGTCGTGACGAGTACCGACTTCCTAAGACGAAGATTGGTACCGGGTGTGGCCCAACCCTTTAGATTAGGCCTTTCGCTTAGTTCTGGGCCTTTATTATTGATCAGGTATGAACAATTACTAATTTGAAAAAACAAAAAAAAAAATATTTAAAAGTTTTGTTATTGAGCGTCATTATTTGTTAAATAAAAAATATAAAGTAAAATTTTTTTTTATTTTTTATGAATATCCATTACCAAATATCCTTCACCGGTAAAAACGTTAATCCAGGGATCACTTTCATTGAAGGAGGCGTTAAAGGGATAAACAAATTTCATGAAAGGGACGTGAAATATAAATGCACCTTCCTCAAATTTTTTTTTTCTAATTATAATATAGAATGGCATTTGTAATACCATTTGGATGGATTTAAAATGTAAAATAGAATACGAGCCATTTGGATAAAGACGTTTAAAATATTTTTTTTAAGATATTTTTTAATAATTAAAATTTAATACATATAATAATTAAACTGCATTATTTTTATCAAAATTAAATCAGACAAATTAATTTAGTCAAAAAATTAATAAATTATACCTTAAACTAATTTAAATTAACATTTTTTATAAAAAATAATTATAAAATTTTTATTATAAAAAAAAAATAATAATAATAATAATAATAATAATAATAATAATATTATTATTATTATTATTATTATTATTATTATTATTTTGAGAACCTTAAATTTTAACCCTTCTCTTTTTTTTTTTTGTATTATCATATGATTAAAATTTAAGATTTTTAAAATTAAAAAATATATATATAATAAAAATATTTTGGTTATTTTTTATAATAAAATTATTGTAATATTTTTTTAAAAAATAATTTAAACCAATTTAATATTTAATTTATTAATTTTTTGATTAAATCAATTTATTTGATCTAATTTTAATAAAAAAATACAGTTTAATTAATTATATATATTAAATTTTAATTATTAAAAAATATTTTAAATATTTATTTGAGTATAGAATAACCATGTATGGAAAGGGGGGAGGGGGAGTGGGTTAGTGCAGTATATGTGTAAACTTTATCTTGGTCAAACAGAAAATTTATTCCACAATACTATAACAATTGGTAATAAAGTTATGTTTTGTTTGTAATTTTATTTTATTTTGTACGTTAAGTCTATAAATATTTTTTTATTATTAAATGAAATATGAAATCTAAATATTGTAGAATAAGTCTTGCATCTAATTTATTAGTATATGTCTCTTAGGAAATAGTATAAGGTAAAAAGTAAAAAATGACACTAATTAATTAGGATATTACAACTCTAAGTTTTGTGCATGAGCATGAATATCATTAGCGTCTTTTTCACAATAGTCAATCTTTAAGGAGCCAGGGTAGTAGTGCCATTAGTTGATGCAACTCAAAATCATGATAAAATATTAAAATGAAAAATTTTTGGATGCAATAATTTTTAGTATTTTTAGTTATTATTTAATTATTATAAATAATAAATTATTATTTTATTAATTTATATATATAAATTTTAAAAAATATAAATATAAATTATATTAATTTATGGATATAAATTATATTGATTCATGTATATAAAATTTTAATAAATATATATGTAAATTATATATTTTTTGTGTACAAAATATTTGTAAAGATATAAGTATAAATTATTATCGATTAAATACTGATAAAAAATAATAATATCTATTGACTATATAATATTATTTTATTAAAATTACAACGAATTACTCGTAATAGGAAATTTTTCTTTTAAAAGGAAACAAAAATTAATATCAGTCTATATATATGAAGTTTTTTTTTTAAATTAGGTACACACAACTCAATCCATCCCACAGAGACATATATATCAATGGATGTATATTAAAATTAATTATAAATATATAATACATATTAAAATATAAAATAAATTAAATTATATATATATATATATTTATTTATTAATAAATATATAATATTATTAAAAAGTCATATAAATACATAATAATTAATTTTAATGTATAAATATCATTTTAGTATGTATATATATGAAGGAAAAATTAAGTCGTCAATTAGGCTGCGTTTGTTTATAGAGACAGGACACTGAGACATGGACACTGAGACACAAAATTATGTTTGATAGAAGAGACATGGACAGAGACAGTGCGTCCAGAGACACTGAATTAGTGTATTTTATGTCTATCCTGACAGGAAGGACACGGAGACACTAACAAAGGACACAATTTATTTTTCATTTTTTTTTTAATTATTTTTTTCATTTTTCATAATTATATTTTTTTATTATTATATTTTTATCTCAAATTTTTTGAATAAAAAAAATAAAAATAAATTAGATTTTTATAATTTGTTCTAATTATCACCAAACAGAATATAAAAATACAAAATTTTGTGTTTCTATTTATCAGTGTCTTATCTTATTCTATTCTTAATGTCTTATCCTATCTTATTCTCAAAAACAAACGCAGCCTTAGTGATTGAGTTTCATATTGTTTGATCTGCAAGCACATAGCTAGGGAGAGAGATAGAAAATTAAGAAAATAATTGAGAAGAGTCGTAGAGGAAGAAAAAGGAAAGGAATTGAGGCATAAACTCATAAAGGAGAAAAGCACCAAAAGATGGATTCATGAAAGGGAAAGCAAAGCATTGAGATAAGTTAGAACTTAGAAGTGATCCTGCCATGCCACGTGGATGACTTCACTGCTTCACGTGGCAAAAGCAGGGCCCCACGTGGGCCCCTCTTTACATGTGCCACTGCCATCCATACGCATTCTGCATTCAGCGCTAACCCTAACCGGCTAACCCAACTACGTCTTCTTTTTTTTTCATGTTTGGCTAATTACTTGCAAAGATCACTGCTGGTTAATTATGTAAATGAAGAATCAGCTGTTGTTTAGTATAGTATTTGTATGTCATTAATATTACGAAAATATAAATTTTTTAAAATTATATTAGTTTTTGTTTTGATACTGTAGATTAATGATTTAAAAAATTTATAAAATTAATCTATTTTTTTAAAAAGTCGTAGGAGATAAAAATTTCATCAACTAAAAAGATTAAGATTATTATAAATAAAAAAATAAAATAATAACCATTTTAATTATATTTTTACGTGAAAGAATTTAATTTTTATTAATAATTAATTTTAATATTTATCATCTAAATTTAAAAAATTTTAATATATATATTTTATATTTGATTAGATATTAAATTTATTGTATAAATAAAAATAATTAATTTTTATATTTATTATTTAAAAATAATTTTTTTTTCTATATATAAATATAATTAAATATTAGTATAAAAAAATTAATATTAATAGTTATAAAATTAACTGAAAATTATTTTTTTAAAACAAATGAATGTTGATTCTAATTATTAATCACAGTATTAGTAATTTTTTTAATTATATATAATAAATATTGAAAAAAAAAATATAGATTAAAAAGATAAGCGATAAAATTTAAAATTAAATAAAAAATTAAAAAATATGCATATAATAATATTTTTTTATATGAATAATATTATAGAATTATTTTTTAATTATATTTAATTATAAATTTATTATATTTTTTATAATTTTATGAATTTATTCAAACTATATTATATATTCTGTTAATTTTATTTTTTGTAGAATAAAAAGGTAGAGAGATAAAGAAGAAGAAGAAGAATGAGTGAGGAATTTTGTAGAATGAACGAGAAATTTTGTTAATTTTAGAGAGAAAATTTTAATTATAATAAAAGATTATCTCATCACACGTTTTAATTTGTCAAATTAATAATATCAAATATAAATTATAAGTTATATATAAAGTAGGAAGAATAGAGAAAAAAAAAAAGAAAAAGGATGGAGAGAAATAAAGAAAAAAAAAGAGATAAATAAAAAGATAGAAGAACAAAATTTATTAATTTAAAAAAAATATCTCAATTTTAATTTATTAATTTTTTTAAATATTTAATTTTAATTATAACAAAAAAAATAACACATAACACATTTTAATTATAAAATTAAAAATATATAATAAATTAATTATAAAATTTTAATTAATAATATAACCTCACATAGACATCATTACATGTGAATTTTTATCATCATACAATCTTACCAAAATATAAATTGTGTATGCACAATTTTTTTTAGCACTTTAACCTTGTTTTAGAAATAATAAAATAAAAATTTTAAATTTGTTGTTATAAAAATTTTAATATTATTAATATAAAATTATTTATCTCAACAATTTAAATAAATCAACAAACATCTTCTACGAATATTTTATATTTAACAAGTAACACATGACAACATAGATACGAAAAAGAATTAGCCTAAGAAAATAAAATGACGTAAGAAAGAATATGCTTAAGTTAATCTTTGAGATCAACTTTTAAATGCTTGTCTTATGTTCTAAGTTTTCTTCATATATTATATCATATTATATTAAAATAAACTATTCTTTTCCATCATTAATAATCCTTTCTAAAATGACATTATATCCCATAAAAAAAAACTTTTGTTCGATAAACTATCCAATCAAACAGGTGTTAGTTTCGTTAAAAAACCGTCCTACATAGCAAAATTATTATATTATTAAAAAATAATATATTTATACTAAAATTAGTTATTATATATTTTTATATAAATACATATATAATTTATTTAATTTTAATATATATTATTATTACATATTTCATATTAATTTTGGTGACATTTATTTTTAATTTTTATCCAATGGTTTTTTTCGTCTACTTCACAGTTCACAGCATCATCCAATACCCACTACACTACCTACTACAGTTTAGGTAGCTGTTCTACCGCAAATCAAATCACGAATTAATTAATAAACTGATAAACAGAGAAGACAGAAGTGTGTAAAATAAAGGGTGTGCCTCTATTGTGGTTTATATATAAGAGTACCTAAATAGTGTGTAGGTTCATAAGTAGAACGATGGCCATCCCTATTTCCGATTCACACAGCAACGCCGTTGCGGTTCAAGCTCCCAACAACGATGCTTCCTTGGCTTTTGTTTTATTTATTTTTATTTTCATTATTTTTATTTTTTTTGCCTTGTAGCTATGCAAAATTTCCTTTTCTTCTTTTGTGAAAAAAAATTACACGCCTCACTCTTGACCTAAATGATATTCTTCTAATAATATAAACAATAAAGTTACGCAGTTAAATATTTTACTAATCAAATCTCAACTAAATCACATATGTATATTTTCTTTTTTTTTCTTTTTTTTGCTTTTTTTTTTATGCGCTTCTTCTTCAATAACACCATCTTTGTCGTCATATCCTTCTTTTCTTACTTGATTTATTTTTCCTTTTTTATTCTTATATATGTTCTGTAAGAGTGCTCACAAAAATTTGATGCACAACATATAAAAAATTTTGAAAAAAAATAGAATATTGATATCTATCCAACAAAATAGGCATATCACAAAAAATTGAGTGTACAACACAAAAAATTTTGAAGGAATACATGTTTAGAACATTAAATTACTAAACCAACAAAATACATTTGCATAAAATTTTTCTGTGCTGTGTGTGCAAAATTTTTTGTGCTAGGAATGTGTGAAAATTTTTATGTTATATCAATGAGTTAGATGCTATGCACAAAAAATTGTGTTATATGAAAAAAATTATGTATTATATCAATAAATTTATGTGTTCTTTAATAAAAATTTTTGTGCAAAAGAAGCACAAAGAAAAAGAGGGAGTAATGAATGCATGCATTTTTTGGTTGGCTTTATGCCAATTTAATTGGATTTGATTACAAAAATACTTGAACTCCATAATATAAATATTTTAATTTGTTATAAAAATATTTAATTTATAATTTTATGTATAACTTATCTGATTTATTCAAATTTTATCATATAAATTATATATTTATTATTAGGGTTAAGTACGATTTTGGTTTTAAAATCATCTCTAAAGTTTAATTTTGTTTTAAATTTTTTGCGGCAAAAGTTGAGGTAGAAGTAGATTGTGGACAGTTTCTTCTTTTTCTTCTACTCCCCTTGTTCTTCTTCTCTTCCCCGAAGAATAAAAACACTCTCTTTCTCTCATTTTTCGTTTTTTTTTTTATAATTTTTTTATTATAGGTAATTTAGTTCAAAATTTTAAGATTTAAGTAAAAATAATTTTAAAATTTGGTTTTAAACCTTAGAAACGATTTTGTATAAAAAAAAAGGTTGGGAACGAAAAAAATTTTCGGCTTATACCTTAACTCCTTAAAAACCAAAATCGTTAATTAACCTTTATTATTAATATAATTAATTTTAAAAACAAAAAAATATATATGAGTATCATTTAAATATATCGAAAAAGAGAAGAATGTCATTTTTTTTAAAGCTATTTAATTGGGTTGTAAACGTATATAAATGGTCATATTGGTTGTTATCTACATGTTTATTGTTCTGCCTTCGTCAATTACTCTCCATGAAATGTTGAAGCTCATGTGTGAATAAGCGACATCTGAAAGATGATTGCATTCATTATTTATTTGTTAGAAGGCTTGTGATGAGAAGATTCCTAATTATTAAGTATTAACCATGGTATGTTCACTATGTTTGTTCGAGAGAATACACAGACAAGTAGAGCAGTGATATTTGGTGATGATATTAAAGTAAATGAAGAGGAAAGAAGTTGCCAAGAAAATAATGATTTTTGTCATATACGACAATTTTTTAACAGAATCAATGTCTCATAATTGTGTCAAACTAAACATGTCTTTTAAAATGTAATTTTACTTTTTACATGATTAAAATTGTTAGTATTTTATTCTTTGAAGCAGAAAAATATTTTCTTTTATTATATTATGATAAATAAATAAGAATTTTTTATTTTAATTTTTTTTTTACTTTAGTTTAGTTTTCAGGTTTTTCATTAGACCAATCACTTTTAAAAATGAGATATCACTTTTTACCATATTAATTAATTGATTAAAAATAAATACACAACCATTTAATATAATATTATTTGCCCAATACGTTGAAATAGAAAATCTTCAATAATAATACAATCGAAAATATTACTCAACCCTCATTATTAACTTTTATTATATCATAATAAAACCACATATTATCATATTCCATTGCATATAATGATGGATTTGGATCACATATTAAAAGAAAAAAAATTATGTATAAACATGTTTGGGACGACGAAAAGGTTTATTATTATTTATCTTAACTGTTGTGCTAAAGTTTTATATTTTATTTTAAAAAATAAGAAAATAAGAATTATACTCTAAAAATATTAGTTATAATAATATTACCTAAATTATTTTTTATTAGTTTAATATGTAATTATAATTAATTATAATAAGAGTAGATAAAAGTATACGGTGTATCCACAATAAATAAATAAATAAATAAATATATATATATATATATATATATATATATATATATATATATATGACTATACTTTATGTATTCTTACGTATTGTTACTATAATTAATTACAATTATACATTAAATAAAAAAAATAATTTAGGTAACATATAAAAATTTTAATTTTATATTATAAATTGCTTAAAAAAATAAACTATTAAATAAAAATATACAAATAAATATATATTTAATACTAATAAATATTTTATATGCAATAAAAATTAATCAGTATATATTTATATATATTGATTAATATATTTTTAAACTAAATAATCAATCATTAAAGTAATAAAAAATATCATAATACAATAATCAAAATTATAATAAAAAATATCAAATTTATTTACAATAGTAGAATAAAAAAGTTTATAATATCAAATATGCTTTTCTATCATAAGTCATGACTAATTACTGAAAAATTTTTTTTGTATATACATACTAAAAATTAATTTTTTAACTAATTTTTAAATTTTTATCTTAATTTTTAATTTAAATATTTAAAATTAAAAAATATTTTTATAATTGTTAAAAATAGTTAATATTAATTAGTTAAAAATTAATTTTTTATACTTATTCATTCACAAATCATTCATTACTTCAAAGAAGATAATTAAAGCTAAAAGAATGAATGATGACAATAAAAGAAATGTGAAAGGACCGTTTGTTCAGTTAGGAACAGCCGCCAAAGTTGGTATCCTTCAGATTGGTCACGTTAATGTTCTTCTTCTTCCAAAGAATAGGGGCTTGCCACATGGATAGGCCCAGAATCCAAGAAAGAACAAATTAAACAAGAAGTATAGGATCAATGGCTTGGAATATATATAATAATAATAATAAACATTATAATATTAATTAATTTCATATTCAATCTTGATGGCAAAGATAATAGGAATCCATCCATTTGATCCACACAAAAAAAAAAATGTAAAAAAGTACTTAAAAGAGAAAAAAAAAAAGAAAGAGGTGTGAGACTGTGGCACAACAATGTTAGCTTTATTTATTTTTTTATTTTTCCTCAATATTCTCTCTCTTCTCTTTTTGTCCTCTTTATCAAAACCCCAAGCAAACCCCACATTCCAAGCCCCTCTCCTCTTTTGCTCTTTCATCTATTCTCTCCTTACTCCTTAGCCTCTCCCACACTTTCTACCTTTGGATCTTCTTCTTCCCCAATTGAGGTCTCTCTCTATTTTGTCCTCAATTATTATTATCTCTATTAATTATAACTATATAATATATGCTTGTCATACACAAAGCTTATGTTTGTTTTTATATTAATTTGCTAATAATACTATGCATGATTTTGTATGCATGCTAGGGTTTCGTTTTGTATTCATAGTACTATTATTCGTTGATGATTATCACTTGGAAGTTGGAACTGAAGCTTTGTGAAATCTATTTGTTTTTTCAGTTATACTTTGTACTTTTGTTTATAAGAGGAAGAAGGAGGTCCAAAGCTAATTAGGTCATTCGGATTCAAATTATATATAGAGAGAATATATGGCACCAGTTTCATTACCCCCAGGTTTCAGGTTCCATCCAACCGATGAAGAACTTGTTGCTTATTACCTCAAAAGGAAGATCAATGGCCGTAAGATTGAGTTGGAGATCATTGCTGAAGTTGATCTCTACAAGTGTGAACCATGGGACTTGCCAGGTAATGCAACTCACACACACAAAACATTTAATACAATAATTTTTTTAATTATTATAAAATAAATTAAATATTATCAATCATATTTATTGCATCAATATCAAATATTTGTTCTATCTGATAATTATTTCAAAAGTCTTCTACATTATACATATGATTTAATAACAATTATATTATATATATACACCAAAATCAACTATTAAAATTAGTTATTAATATAAAATATATATTAAAAATAAATTAAACTATATATATTTATATATAAATATATCAATTTTAATGTGTAAATAATATATTTTGTTTAATAAATGGTTAGAGTACAACAATTAATTAGACAGTCAATTATGTATATAATTTTCTTTTTTAGTATTTTCCATTTTGCAATGGAATAAAGGGTAGAAAAATTTCAAAAGGTTGCATATAATAAGTTATTTGAAATTCATATTTTTTATAGATACGTACACCTAGAACTCCTTATTAGATTGCATATACAAAATAAATGTCTTGAAACTAGTCTAGAAATCATATATATATATATATATTCTTTGGTTACTTGGTAAGCTATTTCTAGGTGCAGTTAGTTGTAAATCCCAAATTATTTTTTCATATAGAATATATTTAAAATATAAAATAAATTAAATGTCGTATATATTTATATAAAAATACATAATAATTAATTTAATTATTTATTTCTTATGTGCACATAACATATATTTTTTACAGATATTAATAACACATAGGACCCAATAATAAAAGTATCTTGAAAGAAAGAAAAAAGAAAAGAAAAAAAAAAGTGGAGGATGCCCACTTCTTTAGATGTGATGATTTATTGCTGATGATCTTTATTGAGTGATGTTGAAACACATACTTGCTTTCTTGGTCAAGTATATTTTTCCTACTACTTTAGCATCAAATATCTTATGTGATTTAGGTTAATCTTTTATATAGAATGGAAAGGATTGTACTTATGTGTATGATTTCTAGAGAGGATGGTCCCATAAACTTTATGGTTCCTATTGTGAACATCAAGATTAGTAAATGAGACAATAGTCAGATTCCCAAGTCAAAAAGCATAAAATAAAATAATAAAAAAGAAAAGAAAAGAAAAAGTGTTACAATAACGTGTGTCTACATACAATAAATATACAAGTATCATATATACAATATATTTTTTTCTCTTTTTTGAATTACTATTATGATTTTGATTATAGGGAAGTCATTGTTACCGGGGAAGGATTTGGAGTGGTATTTCTTTAGTCCTCGAGATAGGAAGTATCCAAATGGGTCAAGAACGAACCGTGCAACAAAATCTGGGTATTGGAAGGCGACAGGGAAGGACAGAAAAGTAAATTCACAATGTCGTGCTGTGGGTATGAAGAAAACCCTAGTTTACTATCGTGGAAGGGCACCTCATGGCTCTCGCACTGATTGGGTTATGCATGAATATCGTCTTGATGATAGAGAATGTGAAAATGCTTCTTCTGGCTTGCAGGTTCACTACTACCTCACTCTTTTGTTCTTATATATATATATATATATATATATATATATATATATATATATATATATATATATAATGTTACTAATTACTATAGATTCTCCTTTTCAGTTTCTACACGTTTGATAAACCTCTCTTTTTATCCTGGAAAACATACAATTTAGAAAAACTGATATTTTTTATTCATTTTGTTTCATATTAAAAAAAATAATTTTGATGCATAGCAATTTTATACATATATCAAGTTACATAAAGCAATAAAAATAACTATCTTTTATATTAATAATATAAATAATTACTCAAAATATTATGATATTATTTTTTTCAAAAATTTAAATTGGCAGAATAAAATATATAAATGATTATATTTTTAACACAACTCTTCACGCAAAAAACTCTTTTGATTTACATAAAATTTTTGCATATGTTTTTGTTTTCTTCTTTTATTTGTCTTACGTTATTTTTTTTAAAATAATAAAGATAAAATTCTAAATTTTTCTATTATTGAAATTTTAATACTTTATATCATAATATTATTTCTTTTAAGAATTTAAATTAATAAAAAAATAGATAGATAATTATATCTTTTACAAAAAAATACGTGATTAAATTAAGTAATTTTATAAACTATTTTATATTATGAATGTATTAAAATTAAACGCATTCTAACATGTTTCCGAACTGATAAAAATGAAAATTATTAATTAAATAAATCATAGTGAATCCAAAAGTGAGTTTTTGGAGTTTAACATGTGTTGGGGTGTAATTTCAGGATGCATATGCACTTTGTCGTGTGTTCAAGAAGAGTGCAGTGATAACCCCTAAAGTTGATGAGGAACATCATCATCACCATCACTATGTTAATGCTAATAATCACAATAATAGCAGCCATGCTTTGCCAATTACAAGTGATCAATCGTCAAGTATGGAGTTATATTCTGAAGGAAGGGGTGAAGATTTGGATAATAGCTCTAATTATTTGGTTCCCATCGATACTACTTGCACACTACCCCTCAACAACATGGTGATGAACAATAATAATAGTGATGCTTCTTTCAATAGTAGGGATAATAATGGGAAATGGTCACAATTTGTTTCAGAAGATCCATTGTTCAGCTTTCCAACTTCCTCCTCATCATTTGCTAATAGTTATGGATCTATAACATATCCTCCATCCAAGGTAACACAAAAAATTTCATTATTGTACAAATATTTAATACATACATTTTATCAATTCATAAAATATTTATTGGCATAGGTAAACAACTTTTAATCAGTCAACTTTAAACAATTACAATTAATAATAATTAATTTTATATTTTTTAAAAAAATAAAATTTAAATAATCACTAATTAATAACAATTAATTAGTATGAAGTGCTACTAAATTTTTAAATTTCAGTTTTTAATTAATTTTTTAAAAATTTATTATTATTTAATTAATTTAAATATTTATTTTTACGACAATAGTTGTACAAAAAATTTAGAAAGTTACTTAGTTTTTATTTTCTGTCTTTTCTAAAAATTGATCAAAAACGCTAAATTTTAAAGGATACTTAGTTGCAGCGATTATATATTAATTAAACATGAATAATTTTGCAGGTGGATATAGCACTAGAGTGTGCAAGGATGCAACATAGGTTCACCATGCCTCCATTGGAGGTAGAGGACTTCCCTCATGTTGGAACCTCGGAGCTGAAAATGACAGAATTAACCTCGGGTGCCGCATCCGCCGTGCACGGAACCCGAAACGAAACGGATATCTTGCAGGAAATTCTTTCGGTTGCTCATGCTTCCCAGGAGTTGATAAACCACTCCAGCTACTCATCATCATGGGGTGGTGATGGTGGTGGCAACCATGAAAATTGTGCAACTCATGGAGATGATTTCACTTTCATGGTTGGTAGCACTAACTACAATAATAATAATTTGAATGACATTAACTCCATGAGATATGTTGATAGAAATTGGGAAGATCCAAACAGTTCAAGATCCATTGATATTGGATATTTGGATGAAGAATTTAAGGGAGAGAGGATGGTAGAGAATTTAAGATGGGTTGGAATGTCTACAAAAGATTTAGAAAAGGTATCATATACTAGTACTAACTTTATTATATTTTTCAAGTTACATTATTTTAAGTTTCCACATAAATATATTATAGCCTGTTGAAATAGTCAATTATTTTTCTTTTTTTCTTTTTGTCCTTTTTTGTTTATATGTCACTCGTACATGTGTTTTAATATGTTTTGTTTTATCAATGCATTTAAATATAATTTACATTTTCTGAGATATTTATTATACATTGTAAGTTTAAATATATAGATATATACCGATATAAAGGGAATATTTCATTTGTTAATAAATAGATAATGAATATTTGTTTAATAAATTGTTTTTAAAAATGGACAGAACTTCACGGAAGAGCAAAAGATTGTTCCAATAGAGGATATATCAAGCTTCCGGACAAATAATAAAGAAGAAAATGAGGTGCAAGGTATCAAATTCCTATCCATGTTACTTTTATTTATTTATTTTAGTAGAATTATAAATTCATAATGATTATGTTAAGTATAAGCTTGTATTCTTTTCTTGTTTTTGAAATTACATATACTTAGCATTTACTTGTTGGAGCAGAATCTGAGCAACACCATAGCAACAAGGAACTATTGATCAATGATTTCTCATTAGGGTTCAACCCTAATAACAACAACAGCGAGAACTTTCTAGATGATGATCATAACAACATGGATAACGATGATTACTCAAGTTCTCCAAGCTTTGAAGTCATTGAGGAAATAAGGGTCAGCCATGGATCAATGTTTGTTTCGACTCGCCGCGTCGCTGACACATTCTTCCACCAAATAGTTCCTTCACAAACCGTCCAGGTTCACCTCCTCAATCCAGTGATAACAAGCAATGAAGAAGAGACATTGATGATGATAATGGAGAGGAATCAAGGGTATTTCGGGGATTTTCTTTTCAGGACAATAGCAACTGCGTTTGTGTTCATCTTTGCACTTGTATTCGTGCATTGTGATTATTTGAAGGAAGAAGTGGAATTGGTGAAGAGAAAGAGATCATCACAATCATCATCTAAGATCATGAAATGGAGCAACAATAATAAGGTTTGGTTTGTTGGTTTCAAGAGTAGTGAGAAGGGATTTGGTGCAATTTTAAAGAAAATAGGGATTTTTCTCACAATATCTTTGGCTCTTTGTACCATGTGGGCTAACCATGTTATTGTTAACCCTTGATATCTTCCTCCTAGTTTCGTTTATTTTTGTCTCTACCTTATGGAATTCTCTTGACATGGCTCAAATTAAGTTTGGGCTTTTTCCTAATTAAATTAAGTAGGAGGCTGATGTATCCATATACTTATTATAATTTTACTTTGACATATGTTGTTTGATTAATATTATAGATAATTGTAATATTCTCTCGTTAGTCATCCTTGAATTATCTGATTTTACCTCCTCTCAGCCATTCGTATTATTAGTTTGTTGTATTGTAGTAGGTTATAGATTGAATAATATCTAACTCGATCCATCATATTATTACGAAGGACAAAAAAGAGATCACTGACTATATATAAAATATAATCTAATGTGATTAATTGGTCTCCTTTTTTTTTTTTTTGGTTGTATGATTAATTGGTCTCCAATTAATACAATAGTGTCTCGTGATGTGAATTCCTTACTAATTCGAAAATGACAATAAAATACTTAACAGCTAGCACACTAACTTAACGTTCTACACAAATAAATTCTATTAGGTGGTAATACGATATAAGACGGAAAGATTACATTGTTTCACAACATTTGGAGACAAAGACGACCAATTTGCTCAGAGTTTGGCTTAGTTTTCAAAATTCTTTAATGAAGCTCCTTTGGAATTGCTGAGAGGTACAGATCAGCCACTATGAGTGCCATGTGAAGCTTTGAAGCTGAGCTAAGGGTCTCATGTATTACAAAAATGATGATGATCATTGAAAATAAAGCATGTTAATGAAAATTCTATTGATAATGTTATTGTGAACTTAATAATTATTATCTTTTGTTGTTCTTTCACTTATTTAATTCTCTCCTTAATGATTGTGTGATATCAGAATCTCAGGAGCAGAGTTAAACTTAATTTTAAGAAGAGATCAA
This sequence comes from Arachis ipaensis, assembly GCF_059453495.1. Classification (NCBI taxonomy): domain Eukaryota; kingdom Viridiplantae; phylum Streptophyta; class Magnoliopsida; order Fabales; family Fabaceae; genus Arachis; species Arachis ipaensis. The sequence continues at coordinate 17,333,120 of NC_142442.1, forward strand.
AATTTAATTTCATAATATAAATGAATATAAAATAAATATTTTAAAAAAGGCTAAACTAAAATTTACATATAATTTATAAAAGAAATTCTAAATTTGGGTGGTCATTGTCCCCCTTTTTTTGTGAGAGGCTCCGCTCCTAAAAAATCTGATTTAAATTCGATTAAATATTATATTTTATAAATAATTTGTTCTACTTTTTAAAATATATCAAATCCAATCCTAATATTTAATACAATAAATAAATAATATTATTTTGCTATTAAATTTAAAATTTTACTTATATATATTTTATTATTAAAATCTTAATATATATTTTACTTTAAAATCAAATAGCAGATTCAATCAAACTTAAAATAATTTAAATTAAATATATATATACACCAGATACCTCAAGGCATAGTGATTGATCCATCGGAGAATCATAGAAAGATAGAGAAGCCTCCTTCCAACCCACAATGTAATTAATGTATCTAGCTAGTTCCTTTTTTATTTTATTTTTTCTTTGAAATCTAACTCCCTTGAACCTTATTGTATGTTCTAATTTCTTTCCATAAATTTATAAACATAGTGATTCTTTTTCCAGGTAAATAATGAAATAATTGAGTCACACTTGCTATGGATTTTGCTGACGATTCTATTTTGTTGGAGTATAGTTGTGGTTATATATAGGTTTATGATCTGTTCTTCTATAGTATATATACATATTTCAACTGAATTAGACTGCAACACTAGTTGCTCACCATTGATGGATAATTTATACACAGTTTCTTTCTTTTATTATTACAATTTATTTTAGGGCAATTTATGCATCTAAATTGTTTGACCCCCAATATTACACAAATACATTGTTTCCAAATTTAATACGCAAATGCATTGTTTCACTATTTTATGTAAACCGCTACAACCAGCCGCGGTTTATGTGTGTGAGTGTGTGAGTGTAAACCGCTGCTGTGCGTGTGTATGTGTGTATGTGAGTGTAAACCACTACTGGCAGTAGCGGTTTACGTGCGTGTGTGTGAGTGTAAACCGCTACTGCCAGTAGCGGTTTACGTGTATATGTGTGTATACTATTTAAATAATATTATAAATAAAAAATTTAATTTATCATTTCACAATATAATTTAAAAAATATAAATATGCATGTAATAAATTTTTTATTTGTATTTATTATTAGAAGTGAGACCAAATTACAAATAAAAAAATACAGTCTTCAAAGTATTGAATTATATAAAGCAAGACTAATTTTTTTTATTCTCATCTCTTTTAAAATTTATAAATAATAAAATAATTTATTTTTAGCCAAAAGTTTACTAAATTATATATTTTACTCTTTAAAAATCACTTCATTCTCTTTTATTTATATCAACCATACAAAGGAGATTGGAGAGTTTGGAAAATAGGTTGTGTTCTTTGCTGCTGATTTGCATTTGAAGTTCTAGCTAAATGATTTTTTTTATTTGTGCAACTTTGTTGTCTTATACCAAAAAAATAAAAATTATTTGTATTTTACAGTTGACTAATTAGATAAATAATAGTGATAGCATCATAATTTTTCTAATTAACGTAAACCGCTAGAGAAACACAGAAACCGCTAAATTAAGTTACAAAAAAAATTGAGAGAAAGAAAATGGAGTATATATTTTTTGCAATCATATGATTTATATGGATAAAAAATGAAGTAATTTTTAAAGAAAAAGTATATGCTTTAGTGAATTTTTTACTAAAAATAAATTATTTTATCATTCATGAGTTTTAGAAGGGATGAAGATAAAAAAAAATTTAGTCTTAGTTTATATATTTTAGTACTCTGTGAGTACTCACTCTTTGATTTGCTATTTAATCTCATTTTAATAATAAATACAAATAAAAAATTATTACATGCATATTTATATTTTTTAAATTATATTGTGAAATGATAAATTAAATTTTTTATTTATAATATTATTTAAATAGTATACACACATACACGTAAACCGCTACTGGCAGTAGCGGTTTACACTCACACACATGCACGTAAACCGCTACTGACAGTAGCGGTTTACACTCACATACACACGCACGTAAACCGCTGCTGGCAGCAGCGGTTTACACTCACACACTCACACACATAAACCGCGGCTGGTTGTAACGGTTTATGCACACCTGTAAACCGCTACTGCCAGTAGCAGTTTACATAAAATAGTGAAACAATGAATTTGCGTATTAAATTTGGAAACAATGTATTTGCGTAATATTGAGGGTCAAACAATTTAGATGCGTAAATTGCCCTTTATTTTAATTATAATTATAATGGTAACATTGAATTTACGTTATATTATTTAGTAACGTGAGTTTTATTTTGCTTACAATGGTATCACTGAGTTTCTGGTTATATTGTTTAGTAACGAGAGCTAGAGGATTTTTTACATAAATAAAATGGAGGCCACTCAGATAATCACGCCTAAAACGTCTTTTTTTTAAAGATGTTTTTATGTTATATTTTAATTGGTTTTGGTATAATTTATTCGGTGTTCCTCATCACATATTATTAAATTCCTCAAAAGATTTTCTTTCCAAAAACAATAAAAAACATTTAATTTGGACTAAAACAAAAAAGGTAATAGATTAACTATTAGATTTTTTTTAAAAGATTATTTACATAAAAAAATATATCACATTCATCAAAAAAAAAAATATATATATATATATATACAAGCTCTTAAAAAATTTTATAAATAAAAAAATAATTAATTTTTATTCGTATAATATATAAAATAATTACTATATTATTATTATATTATAGATTAAAATTTACTAATTTAAATTTTGTTTTTATTTTTAATATAAGCATTAGAAATAAATAATTTTTTTATAACAAGATATATTGTAATAAAATATATATAATATTAATTAATTTTTAAAAAATTCTGAAAAGATGGTTTTTTCTAATAAAGTGTTATTAAAAAATTAACATTATAAAAACTAATTTCAACCAATATGATATAATATGATATAATAGGTTATTAAATATATTTAATACAAAACACATTGAATATAAATTTTTATTGAGTTTAAATTTTAAATAATTTTTAATTAAATTTTGAATATTTTTATTTCAAAGAGTTAGAATATTTTAACATCATTTTTTTCGTATCTTTTTAATTGAGTCTTTGATTTTTTAAATTATAAACTTTATTTATAATTAAGAGTAATGTTTTAACACCACCAATTAGTCACACATATAAAAATACAAGAACAATTCTATTATCATAATTATAATCTAACTTTATAAGCAATACAATACAATAAAACTATATATAAGTAATATAACTAAATTTTATCTACATCTATAGTCACATTTCATAAATAATATAATTAAATTATATTTATGTTTATAATTAAAATATGAATAAAAATACAAAAAAGTATCAGGACGGTTAATTTTTTCATTCATAATTTTTTATTATTTTTGTTGTAAAAAATTTAATTATTTTAATAATTAATTATTTTTAAAAAAAAGATAATTGAATAACACAAAAAAGTCTTATTAAGAGTAATTTATTTATATATGATTAAAAAATAATTGAATAATTATATACGGTAAAAAATTAATATTATTAAAAAATAAAAATAAAATTTATTTTAAAATTAAAAATAAAGTTTATTTAAAAATAAAATTAAAAATCATGGTTTTTTTCTTTTTTCCAAAATTTATGTACGAGTAATTCTATAAATATTTTATGATGAATAAAAATATTAAACTCGTACTAAAATTTATTCTAATAAAATTTATTTTTATTCTACTAAACGTTAAATAAATTATTGAAAAGAATTTTGTTTCCTCCATTAGAGAAGAATGATAAACTTCCATACTTCTATTATGTTATGGCAATAATTTGGCCTGTTATTTTTTAATGTACATAATAATAATAATAATAATAAAAAACAAGTATATCACAGTAAAAAAGAAAGCACGTCACCAAATAATTTATCATCCGAATTATATATGAATCAAATTGATAATATGAGAGCTAACACTACAAAAATCGACAACAAAGTTAGAGACTTACAAAACCTTTCTTAAGATCATAGAAAAAAAAAACGTTTATATTTGTGTGATATACAAAGCAATTATCATATTATTATTATTATTATTATATATGAGCAAAAAAAGTCCAACTGAATATTTTAAAGTAAAATTTTTTTTAATATTTGATTAAATGTTCTTGTATTTAGTACTTTTTTTTGCACTTCCTCTTAGTTAAAAATATAATCATTATAATTTTTTAGTTATTATTGCTAGGGGTGTTTACAGATGGGATATGACTGAAATTTCGATCCAATTCGCACTAAACTCATTAGATCAAATTCGATATTCGCACTTTTTATGTTTGGATCAGATATAAAATATATCCATAAAATAAAAAATATAAAAAAATTTTATTTTTATAAAAAAAAAGTCAATAATTTTTTTGTTTACTTTTTTAAACATATTTACTTCTATCTGATTAGAGTGTGGATCCGATTCGATCCAATCCGATCATCTTACAGATCAGATCATATTCTCAAATTACAGATCAGATACGGATAAATACTGTGGATTTATATGGATATGATCTAATCTATGAACACCCCTAACTATTACTATAGGTTCATTGTTGCAAAAGAATGTTTCTTTTATTATAAACTATTATTAGATTTTAATTACCATTAAAACAACTGAATGGTCAACTTAATTACCATTATTATATCCATAGTTGTAAAAACCGAACTGGATCGGTTGGTTCGACCAGAAAACTAGTGAACCGGATTAGAATTGGATTATAGTCCAGTTTGGTTTACTCTTTGGACCGTTTAAGGAATAAAATCGGTGTGAACTGGTAAGAACCGGTGCAAACTGGTCTGCTTAAAAAATTTTTTAAAATGTCTCCACAAGGTCTTGAACCAAGAACCTTGGAGCAAAAATAACCTCTACTTGCCACTTAGCCATTGCACTTCTAAGTATTATATTTGACAAATACTAATTATATAGTATACATAAATATCTAATTTAATTTAATTTTTATTTTTTCTATTTTTAAAATTAATTATATTTTAATTATATACCATTATTAATATAAATATAAATTTCACTAAAAATTTATTAATTTACTTGATCTATTTTATTTCTAGTATTGTGATTAAGGTTATTTGTTTTGATGTTAGTGTTAAAATCTACTGATATTATAGTTAGATGATAGGCTTTGTGAATTAATTATTTTTTTATTGTGTCAAAATAAGATACTATTGTAGTATTAAAATTTTATGGTTTTTTTTTATATTAGTTATTTTTAGAAGTTGAGACTTGATTCTTCATAAAATGTTAGTGAAGATATGTATTTCAAATTTTAATTTTAAGTTTTTAACTATTTTATATTTTATATTTACGTGAGACCAGTTTTATCGGTTCAACCAGTGATTTATCAGTTGAACCAATAAACCAGTGAACCAGTAGCTTAATCGATGATCGGTTCGATCACTGGTTCAGTTCTAACAATTATATTTCAATCTAATTTCAAAAATTTCGATTTACTCAATTTAATAGTTATGACTCACAATTGATTCCTAATCAAGCAACAACAAATTATGTCTCCCAATTGGTTCCTAATCAGTTCTAACAATTATGTCTCCCAACTTAATAGTTATGACTCACATTGGTTCCTAATCTTATTTTTGTCACTGTCTCACAAAATCGTTAACGACATGCTGAAATGGACTAACGACTGCTACATTATACATTCTAGCGACTATTTGATGTGACAATTGAAATTTTTTTACCTTATTTTTTATTTTCAACTAAACACTTAAAACCCTAATATGAGTCACGGATACCTAAGTTAAAAAATCAAACTAAGTAAATTGAAACTTTAAAAATCAGATTAAAGCTCGAATATAACTTCAAAACAGAACTTTAACTTATGTAGTGATTAATTTAAATGAAAATCAAATAAATCAAAATTCAACATAATTTTTATCAATGTTTTTAAATTCGAAATTTCTATACCAAAATTAACTAGGATTTTTCTTTAAATTAAAAATTTAATGAAATAGTGACTTTAATTATCTTAACCAATGTCCTAATTAATTGCTTTTATGTCTTAAAAAAACCGTATATGAGAAGAAAATAATTAATTTGTCTACTTTAATAAATAGTTATTTTACTAAAATGAGAAACTATTTTTTTAAAATTTTTAAGAACTAATTAATATTATATATATTTTGTTACACTACATTTAATTATAAAAATTTTATTTATATCTAATACTTATATTAAAAATAAAAAAAATTAAATTAGTGAATCTTAATCTATAATATAATAATAATATAGTAATTATTTTATATATTGTACGAATATAAATTAATTATTTTTTTTATTTATAAAAATTTTTAAACACTTGAGCTTGTTATATATATATATATATATATATATATATATATATATATATATATATATATATATTTATTTATGAATGTGATATATTTTTTATGTAAATAATCTTTTAAAAAAAAATCTAATAGTTAATTTATTACCTTTTTTGTTTTAGTCCAAATTAAATGTTTTTTATTGTTTTTGGAAAGAAAATCTTTTGAGGAATTTAATAATATGTGATGAGGAACACCGAATAAATTATACCAAAACCAATTAAAATACAACATAAAGACATCTTTAAAAAAAGACGTTTTAGCGTGTTTATTTGAGTGGCCTCCAAATAAAATAAGGGGTAAGTACTGTTTTGGTCCCTAAAATTGAGCGTGAAAATCGAAACCGTTCCTCATCTAATTTTCGATTTAGAATCATTCTTAACGTTTTTTTTTGTATTAAAATCGTTCTTTTTAATAAATTTTTTATGTTATTCCTAAACTACCCCTAATTAAAAAAAAGAAAAGAAAACGCGTGGGGGAGGGGAAGAGGGTGAGGGGGACGGCGCCGGCGCCGGCGAAGCTTGGAGCTGCCGTCGCCGTCGTCGTCGCCGAAAGAAAGGAGAGAAAGGGATATAGAGAAGCGGGGGTGGGGAGAGAAAGAAAGGGAGGGAGGAGGGGGGAGAGAAGGGGTCCTCGCCGCCGCTCCTCGTCGCTCCTCACCGACGCCGCTCCTCTCCCTCGTCATCACCGCCTTGCCCTCGCGCCTCGCCCTCCTCGTCGAGCCGTTTCTGCTCCTCCTCCTCGCCCTCGTCGTCGCCGCCTCGCCCTCATCGTCGCGCCGTAACCTCGTCGTCACCGCCGCCTCCTCCAGAACTCTGATGATAATTTTCTGGGTTATGGGTTCTGATGATGATGATGATTTTCTGAGTTGAGTTCTTGTTTTTTTGAGTTTGAGTTCTGGATCTGAGCTCTGGATTCTGATGAGGATAACGATGATGATGTTGATTTTCTGAGTTTTGGTTGGTGTGATGCAGATGGTGATGGAGTGGCAGTGGGTGGGGAGTGGTGTTGGTGTTGGTGTTGGTGTTGGTGTTGGTGTTGGTGCTGGTGGTGATGTTGGTGCTAATGTTGGTGGTGGTGGTGGTAGAGGAAGTAATTGTGTTGGTAGTGATGAAGGTATTTTTGTCCAAAAAAAATTAAAATGACGATTTTAATACGAAAAAAACGTTAAAAACGATTCTAAATCAAAAATTAGACGAGGGACGGTTTCGATTTTCACCCTCAACTTTAGGGGTCAAAACAGTACTTTTCTCATAAAATAAAAAATAAAAAATTAGTTAGATCTGTGTTTAGTTTAATTTTCATCTATGTAAATCATATGGTTCAGAACTTAAAAAAAAAACAGAGAGAATAAGCGTTAGATTGGATTGATTTTTCCAAAACATTTATTTTCTTTATTTTGTTAAACATGAGGTTTAAGAAGGTTTTCAACAGCATTTCTGCCAACTTCAGCTAACTTTTATTTATGATTGTATTTAATAGAAGTGTCTTTGTGGATGTGTCTAATAAAAATGTCTTTTTTATAGTTGTATTTAATAGAAGTGTCTTTATAGATATATTTTCTAGATGTGTCTCCTTATACATGTGTTTAAAATATAATAATTAATTATTATTGGTAATAAATTAGCAGATAGTATATTGAAATTTTCCTTCTTATTTTGATTTTTGAGGAAAAGATGGAGAGCAAAGATATTTTATTGGTGCTTTTTTTTATTTTAATAAAAAAATTCCTTATTTACTTATTGTAAGAATTACGTTTCCGCATATTATGAACAAATCAACTTTAGTCTATGTGAAATAGAATGGATTTATTCACAATTTTGCAGCACTTCAAACTTTCTTTTTACCTTAATTTTGTTGTCTAAACCTGTGAAAATACGTTACTTCATAAGTGAAAAATAATACACAAAAATGCATTTTTTCTTTTTATTAAAATAATTAGTATATAAAGAATTTTTATTTTTAAAAAAGCCAATATTTTGGCAGGGCAGGGGAAATGTAATTTCATTATAAAAATATTTAAAATATACAATAACATATGGAAGTAAGATAGCGAAATTCAGATTTTACATAAAAGAATAAATTAAATATGTAAATATAAAATCATATTATGATTTGAATTATAGAATCCTCTTATCTAAAAAAAAATTCTAAAATTAATTAACTTATTTTTAATTAGAAGAATCTATCTACCTTGTATACCTTGTGGACACAAAACTTTTGATATCTAATTTTTATTTACAATTAAGTCCTCCTTTTAATATACAGTTTTATTATATAAACTCGGTACATTTTAATGTAATGTGTGCAATAGTTAAATGTATGATAAATATTTTACTTTTTTACTAAAAAGTGTCGGATTTCATCTTGTATTTACAAGTTCGAAGAGAAAGAAAAGAAAAAGAAAAATTTGGAGAAAAGGAAAAGAAAGTAGAGGGAAAACTTAAAATTTTTAAAACCCTTCTTGACTTCTTGTTGTGTAGATCAGTAGATGAGATAATTGTAGAAACTTTATCAAAGTTTGATGGTCTCAAGTCTCTATTGTCTGGCAACCTATAAGAACTAGAGCAATTCAGTAGACAACCTAAAAAAAGGGAAAAGCACACAACAAAATTGCTTTGCACAACATTGGAAACCACCACAGCAACAACCGTGAAAATTTGGATTACCCAGGTTCAAGAATAACATGTTTCTCCTGTTATGTAGAGCAAAAAGTTCATTTTTTTTACACAAAAAAAAAAAAAAAAAGATTGCTATGTATGTATTCTTGTCCATGCTTCTCACAAGTATCTATCAGTATACAACCTAGTGCAGATGTACTACTACATATAAACTCAGCAAATGTAGAAGGAAATTCCCATGTAACATATCTGTAGGTATGTTATGTTCTTTTTTTACAAAAAAGAAAAAAAGATTGCTATGTATGTATTCTTGTCCATGCTTCTCACAAGTATCTATCAGTAGACAACCTAGTGCAAATGTACCACTGTATATAAACTCTGCAAATGTAGAAGGAAATTCCTATACAACATATCTGTAGGTAACATATCTGCCTGCAGTCTCGCTTGGCTTGATTATCTTGACAACTTGTCCGGGCTTCAGTCCGTAATATCTTGCAACAGGGTCATCCACCTGGATTTTAGGTAGCTGAGGCAGCCCCATAAAAGAATATTAGGATTCAAGCAGCATTTTTAGAGTGATATCCTGATCACTGAAACAGTAGACAGCATTTTTATCTTCATACAACAAAGGTTAGCTAGAAAGTCAAAAATTAACATTACTTGAATCCCTTCCACAGTGTATTTCTCAAGCAAAGCGTTCTTTTCTGCATCGGTGAGTACTTGATGTACAGGGACAAGGTGGTGCTCTGTTACGTTGAACAGAAGTTCGTTTTCCTGTATCATCAACGGGTATTCTTATAAAACGAAAATGCATATGAAGCAGTAAGCTATAAAGAATACAAACAGACCAAAGCAACCATATCTGCAGCACCGAAACCTACTAACTACGAAAGACAATGGAAAAAAAAAATTGAAAATCTTAACCATTTTAAAGTATAAATAAAGCACTATGTATTTTGATTTTTGCACATATATCTCTTGGTAAAAACTTCCAATCACAAGATCAAAAGTAAAGCATATGGATAATCTGAACTGTCATTAATTATCCCTATGCTTATAAAACTAAAAAACATAAAAGAACAAAAGTTTCTAAGTATAAAATCCTATGATTTATTTAACAATGACTAGTGTATTCCAAATTCAATACAAACTATTGCAGATACTGAATATCAAAATTACGGGGAAAAAAAAAGCAGGCAGGAAAACCTGGAAAACGTCCCAGTGAAATTGGGAAGAAATTTCAGTGATACTTCTTTCGGCAAACTCTGTTATCTTCTCTTGACAAACCAAGATTGCATTAAAAACTTTCTGAGAGTGCATGCGCTTGGTGTAGGCTTTTATTTCTCCGACGCCAACCTTGCGCTTGCTGGGGAAGAAGACATAGATCTGCTCAGAAGGATTGTCTTTCTTGCATTTGTTGATAACAAGATCTTCCCTATCCTTTCCCACGAAGTTGTCAAATTCTTTCTTGAACTCTTCTATAGTATTGTTGATCTCAAGATCACTAACGAGGTAACCCCTATCCCTCAGCATTTGCAGCACCGTCTTCCTGATTCTATAGAGGTTCTTGATTTCATCTTCGGACAGAACCATCCTTCTTCTTCTTCCTCTATCACCAGCAAACAAACAACGAATTATAAAGCACATTGCAGCAAACATAACGTAGCCAGATTTTTGAAAATGTTCAGAAAGAATTCCCAAAATGCAGAAAGAAAAAAGGGGAAAACTGTTCCTGCACAATAACTATTAACGAATACGATAATTTGAGAAGAATGTAAATGGATTATACCAGAAACAGATAAATCTTTCATCAATAAATCACTCAAACCCTAAGTAAGCAAAAACTTCATAATTAAGTTAACAAATAAGGATGAAAATGCAAATGCAAATGCGTCTTACCAAATAGAAGTGTGTAACGCTAAACTGTACGGTGGAGAAGCCAAGCCACAGAATGCGCAGAGGTATATGTTGTTGCTGAGAGAGAGAGAGAGAGAGAGAGAGAGAGAGAGAGAGTTATTGAGTCTGTTAATAGTTTGTTAAGCTTAAGTATCATAGTTTGTTAGAGGTTAGTGAGTTAGTTAACCCTTTCAGTTACGGGGTTTAAGAAGGGTTTTTTCTTTCTTTCTTTCTTTCTGGGGAGAGCAGAATTGGAGAAATGTTTTGGCGGGAAAGCAGGGGGCGTAGTGTAATTTCACAATAACAAGATAACGCTATAATAATCTGGATAATTTTTAGTTAGAGTTTTTGAGTTACAATTATGTTTTTTTTAATGCAGTTTTATTAGCAAAATTTTCCAAAATGCAGGAATTTTGATGGAAATTGTCTCAAATAGAAGGTCAAAACTCGTAAATTTCAATCTCTCCTAACGTCACGATTATATTCTCGTCATTCTCCTTTTCACTAGTGCGTGATTGTATATTTGTATGTTGTAATAATTTTCTATTTTTTTAATTTTTTATTAAAATTTTTATATAAATGATCAATATAGAAAAATGAAAAATGGAATTCGAGAGAATGCAAATCCACATGAAATGAGAATGGGGCAATATTCTCCCATAACAAAGATTGGAATGGGCACAAAAACAAATTCAGGAATAGAGACGGAGCGGGAAGATATCTCTCGCTCCCACCATAACTTGCTCTGTTACCATTCCTAATAAATAGAGTTTAAGCTTGTTCAACTAATATTTTCAATTAAAATTGTATATATCTATTTGTAAAAATAGAAAATACATGTCTAAAAATATAATTATTAATTTATTTTATATTTAAATTATTTTTAAATAATAAAATAAAAACATATATTTCATTATTAAAAATACTAATGTCAAAATGATATTTATTATAAAGAATATAGACGTAACGAGATTGACAAAAATATATTGCTATCACAACAAAAAGTGGTATTTTTCTATACTTAAAATTTTAAGTCAATTTTAAAACTCTATACCAAGTTGTTTTACCAACAGAGAATTTAATCATTTTGTTTTTTTTTTGGTGACTTAATCATTTTGTTATTTGACTGTGGATACCTGTGTTATGAAAAAAATAATTATTAATTCAATATCTAAAAAATTTAGATGTAAACAAAAAGAATTATAAAAAATATTATCGACAAAATAACAATAATTTGAACAATGATAAAAATAATTAATAAATATTATATTTTTTATGAGACAAAAAATTTTTTTTTTATTTGTCAAACAATTTATCTATTTGATCTGAATTTTTACGACAACATTTGAATAAATATTTAGATAACACAAGAATTTTACAAAAATTTGATATCTACAATTTTCTTTTTATTTTTCAAAATGATGCCGTCATTCACAATAAAATATTCTTTAAAAAAAATTCACTTGATATAAAATTACTAAAATTTAAGGATAAAATAATCTTATTTTTCTAATAATATTTACAAATTTTTTTTATCAAAATATGATTTTTAAAATTTTTTTATAATATATATTTAATATTTAATTTGTTTTATTACATTTTTAAATCTTTCAAAAATTTATTTGTTGTTAACATCTTTTGAGATTATTTTTTATAGCAATGTAAACTTTATTTAAATTGGTTAACCAAATATCACAAAAATTAAACCGGCCTTAGTCACCAAAAAAAAAAAACCGGCCTTTTAAATTTTTATTGAATCAAATTGGGAAGTTCCAGTAGAAAAAAAACTGGATAGTATCCAGTGTTTAATCTCATCTTTCATTATTCTCTCTCTCCTCTTTAATTTTGGTCCCATTTGTAGAATTAAGAGTGAGAAATCACACTTTATTCTCTCAAGTGTTAAAAAAACTGGAGAAGATCCATTTCCTATATCTAATTTAAATAGGTAAATAACAGATGAATGTAACCATGGAAAACCAACGCAACTATTCAATACAAAAATGGTACGTGGCTATAACTACTATCATTTACCACGCAAGTTCTTACTCTTAAATTTCTCAATGAAACAAGCATTGTAACCTGCTATTTTTCGGAGATTAAATTGTATTTTTTTTTTTTGTATTTTCTTCCAAAAAGACCAACTCATAACACTTGACACGAATAAGACGAATCAGCAACACTGCATATCCATGTAGCAGTTCAACATAAATATCCATAATCCATATTTCTTTTTTATCACACTGTAACATGAAAGTTTCTACAAATTAATATCTTTTCTTTTCCATTTTCTCCCCTTTTTTATATGACTAGGAATCTAGGATGTAGGTTGCCAATTTCTTACCCAATCCGTCAAAGTTGAAACATTTCTATTAATATCTTCAATGGTGTCACTCTTCATAGCAATCACTCTGTCCTCTGGGTAACTTTCTTTAGCTTCCTCAAGTAGAACTTGAAAGATTTCACATTCTATGTTGTTAGAAAGCTTTGATTCATTGTAACCTCTGTCACAAAGATGAAGGAAGTGAATTTGATGAAACACCCTAGCAAAAATAGCAAATATCAACATTCAATAAGTGCTTCCCTACCTCCTACTCAAGCGGTCATACAGAACGGTGTTATCAGTTTGAAGTACAACAACGCAATCAAACCATCGCTCAGGGAAGAAATCACACCCATGATAATCCACTATATTTCCCCCTTCTTCCATTTGATCCTCAAGCTCATCACAGACCTTAAAAACCAAGCAAGGAAACACAATATGATGAGAAATGCATTAGCACTGAGGATAACATGAAAAAATGGTTCATATAACTCGAAACTACCAAAGATCTTAGTACCGAATAGGACATGTATATTCCTATGCTTAATACCAAATCTATAGGAAAATTCTCAAGAATTGCTACCAAATGCAATGAAAGGAGGAGAAAGGAATAAAAAAGACTAGTGCAAAAAGAATATATAGTATGGAAATATGTCTCCTGACACCATATGTACATTGTAGGACCTGAAATGAAATCAACTTTGAAAAAGCAAAGTGACTTGTGTCCTATAAAGAAGTGTATAAACTGTTCTTTATATCCCCATAAAACCAAATATTGCAATGAGTAAATTCAAACAGACATTAGAAAATAATCCACAAATATTAATATTACAACATTAAGCAGCAAGCATCTTTCCTATCAATGAAGGGGGGTTTCCCAATTCCATGAACAACCTATCTATAATATCACCTTAACTTGGATACTAACCATCTGACCACCGTCATTGTCATTTAAGTTAATAGTCTACATGAAATCAGCTGACCAACTACCTACGGACATCATTTTAACACAACACTTAAAACCTTTTCTCACTGGGTGGGGTTTGCTAAATGGATCCAAGACGTCATTGCATCATGTCCATGTATTGGAATGACGCATAATTTTACATTAGTTGTCACATGTCTAATATAACCCTACATGGATTCAAAGACATCTTTGCATCTTGACCATGCATAGGGATGCAACAAAGCTTTATGTAATGTCGCAAGTCAAATACAACCCTCCTTGTTTTTCCAAATTTGGGACAGACTATGTAAACACGGGCAGAGTTACTATCTAAGAACATCCACAACACAAAATGAATTTATAATTAAGAACTTCATCAAAACCCATATAAGAGAACATATATATATGCATAGATCATAACTTTACTTACAATTTGATTATTAATCCTCATGCATCTTAATATTTGAATGATTTTTTTTAAGTACCGAAAGAGAAAAGGGGGTAATAAGTTACCAAGTCTTCATTAAGGACAAAACAATCAAGCTCATCATCCCAGCCATCATGTAAGTTCTTGTCTCTGACTAAATCCCCAACATTGATGTGGCGAAGCTGTGTGGCTTCAGCTAGAGCAGTACATGTCGTAGTCTTCCCCGTCCCTGGGGTACCCGTCACCAGAATGTTTGGCCTCTTCCTCCTCCCACTTTCCTCCACCATCACTACAACCCAAAAACCTGCAAAAAAAAAAAAAAGAAATTCAATTGGAGAACACTGTTTCAGCTCATGCCACATCGATTGTTACATTCTGAAGCGCTTCATTCAATTAAAACTACAACAGGGGGATACAAATATTTTAAGAACTAATATTAAATCACTAATCATCATGACATAAACAAGGGAAACACACATAATCATGCATGCTAAAATAGCAAAAGGCATAAAATTAAGGATTATAAAACAAAACCAGATGCAGAATCCATCACCAAAAAAATAAAAATAAAAAGTAAGAAAAAAATCACAAAAACCGAACAACTCAGCACAAATAAGAAAAACCAACAACACAGCAAGGGATCAAAGAGGAGTAGAGGACCTAACGGAAATGAAGCCACTGGATGTCACCACGGTAAGGAGGCGACGACGGCGACCGGAAGGAAAAGAGGCTGGAGAACTTCGCACTGCTAGGAGAGTGAGAAGGGATTTCCAAGGTTCTGAGAACCGGACCGGTCATCGAACCGTTCTAGTTACTGGTTCATTGGTTTATTGGTCCAACCGGTCTAACCGTGGTTCAACCGAAAAAATCATTTTAAAATAAAATAATAAATAAATTATAAATAAACATCCTAAAATATAACTCATCCTATTTTTTGTCTCATGACAACACTATCATTCAGACAACATAATCATTGAATACAATGCAAAGCTACTTATTCATTGAGATCTCACATTATACAAACAACTTTCACGACTTAAGTTCACATTTTCAGCAAACAATTGTAACCAATGTTATTTTTTCTTTTACGATGATATGTACAAAACTACAAATCACGTATAGTACAAAACTACAAACTAACTGGAAATAGATATGAGCTTAGATGCATGATTATGTAGTGTAGTGAGGTGAATTTTTGTCTCTGTTGTTAACATGAGATTATACAATGCTCCCCCTGTGAATTTGTCTCCAAGAAACATTATAATATTCATGAATTCACAAAATGTTTACTCTAGGGAACCAGAGAGCATACATACTGGACTAGGCAAGTAATGCTTAACTACATTGAATAAATTTGCATGGCCTTGAATGACTTTGACTAATAACACAGATACAAATATGCATTGAAATAACCCCAATCATAAACACCATTACCAAATTAAATAAAAAATCAACCAAAAATCACCTTGCAAATCAAAAACTCAATCTCTTGAACTCAATAATTACATCCGATATCCAACTAAATAATTGCATCACAGTTATCATAAACTGATTTCAAAGCCTAGAAGCAGAGTGAAATTAAAAACATGAAGCATATAATAAATCAAAAGATTACCAATAGCAAGTTTTTTAATAAGAACAGAAGTTAAGAACAATGAAAAATGAAAAAAGATTCAACAGTTTTCAACCCAATTTTAATAAAGCTCATCACAATGATTAACAACAAAAAGTACTGAAGGAACAGTGAATCAGTAACAGGCAGTGCAAATTTAAAATTTAAAAGTTATCAATTTAAAATTTATCATCAAATACAATCAGTGAGCAAAGCCAATCAACCAAGCACTAACTAAGTATTCTGTTCTGATTCAAGCAACAAATTCAGCCACAAATTCAAGTTACAGCAACAAATTTAACAAATCCAAGTAAAGTCCCAATTTACAGTAACATTTAGATTAGCAACAAGGCAAATTTGATTAGCAATTCAGCAACAATCAGTGAGCAAAGCCAATCAACAAAGCACTAACTAAGTATTCTGTTCTGATTCTGTGACTAGGCAGCAACAAATTCAGCCACAAATTCAAGTTACAGCAACAAATTTAACAAATACAAGTAAAGTCCCAATTTACAGTAACATTTAGATTAGCAACAAGGCAAATTTGATTAGCAATTCAGCAACATGCAAAAATACAGGGAGAAGGGAAATCTGAAAAAGAGAGAACAGGGAAGGATGGTGCAGGGACTCACCAACGGTCGACGGCGAGTCGGCGACCACCCCACGGAAGGCGACGAAGCAAGAGACAACCCCACGAGTTGCTTCTGCCGCCGGCAACGAGACAGACGAACCACGAGATGCCAGTGACTGAGACAAGACTCGAGTGAGACTGGGAGGCAGAATCGAGCAGAGACAACCACGGACGATGAGCAGCAACCAACACGCACAGCTCGAGCACTCACTGGCGGAGGGAGGCGCGAGCAGCCGAGCACAGAGGAGAACGGCAAGATGCGAGCACCCAACGTGGAGGATCCGGCGAGAGGCCCGAGAGCACGAAGACAGAAGTTCTTGAATGCGATGGACGGCGGCAGCAGTCTCTCACTCCGACAGACGGCGACAACTATTGGTGGAGGCTAGGGTTTGCTTTCTTTGGTGGAGGCTAGGGCAATTTGCTAAGGAAGGAGTTGGAGAAGGGGGAATGGGGGATAACGCGTGCTTTCTGCCTTTCAAGGAAGGAAACGACGTCGTTTTCTGTAAACCGGCCGAGTTCCGGTTCGGTCCGACCCGTCGGTAACCGGCCGGTTCAACGGTTCTTAAGCGGTTTTTAATTTTGCGGATTTACACATTGGACTGGACTGTTTTTTTTGTCGGTTCTCGATTGAACCGGTTGAACCGGTTCGACTGGCCGATCCGATCCGATTTTCAGAACATTGGGGATTTCATTTAAGAATTAGGGTTTATCCGTAAGTGTCTTTTTTCCAGATCCAAAACGACGTCGTTTTTCTCTCGGCCTGTTTCCGGTCAATCCGAGTTGCCGGTTCTGAATTGGTTTTCTCATTTTCTGATTCAACACCGGTCCACCGGTTTTACTTGCAAATCGAACCGGTTTTCAGAACGTACTTCAGCAGTTCAGTTTCCCTGTTTAAGAAAATGCCATTTATATCCTCAATGAAGTGACGAACTCAAAAAAATCCTATTCGGGTCCAAACTTCTTCAGATTTGGCTCAAATTAAGGTTTAATTGTTAGAAAATTATTTTAATTTTTTAATTTGTTTGTAGGTAATACATATATTAATTGTAAATTTGTAATCACAAATTCTGCTATTTCAAATTAAATAATTTATATAATAGTGATCTTATTTATTGTTATAAATACTAAATTGAATAAGTCATTATTACTTTTGATTTGGAACTAAATGAGAATAAAACTATATATTATTTTTTGTTCTTTAGATAATTATCTTTTGGATTTTAGATATATTATCTTTTGGACTTTAGATACTATTTTATTTGGACTTTAGGATTTAATGGGTGCCATGCTCAAATATAAATAGTGCCTTTAGGGTTTCGTTCCCTAATATACCAAAGCCGTCTTTGTTGTTCTTTCTCCATCAAAAGAGAGTTGCAATTCAGCCGCCTAAAAATACAAAAGGTTTTGGTTAAGGAAGATTGAAAGAACCACAAGATTCAAATCCTTCCATCAATTTCTGATCTTTATAAGTAAAAATACGCTTTCGCGTTATGTTATATTTTTTGTGATTCAATATGGATGATATGGGTTATTGAAATTAATTTATTCCAACAAGTAATATCAGAGCCATTCATTATTTAATTATAAAAAATATTCAATTTTTTTATTTTTCTATTATCGAATCAATATATATGTATGTTGTTTACGTTATAAATTGTTGCACTTATGTGAACTTGTTTGAGTTTGTGTGTATGTGTCAATGTATATATATAAATTGATACGTATATACATATATACCAATCGATATGCCCTCATGTGTTCCTTACGTTATGACAATCCACATAAAAGAATATAAAGAAATATATATTTTTGTGTTCCTTAATCAATATATGCACGTATTATGTATGTGCGATTATGCCTATATATATATATATATGATTTTAGTATTGTTTCAGAATACATGTTATTATTGGCATTTGGATTGCTTTATATATATATTTTACTGTATCAAATTTTTTTTATTTGATATAGTAATGGATTTATTCTGGAACATTAGCACAAAGTATTATTATAATTGTCTCGTTTTTAATCATGTGTGCCATTAATTTGGTATAAAATTAATGGATTATCTTTTTGAAATATAAGGATTATTATACCCACTAATTTTTTAAAGATTGATTTTAATTTTAACGGATCAAAAATTGTTGGTACATGAGTTATAATCATATTTTTCTTTAAGGTCACAAAAGACACTATTAAAATTTAATTTCTTTTGGGATTTAAGTATTTTTTTGTTGTTACATAAGAAAATTAGCAACAATTTGGATTATCATACCTATCTATTTTATAAATATTTGGTTTTGAAATAAATTGATTAAATATTATGCTGCCAAAGTAGCCTTTTTTTTTTTAAATTAATTTATTTAAAATATTAGGAATACGGTGTTATGTAATTCATGCGAATATTGGTCAGCTCAATGGAAGGTATATATTTGGCCGAATTACATACACATATTGATAGTAAATACATGTTTGGGTAACTAATTAAGAATAAAGTAATGCTTATTATTTATGCGGACAATAATCGGCCCAAAGAAAGTTTATTTATTTGGCCAAATAATAAGCATTGCACACTTTTGTTTATTTTCTATTAGTTTGCGGTCAATGATCGGCCCAAAAGAAGGTTATTGTTTGGCCAATTAATAGAAAATATATGCAGTAATAAATAGGTTGCGAAATTTAAGTTTCCATGTGGGCATTCAGTCGGTCCAAAGAAAGGCTTAATGTATGACAGGAATTTTGACAATATTTGATTACTGCAATGAGAGTATCACTTACAGTTAATTTTTCTATCCAAAGATTGAAAATTAATGTTGTTCTAGATACCTCAATATGGAATTTTTTCAATTATTTAACTAATGTCTACTGCATGTTCTTTTTGTTCTAATCCAGAAACTATGGTTTCAGCTACCAATATTTCTGCATAAATTAGCAGTATTCCTATGCTGAATAGTTCAAACTTTAAAGTTTGGAAGGATACCGTAGAGATTGTCCTCGGTTGTATGGATCTAGATATAGCTCTTCGAGAGGAGAAACCCACTTCCACTCCGAAAAATCTCAATGAGATTAAAATAGAGAAGTGGGAGAGATCCAATCAAATGAGCATTATGATCATGAAACGCTCAATTCCTGAGGCGTTTCGGGACTCAATTACTGAGGAAAAGATGCCAAACAATTCCTAAAGGATGTTGAAAAATTCTTTACTAAGAATAGCGGTGGCAAAACGGGTCGAACCTGCCGGGTCAAACCGCCAAAAAAGGTGGGTCGGACCGAGATTTTGAACCACCAAATTTAAAAAAACCGCCTAAACCGCACTGCCAAACTCGCAGGCCAAGGCAGGGCGGGGCGGGCTGCCATCTTATTTTTTAAGGGCATTTTTGTAAATATACATATCATATAAATAAAAATATTTTACTTTTCCTTCCCACAACCAGAAACAAGTAACAGCCGGCCCTAATTTCCTTTCCCTGACCTTGAGAGAATGAGAGTTGAGAGTGAGACCCTGAGTCCCTGACCCTCGCCTCGAGGCCTCGACTTCCTTCAGCCTTCAGCCTTCAGCAGCTTATCGTTGTCGGTCTCCTAGTCGCCGGTCCCTGTCTCACCATCACGATTCTCGCCAGTCCTCACCGAATTGCACTCCCAGCGGCGTTGTTTGGTCTTGCCTCTACTCTATCCTCTGCTCATCTCTCCTCCTTTGCAGCTCATCGTCGTCGGTCTGCCAATCCCTGTCTCATCACGATTCTCGCCAGTCCTCACCGAATCGCACTTCCGGCGGCGCTGTTTAGTCTTGCCTCTACTCTATCCTCTACTCATCTCTCCTCCTTTGCCTCCCGGGCCTCGACGGTTGTGTCTGGCCTCCGGCGGAATCCCGTCGCGCTTTTCTCTCCTCCTCTACTTCTTGGTGGCTGTGTTTCAGACTTTCAGTAAGTGAATATTTTTATTTTCTTTTTTTTAAATAAGGAACTGTGATTACAGTTTACCTATTCTTTGTTTTTGTTAGGGCTCTATCATATAATCATATATTCATGTGTTTGTGGCTGTGGACAGCTTGTTTCATGCTTTTTAAATTTTTTGTGAATTTGTTTATGAAATTTGTTTTACTGGACAGATTCTTTCATGCTTTTATGGACAGCTTCTTTTTCCTATTTTTAAAATGCTAACTAACTTCTAATTTATGAATGAAGTCAAACATCGAAACTAGTTTGGTGGCTTGGTAGCTTGATTGAATATGCTATTGACTGTTTATTCTTAATTTCTTATTTATGTTGATATGTTTTCTTTGATATGCATTCTGTTTTAATTCGTTGCTTTACTACTTTTTGCCTTTTTGGGATGCTTGGTGTATTTGTTCTGATGCAAAATTATCGAAAATTATTGATGGTTCAGTTTTGATGCTTAGCTTCTTTCATACCTGTTCTGATGTATTTGTGTTATTTAGGTTGAGTTGTTGATTTTGCCATGGATAACTCTTTCTATATGGAAGTTGATGGTGGGAATGTAACACAAAATCCGGAAAATATGGAAACATCTGAAACGGCAGAAGATATTAAAAAGAAAAAGACGAAGGCAACAACATCTGATGTGTGGAGATATTTCACAAAGCTTGGACCTGGTGATGATGGTATAGATCGTGCTCAATGTGATGGATGCAAACAGAAGTTTAAGGCTGGTGGTAAACAATATGGGACATCGTTACTTAAGCGTCATTTAGACAGGTGCGTGAAAATAGACTTTGAGGATATTGGTCAAACTTTGATAGAAATGCAAAATAAAATGGGGGCTCTCAAGATAGATAATCATGTATCGTGTGAGATGTTTACTGCCTTTGTGATTGATTGTGATGTTCCCTTTTCTATTGTTGATAATAAGAAATTTAGGAATTGGGTAAAATACATCAGTCCAACTCTAGGCCTGATTACTAGAAATACTCTTAAGGAGGATGTGCTGAAAGTTTACACAAGAAAAAAAGAAAAGATTAAAAGTATTTTAGTAGGCATTCCTAATAGAATTTGTTTGATTTCTGATTTGTGGACATCCATCACTACAGAGGGTTATTTATGCTTAACTGCTCACTTTGTTGATTCAACTTGGAAATTGCAAAGTAAAATTTTGAGTTTTTGTCATATGCCTCCTCCTCACACAGGATTTGAATTGTCTTCCAAGATTTTTGAGCTTTTAAATGAGTGAAAAATTGAAAAGATTATGACTCTTACACTAGATAATGCATCTGCTAATGATACATGCCAAGATCATTTGAAAAGTATATTAAATATACATGATTGGTTGTTGTGTGATGGGGAGTTCTTTCATATTCGTTGTTCTGCTCATATCTTGAATCTTATTGTACAAGATGGATTAAAAATTGCTCATGATACATTGGATAAGATTAGGAAAAGTGTGAAATCTGTAAGGGGATCGGAAAGTAGAATGATAAGGTTTAAAGAATGTGTTTCTGTGATTCATGGTTTGAATTTTACAAGTGGGTTGCATTTAGATGTTACTACTCGATGGAATTCTACATACATTATGCTCGAAAGTGCTATCAAGTATCGGAAGGCCTTTGAGTATTTGAAGGCAACCGATCATGCTTATAAGTATTTTCCTTCGGTTGATGAATGGGGGAGAGATAAAAGGATATGTGAATTTTATACCCCTTTTATGAAACTACTAATTTGATTTCTGGCACATCTTACCCTACTTCGAATTTGTATTTTCTACAAGTCTATCATATTCAATGTGTTTTGATGGGAAGTTTGAGAAGTGAAGATGAGCTTCTAAGGAGCATGGGAGAAAAGATGATGAACAAATTTAAGAAGTATTGGAAAAAGTATAGTGTCATTCTTGCATTTGGTGCTATTCTTGATCCTAGGCTTAAGATTTCTACTTTAGAGCTTATGTATGAAGAGATTGATGCTGAGACTGCAAAAAGAAAGGTGGAATAGGTGAAAAAGAAATTATACAAGCTTTTTGAAAAATATGACAAGAATTCTCCTCCAACTGTTGAAGCACAAGGACCTAGTATTCAGTTTTCATCCATGACTCATACCCCTGAAAGTGCAAGCAAGAAGCGACTTGCAATTGTTGGCGTAAGTAATGTTTAACATATTTTAATTCTCTTATATTATTGATTGTCATTATTCTATCCTAACAAGATGTGATTATTTCTATTTTGCTAGAAATTGATGAAACGTAACCATCAAGCCGAGGTCTCTAGTGGAAAGAATCCACTTGATACATACTTGGAGGAGCCACTTTTGTCAAATGATTACTTTGAAGATTTAGATGTTTTGGAATGGTGGAAATTATATGAGAGTCGTTATCCGAAATTATCAATCATGGCACGTGATTTATTGAGTATTCCAATTACTACGGTTGCATCGGAATCTGCCCTTTAGTATTGGAGCTCATGTCATTAACAAATATAGAAGTCAAATGTTGTCAGAAAATGTTGAAGCTGTGATTTGTACTCGCAATTGGAATAAAGGCTTTGTTGATGGTAATTAGATTGTTAGTTACTAATTTAATATTTATATAATACTTAAGTATTTATATCTTGTTCTAAATTTGGGTATTCTTCTAATTGTAGGTGAAGGTGAAGATGTGAATCCTCAAGGTGCTAGGCGAGGCGGTGTTTCAACTTCCGGATCAGATTCAAATTTTATTGATTTTGAAGTTGATAATTGATTTATGTGGATTGATTTAAGAATTTTTTTTGGGTGTCTTGTTGATTTATGAATTATGTTGTGTGTTTTGTTTTAATTATAGTAGGATTTATGTGTGGATTATGTGTTTGTTTTATTATTTTTATGCACTTATGTTTGAGACTTTGATACTTATTATTTGTTATGTTATTTTCAATGAAAAAAGTTATAATGGTTAATTATAAATTTTTTATGGATTAATAATTAATTTAAGATATTACTTTATATGTTAAAAAACTAATTCGATAAAATAATTTTATTATAAAATAAAATAATCATTAGTACTTAGTAAGTTAGTACGTTAAATTGAATTTAATTATAAAAGAAAATATATGGTTAAAAAATATTAAAAAAAAAAAAAGAGGCGGACCGGCCTACCAACCCACCAGTCCACCCTTTGGCAGGGCGGGGTAGCAAGTTGGACCCATATTAGTTTGGCGGGCTTTAGCGGGGCGGGGTGGGGTGGGCCAACCCACTTTGCTACCCCTAACTAAGAATGAAAAGGCGGAGACAAGTAGTATTTTGAGCAAACTTGTCTCCATGAGGAATAAAGGTAAAGGGAATATAAAGGAGTACATTATGAAAATGTCTCATCTTTCTTCAAAATTGAAAGCACTAAAGTTAGAGTTGTCTGAAGATTTACTCATGCATTTCATTTTGATATCTTTTCCTGCACACTTTGGGCAATTCAAAGTGAGTTATAACACTCTGAAGGACACTTGGTCCTTAAATGAGCTTATATCTCACTGTGTGCAAGAACAAGAGAGGCTACAGCAAGATAAGACTGAAAGTGCTCACATGGCTTCATCTTCTCAGTATAAAAGAAAGCGTGTACTACTGCAGATGCGCCTTCTCAGCAGAAAAAGGCTAAGAAACAGGATCAAGTTTCAACCTGTTTCTTCTGTAAGAAGGTGGGACACATGAAGAAGGATTGTACCAAATATGCCACCTGGTGTGTAAAGAAGGGGTTGCCTGTGGAGCCGACCGCCAAGTGATGTTGAAAGATACATCTATGTGGCAGACGGCAATATAGTTGCAGTCGAAGCTATAGGAACCTTTAGATTATGTTCCACGAGTGGATTTTACTTGGATTTATTAGAGACATTTTATGTACCGTCATTTAGACAGAATTTGGTTTCTATTTCTCGTTTGGACAAATCAGGTTATTTTTGTTCGTTTAGAGACAATAAAGTCAGTCTCTTCTATAATTCGAATAATATTTGCTCTGGTCATTTGGTGGATAATCTATATAGGCTTGACTTAAATTCCTATAATAATGAAATACTGCAAATGGGTACAAAACAAAAACTAAATGAGAATTCGGCATCATGATGGCACTGACGATCGGATTTTTGTGTGGTCTAAAAATTCGCAATTAAAAGCTCATTGTAAGTATAGTTTCTAAACCAACAAAGAATCCTTTCATACAAAAACTTGTTTATCACTAAAGCAAACCCAATAAAATTAATAACCGAAGTATTTAAACCTCTGGTCGTCTCTCAAGGAATTGCAGGGAGGTGTATTATTATTGGTTAGGAGAAAAGTATCTTTTTGGGTTTTTGAAATAGGGAACAAGGAAATAAATTAGCAAGAAAGTAAATTAATAATCATGAAAACCCTTGCAAGGTATGAGAATTGTTCATTACTCCCACTTAGTTAACCCTTACTAAATAAAGGAAAGTCAAGTGGACTAATCAATCTGATTCCTCAAGTCCTATTCAACTCCTATGGAAAGACTAGCTTTAGAGGTATCCAAATCAACCAGCAAATTCCAATTGTCAATCAACAAAGGAGTTTGATAACTCAAGTGTCATCAATTACTCAACCAAAGCCAAAAGGAGAGAAATCTAAATTAAATTGAAGGCATCAATAACATAAATTGAAGAAAGCAATCATAAATCTAAAATACCTCAAATTGCATTAAATAAAAATTCAAATCTAACATGAAGAGTTCTTAAACCAATTTGGCAACATAAGTAATTAACAAGAGAAATAGATAAACCAAAGTACTAAAACAAATAAAAGTAGAAGAGAAACTAAATTAAAGAACATTGAACCTGAACCAAAGGGGAAATTGAAAGAAGAAATCCTAATTCCTAAAACCTAAGAGAGAGGAGAGAGCCTCTCTCTCTAGAAAACTACATCTAAACCTAAAATTATGTGAATAATGAGAAGTGTCCCCTCATTTCTCCACTCTGCAGCCTCTAATCCGTATTTTTTGGGCCAAGAACTGGGCTAAAAATAGCCCAGAAATCGCTGGGGGCGAATTCAAAAATGCTGATTTGCACAGATCCATGCGTGCGCGTGGATTTACGCGTGCGCGTCACTTATCTTCAGGAAAACTATGGCAAATTATATATCATTTCGAAGCCCCAGATGTTAGCTTTCCAACGCAACTAGAACCGCATCATTTGAACCTCTATAGCTCAAGTTCTGACCGTTTGAGTGCGAAGAGGTCAGGCTGGACAGCTTAGCAATTTCTTCAACTTCTTGTATTCCTTCCACTTTTGCATGCTTTCTTTCCATCCTCTAAGCCATTCCTGCCCTATAAACTCTGAAATCACTTAACATACATATCATGGCATCGAATGGTAATAAGAGGGGATTAAACATAGCAAATTAAGACCAAAGAAACATGTTTTCAATCATAGCACAAAATTAGGAAGGAAAATGTAAAAACCATGCAATTAGTATGAATAAGTGTGCAAAGACTTGATAAAAACCACTCAATTGAGCACAAGATAAACCATAAAATAGTGGTTTAGGGTTGATCACTGGTAATGTATATGCATTCTAATCGCTCAAGTGTCTAGGGTTGATCACTCTACTCTTCTCTAGTCATATGCTTTCTAAACTTTGTTCTTCATCTAACCAATCAACAAAATTTAGTATACCAATGCGAATATCATGAGGTCTTTTCAAGGTTGTAATGGAGCTAAGGTAAGGGTGAGGATATATGTATGGCTGAGTGAGCTATAATATGAATCTTTGACTAACCTAAGCTCTCACCTAACACACACACTCTCTATGTAATTCCAAAATCATGCTTAGCTATCCAAAATTTCCACTTTTGTATAATTCACATACTCATGTACCAAATTTTCTTTTAATTAGTATCACATATGCATTGATTTTTTTCATTAACTTAATATTGGGGTAATTTTGTCCCCTTATTTATTTATTTATTTATTTATTAAATATTTTTTTTATAAAAATAAAAGTAAACATAACATATCAATGCACATGGATTTTTTATTTTTTCGATCTCACATGAGTAGGTACCTAAATTCTTAATATTTTATGAAATCACATTTCCTATTAACCCATGTTCCCACAGTTTTCTCACACTTGCTTGATACACAATCTCTATCTTAAGCTAACCAAAGATTCAATTGGGGTAATTAAGTTTTTCCGCTTAAGACTAGTGATATGGTAAAATATAGAACAAATGGAGATTAAAAGACTCAAGTTGGCTAACAAAGGTAATTGAAGGGTAGGCTATTTGGGATAAGTGATCTAATAAAATAATGGCCTCAATCATATGCAAGCATGCGAATACACTAAACATTGGACATATAGAATGAAACAAAGCAAAGATTGCAATCATAGAGAAGGAAACACACAAGAATAAAATATTATGGTTAAATAATGTAACCATGTTATTAAGCTCAAATCTCACAGGTTGTGTGTTCTTAGCTATAATTCATGTTCCAATTTACAATCTTCAAACAAGTTTAACACGAAAATTTTAATTTAAATTAGTGAAATACTATACAAGGGTCTTGAAAAAGAAACTCGTTACTTTAACCAAGTAGTGGTAACATATGCACAAAATCAAACAAGCATGCAATCAAATATGCAAATGCAACAATTAAATTAACATAGAAAATTAAACATTGGTGTTAAGAAGGAAATAACTAACCCATGGAAGTCGGTACCGACCTCCCCACACTTAAAGATTGCACCGTCCTCGGTGCATGCTGAGATGTGCAAGTGGGCGGGCTACTACAACTGATGCTTTTCTCCAAAGAATGTGCAGATTGACTTGTCGGTCGCCCCATATAGAAGTTCTTCCTTTCCCTTCTTCGGTGGCCATCCTGAAAGAAGAAGAAAAAGAAGAAAAGTGACCCAAGAACAAAGATATAAAACAAATAAAATATGCTTGGGTTAATGCCAAATAATAAGATTCTCAACTATATGGTAGCTACAACATATAAGTGAAAAAATAATAGAAGTATATGGCATATCAACAGTGCATGAATTGCAACAATGAGGGAGAGAGAGTGGGTCGTGAAAGACAATATAAGTTCAAATCAATGCAAAAGGAATACAAGTGTCATAAAAGAGTAGCATTGACCTATAAATAATATTACCCAACAATGGAAACAAGTCACGAAGCACCAAAAGAAAGCAATAGAAATGCAACAGTGGAATAAGAACATTCAACACTAATAGAAAAATAATAAATATAGAAAAGAAAATAAAAACATGCATACAGTTAAAATGCAATGAATGAAAATATGCAAATAAATTAAGTAAAATAGAATGAAAGAGAATAAGGAGGAGAAGTCAAAGAAATGAAGAAGAATGAAGTAAGAAATGAAGAAGAAAGAATAAGAAGGGAGAGAAGATAGAAGAAAAGAAATTAGGATTGGGAAAGAAAAGATAAGTAAGGTGGGCGTTGCAGGGTTCTGGTGATGCGGCGCTGTCGACGCGTACGCGTGATTGACGCGTACGCGTGGGGCGCAGAATTGAGAAGGCGACGCGAGAGCGTCGCGCACGCGTATGCGTGACCGTGTTTGTGCTACTCGCGTGAAGCCAGCCTCGCGCACGCACATCTCTCTGTTCACTCAATGTTGTGGCCCAACTTTGCATATGACGCGTGCGCATCAGGCATGCGCACGCGTGATCACTCAGAAACTGAAAATGACGCGCACGCGTCAGGGACACGTACGCGTGGGTGATTTTGTGCCTCTAGCACAGTGCTAGCACCAGGCCATCACAACTTTCGGCCAATACACCTTTTACGTCGATTTTTCATGGCCATGCGTTACGCGTGATGTTGCTTGTGCGATTGGCACGCTTTCTGCACCGCTCCCACAGAACTTGCTGTTCACTTTTTTTTTATATATGCAGTATGCAAATGAAAATGCAGACTATATGCAGTAATAATGAGAAGATTTACTAGAATAAAATAAGAAGAAAGAAGAGAATGATCATACCATGGTGAGTTGTCTCCCACCTAGCACTTTTAGTTATTGTCCTTAAGTTGGACATTGGATGAGCTCCCTGTCATGGTGGCTTGTGCTTGAACTCGTCCAGGAATCTCCACCAATGTTTGTACTTCCAGTAACCTCCGGGGTCCTAAATTAGACGCATAAAGTCTTCAAGCAAGTTGAAGCAAGTGACAAGGCCCCAAGAGTGTTGATTGTTGGAATGAATTCCGGGGTCCCAAACCTTGCCTTTGCACCCGTCTTCTTGTTGATCATCATTTTTCCACTTGGGTGGTGAGCAATTGGAATTCTCACTGAGACATCCAAACAGCTTCCTAGACCCATACAATTTAGTATTCTTCCAACCATGATACTTCAGCCGTGAGCTTCCTACCACAATGAACCTAGGATTGTGTTGCCAACCATAACCATCTCCCTCTTACTCTTATAGCCACAAAGAGCTCTAAGTTGCCCATCCATCTCAAGCAAAGCATATTCAAGTGGGCTAATTAAGCTTAGAGATGAGAGATTTACCCACTTGAATGAAGGGATGGATGGTGATGGCTTTGGTGGAGAGGTCTCCAACAACCTTGGCAAGGTGATCTCCAGCTCCATTCCCTTGGGCTCCTCTTTAACAACTTCCACCTCTTTGTAAGCTTCTTCAATATCAACCTCTTCCTCTTGGTAGATTTCTTCCAATTCGATCTCTTCTTCATTGTTTACCAAGTGCATGGGAGGTTGTGCTTCTTCTTCTTTAATCTCCATGTCAAGTCCAATGGGAGAGGATTCAAATGTAGATAAGAATTCATCAATGATTGAATCCATCTCTTGATCATCCCCTTCAAAGTCTTCAACCATGATATGCCTTGGAGGTTGTACACCCTCCTCAACATCAAATTCAAACTCCTTAGAAGGGGGCTCTATGACTGGGCTTTCCCATGGACGTTCCGTATCTCCTAAGTCTTCGACCAATTCTTCTTCTTCGATAATTTCGGCTTTCTCTACTTGTTCCAGTACAAAGTCATGCTCCTTACTGTCCATCGGAGTTTCTAGTGTCTCTTTCATGCGACGTTCTTCATTAGATTCTCCACATGAAGCCATGGGGGTTCCTTGAGTGTCCGAACGTCGGGAAGCTAATTGATTTATCGCTTGCTCCAGTTGATGAAGGGTTGCATGAAATTGATATACTGTTTTCTTGAGACGATCCTGTGATTCTTGGGTTGATGGATATGGACATGGTTCATATGGAAGTGGTGGTTCTTGGGAGTAATTGGATTGGAATTGGGGTGGTTCTATATATGGTTCATACGGTTCATAGGGTGGTTGGTATGGTGGATATGGGTTAGGGTCATATGAAGGTGAATGGTGTAAAGGGGCTTGTGAGTATGGTGGTTCAAAGGTATGTTGGGGAGGTGGTTCATAAGCATATGGTGGGGCTTGTTGGTAACTACAAGGGGTCCACCATATTCATCATCTTGGTACACTCCCTGGAATGGCTCCTGACCATAGTAATTTGGTGGAGGTGGTTTGTCACGAAAGGGTCCACCATAACTATTGTCTTGGTATGCATCACAGAATGGTTGTTGGTTATAGCGCATTGGAGGGGGTTGTTGCCAAGAGGGTTGATCAAATCCTTGTGGCTCCTCCCATCTTTGATTCTTCCAACCTTGATGCATGTTCTCATTATAGCTTCCATTTCTTACAACAACATTGGAACCAAACTTAAAGCCAGAGGGGTGAGAATTCATAGTAGCAAAAGAAATTAAAACTAATAGAAATTAATAAAAAAACTCCTAAAACTAGAAACACTAACAAAGAAACGAAAAAGCAAATATTTACAATAACAAAAAATAAGGCACACGTTTGCAATTCTCCGGCAACGGCGCCATTTTGACGATCGGATTTTTGTGTGGTCTAGAAATTCGCAATTAAAAGCTCATTGTAAGTATAGTTTCTAAACCAACAAAGAATCCTTTCGTACAAAAACTTGTTTGTCACTAAAGCAAACCCAATAAAATTAATAACCGAAGTATTTAAACCTCGAGTCGTCTCTCAAGGAATTGCAGGGAGGTGTATTTATTATTGGTTATGAGAAAAGTATCTTTTTGGGTTTTTGAAATAGGGAAAAAAGAAATAAATTGGCAAGAAAGTAAATTAATAATCATGAAAACCCTTGCAAGGTATGAGAACTGGAAATCCCATCCCAATTATCCTTATCAATTGTGATGAGAATTGTTCATTACTCCCACTTAGTTAACCCTTACTAAATAAAGGAAAGTCAAGTGGACTAATCAATCTGATTCCTCAAGTCCTACTCAACTCCTATGGAAAGACTAGCTTTAAAGGTATCCAAATCAACCAGCAAATTCCAATTGTCAATCAACAAAGGAGTTTGATAACTCAAGTGTCACCAACTACTCAACCAAAGCCAAAAGGAGAGAAATCTAAATTAAATTGAAAGCATCAATAACATAAATTGAAGAAAGCAATCATAAATCTAAAATACCTCAAATTGCATTAAATAGAAATTCAAATCTAACATGAAGAGTTCTTAAACCAATTTGGCAACATAAGTAATTAACAAGAGAAATAGATAAACCAAAGTACTAAAACAAATAAAAGTAGAAGAGAAACTAAATTAAAGAACATTGAACCTGAACAAAAGGAGAAATTGAAAGAAGAAATCCTAATTCCTAAAACCTAAGAGAGAGGAGAGAGCCTCTCTCTATAGAAAACTACATCTAAACCTAAAATTATGTGAATAATGAGAAGTGTCCCCTCATTCCTCCACTCTACAACCTCTAATCTGTATTTTCTGGGCCGAGAAATGGGCCAAAAATAGCCCAAAAATCGCTGGGGGCGAATTCAAAAATGCTTATTTGCGCAGATCCACGCGTGTGCGTGGATTCACGCGTGCGCGTCACTTATCTTCAGGGCAACTATGGCAAATTATATATCCACTTTTGCATGCTTCCTTTCCATCCTCTAAGCCATTCCTGCCCTATAAACTCTGAAATCACTTAACACACATATCATGACATCGAATGGTAATAAGAGGGGATTAAACATAGCAAATTAAGACCAAAGAAATATGTTTTCAATCATAGCACAAAATTAGGAAGGAAAATATAAAAACCATGCAATTAGTATGAATAAGTGTGCAAAGACTTGATAAAAACCACTCAATTGAGCACAAGATAAACCATAAAATAGTGGTTTGTCAAGAACAAACGCCTAGGTCACATCTCTAAATAGAGAATTCAGAGGCTCGTGTCGGATGGAATTCTTGGACCCCTAAAATTGGCAGACTTTGAAGTCTGCATTGAGTGCATAAAGGGGAAAGGACAAACGAAAGGAAATTAGGTGCCAAGAGAGCTAAAGATGTCTTAGAACTAATACATACCGATATATGTGGCCCATTCCCTACTGTCTTTTGGAATGGATAACGGTACTTTATTATGTTCATAGATTATTACTCTCGTTACGGGTATCTATATTTAATTCATGAAAAGTCCCAAGTCTTGGATGTTTTCAAGTCTTTCAAAGCTGAAGTTGAACTTCAACTTGGAAAGAAAATGAAAGCTGTCAAATCTGATCGTGGTGGTGAATACTACGGAAGATATGACGGTTCAGGTGAGCAACGTCCCAAGCCTTTTGCTCTTTTCCTAGAGGAGTGTGGTATTGTTCTGCAATACACCATGCCAGGCAAACCTAGCATGAATGGTGTTGCAGAGCGAAGGAACTGAACTCTTAAGGACATGGTGAGAAGTATGATTAGTCATTCTTCCTTGCCTGAATCACTTTGGGGAGAAGCCTTAAAGACCATAGTGTACATCCTTAATAGGGCACCAAGTAAAACGGTTAACAAAACCCTATATGAAATTTGGATTGGAAAAAGGCCCAGTATAAAGCATTTGCACATTTGGGGATGTCCAGCTTAGGCGCGACCTTATAGGCCGCATGAAAGAAAATTGGACTCAAGGACAATTAGTTGCTACTTTGTTGGTTACGCTGAGCGTTCACGGGTGTACAAATTTTACAATCCTGCATCAAGGTCTTTTTTTGAAACGGGAAATGCGAGATTTTTTGAGGATGTTGAGTTTGGGGGGAAGGAAATATTAGGAATGTTATTTTTGATGAGGATTCTGTAACTGACAATGATCAGGTCCTTGTGCCTATTTGTTCAAGATACAGTTATAGTACAAGAGCAAAATGAGAATCCTACTGTAGATTCAGTTACAGTACAAAAGAACAATGAGAATATTGTTGTTGCTCAATCCCAATCCATATAGCAAGCTCAGCAACCTCAAGAAGTGTCATTAAGGAGATCCAATAAAGAAAGGAGAAAATCCATCTATGGTCTCAAACAAGCTTCCCATCAATGGCATCACAAGTTCATTAAGTCATTACCTCATGGTTTTAAGGTAAATATCATAGATGAGTGTGTATACAGCAAGTTCAGTGGGAGTAAATACATTTTTTTGGTCTTATATGTTGATGACATTCTACTTGCCAGTAACGATATAGGCTTGTTGCATGAAACTAAGAAATTTCTATCGAACAAATTCGAAATGAAAGATCTTGGTGATGCCTCTTTTGTATTAGGAATCAAGATACTAAGAGATTGCTCTTAAGGTATTCTTGGATTATCACAAAAGAACTATATCGAAAAGATTTTAAGTAGATATGGCATGAAAAGTTGTAGACCAATGGACACACCCGTAGCTAAAGGAGACAAGTTCAGTCTCAAGCAATGCCCTAAAAATGATATTGAGAGGACAACAATGCATGATAAACCTTATGCATCAACACTAGGGAGCTTAATGTATGCTCAAGTCTGCACACGTCCCGATATATCATTTATAGTGGTTGTGTTGGGTAGATACTTGAGCAATCCGGGCAGGGATAATTGGATAGCTGTTAAACGCGTAATGCGTTATTTAAAGAGAACAAAGGATTACATGCTTATTTATCGGAGATCAGAAAATTTGGAGATCATTAGGTACTCTGATAGGGCTGGCAATGGGTAGGGTAGGGTAGGGTCAAACCCTACCCCTACCCGCGGGTAGAAAATCTCAATAAAACTCTACCCTACCCTACCCGTGGGTTGAGAATCTCTCAACCCGTACCCTACCTGCACCCTAAATTACAAAACCTACCCTACCCTACTCTACCCTACCCTACCCTACCCGCAGAAATATGAATTTTTTTTAAAAATAAATATAAAACTTAATCATTCTAAATTTCATACATATTAATAAATAAAAAATAAACAACTAAATTCAAATTAAAATAAAAGACAATAAAATCTTAAAGAAATTCAACATAAAATTACAAACACACATATTGTTATATTAATAAAATAAAAAACTAAGTTTAACTTAAAATTAAAAACAATAAAGTCCTAAACAAATTCAATATAAAATTACAAATAGCATAATTATCAAGTTCTTAATAAAATTAAAATAACATAAATAAAGATAAATGTCTTCAAACATTTCTTTTACTTCCAAGTTCTTACAACATTATTCTTCCATCAGTTCAGAAAATGCATCATCATCTTCATTAGCAGTTTGATAATCAGGTTTTCCACCTAAAAATCAAATACAACAATTTTATTATATATAAATTTAACACAATTATAAAATCTAAACAAATTAAAAAACTTGAAAACATAAATAACCTCTTTTATAATATTCTGCCCACAATCAATTTTGATTGCACATAAGAACTTCTACCGTATCTTCATGAAGACTACCATGATGAGTAGCAATTATACGGCCACTTGTGCTAAAAGAAGACTCAGAAGCAACAGTAGACACAGGAATGGCAAATATGTCTCTTGCAATTTTCTGAAGAGTTGGAAACCTAACTCCATTTACCTTCCACCAAGATAATATATCAAAATCAGGAGTTAAAGGATGAACATCTTCCTCTACATAGTGATCAAATTCCGTCTTCACAAATGAACCTTTTTCCTTCTTCTTTTGTCTAATATACAATTGATAACCAACATCATCATCATCATCATCTGCATTAACCCTAAGCTCTTGTGTAAATTCCATTGACATATTGCTTGAATTAGATGTATTCTTTTGATATTCATGAAGTAACTCATAACATGCCTGTTTGATTCTCTCAACTTTCCTTGTGCATTCATTAGGATCTTCACATATCCTAGCAAACTTATATTCAAGCCCATCAAGCTTATACTTAGGATCTAGAATTGCAGCAACACCCATAATGCCATGAATTTCTTCCCAATACTTATCAAACTTTCTCTTCATCATACATGCCATGCTACTAATAACTGGGTTAGGAGAAACAGCCCATTTTTCCAATCCAACATGTATCTCACATACTTTATTAAAGTAAATATTGGCTGTTGAAACTTGAGTTCCAGAAAACAACTGAGTCACATCATAAAAAAGT
Organism: Arachis ipaensis; assembly: GCF_059453495.1. Taxonomy (NCBI): domain Eukaryota; kingdom Viridiplantae; phylum Streptophyta; class Magnoliopsida; order Fabales; family Fabaceae; genus Arachis; species Arachis ipaensis. The sequence goes on from NC_142442.1 coordinate 17,368,360, forward strand.
TTTAATTTACCACAAATTTCTTTCGCAAGTTCCCATTTCTCATTACTTGGCACACTTTTATAATTGGAGTCTTTTTGTTTTAGTCGAGCAAAGACATCTCTGTACAGCCATGCAGTTTCTAACATCACATAAGTGGAATTTCATCTAGTCATACAATCAAGAGATAGTTTTTTGGTAAAGGGAACACCTGACTTACTACACCAACTCACAAAGGTTTCATGTCTTTTACTAGTTGAAGTCCAATACACCACACTATTACAAATTTTCTCCACACTTTCTTTAACTAAATTGAAACCATCCTTCACAATTAGGTTTAAAATATGAGCACAGCAACGCATATGCAATAACTTACCCCCTAACAACAAATAATTTGAGTCTAGACGTCCCAACAACACATCAATCATAGCATCATTTGTAGAATAATTATCCAATGTAATAGTTGATAATTTTCTATCTAAGTTCCACTCCAACAAAACTTTCATTAATACATTAGAGAGAACTTCACTTGAATGAGGAGCAGGAATATAAGTAAAGCTGAAAATTATTATAAATATATTAGATAAAAAAATATCACAAATACATCAAGCATTAGAAAGCATATCTTATACTAGAAGCAAAGTTTAAGGTATTACCTCAATACTCACATTTGCAAATTCCATGAACTATCAATGTAGTGTGCTGTGACAACCATGTATCCTTTTTCCTGGTTGGAAGTCCACATGTCAGTTGTAATAGCCACTCGACTATCATTTGCATCCATCATCTTGTTTATGTTAAGCTTCTCCACTTCGTACATTTCCAAGATATCCTTCTTGATTGTGTTTCGGCTTGGCATCTTAAACGTTGGTTGCATTGAAGCAAATACTTCTCTTGTTGCAACATGATCCACATATGACAAAGGATACTCATGCATACAAATGGACTTGGCAATCAATTTTCTTGTGTGAGATGCATCAAATATAAAAGCATCTGAACTATTCTTTCCATGTCTTTGAAGAGATTCAGCAATTGTTGATTGTCTTGAATTTGCTAATTTTATTCTTTTACAATAATGAAGCACATGTTTCTTCAAATTTGTAGTCCCATTCCTTGGATTTGCACCAAGAACAGACTTACAATGGTTGCACTTTGCCTTCCACTCTTCTCCCTCTTTACATCTACTAAAGTATTGCCAATAAGCACTTTTCAACAAAGATTTGTTGCTATTTTCACCCGAGGCAGACTCGTCTGGAACAAAATTAGCAGTTTCTTCAACAGAAGTCTTCTTGTTGTTCTTGAGCCACTACATCCATGTTGGTACTATCCATTATTGCCTACACAATAGTAAAATAAATAATTAAATATTAAAAATTCAAGCCTGCTGAAAAATCATTAAGATTCAGAAAAATCATTTATACATAAAAAACTTAGGAATCCAATTTTTATACATAAAATTTATACAAGTTTCTGTCCTTAAAAAAAAGAACAATATATGTTTTGCATAAGCTTAACAACACATTGCAAATCAAATAAATAAAGACACAACATCATATAAAGGACTATATATGTTTTGCATAAGCTTAAACTTACACCACTGTATCTTATTCCTCACCCTTAAGAATAACATCACATTCAAATTAAATGTTTACTTCTTGTTATTTTCTTTCATGTATTATATATGCTTCGCTTGCACACAATAACAAAAGCATCACTTCCAGTTTTACTAAGTTCTAACCTTGTTGGGTCGTATGGCAAGTGTCAATGGTCAACACTTTTACATTATAGTCATAAGGGTCAAATATATCATTACATTAACTTATCAAGTCAAAAAGGCTAATCAAATTCTCCATTATCACATTTCAACAATATAGAGTAAGTAGAAATAAATATATTATGATCTTTGAAGTGAGGATTTCACTTTGAAGTGTAAATTAAATAGAAAATTTCAACCTCAAGCAATTCATGAGTAAGGATTAGAAGACAATGAAGTACAAAAAATAATGAAACACCAAGTAACACTACCCATGGATAATGACAGCTATTTTCTCCTATAAGATTCACATTGGTAACCAAAGACAACAACCAACCTCCTGTTTCTTGCTCTTGAAATTTCAATGGAGCAAACAATAGAACCTCTAATATACTCATCTCTGTTCCTTTGAGGGGAAAAAATAAAAAGAAAAGAAGAAAAAAAGAATTACTTAAATTCAAGTACATTGACACCTACATAGAACAAGAACACCAAGAGGTTTTCTTTTTTCACGAATTATAGCTTCCTTAATTATGGGAAGCTTTTTATAAACTTTCTTCTAGATATGATTCACTGCACCGTCCAAAGGTATTGGTCCAATGCCACCTGGATGACCATTATCATAGACAAAAATGGGTTGTACCTGATCAATTCAAATATTTACATTCTAAGAAAACAAAACTGAGTTGGTTGGGCACAGGCGCACAGCAAGCATTGAATAAAACAAAATAATATAGCTACTCCCCTACAGCTACCAATCACATCATCTAACTAAACTCTAGCATGAAAGACTTATGATTCACCACCAGTAAAGCCCCAATTTTCATAGATTCAAACAAAAAGTACATACCAAGAAGAACAGAGCAACATAGTAGAGAAGAGAAAAGGTCACGAATCAGCAGTGTTGCGAGGAGAGCACAGAGAAGGAAGAAGAGTGGCGGCAATGGAGGAATGAGGAACAAGGAAGGAGAGTTGGGGCAATGGAGCACTGAGGTCCGAGGCTTATGGCTTGGGAAGAAACTTGGGAAGAAAACGGCGCTACCAGAGTACTAGCCTCCCACTTAGTTTTAGGGTTTCTAATGAGCAATGAGTGATTTCTGAATCTTAAATTATATATAATTTTTTATTTTGTTTACTTTTTATTTTATGTAACTTCATAAATATACAAACGCACTATACTATCAAAGTAAGTAGCTAGTTTAATGGTTACTTGGTTGCTACACATGAAGGAGGTTGAAGGTTCAAGTCTCACCTCCTTCACTATGTATATAAATTTTTAAAAACATGTTATATATGGGGGATGCGGGTAGGGTAGGGTAGGGTACACCCTAAACCCGTACCCTACCCTACCCGCAGGCCTACCCGAACTGCACTCTACCCTATCCGCAGCGGGTCGGGTAGTCTACCCTACCCGAACGGGTTGGGCCGGGTAGGGTACCTGCGGGTAGGATATGTATTGCCAGCCCTATACTCTGATTCCGATTTCATGGCATATGGTTGCGAAACTTTGTCACTGAGTTTCATATAGTAGATGATATTGAAAAGCCATTAAAGATATTCTGTGACAACAAGTCAGCAGTATTATACTCCAATAACAATAAGAGCTTGACAAAATCGAAGCATATAGACATCAAGTTCTTAGTTGTCAAGGAGAAAATTCAAGAAAAATAGATTTCCATAGAACATATAGGAACAGAATATATGCTAGCAGACCCATTAACCAAGGGATTGATCCCTAAAGTCTTTCATGAGCACAGTGCTCGGATGGGTGTCAATATTTGTTATGCCTTGGTTTAGTGGGAGTTTATTTTATGCTATATGTCCTATGACGGATATTGAGTTATTTTTCTGCAGAATTAAGTTGATGGTTTATTTCATGTTATGTGAAATGTTCATTTTGCAATATTTGTATTGTGTTTGATCTCAATAAAGTTTTAAAGTTGAACAGGCTGGAAATAGACATGCATGAGATCACTTGGCATGTAATTTCCATATTACTCATCCAAATTTGATCTATGCCGTTAAGTATATTAGGATGGTGATTGTCGTGGTTTAGTCACGACATTAATATGATAAAAGCTGCGGTAATTCCATATCTAATATATGAGACGGACCAGATTGTTAAAGTAATGAGAGAAATAGCATTTAGATGCGCGCATAAAGTTTATAAGGTGTGATTATGTCAAGAAAGAATATATGTATAGCCCAAGTGGGAGATTGTTAGGAAATTATTTTAATTTTCTAATTCGTTTGTGGGCAATACATATATTAATTGTAATCACAAATTATACTATTTCAAATTAAATGACTTATATAATGTGATCTCATTTATTGTTATAAATGCTAAATTGAATAAGTCATTATTACTTTTGATTTGGAACTAAATGAGAATAAAACCATATATTATCTTTTGTTCTTTAGATAATTATCTTTTGGATTTTAGATATATTATCTTTTGGACTTTAGATACTATTTTATTTGGGCTTTAGGGTTTAATGGGTGTCATGCTCAAATATAAATAGTGCCTTCAGGGTTTTGGTCCCCAATATACCAAAGCCACCTTTGTTGCTCTTTCCCCCATCAAAAGAGTTGCAATTCAGCCGCCTAGGAATACAGAAGACTTTGGTTGAGGAAGATCGAAAGAACCACAAGATCCATATCCTTCCATCAATTTCTGATTTTTATGAGTAAAGGTACGCTTCCGCATTATGTTATATTTTTGGTGATTCAATATGGATGATCTGGGTTATTGAAATTAAGTGGCTTCATTCGTTCCTGTTTACAGTCACAATTTCTCTCCTTGAATTGGTCCCTTACGACAATGCAAATTTTTCTGATATCTGATTTGTGCTTCTTTTGTTATGTTTTTATTCTTCTAAACAAATGAAATTGCTCTGCAAGTTTGGTTATTGATCCGGCCGTTACAAATCCAACATCATAAATTGGCATTATCATTCATAACTCGGCATTATTCACGTTATCATTCAGAAAGCTGACGTTATAGTTCGGTATTAAAGTCATTAATCGGCCATCAACATCATTAATCGGCCACTTATGTTACAACTCAGCTTAACGGATTGTTTTTCAATTGTGAAACGTCCAACTTGACATCTCACCCTTATTATTGCTCTTTAATACAGGCAATAAAGCAGAAGCATAACCGACTTGCACATAGCATCCATAAAAGGTATGATCTTCCATCCCAAAAGGACACATTGAATTCTCAATACTGACTTAAGCTTCAGAGTACCTTTGCAGGTACACTCCCCCCTGTTTCTTGCTCAAAACTCTACGCGATTGGACATCCTCTTGGAGTAAAGCTCGGATTACCACAAAACTCAAAGGTCGGCACCGAAGATAACAACTCGGCGTCAATTCCCAGGGACCGAGCTCTCCCTCCAGGTATCCATACAAGAACAATTGGCACCCACCATGGGGCCGAGAATATAATCCCTTCCATATATCATCGGCCTCGAGATTCTCGCCTGAGTCATGGATGAACGACTTCCACCCACACCATCCGAACTCCTTCAGATGGTGACCGAGTTACAGCAAGCCAACCAATGCATGACCGAGGAAAACCAAAGAATGGCACAGCAAATTGCCAACTTGAATAACACCCGAATCGAAAACAACAATGATCGGCAAGAACGAACAGAAGAAGCCGAGAAGCAGTCAGGGCCAACACACGTCTCAGACACTGCTCGGCAAGAAGAGGAGCAACCCGAGCATAATGAGGAAGCTCGGCAAGACAACGAGAATGATGATCAGGAAAGCTCCCCTGGACCATTCACGGCTGAGGTGATGAACTTCGTGCTACCCCGGAGGTTTACTCTGCCGACCACCCTAACTCCCTATGATGGGTTAGGTGATCCGAAGAAATACATCAAGAAGTTCACCTCAATAATGATAGTAAACGGTACATCTGATAAAGTTTTATGTCGTTGCTTTCCATCTTATTTAGACGGTCCTGCACTTGATTGGTTTTGTTCTTTGCCAGCATGTTCTATTTCTCGATTCTGAGACATATCAAAGCCCTGAGGAGTACTTTGCTGGATCAGCCATCTACCTACATGACTCCGATTACTTGAACACAATCAAGCAAGGCCAGCACGAAAGCCTCAAAGACTACATGACGCGCTTCACAAAGATAGCTATAAGTATACCCGACCTCCACCCTGAGGTGGAACTACACGCCATAAAAAGTGGATTGTGACCAGGAAAATTCCAGAAAACTATTGCTGTGGCAAAACCTAAGACTATGCCCGAGTTCCGCGAAAAGGCAAAAGGTCAGATCTACATCGAGGAACTCCGGCAAGCTCGGAAAACAGAAAAACCTCATTACAGAGATGACGACAAAACTCGAGACAAAAAGAAGAACTTTAAACCGACTTCGCGATATGAGTCCTACACTCAATTCAACACTAAGCGCGACGATATCATCAAGGAAATCTTGAATTCAAAATTAATCAAGCCACCAAGAAAAGCCGGCAGTTACCCAGATTCAAAAGGCGCGGACCGATCAAAATACTGCTCTTTCCACCAGAAGCACGGACACACTACCGACGACTGTGTTATCGCCAAAGACCTACTGGAGTGACTAGCTCGACAAGGTCACCTGGACAAATACATCGGCGGCCACAAACAGCGGCGAGCACCCCCCCTCTAGAGACCAAAGCTCGACCACACAACATGGCCGAGATAAAGACCGACCGAACAACAACCATCCCGAACAACCAACATGTATAATTAACTGTATTTCCGGAGGTTTTGCAGGTAGAGGAGCCACAAGCTCGACAAGAAAGAGATCTTACCGAGCTATGCTTTCCATCAATGCTGATTAAATTCAACAGCAGACACTACCACACTCCCCGCAGATAACATTCCAGACAGCCAATCATAACAACAGTATAGCAAATCTCGATGACCCGGTCGTAATCTCCCTGCAACTCGGAGATCTCCTAGTAAAAGAGGTGTTGGTAGACCCTAGAAGCAGTGCCGAGGTCCTATTTTACTCCACATTCCAGCAGATGAAATTGAGCAGCAACATCCTCCAACCTTCTACTAGAGACCTAGTAGGTTTTTCAGGTGAGCGAGTCCCGGTAATGGGCTCTGTGTGGTTACAAACCACACTCGGTGAGTTTCCTTCGTCAAAAACTTCAGACATTCAATACTTAGTTGTTGATTGCTTCAGTCCTTACAATTTAATACTTGGCCGACTTTTCTTAAATATGTTCGGCGCTATAGTATCTACAATTCATCTTTGTGTTAAGTTTCCTTTGCAGGATAACACAATTGCAACCATTCACAGTGATGCCCGAGAAGCCAAGGAGTGCTACAACAATAGTCTCAAAAGACCTAACCGAAACACAAAAGCCCATGTTCACAACATCGGCAGCATGAACGACCTGCCAATCCTGGCCGACCTTGATCCCAGAGCGGGAACACTTGAAAGACCAACCCCAACAGAAGACCTGCATAAAATCTATTTAACAGAAAGCACAGACAAATTCACATACGTCGGCTCAACATTATCCTCAGAAGAAAAATCATCATTCCGAGCATTCTTACAGCAAAATGCCAACCTGTTTGCATGGACCCCAGCTGATATGCCAGGCATCGATCCATCCATCATATCACACAAGTTGGCATTAGATCCATCTGTCCGACCTATAGCACAGAAAAAGAGAAATCTCGGCTATGACCAAAAACAAGCTTCCCTAGAAGAAACCAAGAAGCTCATCCACGCAGGCTTCATCCGAGAAATCAGATTCACAACATGGCTGGCGAATATCATCATGGTTAAAAAATATAACGGTAAATGGCGCATGTGTGTTGATTTCACCAATCTCAACAAAGCATGCCCCAAAAATTCCTATCCTTTACCCTCTATTGATTGCTTAGTTGATAATGCCTTTGGTTATGAAAAACTCAGCTTTATGGATGCATATTCTGGCTATAACCAGATCCAAATGCATCCATCTGATCAAAATAAGACAGCTTTCATTACTGAATATGGAAACTATTGTTATAAAGTCATGCCATTTGGTCTTAAGAACGCAGGTGTAACATATCAACGTCTAATGGACAAAGTCTTCGCCAAACAGATAGGCAGAAACATTGAGGTCTACGTGGACGATATGGTTGTCAAGACTAAGATCAACAACAATCACCTAAATGACCTCACAGAAATCTTCGGACAGCTAAGAAAATACAACATGCGGTTAAATCCCGAAAAGTGCGCATTTGGGGTTCAGAGCGGTAAATTCCTCGGCTTCATACTCACTAGCCGAGGTATTGAGGCAAATCCAGAAAAATGCCGAGCTATTTTATACATGACAAGTCCACACACCATCAAGGAAGTCCAGCGGTTAACAGGAAGACTTGCTACACTCTCTAGATTCTTACCTTGCCTAGCTTCTAAATCTTTATGTTTTTTCTAAACTTTAAAAAAGAAAAAAGCATTCCAATGGACTGATGACTGCGAACAGGCATTCACAACCATCAAAGAAACTCTTTCAAAGCCACCAATTTTACAAACCCCCTTACAAGGGGAACCATTATTCTTATATTTATCTATCACTAACTGGGCTATAAGCTCCGCTCTTGTTGCAGAAAGGGAAAAGAAACAGTTCCCGATCTATTTTACCAGCAAAACATTACAGAATATTGAGCTTCGATATCCGAGCATTGAGAAACTTGCCCTAGCCCTTGTCTTCTCAGCCAGAAGACTCCGACCATATTTTCAGAGCCATGAAATCCATGTTCGGACAGATCATCCTTTGTGGCAAGTCCTTCAAAAACCTGAGCTGGCTGGCTGACTAGTCAAATGGTCCGTGGAGCTATCAGAATTTGACATCAAGTACGAAGGTCGAGCATCCATTAAATCCCAATTTTTAGTCGACTTTATCGCCGAATTCTCGGTACCAAGTACAGCTGAAGACTACATCAAATGGTCTTTATACGTTGATGGGTCCTCGAACCCACAAGGGTGTGGAGCAGGTATCATTCTTGATGATAGCCACGGCAACGTCATCGAACATTCCCTCAATTTTTTCTTTAAAGCAAGCAACAATCAAAATGAGTATGAAGCGCTAGTTACCGGCCTTAGACTCGCTGCCGACCTAAACATCACCGAACTTAAGGTATATTGCGACTCCTTACTTATCGTCCAGCAGGTAAACAACTTATACCAAGTAAAGAACCCTTTGCTTTCTAAATACCTGGATATCGTACAAAATTTACTTTCAAAATTTTCTAAATATGAAATACAGCACATACCAAGGGAGAGTAATGGCCGAACTGACATTCTGTCTAAACTCGCCAGCACTCAACCAAATGGGTCATCACTTTATCAGTCAACACTGCTCAAGCCAAGCATTGAACTAACACAAATCTTAAGTGTAACACAGGAAGTAGATTGGAGATCTCCATACATACAATATCTCTATACAGGAATCTTGCCAGGCGACGTCGAAAATGCTCGACACTTCCGCCGACAAGCCTCCTTTTTTACAATTTATAATAATTGCCTATATAGACGAGGATTCTCTCGTCCATTACTTAAATGTCTTTGTAGAACAGAAGCCGAGCTTGCACTTGCTGAGGCGCATGAAGGGATATGTGGTACACACCTCGGAGCCCGAAGTCTGTCTTCAAAAATCCTCAGAGCTGGATTATATTGGCCGACAATACGACAGGATTGTCAAGCAAAAGTTAAAAGTTGTAATAACTGCCAGAAACACAGTTCGATGACACATCTCCCGGCCAAACTCCTACACTGTTCTGAGATAAGTTGGCCGTTCAACCAATGGGGCATAGATATCCTCGGCCCTTTCCCCACAGCAGCAGGTCAGGTAAAATTTCTGGTTGTAGCAATTGATTATTTTTCCAAATGGATAGAGGCACAACCTCTAGCCAAGATTACATCACAACAAATACTTTCCTTTGTCTGGAAATATATTATTTGTCGATTCGGCATTCCTCGGCACATTATCATAGATAATGGTCGCCAGTTTGCCGATCAAAAATTCACATCCTTCTTGCAGAACTTGAAAATCAAACAACACTTTTCATCAGTAGAGCACCCACAAACAAATGGGTTAGCTGAAGCTGCAAATAAAGTAATACTACACGCTCTAAGAAAGAAACTAGACGAAGCAAAAGGCCTCTGGGCCGAGCTTATCCCAGAGATCATATGGGGATACAACACCACTGTCCACTCAACAACAAAGGAGACACCCTTCCGGCTAGTCTACGGGTTCGACGCAATGATACCCGTGGAGATCTCCCAATACTCACTACGCAATGAACTAGCCGACCAGACTACAAAAGACACAGCTCGGCAAACCGAACTTGACCTCGCAGAAGAAAATAAGGTCATCAACAGCAGTCAAACATTTGGCCATACAACAGCACATAGCTCGAAGATATAACCAGAGACTTCAACCAAGGTCTTTCCAAGTCCACGACCTTGTGCTCAGAAAAATAGAACAAGCTAGGAAACCATTAGCACATGGCAAACTAGCAGCTAATTGGGAGGGCCCTTATCGAGTTACAGAAGTAATCGGCAATGGAGCCTACCGACTACAAACCCTAAAGGGTAAAGATCTCCCTAATACTTGGAATGTATCTTCCTTAAAGTTATATTACAGTTAATACCAGGGACAGGCCAGTACTCTTTTTCCTACTACCAAGATTTTTTCCACAAGGGTTTTGCTTGGAGAGGTTTTAACGAGGTAGCCTACCTGGGCCTTTGAAATCAAGGGTTCTTCAATAAATAAATCTCTTATTTTATCAAATCATTATTTTCTCCATTTTCGCTTCATCTATAAACATATGATGCCGACCTATACTATCATTCCGACCATTCGGATACTATCAACACCGATCATATGCCAAAATAGGTCATTCGAAATCTCAGTCAATCCAATATCCGACCTTTAACAGAATCCGATCACTCGGATAGAATCAGTCATTCCGACTGCCAACCTTAAAACGGAATCCAATCACTCTGGATAAAATCAGTCATTCCGACTGCCAACCTTAAAATGGAATCCGATCACTCGGACACAATCAGTCAATCCGACTGCAGACCTTAAAACGGAACCTGATCACTCGGATACAATGATTCAATCTGATAACCGATCTTAATATGAAAACCGATCATTCGGAAACATTCAATCAAACAAATATCTGATCTAAATCGGAATCTGATCATTCAATCAGACAAATATCCGATCTAACTCAGAATCTGATCATTCAATCAGACAAATATCCGATCTAACTCGAAATCCGATAATTCAGTCAAAACAGATAGCCGATCTTAATCAAAATCATCGCCGACCACTAAAACAGAATACAGTTATTATCATGCCTATGAATCGGCATCCAAACTCGGCCTACTCAGCCTTCCTATAACATTTCTCAATCAAATTAATGGCATTTCACCATTACAAAAAATTTTACCTAAAACATTTAGGCTCCAACCCAAACCCACATACCAGATAAAAATCCACTTATTATACAGTAATAATATTATATTATAACATGCAGAAACAGCATGTAAACAGAAACATCCAAGTATGTTTTCTTCAAAAAACAGTAGCAAAATATCAGTCATAAGCACAAAAGCCCAACACAGGAGCAACTTAGTTTACAAACAAAAAAAAACAAAACACAAACAAACCAAATTCATATCAAACATTTTCATCCCCCTCTTCTTCAGCACCATCATCATCAACCATGGACCCATCCCGGACAATCTTCCCTGGATCCATCTGATCAAAATCAACGCTAGGAGCTAAGAACCTCACCTACAGCGAAACTCGCTCAAACCCCTCAAGAAAAGAATCTAGGATAGTTGTCTCTTTACTCTTTTCTAAATTTTTTAACTCAAAAGTCAACTCCTCTATATGAGTAGTCATATTCGACAGATCAGCCTCTTTCTTCTTAACATCCTCCACCTCTTTTGCATAATTCTCCTACGTCAATTTCAGCTCTTTATCAAGCTCAGCTACATTTTTCTCCAATTCTGTAACCTTTGTACTCTTTAAGTTCAACTTTTTCTCCAACTTTAAATCTGGCTTCTGCTCAGCCACTTGACGATGTTTCTTCTCTTGGCTGCGTCCCAAACTCGCAAGCCGAAGACCGACAACCTTCAATGAAAACGGAAAGACAGATAAAACACATACCAAACCAAAAATAAAATAGTCAATCATACACATACCTGCATATATTGGTCGATGACAACATCACCAACCTCACCAGCCAAAGTAACATCGGCTGGTCCTTGACAAACCTCATCCGTTACGGCCATATATGGAAAATCCTTCCCCCACAAAGATGACTCATCACTCTGCTCAGCCACGTTATGCAACTTCTTCTGATTCTCATAAAATAAGTTTGGCTCAGCTGTTGGAACCTCGTCTCGAAAATCCTTGGACTCATCAGACAAATCCACCAAAGCATGCTTCCTCTTCTTCACCACGACCTTCCTCCTACCCGGTTTGGGTTGGTTAACCTCGCCCACCCCTGCCACCTTGTCAACCTTAGACGAGGAACCTTCCTTGTCCAATTTTTTGCTTTTTACCCTTGACCTCAAAGTCGCCGCAGACACTCCTGGATATTTTCCACCTGAAAAACAAAAAGTTACAAAACAAATTGACCTTACTCAAAACAAAAATATCCAAACCCTTACCTAAATAGTCTATAACGGCTTCCCTATTATCCTCCCACTGAAGCAAATCAAACACCAAAATAAGTTCTTTCCGATCAACAGCCTCGGTTAGGTATTCTATGATACACTCATTCCGTGTATTTATAATCTCTGGGCCCAAAATACTCTGCAGCTCCGAACACCACCAGACCGGAAACTTCTCCCCAAAATGCTCGTCCATATAAAAAGGAAACTCCCCCTCAGAATTCTTAACTTTTAGATACATTTCCTTGAAATTTTTGAAAGAAGATTTGTACAGTTTGAACACACCAAAACGAGGTGAACTATTCAAATTCACCCAACCCCCTTCCAAACCCTTTTAGCCTGAAATAATGAAAAGAACAACTCCACTGTTGGTTCCTCTTCCAAAAAATCCATAAGAACCTCAAAAGCTCGAAGAAACGCCCATCCATTAGGATGTAGTTGGGACGGCGCACAATTTAGCTGCCTCAACACCTGACACTCGAAATCAATAAATGGAAGTCTCACCCTCAACTCTTCCAAAACACTACTATATATATAGAAAAACTCAAAACCCTCCCCTCTGTGAAAAACCCTGTCACCTAAAAAACAGGGAAGTAACTCCAACCGAACCCCTGCACCCACCCTAACAATCTTACTACTATCAATATGCTTCACAGCATCTTCATCCAGAAACAGAGAAACACAATTCTTTACGTCCTCATTAACCCAGTCATAGGACCAATCAATCTTCTCTTTTTTCTCCCTTTCAAACCCAATCAAAAACCAACAACAGATAGAAGAGATGAAGAAGAAAAAACAAAAAAATACAGGAGGAAGAACAGAGGAGTTAGCACATACCTCTCTTACTCATTTTTTGCTCCCAAATGCCTCTGATAAACAAAAAAAATAAAAGAAAGCCCAAGTGAAACCCCTCAGGATTCCAAGAGTGTTTTAATTAAACACACTTTACCCACATATTTCGATTCCACTACCTTCAGTCAAATCAGTTACATCAAAAATTGTAAACTGCATTGGAAACATGCACACTCTGCAGCGTGCATTAAATTATTTCTCTCTCCTAATCATGACCATCTATACTCCCAATAACTGTTCAATAAAGCACCTTGAACTGGGGGCTACAAGGCATAACCACCCGCCGAACTATCCAGCAGCCGACTGATACATTATTTAAAGCTCAACCTGCTTCATTAAACATATTCCCAGGCCAAGCTTGGGGCTGTGATCCGGCCGTTACAAATCCAACATCATAAATCGGCATTATCATTCATAACTCGGCATTATTCACGTTATCATTCAGAAAGCTGGCGTTATAGTTCGGTATTACAGTCATTAATCGGCCATCAACATCATTAATCGGCCACTTACGTTACAACTCAGCTTAACGGACTATTTTCCAATTGTGAAACGTCCAACCTGACATCTCACCCTTATTATTGCTCTTTAATACAGGCAATAAAGCAGAAGCATAACCGACTTGCACATAGCCATCCATAAAAGGTATGATCTTCCATCATAAAAGGATACATTGAATTCTCAATACTGACTTAAGCTTTGGAGTGCCTTTGCAGGTACACTCCCCCTGTTTCTTGCTCAAAACTCTACGCGATTGGACATCCTCTTGGAGTAAAGCTCGGATTACCACAAAGCTCAAAGGTCGACACCGAAAATAACAACTCGGCGTCGATTTTCAGGGACCGAGCTCTCCCTCCAGGTATCCATACAAGAACAGTTATGATTTTATACTCTGATCTTTGATCTTTTATACCATATATGTTCAACTATTTTGGGATGAACTTTTGCTTTTTATTGGGGTTTATCATTAAAATGTGCATAGGAAGTGATATAGAGATGGAAGTGATGATCGTTTCTCCAGATGATCGAAGCTGAAAATATTGTGCGATTTTGTCTCTTTCGAGAAACCAAGCCAATTAGTTCCGATCTATCTCTTCCCATAATAACATTAACAATTATTTCATATCTAATGATGTTTTAATTTTTGAATATATATCTAAGATTTTGTTTTGCATCGGCCATTTCACAATCATGGATAACCCGTATATAAAAAATTAATTTAGATCTTCTAAAATAAAAAAATAAATTTATAAAATGACAAATTCATGAATTAATCACAGTTGAATAACAAAAAAAAACCCTAGCAGAGAAAGAGTACGTACTCAAGGAGAATGAGAGAAGGAGAAAGCGGGGGCGAGCGGTTGAGGGTGAAACACAGTGAGGAAGATGGCCATGCCATCGGAAGAGATAAGGGGGAGAGCGTGGGTGGGTGTGTATCCGGTGTTAAGGAGGGTTCTTCTCGAGAGGGGTTAGAAAAGCCATCCAAGATCTCTTTTAGAGATAAAGTCATTGGTGCAGAAAAGTCTAAGGCCTTTGCATTAGTAGGGTCTTTATCTGGGAATGGTATCGCGACGGTGACAGGTAAGTAGGGTGATTCTCGTCCACCAAGTGTCAGTTTTACCAAGGAGGCAAAGAGCTGTCTAGCTGAACCTTATAAGGAAGCCATCGTGATCAAGGTGCTAGATAAGCATTATGGCTACACGGCTCTCATGCATAAGCTTCGGATAGTATGGCGCATCAAAGGAGGGTTTGATTTGTTGGATGTGGGGTTTGGATATTTTTTGGTTAAATTTGATATTGCTGCGGATCGTGAGAAAGTCATTCTTGGTGGCCCGTGGTTGATAGACGGTCACTATGTTGCAGTAAAGCCATGGGATGTGGATTTTAGGCCATGCGAAAAATCCTTTGGATCAACGCTGGTATGGATTCGAGTCTCGGGACTTCCAATTTGGTGCTACCAGGAACAAGCAATGCTGCGAATTGCTTCTGCAATAGGGATTCCGGTGAAAGTAGATTTGGCTACTAAGCTTGCAGAAAGAGGAAAATATGCCCGAGCTTGTGTTCAAATTAATCTTGAGTTGCCTGTAATCAAACATATTATAGTGGAGGGTGTGACTTATGAAGTGGAATACGAGAGTTTACAGTTGATTTGTGCTACTTGTGCACGGTATGGGCATGATAAATCGTTGTGCATGGAGAAGGAGTCCTTAGAAGGAAACGGAAATGCCTTTGGTGATGAAAAAAATAATGAATCCCCGACATTAGTGCCACACAACAATCATGAGATTCAACAAGAGGCTGAATCAGAAGCTCGTGATTTGGGTGAGAATCCTCGTAATTTGGGTGAGAAATTAGGAGTTGTTAAAGGGAAGGATGTAGTTACGGGATCATTGGCTCCCCACGTGCCTGATGGTCATGTTAATGAGGCATGCACGGATGATGGAGAGGGCTGGCAACAAGTGCTGCGTAAGGGAAAATTCACAATGGGCCAGTCATCAGGTTTGAAGGACCAAGATGGAAAGCAGCACAAGTTTGGTTCGAGAAGGGTTCCAAGGCCCTATTTGCATGGTGATGGAGGCAAATCAATTGGCATTAGGATGGGGAAGCAAGAAAAACATGAAATTGCGCCATCTCCATCGCGCAGAACTCCTGCACGTCGTGGAATCTCTCTACGGAAGCGTCCTCGGCCTTCCTCCTTGCAGAACTCGCCAATTGATAAAAATAGTGGCACAACGGAGGAAACCTTAGTAGATGGAAGCATGGTAGGTGCAGTGTCAGGAGGTCCAAAGGTGGCAATTATTGAGGATCAGAGTGTGCCAGTACTGCAGGACAAATCACCTATTGAGGTTGGTGATTCTGTTTAGAGTTTATGTTCTTATTTATTCTGTCCCTATTATTTATGGATAGTTTAAATATGATTGTTTGGAATATTAGGGGTGCTTCTAATAAGTTAGCCCGGGTGCATTGTAAGGAACTTGTTAGGAAATTTAGACCTGTTTTCTTTATTGTGGTTGAAACTCACTCCCCTTTTCAACATTTAAAATTATTTTGGGAAAGGTTGGGGTATCACTCTGTTGGTATAGTAGAAGCAGAGGGGCATAAGGGAGGTATTTGGTTTCTATCCTCTATGAAGGGTGTTTGTTGTAAGTTCATTGATGCTTTTGATCAGAGTGTTACTGTTGAGGTTCACTTTGATAATTTAATTTGGAGGTGTAGTGGTATTTATGGCAGTCCTCAATTTAATAAAAGGGTTCTCATTTGGGATTATCTTGTTGCACAATCCATGGTTTTTCAAGGACCTTGGATTGTTCTTGGTGATTTTTATGAAGTCAAATTTTCTCATGAATCTAAGGGCTGTCAATTTTCTCATCAAAGAGCCGACATGTTTGCTACTTCATTAGGGGATAGTGGTTTGTTTGATCTGAAGACTATTGGGAGGCGGTTTTCTTGGTACAGGAGGGTGAAAAATTATGTTGATGTGACAAAAAAGATTGATCGAGTCTGTATAAATAGTAGTTGATTATCTATCTTTCCAGAGGCTTATGCAGAAGTTTTAAATAGGCTTCAGTCTGATCATTGCCCTATTCTGGTGCGTTGTAAAGGTCGTCCTCAGCCTAAAGGGAATCGACCTTTCCGATTTGTTACTGCTTGGGCTACTCATCCTGGGTATAGGGATATTGTGAACCAGTCATGGTAGTCTGGTAATAGAGGAATTCATGGTAAGCTTTTGGAAGTACAGAAGAATTCACTAGAGTTTAACTCGAAGGTATTTGGTAACATTTTTGTTAAGAAATGTGAATTAGAGCAGCAGATTAATTATTTACAAAAGCGTTTGAAAGTGGTGGATAGTATTTATTTGCGTCAGAAAGAGCAACAGTTGCTTGATGATTATAATAATACTCTAGTGCAAGAAGAGCTCCTATGGTTCCAAAAGTCCAGAGAGCAGTGGGTAAAGTTCGGGGATAGGAATACAAGATTCTTTCATATTCAAACTCTTGTGCGAAGGAAGCATAATAAGATTCATGGCCTTTTTCTCAAGGATGGAGTGTGGGAAACTGATCCAGAGGTTCTGAGTCAAGAAGCAGAGTCTTTCTATAAAAGCTTATTCTGTCATTTGGATGATGTTGATTTGGGTTGCCTTGGTGATGTGCCTCTTCCTTCTCTGAATGAGGAAGCTTGCAATAACCTTACGGCACCAGTTACTATGGAGGAAGTCAAAGCAGCTGTTTTTCACATGAACTCTTTTAAAGCTCCGGATCCTGATGGGTTTCAAGCTTTCTTCTTCAAAGAATATTGGGAGATCATTGGTCTTGATGTTTGGAAGATGGTTAAGCAGGCATTCTCCGGTGTTCCTCTTGATCCGAGAATGTTGGAGACTTTACTGGTTCTCATTCCAAAGGTTGAATCACCGGTATCTATGAAAGATTTCAGGCCTATTAGTCTCTGCAATGTAGTTTACAAGATCATCACGAAGGTCCTTTTTAATAGGCTTCATCCTCATCTTGCGGAGATTGTTGGCCTGCTTCAAGGAGGATTTATTCCGGGACGAGGAACTCCTGACAACATCATTATTGCTCAAGAAGTCCTCCACTTTATGAAGAAGACTAAATCAAAAAAAGGCACACTGGCATTTAAGATTGATCTGGAGAAAGCTTATGACAGAGTTGACTGGAGGTTTTTAGCTCATACCCTTAAAAGCTTTGGTTTTCCTATTCCTACACTTAATTTTATTATGAATTGTGTCACTGCTTCTTCCTTATCTATTCTTTGGAATGGGAGTCGTCTGAATGGCTTTACTCCTAGCCGAGGTCTTAGACAAGGAGACCCTATGTCACCCTATCTTTTTGTGTTGTGTATGGAGCGATTGACATGCTTTATTAGTCATCAGGTTGATTTGGGCTTGTGGGAGCCGGTTGCTATTTCTAGAGGGGGATCAAGAATATCCCACTTAATGTTTGCGGATGACTTGCTTCTGTTCTGTAAAGCTACAAAGAGACAAGTGCAAAATGTGATGTTGGTTTTAGAGACTTTTTGCAAAGCATCTGGGATGAAGATTAATGTTGAGAAGTCTAAAGCGCTTTGCTCCAAGAATGTCTCTGCAACTAGGAAAGAGGTTTTTACTGGGGTATCCTCTATCAGATTTGTCCAGGACTTGGGCAAGTATCTTGGAGTTACCCTTAGCCATTCTAGGGTGACTCGTTCAGCTTTCAATGGTGTCCTGGATAAGATTCGGAGTAGGCTAGCAAGCTGGAAAGGAAGTTTACTCAATCGGGCTGGTAGGCTCTACTTGGTTAATTCTGTTGCTGCTGCTATTCCCACGTACCAGATGCAGGTCTCTATTTTTCCTAAAGGAATCATTAGTAAATTGGAGTCTATGATGAGAAATTTTCTTTGGAAAGGACAAGTTGATGGAAGAGGATTGAATCTTGTTAGTTGGAAGGTACTGGTTACTCCAAAAAAATATGGAGGTTTGGGGATTAGAGATCCTTATTGTGTAAATATTGTTCTTCTTGGGAAGTTAGTTTGGACTTTTTTCCAGCAGCCAAACAAGATATGGGTCCAATTGTTGGATGCCAAATACCGATCATCTCTATATGACTGTTTTAGTTATCGTAAGAACAAGGACTCTCCTATTTGGAGGTGTCTTTGCAAGGCTTGGGAAGTGTTGAAGGATGGGTTTGCTTGGTGTATTGGAGATTTGAACCAGAATTTTTGGTTTTCTAGCTGGAGGAGAGAAGGACGGTTATCTAATGAGATGGATTATGTTCACATTTCTGATTCGAATCTCCGGATACAGGATATTTGATGAACAAGCAGGTCCAGAAGTGGGTTGGTATTGGAGTGGGTCTGCTGCCAAAGTCTATGACTCACGCAATGGTTACTTGTGGTTGTGTAAGCAGCTGTTTGGTTGGGAGGAGCGGGAGAATTGGCTTTGGCTTTGGCGTCAGCTTGTTCCGGAAAAGCATAAGTTTTTGGCTTGGTTGTGTCTTAAGGAGGCTCTTCCTACTGCAAGTTTTCGCTTTAGAAGAGGGATGTCGTCATCGGATAGGTGTCCAAGATGTCTTTCTTGCCAGGAATCGGTTTTACATTGTATTCGGGATTGTCCAAAAGCTCAGCTTGTCTGGCATAGGTTGGATATTTCTTGTCATCCTTTGGATTTGAAGAACTGGTTCTTGTATCATAGCAGAGAGCATCCGTTCAAGTTCTTTTCGGGACTTTGGTGGATATGGCGAGTAAGGAATAATGACATCTTTAATCCCCATGAAACTTGGCCTCCGGAAAAAGTGATTTGTCTGGCATTAACTTCAGAAAAGGAGCTTAGGAATATTTTTGAATTACAACGTATGTCCCTTTCCTCTACTCTAAATGGTTTTTGGAATCCCCCATCTATTGGTACTTTTAAGATTAATTGTGATGCTAGTTATTTTGGTTCGGGTGATAGTGTTGGTTTTGCTTGTGTTATTAGAGATTTTAATGGGAGCTGGCAAAGGGGGTGTTTGGGAATGATTGAGAGTAATAGTATTCTTCAAGGAGAATTGTTTGCTACTTGGAGAGGATATCTCTTAGCTTGGGATGTGGGTCAACGAGATGTTATTTGTGAGACGGATTGTGTGGAAGCATTTAATCTTGTTACTCAAGATGGTTTTGGGTTTATTGATCCACTGGTGCTCAAAATAAGAGATATCATGCGTTGGAATTGGCGGGTTGACTTTCGTTTGATTATGAGAGATGCAAACACGGTGGTAGATACTATGACAAAGATGGCGATGAAGTTACAACTTTCGCATGTGGAGCTTCTTTCACCTTGGGAGGAGTTTAAGAGTAGTCTTGAACGGGACTGTCCCTCTATTTAGGCAGTTCCTTGTTTTGTTTGTTTTGTTTTTCTTTGTTTAATTTATTTCAGTCACCAAAAAAAATTACAGTTGAATAACAATAAGAATAACTATCCGTAAACTCTGTCTAAGGAGTAATTTTAAAGATTGGGTATTTACTAGCAAAAACCAACCAACCAGCCAGTATAAATCAATCACCTAAGTAACTAATAGCAAAACCAATCAACAATCAACCATATTCATAATCAGCAAAATCAATTCATAAACTAGTTCAACAACTAACATAACCACTGCATATTCAACGATTAAATCATATTCATAATTAGCAAAAAGTTAACAATAAAATTCATAACAATAAAACAATCAACAATAAAATTCAACCTTTCAATTTAACCACCACCATATTCATTTCTAAACAGCATCATAAACCAATTAACAATAAAATTCACAGCAATAACATCAATAAATCAACCTGAAAAAAAAAACTGGAAAAAAATTAAATACTCATCTGTTGTTACAGAGGCAGAAGGTGGATGATGAGCAGCAGTTTAGGCAGCAACAACCACGGAAGAGAGGCGACAGAGGGGCGGAGGTGCGACGAGACGCGAGCACTCACCAGGGAGCTGCAGGAAGAGAGGTAAGACACGAACAGTGGAGCACACCAGGCGTTGGGTGCAGTGATGGCGAACGAGGACGACACGCTGCACGACTGCAGGAAGCACAGCTCGAGCACTCACCGGTGGAGGCGCGGCGAGATGCAAGCTTTCGAGCACACATCACAGATGGAGGAGAGAGGCGAGATGCGATTCGCGAGCGCACGATGCGGAGGATCAGGCGAGAAGCGCGCCGACGGCGGCGAGCATGCGGTGGCATTGAACCGAGGTGACTGAGGTGAGCTCCCAACGTTGTGCCTATGTGTGTAAATAGAGGGAGAGACATAGTTTTCATCGAGTTTGTTTTTTGTCCGATCCAACGTTCAGCCTGGATTGACCTAAGGTTGGGTCACTGGTTTTTTGGTCCGATCGGTTGGATTGGTTCGGGTTTTCAATTATGCTTAGAGGTGAAACAGCTTAGACTGTGGTTGTTTTTTAGAATTGGGTTTGAGACTGAGTATTGTATTTAGTGACAAAAAATTAGAACTAAAATTTTCGTCAAAATTTTAGTCCAATATCTCTAGAAAATAATGACACATAAAACTGAAATTTTTAGAAACAAAAACTAAAATTTTAATAATCTTTCTTTTTAAAAATATTTTCATCTAATTTTTCAAATTTTAAATCTATATTTTAATTTTTATATTTATTTTGAACTAAACATAATACTAAGATATAATTCAATTTTATACACAAAATTTAGTCTTTATCTCTTAGTCAAGAATGAATCTAAAAGGGCGAATGCATAGGCTTGGTTCCCCAATTTTTTTGAATAAAAGTTAATAATTTTAAGTATATAAAATTTTTATAAATATATAATTTTATTTGAAAAATAGAGTAAGTAATTATCTTATATAATAATAAAATTATTAAACTCAAAAGTAAGTAACAATTTTTAAATTGAGAAAGATATTATTGTCAATCACTTTTTGATTAAATAGATTTTTAAATTTTTTTCTCTTTTTAAATATTTTTCTTCTTAATTTTCACACCTATTATCATATAAAAATATTTTAATATTTTAATAGTTAAAAATTTTTTATATATTATATTACATACATGAAAGTAAATTATTTTAAAATTTATTTATTTTTTATGATATTAAAAATATAACATATTAAATAAATTTATTAAAACGATTATATTTTATATATTTTATTCACGAATATATTTTAAATACATATAAAAAATTTATTAGAATAATTTATTTATATTATTTTATAGTATATTTTTTTTATAATATAAAGCATAAAAATATAATTTACTGTCACAATAATACTCAATAAAATAAACTAACTAAAAAATAAATAACTTTTATATTTATCGAATCTAAAATTAAAAAATTATAAAATTCAAGATAACCTTTTTATATAACAAACACTTATTAGTATTTTATTAATTAAAAAATATTAATCATAATTATATATATTACTAAACATATAATATTATATTTAATTATACAATATTTTAATTTTTGCCTCTGCTAAGTAGACAACGGAGAATCTAAACAACATGAACAACGGATTAAAAATTTGGCCCAATGAAGTTAAAAAAAAACACTCCACCCAAATTACCCAACCAAAAAACTCCATTCAGTAATTTAAAAATTTTAACCATCCATTATACCCTAATTTACCAAAGCACCGGGTTCTCCCCCAAATTCTCTATCGTCGCCGCCTCACCAACCAACCCCTTTCGCCAGCATCATTCTCTCCCTCACCGGACATCATCATCACCTCCTGGGTTCTTCATGCCGTCACTTGGTCGCCAACCAGCCCCCGTCGTCATTGCCAGGATCATCCTCACCGCCACTGGTTCGTCAACAAGAACCCTCATCAGTACTTAAGAATAACCATCCAGTTAAGAATAAAAATAATCATCTGCATACCCAATGAATTGAACATCCATCATATTTTAATTGTATCTAACTAAACTCATTCCAATCAAATAACCATCCACATAAGAATTAAAATAGACATCTGCATACCTACTAAAATAACCATCCAACATTGAAGATAATAGATGCAAGCTTTCTGAGATGACTGAACTTCAAAGAGAGATGATCTTATTAGATAGGGCCACCAAAAAGGATGACAAGAATTTATTAGGGAAGATAGCATCCAAGCGTGGTATTAAAGGAAAGATAACCGTTCCTAGAAAGCAATCTCCACCGTTGTCATCGTCGCGAATACAAGCAGCAGCCAGATCTGCTGACAGGACACCCAAGAATGATGCATTGAATGAATTACGTGCTAAGAGATTGAAGCAGCAAGATTTAGAAGCTCACCGCAGATTGAGGGAGGCATCAAGAGTTTCAGGCTCCTAGCATTTTACTCGACCAAAGCGCAAAGCTTTCACTGCAGCAAGTCTCAGCAGTTCAAGCCATAGTGATAGTGAAAGTAGGTCTCACAGTAATGATGAAGGTTCAACTGGTGATGGAGGAATCAGTGGTTGAAGCTACGATGCCATTTTCGTCACAGCGTGGTGGAAGGAAAAAACTAGTTGGAGGAGGGGGAGGAGGGTTGAGATAAAATGGGAACGTGATGTGATGGATGAGGTTATGTTGCCTAACTCTAATAATTTAATTCAAAAATTGATTATTCTAATAAATTGAGAATCTGATTTTAATAATTAATTTAATCTTCTTTTTTAAATCGTTGTTCACGTTATTCAATATTTACATTGTTTACCTTACTTTCTCTTTAATTTTCGATCCCTTCTTTATCGAATTCTTAGATCTGTCCCTGCTCTTGGTCTCTATTTTTCATTATGTGTCTTTATTACCCAGTGTTAGTTTAGCCAAGGGAGTGAGAAGCATTATTTTGTTTTTCAATTCCGCTAGGGAACCAAGAGGGGGTCCAGCCAACTCCTATCGGGCTGGACCCCAAAACCCATTTCACCATACAATGCAAGCAAGAAGCAACATTCCAATTTACACCCAGTGAACTAAATTAACCCTAGTTAACCCCCACCTTTCACCGTTTCACTACAACAGCATCCAAAATCCCCCAATGGCAGTGCATCCCCCCACGTTCGTCGTACGCATTTCCTACTCGGAGTCTAGGGCCGCAGCAACTACGTCCCATCCACATGCGAGAAATCGAGCCGTCAGAAGCTCGCCCCAGACTGTCACAGTGCCTCCGTCCCATCCACGTGCGAGCAACCGTAGGGGTCAGAAGTTCGCGCCAGACCGTTGCAACTCCTCTGTCCTGCCCACGCGCGAGCAACCACGGGGCATCAGAAGCTCACCCGAGACTGCTGCTACTGCTGCATGTCGTCGTCGTCGTGCCATTGAAGCCTCCTCTTCTCAGCCGGTTTACTCGACGTTGCCTCCCGTGTTCTGTCCCCATGAGCACCACGTCGAACTCCTCCAGGTCGCGCTGTGAAGTCTCACCGGAAAGTACTCTCGGTAAGTATTTATTCATGGGTGTTACTTGATTGATTTTGATATGAGTAAAGTGGTTGTAAGTTGATTTTGTACCAGATCCTTTGCATATAATGATACATTCATATAATATGAATTTTGAATTTTTGGATGTTACTTCTATCTAAAATTAGAGTTTTGATTGTAGGAATTGAAAAGGGTTTTCTGCGATACTAGATGTTCTTGTGTGAAAATATTCTGATTTTTGGTGGATTGATAAATGGATTTGTCTCTAATTTTAATTGTTGGATGTTTTTAGTCATGCGAATTGGATTTCTATTTTTGTTGAGTATGCATATGATTCAATTATAATTTATTGGATGTTGGTTTTTGTTACGAATGGATGGTTCTTACTGAATGATCACGGATGTTGTTTTTACCATAAGATTGTTATTTTTTTTAAAGATTAGTTCTGATTTAACTTAATTTTGATTTATTCGAAGTTCGATGTGAATTTAATCATATGAAATTGCTGCAAGAAACTGAACACGTTGGCAAAGATGATATTTATAAACGAAAATGCAAATGTTTCATTTGTGATATGTCAACTTCTTTAAATTTGCTATAGAACTACTTTTTTCTGTTCAATGGGTTGATGCTACTAATATTTACACTATTGGTTCAATGTACCCTGTTTTGATGGATAATGTGTGCACATGATGCACTGGTTTCTTTTTAATGTGGTTTGCAAGTTTGGGATAAAAATTAGACTAGAGTTAGTTTAATTTTGCCAGATTTAAGTTCGGTTTGAGTCTGGACACCTAAAAATCATGCAAAGAGTGGAATCCATCATAATATATACATGTGATGACGTTACCATTTGAGACACTTTTGATACATTTTGAGATTTTTTTTGAGTTACAATTTTGGATTAGAGAAAAGGACAAATAGGTCCCTGACCTTTTGTCCCGTGGACATTTTTGTCCCTGACCATTGAAAAATACTTTTAAGTCCCTGGCATTCACAAAACTTAGACGGATTAGTCCCTAACGGAGGCATTTGGACGGATCAGTCCCTGACGGAGGCATTTGGATAGAGGGACTGATCCGTCCAAGTTTTGTGAAGGTCAGGGACTTAAAAGTATTTTTCAATGGTCAGGGACAAAAATGTCCGCGGGACAAAAGGTTAGGGACCTATTTGTCCTTTAATACTTTAAGAATTGGATGTATTTTATTTTGGTCATACTTAGTATCTTTCTTCTTGTAGGAAACTTGAATGTTTATACAAAAATTTACGTCACATGTTTCTTTTATTAAATAAATAGACGTTTCTTTTTATACTAAATGGATGATTCTTTTAAAAGGAATCATCATTTAAAAAGGGAATTAACTTTGAAGTAATTGAATCCATGTTGTACTTATTGATTCAATTGTTGTGACTTATAACATTTTTATAGTTAATATATAATAGACATAGATGACTATTAATTTGTTGCATACACCTTGACCATAAATGCTTTGTTTTGCTTTCACTTTGTAAGAGCATCCTGAAGAATCGAGCGCAATATGCAAAAATCTACGTCAGATGTTTTTTTTGTTAAACAATGGATGTTTCTTTTTATACTAAATGGATGATTCTTTGAAATGAATCATCATTTAAGGTGGAAATTAACTTTGAAGTAATTGAACGCATATTGTACTTATTGATTCAATTGGTGTGACTTATGAGTATTTGTATAGTTAATATATAATAGACATAGATGGCTATGCATTTATTGCATACAGCCATACACGCTGATCACTTGGTAATAAATTTAATCATGGAAGTAACACTTGCCTCATAAGTTCATTAGTAAGTAGTACTAAGTAGTATGTTGTGTATGTGGATTTAGTTTTAATTTGATAAAAATTGTATCTCCAAAGTTCAAGTATAATAATCGCATAAAGCAAACAATAGATAAAAAGAAAGCTGTCAAACCACTTTGATTGCTCATGAAAAAGCAAATAACCAAATATTGTTGTTGTTTTTTCCTTCTTTAAATTTTGTTAAACAAGCATCAAGATAAATACAATATTTTTTTCTTCTTTTGTGATACTTTTATTCACTATCAATTGAATCATCTTTGCAGTAAAGAATAAATACAAGTAACTTCTGTTAGGTACCTAATTATTTTTGCAAATATCTAAGTAGAAGTTATTTCTGTCAAGGATTAGGATGTTTCTTTTTCATACTAAATAGATGTTACTTTAACAGAAGCCATGTGAATGAAAAATCAAAAAATCTTATCCCACATAAGTAACTATAAATTTGTCATCATGCTAAAATGCAATGAAAGGAATCATGATATTCATTCAACTTATTCATACAATTTGCAACACTGTCGATACAGGAATTAATCATGACCAAAAGTAATACAAAAAGAATTATCCATTTAGTATAAAAAAATCTATTTGTTTAACAAATGAAACACCTGACGTAGATTTTTGCATATTGCTTTTGCCTCTTCAGGATGCCCCTGGAAAGTGAAGCTACATCGTTTAGAAAACTTTATATTTTGTTAGAGGGGGTGAAGCTACATTGTTTAAAAAACTGGTATATCATTACTATACAACTAGCTAAACAAAGAATAACTTTCTAGTTGCTACACTTGGATCACGTCTCTTTCACTTCATCCGATTCATCAACTGTTTCAAATTCCTCTTCGATCAGTTTAAATTCATCAATTATTTTAAAGTAGACTTTCTACAATCATCCATCTGCAACCATAAGCAAAGACACATACGCAGCTATAAGCAAAGAAATATCTATCTAAAAAATAAAGAAACAACCATATAATGACAATTATAAAAACAAAGAAACATCAACAATTATATACAAAGAAACATCTACTTTTAAAAATAAAAGACACAATTATTACTCAACCTAAGATGATCTAGCTATTTAAATCTAATAAATGCTTATAGAAGCAGCCCAATGCATATGGTGCCATTCTTTCCCCAAATTTGACCATAACTGTCTCCAAAATAAATACAAGATCCTCATTCTCAACCGCATCCATGAGTTTGAAAAATTCTGTAAAAAAAAAAATTTCAATTAAGCATTGTATCTATTACGACATTATTCAATCAGGAACATCCCAGAACCTATAAAAAACATAGAAACCAAGTAAACACTATCGATAATTATGAAATCAAAGGTTAAATGTATTCAGTAAATCCAGACTTTGTAAGCACTAGCAATAGAAACCAAGTAAGTCAATAACAGAAAGCTTAAATGTATTCAATAAATTCAGACCTTGTAGATTATAACATTCTATTTCCATTGCTTCTAAAAGCAAAACAAAGTAACTAGTCTTAACATACCTCCAGAATTTCCAAAAGTTGTCCCAGCATTCTTTTATTTCTATTAACCAAGCTTAGATCCTCTTTCTTTGGCAATAGCTTTGATACATGTTCCATATTAGGAATCTCATAAGTCTTAAATGAAAAATAAATAATAAAGCATTAGATTTATAACCTTAAACCAAGCACTGATGGAAGAAGGCAATACATTTGCAATTACCATCTTCGACATTTTTTTATTTTCAACTCCCCAACATCCACCTTCATTCACAAATGCATAATGATTAGTCAATTTTAGCAAAATGAATTATCCTAAATTAAATCCTGATTACTAAAATCTAATAAAGAAGGCATGGAGAACCCTAAGTAGAAAAGAAATAAACTATACAAAGAAAGAGTGACACAAGCGGTGTTATCTTATCTACAGAGCCCTTGCAATCGGCGAGGAAGGAGGGGACCGGCGCGAGCGTGGATAGAACTACAAAAGTAGAGGATGCGAGCGATGGGGATGAGGAGTCGCGAGCGGCAAGAATGCGTCGGGTGAGCAGAGTGGGTGCGAGTGGCGCGGATTAGACGGCGGTGCGACGGGAGAGTGGCGATGATGCGAGAGTGCTGCACAGACGATTCGCGATGGGACGCGAGGAGGGTGAAGCAGAAGCGTGATGGCTATCTTTCTTGCGCGAACGGCAGATAAGGTGGCAGAGAAGGATGCATAGACGACCAGTGATGACGCGCGAGGACGGTACAGCGGTGGCGCTACGGTGGCACGACAAAACCGCGACAGCGTGGAGTATTGGGGAGAGAGATTAGGATTTGTAGTTTTGTGCGGTAAATGGTGAGTAGAAGTTAAAATAAATTAAGGTAAGTTTTGATTCAAAAAGACCTTAATGTCAATTAATCAAATTTTGAATTTAAAAAATAATTTAAAATTAATAATTATTAATTAAGTTGTTTAATTCTTGACTGGTTTAGACACTTGGTTCTATACTTTTCCTTTGTTTTTAAATTTTCTCTCTAGCTTTTGGTATTCAACGAGATGAATTAGATTGAATTTTTAATATTTTGCTTGTTGCATCTCGCATGGTGGAGAAGAATCCCTTTTAATTTTTAAATACCCAAATCTAGATATAGCAAAATATGATCTCAACTTGGGC
Organism: Arachis ipaensis; assembly: GCF_059453495.1. Lineage (NCBI taxonomy): Eukaryota > Viridiplantae > Streptophyta > Magnoliopsida > Fabales > Fabaceae > Arachis > Arachis ipaensis. Next base: position 17,396,988 of record NC_142442.1, read on the forward strand.
TAATACTCGAATAAAGACACAATTCGGTCCTTGTCTATTTTCACGAAGGACAAAGTGATCCTTATAAAAAAAAAAGGACACTTCGACCCTCAACCTTTTTATTTTGGGACAATACGGTTTTTCTGTTAAAAAATTTATTAAATAATAAAAAAATAGTTTTGTGGGGTTTTATTTGTATTTTGTGAGGGTTTTAAACTCCTACAAAAATCTTTTCAACAATATAATCAATTACTACCACTACTACCATTATCTTTTCCATCTTCATTATTATCACTCCTACCTCTATTATTTTTATTTTGTAACCATACTTTATCATCATCATTATCTCCTCTACCGTCATCATTACCAATAGTTCAATACCAATATTATCAACATTAAATTTTTTTTCTTTCATTTCTTATTCGATGTTATTTTTTTCTTTAAAAGATATTGTATTATAATTATTTTTTTTTGTGGTATCATTTTTGTCAATAATTTTTCTTCACTTAACCACTATTAATGAAAGAATTTTTTAAAAACAAAGTTATTAATAGCTTGTGGAGATTTAAAAATGCCACAAAATACAAATAAAATCTTCACAAAACTAATTAATTTTTAATAAAAGAACTGTATTGTTCCAAAATAAAAAAATTAAAAATTAAAGTGTCCTTTTTTTTTTTGTGACAAAAATCGCTTTGTCCTATGTTAAAATGGATAAGTTGGTCTTTACTCGCTAACACTCCCCAAGCTCATCCTAATATGCTACCTCATTGTTTGCCTTTAAACCCTCTCACTCTCTGAACTCTGAAGCTCACTCAGAGGCAGAGCCTCCCTCTCACACTCACAAATCTGCCGCCACCGTCACCGCACGGTTGCTTCCACGTCGCCGTCTCCTCTGCGTCTTGTCCCGTCTCCTGTGCATCTCCGTTGACTGTGTCGTCGCGTCTCCTTGCTCCTGTGCCGCTGTGCGTCTCTCGTCGTCGCCGTCGCCGTCGCGTCCTCATCCAGCGGAGCTCGCGTCACTGCTGCATCCCCCTCTCTAGTCTCTGCATCGCCGTGCTTGGTCTCCCTCTTCTCCCTCTCCCACAGTCACAGTCCCCTATCGTCCTCCCTCTGCTCCGCGCCTCCGCCATCGAACAGCACCAACCCTGACTCGCGTCCCGCAGCCCTTTCCTCTTCCTCTCCCTTCCTTGTAGTGCCTGTCTCTCTCTCCGTCGTCCTCCCCAGCACGGCTCCACGCAGCACGTCTCGTCCTCTCCCAGCAACACGCTGTCGTCCTCGGCGGCTCCGCGCAGGCCGCACCAGCTCTCCAGCAGCACGCCGTCATCCTCGTACCGCCTCTCTTTCGGTCGTCCTCCCTGCACTTCGCCACTCTGTCCGCATCAACAACTCATCAATAACAGGTTGGTTCTTCTATTTCTGATTCAGCCTCTTGCTATTTTTTGCTTCTTGATTTTCTCGGTTCTTCTATTGATTTTATTTTTTTAAATTTGTTAATTGTTATTGCCGCTGCTACTATTAATTGTTATTGTTAATTGTTTATTCTTATTATTGCTGCTGCTAATTGATTTTAATTTGAATTTATTAATCTTATAATTTGAAAAGTGGAGACTCCAATTGTGATTTTGGTGGTATTTGTGTTGTGTGGTTTTGGTGAATTGGTGGTGTGATGAGGTTGATAATAAATAGCTGCTGTTGTTATGAAAATTGTCACGGATGGAATAATAAATATGTTTTTGGAACCTTCTAATATGGTGCAAAGGGTACGGTGAACAAGTTTTCTTGCATTATTGGTCTGATGGCTGCTGCTATTTTTTGCTTTTAACTTGTTATTGATTCAGTAATTTATTGCTATTCTATTTTTGGTTTTGATTCACTGTTGTGCTGATATTTAATGTTGTTATTTTTAGTGATATTTTTGCAGTTTGATCATAGTATAAGTGATAACATTGGTGAAACTGACGGTGGAACTGGTGGACATGTAATGCTCAGCTCATACTCATAGTCACTTCAGTTCCTGATCCCTTTCTTACCCTCCAAATGGCTAAAGCACTCCAACACTCTCCAACTCTTCTTCTTCAACCACCTCCTCCGCCGTCTTCTTCTACCTCTCAAGCTTCTTTCCCTCTTAAACCCTTACCACACTTTCCTTCTCCTGTCTCCTCCTTGTTATTCTCTCCATCTTCGCACTTACCTTTTATCACTACCAAGGCCAACGGTAACAGTAATAGTAACTAGCTCCTTACTCTCTACTCTTTCTTTTGCTGTTTCTTGCAAGCAATTGATGCCTTATTTTGATTAAAGCAGTGCCAGGTTGTACTTATACCCCTGCTTCTGCTGCTTGTTCTTGTGATGATTCTGATGACGATTGGGATGACACTGGCAGCGACGACCGCTTCCATAACTGCCAACTGATTCGAGATTGTGATGAATTAATTGACGATTTCATGGTGGAGGAGAATGAACACCAACATGAACACAAACATGCTTTGGCTAATTGGAGGAGGCTGCTGGTTCTGAACAAGAAATGGAACAGCATTAGGCACTTCTTCTTTACGCGCTGTCAGGATAGAGCGCGCAACGAAGATGATCCATGGACCAAGGACAGGCTTCTTTGGCTTGCAAACAATCTTAAACAGGTCTCTCATTTGTTATTCTACTTTATGATTCTCACTTGTTATTCTCATTGTTGTGGTTGTGAGGGTTTGATGACATGGCATGAGCTTCTGTGGCATCTAGAATTCAATTCTTGCTGAATTCCAAAAGAAAGAATCTTGCGTGAGAGGTGTTAAAAGATATAAGTGTCTACTCCTATCAGTTTAATCTCTTGGGAAGAAAGGTTTTATAATAATATTGGTGTCACAAATGAGAAACACTAGCAAGATGTTGTAATGTAGAAAACTTTTTATGTTACTGTGAGAATATGATGACATTCTTCTTTTGTTGATGATGGGTGTTATAATGCTGAAATTTGTCATATTCTCTCCTCTTTTATAGATAGATGATGATGTCCAGAGACATAATGACCTTATTCAAATTATGAAAGACAAGCCATCGGAAATTAGTGAAATTGTCTCCACTTTTCGTGAAGACTTAACTAGAGAATTCTTTGTGCATCTTCATACATTAGTTGAATCTTACAATGACAATCCAGAAGTGCAAAATAGTAAGACTTCTTTTCTTTGGATCCTCGATTCTTGTTTCTTAATAGTGTCCCTTGAAGGATAGTGCTTTTCAAGTCTTTAGAATCAATTCAGTTGACAAATTTTTAACGATTTTCAATTGCATTGGGTTGCTGTTATGTCAAAGTTGATTCTATACGTAATCTGGTATTTGTATGCCATTTATGTTTATGTAACAAGATTTCGTAAGGCTTTGGAACACATGCTTGGCTGCTGTAGAAGAATATGATGCTGCAACTCAAAGCATTGAAGCACTAGATGATGCACAGGGCAACCTTAAAAATATGATCACATCTCGTGGTGATGCTTCCAGCCAGAACATAGAAATTTTGGATGTGAGATGTCGATGCTTTGGTCCAGAGTTAGTAGCTCGTTGGCTGCGGTCTTGTTATGACATGGAAGAGGTTGGAAGGATACATGCAATCATATTGAAATGTTTTAGAGAGTCAGCTACATATGTTGATAATAATTTGATTTGTAGTTATTTGAGATTGGGTAATTTAACTCGGGCTCGTCGAGTGTTTGATAAAATGTCAAGAAGGGACATAGTTACGTGGACTGCTATTATTGATGGGTATTTGAATTATAACCTGGATGATGAAGCTTTAAATTTGTTTCGAGAATCCATTAAACATGGGGTTCAAGCAAACAGCAATATGCTGGTGTGCGTCATGAATCTGTGTGGTAAAAGATTGGATTTAGAGCTGGGAAAACAAATTCATGCTCATATCTTGAAAAGTAACTGGAGGAATTTAATTGTTGATAGTGCAGCAGTTCATTTTTATGCAAGATGTGGGGAAATGTCGAGTGCATTTCGAACATTTGATCGAATGGCTGAGCGAGATGTGGTATGTTGGACAACCATGATTACTGCATGTTCCCAACAAAGGCTTGGGCATGAATCCTTGTTGATGTTCTCGCAAATGCTTGGTGATGGGTTCTTTCCTAATGAATACACTGTGTGCGCTGCACTAAAGGCTTGTGGAGAGAATAAAGAATTGAAATTTGGGACACAGCTGCATGGTGCCATAGTAAAGAAAATATGTAAGAGTGATGTTTTTGTTGGAACTTCCCTCATTGATATGTATGCAAAGTGTGGTGAAGTTGTGAATTCTAAAGAAGTTTTTGACAGAATGAGAGTTAGAAACACAGCTACTTGGACATCCATTATATCAGGATATGCTCGAAAGGGGTATGGCGAAGAGGCTCTAAGTTTGTTTCGATTGATGAAGAGGAAAAAGGTTCATGTTAATAAGAAGACAATTGCAAGTGTCACAATGGCTTGTGGCTCAGTGAAGTCTTTGCTGTCCGGAAAAGAAGTGCATGCACAGATAATCAAGAGCGTTATCCACGATAATGTTTACCTAGGAACCTCATTGGTATGGTTCTACTGCAAATGCAAAGAATACTCTCATGCTTTCAAGGTGCTCCAGCACATGCCTTCTAGGGATGTTGTCTTATGGACTGCCATTATCTCTGGGTGTGCCAAGCTTGGGCTTGAATCTGAGGCCTTACAGTTCTTGCAGGAAATGATGGAGGAAGGTGTGGTTCCAAACGCCTACACTTACTCGTCGCTGCTGAAAGCATGCGCAAATTTAGAAGCGCCAATGCAAGGGAGATTGATTCATTCCTATGCAAGCAAGACCCCTGCCTTGTCTAATGTATTTGTAAACAGTGCTTTGATCTACATGTATGCAAAATGTGGGTATGTTGCCGATGCCTTGCAAGTCTTCGACAACATGCCAGAGAGGAATTTAGTTTCTTGGAAAGCCATGATCTTAGGTTATGCAAGAAATGGGCATTGCCAAGAGGCATTGAAGCTCATGTATAGAATGCAAGCAGAAGGCTTTGAGGTGGATGATTATATCCTTGCAACAGTTTATACTGCATGTGGAGGTGGGTGTGAAGACATCGATTGGGATATTGAGTCTTCGTCGCGTTACTGGCTTTCCTCTGAATCTTCTGCAAAATAGGAGCCTCAGTAAGCCCAAACATTGTAGATGTACCAGATTAGATTATAGTGTATATTCAGTAGAAGTAGAGTATGCAGAAAGGTTTTTAATTTTCACAATCGATCTGCTACTAGATGTTAATGATAGCATACTTTTGTTGTATACTTGTATTTGCATCCACTCACCACTCTTAATGCCAAATGCTACTTTTGGGGTATTAATGTTAATTTATCCAAATCATTAACATGATTCTGAATTACTTGTTGGGTGTTCTGTTCTCTCTCTAACAGGAACAAACTTCTCTTAAGTTGGATAGATGCCCTGAGTAGAAATTGGATGTCTGATTTTACCAAACGAAACTATTCTACGGATTCAACTCTCTATTTGTGAACATTGCAATGTGTGTTATGTTAAAACATATTTGGAGATAAACTGTGTATTGCTTTGTTATGTCTAGGTTAAAGGAGATCCAACTCGAAATTAGAATAAATAAATATGGCGATTATGAAATATATGATCAATATGCAATAATATATAATTAAAAGGGATTTTTTTTTTCTAAGTCTCAGGTGCAGAGGTGTTCCACGAGACGAGAAGGCATATCTTGAGAAGAATCTCAGAATTGCGCAAATTCTTCTCTCCTAGTATATATTAACACTGATATAATTACCGTAACATAGTCATGCTAAAATCTACCTTGTTATACTCAGCACTTTCAACATTAACAATATAAGATAACTGGCTAGAAGAATGTCAAGATTAGAACAGAAATTTGAAGAGGAGACAATGTTGATAATAAAATCTCAGAAATTCTTGAAATAATTAAGAAGGCAGTGAAATAATAGCACTATTATTCCATGAGAGAATCTAATATTTGACTACAATAAGAGATACAATCAAGGAGGACTTTCTTATAATTGATTCTCCATTGAATAGTCAACTTCCACTTATTCATAGACCACCTTGTTTTTCTGGATAAAACTACATTGCTATCACTACATTTACCCTTCATATTATGAACTTCTAAGAAGGTATCAACTTCATCCCGGAAAGACATGAGTTTTGTAACCTCCAAAAAAGTACAAAAATCTTGACTATTATCCATTGCATTCAGGAGCAAGGTGTCATCTTCAATAGATGTTGGCAAATTCTTTAAGACACCATGGCAAGTCTTCGATAGCCATTTCATGATGAAAATTTCATTGTCTGCAGAGATTTTAGAGCCGGAATAAACAAAATGTGCAACAGACCTCCTCTTGATTTGAGGGGTTGCCCACAGCCGCAATGCAGCTAGTAGCGCAAAGGAAGGCTTCCCATTGTAATGGATGTACAATGATTCCCTGGACCAAGAAGTGGAAGAACACACAGCAGGTTCCAAAGGAATAAAAACTTTATCATTTGGATTGTCTTGTAGGATAAAACCATAGTGTTCAAGAAGCTCCAAATTTGTGTAAGTTCCATAACATAGCAGAACCTAGTGAGAATAATAATAAATTACATTATTCAAATGGGACGAGTAACTAGTTAATTAATTCAGGCCATTCAAGCACATGCAAAAGATCATAGTGACATCCAGTAACGTAACATAACATAAGCAACAAGAAATGCTTTGTTCTCTAAGACATAAGAAGCAAATTTGGAAAAGACATAAGAAGAATAACTCAATTACTAAAGTTAGCCAGTCAAACTATATATATATATATATATATATATATATATATATAGTTTGTGTGTGTAATACCTGATCTCCTTTATTGTAATTTGCCCTAGCATAAAAGCAATATGCATTCGCATCTTCTTCAAACCCCCCATCTGTTAATCTCTGAGACTGGGAATCAAGCTGCTCTGCATCAGCGACTGTAGTATTGTCTTCATTTGATAAGGAACCATCATGGATCGAAGAGCTAGATAGCAAATCCTCTAGATCCCCAATGTCAGATGGCTCCTTTCCAGGTGCATCATAATTAAACAAGTCACCCACAGGGCATAAACACCCAGCTGAATCCCACGGTATATGCAATGTCCGGGAAGATATCTAGATTTTGAAAGATCAGATGAGATAAAATCATAAAGGTGGAATTCTGCCATTTACTCTAACAACTGAAATACTAAATAGTAAATATAAATATGCCCTGTAATTCAAAAATGCATTTGATGCATCAACCAGCAGTAACTTATCAATAATCCATAAAATAGGTTTATTTTTCCAATCATTGAGATAATTTTAATTTAGACAATTAACCACAAGAAGTGTGTCAAGATTTCATGGATGTAAGAGAAGGCTCAGCACAGGAAAAGTATATTCAGTATATTATCACTTAATAACCAAAATAAGAACCAATGGATTCCACGAAAACCAAATTGAATATTTGTAAATAAATAAATTAGCATGCATGAGTCTTTATAACAAGCTAAATTTCTAACCGTTGCAGAAGCCCACACCCAAGCCTTAAATGTTAGAAGCTGGGGCTTAAATTTGAGATCTTCCATCAAAGCATGAGCTTGGCTTTTAGCACGGCTTTTTCAGTTACCCATATAGCCTCATCCACCTAAAAACCACAAGATACATAAAAGATGGCTTCAAAAAGAGAAGTGCAAATGAAATGCTGATAAGTAGTATCAGGTCAGATGCTATGTCTAACCTAACAAGACAAACTAAAACTTCTAATAGAAACTGAACTTGCAGAGCAGTTTTCTCGAATTCACCAAACATGGCTAGGATGTCATAACTCTTTGGTAAATGCATGAGGTAAGGATACCACCTGGAAGCCTTCCCTTTTCCAACTTCATACAACAGGCAAACATTCAGTATCTGCATTGTGAACAAGCTGAGAAGTAAGGCCAAATGATTCATTTGCATAAAAAACTCAATTATAAGCAACGGCACAGGTAATAATACAACAATGATGAAGCCACACCATACTATTATATACCATGGAATCAGACCCTGGTTCAAGTAAAACCGAAAAACATTTGCTTCGGGGGAAATGATATTGTCAATCCTAGTTTTTATAATGTCAGTCGATCATGATTTTTTTACATTGTATATTCGCATGAATTTATAAAAAAAAGGTGGCATTATCAATCTAGGAGCGACAATAACCATTTCCCTGCTTTGATGCAATAACTATTGTCTATTGAGAAGAACTTAAAACAAATGGCTTGAGCGCATTTTCACAAACAGTTAGAGGCCACAACAAGATTCCAACTTAGCTCACTTGAGACATTCAAAATAGAGTAGAAATAGAGTTATGAAAGAATACCTGGGTTGAAGAAAGAGAAGGGTGGCTATTAAGAGCTTGAGAGAGGTTTGTATGTTGCATAACACTGAGTTGTCATCAAAGCAGATTTTGGAACTCTCAGAATGAGCTCCCCCATCCTAAGGTCTCTTACAGCACCCAAACCCAATGTTCTGAAAATCGGTTCGAACCGGCCGATCGGACCATTCGAACCGTGAACCGGACCGAAAAACGGATCGGTCAATCATCAAAACTGCGAAATTAAAAAATTGGAATTGAACCGGAGAACCGGCCGGTAACCGGTCGGTCGAACCGAACCGTGACCCGGCCGGTTTTTAAGTTAGCAACAAAACGCTGCCGTTTTTGAGTTTTTTCCCCCTCTGAAGTCTGAATCCCTAAATCACGAAAACTCCCAAGGCTGAGACTGAGATCCCTAATTGGCTTCGCTGCTCTCTCTGCTTCAGTGGTTCCCATTGTTGATGATTCTTCTTCGAGCAAGCTTGCTTCACTGAAGTCACTGGCGTCACCGCGTCACACGGGTCGAGGGCTCGCCGTCGAGACACCGCCGTCGCGCCACCTAGAGCCATCGAGAACTGAGAAGTGAGAACGCCTCACTCTCACACGGGTCGAGCCACCGCCGTCGAGCCACCGCAGCAGCCGTGGAGAACTGAGATGGTGCCTTCGCTGTCTCCCACCGCCTCACTCTCACTCTCCCTTCCCCCATCTCTGCTTCTTCTCTGTCTTCCAGGTCTCTGCCCTTCCCCTGTTCTATTCATTTTGTTGCTATAGCTAGTTAATTTTGATTAGCTTAGTTAGTTAGAAATGCATGTTAGTTGATTAGGTGGTTAGCGAATCTGAGCTGGATAGTGGATTTAGGTTTGTTTTGAATAATGATGATGACTGAAAGTGTTGCTGTTCTATTGATTTTCTTGCTTTGTTTGTGCTGTATGGTTTGCTCCTGTGCCAATTTGGCTTGATTGATGCTGCTGCATACTGATTTATTGCTGCCTTGTCCTGCCTGTTGATGCTGAGTCTTGTTTTAATTTGAGCCTAATCACTGGATTCAGTTAGGAGCATTTGTGTGGATTCATGTTGCTTGCTTGTGCAGTGAGGATTTTTGCTGAATTCCTGTTTCATTTTGTTCTGATGCTGTTGTAAGCCAGTATTTCTGTACATAGTTTAAAGAAGGAATGTTGTTTGTTGCTGGCTGGTTTGGTCTAAATTGCTTTGTGATGTTTAGTTGCTGAAGGATTGGCTTGTTTCTTTGGATTCATATGCATTCAGACATGATTTTTGTGTTTCTACTAGTTAATGAATTCATATGACATCTGGGAGACATGATTTTTGTGTTTCTCACTCTCACTCGCACCTGTGAACTTTGAAATTCTGTCTCCCTGTTTAATTTTTCTTTGAACTGTGTAGTGTGAAACTGTGAACTGATTCAAGATTCAACATGAAACTGAACTGTGATTCTCCCTGTACTGTGATTATTGACTAGTGAGTGATTAGTGAAACTGATTACTGAAACTGAACTGTGATTCATTCAACATGATGAACTGTGAACTTTGGTTAATAATTGTTGTTTACTGATTAGTGATTAACTGATTACTTAAACATGAACTGATTTTGGTTTGTTTACTAAACTGGATTTTGTTGTTTGTTGGATAATTGTGAATAATTTTGAATAATTTTGGATGTTGTTTGTTGTGAACTTGAGAGTTGAGATTATTGGGTTGGATTGTTGGTAATGTTTAGTACTTTTGAATAATTTTGAATAATTCTGGTTTATGTAATTTGAATGAGGGGATCACTGGTCCCGGATTGGTTATGCTTGTGCAGCTGGGATAGTCGCCGAGGGACTGAGTCACTGAGGCATAAAGATGAGATCTGTAGCGGTTGCAATAAGTATATAGAGTTGTAATTCGCTCTTCTCTAATTCACAACTCTTAGTCGAAAATGGAGTACAGGAAAATCAGGGATGAGGTGCTTTTAATATGTAGCTGAGAAATTTGCTATCACATTTCTTCCATTCACTCAATAATAAACTAGAGTTGATTTGAGTTTTGACACACCTTTGTGTTGTAGGGTGATGATAGGGAGACCGGCATCGAGGACGTTGAGAGTTTACGTGAAAAATCGGTTTTGCTGTCCGATGCAGGTGCATAACTATCTTCTCTTCTTCTGTCTTATATTGTATCGGTTAGATAATTAGATGTATTGTGTTTGCAACTTCACCATTGGAATAGCGTTAACCTCTTTTCCCCTGTTCACTGTTTTGCAGTCCTAGACAACCGTTTGGCCTCCGTGGGAGAAACCAAAACCGATAGCCACATGGCGAAAGCAAAGTGGAAACTCAAGTCTGACTCCTGCTCCCACTCTCCGTTATCTTTCTGTTCAGTTCTTGTTCGATTTCTTAATCCTCATCCCATTTCTCTTGATATAGGTCAGTTGTTACACTTGCATTGACTATTCTTACTAGTTCGCAAGCCATTCTAATCGTTTGGTCCAAGAGAGCTGGCAAGTACGAGTATAGTGTAACCACCGCAAACTTTCTGGTGCGTATAGATCTCATCTCTATGCAGTATGCACTCATTCCATTGATTCACTTTCTGCTTGATAACCCGAGTTGTGGCATTTGACCAATACATGGCTCCTAATTTATTGGTAATCTTTTGGTTATAGGTGGAGACTTTAAAATGTGCTATATCCCTTGTGGCCCTTGCAAGAATATGGAAAAAGGAAGGTGTCACCGAGGACAATCGGTTAGCATAATCCTTTTCCCTTAAGTTTTTTGATCTGATTGTGAATTTAGTGCAAGATTTTGGGTTATGTTTTACATTCTGTTGATGAAAAGGGAAAAAAGTTTGGATAACTATTAACTAGTTAAAGAGGTGGAATAAGGTTTTTCTTACATTGAAAATTTGAGTGACAACTTGCATTTTGGCCATTTACAAGCAAGCACAAAAGCACAAGGTAACCAAAGTACATGTTTCTACGAACTCATAATGTTACTTTGGAAGCTGAAGCATTATACTGAGATTTTGGGTTGTATTCCTCAGGGCGAATCTTTACTACATTTCGATATTCAAGGATGGAAACAGGTCAGGCGACCTATTAAGGGCCTGTGGCTTGCTAAAATATAGAAGCAGGCGCAGGCTTTTTGAAAAGCCTGTTTATCTTAGCAACCTAGGCCTAGGTTTGCGGAAAAGCGAGTAGGCTTGCTGGCTGTCCTGGGCTTGTTTAGATTTAGAAATGTATATAAATGTAATGTAATTTAATCTACTAAACGCTTGTTCGACTTATCTAGCCTATTTTAGGCATTATGCATACATTTAGCCCATTTGAGCTTTAGTCTTGCATTGTGTGCATTAAAAAAAATCCTCGCCACGAAGCCTTTACCCTCCTTAATGGGACTTCAAGTAAATTTGGGCAGGATTAATTCTTAGTAGTAGAACTTGGATGCCAATGATTCAATTGAGAGAAAAATAATAAATATACTTTTTTATTATTAGTCAATATGTTTTTCTAAATGGCAGGCCAAGCTTAAGAACAAATCAGGCTTAGATTAATAAGCTTCAATATAGGCTTGGCCTGTTTCTACCATTACAAAGCAAAGCATTAACTCTTTTGCATGGTATGTTTGGAGAAAGAGAGAATAAAGAAAAGAAAAAGAAAGGGGGGGGGGGGGGAGAGGGGAGAGGGGAGATTCTGAGCAGTAATGTTTTCAGTAGGCCAGTGGTTTCACTTGATAAGTCCTGTTTTGTGATTTCATCCTTTTATCTAAGCATTATGACTTCTGTATGTGTATGTGTTTCCTTTTCTGATGAGAGATTTTTCATGTTGTCTGTTGTTGAAGAATGAATTTAAATAAGTCGTTGTATATTGTTTCTTGCATCTAGGTTGAGCACCACATTAGATGAAGTTATAGTGTATCCCATTCCAGCAGCACTTTACCTTGTCAAAAATTTGCTTCAGGTTGGTGATGCATGTCTATGTTTGTTATGGTCACAATTGATTATTATGTAACTTTGATTTTGCAACAGATACCATCCAAAATCTGATTGTATTTACTCTTCAATTTTATGGCAGTATTACATTTTTGCATATGTAGATGCTCCTGGCTATCAGATATTAAAAAACTTGAATATTATCAGTACAGGTGTTCTCTACCGAATTATACTCAAGAAGAGGTAGCTTTTGTTCTTTATTTTCAATATAAAAAAAATTGTTGTCAATTCTCATTTCATTATCATAATCTTTTGTTAAGGATTGAGGCAGTGTTTTGTTTCCACAAGTTTAGTTTATTACTTAATACTAATGGCTTAGTAAAATAATATTTAATTTTATTGATCGTATTGCCCTGGGGCTGCCTATTGTTGTGTTTTTATTTGCATTTCAGGTTAAGTGAGATTCAATGGGCTGCTTTTATTCTACTGACTGCTGGTTGCACTACAGCCCAGTTGAATTCAAAGTAAGACTAATCCAAGTCTGACATGTGGCCATCACTTTCATACTAATATATTATAATGTTCTTGTGGTACTGCTGTAAAAATGGCCCCCTATCTACAAGCTGTAATGTAACAAACAAATGTATCTGATTGAAGTGCTAGTGAGGAAGTTGGTTAAGATTGAGAGAGAGTTAGGTGTGGAATCATTTGGTAATTGTAGAGATTAGAAGAGCTCCAACTCTTCCTAGTTCCTATCAGTTTTGTATACCTACTCTTTGCCAAATTCTCAGGTTCCTCAGCACATTCTCTGGAATCCTCACAAGACTATTCTATTGATCTAGGTGTAATGTGTCTCTCTACAAAAGAGAGCAATAGCCTTTTTAGATTTATTTTCCATTGTGTAAGTTGCTTGATTACTTTTGAAATTGTCTTTTTGGCAATTTGAATAGCATTGCTTTATACATATTTTTTGGATTACTTTCCGACAATTAGTTTCAGAGACTTTGAAGCAGCAAAACGAGGAATATTTGGCATTGGCGCATATCTGATACTTTCGGTGTTTATGGTTGGAACATAGTGAGAGTATAAAATGAGAAGAATTTTTGTGTTAAGTTTTTTTTTTTTTTTTTTTTTTGGGGGGGGGGGGGGTGACGATTTCTTAACATAATTTTTCTGAGGAGGGATTGAACAGCTCTTCTAGCCATTAGAATGCTGTTTCTTTTGTTATTTTAAATTGTGGAAGTCATATTATTAATTGATAATTATCTTTTAAATTTGTCTGAAAGATTGCCTTTTATTTTCAGTTCTGATCGTGTTCTTCAAACTCCCTTTCAAGGTTGGGTGATGGCAATTGTGAGTATTAGCATTTGCAGTGGCCTCTGTAACAACCCGAAATTGTGAACTCTTCTAGGGATGAATCTCTAGCAAAATTTTTGGTTGTTACGGTCTAATGTTAGAAACATAATAAAGCATGCATTTATGTCTTAGAATAATAATCATGAGTTATTTTTTTCATAAAGGTAATGGCACTCTTGAGTGGTTTTGCAGGAGTATATACTGAGGTAATTTTAATTACGAGCTAAATTACAGTGCTGTTGATGTTGAATTTATTATTAATGCATGAGCTAAATTTTATTATTCAATCCAAAATTCAGTCGGCAGAGAATAAGTTTTTTGAGCTCTATAACTTCCCATTTTGTGATACATTTAACAATATTGGCAGGCTATTATTAAGAAGCGCCCTTCACGGAACATAAACGTTCAGAACTTCTGGCTTTATATCTTTGGCATGGGCTTCAATGCTATTGCAATACTGGTTCAAGATTTTGATGCTGTGATGAACAAGTAAGTTTACTGTTCTTTCAGACTTTGGTTTTGTAGTTTATGTTGATTTTTCTACTTTTTCACCATATTGATTCTCTTTAAGGAATTCATGTTGAGGAGAATCTTTTCTCATGAAAAGGGACAAGACATGCTCATAATATATATTGTGATCATAAAGTCATCAAGCATTATAACAGGAGAGTTATTGTAGTATTATGAGGCTTAGAATGAGCTCATCAATAATGCGTGTATTTCCCATATTCAGGGGATTCCTCCATGGATATTCGCGCATTACTGTTCTCATGATTTTCAATCATGCACTCAGGTAAAAATTGTTAATTGATGTTCTCTTATAAAATTTCTTCAACTCGGGGAGTTTTACCTGGATTACCACCGACAGTTATGTATCTTGTCATTTGGAGTCATGTCCATTATATGTCTCTTCAATTTTCAACTGTTGCCCCTTTTTAGGCTATTTTTTCGTTTTTCATGTTAAATTTGTCTCTTCACGTCTGTGTGTCTTGTGAAGCAAATGGAAGCAAAAGTTATCATTATTTAATGAGCAAACTACTATTTTTACTTATGAAAGTTCAAGACACTCACAAATGACAAATCTATCATGGATGAACAAAGCTAGCCTTGTAACCACAAAAGACGAGTTAATGACCATTTTTACCTTAAAAATTCAGAATGTTGAAAAACTTACCCTTGAATGAAATTAACGGTTAGGTACATTTGGGTAGTTTTGTCACATGGAGATCTTCTTTTGCGGGTTTAGCTTTGTTCTTTCATGGCTAGATTTGTCAGTTTTCCTAAATTTTCATTGCGCGTAAGTGTCACATTTATATTGTTTGTGCATCCAGTGGAATTGCTGTATCGATGGTGATGAAGTATGCTGACAATATTGTGAAGGTACGATGATGGTATAAGACTGCGTATTCTTATTCTATGATTATATTATCCACTAAATATTTAGAAGCAACAGTAGAACTTAACAGTTCCATGAGTTTAATTGTGAATCACTTTTAGGAGAATGCCAGGGGATCCTGCAATATTATATAACTTTTATTATCATATATTAGTCTATCTTCTTTTTTTTCTTCCAACACCACTTTATCATTATTAGCTTAGCACCACAACCTCGGTACCTCACCCTTCATCGGTGGCTACTCTTTGGCAGGTGCCAGAGGCCAAATATCTGGCGGTCACTCACCAAAAGTTAAAAAAATTTAAAATATAAAAATAATAAAATTAGGTTAAACATTCAAAATTAAACTTCCAAACCTAACACATTCAAAAATATCCAAATCATTCAAATGAACATTCAAGACTTAACGTCAGAAGAACACATAAGATTTCACTAAAGTGACATTTGAAAGTGGAATATCCAAAACTAAAAACACAAAATTCCATATAATCAAATATCCAAAACTCCATTTAATCAACCATCCAAAATTGCTTGTAATTGAACATCCAAACTATATTTTAATTGAGATCCAAAATCCTACTAAAAAGAATATCCGAAAGATACTTATATTGAAACATCCCAAAACTAAAAATTTGTCGGATTATTTATTAAATATCTAAAATTTAAAAACCCTAAACCTAATGCATCAAAAAATCTCCAAATCATCCAAATAAACATTTAAAACCTTACTGAAAAAGAACATTCGAAAGCGAAATACCTATGTTGGATCCCCAAAAGCAAAAATTCATCAGATTCATTTATATTAGGTTAAACACCCAATTTTTTTGTTTTAAAAAAATATTTATGTTAGGGTTAAACATCTAAAATTAAAAAAAATCTAAACCTAAAGCATCCAAAGACCTATTAAAAAAGAACATTCGAAAGTGGGCTATCTATTTTGAAACATCCACAAATACAAATTCAAATAACAGCTATGACAACAACAAATTGAAGCAAAACAATAAATAAAGAAGCAATTTTGCACTTTATTGCACTTGCAAATCCACATAACAAACTGATTGGCAAAGCAGAACAAATTGGCACACACGGATAACCTAATGAGAGAGGAGGTAGTTACAGCGGCAACAAGAAGTCGGAGAGGTGGAGGCAATGGCGGTGACAAGAGTAAACAGAATCAAAGAGGTGGAGGCAATGATGAGAGCGAATAGAATGAGAGGAGGCTGCAACGACTTTAGATTTGGAAGCCAATGACAGCTTTAGATCTGGACGGCCACAACAATGACAACTCTAGATCTCTTCAGCAAGCTCGATGATGTAGCATATCTGGCCATCTTTGCAGAGATTGTCGACGAGGGCGGACATGCCGCAGGAGACGGCCATGGAGATGTTGGCAAGGGCACCGCCGGCAGCATTGAGATGGTAGGTTCGAAGTCAATGAGCATCTTGCTAAAGCTAATGATGAGGCCAGGGCAGAGAGGGGGAGGGCGGTGGTGAAATCCATGGATGCAATGTGTAGCAAGTTGTAAAATGAAGAGAGAAAAAGTTTTGTTCTCCAGAGACAGAGAATGAAGAATGGGGTTGGTGGCATGAGGGGGTTGAGAGGAAGTGAAAGAAGAATAGGAAGATGAAGATGAAGATGAAGAGGAAGAAGAGGCAAGGACAGAGAGTAGAGACTGAGGGGTGATGATGAGGGAGAGAAAACTAGTTTCAAAAGAAAAGGGAACAATTGGTTAAAATTGGCTATTAAAAAATTGGTTCTTAATATTTTTTCTACTTGAAACCCCAAACCACACTGCTACTTCTACTACAACCCAAAACTGAACTACATGATTTCTTATGTATTGAATGTTCAAATTTGTCTAATAATAAACTATACATGATGAGGTATGCCACATCAAGTTTCAGCCTGTCGTGTCAGCTTTTAATCGTGACAAATTAACGGCATGGACCAAAAACCAATAATTTAAAATTCTTTTGGACAAAACAAAACCAATTCTATACCTATTGTCTAGAGCTGGGTCATGATGTGTGTTTTATATCACATGTAATAATCTATATGGGGGCTTACAGTTGTTTTGTTTGATTTATTTGGACATTATAATGCCTTTACAAGTGCCAATTTGCCAAATGATAGATATAGCCTATGAAGTGGAGTTCAATTGTATGATTAAGTTTCCAATTTTTGCATAGGTGTACTCTACTTCGGTGGCAATGCTTCTTACGGCAGTAGTTTCTGTCTACCTTTTCGGATTTCATCTCTCCCTTGCATTTTTCCTTGGTACAACGTAAGTTGCTGCTATATCCTCAATTTTTCTAACATGACGTGGTTATGCTTTGATTTGTGAGCACACCAGGTTTTTTATTTTTTTTCCCCATCATATCAACAATTGAAATTAAATTGTTAAAATCTTAAGTGCTTTAATGGCTTTGGCTCCTAATGTAACTTTAGTATGCACAAAATTTTATTAGCTCTTTTTATTTTTTTGTGCTTTGCTTTTTTGTTTTTGATGTTGGGCGTAACCATTTTCTTTGTCTCATCGCTTGAACTTAAACTTCTTGTTATGTTTGCAGTGTTGTCTCTGTTGCGATTTATCTGCATTCTGCCGGGAAGATGCAAAGATAGCTATAACTACCACCTGGTTCTTTTGACCCCATTTCATATTCATACATTTTCAAATTGTTAATTAAATATCATAGTAGTGTATATTTTGACGAGTTTAATTTTTATGTATGGACATTGTAAAACGTTTTACATAGTCATGCAATTACAATCATTATCATTCACGTAGTAAATGTAAAAGAGTTATTTTTACTAATGTGACATTTATATGATTGGATGTGCCTGTAAAACGATTTTACACTGATAGTGTATTAAAATTAAATTCATATTTTGACATATATGTCTAGTAAATATATTTCACTCAAGCTATATTTGGCACACCACTTAAATTAGAGGAAGGGAAAAAAAAATTAAGTCAGCCGTGTATCACTTGGGAAAAGTTTTCTAATTTAAAGGTAATTTGTTCAATGTCCTTATCAAGAGGTGGGAAGGAGGTGGGAAGGGGAGATATGTCATTTGAGCTAAGGTTTATTGACGGTTATTACTTTATTTAACCCTCACATTTAGCAAAGTAATGGGAGAACATTTAACTTCTCCCCAAGTTGGGTCGGATAATGATTTAAAGGATCCGTGTTGTAGGTTGTATATCAAATACAAGGTGGGTTGGCTTACGTTGCGTAGGTCCAGGAATGAACAATTTTTTTATTTGAAAAAATAAAATGTATGATATAATTAAAAATATTATCAAATAAAAAATGACTTTAATATTAGTTATACTTTCTAGGAAGTGTTATCAGTAGTCAGAGCAGAATTCATCTTTTGTTTGAATTTTTTTTTTTTTTTTTTTTTGTCATTGTTTACGCCAGAGTTGGATCAGGAGCCTGGATTAGTTGCGTGCCCATTTAAGTTGGATTGCATTGATATCTCAATTCTCTACCCTCATTGTGCCATCCTCTGCCATTGGAGTGGTTGTTTGAAAGCTCTTATCCGTCTCTTTTTCATTGGTGCATTACAGGCTATTAAGAAATCATGCTGTTTTTATTTTACAGGCTGTTAAGAAATCATGCTGTTTTTATTTTGGAATAAAAAAATATTGATTTAAAATGTTGACAAAGTTATACATGAATTAACAAAATTAGTTTGATTCTATAAAAAAAAGTAATTTATCCAGTTAAATCAAACACAAATCAATATTACTCAAATACAATAAATGAAGAGTGGTTATATTCGAGTCTTATTTTTATTCTATATAAATTATTATCAGGCGTAGAATTTTTTGAAAATACACATAAATAAATATAGGCTATCATGGTTTATGTGTATCGTAGTTTATGTGAAGAACGAAACAAAAAATAAATTGCTACAAAAGATAGCGGTTTACGAACAAAAAACTAAGGACAAAAACCGCTACATGATATCGCGGATCATGAAGAAAACTATGGCCAAAATCCACAAGCATCAATTGTGGTTTATGGAAAAAAAAAATGAAGAAAATTATGACAGATTGTAGTGAATTACTTGAAAGATGCTATATAAATCGCCATAGTTGGCCACAAACTATTCATTTGGGCCATTTTCAAAGTTTGAATTTGGAGACTTTTCAGAAAACATCAAGGATCAAATACAAGTAAGGTCGAAGAAAACCACCGTCTCATTCTCTCAGTAGGAGGGATGGAACTCTCAAGAGGAGAGACAAATTAGAACTCAAGGTTCTATCTCCGTGACCTAAGCAACTTGACAACGAGTAATGAGGAGAAACATCGATTTACTAGAAATAATACAAATCTACGGTGCAATGAGTTGAGCTTATTCAAATTTAAATTCGACTCATTTATTTTATGAGTTCAAGTTTGGTCACTAGCTCACGAATTTAGCTTATCGAGCTATTAACAAGTCTAGTTCGAGCTAGTTCATGAGTTGGCTTGACTCACTTCCAGTCTTAGCGATAGCTCTGCCTAATTTCTTTGGCGGGAGGAGCTTGGAGGCGACTATGCAAGATGCTACTGACGAAGGGAAGGGGATTAGGGTTCAGGGGTTCACCGTTTTCTTTTTTTTATTAGTGAACAAAACGATGCCGTTTGATGAAAAAATCTGAAAACTAGTTGAGTCTCAATTCGGTTTGACCGGACGGTTCTCGACAGGTTCGACGGTCTAATAATAATTTTTAGAAATGGCGGTTATAGCTTTTGATCGAATCGGAATCCTTACCGATTCACAGTTCGACCGGTTCGACCGGCCAATTCAAACCGATTTTTAGAACCTTGCAAAATACATATAGTGTGAAAAATTTGGTGCACAACACAAAAAATTTTGATTCACAACACAAAAACTTTTGATGAACAACATAGAAAATTTTGAAAGACCACAATTGATTTACCCAACCAACAAAATATATTCGCAGCAAAAATTTATGTGCTATGTCAATAAGTTCCTGTGCTCTCCAACAAAATTTTCTATGCTAAAAAAGCATGAAGACGGAAAAGCGGTGACACATCAACATTTTTGTTGTTGTTGGGCTTGTACTAACTTAGTTAAATTTGGTTACAAAAAACGTTTATATGTGTAAAAATGTCATAATCAATTAATACTAAATAAAATAATATTGGATTATTTGAACTAATTTTTTATTGTCTCTAAATCTTTATTACAATATGATCGGGAGGACCAAATCCCCAAAGTGATTCTGGAGATACACAACGTTCACTATTTTAGTCCCTTAAATCCAAAATTCACTATACTGGTCTCTAAGATCCAATCAATTTCGAGCACCATATTGATCTCCGGACCTTTTCTAGCGCTGAATTAGCAAGTGCAGTGTTGAATATTCTCTGACTTGCCACTCTACATAGAGGACTAAACAATGTTGTTTTATTTTAGCGCTTAAACAAGACAAAAATGGAGTTAAACCCTAAATTGGTTCCTGAGATTCACAAAATGCACCGATTTAGTCCCTGACTTTCCAATTGCACTAATTACGTCCTCTAGATTCCAAAAAATGCATCAACGTGGTCCCTCTTGAATTTTTCGTTCATATTTCTTGCCGGCGAGATGCTAATCATAAAACTTTTTTTATTTGATAAATAATGAATGATTTGATATATAAATATACAACTTTTAGAAAACTTAAATTAATATTGATGTCTTTAACGTAACACAAATGTTTTCGAACTAAATATAAATTTTAAAAAACGTAAAACTGTCATAAACTATGTGCTCTAAATTTATAGATATAATTCAAAAAATATAAATAATATCAATTTATTTAATATAACAAAAATGTCTATCAACAAAATCTATGCAATAAAAATTAAAATAAAAAAGGTAAATTATGCACTTTCTATAAAGTAGGAAAGGAATAGTTCAAAATTAACTAAAATCATTATGACTTTGTTAAACCTTAAATCTGCGTTTTAATACTAAAGTTTTAATATTATCGGTCCGTTTGAAAAGTTTTAAAAGTTATTTTTTTTAGTTTTTGACTTATAAAAAGTAGTAATATTAATGTCTGATACAATTTTTAAAACTAAATTATAGCTTTTTAAGAAGTTATTTAAGTGGTTATAGAGAAGTTTAAAAAAAAATATTTCTCATAATAAAAAGCATTTTATCACATTTTTTTTAATATAAACATTTTTAAAACTAAAAAATCAAATACAAAATAATTTATTTATAAACTATTTTTCATATAAACATTTATTGTTTAAGTTATTTTTTCAAAAAAAGCTTAACTAAATTAGATACCTAAACTGAAAAATCTTATACCATAATTATTTAGAAATGAATAATTATGCAATGTTGTAACATAACTCATACATCGTAAATCATAAAATCATTGATATTGCTTTAAACTTTCTAACTCAAATTTTATAAAACAAAATCTATACCCTAAATTCTTAACAGTAAATCTTTAATTCTGTTCTATCAACCATAAATTTTTTAAAAGTGATTTAATTAATAATATTATAGATATAATATGTACTAATATTTCTTTAAACTTTAAAAAATAAACTTTTATAACCCAATTCTATATCCTAAAATAAACCCTCATAGTTGAACCATGAACCATAACATTTTCATAAATGAATGAGTCAATAATATTATAGATATAATATGTACTAATATTATATGTAATTAATTTCTCTTATTAAAAATCTATATTCTAAACCCTAAACAATATTTTTTTACTCTAAATTCTAAAACTTAGATGGTTTAATTATTTTATTAGTCTTATAATTTTATTAAATTTTTAATTAGATTCCTATATTTTTTGTTTTCGATTGACTCCCTATATCCTATCAGATTTTGTAATTAAGTTCCTGTTGTGAAAAAATATTGGAATTAATAGAATACCATTCTAAATTATAAATTTATAAAACTACTATTAAATAAAATAAATATGATAATTACCAAAATAAATAATTTAAAAATTATTTACCGTTTTAAATTCCAAGGTCTTATTTCGTTTACAGCGTAAATGAGATGGCATTGTGCGTATCTCGTTTACACTGTACACGAGATAGGACACGTCAGTTGCTACATGAGTATCTCATTTACACTGTCAACGAGATAAGGCTTGTCAAATTAATAATTTTTAATTAATATTTTAATAATGTTTAATTATCATAATAATTCAAGTTTTTCAAATTCAACCGTCTTGACTGTAAGCGAGATGAACATTTTATGTATGTCGTTTACAGTGTAAACGAGATACCCACATGACAGCTGACGTGTCCTATCTCGTTTAGTAAACGAGATAAGACCCTAAAATTTAAAACGATAAATAATTTTTAAATTATTTATTTTAATAATGATCATATTTATTTTATTTATAAAAATAAAAAAATTCGAGTTTATAAACGTTTAAATACTTCACTCATTCAATTTTTTTCTAATATATAAAAAAAGTGTCTTATATATTTTTTTTTCACTTCATCATTATCTGAGTCAAATTTAAAGTCATTTAACATTTAAATTTTTTTTTCACTTAAGTAACATTAATTGTATCAATAATCATGTATATTTACTTACAAGTAATTTTTACCAATTTTTATCAAATTATGACTATAATTAGACCATATACGTCTATAAATAAACTTTGATTAATTTTTTTTCATGTTATGCAAAACTAATAAATTTTTAAAAATTTTTATTATTGTATTAATCGCAGCATGTTCATAACAACATCGTCAATACCTTTTTTATCTTTATAAGCTATTGCCATGTAAAAATATTTACAATTTTTTTTGCTAAAAATTTATGATTCAATTTTTTATCTACACTTTTTTTATTTTTTGTTCACCAACTTATCTACAATATCTAATCCTTAATCAATATTTTCCAATATTATTTCCTTTACTTTTAATGTTTATAAGACCCAAAAAAAAAAAAAAAAACTCTATTTTATTAAAAACATACAAGCCCATTATACCTAGATCCAAAACTGCTATGGCTGCATATGTTAGAATGGCTCGCCACATTAGTTGACTAGCCTGATTGAGCTCCAGCTGCGACAAGCTACACATGGCCTGTAATTAATAAACCATCATGTTCAATGTTCTGAAAATCGGTTTGAATCGGTCGGTCGAATCGATTGAACTGCGAACCGAAAAAATAAAAATCATTGTTGAACCGTTAAACCGGCCGGTAACCGGTTAGTCGAACCGAATCGAGACCCGGCCGGTTTTTTTACTTTGCCCAAAAACGCTCAAAACGCGCCGTTTAGCATTCAGTAACCCCTAACCTTACCCGTTACTAACCCTAACTCACTCCAACACTCTCCAACAGCGCAGCAGCAGACCCTCCTTCGTCCTTCCCATCACCCTCGAGCTAGTCGTTCATTTCAACGCCGGCGAGCTCACTTCCTCCCTTTCGTTCAGCCGTCGGACTACTCCTGACGCCGTCGCTGGTTGGAGCTTCGAAGCTCACTCGACCCCTCACTCAGCTAACGTCTCAGACTCTCAGCAGTAGAAGCATAGTCGCCGGGTTCGCCTCCTGCCTCCGTCGCGAAGCTTTGTTCCACCGTCGCCAGCTCTCCGTTTCCAGCGCCGTCATCCTTCCTTGCATTTGAATCTGTAATGGAGCCTCTGTTTGATTTTGATTCTGATATGTTTTTATTCTAAACTTTTTTATTTTGATTGTTGGTTTGATTCTGATTTATTTTTATTCTTCCGTCGTCCTCCCTATTGTTGATTCTAATTTGTTCTTTGGTTGGGTTGTTCTTGATTCTTTGGTTGGGTTGTTAATTTTATTTTTTTTTTACTTTGAACTTTTTGTTCTGTTTTTTTTATTAGTTGCCAAATCAGAAGGTACAATTTAGTATTACTATTATGGCTGATTTGGATTTGCTGAGGAAGATTCAAGATTTATTATCCCTCTCTTGAGTTGAATGAAGTTTTTGTCAAAGTTAAAAGAATGTATCTGAGCAATTGCAACACGCATTGTTACTATTACACACAGCAATTTGATGATTTGTTTGATCTTTGTTGCCTGTATTGGTGTGTGTTGATGGCCTGAAGTTTTGAGCTATTTGTTAGATATGAGTTTAGATTGTAATAAATTTTGATAATTGTTATGTTTTGAGAAAGTTTAGCTCAGTGATTACGATGAGCTTAATTGCAGAAGAGGTCTTGCTACTTTGTTGAATTCTGTAGTTTAATCACCAAATTAAACTCTTTTAGTCTACTCTCTACATCTCTTTCTACCTACTCTATCTGTGTATATGCACATTTTAATTTCTTGCAAGCAACTCATCGTGAATAAGCATTGTTTCCATTGTTTACATGAGGGGTTTTTTGAGGTATACATACTTGCTTTTCTCGGTGTCTTTGTCTCTGTCTGTCGGTGTCTCTGTCCCCTTCTGCAATCATCGTCTCTTTTATAGTGATATCTGATATGTGGTTTACTGATATAGTGAAGTTTTGTGAACTCTGATTCAAGTCATTCAACTGTGAACTGATATAGTGATATAGTGATTGAATAATTGTTTTTATATGAACTGTGAAGTGTGAACTGATATAGTGATTGAATAATTGATTGAATAATTGTTTGCTTGTTTCAACTGATTTTTCAACTGAATAATTGAAATTGAAATTGAAATTCTGCAACTAATTGATAGGTAGGTTTTGTTTGTTTATTTCTCTTGAATTGAAATTGAAATTCTGCAACTAATTTTCTGGTTTGAGTGAGTAAGAGTCAGCTTTTTCTGTTATTTAACTTCATGTTGTTTTATGCTTATGTGTTTGTTTATTCTTGGGTGTTACGCTAATATTTTTGTTTTGAGTCTTCTGAAAATACCAGGGTGTTACATTTTGGTTTATGTAATACTTTTAATTTGGATGATATTTCATGATTTATATTAGACTATAATTATATTTTAATAGACTATAATTATATTTTAATGTGTTTATTTATATTTTATTTATTATTTTATTATAAAACAGTTTTTTCGATTTAACTACGGTTGAACCTATGAACTAGTGAACCAGTAGTTAGAGCGGTTCGATGACCGATTCGATTTTCAGAACCTTGCCCAAACCTCTACTGCAGTATTAAATGAATGTGAAGAGGCTGTGCATGAAAGGAAGAATGAAAAAGAGGGAAGATTAGGTGGTACCCTCCAGAGTGAGGAAAGTGAGAGACAAAGAGAGAAGAACCCAGAGGGAGAGAGTGGTGGGGCTGGTCGGTGGTTGTTGATGCATCCGAGATTCCAATATGTGATGCCCATCTTAATAAGCTTTCAATGCTTCCATCTTCATCCTCTTCCTCCATCACAAAAATCTCAAACCTGCTTCCTTCACAACCCTACAACTCAAAAACCTAAACTCGCCCACTCAGCTGTGTTTTTTCTTCAGAGATTTTGAAGTGGGGGCTTGGAAAAAGGGTTGTGCTACTGTGTTGAAGTTTTTTTTTTTTTTTTCGGTAGGTGCTGAAATGAGTTGGTTGTGTCGAGAGAAGGGACGCGTGTTGTTGCCCTCTGTCAGACGCAGAGACACGAACTGAAGCGAATTAGAAATGGCAGGAACCTGAACTGATGGGGTGTGTACACTATGGACTATGGAGTGGCATAATTAGTATGGATTAATTTATTTTTAATTATGCTAAGTTGCTAACAATTGAATTGGTCTTTTTTGTTGGGGTTGGATTCTTACTTTTTTTTTAGGTGGCCTGGATTCAAAATGTGTATGCTTGATCCAAGCAATTTTGATATAAGATCTTTTAAGGGTAATAATAATAATAATAATAATAATAATAATAATAATAATAATAATAATAATTGAAGATGTGGTAATTGTTAGGACTTCGTCTCAAATAAAATTTACCTCTGAGAGTGTCCCAACTTCTTTTTATGAAATGGGCAAAAAAAAAAATGAAATGAAATCTATTATGTATTATCACTCCTCTCGCAAAAAAATTTGTCTTTCTCTCACATTTTTTTGTTTTTTACCCATTATTTTAGATGTCATTTTTAATATATAAGTATTTAATGTCTATACAAAAATTTGATTCTAAATATATATTTTTTAAATTTGTAATATAAATAATAATTTTTATATTTTACTATTTTTATTTTTCATAGTCATACAACTAAATACTAAATTATTAACGATGTCTATTCATATAAACATGTAAATTATTATTATAAACCCTAAATATAAATTTTATTTTAACAAATACATTAAAAATTTTTAATATATGAATTAAAATAAAAATTTAATTATAATAATTTTTTTATTTTAATTCATACTTATTTACTATGTATATATTCGATTTACTATGTATATCTTGTGCATAGTAAATCGAATCAATTTATATGTAAATAGCTAAAAATTGAGTTTGTCTGATTCAATTTATATAGATCTGTTTAGAACATATATGAAATCAATTTCTATTCAATGTGTAATTTTAGTTTTCAATCAATTTATTAACATAAATTATCCTTATTTTTAATTCAATATAAATTTTTTTTAATTTTATTTTTTCATAAATTCACTATTCTTTTAAACTTTGAATGATTCATTAATTACTTTGTATTTATTGTACTTTTCAAATTTTTTATAAAAAAATAAAAGATCAAAATCATCAAATTACAAAATACTAACAATTTTTTTTAATTCCTGAATATAATATAACTTTATTATTTTTTTTTAATTATGAATGAGACTCGAACCCGTAATTTCTAGGTAAATATGGAAAGATTATGCCATTTGAACTATAGCTCCTTAGCATAATATAAATTTATTTACGATAACATATTTGATACAAAAAAAAAAATAAAGCATGCGAGATAATAATATTTTAATTCCTAAATATAATTTAATTCATTATTAACATGAAGAATTAAAATCTAAAAATAAAAAATTATCATTATTAGCATGGACAATAATAATGTAATATTCAAAATTAAATATATCAAGCTTTAATTATTATTGTTAACGTCACAAATTAAATACTCAACAAAAAAAATATAAAAATATAATTTTTTTATTAATATGAATTAAATAATATTAAACACCAAAAATAGATTTTTTTTTAATTATCAACATAAAAAAATCTAAACACATTAGACATACATTAATATCACATTAGATATACACATCGTTTTTTTTTTCTCAAAAATAGTAGGTTATATTTCATTAATTATTGAAAAATAAAATACAAAGATGTCCAAAAGCAGGACAGCATAATAAAAGGTGGGAATTTCCCAAAAACACTACACTGAAGGTATTCATCTAACAGTGCGTGGTCGAAAAACGAAAATAAAATCTTAAAGAAGAAAGAATGATAAATCAAATTAAATGAAACTAAGAGTTTGCCTCATAGAGAAGACGACCTAAACTGGGAGTTCTTTGGATTTCACGAGTAACTTGACAGAACTTGCTAGAATGGCAGACGGCATTGAAGTAGAATCTTCAAAAATCAACTAGTTGCGAACTTTCCAGCAGTTCCAGCAAATGATGGCAAGAAATTGAGGATTACGGTTAGTATTCTTCAACGGGTTAAGCATCTCTGTTGATGCAGCCCACCATGTCCAAAAGTTATTAGGACTCTGAGGGGGAAGACAGTCACGAAAATAACTCTGAGACCATACATCTTTAATTCTAGAACAATCGATCAAACAATGAGTGACTGTTTCTGTTGCTTCATGACAGCAGGGGCATATTGGTGATATAGATGGGATGCGGTGATGAATCTGAGTAAGCACCGGAAGCCGGTCATGGAGAGCTTTCCAGATAAATAGCTTAACTTTGTGAGGCAAATTCAACTTCCATAGATCCATCCACGACTTTTTCTACTGCATATAATTAGTGCAAAGCTCCAGAGGCGGATGGTAAAATAAATAGCCAATTCTGTAACCTAAAGTTGTATCATATTGCTTGAATTTGTTCAAATCCCATTGCAATTTGTCCCTACTCTGCTGAATTTTAACTGACAAAATCCTGTTTGCAACATCTTGGGGAAATAATTCTTGAATGAGATTCTGATTCCAATTCCTATTTTCAGTAATTAGATCTTTAACTCTTGGAACCAATTTAGAAATAGCCTGTCTATTTGCCATGTCAGAAATCATTAAAGGATATGGAGGAGGCAGCCAAGGATCTTCAAAGGTTCGGATATTCTCTCCAGTACCCACAGCCCAATTAAGACCTTTTTCAACAATCTTTCGGCCTTCCAATATGCTCCTCCATCCCCAAGAAGGTAAGACTCCAATTTCTACCGTTATAGCATTACCATTGCTAAAGTATTTACCTCTTAGGATTTTAGATAAAAGGGAAGTAGGCTGTGTTACGAATCGCCAAAACTGTTTGCCTAAAAGCGCTAGATTTTGGATTCTGAGATCTTTAAATCCAAGGCCTCCTTCTCTTCGTGGGCGAGTCATAGTGTGCCAGCTAATCCAAATCATCCGCCTTTCAGAACCTTTTTGTCCCCACCAGAACTGAGAAAATAGAGAGTGAATTTCTGAAATTAAACCATCAGGCAACTTGAAGCAAGACAATGTATAAATAGGAATAGATTCTCCCACTGCCTTAAGCAATACATGTCTACCACCTAACGATAGAAGATTGCGCTTCCACCCTTAGATTCTTTTCCGAACCTTCTCTTTGATCATACTAAAAGAAGCCTTTTTCGATTTAGAGACTGTATAAGGCAAACCAAGGTATTTATCCTGAGCCCCAATATGATTAATATTCATAAAGTTAGCCAGTAGTGTACGAGTAGTGGAGGGAGTGTTATGGCTAAAGAATACAGCAGATTTATTAAGATTTACCCCTTGGCGACTGATGCTTTCATAAGAATTTAATAAATACATGATGTTTAAACATGCTTCAGGATTAGCCTTACAGAATAAGATGGAATCATCAGCAAAGAGGAGGTGGTTGACCTTGGGACATCGCCTATATATCTGAAGACCTTGAATTAGTCTGTTTTGTTTTACCTTGTGTAGCAAGAAGGAGAGACCTTCTGCACAGAAAAGAAAAAGATAGGGAGATAGAGGATCTCCTTGTCGAATACCTCTATTTGGTTTGAAGAAACCATAGGGTTGTCCTTCCACAATAACAGAATAAGAAATAGTTGTCACTAATTCTCGAATCCACATGATCCACCGGGAGTCAAAACCAATCTTCTCCAATATAAACCAAAGAAAGTTCCATTCCACCCTATCATATGCCTTACTCATATCTAATTTTAGCGCCATTTCATTTTCGAGTCCCCTTTTTTTGTTCTTCAAGTAATGCATACACTCGTGAGCAATTAGGATATTATCAGAGATTAATCTGCCTTTAATAAAAGCACGCTGCGTAGGGCTAATTAGTCTATTCATCATACCCTGAAGTCTATGTACAAATACTTTAGAGATAATCTTGTAAAAGACTGAGGATAGGCTTATTGGTCTTACCTGAGTCATATCTTTAGCATCAGAAATCTTAGGAATAAGACAGATCTAAGTGTGGTTAAAACCCTTCAAAATTTTGCCCCCTGAAAAGAAGCTCTTAACTACTCGAAACACATCACCACTGAGTATGTTTCAAAATTTTTGAAAAAATTTTGCTGTCATGCCATCATCTCCTGGAGCACTTTGAGGATAAATGCTAAATGTTGCACGTTTTACTTCCTCCATAGTCACTGGTCTTTGAAGCCTACGATTCATGTGAGCTGTAACCTTAGGTTCAAAATCAGTAAACAGAGGTTCAGGGTTCTCATGACAAGTGGAGGAAAAGATGTTCTTGAAATAAGATTCAGCCACAGAAGCAATACCAGCATTTGAAGTAGCCACTTCATCATCACTGCCAGTTAGTTGCCAAATTTTATTCCTTCGGGTTTGGTTTCTAAATTTCTGATGGAAGAAAGCTGTATTCTAATCGCCGAATTTGAGCCATTTGACTCTAGACTTATCTTTCCAATAAGATTCTTCATTTTGCAATGCTTTTTCAAGTTTGTCCTCTATTTCTGAAATGATGTCACCTCCATGAATTTCTGCTAAATACACATCGTTAATATCACATAAAAATAGAATATATGAGTGGCACAAAAAATGACCATCACCAACAAAAAAATCTAATCCAAACGCATAAGCATTGTTAATATCACATTAGACATACGTAATTATCCCAGTTTCCAACTCAGCTAAACCTTTCTTTGCAACACTGCCGTGGAGCAATTTTTGTCTGAGCGTATACTTCCAACGTCAACACGCATCCGTCAAGAAATGTGTTGGACACATTTCATCACCCGCTGAAATTAAAAGGTTTTAGCACGGTAGCAATAGTCTTGGAAAAATTGAAGCAGAAGAATCTGCCTAACAACGGAAGGCACAGAAAATAATTTTTTTATACAATTTATGTAATTAAATAAGTAACACTAAAAATATTTCAAGCAACAAATAATATGTCATAAATTAAAAATGAGATATCAAAATTTTATTATGAGAAATTTTTTAAAAAGGACAAAAAATCATGGAGCTTAATCTAATAATTTTTTTTACTATTAAAATAATATACACATAAATTAGTCTTTTTAATAATTTTAAGAAATCTTAACAATCAACAAAATACATCACAAAATTTAATGAAAATAATATAAATTTTTATATAAAATAGGTATCTCAAATAAGACAAAAAAAAGACAATATAACTAATAAATTATATCATAATATTCAACCAAAATTCTAAAAACTAAACTGATCATCGAATCACTTTAGTTACTGGTTCACTAGTTTATTGGTCCAATCAATTTCAACAGAAAAAATTATTTTATAATAAGATAACAAACAAAATATAAATAAATGCCCTAAAATATAATTATAGTCTAATATAAATATTAAAATGTCTTTCAAATTTAAAATACTACATAAAATATTATCAACCAAAGTCTTATGATCTTATTAAAGTACAAACTTAAAAGTTAAATAACAAAAAAAAAATCCAAATATAAAATAATAATATGAAAGTTTGTCATAATATTCTAAGACATATTCTACCTGTCATACCTATGGAATCTAGACAAGATATTGTACAAGCTACAATTAACTTATCTTACCTATAGTCATCATGCAAAGTAATTACTCTTTCTCAGAATATGCGTCTTACAGTTGGTGTGCTTGAATCTGAGTCTAATGAAATAAAAAAATTTGCTCAATGGCTTCTTAAAATTGGTGATGATCTTGAAGGAGATTCAATTGATGGTGAGTCCGAGGTCAATATTCCAAAAGAAATTCTAATCAAGGACAATGCTCATGGGGTTGACAATATTATTAGATTTGTATATTCTGATATGTTTAGTAATTTGCAGCAATAAATTTTTTTCATGGAAAGAACCATTTTTGCTCCTACACTAGATGTTATATACAAGGTAAATAATAATATAATGAAGTATATTGAAGCAGATGAGAAGGTTTATCTGAATTCTGACTTCATGGGCATTGAAGAAGGTAGCATGGAGTAAGAGTTTCATACATTTACTCCTAAAGTACTAAATGCCATGAACTGCTTACGGTTACCACCTCATGAAATATTGAAAGTAGGTACTCCTGTGATGTTACTAAGAAATATTAACCAATTTAATGGACTTTGCAATGATACAAGATTACAGGTAAAGAGATTAGGTAATCATGTAATAGAGTGTGTTATTTTAACCGAAAATAAAACAGAGAATATTGTTCTAATACCTTGCATGAACATGATTCCTAATAATCCAACATTATCTTTTAGATTCTAAATAAGGCAATTTTTATTAGTCATCTCATTTGTAATGACCGTTAACAAATCACAGGAGCAAACTCCCAGCATAATTGGGTTGTATTTACCCAAGTCAGTTTATACTTTATACATATGGACAACTATATGTTATTTTATCAAGAGTTAAATCTAAACTAAGTTCAAGAGTGTTGATTCAGAATAACACATACATATTTACTTTAGCAACAATAAATATTATGTACAGAGAAGCCTTCTAAAATATATATTAAATTTGTATCCTACTTTATTACTAAATTATATCATTAATAAAATTATATCAAATTAACCATTATTTTTTTATTATTTAGTTCACATATTGATTTAGAATATCATAAATATATATATATACACAAAAATTTATTTCTCATCATTATTTAAAAACTTTTTTTAACTACATAAATTAATTAGGTCCCATTAATATAAACATTTAACAACAATAGATAAACATAATATTATTAATTATAACTTATAGTTATATTAAATAATTATCATATATCCTTATTCACTTTCCAAATCAGTCTCTGTGCTTATAATTGTCAACAGTTTTTTTTAACTTGTTTCAATTAATTCATAATTGTATGTATAAATCTTTTCCGTGTATTGCATGAGTTATTACACTAGTACACAACTATATAGTTCCTATATTCTACACATGCGTTCATTGGGCTATACATATTTCTATGGTGAAAGAGAGCAATTTTAGATTTTTTAATACAAATCTTTATGGGCCAAAAACAAAAACATGTTAAAGAGGTGTACGGATCCATTTTCAGCCATAGAAAATAAATATTTCATAGTGGTGCTCCAAGTCACCGAAAACGAAGCCTTCCTAAAATAAATACTAAATATAGAATTGATTCTGTCGATTTTATTTTGTTCTTGGGCCTACAACGTGACTGAATTAATAAGAATAATCCATTAATGACAAAGCATGACAGTTAAATAGTTTTAAACATCAATCAAATTCAAAGAAGGGAGAAAAGTTTTAAATTCGAGACGTTTTGGGTCGATCATGATGAATGTGAGAATGTAGTAAGGAAGGAGTGGAATAAAGGGAATATTCATGAATGCGATTGGGAAGGAATAGCAAGAAAAATGAAAAATTGTAAAGAGGAACTTAAGAAGTGGAGCAAAAAGACGTTTAAACGTGCAGATAAAGAAATCCACAAATTGAAGGATAAATTGAAGAAGCTACAAGATTCGAACTTAACACAAGAAAAGCAGGAGATGATACAATTAATAAAGGAGAATATAGCAGTTCTATGGAAGCAGGAAGAGAAATATTGGGGACAAAGAGCCAGGTTGAAATGGTTGAAATGGGAAGACAAGAATACAACTTTCTTTCATGCCACAACCATTCAAAGAAGAGAGAGGAATAAAATTGACAAACTGAAGAATGAAGATGGATCATGGATGGAAGATAGGAAAGAAATCATGAAACACATAGAGGAACAATTTGAAGCGTTATTCACTTCTAACAGCACCAGAAACTTGGCAGCAACTCTAAATAAAATTCAAGCGAGAGTCACAGAAGATATGAACAGGGGGCTGATCTCAGAAGTCACTGAAGAGGAGATTAGAAAAGCAGTTTTCAGCATGGGCGGTCTCAAAGCTCCAGGGCCAGATGGTCTGAATGGGTTATTCTACCAAAAATACTGGGAGATAATTAAGAAGGAGGTATGTGCAGTTGTTAAAGAATTCTTTCGAAATGGGAGTTTGCCAGAAGAAATTAGCGAAACCACAGTTGTTCTAATTCCAAAAGTCAAGAATCCGGAAGAACTTAATCAGTTAAGACCAATCAGTTGTTGTAACTTTATCTACAAGATTATAACAAGGGTTATAGTGTTGAGATTGAAAGGGCTATTGGAGGATATAGTGTCACCAATTCAAAGTGCCTTTGTGGGGGGGGGGGAAGACTCATACAAGATAATGTAGTGATCGTCCAAGAAGTGTATCACAGCCTAAATAAGAAAGGAAGAGAGGGATCTCAGAATATAGCGATCAAGTTGGATATGAATAAGGCATATGATAGACTAGAGTAGGATTTTCTCGAGAAGGTGCTTTTGAAATTAGGATTTACCGAAAGATGGGTTGAATTAGTAATGACGTGTGTTAGAAGTGCAAACTATAGGGTAAAGGTCAATGGAGAGCTGTCTAAGAGGATCAAACCACAAAGAGGGCTTCGACAAAGGGACCCCCTATCTCCCTACCTTTTCATTCTAGCAGCTGAGGTATTCACGATTCTAATGCAGGAGGCTCAGGAGGAAGGCCAGATAATTGGTCTACAGATAGCTCCAATAGCTCCGGTTCTCACTCACTTATTGTTCGCAGATGATTGCATCATATTCGCCAAAGCAAGGGAGGATGAGATTTTTTAGATTGTCACCGTTCTTAATGAGTACACAGAGGCATCCGGACAAAGGATAAACTTGAACAAGTCAGGTATCACCTTTGGAAGCCAGGTGTCGATAAAGACAAGGGTAGAGATTGAAGAAATTTTAGGAATGACAGCATGGGACATGCCAGGAAAATACTTAGGGTTACCAGCCATATGGGGAAGGTCTCAGAACAGGGCTCTAACATGGATTGAAGAGAAAATCACGAGCAAAATGGAAGGATGGAAAGAAAAGTTGTTGAATCAGGCAGGCAAAGAAACATTAATAAAATCAGTTATACAAGCAATGCCATCATATGCCATGAATATCATAAAGTTTTTCAAGAGTTTCTGCAGGAGAATTTGCTCAAAGGTGGCGCGATTCTGGTGGGCTACCTCCGGGAAAGAATGGGGCATTCATTGGAGAAAATGGGACTGCATTACGGAGAGCAAGAGCAGCGGGGGGTTGGGATTCAAGGATCTCGAAAAATATAATACTGCTTACCTTGCAAAATAAGCGTGGAGAGCAATGAAGAATCCAGATGCAATCTGGGTCCAGGTACTCAAATCGATGTATTTTCCGGATGAAAACTTTTGGACAGCAAAATGTAAAAAAGGCGCATCTTGGGTTTGGAAAAGCATATTGCATGGAAGAGAACTACTAAGGGAAAGAGCTAAGTGGAGCATAGGGAATGGGTCCAAAATCAGTATCTGGAAGGACAATTGGATCACTGGGAGAAGCAAGCCCCTGGATGCAAACAGTACAGATGATTCGAAGGTAAAAGATCTCATTAAAGAGGGGGAAGGGTGGACAGAGAAATAATTGTAAACAAATTTCCCCAGAAAGTCTGCAAAGAGATTCTTAGCACTCCCGTTAGTGTAGTGAATAGAGATGACTACTCATACTGGCCATGGAAGGAGGATGGGAGTTATTCCATAAGAACTGGATATTATGTTGCTAAAAAAATAGAGCAGGATTTGAAAAATGGAAATCCATCAACAAGCGAAGACAAAAGGGAGATTTGGAAGGAGATTTGGAGAATGGAGGTTCCGCAGAAAATCAAAATGTTTTTATGGAAAGCTTGCCAGGACATATTACCAGTGGGCTCAAATTTGTGTAAAAGGAGGATGGCACCAGATCCATTGTGTCAGATATGCTTAAAAGGGATGGAGACTGTTGAACATGCCTTACTACTATGTGATTGGGCGAGAGCAACATGGTTCGGAGCGGAATGCCAATGGACCCCAACACCGGAGACAGTGAACTCGATTGGGAGTTGGATGGTAAAGTGTATAAGAAAGATAATACAAGGAGGCGGAGAAGACCAGGAGAAAATGATTAGTAAGCTGGGATTTCTCTTGTGGGAGATATGGAAAACCATGAATAATAGACTATTTCAACAACAGGAAGTGAATCCAAGTTAGACAATCAGCAGAGCAAGAACACTAGAGATAGTTTATGGAAAACTAGCAGAAAAACAACAGACACAAAAAAGAGAAGCCAATAGGAGCAGAACTTACCCGGTGACATGGAGACCTCCTCCTGAAAATTGGCTGAAAGCAAATGTTAATGCTGCCTTTCGAAAGGAGAATGAGACAGGTGCAATAGCTGTGGTGATCAGAGATAGCAAAGGAAAGATGATATTAGGATTTTCAGGGAAGATTCAAGCTAAATCAAGCACTGTGGCTGAGGCCCAAGCAATAAGACAAGCTTTAATCATAGTGAACAATTTGAATATGGGTAAAACGCTAATAGAATCGGACAATTTAAAGCTCATTCAAACAATCAAATCCAAGACAACCATAGGAGAAGCATCGGCTATCATCCAAGATATTCAAATTTTAATGAAAGAACTACCTGAAAAAGGAATGACTTGGACTCCCAAAAATAGAAATCGGCTTGCTCATGCAGTGGCAAAAGCTGCGGAATCAGAAATGTTACATTCGACCTGGAGCTTTCAACCACCTGCAGAAATACGACGCATCCTCAGGAGTAAGATTCGAACATGAAGTAAGAATGCCAAAAATTATTTAATAAAAAAAAAGAAGAAAAAGAAGAGGAAAAAAGGAAAATAGAGGCTAAAGGGTAATAGCTCGTACCGGTCTTGAGGCAGCAAAACATGAGTTAAATCCAGATCATTATGATCTGAGGCAGAGAACCCGCATGCATCTAATGGCGATGCGGTCTCACGGGCAAATGTCCATGTTTGAGTTTCATCCATATCTTCACAGGTGGGGTTGAGATTAAAACATGAGATACAAGGAAAGGACGGGCGGTAGAAGAAGATACTGGAGGAATTGGCTGCGGTAAAACAGGCAAGGGCTCCTGGGCGTTGTGAATTGGACTTTCTGGGCAATGGTGGATATCGACGGAGACAACCCAACTGTTGGGGCGGTAACTAGATGGGTTACACTGGAGGCTCCATAAAATTTAGTCTCCGAGCCATCCACTAGGCGCCACCACCGCACAGAATTCTGGTTCCCACGTCGGTGCTGCGAAGAAGAAGATGTTTCTGAACATGTAAAATTTAGCCGTTTCTCTAGTGCAACAGACGGGTAGGTTAAGTGGGTACTAGGTCGGTTTGGGGGCAGGGTTCTTTGTTTTTTGGCCTGGGCTGATCTGATGGCCCAGGTCTCTGTCCAAAAAAAAATAGTTTATATTATTGTGGCAAGGCTTTGTACCAATGGCCTATTTGTTGGCCTCATATAGCCACATTCCAAGTTCAATTCCCAGTTGTAGCTGGATATGATAGAACCTGAATTGTGTGTGTGAGTGTGGTGTGTGTGAGTGGGTAATGCCTAGGATTGGACTGTCCAATCCATCGACCAAAAAAAATAGTTTATATTATTGCATATTTTAAAAGTTAAAAGTGGGTAATTCTCTACAGGAGTGTAGTTCTCTCTCTACAGGAGAGTACCACTAAGGGTTACTCTAACTGAGAGAAGCTAGGGAGCAATTCAAACATTTTAAACTTTATAAACATACTTAAATTCAAAACCATATAAAGCTTAACAATACTTTATTTTCACCTTATAACCCAACATCTTTGATCTCATTTTCACCACTTCTATCTACAATAATTCACCATGCTAGCTATAAAATAACAACCACACATTCACCAGTGCCACTGTACCAACAAGAGTTACACAAAGATATCACAAAGCATGTCCAAATTTGGAGGGAAGTACAATCACTATCAAGCCAAAGAGCAAAAAATAATATAAAGTACAGTATTAATTTAATAGAAAAAATTATATCAAACAAAGAAGTCCCATTAGAAGCAGCAAAAATGCCATTTTAGGAATTTGAAAAAACCAGAAGGAGTTTTCATCTCTGAAGTGGGGCACAACAAGGTTCTGATAAATTTCAAGGACATATAGAGAGGTTTGCAATTTCTTAAAGAGGGCCATGAAGAAGGAACCTTCTAAATCTCCAATTATGGTCACATCATGAATCAATATTGGAGGTAAGCCACCAATACATGGAGTTTTGGGTTCAAATACATGGACTATCTTTGGAGAACATAAACATTGAAACTAGCAGAATCATTGAAGACATGATGTGGATTGTTATAGAGGTAAAAGATCCAATGAGAAACCATGTGCTCATGAGAACATTCCTAAGGGTGAGGGTGGCTGTGGATATTTTCAAGACATTACCCACGGATTTCTATATAACAAGGGATAACCTTCCTAATACATGGGTTCATTTCAAATATGAGCGTCTTTAAAATAGCTACTACATGAATTGTGGTGTTATAGGACACAGCAAGAAGGAATGCAACGAAGAGATGACCATGACTTCGTGGGATCCGGAGGTACCCAAATATACTGATGGCTAGGAGTAGACTAAACCAAATATCTGAACACAGGAGAGGGACAAAGATGGAAGCAAAACAAGTCACAAAAGAGGATGAAGAGACGAAGGCATGTGACATTCATAACAAATATGGAAGAGTGGAAGAACTAAGAAATCTGTAGCCAGCGGAGTAGGTAGAGATCTAGAAGGGGGAAGAAAGAAAAAAGAAAAGAAAGTAGTAGCAGAGAATCAAGAGCAGTTAGGGCAAAAGGAACTCAGAGCAGCGGAGCAGGTAGAGAAAATCTCTCATAATCAGCTGGAAAATGTAGAAAATCAAGGAAATTATAATAAGAGGGCTAAGAAGATATTAGAAAAATTTATGACAGAATTGAATTAGATCAGGGCCAGGAGAGAAAGAAAAAATAATGGGCCAGGCCCAATAGAAGAGGGAATAATGGTTGTGATTTGTGAATAGGACAGGAAAACAACAGGAAAAGAGAAGAGTATCAACCAAGAATTAAGAAGGTCAAACAATTTGAACTATACAAGCTTCATGGAAAGTGGATCAATAAGATACAAGAAATGATAGAAAAAAATTGTAGAGGACAATACTACAAAATAGAAGCTAAAACGGGCCCAAAAACAATAGGAGAGATTCTTGAGATTTGTTTTGGAGCTAAAAATACAACAGAAAAACTGGAACAACAAGACAAAGGCAAGGCAATAGCATTTAATGAGAATGATCGCAGCGAAATTTGGGCACATAGGGGAATGGTAAAAGAGAAGGATGGAATGACAAAAGAGAAGAATTTAATTATACAGAATGTAGTGGGGGAGGTACATATTTTGTGGAGCTAGCTAAAGAGGATGATGAAGATAAAAGTGTGAGAATGGAGACACAAACAGTGTATACTGAATGGAAAAAGAGGCTAACAATGGAAGTCATAAGCAAGTTAAATATCAAAAGGAAGAGGACAGATCATGACGTTTTGATGATAAAAGCTACAGGAAAGAAAGAAGACGAATTGTTTTAAGACAACGCAGAAACCAAGAAGGAAGAGGTAATAGAGAAAGACACGGTTGTGAGGAAAATGCAAGCTGTTTTTAGTAGAGAAATGGCTGAGGAGGTGGGCCCATATAAGCCCCAATTCCAGCCATGACTATAGTAAGTTAGAATTGTCGTGGTGTGGCGGTAATCATAACAAGTTCTAAATTAAAAGATCTTTGCAAAAAGATCAAGCCGGCCATAGTTTTTCTCATAGAAACAAGAGCTAAGGAGTATAAAATCAGGAAGCTAAAAAGAAAGTTTCATTTTGATAAATCCTTTTTTGTATAACTCCTAGGCTTGTCCGAAGGTCTAAGTCTTTTATGGAATAAAAACATAAATCTTGAAATTTACTCTTGGTGTGATAAATTTATTAAAACTCATATCATAGATAGGAAAGGAAATAAGTGGCATTATTGTTTTGTGTATGGAGATCCTAAGTTTAGGCAAAGAATGAAGCAATTGAGGGATTTATCACCTCAGAATCTAAATCAAAATGAATCACAGCTATTTATTGAGAATTTTAATGATTTCTTGAATCAAGAAGAAAAAGTGGGCCTACATTCGAAACCAAGAGAATAGGTGAAAGAATTTAGAAACTTCGTGAATGGCAATAAATTGACGGATAATGATCTTAAAGGAGGAAAATTCACGTGGTTTAGTAATCCTAGGAATGGTTTCGTAACAAGAGAGAGGTTAGATAGGACTCTTGTCAACTAGGAGTGGAGGAGACTATATCAAAATGCAACTCTCACAGCCCTCTTGACGATAGGATCTGATCACTGCCCTTTGGTATTAAGACTGGAACCAAAAGAAAAGGTTGAACGATATTTCAAGTTTGAAGCATATTGGGAAGATCATGATGATTGTGAGAAGATCATTTTAAAAAGGGATGGGAGAAGCATGGGAATAAAAGGAATGAATGAAAAAAACTACAGAAAAAATTCAAAAGTTGTAAGAAGGAGTTAGAACAATAGAGCAAGAGAACTTTTTCCAGAGCAGATAAGGAAATTAATTGACTTAAGGAAGAAATTTCAAAACTGTAGAATCAGAAATTTTTCAGAACAACAGCAGGAAATGATCAAGTATTTAAAGGCAGAAATAGCACAACCGTGGAAAAGAGAAGAGAAGTACTGAGACCAAAGAGCAAGATTAAATGGCTAAAATTTTGGGACAAAAATACCTCATTCTTTCATGCAACAACAATTCGAAGGAGAGACTTGAATAAAATTGAGAGAATTAAAGACCCAGAGGGGAACTAGATTACAGGGAGCAAGGATATCATGAAGCTAGTGGAGGAACATAAGTGAAAAAATTCTGCAAATGCCCATCAGTTTACTAAGGAGTGAAGACAGATTAATATGGTCATTCAGATGGGATGGGGATTACACTATTAAGACAGGATATCATGTGGCAAAGAAGGAAAAACAGGACAGAGAGGAAGCGGGACCTTCAACAAGCACAGATATGGCTGATCTTTGGATGGAAATTTGGAGAATGTAGATTCCATCGAAGATAAGAATCCAGTTTATAATAACTTATTCAAAAAGAAAATAACTAATAGTCTTATCTGTTGAATTTACAGGGAAAAGATAAAGACCACAGAACATGCTATTCTTTTATGCCCGTGGACCAGAGCGACATGGTTTGGTACACAAATTCAGTGCTTACCATTACCAGAGACAGTCAAGTCATTTGCAGAATCATTGCTTGAAATGTGTAGGAAAATTAGAAGAGAAGGGAGGGAAGAGACAGATGATCTAATTGGAAGAGTTGGAGTGCTAAGTTGGGAGATTTGGAAAATGAGAAACCAGACCATATTTCAAAACACCAAGCCCAATCCTAGTGCTACCATCAACAGAGCTAAAATTCTAGAATCATAAATCAAGGAAGCAATGCAAAAAAAAAAAAGGAACAATTTAGACAAAATCGGAATAGGAGTATAAGCAAGAAGAGTATTACCTGGAGACCTCTGCTAGAGAACTAGCTGGGGGCTGACATAGATGTTACATACAGAATATCTACAGTGGAGGGAGCAACTGCAGTAGTGGTTCGGGATAACTCAAGTCGACTACTAACATGAGAATCAATGAGAATCATAGCTTATTCCAGCCTAGCTACAGAAGCAGAAGCGATAAGAAGGGCTAATTTTAGCTACAAATCTTAAATTGGAGCAAATCCTAATAAAGTAAGATAATTTATCTCTCATACAAGCAATAAATCAAAGACTTATATAGCAGATGTGGAACTGATTCTTTGAGATATTCTTATTCTGGCAGAGGGTCTTCCTAGTTGTGGTTTCACATGGGTTCCTAGAGAGAAAAATGAACTGGCAGATGGAGTAGCCAAGTTTTTTCTGATAGGTCAATTGGAGAAAAACTGGAGATGGAAGCCCCTACGAGAAATAGTAGAACAACTAAGGAGGGAGGCTACAAACTAGTACAGATGCTCCAATTGAAACCATTTAGTGGGCGAGATTCACACCACAATGCATTCTAAAAATCAAAGGCAAGGGGATTTGAGCTTCGCGGAATCATTGTGGCGAAGGAACTTGATGCAAAATCTGGGACTTGACCATCCTCGATCAGTCGAGAATGGTGTTGATTTGATCTCGTCAGAGAGAAGAAATGCCACCGAGAATAACACCAACACGCTTAGGCATGGCAGCCAAGCAGGGAAGGAAGAATTAGACGTAGCCAGGAATCCAACAGGAGCTTTATTGGTGATGCAGAAGGGCAGCGGAGATGCAGTCAACCGCAACGTCACTAGTGGACATGGGCATCGAACATAAGTTGCAGCATTAATGGAGATGGGTTGGGACAGAGAAGCAACAGGTGCTTCGATGCAGAGGGACGGGGTGAACCGGTGTCAATGCAACCTCCGGCGTCCATGGCGGTGGCAACGGCCACAGAGCTAACGAAAGACATGAGCGAGTTGTAGAGAGGGACGACAATGCGGGTATATGAGGATTCGGCTAGGGTTTCGGATCTTCTTGGGTAGGAAAGAGGATCCGTTTTTTGCCCGACCTGGATTTGCTGGATTGTATGGCCTTGGACCAAGACAAAAAATGGCCTATATTATTTATTCTGAGACCATAATAGAGTTGGTCTTTTTTAATTACAAAGAATTCAATGACAACATCAGAAAAGCCATTCCATCATCAAACCCAAAAGATAATTAGTGAAGGTTTTAGTGCATTTTAAACTCTGTCTGAAATTTTGTATTTTACAACCCAAGATAAAATAAAATAAAGATACGTTTTGTTTGGTAGAAAAAATGCAGTAAATTGACAATTAGATCCTTAAAAATTTTAACATTGGAGTAATTAGTTTTTGAAGAAAAAAAAGTATTAATTAAGTCCTCCATGATAGCAAATGGTGGACATATATGTTCTATTGTCAATGAATAGGGCGAAACGAAGCGGAGTTATTCATGTATTTTGTTATTTACAGTGGTACGTGTCCCGTTGCTAGCACATGAACATAAAAATGATGTAGTTTTGGACAGTGAAACATTCATTATCTTTTGAGTTTTCATATACCTTTTATTAAATATTTTTTATTTACTACAAATTCTACCAAAACAGGTGAAGTTTCACTTCAAAAGTTGTTATCTATGAAACGATCTTTATAAATAAATATGTTACAGTAATTAACGATACATATATAAGTACCACTGTTAAGTTTTACGTACTGATTGATAGAAAGACATAATGTGTCAATTGTTTGCTATCATAGGGATGACCAAATTAGTTCATTTTTTTAAAAGACTAATTAATCTGATATCAAAATTTT
Source organism: Arachis ipaensis (assembly GCF_059453495.1). NCBI lineage: Eukaryota > Viridiplantae > Streptophyta > Magnoliopsida > Fabales > Fabaceae > Arachis > Arachis ipaensis. Next base: position 17,439,845 of record NC_142442.1, read on the forward strand.
AAAAAACTTAATTGTCACTTTATTAAAAAAAATTTATAGAAGCTACGTCCCAAAGAGAAAGAGAGAGAGAATGAGAGAATAAAGTTGTTCTAAACCAAACAGGAAAAAAGATAAAGAAGAATAATACCAAAAATAAAACTAGAAGATTAAAAAGAAATGGAGTGGAGTGGAAAAGAAATAGTTAATAGTCAAAATCGTCCCTAAAAGATACGTCGATCTCCATTTTCATCCCCAAAAGATAAAATTAATCAAAAGCGTCCCCAAAAGTTACCCACGTTGATCGAGTTCGTCCTTCCGTCATCTCAGTTGCTGAGGTGTGTAACGTTTGCTGAGCTGGAACGTTAAGTCCCAACGTGGCACAGACCAAAATGACGTAGTGTCAATCCTCCACCCCCAAAACCATGGAACGACGTCGTTTATGTTCTAGAGTGGGATTTTCAAACGTTTCTCCCATCACCTCCTCTCATAACAACCCTTTTCAACTTTCGCTCCAAAACCCCTCGTCTCCTCTCTACTCTGTGACTCTCTGTCCTGAGACACTTGCCTATGATTAGAACCTCCTTGTGTACTTGACAAGTTGTATGCGTATCGACATTTGTGGAGGAGTTGGCGCTACTACAGTGGAAAGTTGGAGGAGCACGCGGAGAACTTACACTGTTGGAGGAAGGAACAGTAACTGCCACAGGGTAAGATTTAATTTTTTTTACAGTTTTTATTGATTTTGCAGTGTTGGTGTGTATTGGTTTGTGTTGACGTAGTTCTAAGAAGCACTTTGTTAGACTAGAGTTTGGAATCTCCCATGTTTATGGATTTCTTCTCCATATACTAATTTATTAATTTTTTCTTTTTATTGTTCGATATTCTGCCGGCCCATCCTGATAAGAGAGAGGGGATAGGAGGAAACTTTATATTAATTTTCACTTTCTTTTAACTCGTTTTTGGTCAGACACTGAGCAGAAGTGCTCGACGAAAGAAAGCTAAGAGAAAATGGCCGAGAGAACAACTAAAATCAGCGAAGGAGAAGGTAATCTGATTTCGTGTTGTTAATGTAGTTCTTATTTACCTTTTGCATGCAAATAGGAAATGGATTCGTCTTAATTCGAATTGTGTGTGGGAATTCACTTGCTGCGTGTGATGTTGTCTATTAGTCCGTACACTAAGTCTAGTTAGTAAGATAAGTGGTGCACGAAATTACAATCACACTTTTGCAACTCCGCACAACTAACCAGCAAGTGCACTGGATCGTCCAAGTAATACCTTACGTGAGTAAGGGTCGATCACACGGAGATTGTCGGCTTGAAGCAAGCTATGGTTATCTTATAACTCTTAGTCAGGATATCAATAATTCTCAGATTTAATTGTAAAAAGTAAAAGAACATGAAATAAATACTTGTTATGCAGTAATGAAGAACAGGTTGAGGCTTTGGAGATGCTTTGTCTTCTGAATCTCTGCTTTCCTACTATCTTCTTCTTCATGCATGCAAGGCTCCTTCCATGGCAAGCTTTATGTTGGGCATCACCGTTGTCAATGGCTACTTCCCGTCCTCTCAGTGAAAACGTTCCAAATGCGCTGTCACCGCACGGCTAATCATCTGTCGGTTCTCGATCATGCTGGAATAGGATCCATTGATCCTTTTGCGTCTGTCACACACCCAACAATCGCGAGTTTGAAGCTCGTCACAGCCATCCCTTCCCAGATCCTACTCAGAATACCACAGACAAGGTTTAGACGTTCCGGATCTCAGGAATGGTCGCCAATAATTCTAGCTTATACCACGAAGACTCTGATCTGAATCATGAGGCTAAGAGATATACATTCAATCTAAGGTAGAACGGAGGTGGTTGTCAGGCATGCGTTCATAGGTGAGAATGATGATGATTGTCACGGATCATCACATTCATCAGGTTGAAGTGCGAATGAATATCTTAGAATAAAAGCAAGCATGATAGAATGGAAAACAGTAGTAATTGCATTAATTCATGAAGAACAGCAGAGCTCCTCACCCCCCAATAATGGGGTTTAGAGACTCATGCCGTAGAGAATACAATAAGAAACGTGTAAAGTGTCATGAGGTACAATATGAATCACTGAAAGTAGTATTTATAGTAAACTAGTGACCTAGGGTTACAGAAAATGAGTAAGCTAGGGTGTTTATTGTAAAATTCCATTTTCGGGGCCCACTTGGTGTGTGCTTGGGCTGAGCATTGAAGCTTTCATGTGTAGAGACATTTCTTGGAGTTAAACGCCAGCTTTTATGCCAGTTTGGGCGTTTAACTCCAGCTTTTGTGCCAGTTCTGGAGTTAAACGCCAGAATTCTTGAGCTGACTTGGAATGCCTGTTTGGGCCATCAAATCTCGGGCAAAGTATGGACTATTATATATTGCTGGAAAGCTCAGGATGTCTACTTTCCAACGCAATTAAGAGCGCGCCAATTGGGCTTCTGTAACTCCAGAAAATCCACTTTAAGTGCAGGGAGTTTAGAATCCAACAGCATCTGCAGTCCTTTTTCAGCCTCTGAATCAGATTTTTGCTCAGGTCCCTCAATTTCAGCCAGAGAATTCCTAAAATCACAGAAAAACACACAAACTCATAGTAAAGCCCATAAAAGTGATTTTTATTTAAAAACTAATAAAAACATAATAAAAACTAACTAAAATATACTGAAAACAATGCCAAAAAGCGTATAAATTATCCGCTCATCACAACACCAAACTTAAATTGTTGCTTGTCCTCAAGCAACTAAAAATCAAATAGGATAAAAAGAAGAGAATATACAATGAATTCCAAAAACATCTATAAAGATCAGTATTAATTAGATGAGCGGGGCTTTTAGCTTTTTGCCTCTGAACAGTTTTGGCATCTCACTTTATCCTTTGAAGTTCAGAATGATTGGCATCTATAAGAGCTCAGAATCCAGATAGTGTTATTGATTCTCCTAGTTAAGTATGTTGATTCTTGAACACAGCTACTTTATAAGTCTTGGCCGTGACCCTAAGCACTTTGTTTTCCAATATTACCACCAGATACATAAATGCCACAGTCACATAACTGGGTGAACCTTTTCAGATTGTGACTCAGCTTTGCTAGAGTCCCCAATTAGAGGTATCCAGAGCTCTTAAGCACACTCTTTTTGCTTTGGATCACAACTTTAACCGCTCAGTCTCAAGTTTTCACTTGACACCTTCACGCCACAAGCACATGGTTAGGGACAGCTTGGTTTAGCCGCTTAGGCCAGGATTTTATTCTTGTGGGCCCTCCTATCCACTGATGCTCAAAGCCTTGGATCCTTTTTATCACCCTTGCCTTTTGGTTTAAAGGGGTATTGGCTTTTTCTGCTTGCTTTTCTTTTTCTTTCTTTTTCTCCCTCTTTTTTTTTTTTTTTTGCAAGCTTTCTATTCACTGCTTTTTCTTGCTTCAAGAATCAATTTTATGATTTTTCAGATCATCAGATAACATTTCTCCTTTTCCCATCATTCTTTCAAGAGCCAACAATTTTAACATTCATAAACAATCAAGTTCAAAAATATGCACTGTTCAAGCATTCATTCAGAAAAACAATAGTATTGCCACCACATCAAAATAACTAAACTGTTTTAAAATTCGAAATTCATGCACTTCTTTTTCTTTTTCAATTAAAAACATTTTTTCATTTAAGAAAGGTGATGGATTCATTTTCATAGCTTTAAGGCATAGACACTTAGACACTAATGATCATGTAATAAGACATAAACATAAAGCATAAAAATTCGAAAAACAGAAAATAAAGAACAAGGAAATTAAGGAACGGGTCCACCTTAGTGATGGCGGCTTGTTCTTCCTCTTGAAGATCTTATGGAGTGCTTGAGTTCCTCAATGTCTCTTCCTTGCCTTTGTTGCTCCTCCCTCATGGTTCTTTGGTTTTCTCTAATTTCATGGAGGAGGATGGAATGCTCTTTGGTGCTCCACCCTTGGTTGTCCCATATTGGAACTTAATTCTCCTAGAAAGGTGTTGATTTGCTCCATCCTTTTCTTAGTGATGGGCTTGTCCTCATAAATGGTTATGAAAAAACAAAAAGCAATGCTTTTACCACACCAAAATTAGAAGGTTTGCTCGTCCTCGAGCAAAAGAAGAGAGAAGAGAGTAGAAGTTGGTGGGGATCCTGTGGGGTCCACAGATCCTGAGGTGTCAAGGATTTCTCATCCCTGCACCAATGAGGCTTGCAAAACGCCCCCTTGCTGCCCATCCTGGCGTTAAACGCCAGGTTGCTGCCCATTTTTGGCGTTTAACGCCAGCTTCTTGCCCTTTTTTGGCGTTAAACGCCAGTCTGGTGCCAATTTCTGGTGTTAAACGCCCAGAATGGTGCCAGACTGGGCGTTTAACACACATTCTGCTACCCTTACTGACGTTTAAACGCCAATAAGTTTCTCCTCCAGGGTGTTCTGTTTTTCATTCTATTTTTCCTTCTATTTTTGCTTTTTCAATTATTTTTGTGACTTCACATGATCATCAACCTACAAAAAACATAAAATAACAATGGAAAATCAAAATTTAATATAGATTGGGTTGCCTCCCAACAAGCACTTCTTTAATGTCAATAGCTTGACAGTGAGCTCTCATAGAGCCTCACAGATGTTCAGAGCAATGTTGGAACCTCCCAACACCAAACTTAGAGTTTGAATGTGGGGGTTCAACACCAAACTTAAAGTTTGGTTGTGGCCTCCCAACACCAAACTTAGAGTTTGACTGTGGGGGCTCTGTTTGACTCTGTATTGAGAGAAGCTCTTCATGCTTCTTCCTTTTCCTGTCTGCAAACCATGGTGCTTCCTGAATGGCGAAGAGTTGCTCATCCGGAAAGGTTTCAGAGATCTCAGTAGGAAGGTGGGATGCCCCTGCTACTGGTTCTATCCGGGACAGGTGATCAACTACCTGGTTCTCTGTCCCTTTTCTGTCTCTTATTTCTATATCAAACTCTTGCAGAAGCAACACCCATCTTATGAGCCTGAGTTTTGAATCCTGCTTTGTGAGTAGGTATTTAAGAGCAGCATGGTCAGTATACACAATCACTTTTGAACCTACTAAATAGGATCTAAACTTGTCAATGGCATAAACCACTGCAAGTAACTATTTTTCTGTGGTTGTGTAATTCTTCTGTGCATCATTTAAAACACGGCTAGCATAGTAAATAACATGCAGAAGCTTGTTATACCTCTGTCCCAACACTGCACCAATGGCATGGTCACTGGCGTTACATATTAGTTCGAATGGTAATGTCCAGTCAGGTACAGAGATGACTGGTACTGTGACCAGCTTGGCTTTCAGGGTTTCAAATGCCTGCAGACACTCTGTGTCAAACACAAATGGCGTGTCAGCAGCTAGCAGGTTGCTTAGAGGTTTTGTAATTTTTGAAAAATCCTTTATGAACCTCCTATAGAATCCTGCATGTCCCAGAAAGCTTCTGATTGCCTTTACATTGGCATGTGGTGGTAATTTTTCAATTACTTCCACTTTAGCTTGATCCACCTCTATTCTCTTGTTTGAAATTTTATGCCCAAGGACAATTCCTTCAGTCACCATGAAGTGACATTTTTTCCAGTTTAAAACTAGGTTGGTCTCTTGGCATCTTTTCAGAACAAGTGCTAAATGGTCAAGACAAGAGCTGAATGAGTCTCCAAATATTGAAAAGTCATCCATGAAGACTTCCAGAAATTTTTCCACCATATCAGAGAAAATAGAGAGCATGCATCTCTAAAAGGTCGCAGGTGCATTGCACAGACCAAAAGGCATCCTTCTGTAGGCAAATACTCCAGAAGGACATGTGAATGCTGTTTTTTTTTTGTCCTGAGGATCCACTGCAATTTGGTTGTATCCAGAATAGCCATCCAAAAAGCAGTAATATTCATGACCTACTAGTCTCTCTAGCATCTGGTCTATGAATGGTAAAGGAAAGTGATCCTTTCGAGTGGCTGTATTGAGCCTTCTGTAGTCAATACACATACGCCACCCCTGTAACTGTTCTTGTAGGAACCAGTTCATTCTTTTCATTATGAACCACTGTCATGCCTCCCTTCTTGGGACAACGTGGACAGGGCTCACCCAGGGGCTATCAGAAATAGGATAAATAATCTCAGCCTCTAGTAACTTAGTGACCTCTTTCTGCATCACTTCCTTCATGGCTGGATTTAGCCGCCTCTGTGGTTGAACCACTGGCTTAGCATCATCCTCCAATAGGATATTGTGCATGCATCTTGCTGGGCTAATACCCTTAAGGTCACTTATGGACCACCCAAGAGCTGTCTTGTGTGTCCTTAGCACTTGAATTAGTGCTTTCTCTTCCTGTGGATTTAAAGCAGAGCTTATGATCACTGGAAAAGTGTCACCCTCTCCTAGAAATGCATATTTCAGGGATGGTGGTAGTGGTTTGAGCTCGGGTTTAGGAGGTTTCTCCTCTTCCTGAGGGATTTTCAGAGGTTCTTTTATTTCCTCTGATTCTTCCAGATCAGGCTAAACATCTTTAAAGATGTCCTCTAGCTCTGATTCAAGACTTTCAGTCATATTGACCTCTTTCACCAGGGAGTCAATAATATCAACGCTCATGCAGTCATTTGACGTGTCTGGATGCTGCATAGCTTTGACAACATTTAACTTGAACTCATCCTCATTGACTCTCAAGGTCACTTCCCCTTTTTGGACATCAATGAGAGTTCGTCCAGTTGCTAGAAAAGATCTTCCTAGAATCAGAGTTGCACTCTTGTGCTTCTCCATTTCCAGCACTACAAAGTCAGTGAGAAAGGCAAATGGCCCAACCTTGATAATGATGTCCTCAATTATGCCTGATGGGTATTTAACGGAGCCATCAGCAAGTTGAAGACATATCCGGGTTGGTTTGACTTCTTCAGTTAAGCCAAGCTTTCTAATAGTAGATGCAGGTATTAGGTTAATACTTGCTCCAAGGTCACATAGGGCTGTCTTGGTACAAGCACCCTCTAATGTGCATGGTATCATAAAGCTTCCTGGATCTTGAAGCTTCTCTGGTAAGCTTTTCAGAATGACTATACTGCATTCTTCAGTGAGAAACACTTTTTTAGTTTCTCTCCAATCCTTCTTATGACTTAAGATCTCTTTCATGAACTTAGCATAAGAGGGTATTTGCTCAAGTGCCTCTGCAAACGGAATCTTTATTTCAAGAGTCCTGAGATACTCTGCAAAGTGGGCAAATTGTTTATCCTGTTCCACTTGGCGGAGTTTCTGAGGATAAGGCATCTTGGTTTTATATTCTTCAACCTTAGTTGCTGCAGGTTTATTTCCTACAGAGGTGATTGGAGAAGCCTTCTTAGACGGGTTATCATCAACACTTGCAGGTGTCTGATCCCTCATTGGCGTTTGAACGCCAGGATTGGGTGCTGGATGGGCGTTTAACGCCAGCTTCCCACCCTTTTCTGGCGTTTGAACGCCAGAGTTATTCCTATCTGGGCTCTTGATGTCCTCAGAGGGATTTTGGGCAGTGGTTTGGTCATCCTCTGTCATTTGTTCCTTTCTTGACTTTTTGCTACTTTGAGCTGAGTTATTCAATGTCTTCCCACTCCTTAGTTGGACAGCTTGGCATTCTTCTGTTATCTGTTTAGATAGCTGCTGTCTTGTCTGATTCAATTGTGCTTCTATATTCTTGTTAGCATTTTTAGTGTCTTGGAGCATCTCTTTGAATTCTGCTAATTGTTTTGTCATAAGGAGTAATTGCTGATTAAGTTCAACAATCTGTTATTGAGGATTGGGATCAGTAGTTACTGCCATAGCCTCTTCTTTTATGGAGGACTCACTGTTTGAGTACAGATGTTGATTTCTAGCAACTGTATCTATGAGTTCTTGAGCCTCTTCAATTATTTTTCTCATGTGTATAGATCCACCAGCTGAGTGGTCTAGGGACATCTGAGCTTTTTCTGTAAGCCCATAGTAGAAGATGTCTAACTGTACCCACTCTGAAAACATTTCAGAGGGGCATTTTCTTAGCATCCCTCTGTACCTCTCCCAGGCATTATAAAGGGATTCATGATCCTCTTGTTTAAAGCCTTGGATGAGCCTTAGCTGTGTCATCCTTTTTGGAGGGTAAAATTGATTCAGGAATTTGTCTGATAACTGTCTCCATATTTTTATGCTTGCTGTGGGTTGGTTATTTAACCACCTCTTAGCTTGATCTTTTACAGCAAATGGAAACAGTAATAATCTGTAGACATCCTAATCCACTTCTTTATCACGTACTGTGTCAGCAATTTGTAAGAACTGTGCCAGAAACTCAGTAGGTTCTTCCTGTGGAAGACCGGAATACTGGCAATTTTACTGCACAATGATAATGAGCTGAGGGTTTAGCCCAAAGATGCTTGCTTTGATGGGAGGTATACAGATGCTACTCCCATATGCAGTTGTAATGGGGTTAGCATATGACCCCAGAGTCCTTCTGGACTGTTCACTTCCACTTATGTCCATGATGGAGAAAAGGGAATTGATATGAATTATTTTTTTATTTATTTATTTAATTAAAAATGACCGAAAATAATAAAATAAAATAAAATTTCAAAAACAAAAAAGAGAATAAAATAAAATAAAAGCAAATTGAAAACTAAATTAATTAATTAATAAAAAAGATTTTGAAACTAGCAATTAAAAAGATATGATTGAAAATTATTTTGAAGAAGATATGATTTAGAAGATATGATTGCAAATAAAAAAAGATATGATTGAAAAGATATGATTGAAGAAATTAAAAAGATTTGATTTTTTTTTTGAAAAAGATTTGAAAAGATCAATTTTTGAAATTAGAATATTGACTTGACTAAAAAAAAGATATGATTTTGAAAATCTTTGACTAAATTAATGCAAAATTTCAAAATTTATGAGTGAAATAAGGAAATGATATTTTTTTTATTTTTGAATTTTAATGCGGAAAGAGAAAAACAACAAAATGACACTAAACTTAGAAATTTTAGATCAAAATACAGAGAACAAACAAGAAAACTTTGAATGTCAAGATGAACACCAAGAACACTTTGAAGATCAAGATGAACACCAAGAACAAATTTTTGAAAAATTTTTAAGTAAATAAAAGCACAAAAACACACCAAACTTAAAATTTTTAGAGAATTAAACACAAATTTTCGAAAAATTAAAGGAAAACACAAAGAGGACACCAAACTTAGAATTTTTAAAAATCAAGAAGGAACTAAGGACATGCAATTTCGAAAAATTAAAAGAAAATAAAAGCATGCAATTGACACCAAACTTAAAATATGAAACTAGACTCAAATAAAAGACTCTAAACCAATAAAAATAAAATATTCCTAATCTAAGCAACAAGATAAACCGTCAGTTGTCCAAACTCGAACAATCCCCGGCAACGGCGCCAAAAACTTGGTACACGAAATTACAATCACACTTTTGCAACTCCGCACAACTAACCAGCAAGTGCACTGGGTCGTCCAAGTAATACCTTACGTGAGTAAGGGTCGATCCCACGGAGATTGTCGGCCTGAAGCAAGCTATGGTTATCTTGTAACTCTTAGTCAGGATATCAATAATTCTCAGATTTAATTGTAAAAAGTAAAAGAACATGAAATAAATACTTGTTATGCAGTAATGAAGAACAGGTTGAGGTTTTGGAGATGCTTTGTCTTCTGAATCTCTGCTTTCCTACTATCTTCTTCTTCATGCACGCAAGGCTCCTTTCATGGCAAGCTTTATGTTGGGCATCACCGTTTTCAATGACTACTTCCCGTCCTCTCAGTGAAAAACGTTCCAAATGCGCTGTCACCGCACGGCTAATCATCTGTCGGTTTTCGATCATGCTGGAATAGGATCCATTGATCCTTTTGCGTCTATCACATGCCTAACAATCGCGAGTTTGAAGCTCGTCACAGCCATCCCTTCCCAGATCCTACTCAGAATACCACAGACAAGGTTTAGACGTTCCGGATATCAGGAATGGCCGCCAATAATTCTAGCTTATACCACGAAGACTCTGATCTGAATCATGAGGCTAAGAGATATACATTCAATCTAAGGTAGAACGGAGGTGGTTGTCAGGCATGCGTTCATAGGTGAGAATGATGATGATTGTCACGGATCATCACATTCATCAGGTTGAAGTGCGAATGAATATCTTAGAATAGAAGCAAGCATGATAGAATGGAAAACAGTAGTAATTGCATTAATTCATGAAGAACAGCAGAGCTCCTCACCCCCAACAATGGGGTTTAGAGACTCATGCCGTAGAGAATACAATAAGAAACGTGTAAAGTGTCATGAGGTACAATATGAATCACTGAAAGTAGTATTTATAGTAAACTAGTGACCTAGGGTTACAGAAAATGAGTAAGCTAGGGTGTTTATTATAAAATTCCACTTCCGGGGCCCACTTGGTGTGTGCTTGGGTTGAGAATTAAAGCTTTCATGTGTAGAGACATTTCTTGGAGTTAAATGCCAGCTTTTATGCCAGTTTGGGCGTTTAACTCCAGCTTTTGTGCCAGTTCTGGAGTTAAACGCCATAATTCTTGAGCTGACTTGGAACGCCTGGTTGGGCCATCAAATCTCGGGCAAAGTATGGACTATTATATATTGATGGAAAGCCCAGGATGTCTACTTTCCAACGCAATTGAGATCGCACCAATTGGACTTCTATAGCTCCAGAAAATCCACTTCGAGTGCAGGGAAGTCAGAATCCAACAGCATTTGCAGTCCTTTTTTAGCCTCTGAATCAGATTTTTGCTCAGGTCCCTCAATTTCAGCCAGAAAATTCCTAAAATCATAGAAAAACACACAAACTCATAGTAAAGCCCATAAAAGTAATTTTTATTTAAAAACTAATAAAAACATAATAAAAACGAACTAAAATGTACTGAAAACATACTAAAAACAATGCCAAAAAGCGTATAAATTATCCGCTCATCAATAAGCTTCCTAGTTCTTAGTGTTCGGGAATTGGCATCATATGTCAGTCTAGTTAGAGGTCTCTTGTCATATTTGATATTTGCACATATATTTAGTCTTTCTTTCTGAAAGAAATTATTCTGTTCAAATTTTTAGCTGCATCAGAGTCCAACATTTGAGAAAGATGTTCAGAAATTGCCTACCAAAAATAATAACCACAGTGTCTCTAATGCACAACAATCTAATGAAGAAAGTGAAGCAGAAGATGACATTGTTCCTGTTGAAATTAGACCAGGGCACATTCACTTTTAGTCACTTAAGAAAGGTTTTGATGCTGTCTTCTTTCTCCAAAGATATTTTCATAAAGGAGCTGGTGTTTCTTTTTGCTTTAGAATTGCTTCACAATCTGACATATGCTTATTATATGATCTGTTTGATGCAGATCTGGAAGCACCACAGAATCAGATTCGAGTGGTTTGTTCAAATTTTCTCGATAAGACTTGCTGGTTTTGCTCTGTGTTTTTACCTAACACGAGTCAATATCAATATATGAAAAGATATATTTAAGTTTGCACAAAATTCATGTTATGGACAATGTTTGCATTTGAACTTCATTTGCTTTATCTATTTGGGTATCTAGACTGTAGTTTTTGATGGAGGTCCATAAATCTCCACTCAAAACTGGCTTGAGATTAATTATGGGTACAAAATTTCTCAAATAGTTTTTTCTTTGCTTGAGATTAACACCACTTGCATTTATTTACTTGAAAAATAATGGTTCTGCAAATGGCCTATGTAGGGTGTAAAGAGAAGAAGGCCACCCAAATTGCATGTCATTAAAAGCAAGACAAGATTAAATGCCTTCACCAAGTTACTTGTGGCCATATCTGCTGAGACATTGAAAGGAACAAGTTTCGCAATTGCTAAAAAGATGCAAAGTTTCATGACATTTGTGCCAACTCCAGGCTTTAAGCATCCAAGAAAGAAAGATTAACAACTTTAATTAGGAAATGTATTTGTATATCGTTGCAACAATGCTTTTTGGGAACAGGGCTGTGTAAACTGGTTGTATGATCAGGATTATTTTAGTTAGGCCTTTTATGTTTTTTTATTTAAGTGAACAATGCTATGGAACCTTTGTTTTGATTTTGAATTGCTCTGTTAACTTGTGGATCATTGATTACCCATGTGGTGTATCTACTAAGACAATATGATATGATTATATTGTTTGTTATGGATTATAACAATGATCTTGTCTATTCTGATGTATACAACTTTTTGGTGAATAAATATTTAGGGTTCAAACATCACCATATTATATTTTCAATGAAACCCATCATGCTCAAAGAACAAGTTTATGTTGAATTAAACACAATTAACACCTACTTTTATTCATAAGTCACATCATCATTACATATCAAATAGTTCAATCTCAAAGCTCTAACAACACCTCTAAAGCACAACAACATAACACTCCATCTGTAACTTTACTTGGAGATTGATGTGAACAAAAGTGATGCACAAATGACAATAGCCACAATCATTGCAACTGAGATTTACATTATTAGTATCTTCATTGCTCTAACTTCACCCTCCAAGCTACCCAATCTCCATGACACATTCAATCTCCATTTATCATAGTCACCACCAACTTCTGCATCAGTTTCTGCCCCTGCTGCATACCCATCATCATCAACCCACCTAAAGAAGTTGTAGTGGCTTCCCTTCTGAATATTTTCAAAAAAAAAAAAACAATTTCAACTGTCCAACAAAAAATAAACATAGGAAAATGGAAAACAAAATTAATTTATCCTAACTCACCGGGTATCTTGCACAAGTGTGGAACAACCTATCTGAATTCTCTTTTGTACCAAATTTTTTTATCGTTGTCTTCAATCCGCAAAAGCATGTCTGGTCCTTGATCTTCTTCCTTCGTCGCATAGAAGAGTTGGAATCATAGCTACCAATAGAATGAGACGGCAAGTCACCGCTGTGACTCCACTCATCATAATAGTGACTGAACAAACATACAGGGTCATCTACTACGAGATTCACACACATTTATGCTTCAGATTGGGGTTAGGTTAGGGTTGTAACATTAGGACTAATTTGAGCTAAATAAACAAACATATCTGCTCAGCATTAACGTTAGCCACGCTGGAGTGTGCTGAGCTGGAACTTAACGTTCCAGCTCAGCAAACGTTACACACCTCAGCAACTGAGATGACGGAAGGACGAATTCGATCAACATGGACAACTTTCAGAGACGCTTTTGATTAATTTTATCTTTTGGAGACGAAAATGAAGATCGAGATATCTTTTAGGAACGATTTTGACTATTAACTCGAAAAAAAAAATGAATTTTAGCTGGTTCTATTGTTTTATTAAATAAATAAATGTAGTGTAATGAAAAAGAATTGAACAGACTTCATCCAATCCTATTATATATTTTTGAGAATAACGAACCAAACTGAAAAATGTTATATTATTTTTCTCTATTAAATTACTGTATTCTATTACGATATCTATACAATAGTATTAAATATGTTTCATTCCAATAAGTAGAATAATTATAGCCAAAGAAAATTGATAAAATAAAGACTGGGAACATATTTGAAAAAAAAATGTAAATTTGATTTCTCTTTATTATTTATATAAAAACTTTTTTAGTGATATATAGATTGATATTAAACTTTTTGCAAACTAATTATATCATCCCATTTTATGAATTAGACTCCCGAATTGGTAAAATATAAAAGTATAAAGATTAGGTGTGGGGTGGGATGGTTATTCATCAGATCATATAAAAGTAGTAATGAACAATATATACATACACACATCATATTTGTAAGAGAATATTCGTTTCGGCTACGCAGAAGCACGTAAGCTTTGAGACTTTGACCCATTATGATGATAACATGCTAATATTATCTTATTAATTAGAGATTATTGGCATATATGTTTGTTGACCTATGATTTATGAATACGACCCATACTGTTATTAACTGATCCCTAGCTAACTTGTCGGCGAATTGGATTTTTGCCACGCTCTTCTATCTTCAAATGAATTTAATTTACATTTTATTATGCTATGTGACATGCATATGGTTCATGTGTCTGCTTCTTCTTTAAGTCATTACCACCATCGTCCTCCTCCTCCTCCTCCTAACTACATTAAATAAAGATGTCCCAAAAGACCGAAACACCGTTTCCTTATTTATTTATTTATTTATTTTTCTTTCGTTATCTTAGTCTTAAGTGTGAACTTGTTAATAAAAGTTAAAAACAGTCTTAATAATGGGTTGAAAATGATCATGATTATTGGGGTTTCTATGTTAGGATATTTTATGACGTAGACTATCCTTCCTTTAAATTTTACGTAACATTCTATACATACATGCAGAGAGATTTAAGTTTAATAACTATTTATATTTAATTATTTATTCTAATTACATTGACTTTTTAATTATTTTATTAACAATGCAAATTGACTAGCATTGTAGTGCCAATCAAGACAGAAACATCTTAGTTTTACAGGGCTCTAATTGTCAAACCTTGCATGTTACACACATGTGATGTTAACTTTGCAATTCATGCATGTTGTCTAATACTCTAAATATGAAAATACAATGTATGTAATTTTTCTTTCTTTTCCCGTTCATGAATCCGTATATTTTTTATCTATTATGTTAGCCATTGTTTTTGGTTAATAAGAATATCCATCACTCTGATTTATTATATACAGTTAATGAATTGAATGGAAAGAACTGAAATTTGGGAGATATGAGAATAGATCAATAGGAATAAGATTCATCGTGCTGAATCAAGAGATATAGCTAGAAGTTCTATTTGATTGAGGATCGTACGTATAGCGTATCTAGCTAAATGAGGATCAGCAGAAAAATCATTATTGCTTATTTTATGTTGTTATGTTATTTTGCCGGTAGCAGATAAAAGAAATAACTGAAAGTGGAAGATCTTATCATATTTTATAGTGTCATTAATTATACATGCATGAGTTATTGAACTAATTGTATATTTTTTTACTCTTGACAGCACTTTTTAATAGTTTGTCGTTAAATAATAGATTTATTTAAGAGTTTGTGGTTAATCAATGAATTACTATATATATAAGATAATATTTAAATTTTTAATATTTATTTAAATAGATTAATAAACTAATTACTAAATAAATTCAAATTAATTAGATGTGATTATATATTTTAAGTCGGCTTATTAATATATATATATATATATATTCACTTTGAATGCAATACTTATATAAAAAAAATACATATGATTAAATTACTTTCCAATAACATAAAAGATGTCAATTGTCAATGAATTATAATTTAAATGACATAATTATTTTATACTTACTTAAAAATCGTAAATTTGAGTTTCACTTTTAATTTTTTTTAAAAAAATGTCAATTTAATCAATACACTAAGAATCAGCACAACATTGAGAGAAAAAGATTCAAATAACCAAATAATTAATGATAATTGCTAAAAAAAATAAAAGAAGATGCCAATCTAATCAATACACCAGGAATCACCACAACATTGAGAGAGAGAGAAAGATTCAAATAACCAAATAATTAATGATAATTGCTGAAGAAATAACTAAGAATAAATCACTATATCCCCACTATCTCATATGACATAATATTTTTTTTTAAATATTTAGATTTAGACCTTGACTTTGATAGATGTGTCCCCCTTTTAATTTATCTCCTGAATAAAATTTACTAAGATTAGATTACCCTAAAGCTTTGACTATTTAATTAATCATGACAAGCAATCTAGACCCTATCATTAAAACATGGGTCGCTGAGCACTCTGAGCTTATACCTACCTTTTGCCATTAAAATAATAAAGTAATGAGATCTGATTCATTGACACCCTCCCACTTACCTTATGAGTTGATTTATTAATTACAAATACTCCTAAACTCCCACTCTTTTTTAAATCAAATTTAATAGAAAGTGGTAGTTATAGTTAGCTCCAGTGCACAGGTGTAAAGGACTTTGAATCTAGACATATAATTTTGTAAACCCAAAAAGAAAAAAAAAATATTTAAACAATATAATCCTATGGCATGAGGTCCACACAATGTGCAAAAAGAATAGGGTACGTGGCAAGTAAATGGTTAGGGATGAAGAGTGGAAAGTGTGTATGCATTTTGCTCTAACCAAATTCGTTTGTTATTTTCCACTATTAGCAGTATTTTGGGGTACAAACCGACAATTGGCCCACCCAGCCCACCAAAGGCCAATAATAAAACAATACTATTTCACAAAAACAAAAAGAATTATATTTTATTATCAATATTCCAATTAAAATACAGACCCTTAAATAGAACTTAAATTTATGATGAATTAATTCGTAATCTTTGGTTGGGAGATACTGTAAAAAAAAAAAAAACTCCAATTAAAAAAAAAAAACTGAGTGGTTTACTAATGCTTTGCTAACATAAAATTTTAGTAATGTTTAACCAGTAAAAATTAATACAAATGATAAACATTAAGAGTTGCGCATTATATATGAATATATGTTTTTTTTCTTCTAATTTCCGTGTTTGAGAATTAGATTGAATTGGTCGATTGGATTAACTAAAAATCAGTTAATAAATTAATTCGATTTATAATAAAATTGGATTGTTAGTGACTTAGTTAAAGTTTAAAAAAATGAAAATTTAATAAATAGATTGAATTGGTCTAATTTTTAATAATTAATCAATTTTTAAATTTTAAAATAATAAAATACAATTTTTTTAATAAATATATTATTTTATTATATTTGATTCAATTCTTATTGAATTTGGATTGAATTTTTAAATTTTTAAATATTTAATTCTAATGCAATTTAATTTTCATTGCTTTACTAATTTTGATGGGTCCTCTGTAAAAAGATTTGTTGTAAACTTCATAATAAAAATTAAAAAGTCATACACAGTAATAATAAGCTCAATTAATTTTTAATCATTAATTTATATTTTTAAGCAAATTGTAGAAGATTAAGGGTGTGAAGCTTCAAACACACCTTTAATTTTATTGAAAGCTTTATTCTTTTGTTAGGTTTTTTTTTTTTTTTTTTTTTTTATTCTAAACGCAAATGTAATTTTATAGTCTAATTCACATTTACAAAAAAAAAAAAAAACTAAAAATTAAAAACAAAAAATTTATTTTTTATTTATCAATTTTGTCCTTTATTGTTTAATGTTTATATAATAAATTTTATTTTTTTATAATATTTTTTCTCCTCTCTCTTGCATGTTATTATTTTTTTAGAGTTTTAATTATTTTTTGTTTATATGATTTTTTTACCGTTATTATTTCTTTTTTGTATGAAGCTTCTTTTTATTTTTATTGTAATTCTATTAATTCCAAACTAAATAAAAAAACTAATATAAAAATAATATTAGAATCATAAACAGCAAAAATTATATCTAAAAAAATACTAAAAAATATTAAAATTTATTTAAATATTAAAATAAAATAATATAAAATAATTATTTAAATTTATATATAGATAAAATAAATATAATTCAAACAATATTTAATTTATTATAATCTATTTTAATATAAAAATTACTAAATATAAACCATATTAATACTTACTCACCCTTAATCAAAAACCAATTTTAGAAAAACTATTATTTACAAATTTTAATCCAAAGTCCAAACACACGTTAAATTAATAATAAAAGAAGAGAAAAAGCGCAATTGACCCATCAAATGTAACAGGGTGACTACCGTAGCTTTTGAAGAGAGAGAGACCAATATGTGTGATCCAAGGAAATCTGAGACTAACGAAGTTGAAGCAATGAGAGAACGCCACGTGTACTATGGCCCCACAGGCACTGTCTTGGGTTAGCTTTGGAGCATGTGATAAGGTTATCTTCCGCTGATTGGGTGGATGGCTCCACGTGTTATCCTCGTTGGATTTTCACTTTTCTTAACGCGCTTCTCACCGCCCACTCTTCTTGGGTCAGGCCCGATTCACTTTTTCGGATCCGGATTGAATTTTAATGCCCACAAAAGATTACGATAAATCCTATTATTTTTCTCGAATAGTATAGACAATTAATTTTTAATATTTAATATTAGTTAACATTTTTATTTTTGGGATAAACTAAAAACATTTCTTTGAAAATTAACATAGATATGATTGTGTTGGGGAGAAAGAGAAACCAAACCAATCGGATAAGGAAGATACGGGTTTGGTTTAACCCGACCCGAAAACAAACGAGCGGAACAAAAGGTAACACTGTACAAGACAAGTTGAACTACAAGAAGCAGCTTTCCAAACTTGGTGACAAACGTGGGGAACCCAGAACCAAGCATTGTTCACAACTTGAATACAAGAAATTCCACATATCCCATCGTAGTAGTACACTGTAGAAGCAGCGCACAACTCAGGAGAGAGAAGAAGAAGAAGGAATATTCACAGTTCAAACGGCAGTTCCTTCCTTGTACCAAAGGGACATTATATTATTTAAAGAAAAAAAAGGAAAAAGGAAGAGACAAAGTAAACAATTATTAGCATTTAGCACCAACAAGGAGGGTGCTATCTCTAGAAGAGTGGAGAGTTTGGTGGGTCATCACGTTGTGTTGTGGAAAGTGAAAATTGCTCTAAGTGGCCCTTGTTTTGTTTCTTATCTAGTGCTTGCTTGCTCCATGATGTTGATGCCTTCAACTTCAATCCCATGTGTTCAATTAATGGGAGAGCAACAACGCTGCCAACCTCTCTTTCTGTGATCTGAGGGGGTCAAAACTCAAACCACCAATTCTTCTATGTGTGTATGTGTGACTTTCTCTTTTGCCATTTTATTCATTTTCAATGGTTGGATATACGTGTGGATTATGGAAGTTGCATAGTTGAGTTCAATCAGCTTCATGTAATTTAATATAATATTGTGTATTTTGCTCTAATTCGGGTGGTGCTGGAATGAATGAGAGAACTCATGCTTTATCTGTGAACTAATACTATATATTGATACCCTTTATTGCAAAGATTCTATTTTTGGTTTTTGGATTTGGATTCTCTCATTTATGAGTTCTCTGATGAGAATGGTTGTGTGAAATACTGAATATGGTTCTTGTTTTTGTTTCAATCACAGACTGCTTTGGTAGAACTAGTTGATTTTTCAGGAATCAGGACTTCCATTTTTGGATAAAAGCAAGTCTCTTTTAATTATTTGTCTTGAGTTTTTTACGCCGAAGGATTATAAGAACTAGAAAAGTATAGGAATTGGTCTAACGAGAAGGTAGATAGAATTCAAGAGCTTTAGCCATGTCTATGGCATTACAATGGGTTGTTACCTCCACCAGCTTAGAGGTCTCGAGCTCCATGGGCTTTCTTGACTCTGTCCGAGACGTGAGGCTCTTAGATTCTTCCAAGTTTATGTCCCGGGACTTTGGGTCAATTCAAGCAAAGAGGGATAAGAGAAAGAAATTTAGATATTGCTCTTTGAATACTGATATGAAGTATGCACGTGTTGGTCAATCCGGCCTAGAGAGTGCTAGTAACTTCCCTCTGCTGTCGAATGTGCTTGCGAACCCAACTGCAGGAGGAGAAGTAGCCGTTTCATCGGAGAAGAAGGTCTATGATGTGGTGCTGAAGCAAGCATCTCTGGTCAAGAGGAAGCTGAGCTCAACCACTGAACTTGACTTGAAGCCAGATATTGCCATGCCAGGGAACTTGGGCTTGTTGACCGAAGCTTATAGCCGCTGCGGAGAAGTTTGTGCAGAATATGCTAAGACATTTTACTTGGGTTAGCTTTCTATTATCTTTCCTTCAAGTGAGGATTTAAAGTTTTAAACTTTTAATTTGGGATTGCAGCATGGTTTGAGTCCAATTTTTACATGGGAGTTTTATCTTTCAGGAACTCTCCTGATGACTCCTGAAAGGCGAAAAGCTATCTGGGCGATATACGGTGAGTGATCATGCTCATTTGGCTTGTATATGATCTCTTTCTCTGTATTTAGATTCTATTCCTTTTTCCCTTTTTTCGATATAAAATCATAGTCTCTTGTAAGTTGATTAAAAACTGAGCATAGCTGGACTTCTAAAGAATTACACTGGGAAACTTATTTGTAGTTCGCATCGCCCAAGCAAATATGAAGCTTCCACTTCCAAGACAATTGGAACTTTCTGATCTTTAATATGTTGTGTTGCTTCTTGCCTTTTCAGTTTGGTGTAGGAGAACAGATGAACTTGTTGATGGTCCCAATGCTTCACATATTACACCAAGTGCATTGGATAGGTGGGAAGCAAGATTGGAAGAGCTTTTCCAAGGCCGTCCATTCGATATGCTCGATGCTGCTTTATCTGATACAGTTTCCAATTTTCCCGTTGATATTCAGGTACGGTATGGGATTCTGTTGGCCAAAGGAGAAAATTGCATGAAAATCAAGGTCTTTTCATAATGTATTGGCTGTGGACTGCATCATGCTTTGGCTTTCCAGTAAAATTTCATTAAATCCTTAATATTCTTGTCTTTGGTTTAGAGCATTCCTTCATTTACTTATTCGTTTATGAGGATTAACTCTACGTGCTTTATATTCTTTCATCCGCAACAAAGTTCAAATCTCAAGCTAGCTTTGAGGACTTATTTTCCAATTTTTTCCTTTGCTTCAACACAGCCATTCAAAGACATGATTGAAGGAATGAGAATGGATCTTCGGAAGTCTCGATACAAGAACTTTGATGAACTATATCTCTACTGTTATTATGTTGCCGGCACAGTCGGTTTAATGAGTGTTCCAGTCATGGGAATTTCGCCAGATTCACAAGCCACGACGGAAAGTGTATATAATGCCGCCTTGGCTCTTGGCATTGCAAATCAGCTAACAAACATACTCAGAGATGTTGGAGAGGAGTAAGTCATCGATTTTTATCATTCTTGTAAAAAATGGTATGATAACTTGAACAAAGGAAAAAAGTACTTGTAGATCGTCGAGTTTACTTCTCAGTTCTGACTATGACCATTAAAAGTTTTCATCAACTAAATGTGAATATTTATAATCAAAATTATGATAATGTGATTCTAGTACTTTACTATTTCCTTGTTAGTATACAAGTTGAGTGTATCTTTTCTGGTATTTGGTAAGATCTTGACTTGTCGAAACTTGTATGAGATGCTTTCATTGGCGTTAACTACCATTCACGCTTCGCATAGTTCTAGTTTTAGTTTCAGTTTCAAGGTGTTTTCATACCATATCAATATGTGGAACTTAAACAAGGTTACATTGTGTTTCACTATATGTACAATGTCTTACCTTATTAGGATTCTAATGGACTTAACAAGTGATGCTTTGTTTTTCCAATGTGACTCATCTCAAGAATGAACCTGCATTTTGTTTTGGCTGTGATCTTATTATGACTAGTTCAATTTTTCGACAGTGCTAGCAGAGGAAGAGTGTATCTACCACAAGATGAGTTGGCTCAGGCAGGGCTTTCGGATGAAGACATATTTGCCGGAAAAGTGACAGACAAATGGAGGAACTTCATGAAGAGCCAAATTAAAAGGGCGAGAATGTTCTTTGACGAGGCAGAAAAGGGAGTGACAGAGCTTAACGAAGCTAGCCGGTGGCCGGTAAGAAATCCATGCTTTTATGACCTTGTCTGTGCTTTGAACTTTAACATATGGTCATGTTAAAAATAAACATAAACAGAATTCTAACTTGGATATGACAAAATTATGAGTTTGCAGTGTGGAAAAATTTGTTGAATGGATCAACTGGAAGTTGTCTGATGCCATTATAAATACAATTTGATGTTCAATGTGCATGTCCTCATAGTGCTTGTAAGCCATTTTGTTTTAGAGGGTTTCCTTGTGACTTTTGTTTATACTTTTTGGTAGTGACTTATGTTTATACTAAACCAACTTTTGGTCTAGTGCTTAGTTCACTAATCCGCTTAAACAAGTGTCGGGAGTTTGAATACCACCTTTTACATGCAGTAACCCATTGACTGACAACAAACTCTCAAATAGAGCTTCAATCCGCGACGAATTAGTCCTTAGTCTGCCAAGTCGAAAAATACTATGGAAAACCAAACAATACATGTCAAGCTAACAGACAAAAGTCTTGCATTTTTTATTATTTTCTTCTATAAAACAGCTTGGGCCTTATTCTTGTCCCGGCATGTCTCGGCTGTGTCTAAGGCATGCCCGAGACATGAGGGAATATAGCTTTCTACAACTATTGGCTAAGGCTAACTCTTGTATAAGTGGTTCTTCATTGTTCATTTTTTATTCATGATTTAATCATAATCATATGAACACTGAAAGGGCGTTGGGGATTGTTGTAGGTATGGGCTTCCTTGCTATTATATCGGCAAATATTGGACGAGATTGAAGCAAATGATTACAACAATTTCACCAAGAGGGCTTATGTGAGCAAAGCCAAGAAGTTATTTTCTTTACCAACTGCATATGCAAGATCTATGGTTCCTCCATCAAGGAAGTTATCTCCTGCAATGAAAGCATAGATACAATTACAAACATCATAAAGTTGTGTAGGAAAAAAAAAATGCAAAAAGGGCATAATTTGTATATGATGAAATATTGTGTTGTGTACATTATCCGCTTGTGGTTGATATTGGATTTTTGCCATTTTCATTCTTCTCTAATCTCTAATATATAAAGCGATTTTCGGAGATTGCATAGTATTTGTTAATATTTAGTTGGAGTTAGTTCCATCATGTGTAAACGCTTGGTCTTGGTTTGAGAATTAAAATACAGTGTAAAATATTTTATATAATTATCTAATTATATTTTTTTTAGATAATTATTCATGTAATTAATATAAAAAATTATTTATTAAGATATTTGATAACATATCAGTCAATGTAACAAATTATTTGTTAGAATATCAATATCGGTCTTTGATATCACTATATGGTAGACTTGCATATAGGAGTGGGTTAATTCGATAATACATTTCCAGAGGAAAACACTTTAGGGTTCCTATAGTATAACCCAATTGAAAAATGTTTTTGGTGGCTTCAAATAATACAATAATTATTCTAATAAAGTTAATTAACAATTTAATAATAAATGGCCTATTAGCTCAGTTGGTTAGAGCGTCGTGCTAATAACGCGAAGGTCGCAGGTTCGAGACCTGCATGGGCCAATTTATTTATGTTTTAGCACCGCCGTGGCCAGCTCATGTATATGGCCATGGACATTGGACGGTATAGATATTTTTCCAACCATTAATAATACAAATACCTTCCTTTTAGCCTCGTACATTATTCGCTCGCTATTAAGAATTTAAGATGCCAAACACATACATACACAAACAATTGAGGAAAATAATACCCCAATACATGCATTATTGAAGTATAAATATTACATACGATAGTTTCATCGGTTTAACAATAGAAAATTTCGGTAATGAAATCTCCTAATTATACATAGAGTCGCTATCTATATTTCCAAAACATTTGAGGATGTCAAGGGGCCACGTGGCATAATATGGCGCGTTGGATGTCAAGGGGATCGACGGACGGATTTGAGGTAGTCCTCAAGAGCCTTGAGCTGGTCTTGTGTAGGAGGCGTTTGGTTGTTCTTGATGGACCTGTGAACATCATAAGTTGTTGAAGCCAAGAACAGAACCCTGCTTATTCGATCATCACAACACACACAAGAATTGAAATTAGATTCGAAGGAGAATAATAATGATAAGTTAGTAATCAAGTACTCACTGACCCAGAAGCGAAGAGTATGATTTGGCCTGGAAATACGTGCTTTCCAAAGATCCTCATCGTTTTTCGTCTTTCTGAATTCCTCGTGTTCTTCACCGCTAATTGTGGGGTTTAGAGAGTTAAATGGAGCCTGGGAGAGTGGAGTTATTTTAAAATAATTATGATATATATAATCACTCACACAAAAATATAAAATCACTTCGTATTTATATTTATAATCGAAATAAAGTATAAAAATAAAGTAGTGGTTGATTTTTTGTTGCGAAAGAAATTTAGTTATTCTATTGTGAAAATTTTGTTATTACATTATGAAAATTTTGATTATTTTAATGATTAATGATCTTAATAGAAAAAAAAAAAGTGTAAAACATAAGTTAAATATATATAAATATATGATGATTTATTATTAGATTAAATATTTTCTTTGATTTTAATAAAAATTTCTCTCTTAGATTTTTGGACAAGAGAAAGAAGTCTTAAATACTTATTCTGAGTTCCAATGTGAGAGATATTTAACCTGTTTGTTATGTGTCTAAATTTGAGGAGAAGTGTTGTTGCTGAAAAAGAGAGCTGATTTATTCAAATTGACATGTTGATTACTAACGCCTTTATATGAATTGAACAACTTCAGAATGTTTTCTTAATTCTCTTCTAAAACCTTACAAAATAGAATAGAGTCATCAGCAAATAGCAAGTGATTTATAATAGGACATCGTCGATTAATCTGAATTCTCGGGACCTATCTGTTTTGTTCTGCTTTGTGTAGCAAGAAGGAAAACCTTCTGTACAGAAAAGGAAAAGATAGAGAGAAAAGGTGTCACCCTGCCGGATGTCCTTTTCTGGCTTGAAGAACTCAAAGGGTTGACTTTTCACAACAAAATAAGAAACAATTGATACAAGTTCACGAATCTAGTCAATCAATTTTGCCCCAAAACCTAGTTTGTCCATAATAAACCATAAAAATCTCCATTTGACTTTGTCGTAGGCTTTGCTCATATCCAAATTGACAGCCATTACGGTCTCCAGACCGCTCTTCTTGTTTTTAAGATAATGCATGTATTCATGTGCTATTAGAATGTTATCAGAGATAAAACTTTCTTTTATAAAAGCACTCTGACTAGGGCTTATCACTAAATGCATAAATTTTCGCAGTCTATAAACTAGGACTATAGAAATAATTTTATACATAATTGTAGATAGACTTATTGGCCATACTTGAGTCATGTTACTAGCATCAATAATCTTTGGGATCAAGCAAATCTGTGTATGGTTGAAACTCTTAAGAATTTTTTTCCTCCAAAGAAACTCCAAACAACCCTAAAAATATCCTCTTCTATAATGTCCCAATACTTCTGAAAAAATCTGATAGTCATACCATCATCTCCTAAAACACTCTGGGGATGGACACTGAAGGTGGCTCACTTCACTTCCTCCATAAATACTAGTCTTTACAGCGAACGGTTCATGAGAGCTGTAACCTTAGGCTTAAGGTCCTGGAAAATAGGTCCTGGGACTGTTTGACCTGTAGAGGAAAAAATCTCTCTGAAGTAATCCTCGACAATTGTTGTTATACATTGGTGCGTGGAAGCTGCATTTCCAGTAAGGCCAATCAATTTTTAAATCTTGTTCCTCCTGGTTCTACCTTTGAACTTTTTATGGAAGAAAGTTATATTTTTATCCCCTTCCTTGAGCCACTTGATCTTGGATTTTCTTTTCAGTATCTTTTTTCATTAAGCACTGCTTCCTCCAACTTCTGTTCTAGCTCCATCATTTTGACACCTCCCTAAATCCCACTCTGTCTTAACTCTTCTATTTCTGGAACAAGTTGATTAGTGGCCCTCTTAGAGTTAGTATTGTTGGACTATTGCCATTGTACCAACTTATGGCAGCAAAGTTTAATCTTTTGAGCCACTACATACATTGTCGAGTCTTCTATGTTAGTCTTCCAAACCTCCTCAATTAAACGCCAACTTCCTCTGGTTCACATCATCTATCTTGGAACTTAAACCTGTGTTTTGATTTCTCCAAATAGGGAGAGAAATCCATGAACAACAGGGCGTGATATGAGCCAGTATTGAATAGGCGAAGAATCATTGGATTAGGATACAACTATAACCAATTCTCAGTTGCCAAACACCTATCTAGTCTCTCTTGAATTAACTCATCTCTCCTCCTCCTGAATTAACTCATACCCAAATCAGCTATTAAATTTTTTCCAATGAAACTATTAAATTCTACCATAACCACTGGGGACTTTTCTCCTCTTCCCTCCTTTTCACTTGGGTTGGTAATGGCATTGAAATCCCCTGCAACAATAATTTTTTCTCTATTTTGTGTGATTAGTGCTGATATCTTTTCAAATTGTTGACGCCGGAGTTGGTCGTTATGATTGAAGTGCACACTAATGAAAGATATCCTTATTCTTGCTGCTATAAAGAACTCCTCAACTTCAAGAATCTCCGCATCCACACCTTCTTTTCATGCCAAAACTAAGCCACCAGCCCTCTCATTTGGTTCCACCATGTACCACTTTGTAAAGTCATATTCTCTTATCTTTACCTCCACTTGTCGAGATTGATTTTTGGTTTCACTAATAAAACCAATCTCGGTGGAGTAAGATTTGCTAATCCTTTTAAGAATATGGATTATCAGGGGTCTCTCCAAACCCCAACAATTCCATATAGGTAGTCTCATAGATCCCCAAGTGCTATTTGACGGCTGGCACCCCCACCATTGAATCATTCTTCTGTTTTTCTTCGAAATATATCTGTTTCTGTAGAATAGCATTTTCTGTGTCCTCGTTCTCTCTTTTTGCACCAATAATTCGATTATATGCCTCCACCTTATTTCTTGATATCTTCTTTAGGCTCTGTTTTGCATTCAGACTTTCTTGTTGTTCTACCTTATCCTCTAATTTTTCTTCATGTTTGGTGGCACTATTATGTTAGATAGAACCTCATGAGTCTTGGATTTTTCCACCTTGTAACGTCAATCTCAGATTCTCCCACATTCTTTCTATTCTCCTTGACTAAAAGATAATAATTATTTGCTTCCTATTTCTTCGTGTGTTTATCATCGTCATTCATTGACAAAATTAAAGAAACCATTAACCAGCCATGCAGGAGAAGGCTTTTTTCGAGAAACGCTTCTTGAGTTATCAGTAGAATTTGGTGCATTAAGCTGTTCTTCTTTAAAGTTGTCCACTTTTCTTTCAACTTGATCCGCCCTAACCTATTCTCCAATTTTGTCTTACTTCACGTTGCCCTTATCGGAGTCCCGCATGAATGATTGATGATGCTTCACATCATGTCCCGACATCGCACAAAATGTGCAAAAGGTGCCTAACCGTTCATACCTCAGCCCTACTTCAATGAGTTGTTGACTTGGTCTAGCAATTAGCAGTTGATCTTTGCTTCTCTTAGCGGCCTCCAATTCCACCTTTACTTTCACAATTCTTGATTCCTTGCCCTTAGTCTCAAAGAATTCACATTCTATTACCTTTTCGATGCTATTTTTGAGTTTTCTCCCCACCTTTAAGGTTTTTTAGTTCTCAAGTAGTCCCTAGAATTATACCCATACTGGAAAGCTATGAATCAAACATCCTTCTACCTGATTCGTCTCCTTCCAACGTCAGACATGGAGGATGAAATACTTGAAAAGTCAAAGGAATCATTTCTCTATTCACAGCATATCCAATTCACTATTGAAGAAGAATTGGAATTGATTCCATCCCTTTTCAACAATCCTAAACTCCTCTGGTCTCTTCCACATAGCATTCAAAACATTAGTCATTGTTCCTACTAAAAATAATTTTACAGTTATTATTCTCCCAACAAGACTTTTAGAACATGTGTTAATACCTTAACGGATATCATCCTCTCCTACTATCACAACCTCCTCTGTCTCTTCCTAATTTTCTGCCCCTCGTGTTTTCTCTTGCTCCATCTTATCTTATCAGACAGATCTGATCAAGATTTAAAATTTTCTTTTTTCACAAAAGCTCATAAGAACCCTTTTGTACCTAAAAAACTTCCAAGGGTATTCACATAACAAATCAAGAATACTAATACTAATAATCCTATATTAATAGTTGACTAGTAAATAGTAATTGATATTTGGTGTTTATACCGTATGATTGTATATGAAAAATATAAAATCTTACTTAACTTTTTCATCAACATAATTAATTTATGGGGATACTTGGCAGTTAAAATAAATTTTACAAGAAAAATAAAATAAAAGTAACCAATATTATAGAAAAAATGTTGACTAAAATAATATAATTTGGGACCGAAAGAGTAACGAAGGAAGGCTAAAAAATTTGATTATGAAAATAATGTTCATCGAAAATCAATTTGGGAAAATGCCTCAAAATGGGCCATATGGGTAAAATCTAGGATATCCCCTCCTGGTTTTTGTCGTCTACGAAAAGGGCTTTTTTTTTTAATTACTTTTGCAAATTGCGAAAATCAGTGTACATTTTTGTTGTTATTTTTCTTGCCAAAAATCTTTTCTAATGTTTTCTCTTACTTCAAGTGAATTTTTTTTATATTGATATTGTCAAACATAATCTTATATTATCCAATATTTTATATATATATATATATATATATATATATATATATATATATATATATATATATATATATATATATTAGTTCTATTTAAAGAATATAAATCAAGATATTACACTTTATAACAACAATTGAAAAAAAAAAATAAAAAATCTATTTCTATTACAAGATTATCTTGATATTGACTTAACATTCCAATAATAAAATTTATTTCTGATTTAATGCATGTCTGAGCATACAATAGATTTCTAACTCTTGAAGTAAAGAATAGACTCCATTGATTTTTACTTCAATTTATTCTTGAGACATTACATTTGATTTAATTTGTCTTGTATATAAATTGAAATTATTTTTAAGGAACAACTTTTCATTCTAAATTTCTGTAATACCTTATTGGTATTCTTTCCGAGACAATGATAATACACTTTGTAATTTATCAAGGAACATTTTTATTTCTATTACATAAGATGTCTCATTCATATTTTTTTATTTCAAATTTATTAGAGAAAAATCTTTATACATCATGTAACAAACCAACATCATTGGTAGTAAGAAGAATGTCATCGAAAAATACAGGAACACTATATTAAACTTCCTCCCACCAATTTTCATGTAGATACCCTTATCAACATTATTCTCTACAAAACCATATGATAAGAAAGTATCATCAAAATTGATATACTGTCTAAAAGCTTATTGATGGTTAGTGAAGAAAAAGGAAAGGTAACACTACCTTTAGCAGAAGCTGAAAAAAAAAATTTACACTTTGACATAGTTGATGAGAATTTTGTTGCATAGATATACACATGGCATCTCAATAGGAATGCAGAAGTAAGTGATTTTAACTTTGAACAGAGTTTATAGAATACTGTTTTACTGTTAGTAACTTAGTACAATAGCAATGTTGGTGCTTTAAACAAAGTTAATACAATTTCTATTATATTTAGTATTTAGGATCTCTTTTAGTGAAGAATAGACTGAGTAAAGAGTGAAAATTTTATCTAAATTATAAAGAATATATGCATTGTATATGATAAAATTTTTAATGTGAACTTTTTTTTTTTACTAAAAGAAGCACCCTTGGTATTTAGTATTATAGTTTCTTTTTTTCTTGATTTTGTTTGGATAGTAATGCTATTGCAGTCTGAAAAATAGAGAGGAAGAATATAGCAGAGCACATGCAATTTGCAAAATTTTCACACACACACACACACAAAAAAAAGAAAAAGAAATAAGATGTTGCCGCACATTAATGTTGTGACCAATACTTGGAAGTTAGTCTTTTGGGTGTGGAGCATCTTCTAACTGTCCAAATAATTATTGACCATAAAAATAAATAAGAACAGACAGAAATAGATCTAGTCATCTTACTGATATTTGTCGCCAAGAATTGCAATAGATGTCCTGAGATTTGTAGCCAATAATAATAATAATAATAATAATAATAATAATAATAATAATAATAAAAATCTCCTAAGATTTCAATATACTTTTCAGAGTTAATATTTGTATTCATATAATAGCAAAAGTAATAGAAAGGTTCAATTCCACTGAATTTTTAGTCATCTTCAAATTGGTTTTTAATTTTTATTTTGTTAAATCCGTTTTTTACGTCATATTTTGAGCTGAATATTTTAAAACTTTTAAGAAACTTTTATGTTTTGTTAAAATAATAATGGGGATTGAAAACTAAATATTAGTTTGACATAAAATCTGATATTAAAATTGAAAACTGATTTAAAAATGACTGTATATGTAAAACTAAATATTAGTTAAAACTTTAATTTAGTTAGTATAGAAAACAGTTTTTGAGGCATCAGGTTAGAGACAAAGATAAAAAGAAATTTGTGAACAAAATAAAAATAATAAACTACAAAAATAAAGAGATAAGGATTTTTTTTTTATCCAAAGATAATGAAATTTCATTAATAAAAATAAAATGAGGTGTCCACATTACAAGGACTGAAATAAGTAAAAGGGGATCTCCCAAAAGGTCATCTGAAGAGACCAAACTTAACATCAAATGAGAATAATGAAACATTTGTAAAAGTAATTAAAGGGGAAGGTGATGAGGAAGGTCTCTCATTTCTCTGACTAGCTTCGTCGCCGAGGCTATTACTTCCACTGGGTTGCGGCGTGTGCCCTCATAGATCCAACTATTTCGTTCCTTCCAAATCAACCAAAGGGTTACAGCGATCTGTTGCAGCAGCAAGTTCCCTCTTGTTCTTCCATGTCCTCGAACTAACGCCAACCACCATGAGCTGAATTCAATGACCTCCGAGCTAGGTAAGCACCAGTTGAGTTGAGATTGTCCCCAGATTTCTTGTGTTTCTCTGCATTTGACCAAGCAATGAAGCTGGGTTTCCTCTGTTTCCTGGCAGCAAGGGCAGATTCCACTAGTGGACGGGAATCGGTGATGGAGAAGAGAGGAGACTGGTAGTCGTTCATGGCATGCTTTCCAGAGGAAGATTTGGATTTTGTGGGGGACTGAGAGCTTCCATAGGGATGTCCAAAGGTCCTTCAGACGCAGATTTGGAGGGCCAAGCTCCAAGGGCTCGTGGAAAAAGTTGTAGGCAATCTGGTATCCTGCAGCGACACTGTAAGTGTTTGATCTGTGCAAAGCCCATTTAATTTTATCACTACCACCTTCAATCGGAACTGATAAAATTCTGCTACGAATGTCTTCGGTAAAAACTTGCTGAAACATATTTGTGTTCCACTGGCCGTTTGAATTAATTAGGTCTTTAACCCAGAAAATTGTTGGATCTGTAGCTTGATGAGCTGATTGTGGAGGGACAGTGAAAGGATATGGAGGTGGAAGTCACGGGTCTTCGAAGATTCTGATTTCTGAGCCTGTGCCAACACTCCAAGAGAGCCCCTTCTCAACCACTTTGCGCCCCTCTAGCAAGCTGCGCCACCCCTTGAAGGTGTGTTTCCAGTTTCGGCTTTTAATGCATTGCAATATCGATAATACTTTCCTTTTAATATTCTAGATAGGAGTGAACTTGGTTGTGTTGTTATTCGCCAAAACTGCTTCTCCAGTAAGGCTAGATTCTGCGCCCTGAGGTCCTTGATCCCTAGTCCTCCTTCCTTCTTAGGTCTTGTCATAGTATTCCAGCTGATCCACACCATTTTTCTCTCTGTACCACGTTGTCCCCACCAGTATTGAGAGAGCATGCCATGAATTTCTGAGATGAGTGTGTCTGGGAGCTTAAAACAGGACAGTGTATATATAGGGACTGCTTCTCCTACTGCCTTGAGTAATGTGTGTCTACCTCCTGCCGACAGTAACTTTCTTTTCCAGCCTAGAATATGCTTCCTGATCTTATCCTTAATGAGGCTGAAAATAGCTTTCTTCGATTTATTAACTATAGAAGGAAGGCCCAAATATTTGTCTGTAGCCCCAATGTGGTTAATATTTAGAGCCACTGCCCATTGATTTCTAAGTAAATCCGGAGTATTATGACTGAAGAAGACTAATGATTTGTTGAGATTCACTTTTTGTCCACTAAAACCCTCATAGGTATGTAAGAGTTCCAAAATATTCGCACACGAGATCGTAGAAGCCTTGCAAAATAGGATCGAATCATCCGTAAACAGTAGGTGATTGACTCTGGGGCACCTCCTTGACACTTGAATACCTTGAATTAGATTGTTTTGTTCAGCCTTGTGTAGCAAGAAGGAGAGACCTTCTGCACAGAATAAGAAAATATATGGGGATAGGGGGTCTCCTTGACGGAGACCTCTATTTGGTTTAAAGAAACCATATGGTTGACCTTCCACAACAACAGAATAAGAAACAGTTGTGACTAACTCCTGAATCCAAGCAATCAGTGTACCATCAAAGCCTAGTTTAGTTAACATGAACCAGAGAAAGTGCCATTCCACCCTATCATAAGCCTTGCTCATATCTAATTTCAATGCCATTTCAGTCTCCAGCCCTTGCCTCTTATTTTTAAGATAATGCATATATTCATGTGCAATTAAAATATTGTCTGAGATCAAGCGGCCTTTAATAAAAGCACTCTGATTAAGGCTTACTAAATTTTTCATCAAGCCTTGAAGTCTAAAAACCAGAATCTTAGAGATAATTTTATAGACCACCGTAGAGAGGCTAATAGGTCTCACCTGAGTCATGTTGTTAGCATTTGGAACTTTAGGAATGAGACAAATATAGGTGTGGTTTAAGCTCTTAAGAAGTCTTCCACCTGCATAGAAACTTCGAGTTGCACGAAATAAGTCACTGCTAATGATATCACAGTAACACTAGAAAAACTTGGCTGTCATGCCATCTTCTCCCGGGGCACTCTGGGGATGCACACTGAAAGTGGCTCTCTTAACTTCTTCTATAGTAATTAGCCTTCGCAACCTACGGTTCATGGAAGGGGAAACCTTAGGCTCAAAGTCGGTGAAATAAGGATCCGGTTCAGTTTGGCATGTGGAAGAGAAGATCTCCTTAAAATATTCCTCAGCTACTCCTGCAATGTCTGCATTTGTAGTTGCTATTTCACCATTTACATTCTCTAATTTTCAAATCCTGTTCCTTCTCATCCTGTTTCTGAATTTTTGATGGAAGAATTGAGTGTTGCGGTCCCCCTCTTTAAGACATTTAACCCTGGATTTCGCCTTCCAATACATCTCTTCATCATGGTAGGCTATTTCCAATTTTCACTCTAGTTCCAACAGTTCCTCCCCACCATGCACGCCCGCTGACCTCAGCTCTTCAATCTGACGGCTTAGATGCTCAATCTGTTTTTTAGAGTTATGCTCTCCCTCTCGTTGCCATTGAACGATGCGGTGTCTACATCGTTTTAACTTCTGGGCCAGAATGAACATTGGGGAACCAGAGATTTCTTCTTTCCAAACATCACAAATAATCTGTCGCACCTCCGGTTTTGAGCACCATCGTTCTTGGAACGTGAATCGTCGCTTAGTGTTCCCTGGTCTTGGGTTGGAGTCTATCAAAAGAGGGGCATGGTCTGAGCCCAACTCCGAGAGCCTAAGGACCACCGAATTAGCGTACAACAACAGCCAATCAGTTCCGACCAGGACCCTATCCAATCTTTCCTGTACCAAGTCATTTCCGCGGCGCCTATTTGTCCAAGTGAAGGGTCTCCCTACCATTCCTATGTCTACCAGAGTTCCATCATCAATAAAGTTGCGAAATGCAGCAATGGAAGATGCCGATTTAGCAATACCTCCCAATTTCTCAGTTTGCGAAGTGATGGCATTAAAGTCTCCAGTAACTACAACCTTTCCTCCAAATTGTTGGATAACCAGTTGTAATTGAGAGAATTGCAATGAACGCACTTGCTCATTGGCGTTTAAGTGCACCCCTATCAATCCCCAACTCTCGTTAAGACCTTGATCAGTAATTCTTGCCGCGATAAAGAAGTGGTCCGATTACACGACCTGCACTGTCACCCCTTCCCTCCAAGCCAACGCCATTCCTCCCGCCACACCATCAGGGTCAACGATAAACCAATTACTAAAACCAGCTGTGCTTAATTTTTGCTCCACATTACAAGCCTGGTTCTTAGTTTCACATAAAGAGATAAGGATTTAAAAGATATACAAAAATAATAT
The DNA here is from genome assembly GCF_059453495.1 of Arachis ipaensis. Classification (NCBI taxonomy): domain Eukaryota; kingdom Viridiplantae; phylum Streptophyta; class Magnoliopsida; order Fabales; family Fabaceae; genus Arachis; species Arachis ipaensis. The sequence goes on from NC_142442.1 coordinate 17,473,616, forward strand.
ATATTAATTCGATCTCAAATGACAATGTTCAGTCTTCTTAGGACTGAGTTTACCTTAATTTAAATTAGATCCAATCCAATCTAAGAATTTTAGATACTATTTTTTCAGTATTTCTCAAGATTATATAATAATTTAAATTGACTCTTTACTAACTTAAGAACTTTATATATTCTTTTCTCAAGCATTTTTATCATTAAATTGCGACTTAAATTGATTTTTCATTAACCTAAAAAATATTAGATATTTTTTTGATATTCTCATACAAAACTTATATTAGATATTTATCAATCTAAAAACTTTAGATATTCTTTTCTTATCGACAAGTATTTGTAAAATATCACAATTTATATATAAGAAGTTGAAAAACTTAACAACTTAGATTTAAAAATCTTTCTGATATTGAAACATAGTTCAAAAGTATTTTTAATGAGTGAACTGTTTCCAAATTTATAAAATTGTATTTTGAACTAAGATATGAAGTAAAATTGCATAACAACTTCTAAAAACTCTTCTAAAATAAAGAAGTCACGTAGAGGAAAAAAAATGAGAAAAGAATTACTCCAAAAAAATTTTAGTTTACTGGACATGTTTATTTTAAAAAATTGGTACGAGAATGTATGTTTTTGTTTGAATGTGTTACCTAAATTATTTTTTTTATTAGCTTAATATTGATGGTAGTTAATTATAATAAGAGTATATAAAGTTAATCACCAAATATTTATTTTTAATTTTAGTTTTCATTCATTTAAAAATTTTTAAAATGAGAAGAACTCATTTTTTTTCCTCTCTCAACTTTCACACTTTCTCTCTTTCTCTTCTGATTCATCAAACCATTATCACAGTTTGAATAACTTAGGACTTGAAATTTGTCAATAATGCCGTTTTCTTTCTTTCCCTTATTTTTCTTTAGACATCTTCTCTTTCCCTTTCTTATCTCTTCTTTCAAACTCATCTAATAGAGTTTGATGAGGGGCTATTTCGCAAGATTCTTTTTTAGTAAACATAGTTGTTTCGATCAACGAGTTGGAAGGAAGAAAAATATTTGAATCTTTATTACTCTGTAATTCATTGATTTCTGAAAAATGGCGGACATGGTCAACAGATCCTCGAGTGGCGATTTTGACAATCAGAGCAATGCCAATCTCCTCCATCAACTCACGAATCTTCAATCTCAAATTTTAAAGAGCAACACAAGTCTAGATCAATCAAACTCTCATTTTCTCTGCTCTAGAGAAAATTCAGGTAGCAGAGATCGTGGAGCTACAACGGTATGCTCTCATTACAACAAGCAAGACCACACAAAAGATGTATGCTATAAGAAGTATGGGTACTCTTCCCATTTCCAGCAATGACAGCAACATAACACCACAATCAATCACGTGATCACCAGGAGCATGATGATATGCTCAGTGACAAACATTCCCAGCTCAATTGTCTCGAAGAGAATACTAGAACATCAAGATCTAAGTTTACTCCAAAACAAAGATTTGGCTTGTTAGAGTTGATCAAAGACAAAAATGTGCAGCAACAACCTTATAATGCAAACTAAATTTTGGCTAATTCTATTTAGACCTCCACTCCAAGTAAAACTATTGCATTATATTTTAATGCAAGAATTATAAGCATTATCACTCCAAATTCTGCACTATGGGTCATTAACTCCGTTGCAACAGATCATCTGACTTTCGACTTAAAAATTTTTGCAAGTTTTCAAAATATTGCTTCAATCAATGTGATATTGCCAAACGGAACCAAAACTGTCAGCACCATCATTGGCATAATCACATTCTTTAAAAACTTTTTTCTCAAAAATATTTTATACATTCCCTCTTTTGATTTCAAACTAATCTCTGTGTCAAAATTAACCTCAAACTTACATTGCTAACTGTTAACCGATGATAAGTGTTATAAGATAAAAGATCGATCGACATTGAAGATGATTGACTTTGCTAAGTGTAGAGAAGGATTATATACAATGAATGGAGAAACAGAATTCTCTCACTTTCTGCCTCCTCCAACAAAGCAAGCTTTATTGGTGGCAACTACGACTACTACTCATCACACAACACCTTCACACAATGAGCACACCAACATTTGGCATCTTAGATTAGGACACATACCCATGCATAAATCGATTTTATTGAAGAAATATTATCATTTTATATATTGTATTGCTTCAAAACTTCCTTGTGACTCATGTCATTTTTCAAAACAAAAGAAATGATCTTTTGATCTTAGTACAACTGAAATAAAATGATTGTTTTGACTTAGTTCATATGGATATTTAGGATCCTATTTCTATCCATTCCAATGAAGGACATAGGTACTTTTTTACTATGATGGATGGTAAGAGCAGATTCACTTAGATCTTTTTTATGAAAACCAAATCTGAGGCATCACAATTGATTATTAATTTTGTGAATTTTGTCAAAGTACAATTTGAAAAACAAGTTAAGTGTATAAAGACTGACAATGGATCAAAATTCACTCTAAAATTTTTTTTTTGCTGGTATTTTACACCAAACTTCTTGTGTAGAAACACCAGAGCAAAATAGAATTGTAGAGCAAAAATACTTGCACATTTTAGGTGTTGCTAGAGCATTGTTATTTCAATTAGAAATTTCACATTGTTTTTAGCAATACGCAGTTGCTCATGCTATTCACCTAATTAATAGGCTGCCCAAGATCAAGAAAAATAGCTTTTTTCGGTTTTAAATTTGAAACAAAGAATTTTTGACTTATTGATTTAAAATAAAAAAAATTCATATCTAGAAATGTAACCTTCTATAAAACTCATTTTCCATTTTCACATTCCACTAGCACTAACATTCCTGCGGCATCCACTTGTACTCTACAATGCATTGATCTTTTTCAATATGATACACCATTCACATATCATTTGCAATCACTTACACATACCACACTCACATATTCAAATGAATATTTCTCAAGCTCAAAGCACTCATCAATTTTCTCACACACAATTGCACTCATTATCACACCACACACTAACAATGCACCTGCATCACAAAACTACGATATCACACATACCTGCATCACTAGAAAATCTGAAAGAGTAAAAAAACTGCCTGCTTATTTGAAGGACTACCCATTGTATGATAACCCACGTAACTCATTCTAGCTGCTTTGCCAACTCTAACTCTTTATATTCTATCTCACAACACTTATCATATAATAAACTAACTCCAAAATATAAGTCTCTTCCTCTAGCCATCACCTAAAATTCGGAACCTAGTACTTATGAGAAAGCGGCTGCACATGAATGTTGGAAAAAGACAATACAAGCTGAATTGGCAGCTTTAGATCATAACAAAATTTGGTGTCTCACTGAACTCCCACAAGGCAAGAAAGTTGTGGGTTGTAAATGGATTTTTCAGATAAAATTTAATCTCGATGGCACCATAGAAAGACACAAAGCCAGGCTAGTTGCAAAATGATTAACTTAAGTGCAAGGAGTGGGTTATGGTGATACTTTTAATCCAGTTGTCAAAATGATTACTCTACGAGTGATGTTAGCATTAGCAGCGGTAAAGAAATGGCTTTTGAAACAGTTGGACGTTAATACTACCTTCTTTTACGGAGATTTAGACAAAAAAATTTATATGAGGATACCATCTGGTTTGGCTGTGTCACAACCAAGTTTAGTTTGTAAATTACAAAATGCAAAAGTCTCTATATGGACTTAAGTAAGCAAACAATCAATGAAATATTAAACTCACTCAGACTCTTATTGATGTTGGTTATAAGCAGTTTTTTTTTTTATTTTTTCCTTTTCATCAAGAAATAATCTGAAAGCTTCACTGCCATCCTAGTATATGTGGATGACTTGGTTTTAACTGGGGATGACATTAAGCGAAATCAATTCTATCAAGCAAATTTTGGATGACAAATTCAAAATAAAGGATCTTGGTGATCTTAAGTACCTCTTGGGAATAGAAGTAGCATGCTCTAACTCTGGAATTCACATTTATAAGCAGAAGTACGCCATGAACCTTCTCAATTTTGGTTATCTAGATTGCAAGCCTCTCTCCACTCCATTTAATTATAGTAAAAGACTCTTGAAGGAGTCAGATACTATTTTAACGGACAACACTACTTAAAGACAGCTCATTGGCCGACTCCTTTACCTCACAAACACTAGACCCGATATCTCTTATGATGTGGGACGTTTGAGCCAGTTTTTAGACTGTGCAACCACTTCTCACCTACAGACTACTTTTTGCATACTCCAATATTTAAAAGATAGACCTGTAATTGGTCTATTCTTCTCATCTACTTCTGACCTGCATTTCACCGAATTTACCGACGCTGATTGGCTACTATACTGATACTCGTTGCTTTGTTTTCGATTATTACTTTATTCTTGGGAACTCTCTCGTTAGTTGGAACAGTAAGAAGTAAACCATCGTTGCCAAGTCCTTTACAGAAGTTGAATACAGGTCTCTTGCTATTGCCACTTGTGTCAACCAGTCAACCATTCACATTGCCAATAATCCCATCTTTCATGAAAGAACAAAACACATTGAAGTGGACTGCCATATTGTTCATAAAAAATATTTGTCTGGTCTCATTTTTCTTATGCCAGTTCGTTCCAAAGATCAACTTGCTGATTTTCTTACCAAAGTTCTGCAACCAGATCCTTTTCTTATTAATGTTTTCAAACTAGGATTATTAGATTTATACAAATCTAGCTTGCGGGAGGGTGTTACCCAGATTATTTTTTTATTAGTTTAATATTGATGATAATTAATTATAGTAAGAGTACATAAGGAGTACATAAGGTTAACTACCAAAAATTTTTTTCAATTTTCTGTTTTCATTCATTTAAAAATTTTTAAAATGAAAAGAACTCATTTTTTTCCTCTCTCAACTTTCACTCTTCTTCTGTCTCTCCTGGTTCATCAAACCATTGACATCATAGTCTTGTATATTTTTTGGATATTCTTCAACTCAGAAAAGTTATAAATGTCTTTATAATAATAGAAAAATTATTATCTCAAAGGATGTCATCTTCGATGAAAATCAATTTCCCTATCAAGCTATTTTCTTACTTCTTCTGTTAATACTAACTCTAACACTGTTGAGCATGTTACAGAATTTCTACCATCTATTTCAATTTTATCACCATCTGCAGTGTCTTTTACAAATCATATCTCTTCATCGGCATCTACTTTTATACCTCATATAACTAGGGATTTGTCCATAACTCCAAATAGTACTTTTATATCTTCTCCTAGCACTCATCTAAATAAAAATCCTCCCTTAGAACCAAGCTCTATGAAACTTACTTCATTGATTCCTGTCACTTATTTAGAAGTCGTCCTACCTTCTACAAGAATTTAATCCCCTGATCTACATATCACTAACAAGCATCCCATGCAAACAAGATCTAAGATAGGACACTTGAAGTCCATTACTCTGCAGACTCAAGTCTCACATACTTCCAAGCTCGGCACTGATATTCTACCTAAATCATTTGAAGCAACATTATAAATCTCTCATTGGAAGAAAGCAATGATCACAGAATACAAAGCATTGTTGTTTTCACAAGACATGGGAGTTAGTTAAATTACCACCAAATGAAAAGGTTATTACCTGTAAGTGGGTTTATGCTTTGAAGAAGAACTCCAAAGGTCAGATAGTTAGATATAAATCCATATTAGTGGCTAGAGGCTTTATGTAGTTAGCTGGGGTTGACTTTGATAAAATCTTTTCCCCAGTGATTAAGCTAGTAACAATAAGATTGGTATTATCTCTTGCGTTGTCAAAAGGTTGGAGAGTCAAGCAATATTATTTTCATAATACATTTCTCAATGGTACCTTACATGAGACAATCTATATGTCTCAACCTCCTGGCTTCATTAATGAAAATCCTCACCTTGTCTGCAAACTAAAGAAGGCAATCTATGGTATTCGATAAGCTCCACGTGCATGGTATTTGGCAATCACATATACTTTAAAAGGTTTTGGTTTTAATTGTACCAATTCCGATCCATCTTTATTTACTTGCTTTACTCATAATACTGTTACTTATATTTTAATTGGGTTAAGTACTGAAATCGTCCCTAAAGTAAGGGGCGAAAATCAAATTCATCCCCAACCTTTTTTTGTTATTAAAATCATCCTCAACGTTATAAAACGTTATAAAATCGTCCTTTTTACCAATTTTATTTTTTTTATTACCAAATTACCCTTTATTTAAAAATTATAAAATAAAATAAAAAAAAAGAAAAGAAAGGCTAAGGGAGAAGAGAATCGGGGGAAGGGGAAAAGTGGGGCGAGAAAGAGAGGGGGGTGGGGAAAAAGGAAGAGGGGAAGGGGAAGGGGGGAGGGGGGACGGCACCGGCGAAGGGGGGAAAGGGGAAAGGACACGGGGTGGGGTGGGGGAAGGGTGTGGGGGAGGAGGAGTGGGAAGGGGAAAGGGGGGAGGGGATCGCCGCCATCGCGCCAGTCACCGCCGCGCCTTCGTTACCGCCATCGCGCCAGTCACCGCCGCGCCTTCGTCGCCGTTCCTCACTGCCTCGCCGCCTCCACCTCCGCCATCTTTTCTCCTCGCCGCCGCCACCGGTCTTCATTACCGCCGCCGCTCTTCGCTGTTACCGCCGCTGCTCTTCGCTGTCGCCGCCGCCGCTCTGCTCCTCGGGGAAAGGGAAAGGGAACACGAAGGGAGAAGAGGGGAGAGGGGGTTTCGGGAAGAAGAGGGGGAAGGGGAAGACTCCTCGTCGCTGCCACCGGTCTTCACGGACGCCGCCGATCTTCGCTGCCGCCGCCACCGCTGCACCGCCGCCCTGCCGCCTGTGATCCGCCACTGTTCTTCTTCTTCTTCTTCTTCTTCTTCTTCTTCTTCTTCTTCTTCTTCTTCTTCTTCTTCTTCTTCTTCTTCTTCTTCTTCTGTAAATTGGATTTTTGTTGTAGAATTTCTGAATTTTTTGTGAATTGTTGCTGAGTTTTGATTATTGCTTATTGCTGAGTTTTGCTGAGTTTTTATTATTGTTGTTACTGAATTTGTTATTGCTGAGTTTTGCTGAGTTTTGTTGAGTTTTGATTACTGTTGTTGCTGAGTTTTGAGTTTTGATTTTCTGAGTTATGTTGTTGCTGTTGCTTGATGTTTTTGGTGTTGGTGTTGGTTGGTGTTGGTGTTTTTGGTGGTGGTGGTGGTGGTGGCAGTGGAAGTGGTGGGGTGAAAAAGGTGAAGAGAAGAATGATGATGATAAGGGTATTTTGGTCCAAGAATTCGGGGAAGGATGATTTTAAAGCGTTTTTGAACGTTGTGGATGATTTTAATAACGAAAAAAGGTCGGGGACGAATTTGATTTTCGCCCCTTACCTTAGGGACGATTTCAGTACTTAACCCAAATTATAATTTATGTAGATGATATGCTTGTGACAGGGAACAATGAAGTTGAAATCTCTAATGTTCTTAAACAACTGCATTCAACTTTTTTATTAGAGGGCCTTAGTGATTTGAATTTTTTTCCTTAGCATTGAATCTATTAAACACTCAGACACATTGATATCTCTTAATCAATCTAAATATATTCATGAATTGTTAGTTAAGGCAGGTATGCAAGAATCCAAGCCTATGTGCACTCCCATGGTCAGTACATCAAGATTTACATCTAACTATAGGGAACAATTTGAAGATCCTACCTTATTTTGATCAATTATTGGAGGCTTACAATATATAATCATCACACGTCCTGATATTTCCTTCTCAGTTAACAAGATTAGTCAATTTCTATCTGCTCCTAAACAAGAACATTGGACAACAGTAAAAATGGTGCTCAGATATCTAGCAGGTACGGTTGAATTTCTCTTTGCAATTTTTTAAATCTAATTATCTTCGTTTGATTGCATTTTCAGACTCCGATTGGGCTGCGGACCTAGATGATTGCAAGTCTGTCTCAAGATATTGTGTCTACTATAGTTCCAACTTAGTGTCTTGGAAATGCAGCAAACAAACAACTGTGAGTAGAAATTCAACCAAAGCATAATTTAGAGCTATGGCTGCTGTATCTCAGAACTCATTTGGATTCAAACACTGTTGGAAGAATTGAAACAACCTTGCCTTTCATCCCCAACAATTTTTTGAGACAATATGTTGGCAGTATTGCTAGCATATAATCCTATTCTACATAACCACATGAAACACTTTGAGCTTGATCTTTACTTTGTTCAGGATTGAGTAATAATTAAGGGCCTCGTTGGTATAACTCATATTCCAGCACATGACCAGGTAGCAGATGTGCTTACAAAACTACTAATTTCCCCTCTGTTTGATAAGTTTCGTATTGAAACACCCTAACTATCAAAATGTCACGCATCCGGCTGCGCTACTCTGATAGCTCGGGTATTACGACGACTCTTATAATATTTAATACTAAAGTATAAGCCTGTTTAAAACTTAAATTGCATTACCGCTCAAAAGACTTTTTAATAGATAACATACATCCATACAAATATCAATACTTACAAAGGATATACATATTAATAATTTTACAAGCATTACCTAATACAATTCCTATCCCTCTTACAAAATGTATAAAGATAAAGGCGAGGAAAAATATAATATCTAAAACAATACAATACATCGTATAAATAGAAAACAGAATAAATCCTTCGTGACTTCTTCGTCCATATCCTGAAAAGGAAACACCTATAGGGGAGTGAGAACATCGTCCTCGCTGGTTCTCACTATGGGGTTAGAGAACTACTATAATAGGATACGTGAAAATAAAACCGTTATAGTGATTAATAACCGCCTTATGCATTTTTTCAAAACCAAAGATTTAATATCAAAATTTCGAAGTCCTTTCTGGGAGAGAAAACTGTTAATTCTTTAAAAATCCAAAAGTCTTTCTAAAAGTCTTTCCTAAATAGTATGAATGACCAAACTGTTCCAAACATAGGTTCATTAAGTCTATGCTGAACCAGTTTAGTTTTTCATACTTTTCTAAACCAAAAACACAAACCAAACACGGCCTTCGACCCATCTCATAATCAGTCACGGCCCTAGGCCTAAACAATTCAATTCACAACCAATCCATCACAATCCACCTAATTTTCAATCACAAACACAAGTAAGGTTCAAGCACAATCAAGCAATTACCTCAAGTAGAGCAGTTAGCATTTAAACATGATTATTCACATAGACAAGCCAATTACAATATGCACACCCAAACAATGTCACATATATGCATATGATGCATGCCTGTCCTAGTGGCTGATGAGTCTCATCTGTCGATTATAAAGCCAACCCGAAAAGTCCTAGTAGCAAACCATTGGACTGTCCCTCTGTCGTGCATCCCCAACTTGAGTTATCCACAATCATAATCATAATCAAACTACACCAACACTGGTGTTTATCCACGGGGGCGAGCTCATCCAGAACTTTCACAGTGTCCGGCCACACTTACGACATAGAGTCAACAGAGTATCGTGTCTCAACCTGGAGCACGTGGTGGCTAGCCACTGCTTTTACCCAAGAAAACTCGTATCTCAAATAATTGGAAGTGCAACAATCACATCATCAATCTCTAATCATCAATATTCATACTCAGCCATAATTTAATATTAATACAGCCATCCGACTCACAACATAACAGCACTTCTACCATCCAACATCATCAAACTCATATAATCATCATTCAAACCATAAATCACTTTTTGTCAAATCACTTTCTTTAAAATCAAAAATCAATTCTCTCCAACCTTAACTTTAAAATCCCCATTTCACAAATCTTTTCAGGCTCATAAGCCACTTTTTCTCAAACGTAAATTTCTCTTTTCTAAAGCCAAGTCACTCTCGGCATCATCTTTCCAAAAATTCCAAAACCAGGCCAAATTAAAATTTTTTTCAAAGATCCAAATCATTCATCCTAATATAGGGTTTGGTAATAAAATTCCTTAGTCGAGTCTCAAGACTTTAGAGGAGAATAACATAACTCATTTTCTCAAATTCGTTTAAAATTTGTAAAGCCTTAAATTCTTGATTTTAGTAATAAAAATAGAATCTAAGCCAAGCCGAGTCGTGTAATCAATTACTCCAACCACATTTTAAAAAACTTTTCTTTTACCTATACTAAAACCAATTTCAACCCCATGTTAAAAATCTGAAACGTTTCCAATAGCTCGGAAATTATTTTAGTTTTTTCTAAACCAGAACTTTAAAGGATACTTTAAACTTTTTCCAAAACGTCGTAAAAATACAGTTTATCAATCAAGATTCAAGTTCTTCCAAAACCACTGAAACTCCTCCAATTGAACTCCTCAAGTTAATTTTAAAGACATAAACCCTTTCACCTTTAAAACAGCTTAAAACATAAGTTTCCTCTGAATGTCTTGCACCCAAACATAAAAATACTTTTCTTAAGGAACAACGCGAAGTCATAATTCTCTTTTCAATAATTCTTTTCAAAGCATAATTTCATCGCTTTCATAAATGATTCAAGTAAAGATAATAAAAGTCTTAAATTTACAATTCTCCAAGTAAAATAGTAAAGACCTTAAATTTCTAATTTTCCGAATAACATTTCAAATAAAGACTCAGATTTTATAGGAATTTCGGCAGCATTTCTCCTAAAACTTAGACTCTACCACCCTTTCTGGGTCCCAACCAAACCATTCCACAATCCTCTTTAACAGGTTTCAAAACCAAATCAAGTAAAACAAAACCAGGCTGAATCCAAAAGTGCATACCGTTTTCATATTTCAAGAAAATCAACTCAAACTCAAATCAATTTCCAACGGATTAAACTCGATTTCAAGTCTTTAAAGAAACAACTTCAAAAACATTTCACAAAACTGAACAATAATCCAGTCAAACAAACATTCGTATTCATCCAAGACAACCAAACAATACATAAGACTTATACAATCACCAAATATACATTTTCTCACATCAATATCCATATATAATAATTCCAATTTATGTAAGACCCGGTTAATTAATGGTTAATTAACCCATAAATGAGAATTTATTCTAGAAAGCCAAAAATGTTATTTTTATGGCTAAATGTGATAGAGGAAATTGAGACGAGAATTTCGGTACCAATTTTATAGAAATCGGACCAAGATTGGACCGAACGGGCCAAACCGGACCAACCGGACCCAAAGTGGGCCCTTGGCCCAACATAACTAAACCAAAACCCTAGTTTTCAGCACTCTCTCTCCTCACACAACACCAAAACACGCTGAAAAATGGAGGCTATGGAGGGAAGAACACTCTCTCAAGTTCTTTCTCTCACTTGATCTTCAAACCACCATAACTTTTGATCTAGAGCTCCGATTGCCGCTCCGTTTGCGGCCACGCGTTCACCGCGGAGAGCTCTACAAAACCCATACAACTAATCTTGAGGTAAGCCACGTGTTTCTGTTCGAAATTCCAGCCCTTATTTTCGAGTTTCATGGGTAAAATGTTGAGATTTTGGGTTCTTTGATGTTATAGGACCCAACTCTCTTGAAGGAGAAGGTTAATCTTATCTCCTTGGACCTTGGGTGTGGTAAGATTCTCAACCCTAGTGTGATTTTGTTGTTCTATGATGTTTGGGTTTTGAGATGTTGTGTATGGATATGATGATTGTGGCTTAGGTTGTGTATATGTGAATATTGGAGCTTGATTGGTGATTTTGGAAAGCTTGGAAGGGGGTTTTGTGTGATAAAATCTGTTCTTGGAGGTGTTGAGACCTTGAGAGCTTAAGGAGAAGTGGTTTGGAAGTGCTCCGGTTAAGCGTGGGAAATCGGCTAAGGTATGATTTCAGTTTCCCGTATCTAATATGTAATGTGGTAGGAAATACTTAGGCTAGAGGCCCTAAGATAGGCATTGAATTGTTGGTGTTGTTGAATAGTTGAGATATATGATGTGTTCGTATATGTGATTATGAATATTGATGCCTTGATTGTGTGAAATATGAGAAATGCATGTTGTGATATATGCTTGATGGATGATTGAGGTTGAATTGATGGGTGGTACCATGTTGATGGTGAGTATGATGTTGATTATGTATAATGATGGTTAATTGGAAATGGTATTATTGGAAATTGGGATGAGGAAGGATGTATGACATGATATTGTGTTTGTCCTTTAGCCATTTGATTGAGAAGTGTTAAAATGGTTGGATGTGGTTTTGGAAACCTTGGTAAAGTGTCAATGTGTGAGTTGAGGATGGCTTGTTGTTGATTTTGGTACATTTTGAATGATTTCAAAGAGAAGGGTTGAAATTGGCATGTTTGATTGATTTTGAAAAGAGTTGAAAGTGGCTTGTTTTGAAAATGGCACCTTGTGGTTTTGTATGAAAACATGGTTTTTGGGCATACTTTGACGGGACATAACTTGGACTACGGATCTCTGATTTGTGCCAAATCTGTTTAGAAATGAAATTGGATCCGGGCTGTCCATGCCGTTCGAAGAACGGGTGAAAAACGATTTAAAATGAGGAAGTTATGTCCGTCGGAAGATTGGGGTTTGAATCTGTAAATTCTGCAGCTTTTAACTTAGAAAATTTTTAGCAGAATGACCCCTCGCGCGTAGGCGCACTTGGTGCGTACGCGCCGTTCTTCGAGAAAGCGCCATCCACGCGTGCGCGTACGCGTGGACCTGTTTTCATCCCAAAGTTGATTTTTGAGTTTTAAAAGCCAAATTTCATACTTCTAAGCCTCCGATCTCACCACTTATGTCTTAAACCCTTATGACATGCCTAGCTATTAAAAATGGGCTAGTGAATGAGGTAACTTGCGAGTGAGGCAAGGGAAAAATGAATGATCAATGAGGATCAAGATGATTATGTGAGATGCGGAGGATGGTGGTGGAAGTGCTTGTTAAGCCATGGGCCGAAAGGCTGTAATTGCTAATGAAACGGCTGGTTATGGATTTAACCGTGAGCCGGAAAGGCTGTGTATAATATGAATATTGGCTGGTTCTGGACTGAACCGTGAGCCTGATGGCTGATATGGATGTTGATCCATGGATGAGAATTCATGCATGCTTATGCTGAATTATTGATAATTGAGATTTGCACTTCCACTATCAGAGGCACGAGATCCCTGGGAGGAAGCAGTGGCTAGCCACCACGTGCTCCAGGTGGAGGCTCGAGACTCTGTTGACCCTATGTCGTAAGTGTGGCCGGGCACTGTGAAAGACCCGGATGAGCTCGCCCCCGAAATATTCACCAGTGAGGGTGATGGATATGGATCATGTTTATGATCAAGTTTATAACGAGTATAACTCGAGTTGGGGATGCGCGACAGAGGGACAGTCCAATGGTTAGCTACCAGGACTTGTCGGGTTGGCTCTATAACCAACAGATGATATCATCAGCCACTAGGGACAGGCATGCATCATAAGCATACTACATGAATTGTTTGAGATTGCCTATTTGACTGCATATTACTTGCTAATTGCCTAAATGCCTTATCTGTTCCTATTTGTAAATCTCTTGTCTGATATAACTGTGTTTGCTATAGTATACTCCTGCTGGTGGTTGGGAGGTCTGAAGGAATTGGAAAGGGAAGTATTAGTTAGACTGAAGAATCTTTAGTCAGTTGCCACTTACGGTTTAGCTTGTTTATAAGCTTTGATATTATCTGGAGGAAGTTCTAGGATTGCCTTTGGCTTTCCTCTATTATTATGTATTATATATGTGGAAGCTGTTACCGTGCTGGGGACCTCTGGTTCTCACCCATGCGGATTTTGTGGTTTTCAGATGCAGGACGCGAGGCTTCTCGTTGAGGCATGCTGGAGACTTCTGGATTAGCGAAGATCCTTTGTTCTTGGGACTCTGTTTTGGTTTATATATCTTGTTTAGATACTTTTATCTCCATTAAATAATACAAACTGTGATGACTCCTTCTAGAGGGGATTTTGGAGAATAGGTTGTATGTATTTGTGCCCCTTTGGGTTTCCTTTGGGGTTTCCTTATTTTATTATATGTATATATTATTATGCTCGGACCGGTTATCTTCGCAGCCGGATTTTGAGTCTTGATATTCCTGTTTTTGACGCTCTTTATATATATGATCTTGCGTTAGCTTATCCTTTGCTCGTTGTGTTAGTGATCGGAGTGTTGCGCTTTCGAGTTGCGGTTTTTGTTTACCCCTTTTTTCTACAAGGCTCCTAGTTATAATCAATCATTCATACTACTATACGTACTAAATTTTTGTTTTAGAGGTCGTAATACCTTGCCATCTCTGAATTATGACTTAAGCATAAATCTCTGTATGGTAGGGTGTTACATTATGGTATCAGAGCAGTTCGTTCCTGTAGAGCCTGAGGAATGGACTGACTATGCTTTTGTGCATTCTCTGTATGTGTGTTATGTGCTATTAGTATATCTGCTTGATATAATTGGCATAAACGTTCATGAGCATGCATTTGGGACTTTGAAGCACTAAACTTCCGATATTGAGACTGATCAACTTAATATCGATTGTTTGGTGTGTATAGGAACCAGATGGCGCCTCGTGGACGCGGTAGAGGTCGTGCGAGAGGTCGTACTAATGCTCGTGCGCCGGAGAATAACCCTAATGACCCGGTGAACTTTATGACTGCGTTGGAGAATATGGCTGCTGCTATGCAAGCCACTGCTGAGGCTCTTGGTCAACAGATGAACAACCATGGTAATGACGGAGGTGGAGTTCAGGGCCCGATGACACTGGCGAACTTTTTGAAGGTTAATCCGCCTAAGTTCAAGGGAACTACTAGCCCGACTGAGGCTGATACATGGTTTCAGGCTATAGAGCGAGCATTACAAGCACAAGTGGTACCTGAAGGACAGCGTGTCGAGTTTGCCACTTATATGCTCACCGGTGAAGCGTCGCATTGGTGGCAAGGCATCCGACGTCTTCTGCAGCAAGGTGATGACTATATCACCTGGAATGTCTTTCAAGAAGAGTTCTATAAGAAGTACTTTTCGACTTCTGCTAGGACGGCTAAGGAACTTGAATTGTTACAGCTGAAGCAGGGTACTATGTCCATATCAGAGTATACTGACAAGTTTGAGGAGCTGTTCAGGTTCTCTCGTATGTGCCAAGGGACTCCGGTGGAATATGAGGAATGGAAGTGTGTTAAGTATGAAGGAGGACTCCGGAGTGATATCTTCAGTTCAGTAGGACCAATGGAGATTAGGACTTTCTCCGAATTAGTGAACAAGTGTAGGGTTGCTAAGGAGTGTGTGAAAAGGGCAACCGCTGAGAAAGGGAGTCACAAAGGTTCATTTCCACAGAACCGAGGGAAGGGCTTTGCACCTAGAGGTCTGTCTTTCAAGAGGGGGAGCTCTTTCAGGAGGCCCAACAACAACAACAATTTCCAAGGGAAGAAGTTTGGGAAGCAACCTCAGAATGAACAAGCTTGTACTAGGTGTGGGAGTCACCATCCGGGAGTACCATGCAAGGCCGGATGGGGTTTGTGCTACAATTGTGGAAAGGCGGGGCATAAAGCCGCAAGTTGTCCAGAGAAGCAAAAGCAAGGTGCTGGGAAAGCACAACAGACTGGTCGGGTGTTCACCACCTCAGCTGTGGGTGCAGAGGGATCCGAGACACTCATTCGAGGTAACTGTGAAATGGCTGGTCAAACTTTAAATGCTTTATTTGATTCGGGAGCATCGCATTCATTTATTGCATTTGAGAAAGCCCATGAGTTAGGATTGAAGATCGTAACCTTAGGTTATGACCTAAAGGTACATAATGCTACCCATGAAGCCATGGTAACTAGGCTAGGATGCCCGAAAGTTTCGTTCAGGTTCAAGCAGCGTGATTTTGTCCATAATTTAATCTGCTTACCGATGATCGGTCTTGACCTTATCTTGGGATTGGACTGGTTATCCGAGAACCATGTCCTGGTTGGTTGTTCTACCAAGTCGGTGTACCTTATGCCGGAGGATACAGAAGGGCCGGTTGTGGTGAATAATTATTACTTGAATTCGATGATGGTGAACTGTTCTGGAATCGAATGTCAGGGTATCCTGTTGTTAACCGCGGGTGTTTCGGGTGATGATCAAAAGTTGGATCAGATTCCGGTAGTGTGTGAGTTTTCGGAAGTGTTTCCCGATGATATTGAGGAATTTTCACCTAACCGAGAGGTCAAGTTTGCTATTGAGTTGGTGCTTGGGGCGGGACCAATCTCAAGTGCTCCTTATAGGATGTCACCGTTAGAGATGGCCGAGCTAAAGTCTCAGTTAGAGGAATTGTTGGGTAAGAACTTTATCCGACCAAGTGTTTCCCCGTGGGGAGCTCCAGTGTTACTGGTAAAGAAGAAAGATGGAAGTATGCGACTCTGTGTGGATTACAGGCAGCTGAACAAGGTCACCATAAAGAATAAGTACCCATTGCCGAGGATTGATGATCTCATGGATCAGTTACAAGGAGCTGGGATTTTCTCTAAGATTGATTTGCGATCCGGTTATCACCAGATAAGGGTGAGGGGTGAGGATATCCCTAAGACCGCTTTCAGGACTCGTTATGGTCATTACGAGTACACTGTAATGTCCTTTGGGTTGACGAACGCTCCTGCAGTATTCATGGATTACATGAATAGAGTGTTCCGTCCGTTTCTGGATAAATTCGTGGTTGTCTTCATTGACGATATACTAATTTACTCCAAGACTGAAGAAGAGCATGCGGAACACTTGCGGACCGTGTTGCAGATTTTAAAGGAGAAGAAACTCTATGCGAAACTGTCTAAGTGTGAGTTTGGAAGAGTGAGGTAAAGTTTTTGGGTCACGTGGTGAGTAAGCAGGGAATAGCCGTAGATCCAACTAAGGTGGAAGCTGTGATGGATTGGAGGAAACCAACCATAGTAACTGAGATAAGGAGTTTTTTGGGTTTAGCTGGCTATTACCGAAGGTTCATCAAAGGCTTTTCGCAATTAGCCTTGCCATTGACAAAGTTAACCCGCAAAGACACTCCGTTTGTTTGGACTCCTGAGTGCGAGGAGAGCTTTCAGGTATTGAAGAAAAAGTTGACCACTGCACCTGTGTTAGTGTTACCTGAGCCGAACGAACCTTTTGAGATGTACTGTGATGCCTCACTGAAGGGTCTAGGATGCGTGCTGATGCAGCATCATAATGTGGTGGCGTATGCCTCACGACAGTTGAGACCTCATGAAGTTAGTTACCCTACGCACGATCTGGAACTCGCTGCGGTCGTGTTTGCCTTGAAGGTGTGGAGGCATTATCTCTATGGGGTTAAGTTCCAAGTCTTCTCCGATCACAAGAGCTTGAAATACCTCTTTGATCAGAAAGAGCTTAATATGAGGCAAAGGAGGTGGATGGAATTGTTGAAAGACTATGACTTTGAGTTAAATTACCATCCTGGAAAGGCGAATATAGTGGCGGATGCGTTAAGTCGGAAGTCGTTGTATGCGTCTTGGATGATGCTTCAAGAGGAAAAGTTGCTCAAGGAATTCGAGAGTCTAAAAATTGGTGCTCGAGAAGTATCTGGAACCTTGTGTTTGAGCCGATTAGAAATCTCAAGTGACTTTAAGTCCGAACTCCTAAAGGCTCATGAAAACGATGAAGCGTTATGGAAGGTTTTACCGGCTATCGAGCAAGGAAAACAGTGGAGAGTGTCGGAAGAAAAAGATGGGTTATGGAGATTCAAGGGTAGGATCATTGTGCCGGATGTTGGTACTTTGAGGCAAGATATCTTAAAGGAGGCACACAAAAGCGGATTCTCCATTCACCCGGGAAGTACTAAGATGTACCATGATTTAAAGGCGATGTTTTGGTGGCCGGGTATGAAGAATGATGTGGCGGAATATGTTTCAAAGTGCTTAACTTGTCAAAAGGTAAAGATTGAACATCAAAGACCTTCCGGGATGTTGCAACCTTTAGAGGTTCGGCAATGGAAATGGGAAAGTATTGCAATGGACTTTGTGTCAGGATTGCCAAGGACTAGGACTGGTTTTGATGCTATCTAGGTGATTGTGGACCGACTGACGAAGTCAGCTCACTTTTTGCCCATTCGGATGACTTACACCCTTGAGGAGCTAGCTCGGTTATACATAAAGGAGATTGTGAGACTCCATGGTGTACCTGCTACTATAATCTCTGATAGAGATTCTCGTTTCACTTCGAGATTCTGGGGTGCATTTCAGAAAGCTTTTGGAACCCGATTAAGCTTGAGTACAGCTTACCATCCTCAAACAGATGGTCAATCTGAGAGGACGATCCAAACACTAGAGGATATGTTAAGAGCTTGTGTTTTGGATCAACCGGCAAGTTGGGATTGGTATATGCCGTTAGTGGAGTTTGCATACAATAATAGTTACCATATGAGCATCGGAATGGCTCCGTATGAGGCATTGTATGGGAGGAAATGTCAATCTCCGCTATGTTGGTATGAAACTGGAGAGAAAGGCTTGTTGGGGCCGGAAATGATAGCTGAGACTACTGAACAAGTTAAGAAAATCCGAGATAGGATGCTTACGGCGCAGAGTCGCCAAAAGAGTTACGCCGATCAGAGGCGGAAGCCCTTGGAATTTGAGGAAGGAGATCATGTTTTCCTTAAGGTTACTCCGACCACAGGAATAGGTAGAGCGATTAAAGCAAAGAAGTTGAATCCTCGATACATTGGTCCATTTCAGATCCTGGAGAGGATTGGGCCGGTGGCGTATCGGGTGGCTCTACCACCTCATCTTTCGAACCTGCACGATGTGTTTCACGTGTCACAGCTTCGGAAGTACACTCCTGATGCTAGCCATGTGTTAGAACCTGAATCAGTTCAGTTAAGAGAAGATTTGACGCTTCCAGTGGCTCCAGTTAGAATTGACGATACTAGTATCAAACGATTGCGTGGAAAAGAGGTTTCATTAGTCAAAGTGGCTTGGAGTCGAGGCGGTGTTGAAGAACACACTTGGGAACTTGAGTCGGAGATACGAACGGATTATCCGCACTTATTCTCAGGTAATTGAATTTGAATTTTGTGGGCAAAATTCCCAATTAGGTGGGTAGAATGTAAGACCCGGTTAATTAATGGTTAATTAACCCATAAATGAGAATTTATTCTAGAAAGCCAAAAATGTTATTTTTATGGCTAAATGTGATAGAGGAAATTGAGACAAGAATTTCGGTACCAATTTTATAGAAATCGGACCAAGATTGGACCGAACGGGCCAAACCGGACCAATCGGACCCAAAGTGGGCCCTTGGCCCAACATAACTAAACCAAAACCCTAGTTTTCAGCACTCTCTCTCCTCACACAACACCAAAACACGCTGAAAAATGGAGGCTATGGAGGGAAGAACACTCTCTCAAGTTCTTTCTCTCACTTGATCTTCAAACCACCATAACTTTTGATCTAGAGCTCCGATTGCCGCTCCGTTTGCGGCCACGCGTTCACCGCGGAGAGCTCTACAAAACCCATACAACTAATCTTGAGGTAAGCCACGTGTTTCTGTTCGAAATTCCAGCCCTTATTTTCGAGTTTCATGGGTAAAATGTTGAGATTTTGGGTTCTTTGATGTTATAGGACCCAACTCTCTTGAAGGAGAAGGTTAATCTTGTCTCCTTGGACCTTGGGTGTGGTAAGATTCTCAACCCTAGTGTGATTTTGTTGTTCTATGATGTTTGGATTTTGAGATGTTGTGTATGGATATGATGATTGTGGCTTAGGTTGTGTATATGTGAATATTGGAGCTTGATTGGTGATTTTGGAAAGCTTGGAAGGGGGTTTTGTGTGATAAAATCTGTTCTTGGAGGTGTTGAGACCTTGAGAGCTTAAGGAGAAGTGGTTTGGAAGTGCTCCGGTTAAGCGTGGGAAATCGGCTAAGGTATGGTTTCAGTTTCCCGTATCTAATATGTAATGTGGTAGGAAATACTTAGGCTAGAGGCCCTAAGATAGGCATTGAATTGTTGGTGTTGTTGAATAGTTGAGATATATGATGTGTTCATATATGTGATTATGAATATTGATGCCTTGATTGTGTGAAATATGAGAAATGCATGTTGTGATATATGCTTGATGGATGATTGAGGTTGAATTGATGGGTGGTACCATGTTGATGGTGAGTATGATGTTGATTATGTATAATGATGGTTAATTGGAAATGGTATTATTGGAAATTGGGATGAGGAAGGATGTATGACATGATATTGTGTTTGTCCTTTAGCCATTTGATTGAGAAGTGTTAAAATGGTTGGATGTGGTTTTGGAAACCTTGGTAAAGTGTCAATGTGTGAGTTGAGGATGGCTTGTTGTTGATTTTGGTACATTTTGAATGATTTCAAAGAGAAGGGTTGAAATTGGCATGTTTGATTGATTTTGAAAAGAGTTGAAAGTGGCTTGTTTTGAAAATGGCACCTTGTGGTTTTGTATGAAAACATGGTTTTTGGGCATACTTTGACGGGACATAACTTGGACTACGGATCTCTGATTTGTGCCAAATCTGTTTAGAAATGAAATTGGATCCGGGATGTCCATGCCGTTCGAAGAACGGGTGAAAAACGATTTAAAATGAGGAAGTTATGTCCGTCGGAAGATTGGGGTTTGAATCTGTAAATTCTGCAGCTTTTGACTTAGAAAATTTTTAGCAGAATGACCCCTCGCGCGTAGGCGCACTTGGTGCGTACGCGCCGTTCTTCGAGAAAGCGCCATCCACGCGTGCGCGTACGCGTGGACCTGTTTTCATCCCAAAGTTGATTTTTGAGTTTTAAAAGCCAAATTTCATACTTCTAAGCCTCCGATCTCACCACTTATGTCTTAAACCCTTATGACATGCCTAGCTATTAAAAATGGGCTAGTGAATGAGGTAACTTGCGAGTGAGGCAAGGGAAAAATGAATGATCAATGAGGATCAAGATGATTATGTGAGATGCGGAGGATGGTGGTGGAAGTGCTTGTTAAGCCATGGGCCGAAAGGCTGTAATTGCTAATGAAACGGCTGGTTATGGATTTAACCGTGAGCCGGAAAGGCTGTGTATAATATGAATATTGGCTGGTTCTGGACTGAACCGTGAGCCGGATGGCTGATATGGATGTTGATCCATGGATGAGAATTCATGCATGCTTATGCTGAATTATTGATAATTGAGATTTGCACTTCCACTATCAGAGGCACGAGATCCCTGGGAGGAAGCAGTGGCTAGCCACCACGTGCTCCAGGTGGAGGCTCGAGACTCTGTTGACCCTATGTCGTAAGTGTGGCCGGGCACTGTGAAAGACCCGGATGAGCTCGCCCCCGAAATATTCACCAGTGAGGGTGATGGATATGGATCATGTTTATGATCAAGTTTATAACGAGTATAACTCGAGTTGGGGATGCGCGACAGAGGGACAGTCCAATGGTTAGCTACCAGGACTTGTCGGGTTGACTCTATAACCGACAGATGATATCATCAGCCACTAGGGACAGGCATGCATCATAAGCATACTACATGAATTGTTTGAGATTGCCTATTTGACTGCATATTACTTGCTAATTGCCTAAATGCCTTATCTGTTCCTATTTGTAAATCTCTTGTCTGATATAACTGTGTTTGCTATAGTATACTCCTGCTGGTGGTTGGGAGGTCTGAAGGAATTGGAAAGGGAAGTATTAGTTAGACTGAAGAATCTTTAGTCAGTTGCCACTTACGGTTTAGCTTGTTTATAAGCTTTGATATTATCTGGAGGAAGTTCTAGGATTGCCTTTGGCTTTCCTCTATTATTATGTATTATATATGTGGAAGCTGTTACCGTGCTGGGGACCTCTGGTTCTCACCCATGCGGATTTTGTGGTTTTCAGATGCAGGACGCGAGGCTTCTCGTTGAGGCATGCTGGAGACTTCTGGATTAGCGAAGATCCTTTGTTCTTGGGACTCTGTTTTGGTTTATATATCTTGTTTAGATACTTTTATCTCCATTAAATAATACAAACTGTGATGACTCCTTCTAGAGGGGATTTTGGAGAATAGGTTGTATGTATTTGTGCCCCTTTGGGTTTCCTTTGGGGTTTCCTTATTTTATTATATGTATATATTATTATGCTCGGACCGGTTATCTTCGCAGCCGGATTTTGAGTCTTGATATTCCTGTTTTTGACGCTCTTTATATATATGATCTTGCGTTAGCTTATCCTTTGCTCGTTGTGTTAGTGATCGGAGTGTTGCGCTTTCGAGTTGCGGTTTTTGTTTACCCCTTTTTTCTACAAGGCTCCTAGTTATAATCAATCATTCATACTACTATACGTACTAAATTTTTGTTTTAGAGGTCGTAATACCTTGCCATCTCTGAATTATGACTTAAGCATAAATCTCTGTATGGTAGGGTGTTACAATTTATACAGTATAGTTTTTTGAAAAGGCCCCTACCTCGACACGTTGAAACCACAACCTAAACACGTTAACCGACTCCTTTTCTCTCAACCCGAAATCAACGAAAACCGCAACCTCCGCTCCGCTCTCTTCTGCGCAGCAGCAGAAACAGCCCTTACACGCAACATGCGTCCCTGATAACTTAATCCTAAAACATTAACGCCGCTAAAACCTTAATAATAATACATAACTGAATACTAACGCGAGGGTTCCGAGTCAGAAATACTTACTATAATAACAAAGCGAAACAACCGACACTCCGAATCGACCCGGCAGCAGATTCGACAACTATTTCAAGCGACGATGGTGACCAAAAGCTTCGGTGATCGCGACTGCAACAACCACGCCGTGATGATAAAAACCTAGGAATTTAAGAGAACGAAAACCCAACTACAAAATCCTTACCGACTGTGGATCTTAGCACGGCAGCGGTGTTTCTAAGCAACAGAGGTGCGGCTGGTTTTCCCTCCGGCAGCAGCTGTAATGGAAACAACTTCTCCCTCTGTTCGCGATCCCAACGACGGCTTCTGACGGTGACTGCAGCGGATATGAACAGTGGCGCTGAAGGGACGTGGTGGCAAGGAGAACAGCGGCGACATTGGATTCAACGGATGACGGTGGTGGAAACTGGCTTGACGACGACGACTCTTCTCTGTTCGTGCTTCCAGTGGCGGCGGCAAGGACGGGTTCGGCAGCGGAGACCCAACGAAGCTAGCGGCGACAGGCTTCCTTTCGGCGACAACGGCAAGTTCGACGGTGATGCGGGCTCTAACGTCGACGACGGACCCAGCTTCAACGGCAGCAGCTCCCTCGCAAGCTCCCTCCCTCTCTCTCCCGTTCCCTCTTTTCCCTTTCTTTCTTTCTTTTCTTTCCTAGCTACTACTGTTGGGTGTGTGTGTTGCTGAAGGAGAAAGGTGGCTAGGGTTTCTTTGGGGTAAAGGGATAATTGTGTGTTAATTAGGGTTAGGGTTTGTGTATGGAATTGGAGATTTTGGGATTTAATTTGAAAGCTAATTGAATCTTTAAAATTATTTTAAAATATTATTTGTTGTATCAAAATGCTATTTGGTTCTCACTCAAATACCTTAATTGAAAATATAATACAATATAATTTATTTTCTTTATTAACAAAACATAAAGTATTTAACTATAAAGATATTATATAAAAATCTTATTATTCTACAACTACTAATTTTATAATTTAAATATAGGAATTAATCCAATAATTAAAATATTAGATAAAATTCTAATTTAAATTTCCAAACATCATTATTATTGAATTTCTAAGACTTTAAATAGTAAATAGGAAAATAATCCAAAATTATAGAGTTTGGATAAAAATCTTAATTTATTTCAAATCCAATTAATCAAAACTACCTTTAATTATCTTCTATAAAATAATTTATGAACTTAAAACTATAAATAAATAAATATATAATTTGAAATTAGTTCATAATAACTTTTCAAAAGTTCTGGGTCTTACATTCTACCCACCTTATAAAAATTTTCATCCTCAAAAATTAAAAGAATACATAAGGTAATATAAAGAATCAGTGCTCTACTTTCTAAATGCTTTTTATTTAGATAAGTTAAAAAGTCTAGTATATATATATATATATATATATATATATATATATATATATATATATATATATATGTTCAAATACTGAATAACCATAAGATTTAAATATAGGGATAAGGTATGGTGTAAGGCAGAAGGTACCAGATAGGCTCGATGCAAAAAGGTCATACGGTCTCAAGACTTTACAAAAACTTGAAATAACAAAATAGGGTGCAAATCAAGATAGGCTTTCACAAAGCAAAGCAATAGTTTAAGTGGTAAGAGGCTACAAGGCATGCTGGTAATTAAACAATGGACATAACGTTCGCTCACGGATCTCATACCCACTTCAGAACTTCGACTTCCCAACTCCATCCAGACGCATCACCACCATTACCAACCATACTATATCAAACAACTCACCCAAGACTTCTCAACCTCTTCACTCCCTTTGTACGCCCACTAACAGTCTCAAGTCCAACATGTGCAAAACTCTTTCGCGTGAAAACTGAAACTCCACAGCTTTCTGTGATACTGCGAATTTAAAATCTTCACCTTTTCACGTTCACGAACAGCATTCTAAAGAAACTAACGTTTCGCTTGCTACGCCTAAGGGTCATACGTGACTCTAAGGCAACCCTTGAGTTTATTCAGAAAGATACAAGACCAGAGAAAAGAAGGACAAGCGACAAGGACAGCGTCCACAAGAATTTAAGAGATAACCTTAAGGATTAGAAAACAATACAATGGTTTGAAACGAATTCAAGTTGAGTAAAGGAGTATGATGTTTATAGAAAAAAAAATCCAAGGCCAAAGACAAACTCACAAGATTCGGGTACGATTGAAATTAAACTCTTTCGAATGTATTGCTCATAAGAATTGGAACTTAAGAAAATTATTTTACATTCCAAAAGAGAAAGTATGCAACAATACTTTGTAAAAGAATAGCAAAAACATAGATGTGATATTACTTTAATACAAACTCAAGTTAAAGGAGATTATGTAAAGTTTGAAAAAGTAAGAAGAAAATATTGAGGTGCATCACTAACCAAACGCATGCATAAAATTTGTTATATAGTCGAAAGAAAAAATTTAAGTTGTACTACATCAAAACAATTTTCAAGTTTAAAATGGAATATGGGGTTTTCAAAAAGCGAAATTCATTACCAACCCCAGTACTCAAAGCCTAGGCATTAGTTATGAAAACTAAATAGTGATTAGAAAAGATTAGTAAGCTAAGGAACGATTAACATGTAAAAGAGACAAGTTTCAGCAAAACAGGGGTTCGCGTACGCGACCCCTTGCTCGCGTACGCAAGGAGCATAGCCTGAAACATATGCTCACGTCACGTGTGTCCCTCACGTACGCATACATAGCAGAGAGTTCAAAAAAAAAGCTTCTAAGTCTAGAATCTTCATTTTTTGTGCACCAAACTTTAATTGCGCATAACTTTCTTGCTTTAAAATATTTTTTTCCGTTCTTCAGATGGTGTAAACTTTTCGGACCAAATTTTTATTTAGAACAATTTTTACAAAATTTAGAGGTCCGAAAGTCAAGCTATGACTCGTTAAAGTTGGTCCAAAAATAAAGTTTTTACTAAAATTCGCAAACCCTCTTTCAAAACTCATGATGTCAAAAGTGATTTTATCGAAATTCATATTCAAACAAAACGAGTATAAAAGTTGCAACAAAGATCAACTTTATCTAAGAAGAAAGTTTGAGGTAAAAACATTTTCTTATAGGACAATAAAGAAAATGAGTGATGAGTTGCAAACCAATAGATTTTCAATCATATAAAGTTTCAAAGTACCATTTAAGGAGTGCATGCAAAGCTCAAAATAACCTTATCAAAGCTTAAAGAATGGTTATGAATACAACCGAGTAAGAGAAAAATTAGTTTTAAAATTTCTTTAGAAGGAATCCGAAACTTCTTTCAAAAGGTTTAAACCAAAACTCCAAGAGAAATCTTAAAATTGTACCCTAATAAGGATATTCAGAATGCACTAGAAAGAAAAGTCAACTTGCTTTCAAGAAAGGAACTCAATTCAGAGGAGATCAAGCAGGATTCACAAAGCTAGAAATAACGAACAAATTTTTAGGTGATTCGATGAATTACAGAACTTACAAAGAGAGACAATTTAGTCGATAATGATTTCTTAAAGATTTTCAAGGATCTTTTTAATGCATCAAACAATTCAAAGATACATCAAGGAACACATGAGTCAAGATAAGGGTTTTAAACAAATGAGGCAGTTATTTCGAAGAATTTTAAACAGACATATACAGTTAAGATCAAATAAGAACGCATATGAACAAGAGGGCAGGATTTGGAGATAATCAAATTACTTCCCAAGAAAGAAATTGCAAAAAAGAACCTCAAAGCACATCAAGAAAGAACAAGTCATTCACAGAGTTCGAGACACCTAAACGAGTAACCTCGAGAATTAACTCCTAACGTTCCCAAAACCCGCGATTCGCTTTTTCCAATAACATGTATATCATCTATGATAACCCATTAGTGCTTCTATATATATAATTCACTAGTGTTAAGCCGGCCAAACTTAATACCTGAAATTATGCAATACAAGACTAATAGCATTAATCAATAGACCGTCATGTGCACAAAATTCTAATTCTCGTTATCCGAACAAGACCTACTACATGACAGACGCTCAGAGTATGCAATTGAAGCATAGTCGGTCCATTCCTTAGGCTCTACAGGAAAGACCGTTCTAATATCATAATGTAACACCCTAACTATCAAAATGTCACGCTTCTGGCTGCGCCACTCTGATAGCTCGGGTATTACGACGACTCTTATAATATTTAATACTAAAGTATGAGTCCGTTTAAAATTTAAATCGTATTACCACTCAAAAGACTTTTTAATAGATAACATACATCCATACAAATATCATTACTTACAAAGGATACACACACACACACATTAATAATAATTTTACAAGCATTACCTAATACAATTCCTATCCCTCTTACAAAATGTATAAAGATAAAGGCGAGGGAAAACATAATATCTAAAACAACACAATGCATCATATAAACAGAAAATAGAATAAACCCTTTGTGACTTCTTCGTCCATATCCTGAAAAGGAAATACCTGTAGAGGAGTGAGAACATTATCCTCGCTGGTTCTCACTATGGGTTTAGAGAATTACTATAATAGGATACGTGAAAATAAAACCATTACGGTGATTAATAACTGCCTTATGCATTTTTTCAAAACCAAAGATTTAATATCAAAATTTCAAAGTCCTTTCTGGGAGAGAAAACTGTTAATTCTTCAAAAATCCAAAAGCCTTTCTAAAAGTCTTTCCTAGACAGTATGAATGACCAAGTTGTTCCAAACATAGGTTCATTAAGTCTATGCTGAACCAGTTTAGTTTTTCATACTTTTCTAAACCAAAAACATAAACCAAACACGGCCTTCGGTCCATCTCATAATCAATCACGACCCTAGGTCCAAACAATTCAATCCACAACCAATCCATCACAATCCACCCAATTTTCAATCACAAACACATGTAAGGTTCAAGTACAATTAAGCAGTTACTTCAAGTAGAGCAGTTAGCATTTAAACATGATTATTCACATAGACAAGCCAATTACAATATGCACACTCAAACAATGTCATATAGATGCATATGATGCATGCCTGTCCTAGTGGCTGATGAGTCTCATCTGTCGGTTATAAAGCCAACCCGACAAGTCCTGGTAGCTAACCATTGGACTGTCCCTCTGTCGTGCATTCCCAACTCGAGTTATTCACAATCATAATCATAATCACACAACACCCACACTGGTGTTTATCCACGGGGGCGAGCTCATCCAGAACTTTCATAGTGTCCGGCCACACTTACGACATTAAGTCAGCAGAATATCGAGTCTCAACCTAGAGCACGTGGTGGCTAGCCACTGCTTTTACCCAGGAAAACTCGTATCTTGGATAATTAGAAGTGCAACAATCACATCATCAATCTCTAATAATCCATATTCATACTCATCCAAAATTTAATACCAATACAGCCATCCGGCTCATAACATAACAGCACTTCCACCATCCAACATCATCAAACTCATATAATCATCATTCAAGCCATAAATCACTTTTTCTCAAATCACTTTACCTTGAAATAAAAAATCAATTCTCTCCAACCTTAACTTTAAAATCCCCATTTCACAAATCTTTTTAGGCTCATAAGACACTTTTCCTCAAACGTAAATTTCTCTTTTCTAAAACCAAGTCACCCTCAGTATCATCTTTTCGAAAATTCCAAAACCAGGCCAAATTAAAATCTCTTTTCAAGGATTCAAAATCATTCATCCTAATATAGGGTTCGGTAATAAAATTCCTCAGTCGAGTCTCAAGACTTTAGGGGAGAATAACATAACTCATTTTCTCAAATTCGTTTAAAATTTGTAAAGCCTTAAATTCTTGATTTGAATAATAAAAATAGAATCTAAGCCAAGTCGAGTCATGTAATCAATTACTCCAACCACATTTTTAAAATCTTTTCTTTTACCTATACGAAAACCAATTTCAACCCCGTGTTAAAAATCTGAAACGTTTCCATCGGTTCGGAAATTATTTTAGTTTTTTCTAAACCAGAACTTTAAAGGATACTTTAAACTTTTCCCAAAATGTCGTAAAAATACAGTTTATCAATCAAGATTCAAGTTCTTCCAAAACCACTGAAACTCCTCCAATTGAACTCTTCAAGTTAATTTCAAAGACATAAACCCTTTCACCTTTAAAACAACTTAAAACATAAGTTTCCCCTGAATGTCTTGCACCCAAAAATAAAAATACTTTTCTTAAGGAACAACACGAAGTCATAATTCTCTTTTCAATAATTCTTTTTAAAGCATAATTTCATCGCTTTCATAAATGATTCAAGTAAAGATAATAAAAGTCTTAAATTTACAATTCTCCAAGTAAAATAGTAAAGGCCTTAAATTCATAATTTTTTAAATAATATTTCAAATAAAGACTTGGATTTTATAAGAATTTCGGCAGCATTTTTCCTAAAACTTGGACTCTGCCACCCTTTCTGGGTCCCAACCAAACCATTCTACAACTGTCTTTAACAGGTTTCAAAACCAAATCAATTAAAACAAAACTAGGTTGAATCTAAAAGTGTATACCATTTTCATATTTCAAAAAAATCAACTCAAACTCAAATCAATTTTCAACGGATTAAACTCGATTTCAAGTCTTTAAAGAAACAACTTCAAAAATAGTCCGTTTCACAAAATCGAACAATAATCTAGTCAAACAAATATTCGTATTCATTCAAGACAACCAAACAATACATAAGACTTATACAATCACCAAATATACATTTTCTCATATCAATATCCATATATAATAATTTCAATTTATACAGTATAGTTTTCTAAAAAGGCCCCTACCTCGACATGTTGAAACCACAACCCAAACGCGTTAACCGACTCCTTTTCTCTCAACCCAAAATCAACGACAACTGCAACCTCCGCTCCGTTCTCTTCTGCAGCAGAAGAAACAGTCCTTACACGCAACATGCGTCCCCGGTAACTTAATCCTAAAACATTAACGCCGCGAAAACTTTAATAATAATACATAACTGAATACTAACGTGAGGGTTCTGAGTAAAAAATACTTACTATAATGACAAAATGAAGCAACCGAAACTCCGAATCGACCCGGCAGGAGATTCGACAACTATTTCAAGCGATGGCGGTGACCAAAAGCTCTGGTGACCGCGACTGCAACAACCATGCCGTGATGATAAAAACCCAAGAATTTAAGAGAACAAAAACCCAATTACAAAATCCTTACCGACAGTGGATCTTAGCGGCGGCAGTGGTGTTTCCAAGCAACAGAGGCGTGGCTGGTTTTTCCTCTGGCAGCGGCAGTAATGGAAACAGCTTCTTCTCCCTCCGTTCGCGATCCCAACGGCGGCTTCTGACGGTGACTGCAGCGGATATGAACGGTGGCGCTGAAGGGACGTGGTGGCAAGGAGCACAGCAGCGGCGTTGGGTTCAACGGACGGCGGTGGTGGCAACTGGCTTGACGACGACGACTCTTATCCGTTCATGCTTCCAGTGGCAGCGGCAAGGACGGGTTCGGCGGCGAAGACCCGAAGAAGCTGGCAGTGACAAGCTTCCTCTCGGCGATACCGGCAGGTTCGCGGTGATGCGGGCTCTAACGGTGACGACTGACCCAGCTTTGACGGCGGCAACTCCCTCGCGAGCTCCCTCCCTCTCTCTCCCGTTCCCTCCTTTCCCTTTCTTTCTTTCTTTTCTTTCCGAGCTGCTGCTGTTAGGTGTGTGTGTTGCTGAAGGAGAAAGGTGGCTAGGGTTTCTTTGGGGTAAAGGGATAATTGTGTGTTAATTAGTGTTAGGGTTTGTGTATGGAATTGGAAATTTTGGGGTTTAATTTAAAAGCTAATTGAATCTTTAAAATTATTTTAAAATATTATTTGTTGTATCAAAATACTATTTGGTTCTCACTCAAATACTCTAATTGATAATATAATACAATATAATTAATTTTCTTTATTAACAAAACATAAAGAATTTAACTATAAAGATATTATATAAAAAAATATTATTATTCTACAACTACTAATTTTATAATTTACATATAAGAATTAATCAAATAATTAAAATATTAAATAAAATTCTAATTTAAATTTTTAAACATTATTATTATTGAATTTCTAAAATTTTAAATAGTAAATAGAAAAATAATCTAAAATTATAGAATTTGAATAAAAATCTTAATTTATTTTAAATTCAATTAATCAAAACTACCTTTAATTATTTTTTATAAAGTAATTTATGAACTTAAAATTATAAATAAATATAATTTAAAATTAATTCATAAGAACTTTTCAAAAATTTTGGACCTTACACGTATTAAACTCAGGTTGGTATCCAAGCCACTATAAATTTGAAGAGGAATATTAACATATAAGTAGCTATAGTAGAGGTTAGTCATTTCGGTTATCAAGAACCATTAGTTGGTTATGGCTTTGGCTATTGATTTTACTCTGCTATATATATCAGATGTGTACCTAGTGATAGAACTAACTCTGTTCTAACTTCTAACAAGTGTTATAAACTCAATTCTGTTGTTCTTCCTATAATATTTAATTCAAATTTTACCTAATTTATTAATTAGTCCTTGAAAATATATCTGTGAGTTAGTCTTTTTGTCATTTAGATATTGATACATGACTTAATTATTTTTAACATAATATTATTTAATTAATAAAATGACTAATTTGATTTTTTAGTATATTTTTTAGAGATCAATTCGAAATATCTACTTCTTTAAGGATTAAAGTGATACACACATGATCTTTTAATAATTATTTTGACCATTAATCGAAAAATTTAATTGTGATACATTGTAAATGTAAAGTAATTTTATATATGTATTTAATTTTTTTTATTAAAGATAAGAAGACTCAAACTCACAATTTTTTAGATAAGTATGAAAATATTATGTCATTTAAACTATAATTCATTGACATACATGCATCTAATTACGTAACACCAAATTAATAAAAATATATTTTTTATATTAATCACATAAATAATTATATCCAAAAAAATAAATATTATATAATTATATAAATATTTTACACTATCAATACATCTCAAATATCATTATCATTAGGTATATTGAAATTCTTCATCAATGTCAAGATATGTTTATTTCTCCATGTAGTTCCAAGTTTACAATATTCTCAAATGGACGAGCACTGCATTACTGATAGATTTTTATGAATTAGTAATGGATACCAATATTACCAACGGAATTAATAGCGGATAATATTTGACAATAAAAATGGCATAACTAACCGTCAGAGACGACATTGTTTTGAAAATCTGCCTCTAATCCAAATTCAAAATCCAATAAAGACATTATTTCATTCTAAAATATATTATTATATTGTAATTTGCTAATAAGATTACTTGTTTGCTTAGACTCAACTTTTTGCATAATTAAGTTTTTTAATACATACTTATATTTAGCATAATTTACACAGATAAATTGAATGAGGATTAAAATTATAAAGATAGAGTAAATAGTCAAATTGGTTCCCGAAAGATAACTCATTCTTTAAATGAGTCTCTGTAAGAAAAAGATAATAAAATTTGTCCCCAAAAAATTTAAAATTGGTAAAGTTAGTCCTTCCATCAGTTGGATGATGACGTGTCACGTTAAGTGCCACGTGGCATATGATGACGTAGAGGGCTAATGCCACGTGTCACAATATGATTGGTTGATATGTCAGATCGGTCAGGTCAGTGACACGTGGCATGTCACATGGCACTTGACATGTAAAAAAATTATTTATAATCAAAATAGTTCTTGAAAGTTCAGACGTAAGTCATTTTCATCCCTAAAATTTTAAAAATTAATCAAATTAGTCCTTATATAATTTTTTTTATTTTTTCTTGATAATATTAAATTTAAAATATTTTTTGATACTACTAATTTTAATAGAAATGTAATTGACAATCAAAAAATTAGTAATTGTATCTTTTCTTCTTAAAAATTTGTTCAATAAAATTATATCTCTCCTTTAATTCTTGTCAAAATCTCTCTATTCTTTTCTATTATAAAACATTTTTCTTACATTATTACATTTTGTTGGAATATATATATATATATAACCTAAACAAAGTTATATGCTCAAAATCAAAATTTATGTATGTTAATCTAAATGAAAGTAATAACGTAATGAAAAAAAAGATGTATAAATTTTTATTAAATTTGTTTAGGTTAACATACATAAATTTTTATTTTGAGCATATAACTTTATTTAGGGTAACAAATACATACATTTCAATTTTGAGTATATATATATTCCAGCAAAATGTAATAATGTAAGAAAAAGGTTTTAGAATAGAAAAGAATAAGAGATATTTTGACAAGAATTAGAGGAGAGAGATAATTTTATTGAACAAATTTTTAAGAAGAAAAGATACAATTACTAATTTTTTTATTGTCAATTACATTTCTATTAAAATTAGTAGTATCAAAAAATATTTTAAATTTAATATTATCAAGAAAAAATAAAAAAATTATATAAGGACTAATTTGATTAATTTTTAAAATTCTAGGGATGAAAATGACTTACGTCTGAATTTTCAAGGACTATTTTGATTATAAATAACTTTTTTACATGTCAAGTTCCATGTGGCATGCCACGTGTCACTGACTACCGATCTGACATGTCAACCAATCATATTGTGACACGTGGCATTAGCCCTCCACGTCATCATCCAACTGACGGAAGGACTAACATTACCAATTTTAAATTTTTCGAGGACAAATTTTATTATCTTTTTCTTACGGGGACTCGTTTGAAGAATGGGCTATCTTTCGGGGACCAATTTGGCTATTTACTCTATAAAGATATCTTAAATTGAATTTGGTTACATATATGTTTTATTTGACTCTCTATGTAAATCAAATCAAATAAATTCTATTTACACTTTTTCAATGTAAATCGGATCAATTGGATTTGATTTACACTATGTTGGAAGCACATCTTAAATCGAAATCATTAAATTCGATTTATTCGATATTAGTAGCATATGGTAAATCGAATTCAATAGATAGATAACCCATAGTACATCAAATTTATTGAACTCAATTTACAAGAAAAGCGCCCAAGGTAAATCGAATAAAATAGATTCGAATTACAAGAAAACGCCACCTATATAGATTGAAATCAATTGATTCGATTTAATGTTGGTATATTCTATATATATAAAGATTTGAATTAACTTGATACGATTTATAGCAGTCACATTTCACTCCTCCCATCATATTTCACGCGAGAGAGAATTCTCATATCACAAAACGACAAGTTTCAAAACTACAAACATGGAGGACGACTCGAATCGTATCTACCAATTGAATGGAGTTGCCGATATTGCTGGTAGTATCAAGAAAGAGGTTAGTAAATGAAATTTTCTTTTTTCAAATTAGATTAGAAATGTTAGCAATACTTAGTGACATAGAGTATTTGATTAGAAATCTTAGTTAGAGTAGTGATTAGAAGTTTTGTTAGAATTTTTAAATTATAAATATTAGTTAGAATAGCGGTTAGATGTTTTGTTAGAATTTTTAAATTAGAAATGTTAGTGATAACAGTGATTTAGAATTGTTTTATATTAGAGTTTTTTTATTAGAAATTTTCGTGTTAGATGAATTTAGATTTAGCGAAAATTTAATTTTATGAATAAGGTTAATATGTAAGATTATAATTTTAGCTATTGATATTTTTTTTCAATGGGACATGCATAATTTAAAATTCTTTTAATGTAGTTTTTTGTTAATTACGTAAAGTTTATACATATGAAAAATCCTTATGTGCCATGGTCTCCAGATTTAAAGTTGAAAAGTGCAGGAGAAATTGCTGAGTTTTCAAATTCGATGTCCTACCCTAACCAATTGGACTACTCTTTCTTAGATTGTCATCATTGTTCTCATCTATCATGGCGGGATCTACATCATTGTCATCCCACAGTATATCCTCCACGGGATTCGATTCTCCACCGTCCCCTGAAATTAGGATCATAATAGAAGTATCTGTCATTGAAATCGCAAGCTCACCAAAAGTTCGATTATCATCAATTTCTCCATCATTAACACAGTTTAGGTTAACTGTAAAGGACAAAGATGCCACTAATACTGCTTCAGATGTAATTACAAACACAGATGAAGAGGCAATAACAGACATTGAACTAGAGGCTCCTGGCATTGTTATAGATTAAGGAATCCGATTCAATTCTCCAGAACTAGATACCACATTTTTAAACTTGGCCAATAGTTCATAGGTTTTGACTTTGAAAAATTGACGACGATTGTGAAACAAAACTTGCAAATCTTTGTCATTATCTATTACAAAGGAGTCATACTTCACACCATCTCGGGCTACAAAAATCGAAATTCTATAAAATAATTTCTTTACCCGTTTTATGCCATTAACTCCCAGTTTCTGGATTATAATATTTTGAAACTGAGCAAAACTCATAGAAGGATTGGTACAGACACTCAATAGATCTTTATAAGTAAATTTTATTCTCTCTCGTGTTTGTTTTTTAATCGTCCTTCTACAGTGTACAAAGACTAAAAAACTAACATCATTAGTCATTGTGAGTGCTACTCTAATAAAGAACAAACTTTTTAGTTGTATTTATATAGAACATATACTTGTAGCTAAATCGAATTAAGTAAATTCGAAATACCAATTTCTAAATCATAGCTAGTAATAATTTTAATCAATTAGATTCGATTTATTTTGAAATTACATTTTTAGAAAATCAAAACAAGTTATATCCATTTATTACTTCCTTCATTCTCTTATAAATCAAATTCATTTGCTTCGATTTACTATTATTGCATGCATGTTGTGAGAAATTTATAGTTAATAAATTGAATCTAATTGTATTAATTTATTAAATTTCATGTTAAATTGAATCCAATTAATTTAATTTATATTAAAAAATATAAATCAAATTTATTAACAAAACATACATATACTAAATTTAGTTTATAACATTTGTATAATTTTTTTTTCTCATTCAATTTATCTACGTTTTCCTTATATTTATATATGCAGCTAACAATATATACCTTATAACCCGAGCAATAGACAAAAAAGAATATGTAGGACCATGACCAGTATCTTTATTGTATTTTTTGTCCTTGAGTCATTGAAAATATATATATATTAGAGAATTTTTTTTCAATATTTAAAGTATTCAATTGTATGGGCTAAATGATTATCTTTACTCTCTTTACAATACTAATTATTTTCTGTATAGAAATTTTAAAAACACAATTTCTACTTTGAAACTGTCAAATAGCTTAATAATAATTGAAAAAGTATAGGTAACCAACAACATTTTTGAACAATGTGTGAACAATGTGAATTAATAGAGTTAAAAGAATAAATTAATCTTAAATTTAATTAGTAGCATTAAATTAGGATGTAGTGTACAATTTTAAAAATCAAAGATGAGCGGTGGAGTGAGCGGAGAAGAGATTTTGAGGGTGAAACACGGCGAGGTAGCCGATAATGTCGGCGGAAGAGATAAGGAGGAGAGCGGGGGAGGGCTTGCATCAAGGAAAAAGGAGGATCATATTTCGGGAGGGGTTTCTAAGCCTTTGAAGGTTTCTTTCAGGGACAAAGTTGTGGGTTCCAAAATTGCTAAAACTTTTTCACTCGTTGAAATTTTGTCGGGAGATAACATTGCGGTAGTTTCTGGGAAGCAAGGAGATCTCTTGCCACCAAGTGTCACATTTACCCAAGAAACTAAGAATTGTTTGGCAGAACCTTATAAGGATACTATATTGATTAAGGTACTAGATAAACATTATAGCTACACTGCATTGTCTCATAAACTCCGAACGGTATGGCGGATTAAGGGAGATTTTGATTTATTGGACGTGGAATTTGACTACTTTCTTGTGAAGTTTGATGTGGCTGAGGAGCGAGAAAATGTTCTCTTAGGAGGTCCATGGATGATCGAGGGAAATTATGTGGCTGTGAAGCCCTGGGATCAAGAGTTTAGATCAAGTGAAAACTATTTTGGAGCAACTTTAGTGTGGATTAGAATTTTTGGATTATCAATTTGGTGCTACCAAGAAGATGCAATGCTCCGTATTGCGGCTGTAGTTGGCATTCCCGTCAAGGTTGATTTGGCAACAAAATTAGCTGAAAGAGGACGATATGCTCGAGCCTGTGTTCAGATAGATTTAGGATTGCCAGTGACTAAGAAGATTCTTGTTGAAGGTGTTAAACATGAGGTTGAATATGAAAGTCTTCACCTTATTTGTGGCTCATGTCTCAAGTTTGGTCATGATATGAAGGTGTGCAAGACTGACAGCAATGCGGGAGGAGGAACTAATGCCAAGGTGGTCAGCGATGTAGCAAAGCAGCCAAAAAGTTCAAATTCAAAAATCCAGTGCATGTGGAAAGGGCAAGTTTTAATTTTGGCAAGAATCTTGGAGATGAGACTGTAAATGTTGCTGTCCCAGATTTGGTGGAGAGTGATTTACATGCTGTTTATGTAGACCATGCACAACATGAAGATTTGGAAGGCTGGACTCAAGTGATTAGGAAAGAAAAGTATAAAATAGGTCAAAAACCTTCTCCTAGCACCGATCAGGTCCAACCAAAAGCAAAGAAGACTCCTAACAAGGCTACCAATACTTGGACAAGGCCTAATCACCAACGTACAACACATGCTACTGGATCCAAAGTAAAATTAAGCAGATGCATCAATATTGGAAAACTGGTTAGTGTGCCTTCTTCGGGGACCCGGCACAATATTCATCATCAGCAGCAACGTGAGACAAAAAATGGTACTGTGCAAAAGCGTCCTCGCCCAAACTCTTTGCAGAATTCACCAGTAGATAAGGATGGAGCATCGACGGCGGGTGTGGCGCAAGTTTCGACGGAGAAAATTGTGCTGCAACTTGAGAGTCCATTAAAGGCAGGATCGTCGAAGACAAGGACATCATGTTGAGTCTCGGGTTTGTTATTGGAGCTCCTTTTTTGCTGTTTTTTTATAGATAGTTTCAATATCATAGCCTGGAATGTGAGGGGTGTGTCTAAAAAGATGGCTCGTGTCCATTGCAAAAATTTGGTGAGAATATATAAACTATCTTTCTTCTTTCTCTTTGAAACTCATACCATGTTTAATAATTTGAAGAATTTTTGGGATAAGTTGGTTTTCATTGTGTTGGTATTGAGGAAGCAGTAGGACACAAGGGTGGCATTTGGTTTCTATCTTCTATTGCCAATGCTTCTTGTGTGGTTATTGACCAATGTATCACAGTGAAAGTGAGTGTGGGTAACTTAGTTTGGCTTTGTAGTGCAATGTATGGGAGTCCTCAATTCGAAAAAAGAAGTATGCTTTGGGATCATTTGCGTTCTATTAATTCAGGCCATAATGGACCGTGGATGGTCATTGGTGATTTTAATGAGATTGTGGCACTAGATGAAAGTACATGTGCTTATTTTTCTTCTCACAGAGCTAGTCTATTAGCTACTACTCTAGATGACTGTGAGCTCTTTGATCTTAAAGTGACTGGTAGGAGATATACTTGGTATAGAGCAGTTCAGGCTGGCAGGGACTTGGTTAAAAAGTTGGATAGAGCTCTAGTTAATGAGGCGTGGATGACAATATTTTCTGAGGGTTATTCTGAAATTCTTAGCAGGTTTCATTCTGATCATTGTCCTATTTTAGTTCGTTGTCATGGTGGCCCCAGAGTGAAAGGTTCTCGTCCTTTTAGGTTCCAAGCTGCATGGGCAACACATCCTTCTTATAAACATGTTATTAGTAAGGCTTGGAATCAAGAGTTTGGAGGCGTTACTGAAAGGCTTAAGATGGTTCAACAGGCTTCTTTGGACTTTAACTCAAAGATTTTCTGAAATATTTTTGTGCAAAAAAGTAAGCTGAAATATCAGATTGATTAGATTCAACGGCGTTTGGAGGTTACCGATGTGTTATCTCTGAGAATTAAAGAAGCTGAATTGAGGAAAGATTACAATAGGCTTTTATTGCAAGAGGAACTTTTTTGGTACCAGAAATCTAGAGAGCAGTGGGTCAAGTATGGGGATAAAAATACTAAATTCTTTCATCTTCAGACTTTGGTGCGTAGAAACCATAATAGAGTACATGGATTATATGTTAGAGATGGGTCTTGGTCTATTGATCCAGATATTCTTCAGGAAGAAGCCCTCTCTTTTTACAAGAATCTCTTTGGTACAACGGAAGAGGTTGATGTTGATTGTTTAGGGGATGTTCCGATGCCCACTCTAAGCACCGAGGCTTGTGCTAGGTTAATTGACCATGTCTCTTTTGCGGAAGTCAAGTCAGCAGTATTCAATATGAGCCCTTTTAAGGCTCTTGGTCCAGATGGCTTTCAAGCTTATTTTTTTAAAGAATATTGGGAGATAGTAGGCACTAAGATTTGGAATATTGTTCGGAGCATTTTTTTTTTGGGAGACTACTTAAATCCTAGCATCATAGAAACTATGATTGTGCTTATTCCTAAAATTGATAACTCTACCTTTATGAAGGATTTCAGGCCTATTAGCTTGTGTAATGTTGTTTATAAAATTATCACCAAAGTATTGACTAATCGACTTCGGCCTTTTCTTCCAGATATTGTTATCCTTTACAAGGAGGTTTTATTCCGGGTCATGGTGCTCCTGATAATATTATTGTGGCCCAAGAAATTCTGAATTTCATGAAGCACACAAAATCCAAGAAAGGTACTCTTGCTTTTAAAATTGATCTTGAAAAAGCTTATGATAGGGTGGATTGGAAGTTTTTTGAGAGTACTCTCATTGCTTTTAGTTTTTCTATCATCACTGTTAATTTGATTATGAATTGTGTCCGTGCATCATCTCTTTCTATTATGTGGAATGAGAATAGATTGGATAGTTTTGCTCCTAGAAGGGGCTTAGACAGGGCGATCCAATGTCTCCTTAGTTATTTGTGTTTTGTATGGAAAGACTTGCTTGCTATATATCTCATAAGGTGGTCGATGGTGTGTGAAAACCAGTTTTTTTCACTAGGGATGGCCCAAAATTTTTTCATTTGATGTTTGCAGATGATCTCTTACTTTTCTGTCAGGCTACAAAGAGTCAGGTCCAAATGGTCATGCATTCTCTTAACATTTTTTGCAAGGCATCTGGCATGAAAGTGAATCTTGAAAAGTCTAAAGCTTTTTGTTCTAAAAATGTGACTGCTTGTAGAAGAGATATTTTTACTAGTGTTTCTTCAATACGTTTTGCTTTGGACTTAGGAAGATATCTTGGAGTTAACCTTAATCATTCCCATACTAGTAGGGCTACTTTTCATTCAGTGATTGAAAAGGTGAGGGGAAGATTAGCTAACTGGAAAGGAAGGCTTCTAAATAAAGTAGGGAGACTTTGCCTGATCAATTCTATTGCAGTATCCATTCCTATCTATCATATGCAAGTATCTTTTTTTTCAAATTGGGTTTACGATAAATTATCTTCTATGATGAGACAGTTCCTTTGGAAGGATCAAGTTGATGGTAGAGGTCTTTCTCTTGTTAATTGGAGGACCGTGATCACTCCAAAGAAATTTGGTGGCCTGGGTGTTAGAGATCCTGGGTGTATTAATATATCTTTACTTGGTAAATTGGTTTGGCACCTTTTTCATTGTCAGGACAAGCCTTAGGTTGTTCTATTGAAGGTGAAGTATTTGAGAAATGAGGGAGTTTTAGATGGCCCTGTCCCTTGCAACGCTTCTCATATTTGGAAGAGTATCTCAAAGGCTTTTGGTGCTCTTAAGGATGCCTTCTCTTGGTGCATTGGGTCACTTGATCAATCTTTTTAGTTTTACAATTGGAGTATTGAGGGCCCAATTGCTCAAGATGTCCCTTTTGTACATATATCTGACTCTGATTTAACTATTAGAGACGTTTGAAAAGATGGTCAATGGAATCTCCATGATATTTTCTCTATCATTCCAGAAGATGTCAAACAACGTTTGAATGCTTATAATCCGAATTTGAATGCTGGAGAGAGTTCGGGTTGGTCGTGGGGTGTGGCATCTTCTAGACTTTACTCAGCTAGGAGTGGGTACAGTTGGCTAGCCAAAAGAAAATTTGACTGGAATGAGCATGATAATTGGTTGTGGGTATGGCGACTGCATATTCCTAAGAAGTACAAGTTCTTGATTTGGCTCAGTCTTCATAATGTTATTCCTACAGCAGAGTTTCATTTGGGTCGTGGCTTAGCTTTATCTAGCACCTGTCATCGGTGTCAGAATGGTTCTGAATTCATTCTTCATTGTCTTCGGGAGTGCCCTAGTGCCAAGGAGGTCTAAAACCTTTTAGGCCTGTATACAGATAACTCGGATTTACGTGATTGGCTTTACAGAGGTGCAAGGAGAGGAGATGTTTTTCTTTTCTTTTCGACCATCTGGTAGATTTGGAGAAGCAGGAATCATGACTTATTTAATATAGATGATTCTTGGAGTGCTAGTAAAGTGGTGAGTTTGATTCGTAGTTCAGTAAGGGAGTTTCACACTATTTTTGCTATGCATCAATCTTTGTCTCCTCCTTCGCTTTGTTTGCATTGGGTTCCACCTCCAGTTCATTCTGTTAAATTGAATTGTGATGCTAGTTGTTTTGCTCCTTTTGGCTATGCTGGTTTTGGTTGTATCATTCGCAATCCTGATGGATGTTGGCTGAAAGGTTGCACTGGAAAAGTCGACGTGTGCAGTGTTCTTTTTGCTGAATTGTATGCAATTTGGAGAGGTTTACTTCTTGCTTGTGAGAATGGATTTTGTGAGGTTATTTGTGAAACATAGTGTTTAGAAACTCTTTTCTTGGTAAACCAAAGAATGCTTGGTAAGGATATTTCGAAATGGGATTTGGCAAAGCATATACAGGAGGTTATGAATTGGAATTGGAGAGTCTCTATTCTTTTAATTCAGAGGAATGCAAATAGTGTTGCAAATTGTATGGCTAAAGCAGCTACTTCTGGCGCGGACATTCACTCGAATTGGAGCCAACCATGGAGTGGGTTTCAACATCTAATAAATTTAGATATGAACCTAGCCAATTAATTTGGTTTTGTCTCTTTTTTTCTTTTTTTTTTCTATTTAGTCACAAAAAAAATTAAGATGTAGTGTATTTTTATTTAATTAGTGATTATTCATATTGTTTAAGATGGTCATTGTTTACCTAACACTCCCCATAATAATTACTTCTACATAATTTATTGTTAAGGTAAATTAAATACAATTTTAATTGGTAGCAAAATATTCGTTTTCGGAAATGGTCAATGGTATAATTTTAGAAGAAATCTATTTAATTAGTTTAAACGTAATTTTCAAAAGTCAAGATGAATGTCTAAAACATGTTTAATAATAATAAGCTAAACACTATTGCAAATAAACAGTAATATCAGTCACATTTCCCTCAATGTCAATGATAATAAAAAGATTGTTCAGTCTGGACCATTTTCCCATTTACTTTCTCCTAGCTCCATAATGATGAGCCAAAAAGAAAATGACAGGTTTTTTCAAAGGAGCTTTCATATCTCTTAATCACTTAATTTACATTTCATCAATTTTCACGCTATCTTATTAATTTGTTACAGCCAAGTGCCAACTTCTCCTCACCAACTAACCAGTGCGTTTGGAGCAGCCAAAAAATATTGATTTATATTATTTTAATTAAGTTTAATACATTAGTCTTAGATTAGGACATGTATGTAATTAAAATAAAAAGTCATAATAAATTAAAATATTATTTTAGAATATTTCTAATACAGTGAAACCTTATTTATGAAACCATTTGCATAAAAAGAATAGTTTTTTTTCCCCTAAAGTCTTTCTTCATCAAGGAAAAAAGTATTTTCTTTAATTCAAAGTCAACTTGACAAAAAAAAGAGAATCAAATATGAACAGTGATTGTTATTTGTTAATAATCAATTATTAATTTGTTGTAAGTGATCTCTTAGTTGAGAAAGTATATAAAATCAATTGTTTAATAATTAAATCAAGCTAATTTTTTAATTAGTTTTTTTATATATAAGTGTAAAATTAATTAGGCGAAGTTTCTACTTAAGCCAAGTGTAAAATCCTATTTTTCATTCTTTGTTTGTAAAGGAAGTGCTATGCTCTACCAGGCAAGGAACCGTGTGCACAAGGGCTTCTTCGAGAGAGGGGGGCTGGGACCCCTAGGGCTGAAGCGGCGCGACCCTACCCCAGTGAAAAACGAATAGCGACCGCGGGTGCAGGAGCTCTATGTCGGCCAGCTCACGCTGCCAGGGACGAGCGCTGGGATAACGCGACTGGAGGAAACCAGGGAGAAGGAGGCCGAGAAGAGCAGGGAGGCATGAAGGCAGTGGCGGTGGTGGTATCCCAGTCAGAAGACGCCCATACCTTCCCCTGTGACGTGACAGTTTCGGCGCGGGCTGGTGGGGTTTTTAAGGCGTGGCCGGATACACGCACGATGGAGGAAGGAGGCGACAGATTAGCAGTCCTTGGAAGAGGGGCTGATGGGATTCCAAAAGTTGTGGATGCGGAAGACAAGGCTGAACACGGTGATGATGATGAACGAAATGGTGAAGATGATGAAGTGCTTGGAGAGACTGGGCCGGGTATAAAAGCTGTTGATGATAGAAACGTACCAGAACCTAATGACGATGTGGACGACGGTAGCTTGGAGGATGGAGCTCAAGCTATTGATGATGAAGCCAGTGACAATGATGGTTTAACATTGGAGGAGCAGCTGTTAGAAAATAAAAGACCATGGGACTTAGCAAGGGAATCAGGAGCAATGCTGTATAACGAAAAAGATGACATTATGGCGATCCTTCAGCAGCAGAACGAAGAAATTGCTCTGAAAAAAAAAAGATGGCGAAACAAAGGGCAAAATCGAGGCGGAGCAGACCCAAATCTCATAAAAAGGTGTGCAATAAATGATTTAAATAATTTTTATCTCTTGGAATATCAGGGAGTTGAGGAGGGATGGGAAGCTCAGGATGATAAAGAACCTGAGAAGAAGCTATAGACTAAACATGCTAGGCCTGGTAGAGACTAAGAGACAGTTAGTGACTAAATTTGATGTAAAAAATATTTGGGGGAATAGTGGTGCGGGTTGGGATTTTGTTGAATCTAATGGTGCATCTGGTGGGTTGTTATTAATATGGGATGATGAATTTTTTAAAATAAGAAATAGCCACAAAGGAGAGAGATGGTTGTGTGTTGAAGGGGAGATGTTGAAGTATAATTTTAATTGTGCTTTTATTCTGGTGTATGGTGCACATACTAGAGATGAGAAACTTGTTGTTTGGGAGGAGTTGAGCTACATAGCTGGCTTATGTCAGGTTCCCTGCTGCTTCATGGGAGACTTTAATAAGATTGTACAGGTGAAAAAAAGACGGGGCACAGCTACTTTACCCTTGTCAGCCGAAGACTTTAAGAATTGGATACATGACATGGGTGTGGTGGACTTATCGATTACTGACCGCAAGTTTACATGGTTCAGAGGTCGATCATGTAGCCGTATTGATAGGGTTCTGGTTAGCGTGGAATGGCTTGAAAAATTCCTGGAGACTCGGATGCGAGGTGGTCCTAGGAGTTTGTCTGACCATTGTCCTATTATAGTGGAAGAAAGGAGGCGGAACGATGGGCCAAGGCCGTTCAGAAGTCTTGATTCGTGGTTTATCCATGAAGGTTTCCTGAGAATGGTCAAGGAGGAATGGAGAGGCCTAGAAGAGGCACAGTTCACAGATAAATTGAAGGCTATGACACTTCCTCTGGGAAGATGGCATAAAAATAACTTTGGGGACATGGATAAGAAAATCATGAAGTTTGAGGAAGAGATCAAGAAGATTGATGACATGGTGGGTGATGGTGTTTATGATGGAACAATGGAGGCAAGAAGAAAGGCGCTTGTGACTTGCTGTGAAAAATGGTATGTAAGAAAGGAGCTACATTGGAAGCAGATGTCGCGATCTAGGCATGCGAAGGATATTGATAAAAATATGGGGTACTTTTACAATTTAGCCTATGCGAGAAGGAGAAACAACAGGATTGATGCGTTGCATTAATGGAAGATTGTAAGGAATCAAGCTCGGATTAAGATTGCGATTAGAGACTTCTACAAGAACTTGTATCATCAGGAAGAGACTCCTTTGGTGGGGTTCAAGGACGGGTTGGTGGAAATGATTGGTGAAGATGATGCTTTGGCTCTGGAAGTGCTGCCGAATCCTCAAGAGATTAAAGAAGCAGTCTGGGATTATGAATCTTGCAAGGCGCCAAGAAGTGATGGGTACAACATGAACTTCATAAAGAGGTGTTGGGCTGAAATTGGATCTGATTTTACGGCAGCAGTGATGGATTTTTTCCTTACGTCCAAGCTGCCAGTGGATGCGAATCTCACATGGGTGACATTGGCCCCTAAGTTCACTGGTGGAAAGGAAATCAAAGACCTGAGACCGATCAGTGTAGTAGGTTGTATGTATAAA
The DNA here is from genome assembly GCF_059453495.1 of Arachis ipaensis. Classification (NCBI taxonomy): domain Eukaryota; kingdom Viridiplantae; phylum Streptophyta; class Magnoliopsida; order Fabales; family Fabaceae; genus Arachis; species Arachis ipaensis. The sequence goes on from NC_142442.1 coordinate 17,518,542, forward strand.
GTCATTTCAAAAATACTACTTAGGAGGATGCAAGCAATCATGCCACGACTGGTAGGTGAGACACAGTGCGCTTTTGTCAAGGGACGGAAGATTCATGATGGGATCTTATCACTTGCGAAACTGTTCAATGGATAAAGGAGAGGAAGAAGGAAGCGGTAATACTAAAGTTAGACTTCCAGAAAGCATATGATAGAGTCAAGTGGAGTTTCGTAGACCTTGTATTACAGAAGATGGGCTTTGGACATAGATGGAGGAGTTAGGTTATGGAGTGTGTAGGTACGAGTTCCATGTCAGTGCTGATAAACGGATCGCCATCTAAGCCTTTTAAGATGGAAAGAGGTTTGCGACAGGGGGATCCGCTGTCGCCATTTCTTTTTGTACTTGTGGTTGACGTTCTACATAGGATATTTGGAGAGGTGGTTAGAAATGGTAGAATATCGCCGTTACTGGTGGGTAGAGACAATGTCGAGTTGTCATATATTCAATTTGTGGATGATACTGTTCTTTTCTGCCCCCTGAAGGAAGAGACCATAAAGAATTACAGGAGGATCCTTCGCTGCTTTGAGCTTATGTCGGGGCTGAGTATTAATTTTGATAAGTCTAGCTTGATTCCTATTAACAGTGATGCTCAGTGGGTACAACGTATGTGCAGGGTACTGGGTTGTAAGGAAGCATCTCTTCCGGTAAAATATTTGGGGATCCAATTAGGAGCGAATCCGAGGTTGGTGAAGACTTGGAAGCCCATTATAGAAAAAGTGGAGGAGAAGCTGAGCATCTGGAAAGCTAAGGTACTCAATAAGGCCGGTAAGCTGGTGCTTATTAGATCTGTTTTGAACAGTCTGCCTGTCTATTATTTCAATTTGTATAAAATGCCAAAGGCTGTTGCAGAGAAATTGATTTCCCTACAGAGACGGTTTCTATGGAGTAAGGAGGATGGTAGGCTTGGTATGGCCATGATCAGGTGGGAGGTGGTATAGGCTCCCAAGAAGCTAGGTGGATTAGGTGTCGGGGATGCCATGGTGCGCAACAAGCCCTTATTAAATAAGTGGTGGTAGCATTTTTCGAAGGAGGATTGTCCTTTATGGAAGAAGGTGGTGTGCTCTTGCAACAATCTGAATCCCAGTGTGATGCTGTCATCCCAAGTATTACCCACTCACCGTCGGGGGGGGGGCATGGAAGGATATCTGCCAAATAAAGTTTAAGAATCAACAAGGCAGAAGATGATAAATGGGTTGTCCATGGAGATTGGCAATGGGAGAGGAACTCGGTTCTGGGAAGATGGCTGGGTGCGTGGTGGGCCCCTGAAAGATAATTTTTCGAGACTCTTCTCAGTTTCAAACCAAAGAGAATCCGTCATAGGGGATTGTGGGTTCTGGGACGGGTTTGAGTGGAGGTGGAATTTCCAATGGAGGCGAGAGCTTTTCCAATGGAAGTTGGACCTAGTGCACCAGCTGCATGAAACATTAAGGCTGGTTAATCTTGTATATGACAGAGAGGATAGAGTGGTGTGGAAATTTGATAAACAGGGTGTATTTTCTACTAACTCTTTTGTGCAGGAATTGCAGGTGGAATTGCTTCCGGAGGATATAGCGAGTTTCAGCTTCACTAGTACAGTTTGGAAGGGTCTAGTGCCGCCAAGAGTTGAATTGTTTATCTGGTTTGTCCTGACTGAAAGGGTCAATACAAAGGAGAGACTGAGTCGATTGGGAGTGGTTAACCAAGAGGATGTGACCTGTGTGTTGTGTAATAAAGGTGTTGAATTTGGTCACCACTTGTTTCTTGTTTGTGAATTTTCTTGGCAGGTTTGGTGTGTCTGGCTATCTTTTGTTGGAAGGCAATGGTCATGCCCAGAGACGCTAAAGGAACATTTTCAGAATTGGACTGAGTTATCAACTAGTAAGCAGGAACGCAAAAGTTGGATGGTATCTTTCTGTGCTATTATCTAAAATATCTGGCTTGAAAGGAATAGGAGAATTTTCCAGAATAATGAAAAAGAGGTTAACGATATAATCCAACTGGCTTTCATGAACTTTAAGGAGTGGTTACGTGTGGATTCCTTCTGTTGTTGATGATAATGTCAAAGATGACAGGGATAACATAGTTTTGCTGTTTAGTTTATATCTTAGTCTGATGTCTTTCTTTTTGATTTATTCTTTTTGCTCTACTTGTTGTGTTGAGCTCTTTCATTCAAAATTTTTTTTATTATCGTCACATTCCATCTATCTAACGAAATAAATCTCAACAAAAAAAATATTGTCAGATTTTCGATCCGACGCTAACTAATTCGATGGTAATAATGAATTAGATTGACGAAACTATCAAATAATTATTTTTATCCGACGATAACATTCGTATTGAATAAAATTTTTGAGCCGTTTTAAAATTTGCCTGTCACTAAACTTGAGGGTAATCAATGAGCGTCATTATATTTAAAAAATAAAATAAAAATTTACCATCAAAATTTTCCGCTAAATCCAACTATAATAAACAGAAATTTTTTTTTGTTTTTTCTAAAGTTGCATATACTCAATATCCTTATAATGTGATAACCTACTTTCAGAATAAATATTTTGGCAATTAATATTTATATAAAAAAATTAAATTGTTATAACCATGAATTACATGTCTTAATTATAAATAAAAATTATATATTAAAATTTAACAATTTAATTACAAAAATACAAAATTAATTACTCTAAACTAATAACTTAATTAGTCTATATCACAATTTGACAACAAAATTTAGAAATACTATAACCATGAATAATTATATGTCTTAATTATAAATAAAATTTACATATTAAAATTTAATAACTTAATTACATAAACAAAAAACTAATTACTCTAAACTAATAAACTTAATTAATATATATCACAATTTGACAATAAAACATTTAAAACTAAAAAAATAAAGAGGGGGAAAAGTCAAGGAGAAACGTGGTGGCAGAACCTCCTGCATGGTAGTGTTCTACATGTCGTCGTCTTAAAGCTCCCAGCGGCGGTGCCCCTGCCAACTACGTACGCCATCATCATCTCTTGACTTCGTCAACAAGCTCCATGATGAACATCAGTTTGGACAGATCTCTAGAGCCATTGTTGTTCTTGACTTCTAAATCTGAAGTTGTCAAAATAGAACTTACTTTATTTAATATTAGTAATTATTATTATAATTAATAAATATTAAATAAAATAAATTTTGATTATATTTTGTTAATTTGTTTATTATTAAATATTTTTATATTGTTATTATCTAAATTTAAAATTGTTACATGTTAATCAAATTGAGTTGATTTAGTAGTTAGTTTACTAGTTTGTTTATATAAATGTCGAAAATTTGAATTCTATTTTCACAATAAATTAGTCATTACCCTATTAAAAAATATTGTAAAAAAAAAAAAAAAGTTGTCGCATGCTCTTATTCACTTGTTGTTGCCTCACCTCTTCGATTTGCTAGTGTTCTTTTTTAGCATTTTTCCCTTTTTTGTCATCTTAACATGTTTTTTCTTGTTTGTTCTGATTAATACAAAATTTTTTTTTACTTTTATCTAAAAAATTTTATTTTTTTAAAAAGTTTCTCTGTTGAGTATACAAATTTTAGTATTGGTTTTAAGAAATTTTTATTTTTTAAAAAAATCAATAACTTTTTAAAGACTTAATTACAAAAATATTTTTTATTTTTTATATCCAAATTAAAATTTAATTTGATGCAACCAATCTCTTAATTAAAAAATTAAGAGTTTTAAATCTTGTGAAAAAACTAATAAAATTAAAATAAAGAGTTAATCACCGTTAAATTTATAATTTTTATTAAATGTGATCTTTATTATTTTAATTTTATCACTTTAATGACTCTCTAATTTGCCAACAAACAATAATTTAAATAACATAATTTTTTCATTTTTACCTAAAAGTCTTGATTCCCTGGTTCGGAAGATTTAATGCAAAGATTAAAAGAGGACATGTAACTAACCACACCTACTATATTTAATTAATTTATACCTTATTTTTCGGTATTCGATTTAATTAACCTATACCTTATTTTCGATATAAATAGCCATATATATGAGTTCTCATTTGCCATTCCTATATCACTTTCCCTTCCCTCCCTCTGCCTCTTTAGTATCGTATCCACCACCCTCTCTCACTTCATAATAACTCACACATCATATATCTATATATATATGCCCATACATATCATTTAATTTCAGATTCAGAACATATAGAAGCACTTTTTTCTGTTCATATTATAATAATGAACGACCTTCCAAAATACGAAGCCAATAGCAGTGCTCTGAGCCCCATAAATTTCTTGAAGAGAGCATCAGCATGCTATGCCAACCAAACCTCAGTCATTTATGAAGGAACTCACTTCACGTGGCAACAAACCTACGAACGTTGTCGCCGTCTTGCTTCTTCTCTCCGTGCCTTCAATATTGCCAAGAATGATGTTGTAAGCACTAAAATCTCAATTAATTCATTTCTCATCATAATTATTTAATTTGTTAGTTTTAATCTCTGCAGCGGTTTGTTATCTTTTACAACTTGATTATAATTAACTTAGTATTTAAGCTCAAAATGTTTGTATAAGATAGTGTTTGATAGCTGAAATTAAATATCACGAAAGAAAAAAGATATAGCTGAGAATCTGAGATTAATACAGTGTAATGCTTCATAGAGTGTGGTTTAGATTCAAACACTGTTATCTTTTAACTTTTACCAACTATTAAAAATATATATATTTGGCATTAGAAATTTGAATACAAAATAGTATATTTCAAGATATGTCTTTTTTTTTTTATCTTCTTAAATCTTAATAATTAACCAATTCAGCATAAAGCTAACGTATGTGACCAATAGTCATACATCTAAGGTACGTCATTAGTTGCGAGGGGAAAGAATAATTCTTTAAAAGAGAAGGAAGAGAAAGTGCAGGAAGGAACCCTTGAAATTTTTAAACTTTTTTTCCCCGCAAATTTAAATTAAAATAAATATAGAAAAGAAGAATTTAGAAGGCTTGATACATATTTTTATAATTCAAAAAGTTTATACGTATACCAAAATAATTAGAGATATAATTATTTATATAATTTTTTAGTTTAATTTTTTAAGAAAAATAATTTCATGACATGGTATTATTCTTTTTGTAAACTTATATTTTTAAGAGAAATCATTTTATGACAAATAGCAATATGATAATTTATTAGAGATAAAATAATAAATTTAATTAAAATTAAATAAAATTTTTTCAATGTGGAGAAACTTGAAAATAAAGAGTTTTGGCAATTTTGAAAAACTAACTAAAACCTCAAAAACCCTCATTTTCCAAATAATAAAATTTGTGAATGGGATTTAACTTTCTAAAATATTTTCTCCCTTCTAAAATCCTCAAGACTAAACTTTTAACAACACTAAAATTTTTTCGTATTATTGCAATAGCCTAACATATATAAACGTGGAATATGGACCCCGTATATTTCACATATATATAAAAGTTGATACTAAGCAATATTTTTAATTTCTTTTGGTCAGTTTTCAATTATTTTATTTAACATTTCCAATTTCTTTATTAAAAATAAAAAGATCAATCAAAAGTATAGTGTCCAAATATAAGTGTATATTGGGACGAAACAATATTTTTCTTGTTTTGATAGAGCTAAATACATTTTGAAAAAAAAAATAGAAAGAAAAAAGGTGATATTTGTTAAAGTCAGTTAAAAAAAAAAAGAGACTCTCTTTCCTTGCGAGATGATAAAATGACACTTCCTTCCCCTCTATTTTATAAATGTACATTCGTCTCTCTTCTAATTTTTAAAAAACCTCATCTTTAATCCATTTTAAACGTTTTATGTTAACTTTATCTATTTTTTAAGAAAAAATAAATTATTTTTTAAAAAAATATCCATTAGCAAAAATTTTATTTTTTATTATTAAATTTTGCTTACTAAAATATCCTTTAAAAAATTATTTTTTTTATTGATTAAGTTGTATTTTTTAAAAAATTTAATAATTATATTATTTTTTTTCTAAAATATCCTTCAATAATTTTTTAATTATTAAATTATAATTTTACTAAAATTTTCATTAATAATTTTTTTATATTTTACCATTAATTATTCGATATTTATATATATTATTTTAACATTAAATAAAAAATTTTAGTAAGATTATTTTTCAATATCAATATATATTAATTGTTATATATATTAACAGTAGTAAGATTTTTTATTTAATGTTAAAATAATATATATTGATATCAAAAAATTAATAGTAAAATATAGAAATAATTGTTAACAAAAATTTTGGTAAAATCACAATTTAATAATTAAAAAATTATTGAAGGGTAGGTATCTTAGAAAAAAATAATTTAATTATTAATTTTTTAAAAAATATTTTAATAAAAATACAATTTAATCAATAAAAAAATAATTTATTAAAGGATATTTTGGTAAGAAAAATTTAATGATAAAAAATAAAATTTTTGTTAATGGGTATTTTTTCAAAAAATAATTTATTTTTTCTTAAAAAATAGATAAAGTTAATATTAGTTAACACAAAAAATTTAAAATGTATTAAAGAGAAGATTTTTTAAAAGTTAGAAGAAAGGAGAATGTACATTTATAAAATAGAAGAGAGGAGAATGTCAATTTAGCATCTCATAAGGGAGAGGAGTGGAATTTTCTTAAAAAAAAAAGTTTAAAAAACAATGAGTTTTACTTTTTCCTAACCTTCATTTCACACAGAGATGACATTAAGTCATTTATGGTATGTGTATATCTTAATTATTTGTATATTACAACATGAGATTATATATGTCAATTTTTTCCATTAATCGTCAGATGAGATGTAACCTATTCTAATAAATGAAATTTAATCACCACCGAATAGCTAACCATGATATTCTATGCTTAACAAGAGTATAAATAATTTTTTTAAGAGTTTAGTTAACAAGTAGTGTTCTAAAAATACTTAATAAGGTACTAAGTATAGAAATATTTTGCTAAAAGACTAAAGGTTATAAAATTTGAAAAATAAAAATAATTAAAACATGTTATCATTTCCGCAACCCAAAAAAAAAAAAAATCCAACTGTCTCACCAAATATTTTTTCTAAATCACGCCCCTACATTTTTTTCCAAGAGGCACACATCCATATATGACAAAGCGCTTTTTAGTTTTTACTACTCAAATAAAGTGTGGTAGTGGCGAAGGGATTTTTTTTTTTCTTATGCACTTTGAAACGTTTTATATAATCATATTCGTTTTTTTATATCCGCTTTTTAATGTCATTATACTATTATTAATGTAAAAGAGTAATTATTTTAGTTGATTAAATGTTAAATAATGGGATGCACCTATAAAATTTTTACGCATTCAAATTAAATGTGAGAAAAAGGAAAAAAGGTTAAAGTTTGGTAATAATTGAAGTTGAACAATTTGGTTTTTCAGGTGTCAGTGGTGGCCCCTAACATTCCGGCAATGTATGAGATGCATTTTGCTGTGCCAATGGCAGGTGGTGTACTCAACACCATTAACACTCGTCTTGATGCTCATCACATAGCCACAATTCTCAATCATTCCGAAGCCAAATTCTTCTTTGTGGACTATGAATATGTCTCCAAGGCAAAAGAAGCACTTCAATTACTCAACAATTATGCCCCCAAATATTTTCCACTGGTCATTCTCATACAAGACACAAATTTAGAAAGTAACTCACCCACCAAAATTACCAAATTTGGTGATGATCATTATGAATATGAACAATTGATCCGAAAGGGTGACCCAAATTATGTCCCAATTGAAATCAAAGATGAATGGGATCCAATTGCATTGAATTATACATCAGGGACTACCTCGTCACCCAAAGGAGTTGTCTACACTCATAGGGGAACATTTCTTAGTACCTTAAGCAACATATTAACATGGGGTATGGGAACACAACCGGTTCTCCTATGGACACTGCCCATGTTCCATGGTAATGGGTGGGCCTTCACCTGGGCTGTGGCGGCGCGTGGCGGCACCAATGTGTGCCTACGTTACACTACAGCCGGCAACATTTTTAGAAACATTTCGGATCATCACGTGACACACATGTGTTGCGCCCCTATAGTCTTTAGCATTATCTTGGAATCCAAGGAAAGCGAGCGCCAGCAGATTAAATCCCCGGTGCAAATCTTGGCCGCAGGATCGCCTCCGCCGGCGACTCTGCTCCATCAGATTGAGTTAATTGGGTTCCACGTCACACATTGCTACGGGTTGACTGAGTCAACAGCGGCCGCGCTTTCGTGTGAATGGAACCACGAGTGGAACAAACTACCAAGAGAGGAACAAGCAAGGTTGAAATCGTTTCAAGGGATTGGATCACTGATGCTTGAGGATGTGGATGTGAAGGATTTGGAAACAATGGAGAGTGTGAAAAGGGATGGGAAAACAATGGGGGAGATTGTGTTAAGGAGTAGTGGACTAATGAAAGGTTACCTGAAGGACAAGCAATCAACTTTTCAGGCATTTAAAAACGGTTGGTTCCACACTGGAGACGTAGGGGTTGTGCATCCTAACGGTTACATACAAATCAAGGATAGGTGCAAAGATATAATCATTTCTGGAGGAGAAAACATAAGCAGTATTGAGGTGGAATCTGTTCTGTATAGGCATCCCAAGATATCGGAAGCCGCGGTGGTCGGAATGCCACACCCAAGATGGGGGGAGAGCCCTTGTGCATTTGTGGCATTGAAGAAGGTCACAGATTGTGGTGGAGTGAGTGAGGATGAGATTATTGCATATTGTAGGGAGAATTTGCCTCACTACATGGTTCCAAAGATGGTCAAGTTTGTGGAGGAGCTTCCAAAGACTTCAACCGGTAAGGTTCAGAAGTTTGAGTTGAGGGAAATCGCTAAGGCATTCGTGGAATCAGAGAACAACACCAATTACAAGAATAATGTTTTACAAGCTGTGTCTCGCCTTTAATTTGAGGAATAAATGTATTATTTTGTGTATTGGGTAGATTCATGATATTTTCATGTTACAATTAAATTAAGTCAATTACTTTCAATAATAAAGTTAGTACGAGTCGGGTCAGTGTATGATATAAAATTATTACATTGGAGGAGTATGCAGCATCACTATCAGCTTTCTAATGTTGACAACCTTAGCTTATAAAAAAGTTAGCACATTCATTCCTTTCTTTTCTGTCAGTATCTTTCCAATAATTCAGCGTTTCTGTTTTCACCAATTTTAGTTCTTTAGACCAATTTAAAAAACACTATTTCATCATATGAATTAAATTTTAACCCTGCTGGCTGCTACTGCTTTTCAAGATTATTATCTGTAATAAAATCAGCATCATATTGTATCTGGGGCACTATAGTGAAGAATGAAGTCATCATATATTACCTGCTAAAGCTCAATCTTTTTGCTTGACGTGACATATAGAATGTAAGGTGGAGTATTTTTTGTTAGTAATAGTAAAAGTAAATCTTTAAAAAAAATTATAATTAACCTATAAATTCTTTAAAAAAATATTGAATACATTTTTAAAATAGTTTAATGATAACATTTTATAGGTCTGTAAAAAAATAAATAATTACGTTACATGACTAAGCTATTTTAATAACTAAATGCAATTAAGTTGGTCTAATAATAATTTATTAACACAATAAAAAGTTAAAAACTAGTTAAAGAAAAAAGAAGACGTATAAAAAAATTTTGGTTGAATTTAATTACAAAAATAATTTATTTATCTAATATTTTTCAAAAAGAAAAAAATGATTGCTGCAATTCTAATTTGGCATATGAAATTTTTGTTGTAACTCTTGATGTTAGGTGAGTTCTATGATGTAGAAAGAAGATTCTTTCTGTACCTATATGTGTTTGTTGTCAAGATTATTATAAGACAAGTGTCGAGAGAGAATATCATTAAAGACATTTTCTGTCATTTAAAGTGCAAATTATGTTAAGGCCTACAACACAGGTGATGATTAGATATTTTGACTAATTAATTTTTTCATTATAACTAATTTATAGAGATGATACTGGATTGATTGAAATTTTTTTGTAATGGCCCAATAGCTCATTTACAAATTAAACCTTTATTGTACATCAAAACTAAAATAATAACCTTTTCACATTTCATATTTCAAATCATTCTTCAATAATAATAATAATAATAATAATAATAATAATAATAATAATAAGCATAAAAAAAAGAACGATAAGTTATTTATTAAAATGAATATTGTTACTTTTATATATTAACCAATTAATAAAGATCAACTAGACTATTATCGATATTTATTATTAGATACATTATGATATTATTTATTTATATAATTATTTAGCTCATTTTTCTTGCCACTTTTATTACAATTTTTTTTATTTTTGTATTTTTATATTTTTAATTTTAATTCATTTATAAAATTATAAAATAATAAGTATTTTAACAAAAACTGATGTTTTTAAATATAAACTTTATAAAAAGTTCTAATAAATTATTATTTACTTCATATTCCTAATATTTGAATAAAAATTAACATATTAAAATTGGAATATAAACCTTTAAAATTTTATTTTATTTTATTTATTTTAAATTCATGAATAAAATAATTTAGTATTTAGAGTTTAGTGTTATTTAGTTTAGGATTTGATGAAGAATGTTTTAGGGTTTAAGGTTTAAAATTAGATTGATTAGAGTTAGGATCGGATGGTTTAGGATTTATGATTAAGAAATTAAGATTTGTGATTTTTTATTTAAAGTTTAGAGTTGGATGGTTTAAGATTTTGATTTTGATTTTTTGTGATTTTGATGAAATTTTATTTTTCATCATAATATATGTTTTACATGATGATATTAATTTAGTTATTAATTCATTTAATAAATATTAATGAAGTAATTTGTTAACGGAATTTTTCATAATTTTTTTGGTTAATTGTTAATTTACATACATAAATTCAATTATGATATAATTAGTTATGCTAATGTAATTTACGAATTTATGTGTAGATTAGTTGTGAATGTGAAAAAAAATATTTAATTAATTATTATTTAATTTGTTATTATTTAGTTTTCTAGTAAATAGTATTGAAATAAAGATCGCAAGATCCAGTGAGTAGTTAAAAATTCAAAAATTATTATTTTTTGGATTAGAATGATTATTTAAATATTGTCCAAATCAATTTATAACAAAAAAACTATATTTAATACTTACCACACATGTTAGATTTATCGGATAATTTTTTTTACGCACATCATCATCATCATCATTGAAAATATAAAATGTGAACAAGTTATTTTGGTCATGATGTATGGCAATAGGATTTAATTTGTAGATGAGTTATTGGGCCATTACTAAAACATTTCAACGAGCTCAGTATCATTTTTATAAATTAGTCACAATGAACAAAATTAATTAGTTAAAATACCTAGCTATTATGTGTTGTGGGGCTCCACCTATTCTGCATAAAAGCTTCAAATTGCAGAAAATGTCTTCAATCATACTTTCTTTCTGGACACTTGTCTCATAGTAATGTTGACAACAAAAATATACAGCTATAGAAAGAATCTTCTTTCTACATCATAGAACTCACCTGTATGTTATTGAAATGAATTACAAGACCTTAGAAGAAACATTACTATAAAAGTTAGGAATACTACTGTACAGAATGGAGTGGTATAGAGAGAGAATATAATTCTTTTTATAGTTATTTTTTATTATTTTATTATTATTCAAAATATGGGTCCTACCTTTATTAATCTCTCTTTCATTCTATTAAAGGAAAAATCTGTAAACTTACATTTTTACCATATAATTCATCTAAAAGTTAACTATTATACTAAGTTAGCGTTTGGTGGAGAGACAGAGACGGAAAGACTGAAACTGAGAGATAGAGACTAAGAGACAGAGACTAAAATAAATTTTAGTATTCTGTTTGGTGTAAAGTGGGAGACAGAAATTGAAACAAAAATAAAATTTTAAAATAATTTATACAAAGTAAAATTAGAATTAATTAATTGAAATAAAGATATTTTAAGTATAAAATGTTATTAAAGTTTCAGTCTCCATCTCTAAAAATTTTAATCTCCTGTATTCCTACTTTTTGGAGGTACTAAAATACTGAAATTTTAAAAATATAGACAAAAATTTTAGTACCAATATCTGAACTAACAAACATAATACTAAATCTCAGTCATTCAATCTCTATCTCAATACCTCAAAACAAACGCTTCTTTAAGAGAATTCAAAATTTTGTAAGATTCGTTTTTAACTTTTAAGTGATCGTACAACTCTATTTTAGGTATCTTCGAAATTCAGAACATATCATTTTCTTTTAAGGACTGACATCTTTATGGGTTGGCACTGCAATATTTTACTCAATTTTTTTCTAATCAAAATATTATTAATATAATGAATTATAAGACTTGAAAATAATAATTTATTATTTATTATTAATTTTATAATTAAAATATGTTATATATTATTTTTTATTATAATTAATTTTTTTAAATTAAAGAATTTTTTGGTTTTTTTTAATGATCTTTTTTATTCTTTTACTTATTATATTTTTCTTATATATTATTATCAATAATTAATTATAAATTTAACAATTAAAATATATAATATAATATTTTTTAATTATAATTAAAATTAAATTAAAATTAAAATATAATTATATTATATAGAACTCTTTTTACATGTAAACCCTCTCTGGTAAGAACATTTTTGAAAAAATATTGATTCCTCAAAATCCGTAACAGTAGTATAGAATTAATGAAATTTAATTTTTAATTTTCCACGGAAAATTAGTTTGTCAATTTCTTAACACTCGTGGGAGTGAAGATATTATTCTATTGTGGATTCTTATGGATTCAAAGGAACTTGTCATATATGTATAGATGTGATAAACGGTCACGAAAAAAAAAGAAAAGTCACCAAAAAAGATGTGATAAACGTGATAATTTTATTATTATTGGTTAATAATAACGACTAGTTTACAACTATGTTATTTTACAACGGTAGATACGATGCACGCATGATAGGATTTTATATAATTTATAGATTTTTTAGCAACTAAATCTAATTAAATTAATTGAAATTCAATAAAAATGAATTTTTATGAGTAAGACTGAGAATATACGCTTTAAGCCTTTAACTAATGTAGTACCAAAAAAAAAAAAAAGCCTTTAACTAATGTAAACGTCGTGTTTTTTCTTTTTTTATTTGGTGCGTTTCTTCCGTCGTTGTTTTTTTATTGTTGCATTTTTTTAATAATTTTATAGTATTATGTGTTTTTTTTATTTTTTATTTAATTTTTTTATTTTTATTTTTATTAAAAGAATAAAACAAAAAAATAATAAAAATACAAAATAAGAAGAAGAAGATAAACAAAAAAAGAAGAAAAAAAAGATAATGATGAAGAAGAAGGAAGAGGAGGATCACTTTTGAGTTATGTAGAATTTATTGGAAAATAATTTTAGTGCATTCTGTATTTAAATAAAGTGCACTTTTGGTAGGTGCTTATTTTGAACTGAGTTTGTTTGTGTGTCGTCATTATTAAGTAATTTTAGTACATTTTGAATTTAAATAAGGTGCTCTTGGTCTGTGTTTGTTTTAAACCGAATTTATTTTATATCATCATCATTAAGTAATTTTGATGCATTTTAGATTTAATTTCGGTGCATTCTGATTTTAAATAAGTTGCACTTTTAGTCTGACCTTGTTTTGAATTAAGTTTGTTTGTGTGTCGTCATTATTAAGAAATTTTGATGTATTCTGAATTTAAAATGTCATACGTATAAGAAGAAAACGATGATAATGACAATAACGACGATGATAACAATGATAGAGGAAGAGGAGGAGGAAAAGAAAGGAGGAGATCGAAGAAATTCAAATGAGAAAAAAAAGAGGAAGAGAAGAAGGAGATGGAGGTGGTCGTGTGGTGACGGCGATGACGATGATAATAAAAGAGAGATGAGAAAAAAGGAGGAGGAGAAGAAGATAGCGTAAAGCACGTGTGGATATGAAACACATTATAACAATTTAGTTGAATTTATTTAGTTAATTATTTTGCTTGATTATAAAGATTTATTCTAATTGATATAATTTTTTTTGTTACTCATGATATCCCCTAACCTGACAGGCCAAAAACTAATTTATTCGAAACTCCATTTAAAAATTTGCGTAAGCCAATCCTATCTAATAAAATATAATTTTGTTAAGTTTTAAAATTAGTCTCTGATCTATATAGCAAATTGACAATTTTTATTAATTCGGCTTTTAATTAAGATTCCAAATATATTATTTTAGTTTCTCATATTCCAAAAAAAAAAATTGTACTAAGTTAGTCTTAATTTTCTTTTAATAAATATGACCTAACGCTATGAGGGATTAATTTGATGTATTTTTTTAATTTAAACAATTAAAATATTATAATTAAAATTTTAGGAACTAAATTAATACAAATTATCAATCGCAAAACTATTTTAGAGTCTAATTTTTTGTTATTGTTGTTATTATATTTTTTATCCAGTAAACATTTGACAAATTAATCTTAAAAATAATTTAACTCATGTTTATAAATTAACTTGATTATATATTTTTATCTTCAAAAAAATATTTTAACTTATTTAATTTGCAAAATAGAAAAAGCTCACATGTGTATTTGAAGTACCAAAATGAAGATTAATCTTATTATTATATAAAATATATTTTGCAATTATAAAAAAATAGTTGTTAATATAATTTTATATATATTTTAAATATTTTTTATTAAATTAATCAACCACTAATACATATTACAATAGGATAATTACCTTTTTATATAGCAGAATAGTTAAATTCTTTATGAATAAAAAATAGTTATCATTTTATTTTTTGTATTTTTATTATATTTTTATTATATATAAAAATTTTGTTAAATTATACTTATAAAATTTAATTAAAATATAAATATAATATAATTTTATATTCTTATAAGATAATTACTAAATGACTAATTTTCTATGCTTATATTACATTATCAACTTTATTCCATCCAAATAAACATATCTTTTTTTAAAGAGTTAAATAGTAAATAATAGAGGTGTATATGATCGGATAAAATCGAGTTTATCGTAATTCAGATTCGACTTTAAATATACATCAGATTTATTTTTTAGACCTTAATTCGGTTCTAGACCGATGAAATCTAAATATTTTCACGTCACAATTATACAAGGTCTAAATTGAATAAAAATCAGACATTTAAAATTTTAATAGTTGGTTGGGCCGGTTCGATGGCTCTATATGAATTAGCAGTTTTTGATCCCTCTGATTCTGTTTTTGACCCAATATAAAAAAATTTATTTATGATGTATTTATTTATAAAAAAAAAATTTGTTATCGAAAAGTTATATCTATATTTGGATTTTAATTTGTCTATAAATTCTAATTTAATATTTTTTTGATCTATTTTCTAATTCAACAAGTATGATTAAATATAAAATAATAAACTTATAATTAATATAACATAATATTAAAATTAATTTAAAACATATATACATTTTTTAGTTTATTTAGTGCACACGAGTCAAGTGAAGTCAAATTCGTTCCGAAACTAACTTTAAATAATGATTGAATCTATTTTTAAAACTTTTATTAATCTTAAACTCGATGAAATTATGTCAAATTAGTCTCTAAAATATTTGGATCTATAATCTTTGGATCGGATCGGACCGGACTATGATTCTACTAGTAAATAAATAATATAATATTGGATAAACGTGACACACGCAGCTGAGGCGTGAAAGTGAAAGGTGAATTCTCGGGTACGTGGTGACGTGTCAAGTGTGAACCTTTTCCCCTTCTCCATGTCCATGGTATGTAGGGGTGTCAAAAATCCCCAGGAGGCGGGGATCCCCGCGGGGACCGCCCCGAATGGGGCCCCATTGATGTGAAATTTTCTTCGTGGGGATGGGGATGGGGAGCAAAATTCCCCCGAGACAGGCGCGGGGATCCGAGCGGGGATCTCCGCCCCATCCCCGATAATTCCCCGAATGTTTGAAATTTCTTAAATAACCTTACTTTATTTCTAACATAGGTGGGTTTTTTAGTAATTTTACCAATTAAAAAAATCCTAACCCTATTATTCAGTCTTCCCTACTCACTGTGTTGTATAATTTTGATTTTCTCTCTTTTTATGTATCTAAAACAATTAGACATATAGGGTTTATAATTTTGAAATAATTAGGGTTTGATTTTGAAATAGTTGCTTGATTTTATCTCCTTCTATGTATCTAAAGCAATTATAATTTTTCTTGCTGAGTATGCTGACCATCAAAGAATACTTGATGTTAAAGACTATATCTTATTGCTTTTTTTTAGAATGGAAGTTGTATTTTAAGATTTTATTTTATGGATTATAATTTGCTATGTTGTATTTCTGAACTTATAATTTTAGATAAGATATGTTTGTGTGTTTGTAATAGTATTTTGTAGTTTGTTTTTTATTTTTTGATATTTTTTACTATAATTTTCATATGAATGTTAAATATAAGGGGATGGGGAATGGGGCCCTGCGGGGAATATGGGGAACGCGGGGAATGGGGATGGGGATTAATTCTGGGGGCGGAGACGGGGAGCAGGAAGGCATCCCCCGCCCCCGCCCCGCCCCATTGACATCCCTAATGGTATGCGAAAGATCCCAGACAAAAAGACAAATACCAAGTCATTAGGATTTAGTTGTCTCAGAAATGGACAAATGGTGATGAAGTATCTTTTTTAGTAATATTTTTCACATTTTTAAACCATATCATGCGACATGCGATATTTAATGTTTGAGTTGAAAGCATCTTGACCCCTGAAATTTGGAGTTGGCCTCAATTTTAATTTTTAAATTTTTAGTTATCTAATTAACACTCCTAAATATTGGATCGTGTCTCATGTTTGTCCCTATAGTTATCTCCGTTAACTGAGAACTGATGTGACACGTTAAGTTGACACGGTATGCATCTACATGGCATTCAATTTGCCAGAATGGATGTGTGATGAGTAAATGATGTGGTAAAAGTTATTTTCACTCAATATGAGTCCATGCAAATTAGGGTTTTAACATATACAGAGAAGTCAAATCAAGTGAAAACAACTTTTTGCCATATCATTCACTCATCACGCATTCATTCTGACAAGTTGGGTGCTACATAGATGCACACCGTGTCAACTTAACGTGCCACATCAGCTCTTCGTTAACGGAGATAACTACATGAGCAAACGTGAGGCACGATCCAATATTTGAGGGTATTAATTTGGTAACTAAAAATTTGAGAGTCAAAATTAAGGCCGAGCCCAAATTTCAGGGCCAAAATGGGTTTCAACTCTTTAATGTATATTACGTATACACAGTTTCTTCTTCTTACGCTTTTTTTTTTGTTTGTTTTCAGTTTTCGTCTCTTCCTCGTTTTTAATTTTCAGCATCTTCTTCTGCTTTTTTCGTTTCTTCTTCTTTCTCTTTTTTTAAATAAGAACCAAACAAAGAAAAAAAAATAAAACAAAGAAAAATAAGAGTAACAAAAAAATAAAGAAAAAAAATAGTAAAAAAAAAAAAAAAAGAAATGTACGTATTTATGTGGCTCTAGAGTTGTTTTTTAGTGCAAATCCGAAAAAAATTGAGACATGAAAGCGTATGATAGAAGAAGTTAAAAACAAACCAAAGATAGATGGAAAGAAAATTTCTTAACAATTGGTTCTCATTAAGTCAATATTGAATATTTTGTCAATATTAAAAGTTGTTGTGCATAAAATAAATGCTTTACAAAAAAAATAAAATCTTTTGGAAAAAAAGGATGAAAAGCATAGGATGTCTTTAGTGAAATAAGAGATAGTGCATGCTCCAAAAAAGAAGGAAGGCTTAGGAATTAGATATGCGTTAGTGAAAAATTTGACTATTATTCGATGAGGATTATCCTCTTTAAAAGAAGATCATATGCTCTTACAACATCTTGGATCTAAACATAATGATTGCGTCACAAATACTAGTTTGAGAGGTTGGTACTTAGACAAATTTACGAAGTTTGCAATTCAAAAATGATCAAATTAAACATAAAATGATAAGGGGGACGGTGAAAGAAATAGGGGATAAAAACATAATTAGATATTGAAACGATATGTGGATACAAAATGAGAGAAAATGAACATCTTTATTCAATTGTTCTTGTGTCGAACCAACTAGAGTCATATATAGTAGAATGTGGTTTTTGGGATATATTAGTTTTGGTGTGAAATTTTTATTGGTGTATAGAATTATGGAAGTGGGAATTAGGGGTCTAGAAGAATTATGCAATGTCTTATTACGAGAAAGTATGGAAAACAATGTTAATTGTGAATTACTATATGAACAATGGATTAAGAAAGAAGCGTAAAATTAAAATAAAAAAAAATTAGATTATTTAATTTTAAATTTTAAAATTCAAAAAATTAGGATTAATATTTAAATTTATTTACATTATATACGATTATTCCTAATTTCACCATAATCTCTAACATACATCCTCATCGTCATTCTTTGGTCCTTACCGATGCCGCTGCAGCCTCCCTTTGTAGCAAAGGCCGATGAACTCTGCAGCCGCCCAATCAGAACATCAAGGCTTCCCCATGCTTACTTCAACGGACACGGGCATGGCCCCGGAGGTTGAGAGTTCCCAAAGTACGCACACGTGTTGTTGTATACCTTTGTCTTCCCAAACTGATCTAAGTACCACAGAAATTCTAGCACGTGCATGCCGCTGCAACGGGACAGTGTTAATGGTGGACGGTGATTCTTTAGATATTTCCCGAATGTATTCTAGTCACATTTCTTTTATTCATTCATCTCCTTCTTTTTCTATTTCAATGGTTAGTTTGTGATGGTCATTTTAGTAGGTGTGCAGATGGTTATTTTAAGGTTAAATTACACAGTTGGTCCCTATACTTTTAGTGAAATTGCAAATTGGTCCCTACACTTTAAAAGTTTGTAATTGGGTCCCTAAAGAGAATTAAAATTTGTAATTTAGTCCCCGCCGTTCAAAAAGTGTTTGATTTAACAGAATATTCTCAGCATATTCTCTATTTTAAACATGTGACCTGCACATGTTTGCAATAGGGACCAATTTACAACATTAGTAAAAGTATGGGGACCAACCGTGTAATTTAACCATTTGAAAATGACCAAAAATTTCTTAGGCTATCTGAATCCACCCCACCCCTCCCCAACTCTCTCACTCTTACTTTCTCACTTTTCAAAATGGCACCCTAACCCCAACGCTCTCTGTCTCTCACCTCGCCTCACCATCGTCGTGCCTCTCGCCTCCATCACCGCGCCAGATTCACTAATAAATTGAGTTGCTATTTTTGTGTTGATTTGTTGCTATTTTTTTTCTTAGACATTGAATTGTTCGCTTTGAGCATGCTTGGGATTGGAATTGTTCTCTTCCATTTATCGTCGGTGTTCAATATTGGGATTGGAAGAGAAGAAAAAGTTGTCGGATGAGAGAGGCGAGATGGAGGAAGGAGGCGAGACCCAACTCGTGAGCACAAATGCGGTGGATCCAGCATAGCGACGGTGAACTGAGGTGAGAGATAGAGAGTGGTGGGGTTGGGGTGTCGTTTTAGAAAGTGAGAAAGTGAGAGTGAGAGAGTTGAGAAGGGACGAGGTAGGTTCAGATAGCCTAGAGAGTTTTTGGTCTCTTCAAATGGTTAAATTACACAGTTGGTCCCCATACTTTCACTAAAATTACAAATTGGTCCCTGTTATCAAACATGTGCAGCTCACATGTTCAAAATAGAGAATATTCTAAAAATATTCTGTTAAATCAAACACTTTTTGAATGGTAGGGATTAAATTACAAATTTTAATTCTCTTTAGGGACCCAATTATAAACTTTTAAAGTGTAGGGACTAATTTGCAATTTCACCGAAAGTGTAGGGACTAATTGTGTAATTTAACCTTATTTTAATTCTTATGTAGATGATTATTTTGATTGGATTGGGTTTAGTTATATATAATTAAAATATGTTAGATGTTCAATTCATTAGGTATGCGGATGATTATTTTTATCCTTAAGTGGATGATTATTTTTAGTAGGGGTGAGGGACACTGTTGGCAGCGTGTGGCAAGCCAAGCACCGATAGTGAAGTGGGATAATTATTGATGAAGGTGGAGGTGGCAGCCGGACCGGTTGGGAAGGAAGAGGGTATGGAGTGAAATGCTTTGGTAAATTAGGGTTTGAGATGGTTATTTTTTTGGAATAATCAAGTGAAATTTTTTATTTAGGTAATTTGTGGAGTGTTTTTTATTTTGAGTAAAGTATCGTTTTTGTCCCCAATGTTTAGGGTATGTCCCAAAGTTGTCCCTAACATTTGAATCGTCATATTTAAGTCCCTAATGTTTTAAAATTGGCTCAATATTGTCCTGCCGTTAGGGATCTGTTAACGAAATTAACGGCGAAACAAAATTGAGATAATTTTGAAACGTTAGGAACATAAATAGGACGAAAACGTTGAAGACAAAAACGATATATAGAAATAAATTTTAATTTTATCCTTCAATAATATCAACTTTTTACGGTACATAGTTATTCAATTATTTTTAATCACATTTAAGTAAATTATACTTAATCACATTACTTTTATTCTAAAAAAATTTATATATAATTTTACTTTTAAAGATTTTTACCCTTAAACACTAAAGAATTTCGATACATTAGAAATAAAAGATACAATTTATACTTTATTGTATATATATCATTTATACTAGTCATTCTACAAATATTTTATGATGAGTAAAAATATTTAAGAGTAAAATTATAAAAAAAATAAATTTATTTAGAATAAAAGTAATGTGATTAAGTTTAATTTACTTAGATGTGGTTAAAAAATAATTGAATAACTATGTACCGTAAAAAATTGATATTATTGAAGGACAAAATTAAAATTTATTTTTATGTATTATTTTTATCTCCAATGTTTTCGTCCTATTTAAGTCCCTAACGTTTCAAAATCATCACAATTTTGTCCCACCGTCAATTCTGTTAACAGATCCCTAACGACAGGATAACATTGGGCCAATTTGGGAACATTGGAGGACTTAAATAGGGCAATTTAAACGTTAGGGACAATTTTGGAACTTATCCCGAATGTTGGAGGATAAAAACGATACTTTACTCTTTTATTTTTTCATATATTGGGATAAATCTGCAGCCCATTGTTCACATTGTTTAGATTTTTTATTGTCTTTCTAGCGGAGTTTGTTTTATTATTAAATTGTGTGGTTAGAATAGGCATGGCAACCGGTACCCACGGGATGGGAACATGCCCCCGCCCCCTACCCCGCCTCCATATTCAGTCCCCATCCCCGTCCTTGTCTCGTCTCCGCGACGGGTAACAGGGACTCCGTATCCGCCGGGGACCGGGACTCTACGGATATCCACGAATTTTTAAAAAATAAAAAAATAAAAGAAATTGAAAAAAATGAAAAAAAATTAAATAATCCTATGTTGTCATTACAAACATCATGTCCATAGTCTCCAAAGACATTAACAACAACTAACATTTAATATCAAATATATTTATAAAACAATCAAACTACTAAACATATCCAAAAACTACAAAACATAATTCATCACATTGTATAATCCTCAAGCTTTTTTTCATGAATATTGGTATTGATGGTAGATTTCGATTTGTTTGAATCCTACATAAAAAAGAACACAATCAAAAGTTAAAATCATAAAATAAATCAAGAATAAGTCAATAATATGAAAAAATAGTATTGTATATAATTTATTAGAAATCACAAAATCTCATAAATATAATTACATAAATAACAAGAAATCTCATAAATATAATCAAAGAAAATCTTAGAAATCACAGATCTCATAAATATAATCACACTAATAACAAGAAATCTCAGAAATATAATCACATTAATAACAAAAAATCACATTAAATCACAAAATTTCAGAACCAAAGGCACATAATCACATCAAAGTAAACGAAAATTAAAAAAAAAACCTTGACTTACCGAGAAGAGGCTCTGGACAGCAAGACGCTCTGGACGGCAGCGAGGAATAACACTGGTCGCAAGGAAGCTCTAGACGCAAGGGGACTCTAGCGGTGAGGAGGAACTTTGGCGGCAAAGAGGAACTCTGGCGATGACGAGGGAAAAGACGGCAACGCTTCTTCCTCAGCTAGGTCAGGCGGCAATGCCGGTCAGATAGGAGGTGGCAGACGACTGGGAGGTGATCACCGGTGAGAGGAGAGGGTAACAGTTTGTTCTTTGTTAAAGGTTGAGCCTTGAGAGACGCTGAGAAGAGGGAACCAAGGGAGGAGGGAGCCTCGAAGGGATTAGGGTTCTGCAGTAGGGCCTTCAACAATTCATTATATATATGATAGGGACATTTGAGTAATTTTATATATACAGAAAATAAATGGATCTTCATGGGGTAGGGACCTCTATCCCCACCTCCGCCCCGTATAATAAACGGGTCCCCGCCCCAGCCCCCACGGGTGAAAACTGCCCCTATATCCGGTCTTCGGCGGATAAATTTCTGCGGATACCCGTTTCGCTGGAGAATTTTGCCATGCCTAAGTTAGAAGGAGAGATGATAGGGTAATCTGAAAACATGATAAGTTTAGAAGTTACTTAGCAAAATCTTTAGTGTAGGTGGTACAAGATAGTATAATCCCATAAGAGTTTCAAGCTATAATTTCACGACCAAAGTGTGGAGAGGATTAGTTTCTTAAAAGATTAAGCTATTGGTATAGTTCGTGTTGGTGGGAAGAATTAGCAATTAGGATTGTTTGTGTAAAATGAAGATATTAAATCAAGAGCACAATAGATGCAATTTGTGTAATGCAACTGATGAGAATGGGGATCATCTATTTGTTGGATTTTTTTCTCTCCTTTGTGAGATCCAAGCCCAATTTTTTGGGAGTGTATTCTTGCACCCTTGTGTCTCTACCCTAATTAGATTTTTGGGGGTCAATTTTGAGAGTGAGAGAGTAGCCACAAAGTGAGAGAGAAGAGGGAAAACAAAATTCTCATTTTTATGCAAAGCAATAAATTTCAAATGGAATTTTTTCATTCATTCACCGTTGGATCGGCTTGAAATTTGAACTGTGTATTTCTCGCATCTTGTTCTTCATTTTGGATGGTGGAGATTCTAATTGAAAGTTTTTAGTGGGAGAAATTGGCTTCACAAGAGAGAAAATAGGTTTTCCAATTTTACACAGAGCAGCATTCTTTGAATAGCAGTTTCTCTTTCTTTCACCGTGAGATCGACGTGAACTTTGAACTATAGATTCTTCTTGTTTTGTTCTTCATTCTGAATGGTGGAGATTTTAATTGGAAGTTTGCAGAGGGAGAAATAGGCTTCGAACAACAACTTTGTTTTTTGGTATTTTTCAACTTCTTGCTTCTCATTTGTAAGCTTTGGTGCTTTGATATTTTGGCTGGTTATATGTACATTTTTGTACTTTGTTTGAGACTCTCTTATATCTTATTTGATTATAGTGGAGCTATTTCATTGGTCTGGACGACTCATGGTTTTTACCTCTCACATTGAGGGGGTTTCTCACGTTAAAATCTCGGTATGTTCTTGTTATTGCTTTACTTGCTATATTTGCTTGTTCATAGTTGCTGCCATATTGTATTGTGAGTGCTTCTATATTATTCTTGTGTTGGATATTGTGTCGTGAGTGCTTCAATATTAATCTTTCATACTGGGGGAGTTGATGCTTGATGTAGAGGCTCACACTTGAGGGAGAGATTGTTAATGTTGCAAGTGTAAGGAGGGTATGAAGTTAGTCCCACATCAAAGAAAGCAAGAAAGAGTGAGGAGTTTATAAGATGAAAGACCCATTAACTTACTACCTTAAGGTTTTAAGTTGGATGTGGTGTTTTCTCATCTTATATTCTCTCGCTTGATTCCTTCCCGAAGTCTCTCCAGTGGTCAAGAGCTCTCTACAGTTGGCCCAACATACCGGCATCAGAGCTTCTTAGTATTTTTCTGGGCTTGTGATTCTGTGAACAATGGAAGCTAATACTAATACTAGTAGGATGATCACTCTTAATGATTCTAATTATGATTTGTGAAAGTCAAAGATGGAAGATTTGCTTTATATTAAGAATTTTCATCAACCAGTTTTTAGTACAGAGAAGCAGGGTGTTGACAATAATGTGTTGAACCATATTATTGGAGAGACACATGCTCGAACCCTTTGGATTAAGCTTGAACAGTTGTATGCTCGGAAAACTGGGAATAACAAGATATTTTTTATAAAGCAGTTGTTGGCTTTGAAATATACAGATGGGACATCAATGACAGATCACTTGAATAACTTCCAAGGAATAATGAATCAGTTATCTTCTATGGGTATCAAATTTGATGAAGAGGTTCAAGGATTGTTACTTCTTGACTCCTTACTAGACTCGTGGGAAATTCTTAGAATGTCATTGTCCAATTCTGCTCCTGATGGTGTAATCTTTATGGATCTTACCAAGAGCAGTATTTTGAATGAAGAAATGAGAAGAAAGTCACAAGGTACATCGATTACACATTCAGATGTTCTTGTTTCTGATTCTAGGAGGAGAAACAAAAGTTGAGGTCCTAAAAGTAGATATCAAAGCAGAAGCAAGTCTCGAGGAAAGTATAAAAATATTGAATGTCATCATTGTGGTCAAAAGGGACATGTGAAGAAATTTTGTTGGCAGCTAAAGAAGGAGAAAGCTAAGGCAAGTAAAGACAAGAGCAAAAATAAAGATGATGATAGCAATGAAGACAAGGTTAATGTAACTCATGATGATTTTCTTGTTGTTGAGGAGTTTGAATCTGTTAACCTTATTAATAATAGCAATAGCTGGGTGATTGATAGTGGTGCTTCTATTCATGTTACATCTAGGAGGGATTTGTTTACATCTTATACTCCTGGTGATTTTGATAATGTGAAAATAGCTCATCAAACTGTTGCAAAATGTGCCAGTGTTGGACAAGTTTGCTTAAAAACCTCCAATGGTACCAAGTTAACTTTGAAACGTGTGAAGCATATTCCAGATATTTGGTTAAACTTACTTTTTGTTGGTAAGTTGTATGATGAAGACTTGGATAGTTCATTCTTTCGTGATAGTTGGAAGCTCACCAAGGGTTCCATGGTCGTTGCTAGAGGTACACGACACTCTACTCTTTATTTAACTCAAGCAAATATTGTGAAAGATGTTGTTAATGCTACTTAGTTTGTTGATGGAACTGATATATGGCATAAGAGATTATGTCATATGAGTGAGAAAGTGCAACCATTGCTTTGCTGGAAAACAAAACAGGATTTCTTTCAAGAGTTATCCACCTTCAAGGAAGCCGGAGATACTTGACTTGGTGCATTCTGATGTATGTGGGCCGATGAAGACAAGAACACTTGGAGAGTCTATCTATTTTGTAACCTTTATTGATGACTATTCTAGAAAACTATGGGTTTACACTTTGAAGACCAAAGATCAAGTTTTGAATGTGTTCAAGCAATTTCAAGCTTCTGTTGAAAGAGAAACTGGGAAGAAGTTGAAATGCATTCGTACTAATAATGGTGGTGAGTACTCAGGTCCATTTGATGCTTATTGTAAAGAGCATGGTATAAGACATCAGAAGACTCCTCCGAAGACTCCTCAGTTGAATGGCTTGGCTGAAAGAATGAATAGAACATTGGTTGAAAGAGTTAGGTGTTTGTTGCCATAGTCTGGATTGGCAAAATCCTTTTGGGGTGAAGTTTTGAGCACTGTTGTTCATGTCTTAAACCGGACACCATGTATTTCCTTGCAATTTGAAGTTCCAAAGAAGGTATGGTCAGGTAAAGATGTTTCTTATGATCATTTAAGAGTCTTTGGATGTAAAGCTTTTGTTCATATTCCCAAAGATGATAGATCTAAGCTTGATGTAAAGACTAGGCAGTGTATTTTTATTGGCTATGGCATGGATGAGTTTGGTTACAGGTTTTATGATCCTGTTAGCAAGAAGGTGATTCGGAGTAGAGATGTTATCTTTGTTGAAGACCAAACATTGAAGGATATTGATAATGCTGAGAAGCCAATGGTTCAGCCTAGTGATAATTTTTCTGACTTGGATATTACTCCCTCTATGCCTATGGTGGAAGATAGTAGAGTTAAAGCTCAAAATAATGAGCATGATACAAGTGTAGGTGAAGATGGAATAGTTGATCCGATTCTTGATGAAGTTGGTGATGATGATCCAAATGAACAACCAGCTTTGGAAATTTCTGCAAATGCACTCAGAAAGTCTACAAGAGAGAGGAAGCCTTCATCAAGGTACTCTCCACATGAGTTTGTTTTGTTGACTGATGGGGGAGAATCTGAATGCTTTGGAGATGCTATTAAAGATGAAAGCAAAACTCAATGGCTTGAAGAAATGAAGTCCTTGCTTAAGAATGATACCTATGAGTTGCTGAAGCTACCAAAGTGGTACCAGAGCCGATGGTTTAATCGGTCTGGTTTAAGGAGTATTCAAGGTGAAACATCAAAATTCTTCCTGGCAAAGGTGGTCCGGGCGGCGTGGCTAGCGGTGTGGTGCGGAGGTGTGATGGACGAATACTCATGGTGGAGGAGCTAGAAAGAGGGAGAGTTGATGCTTGATGTGGAGGCTCACACTTGAGGGAGAGATTGTTAATATTGTGGTGCGGTAATTTCTAACCACAAACTAACCGGCAACTGCACCGGATCGTACCAAGTAATACCTCAGGTGAGTGAGGGTCGATCTCACGAGGATTGATGGATTAAGCAACAATGGTTGATTAATTTACTTAGATAGACAAACAGAAAAGAGTGTTTCGGTATTCAAAAGCATTAAACAATAATTCAGAAATTTAACAAAGCAAGCAGTAAACAGGTTGTGAAATATGTATGGAGAAACAATTAAGGTTTCAGAGCTATCTATTTTTCGGATTGACTTTTCTTATTAATTTATTTTAATCATGCAAGATTTAATTCATGGCTAACTATATGTGACTAAACCCTAATTCCTTAGACCTTTCTAGTCTCCTCTAAAATTCATCAACCGCCAATTCCTTGGTCACTTAATTCCAATTAGAGGGTGAAGTTCAATTCTAGTTTATATGCCACAGAAATCCTAATTACCCAAATATAAGAGGATTATATGTCACGTATCCCGTTAAGTCCAGATAATTTGAAATTTAGGAGAATATGTTTTCAAGATTTTGTTCAAGTAAAGAGCTTTTCCAAGTTATACAAGAACTCAATTAGAAAGAGGGTCATACTTCCGTTCCACCCAAATTCATAAGATAAAGAACGAAAACAATTCTTAAATTATAAATCAGTACATGAATTAAAATAGAAAAATAATAGAATCAATCCATACAATCGACAGAGCTCCTAACCTTAACAGTGGAGGTTTAGTTGCTCATGATTCCGAGAGAAAATAAGGATTGTAAATTGGGCTGAGGTGGAATGAAAAGTGAACTAATGTTGGGATCCAATTCCCCCAGAAGAGAAGTTTCTTTTCTCTTTTATATCTAATCCTAAGGAATTTAAAAATCTATTTTCTAAAACTAAAATAATATCTTTTCCTATTTTAAAATAAAAATAAAGTTTAAATCAGAATTAATTAAATAATCAACGTTTTCTGCATTTTCTGCACTTGGCGCATGTCACACGTACGCATCGATGGTCTTCTTCGCATGTCACGCGTACGCGTCAGGTACGCGCATGCGTCGCTGTGCAAATCTCCAAATCACGCGCACGCGTCAGGCACGCGCACGCGTCGCTCCTCGCTGGTCATCTCCTTTAATTCTTATGCTGATTCCATTTGTGCAAGCTTTCTCTCCATCCTCTAAGCCAATCCTGCCCTATATAGTCTTCTTCTCTTTTTCTGCGGAAGCTCCATCAAATCCAACCAAATGCTACCTAAAATAAACAGAATTGCACAAGACTCAAAGTAGCATCCATAGTGGCTAAAAGATAATTAAATCTTGATTAAACTCAACAAATTAAATGCAAATTCACTAGGAAAAAATAGGAAAGATGCTCACACATGACAACACCAAACTTGAATTGTTGCTTGTCCTCAAGCAACTAAATCTAATACAAGGTTAAGATGTGAATTTACATGAGAAGTGAGAGTTCAATTATGCTCATGTCTCTTCTTAAAGTGGGATTTATCTATTGCAATTCTGAACAGTTTTGGCATCTCACTTTCCTTTGAGTCAGAGGAATGTCAATGTCATTTGGAATTAGAATCCGGATTATATTATGAATTCTTTGATCTTTATATTTCAGTTAAATCCTTGAACACAGCAAATTTTCTTTGATTCTCTTTTCTTTGGTGCTTTGCACCTTGAGCCTAGCCATGACTTTAAATGTTTTGTCTCAAGCTTCACTTGACACAGAAACACCACAAGCACTTAACTGAGAAACTCTCTTTAAGTTATGATATTCCTTTTAGTTACTCCCAGACAGTGGTGCTCAAAGCCTTTGGCATACTCTGTTAATTGCAATTGATCTCAACTCTAAATGTTTTGTCTCAAGGATTACTTGACACAAGAACACCACAAGCATATGACTGGGGAAACAACTCTTTGAGCTTTTAATAATGTCTGACCTCCCTAGTCATTGATGCTCAGAGCCTTAGACCTTGCTTTTATATCTCCTTTTTTTTTCTATTTTTTTTCTTTGCTGTTTCTTTTGCTTCAAGGATTAAACTTTTACTTATTGCAGAGACTTCATAATAGTTCTCTAAATTCTTGTTCCTTGTACATCAACATTCTTTGATTCAAATTCAAATATGCACTATTCATGTCATGCATTCAGAGTCATAGAAAATACCACCACATTTGAATAAATGAGACTACTCTAAAAATTAAACTCAATTTCTCATGCACTACATCTTTTCTTCTTTCTTTTTGATTTCAAGCTCAGTGGGCAATACATGAGGCACCTTTCAACAGTAAAGCAAATAACAGAAAATTTCAAAATAGTAGAACTAAACTAGAACTTAGGAATTTATCTAATAAAGGATCATGCAATAAACGAGACAAAATAGCAGAAAACCGGAACATAACATAGTAAGAACGGGAAGGAATATAGAACGAAAGGAACTCAACCACCTCAGTTATGTTGGTGGCCATCTCATTCCTCCGGCTATGCTCCTCAGTGAAGATGATTCGCCTCCCTTTGGTCCCATAGAAAAGCCGTAAGCGAAGCGACAACACCAAACTTAAAGGTTTGCTTATCCTCAAGCAAAGAAGAACTGAAAACAGAGAAGGATATAAAAAAAGACATAAAAAAATAGTATGATGAAAGAAGAATAAAAGGATAAAAGAACAAGAGAGAATTTAGGATTTGAAAATCAAAACTGGGCGGCACACTAGTGGAGTTGTGCGGCGCATGCGACGCGTAAGCGTCTGGCACGCGTACGCATGCCTCTGGTTTGTGCAAATCGCGCGAAAGTGGCCGCGCGCACACACAACTCTCTGTTCGCGTGGTCTGGGAACCAAAATTCTCATATGACGCGTGCGCGTCATTCACGCGCACGCGTGGATGGCCATTTGTGGAAAGGAAGCGCACGCGTCAGGGATGCGTACGCGTGATCAAGTTTGTGCCTCTAGAAAAATTCCAGCCCAAGCCATCACAACTCTCTACTCAAACACTCATTGACGCCGATTTTCAGGGTCACGGGTACGCGTGGACTGGTGAAAACGCAAGCGACGCGTACGCGTGGACTCGCTTGTGCGCAAGGCACGCCACCAGCACCACTGTTGCCCAACTCTCTATTCAATTTTTATTTTTCACGCACACACATATGACGCGTATGCGTCGTAAACGCTCGCACGTCGTGTGCTCATTTTTTTTCGAAGTGTTCGGTTCCTGTTATAAAATAGCTGCATGATCAGAACACACGTAAAACGAAAGAAAAACAGTAAAAACTCAATAAAAATAAAATAAATAAGAAAATCACTACTACAAAAAATAACTAAGGATACGAAATTATCGGGTTACTTCCCGACAAGCGTTTCTTTACCGTCACTAGCTTGACGGTCAGCTCCTCTAAGGAGGAGGATCATAGGGGCTCAGCTCTTCACCCCTTACTTTGAACTTCTTTCCTGTGTCTCCATAAAGTAGCTCAATATGCTCCAGAGAAAGGATTCACTTTACTGTATAAATCCACATTGGATTTCGAGTCAATACTACTTTCATTCCTGGGGAGAAATCTTCAGTGGGGATATTTTTGTTTTTCCATCCTCTGGGTACTTTCTTTTTAGGACCCTCTCCCTTGGTGGATGATGTATTCCCAACACCAAACTTAGGTTTGATGTCAGGGAGAAGTTTGTTGATTGTCACCAAGGGAGGTTTGAGCTGCAGATTCTGTGGTGCATCATCAGGGGTTTTTGAAGGTTTGGATCGATAAGCTTAGTCTGCATGCACCTCTCTTCTTCACCTGCTGAATGTATATCTTTGAAGACATGAAAGACCAGTTGCTCATTATGCACTCTAAGCACTAATTCATCTTCTTCCACATCAATCAGAGTTCTTCCAGTGGCTAGGAATGGTCTTCCTAGAATTACAGAGGCATTCTCATCCTCCACTGTGTCAAGAATCACAAAATCTACTGGGAGGAAGAACTTACCCACTTTGACCAAGATATTCTCCACTAATCTGTATGCAGGCTTCATAGATTTGTCTGCCATCTATAATGCTATCCTTGTGGGCTGTGCCTCTTGGATTTGCAGCTTCTTCATCACAGACAAGGGCATTAGATTTATGCTTGCCCCCAGATCACATAGGGCTTTCTCAAAGGTTGTGCTCCCAATGGTGCATGGAATTTGAAATCCCCGTGGAACTGGCATCTTCTTTGGCAAGTTATTCTGAATTATGGCACTACATTCCTTAGTCAAGACCACTGTCTCATCTCCCCTTAAAGGCTTTTTCTTTGACAACAGCTCCTTCATGAACTTGACATAGATAGGCATTTGTTCTAAAACCTCAGCAAAAGGAATATCGATTTGCAACTTTCTGAAGACTTCCAAGAACTTTGAAAACTGTTTGTCCTTGGTCTCCTTTTGAAATCTATGAGGATATGGCATTTTAGGCTTGTACTCAGGAGCCTTTGGCAATGTAGGATAAGTGTCAAGAGAGTCTGGGAATGGGTTGTCCGCACGCTTTGGAGGGGCGTGCTCTACTTTTTCCTTCTTCTCCTTTGTAGCTTTTTTTTCAACTGGCTCCTCATTAACTTGTACTTCCATACTTGTCACTTGTCCACTTATCAAGGTGATAGCCTTGCATTCCTCTCTTGGAATTAGAATGGTGTTACCAGGAAGGCTATTAGTGGTCCTCTGATCAATTGCATTAACTTTTGTGGCTATTTGACCCATCTGAATCTCCAAATTCTTGATTGATGCTCTGGTTTCCTTCATAAAACTCCTCATCATCTCCCAATTAGAATCTTCTTGGGATTTAGAATTTGCCTGCGGAGGTGGTTGTTGTTGATGAGATTGAAATTGGCGGTTATTGTGATTGTTCTGTTGGAAGCCGCCTTGAGAATTATTGTTGAAATTCTGATGTTTCTGAGGTTGGTCCCTCCACCCAAAATTTGGATGATTTCTCCACCCCTGATTGTAGGTCTGAGAATATGAATCATTGTTGGAATTTCTAGGACCACTCCTCATGTAATTGACCTGTTCAGAAGAGGATTGAGCATAATCATAATTATCATTTTGCACAAAATTATCTGTCATGTCATATGAGGTCTCTTGAGGTGGATTTTAGGTGTTGATAGCTGAGACTTGCATGCCACCCATCTGCTGAGTAAATAGATTTATTTGCTGAGACATAAGCTTGTTCTGAGCGAGAATAGCATTAAGAGCTTCTACTTCCATAACACCCTTCTTCTGAGGACCCTCAGAGTTCACAGGATTCCTGTTAGATGAGTATAAATATTGGTTACTAGCAACCAATTCAATCAGCTCAATAGTCTCCTCCGGTGTCTTCTTCTTGTGCAATGAACCACCTGCAGAATTATCTAAGCACATCTTGGACATTTCTCCCAAGCCTTCATAAAAGATGTCTAGTTGGGTCCATTTGGAGAACATGTCCGGAGGGCATTGCCTAGTCAGTAGCTTGTACCTCTCCCAAGCTTCATAAAGAGTTTCACCATCCTTCTGCCTAAAGGTCTGAACCTCCACCCTAAGTTTAGTCAGCTTCTTTGGTGGAAAAAATTTAGTAAGAAACTCAGTAACAACTTTGTCCCAAGTATCCAAACTCTACTTGGGTTGGGAATCTAACCATAGCTTTGCTCCATCCCTCAGAGTAAACGGGAAGAGCATGAGTTTGTACACCACAGGGTTCACTCCATTTGTCTTCACAGTATCACAAATCTGCAGAAAATTAGAGATAAATTGATTTGGGTCTTCGTGGGGAAGACCATGATACTGGCAGTTTTGTTGCACCAGGGTGACCAATTGTGGCTTCAACTCAAAGTTGTTCGCAGCTATAGGAGGCATCACAATGCTTTTTCCATAAAGATCTGCAGTAGGAGCAGAGTAAGAGCCAAGCACTCTCCTTTGTTGATCATTCCCATTCGGATTTTCCACATTGGCATTAACAGCATTATTAGGATCCATAGTGGATTCTGCAGCCTTGCAAACGTCGTCTGAAAGTTTTTTCAGGTTCAAGATCAAGGTCTAAGAGATGTTCCTTGTCTCTGTTCCTGTGCATAAACAAACGGAAAACAAAAAAAGATGAGAATCTCTACGTCAGAATGTAGAGAATTCCCAGTGAGGTAACCTGTGTAAAAGAAATAAAATAAAAGATACTAAAAAAAATAACTCTAAAATTCAAAAATTACTTATTAAAATAGAACAAAAAAATTTCGAAATTATTAGGCATATTAAATAAGAAAAATTAAAATAAGACTAACTAGGAAACACCAAACTTAAATTCAGAAATTAAGAAAAATATTAGTGCTATATATATATATATATTCAATAATACTAAAGTAAAAATTAAATAAAATTAAAACTAAAACGCCTAATCTAAGTAATCAAACAACTAATAGTTGTTAATCACTATCAATCCCCAGCAACGGCGCCAAAAATTTGGTGCGGTAATTTCTAACTACAAACTAACCGGCAAGTGCACCAGGTCGTACCAAGTAATATCTCACGTGAGTGAGGGTCGATCCCACGAGGATTGATGGATTAAGCAACAATGGTTGATTAATTTACTTAGTTAGACAAACAGAAAAGAGTGTTTTGGTATTCAAAAGCATTAAACAATAATTCAGAAATTTAACAAAGCAAGCAGTAAACAGGTTATGAAATATATTTGGAGAAACAGTTAAGATTTCAGAGTTATCTATTTTTTGGATTGACTTTTCTTATTAATTTATTTTAATCATGCAAGATTTAATTCATGGCAAACTATATGTGACTAAACCCTAATTCATTAGACCTTTCTAGTCTCCTCTAAAATTCATCGACTGCCAATTCCTTGGTCACTTAATTCCAATTAGAGGGCGAAGTTCAATTCTAGTTTATATGCCACAGAAATTCTAATTACCCAAATATAAAAGGATTATATGTCACGTATCCCGTTAAGTCCAGATAATTTGAAATTTAGGAGAATATGTTTTCAAGCTATTGTTCAAGTAAAAAGCTTTTCCAAGTTATACAAGAACTCAATTAGAAAGAGGGTCATACTTCCGTTCCACCCAAATTCATAAGATAAAGAACGAAAACAATTCTTAAATTATAAATCAGTACATGAATTAAAATAGAAAAATAATAGAATCAATCCATACAATCGACAGAGCTCCTAACCTTAACAGTGGAGGTTTAGTTGCTCATGGTTCAGAGAGAAAATAAGGGTTGTAAATTGGGCTGAGGTGGAATGAAAAGTGAACTAATGTTGGGATCCAATTCCTCCAGAAGAGAAGTTTATTATTTTCTCTTTTATATCTAATCCTAATTAATTTAAAAATCTATTTTCTAAAACTAAAATAATATCTTTTCCTATTTTAAAATAAAAATAAAGTTTAAATCAGAATTAATTAAATAATAAGCATTTTCTGCGTTTTCTGCACTTGGTGCATGTCACGCATACGCGTGTGTCGATGGTCTTCTTCGCGTGTCACGCGTACGCGTCAGGTACGCGCATACATCGCTGAGCAAATCTCCAAATCACGCGCATGCATCAGGTACGCGCACGCGTCGCTCCTCGCTGTCATCTCCTTTAATTCTTGTGCTGATTCCATTTGTGCAAGCTTCCTCTCCATCCTCTAAGCCATTTCTACCCTATATAGCCTTCTTCTCTTTTTCTGTGAAAGCTCCATCAAATCCAATCGAATGCTACCTAAAATAAACAGAATTGTACTAGACTCAAAGTAGCATCCATAGTGGCTAAAAGATAATTAATTCTTGATTAAACTCAACAAATTAAATGTAAATTCACTAGGAAAAAATAAGAAAGATGCTCACGCATCATATTGCAAGTGTGAGGAGTGTATGAAGTTAGTCCCATATCAAAGAAAGCAAGGAAGAGTGAGGAGTTTATAAGATGAGAGACCCATTAACTTACTACCTTAATGTTTTGAGTTGGATGTGGTGTCTTCTCATCTTATGTTCTCTCGCTTGATTCCTCCCCAAAGTCTCCCTGGTGGTCAAGAGCTCTCCACTGTTGGCCCAACACTATTCCTTAATTGTAATTTGCTATGAAGTTATGGTGTAAATGGCTTATAAGTTATAAAGCTACAAAGTGAATGGGTAATGTCATCTAACATTAATGACCGATTCAAGCTAGATAAACCTAAGAAGAAAGAAGATTATAACATATCACTCATTTTCACAAACTCGAAATGCAGAGAGAGAAGAGAAGAGGGGAGGAATGGGTGGTGTGACGGGGGAGAAGAGAGAGAGCCGAACCTCATGGAAGGAGCCTACGATAGAGAGGGAGAAAGAAATGGCAAAGAGTTTGGTGATGCGGTGGGATAGTTTTGGCAGCAACACAAAAACTTGGAAAGAAGGTGGGAATGAGCGATGCCTTTAGGAAGAAGAAGATGGGACTCGAACAATGGAATGAGGGAGATGCATTTTTTTTATATTAGGGTTGGTGTATACCGTCAGATTTTTCGTTGAAAAATTCCAATAGTAATGACCTTACTTAACCATACGCTACGTTTTGCCTTAGCATCAGAAACGAATCTGACAATAACAGCGGACCATTTTTTATTTATACCATTGTAAAATCTGACTAAAATCTTCACGGTAATATTCGCGCCAAATTGAAAATATTTTGCATTAAAATTATTGTCAGATTTAGCGTCGAATTTTTTTCGACGGTAATTTCTTCAACATTTTTATATTCACAAATTCTCACGGTAATATCAGCGAAAAAATATGATGAAAAATCCAATTGTACCAGTCCTGTTTCAAGTAGTGAAAGATTAAAGTGAGATGAGTTTGATTGTTTTTTGCTATAATTTGGTCTCTAAATAAAGTATACCATAAATATTTTAATCTTTCGAAATATTAAGATATGTTTTGATGATACTATAACTAAGACCAAATATAACTTGTGTGAATAGAGTTTGTATACTATTGAGAAAAGGGATGCTGGACTATGATGTAGATTTGAAAATGCAAACAATTGAAGAATGCAGACATGAATTTGGTGATAATTGGAGGTCAGGATAATAAACGTGCTATTAACTAATAAGATGAGATCATGTAGGTGTAGAAGACCGGAAAATAGAATGTATTGGATTATATTGGTTTGGCTTCTTTAGTATGCTCGGAGTTTATTTGCAAGGACAGTGTTTGTGTAGTTTTTGCCTAAATTTTGGTGTTGTTTTGGAGAGTTTTTTTTTCCTATAGTATCCCCTATCTCAATAAATTAAGGATTAATTCGTCGCGAACTAAAGTTTCATTTAAAGATTTGTCACTGGCCAATAAGTGTTACATGCACAAAGCGGAATTTAAAATCCAATACTTACTTAAGCTAACTAGTAAATTAACCACTAGACCGACCTAATATTATTTCTTCCTTTCTTGGACTGCTACTTTGCTCGACTTGAGCTTTTAATAACCATTTAAAAAAATGTATATATAAACAGATACATGGTAATTGTTTCGGTATCTAATTTTTGTATACTCACGGTATACAATATAAATATTATATGTCATGAAAATCAACCATCATTTATTTGTAATCTTTATACATATTATACATTTACAATGTATATTTTATATTTTAACATATATTTGATATGAATAACCTATTTAATAACTAATTCTTAGTACTAACATAACATAATTATAATAAGACTTTGATCCGTGGCATACAATTTGAATGCAAAAAAAATGGGCGCATAAGCAATAACATATTGCTTTGGCACAAATGGCTATTTGAGCTCAGAACTTAGACGAAAATGCAAAAGAAATATCCAAACACGTGTGTGCAATATTCAAAGACAGCAAACCTGAGTTAAGAACATCCCAATGGTAAACCAAACAAAAACAAGAAGGATGAAAAGCATGGGATGCCTTTAGTGAAATGGAAGATAGTGCATGCTCCAAAAAAGAAAGAAGGCTTAGGAACCGGAGATGCGTTAATGAGAAATTTGGCTCTATTATTCAAGGAGGATTATCCACTTTGGAAGAAGATCATATGCTTTTGCAATATCTTGGATCCAAATAAATGATTGTGTCCCAAATACAGTTTGAAAGGTTGGTACTTGGGCAAATATATGAAATTTGCAATTCAAGAATGATCAACTTAAAGATAAAGGGATAAAAAGGATGGTGATAAAAGTAGGGATAGAAACATAATTAGACTTTGGAAGGATCTGTGGATACAAAATTAGAGACAAATGGACATCTTTCTTCAATTGTTCCTGTGTCAAACCAACTAGAGTCATATATAGTGGAATGTGATTTTTTGGGATGGATTAGTTTTGGTGTGTAATTTTCATTGGTGTATAGAATTATGGAAGTGAGAATTAGAGGTCGTAGAAGAATTATGCAGTGTCTTATTATTAAATTATGTGGTTAGAGGGAGAGATGGAAACATGATAAGTCTAGAAGTTATCAAACAAAATCTTTAGTGTAGGTGGTGCAAGAGAGTACAATCTCATAAGAATACCAACCTATAGCTTCACGACCAAAGTGTGGAGAGAATTAACACTAAGGATTGTTTGTGTAAAATGAAGATTTTAAATCAGAAGCACAATAGATGCAATTTGTGTAATGCAACTGATGAGAATGTGAATAATCTATTCCTTAATTGTAATTTGCTATGAAGGTATGGTGTGAATGGCTTATAAAGTTACAAACTGAATGGGTGATGTCATCTAACACTAAAGACTGATTCACAAACTAGATAAGCATAAGAAGAAAGAATACTACGATATATTTATAAACTCGCAATGTAGAGGGAGGGGAGAAGAGGAGAAGCATGGGCGGTGTGATGGGGGAGAAGAGAGAGAGCTGAACCTCGTGAAGGGAGCCTACGGTAGAGAGTGAGGAAGAAATGGCGGAGAGTTTGGTGACGCGATGGGGGTAGTTCTGGCAGCAATACAGTGACTTGGAAGAGGCAAAAACTGGGGAAGAAGGTGGGAAGGAGCAAGGCCTTTAGGAAGAAGAAGATGGGACTCGAATAACGGAATGAGGGAGACGCATTTTTTATATTAGGGTTGGTGTATACTGTCAGATTTTTCATTGAAAAATTTCGATGGTAATGGGCCTACTTAACCAAACGGTACATTTTGTTTTAGCGTTGGAAACGGATTCAACGATAATGGCGGACCATTTTTTATTTATACCATCGGAAAATCGGACTAAAATCTTCACGGTAATAGTCACGCCAAATTAAAAATATTTTGCAACAAAATTATCGTTGGAATTAATGTCGAATTTTTTTCGACGGTAATTTCTTCAATATTTTCATATTCACAAATTCTCACAGTAATATTGTGATACGGAAATAAAAGAATAAATAAGAAAATAAGGATTCAAACTGAATAAAAAGATATATTGAAATAAAAATAAAAATAAAAATGATAGATTGAAATTAAGTACAAAGAGAATCACTCTACTTTTTACACAATTTCTTGACGCAACAAGAAAGGGATTCCTCAACCTAACTTGTCAACGCCATAGTTTGGAAATTGAATCGAAGGGACTCCTCAATCTTCTACCCAATTCCCCGATGCAACAAGAGAGGGACTCCTCAACCTCAATTGTCCACATCATGGTTTCATCACGAAACCAAAAAGGGGTTTTGAAACCTCTAAACCAAAAAAGGAAGATAATTTCTTTTTTTTTTTTGGTTTTTTTCTTCTTTTTTTTGTTTTTTTTTTTCACTTTATTCTTCTTCTTCTTTTTTTTTTTAAATAATGAAACGCAAACGAAAACAAGAACACAAGAACAAAATGAAAGACGCGACAAACACTGGACTCTTTTTTTTATGATAAAAGAAGAACAAATATAGATTAATAAGAATTAATCTAATACCTGAGCTCTGATACCAAATGATACAGAAATAAAAGAAATAAACAAGACAAGAATTGAAATTGAATAGAAAAGATACATTGAAATTGAAATAAAAACAAAAAAAGATAGGTTGAAATTGAATACAAAGAGAATCACTCTACTTTCTATCCAATTTCTTGACGCAACAAGAAAGGGACTCCTCAACCTAACTTATCAACGCCATAGTTTAGGAATTGTATCGAAGGGACTCCTCAACCTTCTACCCAATTCCCCGATGCAACAAGAGAGGGACTCCTCAACCTCAATTGTGTACACCATGGTTTCATCACGAAACCGATTTCATCACGAAACCGAAAAGGGGTTTACAAACCTCTAAAAATTCTATTCTCTGACTACAATAGCTAAGGAGGTATTTATAACCTCTTATTAGGTTGAAACAAAGAAAATCCTAAAGCCCATAAACATAAGGCCCAATCTAGTAATTAAATAAATAAAATTAAAATACATTAAATAAAATATTCTAAAAATATAAAATAAAATATCTTCTAAATAACTCTTGAACTCTTCATATCACGAACATTTAAAGCACGTATCATATTGGCAAAAAAATCTGATGAAAAATCCGACTGTAAAAGTCGTGTTTCGGCCTTTTAGGTAGTGGAAGATGAAAGTGAGATGGACTTGAGCTTGATTGTTTTTTTGCTATAATTTGGGCTCTAAAATATACCATGAATATTTCAATCTTCAGGAATATTATGATATGTTTTGATGATACTATAACTAAGATCGAATATAACTTGTGTGAATGGACTAAAGTAGACAAGAAAATCTAATAAGGTGTTGGCTAAGGGAAGATTTTGTATACTATTGAGAAAAGGGATGCCGGACTATGGTGTAGATTTGAAAATGCAAACTATAAATGGGTGAGGAAGAAAGACACGAATTTGGTGATAATTGGAGATCAGGATAATAAACATGCTATTAAGCATAGTTATCAGAATCGAATCGATAAGTTAAATTACTGGGTTAATAGTTCAATCGGTGAGTCACTGATCGAACTATTTGACCGGTAATAATTAAATAAATATATAAAATTATAATAAAATTAAAATTTAAATAATAAAAAGATGAATTTAATTTTAATACATTATATTTAATTATGTAACGTTACATCAATAAAAATAACTACTTTTTATATTAACCGCATAAATAGTTATTCAAAAGAACGGATGTGATTGGATAACTACGTAAAATATTTTATATTGTTAGTATATTAAAATTAAGTTATAAAATAAACAAATAAAATATTATTATGGAGAAATAAAAATAATATTTTATATTATTTAAATTTCATTGCTTTAATTTAAATATAATGGCTTTTAGTATAATTGTACGGTAGATCGGGTACCGGACGGTTCGGGTTGGTATTTAGGTTGGTGAGAGGGAGAATCGCTTGGTTCCGGATTGCTGGATTGGAGGAGGGGTAACCGATCTCCCGAACTCTTTGTGTGGAGAGGGGTGTCACCTACAATAAACACCGTAAGTTTTGCCTAAATTTTGGTGTTGCTTTGGAGCGTTTTTATTTTAAGTATTTGCTATTGTCTAGTGGGTTGTTACATGATTCAAATTTCAATACTTAATTAAGCAGATTAATGAACTAGTTACTAGACTAACCTAATATTTTAAAAAAAATGTATATATAAACAAATATATAGAGACTATTTCGTATCTCATTTTTTGTATACATGAAAACCCCGTGTTTAATAGCATATCCAGTTTCTGCCTGGTTTGCTCTTTCTTTGCCAATCAATCTATCCGATGAGCATCATACAGTGGTAAAGCCTTCCAGGAGTTTAAGATTCGGCTTATCCACATGCCCAGAAGTGGACCTTGGAACTCAAGCCCCAGACCCGCTGATTGCTCGACTATCTTTTTGCGCTCTGTCGAATTCCTATTTTCTTTCCTAAATCCTATTAAAATCAACCATCATTTATTTACATATATTTATGCATATTATATATTTACGATATACATTTTATATCTTAACACATTTTATACGAATAACTAATTTAATAACTAATTCTTAGTACTAAAGTAATACAATTGTATAAAATAAGACTTCGATCCGTGGCATACAATTTGAAAGCGGAAAAATGGGCGCATAAGCAATAACATGTTGCTTTGGCACAAATGGCAGTTTGAGCTCAGAACTTAGACGGAAATGCGAAAGAAATATCTAAAGAGCAAATCACTGTATTAAATCAAGAAAAGAAAAAATTTACACAAATAAGCCAAATAAAAAATTGTTTCATAAATCTACCAATAGTTATTTTTATATAGTTCGAATCTACTCAATTCGAACTCTATTTACATATAATTCGAATCATATTGATTCGAATTATACACACACGCACGCACACACACTAATTCAAATCAACTTGATTCGAATTACACACATACAGTAATTCGAATCAGAGTGATTCGAATTACACCCTGATTTATTAAAAAAATTAATAATTTATTAAAAAATTTATTAAAAAAAATAATAATTTAAAAATTAAAAAATATATATAATTTATTTCATCCATTAAAAAATAGTTAACAAAATATTTAATTACGAGACTTCTTTAAAATATTAATGAGCTATCAATTCGAATTCCATACAATACACTTTTGTCCATTTTTAATAGCTCATAAATATTTTTTAATAAATTTTTTTAATGAATTTATTTAAATTATACTACAAAAAATATTTTATTCTATGCAAAACAATTTAAAAAAAAGGCTTAAAAAATGTTAGGAGTACTATAAAAATTTGTAATGTTCTAATGACTTAGGTAAATACATGCATGTACTCACATTTTAAATAAAGTACTCTACATAGTCAATAATAATTTAGAAATTAAAAAAAATATTTTATTCCATACAAAATAATTAAAAAATATATTTTATTTATTTTTTCACACATATTTTCTGCCATTATATTGCCATTCGAATCCTCATATATTTCTAATTTCTCAACCTAACCTTCACAAATTCTAACACAATTTTCATATAATTTTACTTGAGATATGTGTCTTATTTTTTGTGATTTGTATAAGTGAGTCAATATATATAAATGGGTAATAGACGTATCAGTACAAGTTTTATTATTAACTAATGATAACTCTATTATATTAATATAGAGAGTAAATCAAATAAATATTTAAATTATTGGTCTCTAAAATTTGAAAAAAAATATTATTCTTCGTTATAAATATGTTTATTATATTTTTTTAATTTTTAAAAACTGTTTTGCCAAACACAATTATAGTACTTGTGCTTATTAAAAACTATTTTTAATGTGATTTTACCAAACGCAAGTGCTGTCGCTTTTAAAAAGTCATCTTTTAAAAGACAGCTTTCATAAGCTACTCTTAAAAAGTAAAAGCTTTACCAAACCAAGGCTTAGTTTGGTAAAGCTTTTACTTTTCAAAAGTAGCTTATAAAAGCTAACTTTTAAAAGATGACTTTATAAAAGTTGTAACATTTATGTTTGGTAAATTAAATTAAAAATAGCTTTCAATAAACACAAGCAACAACAATTGCGTTTGGTAAAATAGCTTTTAAAATTTAAAAATACTATAATAGACATAAATGCAAGCATTAAATTTGAAAATTAGTTAACATATGAGGTTATATTAGACTTTTAAATTTTAAAAAGCACAAGCCAACTTTAAAAAGCTCATTGTTAGGTGCTTTCAAAAGCACCCCTAACTTTTAAAAGCTGCAAGCACAAGCACTTGGACTTTTTAATTTACCAAACGCAAAATGAGGTAATTGTGCTTTTTAAAAGTACAAGCACTTCTCCAAAAAGCTTTACCAAACCAAGCCCAAGCCTTATTTAAATTATACGGTGAGCAATTCGAATTTTATACAATACTCTTCCACCCATTCTTGATAGCTCATGAATATTTTTTAATAAATTTATTTAAATTATGCCACAAAAAAATATTTTATTGTATGCAAAATAATTTAAAAAACATTTTTTAAGCCATTTTTTAAAAATTATTTTGCATAAAATAAAATATTTTTTGTAGTATAATTTAAATAAATTCATTAAAAAATTTTATTAGAATTTGTTACGAAAAGGGAGTAATTCGAATTAATATGATTTGAACTTCCTCTTGTCACGTGTTGCATGTAATTTGAATTGACTAAATTCGAATTATGGTTGTCTAATTCAACCCTACTTGATTAATTCAACCCTACTTGATTCGAACTACTTGTTTGGATTGGTCATAATTCGATCTAGGTTGATTCAAATTATAAAGAAATATAATTCGAATTTAGTTGATTCGAATTACATTATAGTGTACTCTGATTGATTGATGAATGAAATTTTTGTTTGACTGATTTGCGTAATATCAATCTCCCCTTCGCATATATGTGTTTTTTACCCATATCTAAACATGTGTACGCAGTACGCTGTGTGCAATTCTAAGACAATTACCAAATTGGGTTAATCCAGTAATTAAGAATTACCAAATTGGGTTAATCCAGTAATTTATTTATTAGCCAACGACAAACTCTTAAATAGGCTTAAATAGAGTTCAGTACATCAGATATACCATGGGAAATAAAAAAAAAATATATATATTCAAAGACAGTTACTTCAAACGTGAAAGATAAAAATTGCAATTTCAATAGCTAGTATTACTGTAATAGCCTGTTAGCCATATTAGTGCCGTAGTATAATACCAATAATATCATAACGAATAACATTATGTGAAACAAGTTTATCGACAAGGAACAATAAAAGAAAAGAGGGTGCGGAGAATGGAAGGATCAGAGTCGCTAACCTTTTTAAATACATAAATGCATTTAACTCTTTACTCAAGAAATTAACGAAAATATACATTCAACTCAAGGGGGACACATTTAGCTCCAACAAGTTTATTTCATATTAATTTGTATCCATTCATCTAGGAAGCCCATCAAACTCGTTGAAGCTTCACCAAAGCAGGACCATGAAATTTTGTTTAGTGCTACAACCTATAGAATAAAAGAAAAAATATATTTATGAACAACATGATGCAGCTCTGGATCCTTCTGCGGGTCTATCAACTAGAACCATCCCCGCCGGGTTTTGCGCTGGTTGAGCCCTTGGTAACCTCTTGGCTGCTTACATAAACATAAACAATTGTGTATATATGAATTCAGGAATTTATATCATAAAAGAAATGCAATTCATCGGAGCATTAAAGATGCATGTTGCGGTATAACAAAGTAAATTGTTCTTATTTGTCTTTGATAGACAGCCCTATCACTCTTTAACTATATCAAGAAAACGTTTACAAACTAAGTGAACTAGTGGACGGAAGATGCTCTTTATTTGATTGAATGCAACCAAAGAAAGAAGAGGCAGAAAAGTTACAGCATTATTTATCATCCTCATCAAGCAACCTAGAGCATAAGTAATAAGAGGAAAGGGCAGGCACCTATTTCATAGAATATTTCATTAACATTGGATGCAGTTTTGGCAGATGTCTCCATGAAAAACAGACCATTTTCCTCAGCATATGCACGTGCTTCCTGCATGACCATGAGAGAACTAATAAACTGGTAGTTCCAAGAAATGCCTCATGCAAGCTATCAGTCATACATGCATTAACAGTAAATGAGATAAGTATTAAGCTAGTTAGCCAGGTACAGCTATGTACAAGCCAAAGATAGAATCACCCCATATGAACCTTTCCGAGTCAATTTCATTTGATTTTCAGTTTGTAATGAGGCATCAATATCAAATCCTTTTGAAGATAAGATAAAATCGAAGCTGCAACAGAGAACTACCATGTTTTTGGGTAAACAACGAAAACCACCAATTTGTTTGAATACCCAAAAAGAGAGCTCCCATTGATGCAATTGGTGTATAAGAGCAATAATTTCAAAATATGCAAAAAAGTAAACATGTCTAACAAAAAAAAATAATAATAATAATGTCTGCAACAGAATTGTACAAGCAATATACAGAGAGTTAAGATATCTAATGACCCTAAAGCACCAAACCCTCTTCGAAATAAGATGCTAGTTGCAATTTGACACTAAGCTTTCCTTACATAAAGCTATAAAAATTAGAGCTAACATCAAATAGTACCCAAAAGATGGAAAATAATATAATTTATGTCTCAACTGAACCATGTTGCTATTTTATTAGCAGAACCTGGTGCTTCATCACAGTTGTAGCCACTAAATTAACAATGTTTTTTTAAAAAAAATTGATACTTGATAGCTAACACCAAAGTAGGAAAAGACAAGAAAAAGAATATTTACTTCAGCTGCCACTTTGCGCTTATCTTCCAAGTCAGCTTTGTTACCAGCAAGTGCCATGACCATGT
Source organism: Arachis ipaensis (assembly GCF_059453495.1). Lineage (NCBI taxonomy): Eukaryota > Viridiplantae > Streptophyta > Magnoliopsida > Fabales > Fabaceae > Arachis > Arachis ipaensis. The sequence continues at coordinate 17,563,419 of NC_142442.1, forward strand.
TAGGGTTACCTGAGCAACACCAAAATGAGGGCATTATTTTAGCAACTAATTGTGATTAAAGCTGCTAGAAACCCTTCAGGTAGGGAAATTAAAAATGGACTGTGTTTGATATACAAGCATAAGAGAACAGCAAAACCAATATGAAATACCTTGCTTTTGAAGCTCTTGGACCCACTTCTTAGCTCGTGTAAATGAATCCTGTTAACAAAAGATAGAAGTCAAAACATAAAACCTTGTACAGAGAAACAATATGCATTAAAGCATAGGGTCTCTGCCGAAAAAAGAAAAAGTGAGGGGGGGGGGGGGGGGGACTGAATATGAAAACCAAAGGACAAAAGTGAGCATTGACAACACAATCTTTGCCACATTTCATAAAGAATGTGATCAATTCTTTTATATAATTTATCAATAACATTCATCACGTCCAAGAAAAGATAGCATGAACTCAAACAAGGTCTTCCTTTTTTTTCCAGATTATACTCTGGAGCCAGGTGTAGCAAGAAATACAGTAAGCAAATCATTTGCACAATCACATTACTCGTCAAAGTTCATCATCATGACAACATTTACTATTGACTTTGTGATTTTTTGGACACAACAAGAATTGCAGCAATGTTCTTATGTCAAAATACTTAAAACAACATTAACAACAACAACAAAAGATTGTCCCACTAGATGGGGTTACATTTCAGAAAAATATATCTATCCCAACTCCCAAGTTATATTCAGAAAACAACTAATAAAATTATATCGTTATTGCCTATCTAAATAGTTAATAAGAAATTTCCAAAATCAAAGGGAAAGATGTCTTACTGTGCTAGAAATATCATAGACAATGATAGCCGCAGCAGCGCCTCTGTAGTACATGGGAGCCAAACTATGGTATCTTTCTTGTCCGGCTGTGTCCCAGATCTCAAATTTCACTGTGGCATCATTTACAGCCAATGTCTGCGAAAAGAATGCTGCCCCAATTGTTGATTCCTGTCAACATAATAAATCAAAGAAATTCAGCAACATAATCCTCAGATCCATAAATATTAAATACCATAAACAGAATAAGAAAAGCCCTCTCTCTTTCCCCCAACCATCCACATTGCTTTTAGGGGTTAGAGAGAGTTTACTCTACTACCCATATTTTTTTAAAAATTGGCAGTAACCAAGATGAGCTTTCAATAGATTTATTTTATTACATTCTATTTAATTTAATGAGCTCCTAAATATTTATTTTGGAATCACCATCCAATAAAAGTTTGACAACTTGGCACAGTACTTTCTTTTCTAACAAAAGATTATTTTGTGCCAAGATTTACACTCAGTACACAGAGCCTTAATTCTGGGAAAGTAATATAAATATTAAACTCCAAGCCTCCAAGTGACAATTCGTTATCACTACCCTCCTATCCCGCTTAAAATGTGAGCAAATTATATGATCCAATATTGAGCTGAATGTTTTTTTGTACTCAGAATATCAATTTTTAATCACTGAATAATAGTCAATAAAATAAAGCTTTAATCCGATCCCTAAATGAAAACCAATTAATAAATTAATAACTTAAGCATAGTAAGATGGCAAAATTCAACTACATGTAATTCGCCGGATTTTTTCCGTTACTCATAAACAAAACCCCAAGCTAAATCTTCACTAAGATTTTGAAATTTTCCCATGCAAACCAACCAGAATATAGAAAATCGATATCTCTGTGATAGCTAATAATTAATAACCTGAAATTCAAGGAATTGACCCTTAACAAAGCGCAAAACGAGGCTGGATTTTCCTGCACCCATATCCCCCAGCAGAACCTGAAAAAAAAAAAGAAAGAAAGTAAGATTTGGTTACTATATGAGGGGAAATTGTAATCGAGGAAATGAAGAGAGGAATCGAGAAAAAACACAAACCAATTTGGCGTTGAGATTGTTGTGTCCGATCGTAGCCATGGAAGCGAATTGGACCGATCGGAGGCTAAGAGAGACAGAGAGAGAGAGAGAGATTAAAGAAGACTTCAACAACAAAACGAATAAGAAAGAAGTTTCCAGAAGGAAACGAAGGTTACTGGAATCAAGAGTAGAAGAAGAAGAAGAAGAAAAAGAAGAAGACGAAAGCACAAAGCAATGTGTTAAAGTCTCTCTCAATTTTTATTGCTTCTTTCTTGCGGTGTGGTTGTTTGCGTGTTGACGCGCTACTTTATTTCTTTTTATTTTATTTGCTTTCTGTTATTTCTACTTTTTTTTTTATCCTTCTTGTGAAATGGGGATTTTTTAAATATAACTTTCAAAAAAGAAAATTATCTTTTTTAAGACTTTTCTTTTGATATATATTACTTTGTAAGACTTAATCCTAAATTGAATATGAATTTATTTAAAATATTAAAGTTTTAAAATTAAGAATTTGTTGAATAAAACTATAAATTTATAATCGTGTATAATTTTAAAAAACAATTTTTTATATTATACCAAAATCAATATATAAATAAAAGGTAAGGAAAATAAAAAATATTTATCACAATAATTGTAATTATAAAGATATATTTTATTTTTTCTGTCATAAATTGATGATTTCTTATTTAAATAAGATATTTTAATTTTTAGTCAATGAACTATAGTTCAATAATAATCTTTTTATTTTTATTTAGAAGTCTCGGATTTAAATTTCACTCGAAAAAATATTTTAATATTTATAAATTTTAGTTATTTTACAATTTTTTGAGACAAATTAATCTTATTATAAAAAAGATTTTTCATTTTTTATAAGATATACTTTATTTTTTCTGTGTCATAAGATGATATTTTATTTAAATAAAATATTTTAATTTTATTTAGTTATTTTAAATTTTTTTCAGACAAATTAGTCTTGCTAGAAAAGAGGATCATCAACTTCTTTCCTTGTGAGATTTTTTTAAAAATTAATTATTTTATAATAAAAAATTTTTAAGTGACAATTTATCTGAAATTTGTTTAGGTCAATTTAGAGGAATGTTTATTGTTTATGTTTTATTGGATTTGGTGGCTTGATTTGACTGGCCGATTCCAAGTTGGTTTTACTTTATGAAACACATGACCATTGACCAAAATGAATGATGGCACCAAAATTGAACCATTCTCGTCCATCCATAAAGTTCGGTGAAATCATTTTTTGAGAAATTATTAAAGAAAAGTATAACTTATGAAATCTGACAAAAAAAAATATATTTATTTTCATCAATCAACCAAGAGTTAAACCCAAAATGGTTTTGAGATTGAAAAAAAGTGCATTATATTAGTCCTGATTCATTTTTCATTAACGACGATATAGTTTAATGATATAGATTGTAAGTGACACGTGTCACTCCATGATTTGACCACGTATAATGATATGATGATATGGTAACCAATGATATGCTGATGTGGATGGTTGTGCTACATGTCATAATATTATTTAGCCACGTGTTTGTTTATGCCACGTATCGCAACAGTATTCGTGCACGTGTCGTCCATTATATAATCATTGTAGATGCATCAAATTAGTCCTTCACTTTGTATTAAGTGACTCATTTTAGTCTCTAAAATTGAATGCCGTGCACCAAACTAGTCCCTTCACCAATTTTTCTCATTTTTTTAAATTTAAAATTTTGAATATCTTGGATGCACTAATTTTATTTTCTATTTTTTTATATATCGTTTAAATACAAGTACTTTTATGAAAAGTTTTAAGATTTTAGTTTTAATTGTATAATTTATTTTAATAATTTAACATTGGTAAATTTTGTAATATATAATTATGTTATTATAAACAAAATAATTATGTGATTGATTAGATACATTTTTCTATAAAAAAATATGTGTTTTTAACAAGAAATCAATAATTAAAATAAACATCTTTTTTTTATTCTCATGAAATACACGTTTTCGTTATGTGTAAATGAGTTAGATTGAATGCACTTCAAGCACCCTCACTATCATCTCCGACCTCTGCAGTCTAGACGAAAGAGGTTGAAGATGGTAATGAGGAAAGCTTGAAATGCCTTCACGTCAACTTCAAAACGGCGGTTAGGATATCCGCAAGAGAAAAAATATTTTATAAAAGCATTAAAAGAGGTCAGAAATGGTAGTGAAGGTGCTTGAAATGCCTTCACGGCTTCACGTCAACTCCAAGTCGGCGGTTAGGGTATTCACAAGAGAAAAAATATTTTATAAAAGCACTTTTATTTGATTAACATGTGAAAAAATAGAATTGACATTAATGAATTAAAAAATATTGAGAATTTTGAATTTATAGAAAAAATGAGAAAAAACTGGTGAAAGGACTAGTTTGGTGCACGGCATTCAATTTTAGGGACTAAAATGAGTCACTTAATGTAAAGTTAGGGACTAATTTGGTGCATCTACAATGATGACATAATGGACGACATGTGAACGAATATTGTTGCAACACGTGGCACAAGTGGACACGTGGCCAAATAACATTGTAACACGTGACACAACCATTCACATCAGCATGCCACGTGTCACTGGTCACCACATCATCATATCATTATACGTAGCCAAATCATGGAGTGACACGTGTCACTTACAGTCCACGTCATCAAGCCATGTCATCACATCGTTAATGGAAAATGGATCAGGGATTAATATGGTGCACTTTTGTCAATCTCAGAGACGTAATTAGTGCAATTGGAATCTCAAAAACGATTTTAGTGCACGACTCCAATTTCAGAGACCATTTTAGAATTTAACTCATCAACCAATAATAATTACTATATATATATATATATATATATATATATATATATATATATACTTTTTTTTGGACAGAGTTCGGGTCTAAAACCACCCGAACCAAAACCCAACCCGACACAAATACACCAATTCCTATCACTACCCAATACGACTGTTCCAAAGCGTGTTCCCTCCTCTGTAACTGCCAATTTAAATTAAAACCCATTAACACTATAGCACAAGGACAAGTTACGAGTTAATGGGAATATGAGTTAGGGAAATCTCTTGGAAGGAGTTCTTTAAAGTAGCCAAACTCGAACTATGAAAGGAACTGCTGTTACGCCGGGCTGATGACGCTGCAAGTTGAAGCCAGAACCTTCCTTTTTTGGTATTATAAATCGTTTTTTTTTTATTTTTTTAATATCAAGCCTTAGTAGTGTTTCTTACCAAAACGGCCCATGAGACATGTTTAATGTAGTTATGGAAGGCATCACCAGAAGGTCTGAAAAACCGTCAATGCCATTAAGAGAAAAACAGCAGTAATGTTGTACACAAAAAAAAAAACTAAAAAAAAAAAAATTAAACAATGACTTTTGTAAATAATATAAACAATTAGTTTTAGAATTGATGTAATAAAATAAAAAAGTATTTCACTCCTAAATTATTTTCTAAATCCTAACATTAGGATGATCATTCGCACATGTAGTGAATTGAACATTTAGCTATTGTTAACTGTGCATGAGTAAATCGAATCAAAAGAAATAACCATCATCCAACTAAGAATCAACCTAATCATTTGTTGAGATTTTGCTATGCATGACCTACCCTAGACGACTCTCTCTCTTCCACCCTAAATTAATCTAGAGCCAGCCCTATCTTCCTCATTTGAGTCATTTCTTCTTCTTCGGTCTCCCATTTTCATTCGACATCATTTTCAAGTTTCAATACTTCACGCCACGACAGCAACTTTGAACAAAACGGCAGGGAGGGAGATCTTGTGAACTCAATCACTAAATACGCAGGTAAGTATTTTATTTGTTTTTTTGGTGTCTAAGTATTTTATTTGTTGTTTATTGTTATTAGTAGTTGTTATATTATTTAAATTTTTTAAGCGAAAAGTAGTAGAAAAAATAGTTTATAATTTATTAATATTATTTTGTTGTTGATTAATAGTTCAGTACTAAATAAATTAGTTGTTAGTTGATTAGGACTATTTAAAGAATATAATTTTATTGTTGTAACGGTAGCAATAGTACTAGAGTTAGTGTTAGTTAATTGTTATTAGTATAAATTATTAATTAATTGTTAGTACATATTTTTGGTAATTTTAGTTTTTTAAATATTTTAAAAACATAATTAATTTAAATAATTTTAGTAATTTAGGTTTTGTGTTAAAAATTTATTAAAATATATTAGCTTTGATTATTATTAATGATTAGTATTTATTTTTAGAAATTTTTTTATTTTACATAAATGTTAGAAGTTTCAATTATTAATTTTTATTTATTTTAGTTTTATTTAAAATATTCAATAATAAAACTAAATTATTATTAATTGTTAGTATATATTTTTAGAATTTTGTCTTATATTTTAATTATTTATTAAAAACAAAATTAATATTATTAATATTTAGCATATATTTTAATTAGTTTTTGCCATCGTGTGATACTATAGCTAAAAAGTTCTTTTATATTTTCTATACAAGTGTGCGCCGTCCATTTGTACCAACGACTTATAACTTTTGGATGCTTTAATACAAGATAGAAAGTCCAAAAGACTTATGCTAGAATTCGGAGATCCTCAACCAACTCATTCGTTCGATAAGCATATGTAATTTTGTATCCAACAGCTGCTGATGGTTCTTTTGCAACCATTGCTTCAAAGTATGTGGACAAATTTTCATAAGAAGCTTTTCATTCACCAAATATTTTCTTAATTGTCATTTACTTGGTAAACCATGCTTTGCGATAACTTATTGTATATTTGAAAGGGTAACAGAAAATAAGAGAAGAGATGAAGAGTTTGAAGGGTACTATTGCAGATCTAGGCGTTGAAGTCGTCGGTGATGGTCCTCAGCAAACTCCCTACCCTCTGGTTCTCCGGCAACAACAACCACCAGTGGACAAAATTCTCCTCTAATCTTCTTGCGAAGCCACGGAGTCCAGTCCTTGTTGGAGATCCCGTCCTTGCAGTCTGCAACGTCGGCTTGTCGTGGCTGATGGAGGTCGTGCGACGGTGATGATGGTTGGTGAATTGAAGTCGCTGTGGGTGATGGAGGTCGTGCGACAGTGCTTCAAGGAGTCTAGCAAGTTCAAGGTTTTTGGAAGCAGAGATAGGGTTTGCTTCTCGGCAAAGCAAATTGGGAGTGGGAGAGCGTCAGAGACCTTGGAAAGGGGAGAAAAAGGTGTAATGGTGGTGATTAGGGGTCTTTTGACCACTGCAATAGCGTTGGGGGAGGCTAGCGGCAGAAGTCCATTGTGAAGAGGGGTGAGAATGACAAAAATGGGAAATGGAAAAAATAAAAAAAGAGAATGCAAAGAGAGAGGGGGGATGATGGTAGTAGTGGTAAAAATAAGGGTAATTTGGGATTTTTAGGTGATTTTTTAGTGTTTGGATAATTTGTTGTGTGGAACCCATATTTCATGGGTACAAATGGTAATTTTCTTCTTCTATAAGTAGATATGTCAACGTTTTCAACTTTCGTGGGTAAAAAAGGTAGTTTACTCATTTTTTGTTTAATTCTTTAAGGATTATTCTTAATTATATTACTTGTGTTGCATAACTTACCGCTGTTATGTATTCTGTTTTTGTTGTTGAAAGAATAATTACTAGCTATATTTTTATGGCTATGAAATTGCACCAAAACTAAGATGTAAATCTTATAACACTTCTTTTGTTTCTATATCTCTATCCAAGTCACCATCAAGATTTATTTCATTAGTTTTTTCATAATAAATATTATCATCTAGAAGTTCGATAAATATTATTATCAGAATTAAACCGAACTGACTAATTCGACCAAAAAAATTGATGAACTAATGGCCTGACCAATTCGATTTAAAAATACGATCGCATGAGTAATTAAATCGTTGACCGGTCAAATTCGTTAAGAACCGAATAGTTTGATTGCAAAGTCATAAACCGCTTCGAACCGGGCATGGATTCACCATGCACCAGCAACCTACCAAAGCGTGAAGGAACACTCACTGATCCACCAATTCTCCAGCGGAATTTTGGAATATATTCCAAAATAATTATTAATTTAATAATCATTTTGATTAAATTGAATTCAAATTGAACTAAAACTGTTTAAAATAAACCAATTTTTTAAAGTTAAATCCTAAATTGAAACTACAATTTTTTTTTATGAAAATTAATTTGTTAAAAACCAATTTTTATAATTCAATATGATTTTAAATCAAATAAAATTGGCTTTTACTTTCACTGTAGTAAGTCAGTAACTTCAATTCACCAAAAAACTGAAGAAGTAAAAAAATCCTAGAGTCTCTCTCATCCTTCCCTTCTCCTACCACTACCAACCGCCCAGGCCACCACTGCCATTACCACCGTCATTGTCGAACTATTCTCCGTCGCGGTCCCGCAGTTCTGGCATTGCACTAAGAGTAAGTGATTGTGAGTCTCTGTTCCCTCTTTTTCAATTTTTCTGTTCATAGTTTCTTGCCTTCATTTTCACTCAATTAATTAATTTATTAATTTGCTATAATTTTAATAATAAATTTGATTTAGATTTTGAATTTTTGACAAGCTAGTTAATTTTCTATTTCATTGTTACTATGATTGTAATTATAAGATTGATTTAGGTGTAGTTGTTGTTGTGATTATTGGTGTTGTTGTTGCCAATTTTTTGTGATTGTTGATTATTGTTGTTGCTGTTGATTGAGAACTACTGGAATTCAAAAATAATGAAGGAGAAGGAAAAGGGGAATGTTGAAGAGGAAGGGAAAGGGAAAAAGGGAATTGGGATTCTTTTCTTTGTTTTTAATTATTTTTTTTATTTTGTTTAATTACTTTGGGGATAATTAAGAAAATGAAACAGAATAATACTTATTGTTTTGCCTAATTGGTTGTGCATAATATCTATTGTTCTATCAATAATTTTAGATTTTTTTACTGTTTGTTGTTGTAGGTTTTGTAATAGAATTGAAAAGACAAATAATCATTCTATTATTGATAATAGTGGTTATTATTGTCTTTAGAAGGTTTTTTTTACTACTGAAAAAAATATAGGCAAGTTTATAAGTATATTATTTAATTAGATTAGAGACTAAGAGATATTTTAAATTTAGTCAAAAATCAAAATAATTTCAGTAAATATTTAAGTTTATATTTTAAAAATTTAATTCTTTATATTTATCCAATCTTTTACGGTTTTAAATTTTTAGACAAGTGTTGAGCATTTATATTTAGTCTTTATATTTATTCTTTTATGTTTTAAAATATATTCTAACTCCTTGGTCTACATAAGTCAATAATAAAACAAATTACATAATTTATTTTGTAGTATAACAAATATTTTAAAAAATATGAATACAAAAATATTTAATTAAGAGAATATTGTATCATCTTTTTTGTTGGTGGGTCCCCAACCAAGTGGGACTTACAAATTTTAAAAATAATAAAATAAAAGAAAGTGGCATATAGCCACAAGAGAGGTAGAGAGAGTTTGGAAGCCTCTCTTTTTCAAAAGGAAAGAAAGAAACAGTAAAGGGAGTGAAGGTTTCGGCGTCGAAGAGAAGAAAGAATTTGGGGGAAAAGGACAAGTCATCTTTGATTCGATTGAACCGGTAAACTTGCTTCATTTCTTATGAAATTTTAGTATGTTATTCCTGGTATAGAGATGAACATTAGGATATAACTTGCTATTTGTATTGCCTTCTCTTTTGCCTGATTTGAGATACCCACTTTGTGGAGGGTTTATGTTGATTCCACCGGTTTTGGTGATGTATTTTGTTGATTGTTGAGATGCCCTAGTGTCACTAAAAAGACTGTTTGTGTACCCATTATTCTGATAGTGGAAGATTTTACTAGACTAAGTCCCGTGGGTTTTTTGTCCCTCTTTTGGGGGTTTTCCCACATTAAAATTCTGGTGTCTGATTATTTAATTTCTGCCATTATAATTGTTGCTTGGGGTATCTTTGGTATTGCCTATTTAATCGCACAGGTTGTGGAAAAATTATTTTTGGTACTTCCGCTGTTAGACAGGTTCTTGTTTAAACCTGTGTTGAGTTTTTCCAACAAAGTGGTATCTATAACTCTGATTGTTTATTTCTGTGCTGATTAAATGGAGAAAAATACTCATGGGCTAAATATGATCAAATTGAATTCCCAAAATTACTCGATTTAGAAGACCCTCATGGAAGATATGTTGTATAACAAGGACTTGTATGATCTTGTGGAGGGGGATAAATCCAAAGATACCAAATCCGATACTGAATGGAAGAAGCTGAATCGGAAGGCAGTTGCTTTGATTAGGCAATGGCTTGATCTTAGCGTGTATCCACATGTTGACACTGAAACAAATGCTGAGAAGATGTGGAACAAGTTGAAAGAGTTATATGAGAGGAAGAATGTGCAAAACAAAGCATTCTTGATTAGGAAGCTTGTCAATATGAAGTATACTGAAGGTAAATCAATGCCGGAGCACTTGAGCATTTTTCAGGAGATAGTGAACCAACTGACAAATAATGAAATCACTTTGAATGATGAGTTACAAGCTTTGTTGTTGATGAGCTCTTTGCCTGATAGTTGGGAAGTTCTGGTTGTGACACTGACTAACTCAGCTCCAAATGGAAAGTTGACGTTAGCAATGGTTAAAGAGAGTATGTTGAATGAAGAAGCCAGAAGAAAAGAGCGAGGTTTGACTAATGTCTCCTCCTAGTCAGAATCACTTGTTTTAGAGTCACGAGGAAGAAGTCAAAGTAGAAAACCTCACAGTTCTGACAAGTCAGAGAGTCAAAGCAAGTCAAGAGGAAAGTACAATCCAAGAAAGGAGTTCATTTGTCACCATTGTGGCAAGCCAGGGCATATCAAGAGGTATTGTAGGTTCTTGAAAAGAGAACAATCAAGGGGAAGAAACGAAGACAAAGGTAAAGATAGTGATAAAGAAACTGCTGCTATTGTTTATGAAGATGTTCTTATCACATATGATGAAAATTATGTGAATCTTGTCTGTGATGATTCCACTTGGATTATGGACTCTGGTGCCTCATGTCATGTCACTCCGAAACGTGAATTTTTCACTTCCTATACTGCTGAAAAATTTGGCAAGATCAAATTTAAAGATAAAGGAGTGTGTGATATTATTGGTATGGGTGATATGTGGTTTGAAACTAACAGGGGATGCAAGTTGCAGTTGAAGAATGTTAGGAATGTGCCAGATATGTGGTTCAATCTCATTTTAGTGAAGGCATTGGATCAAGAAAGGTATTGCACTTCCTTTGGTAGTGGAAAATGCAAGAATACCAAAGGAGCTCTCATTATTGCTAAAAAAGACAATAGTCTCACTACTCTCTACCGGTTGCAAGCAAAGTTGTGCAAAGAAGAGGTGAATGTAGCTGATGATTCCTCTCTGATTATGGCATATACGTCTTGGTCACTTGAGCGAGAAAGGACTAAGCGTCTTAGCCAAGAAGCACTCACTTCCCGTGAAAGGTACAACTTTAAATACTTGCACTCATTATTTTGTTGGAAAGTATGCTAGAGTATCATTTCATAATTCTGGACCTCATAGGAGATCACATGTTCTAGATTTAGTTCACACTGATGTTTGCACTATGGATGCTAAGACACTAGGTGGTGCATCATATTTTGTTACTTTTATTGATGATTATTCTCAAAAATTGTGGACTTTTGTTTTGAAATCTAAAGACCAGGTGCTCGGTATCTTCAAACACTTTCATGCAAGTGTTGAAAGAGAAACAGGAAGAAAATTGAAATGTGTTCGAGCATATAATAGTGGTGAATACAGGGGTCCATTTGAAGAGTATTGTAAAGGACATGGGATCAAGCTTGAGAAGACGGTTCCTAAGACTCCTCAACATAATGGAGGTGCAGAGAAAATGAATCGCACTATCAATGATAGAGTCAGGTGTATGCTCTCTCATGCAAAGTTGCCTAAATCCTTTTGAGGTGAAGCAATGAGGACCGCAGTAGATCTGATCAACCTTTCTCCTTTAGTTCCACTTAATGGTGATGTCCCAGAGAAAGTTTGAAGAAGGAAAGATGTCTCCTATAGTTACTTGCGAGTGTTTGGCTGCAGGGCTTTTGTTCACATTCCAAGAGATGAAAGGCCTAAACTTGTTGGGAAGTCAAAGCAGTGTATCTTCGTGAGTTATGGTCACAAAGACTTTGGTTACAGATTATGGGATCTGGTGAGCAAGAAGATAATTAGAAGCCAAGATATGATTTTTCTTGAAGACCAAACTATTGAAGATCTTGACAAGACAGATAAGCCAACAATAACTATTAGACGTTCTGTTGATGATGAACGTAGTCCTTCCACTAGACTTCCTGTTGATGGGGGAGATGTACAAGTTGATAATGATGGTGATGATTTGCAAGATGAACCTACACCTCAACCTGAGGTGCCAGATGTTGAAGTTCTACCTGAACCATCCGTTGAGCTTGAATTGAGAAGATCTACTAGAGAGCATCATCCTTCTCAGAAATATTCTTGATGAGCGGATAATTTATACGCTTTTTGGCATTGTTTTTAGTATGTTTTTAGTAGAATCTAGTTACTTTTAGGGATGTTTTCATTAGTTTTTATGTTAAATTCACATTTCTGGATTTTACTATGAGTTTGTGTATTTTTCTGTGATTTCAGGTATTTTCTGGCTGAAATTGAGGGACTTGAGCAAAAATCAGATTCAGAGGTTGAAGAAGGACTGCTGATGCTGTTGGATTCTGACCTCCCTGCACTCAAAATGGATTTTCTGGAGGTACAGAACTCAAAATGGCGCTCTTCTAATTGCGTTGGAAAGTAGACATCCAGGGCTTTCCAGCAATATATAATAGTCCATACTTTGCCCAAGTTTAGATGATGCAAACTGGCGTTCAACGCCAGCTCTCTGCCCAATTCTGGCGTCCAGCGCCAGAAACAAGTTGCAAAGTGGAGTTCAACGCCCAAAATGGCACAAAAGCTGGCGTTCAACTCCAAGATTGACCTCTACACGTGTAGACTTCAAGCTCAGCCCAAGCACACACCAAGTGGGCTCCGGAAGTGGATTTATGCATCAATTAATTACTTCTGTAAACCCTAGTAACTAGTTTAGTATAAATAGGACTTTTTACTATTGTATTAGACATCCTGAGTTTCATCTTCGGATCAATTTTTGTCTTGGTTACTCCGGTTCTCCTCTGGGGCCGAGACCAATGAACTCCATTATCACTTATGTACTTTCAACGGTAGAGTTTCTATACTCCATAGATTAAGGTGTGGAGCTCTGCTGTTCCTCAAAGATTAATGCAAAGTACTACTGTTTTTCTATTTAATTCAACTTGTTCCGCTTCTAAGATATGCATTCGCACTTCAACCTGAATGTGATGAACGTGACAATCATCATCATTCCCTATGAATGCGTGCCTGACAACCACTTCCGTTCTACCTTAGATTGAATGAGTATCTCTTAGATCTCTTAATCAGAATCTTCGTGGTGTAAGCTAGATTGATGGCGGCATTCATGAGAATCCGGAAAGTCTAAACCTTGTCTGTGGTATTCCGAGTAGGATTCAGGGATTGAATGACTGTGACGAGCTTCAAACTCGCGAGTGCTGGGCGTAGTGATAGACGCAAAAGGAGGGTGAATCCTATTCCAGCATGATCGAGAACCTCAAACGATTAGCCGTGCTGTGACAGAGCATTTGGACCATTTTCACAAGAGGATGGGATGTAGCCATTGACAACGGTGATGCCCTTACATAAAGCCAGCCATGGAAAGGAGTAAGACTGATTGGATGAAGACAGCAGGAAAGCAGAAGTTTAGAGGAACGAACGCATCTCCATACACTTATCTGAAATTCTCACCAATGATATACATAAGTATTTCTATCCTTCTTTTATTATTTAATTTCGAAAACTCCATAATTATTTTATATCCGCCTGACTGAGATTTACAAGGTGACCATAGCTTGCTTCAAGCCGACAATCTCCGTGGGATCGACCCTTACTCACGTAAGGTTTATTACTTGGACGACCCAGTGCACTTGCTGGTTAGTTGTATCGAAGTTGTGACAAATTATGAATTGAAATTAGAGCACCAAGTTTTTGGAGCCATTACCAGAGATCACAATTTCGTGCACCAAGTTTTTGGCGCCGTTGCCGGAGATTGTTCGAGTTTGGACAACTGACGGTTCATCTTGTTGCTCAGATTGGGTAACTTTCTTTTTGTTTTCTTTTCAAAAAGTTTTCAAAAAAATTTTCAAAAATCTTTCAAAAATTTCTCCTTTGTTTTCGAAAAAAAATTTTTATAAAAATGTTTTCAAAAATATAATTTTCTTCAGAATTTTTAAATGAATTCTAGTGTTTCATGAAGCATGTTGAAGCCTGGCTGGCTATTAAGCCATGCCTGACCTTTTGATTGGAGCTTTAGACTAAGGAGCATAAGATTCCTGGAGTTCATATTAAAAATTTTGGAATCCTTATTTTTCTTTTTTAAAAAGATTTTCGAAAAAATTAAAAAAAAATCATAAAATCATAAAAATAAAAAAATATTTTGTATTTCTTGTTTGAGTCTTGAGTCAGATTTAAAGTTTGGTGTCAATTGCATATTCATCTTGCACTTTTCGAAAAATTCATGCATTCATAGTGTTCTTCATGATGTTCAAGTTGTTCTTGGTAAGTCTTCTTGTTTGATCTTGATGTTTTCTTATTTTGTGTTGTATGGTGTTTTTCATATGCATTCTTGAATTCTTAGTGCCTGAGCATTAAAGATTTCTAAGTTTGGTGTCTTGCATATTTTCTTTGCATTAAAAATTTTTCAAAAATAAGTCTTGATGTTCATCATGACATTCAAAGTATTCTTGGTGTTCATCTTGACATTCATAGCATTCTTGCATGCATTCATTGTTTTGATCCAAAATTCCCATGCATTGAGCATTTTTAGTGTTTTTCTCTCTCATCATAAAAATTCAAAAAATCAAAAAAATATCTTTCCCTTTTTCTCTCTTAAAATTTCGAAAATTAGATTTGACTTTTTCAAAAAATTTTTAAATTCTAGTTGTTTTTATGAGTCAAATCAAATTTTCAATTTAAAAATCTTATCTTTTTCAAAAATCAAATCTTTTTCATTCTTCATAGTTATTTTCGAAAATTATAAAAATATTTTTCAAAAATTTTTTTCTTATTTTTATATCAAATTTTCGAAAATAACAATAACAATTAATGTTTTGATTCAAAAATTTCAAGTTTGTTACTTACTTGTTAAGAAAGATTCAAACTTTGAGTTCTAGAATCATATCTTGTGATTTCTTGTGAATCAAGTCATTAATTGTGATTTTTAAAATCAAATCTTTTTCAAAACTAATTTCAATCATATCTTTTCAAAAATATCTTCTTATCTTATCTTTTTCAAAATTTAATTTTAAAATATCTTTTCTAACTTCTTATCCTCTTATCTTTTCAAAATTGATTTTCAAATTTGTTTCAACTAACTAACTAACTTTTTGTTTGTTTCTTATCTTTTTCAAAACTACCTAACTAACTCTCTCTCTCTCTCTCTAATTTTCGAAAATATCTTCCCTCTTTTTTCAAAAATTCTTTTTAATTAACTAATTATTTTAATTTTTGATTTTTTATTTTCGAAAATTACTAACCTTTTTCAAAAACTATTTTTGAAAATCACTAACTCTTTTTCAAAAATTATTTTCGAAATTTTCCCTCTCTCATCTTATTCTATTTATTTATTCATCTACTAACATCTCCTCACCTCACATCTCTGCTCTCCTCACCCTTGTGTTTCTTTCCTTACATTACATTCTTTGTCCTCTTCCTTTCTTCGACTCACACAGGGACTTCTATACTGTGGTATAAAGGATCCCTATTATTATTATTATTATTTTTTCTGTGCCCTCTTCTTTATCATATGAGCAGGAGCAAGGACAAGAATATTCTTGTTGAAGCAGATCCAGAATCTAAAAGGACTCTGGAGAGGAAACTAAGAGAAGCTAAATTACAACAATCCAGAGAGAACCTTTCAGAAATTTTCGAACAGGAAGAGGAGATGGCAGCCGAAAATAATAATAATGCAAGGAGGATGCTTGGTGACTTTACTGCACCAAATTCCAATTTACATGGAAGAAGCATCTCCATTCCTGCCATTGGAGCAAACAACTTTGAGCTGAAACCTCAGCTAGTTTCTCTGATGCAGCAGAACTGCAAGTTTCATGAACTTCCATCTGAAGATCCTTTTCAGTTCTTAACTGAATTCTTGCAGATATGTGATACTGTTAAGACTAATGGAGTAGATCCTGAAGTCTATAGGCTCATGCTTTTCCCTTTTGCTGTAAGAGACAGAGCTAGAGTGTGGTTGGATTCTCAACCCAGAGATAGCCTGAACTCTTGGGACAAGCTGGTCACGGCTTTCTTAGCCAAGTTCTTTCCTCCTCAAAAGCTGAGCAAGCTTAGAGTGGATGTTCAAACCTTCAGACAGAAAGAAGGTGAATCCCTCTATGAAGCTTGGGAAAGATACAAGCAGCTGACCAAAAAGTGTCCTTCTGACATGCTTTCAGAATGGACCATCCTGGATATATTCTATGATGGTTTATCTGAGCTATCAAAGATGTCATTGGATACTTCTGCAGGTGGATCCATTCACCTAAAGAAAACGTCTGCAGAAGCTCAAGAACTCATTGACATGGTTGCTAATAACCAGTTCATGTACACTTCTGAGAGGAATCCTGTGAATAATGGGACACCTATGAAGAAGGAAGTTCTTGAAATTGATACTCTGAATGCCATATTGGCTCAGAATAAAATATTGACTCAGCAAGTCAATATGATTTCTCAGAGTCTGAATGGAATGCAAGCTGCATCCAACAGTACTCAAGAGGCATCTTCTAAAGAAGAAGCTTATGATCTTGAGAACCCTGCAATAGCAGAGGTGAATTACTTAGGTAAACCTTATGGAAACACCTATAATCCATCATGGAGAAATCATCCAAATCTCTCATGGAAGGATCAACAAAAGCCTCAACAAGGCTTTAATAATGGTGGAAGATACAGGTTTAACAGTAGTAAACCTTTTCCATCATCCACTCAACAACAGACAGAGAACTCTGGACAAAATACTTCTAATTTAGCAAACTTAGTCTCTGATCTGTCCAAGGCCACTGTAAGTTTCATGAATGAAACAAGGTCTTCCATTAGAAATTTGGAAGCACAAGTGGGCCAGCTGAGTAAAAGGATCACTGAAATTCCTCCTAGTACTCTCCCAAGCAATACAGAAGAAAATCCAAAAGGAGAGTGCAAGGCCATTGAATTAATCACCATGGCCGAACCTGTAAATGAAGGAGAGGACGTGAATCCCAGTGAGGAAGACCTCCTGGGACGTCCAGTGATCAATAAAGAGTTTCCCTATGAGGAACCAAAAGAATCTGAGGCTCAACTAGAGACCATAGAGATTCCATTAAACCTCCTTATGCCATTCATGAGCTCTGATGAGTATTCCTCTTCTGAAGAGAATGAGGATGTCACTGAGGAGCAAGTCATCAAGTACCTTGGTGCAATCATGAAGCTGAATGCCAAGTTATTTGGCATTGAAACTTGGGAAGATGAACCTCCCTTGTTCACCAATGAACTAAGTGATCTGGATCAACTGACATTGCTTCAGAAGAAACAGGATCTTGGAAAGTTCTTAATACCTTGTACCACAGGCACCATGATCTTTAAGACTCTGTGTGACCTTGGTTCAGGAATAAACCTCATGCCCCTCTCTGTAATAGAGAAACTGGGAATCTTTGAGGTGCAAGCCACTAAAATCTCATTAGAGATGGCAGACAATTCAAGAAAACAGGCTTATGTACAAGTAGAGGACGTGTTAGTAAAGGTTGAAGGCCTTTACATCCCTGCTGATTTCATAGTCCTAGATACTGGGAAGGATGAGGATGAATTCATCATCTTTGGAAGACCCTTCCTAGCCACAGCAAGAGCTGTGATTGATGTGGACAGAGGAGAATTGATCCTTCAAATAAATGAGGACAACCTTGTGTTTACAACTCAAGGATCTCTCTCTGCAGCCATGGAGAGGAAGCATAAAGAGCTTCTCTCAAAGCAGAGTCAAACAAAGCCCCCACAGTCAAACTCTAAGTTTGGTGTTGGGAGGCCACAACCAAACTCTAAGTTTGGTGTCAAACCCCCATATCCAAACTCTAAGTTTGGTGTTGGGAGGTCTCAACAAAGCTCTACACATCTGTGAGGCTCCATGAGAGTCCACTGTCAAGCTATTGACATTAAAGAAGCGCTTGTTGGGAGGCAACCCAATGTTTATCTAATTTTCATTGTTTTTCATGTTTTATTAGGTTCATGATCATGTGGAGTCACAAAATAAATATAAAAATTGAAAACAGAATCAAAAACAGCAGAAGAAAAATCACACCCTGGAGGAAGACCTTACTGGCGTTTAAACGCCAGTAAAAAGCATGTTTTGGGCGTTTAACGCCAGAACAGTGCATGGTTCTGGCGCTGAACGCCAGAAATGGGCAGCATCTAGGCATTTGAATGCCAGAAATGCACCCTGGAGAAGAGCTGGCACTGAACGCCCAGAACAAGCATGGTTCTGGCGTTCAACGCCAGAAATGGGCTACAAATGGGTGTTCAACGCCCAGAACAAGCACCAATCCGGCGCTGAACGCCCAGAGTTGTGTGCAAGGGCATTTTACATGCCTAATTGGGTGCAAGGTTGTAAATCCTTGACACCTCAGGATCTGTGGACACCACAGGATCATCTCAGGATCTGTGAATCTCACAGGATCCCCACCCACCTCACCCTCTCTCTCTCCATTCATGGTCATCCCTTCTGTTTTCCATTCACCACTCACACCCATACACCTATCCCTCCATCTCCTCCATATCTTCTTCTTCTTCTTCTATTCTTTCTTCTTTTGCTTAAGGGCGAGCAACATTCTAAGTTTGGTGTGGTAAAAGCATAAGCTTTTTGTTTTTCCATTACCATTGATGGCACCTAAGACCGGAGAAACCTTTAGAAAAGGGGAAGGGAAGACAAAAGCTTCCACCTCCGAGTCATGGGAGATGGAAAGATTCATCTCAAGGGTCTATAGCTCAGTGGTAGAACATGTGGCTGCAAATCAAGAGATCCCTGAGATACCTCAAGGGATGCACTTCCCTCCACATAAATATTGGAAGCAAATCAACACCTCCCTAGGAGAATTAAGTTCCAACATGGGACAACTAAGGGTGGAACATCAAGAGCACTCCATCATCCTTCATGAAATAAGAGAAGATCAGAAAGCAATGAGGGAGGAGCAACAAAGACAAGGAAGAGACATAGAAGAGCTCAAGGACATCATTGGTTCCTCAAGAAGGAAACGCCACCATCACTAAGGTGGACTCATTCCTTGTTCTTACATTCTCTGTTTTTCGTTTTCTCTATGTTAAGTGCTTATCCATGTTTGTGTCTTCATTACATGATCATTAGTATTTAGTAACTTTGTCTTAAAGTTATGAATGTCCTATGAATCCATCACCTCTCTTAAATGAAAACTGTTTTAATTCAAAAGAACAAGAAGTACATGAGTTTCGAATTTATCCTTGAACTTAGTTTAATTATATTGATGTGATGACAATGCTTCTTGTTTTCTGAATGAATGCTTGAACAGTGCATATGTCTTTTGAAGTTGTTGTTTAAGAATGTTAAATATGTTAGCTCTTGAAAGAATGATGACTAGGAGACATGTTATTTGATAATCTGAAAAATCATAAAAATGATTCTTGAAGCAAGAAAAAGCAGCAAAGAACAAAGCTTGCAGAAAAAAAAAATAGGCGAAAAAAAATATAGAAAGAAAAAGAAAAAGCAAGCAGAAAAAGCCAAAAGCTCTTAAAACCAAGAGACAAGAGCAAAAAGCCAATAACCCTTAAAACCAAAAGGCAAGGGCAAATAAAAAGGATCCCAAGGCTTTGAGCATCAGTGGATAGGAGGGCCTAAAGGAATAAAATCCTGGTCTAAGCGGCTAAACCAAGTTGTCCCTAACCATGTGCTTGTGGCGTGAAGGTGTCAAGTGAAAACTTGAGACTGAGCGGTTAAAGTCAAGGTCCAAAGCAAAAAAAAAAAGAGTGTGCTTAAGAACCCTGGACACCTCTAATTGGGGACTTTAGCAAAGCTGAGTCACAATCTGAAAAGGTTCACCCAATTATGTGTCTGTGGCATTTATGTATCCGGTGGTAATACTGGAAAACAAAGTGCTTAGGGTCACGGCAGAGACTCATAAAATAGCTGTGTTCAAGAATCATCATACTGAACTAGGAGAATCAATAACACTATCTAAACTTTGAGTTCCTATAGATGCCAATCATTCTGAACTTCAATGAATAAAGCGAGATGCTAAAACTATTCAAGAGGCAAAAAAGCTACAAGTCCCGCTCATCTAATTGGAGCTATGTTTCATTGATAGTTTGGAATTTATAGTATATTCTCTTCTTTTTATCCTATTTGATTTTCAGTTGCTTGGGGACAAGCAACAATTTAAGTTTGGTGTTGTGATGAGCGGATAATTTATACGCTTTTTGGCATTATTTTTAGTATGTTTTTAGTAGAATCTAGTTACTTTTAGGGATGTTTTCATTAGTTTTTATGTTAAATTCACATTTCTGGACTTTAATATGAGTTTGTGTGTTTTTCTGTGATTCCAGGTATTTTCTGGCTGAAATTGAGGGACTTGAGCAAAAATCAGATTCAGAGGTTGAAGAAGGACTGCTGATGCTGTTGGATTCTGACCTCCCTGCACTCAAAATGGATTTTCTGGAGCTACAGAACTCAAAATGGCGCGCTTCTAATTGCGTTGGAAAGTAGACATCCAGGGCTTTCCAGAAATATATAATAGTCCATACTTTGCTCAAGTTTAGACGACGCAAACTGGCGTTCAACGCCAGCTCTCTGCCCAATTCTGGCGTCCAGCGCCAGAAACAAGTTGCAAAGTGGAGTTCAACGCCCAAAATGGTACAAAAGCTGGCGTTCAACTCCAAGATTGACCTCTACACGAGTAGACTTCAAGCTCAGCCCAAGCACACACCAAGTGGGCCCCGGAAGTGGATTTATGCATCAATTACTTACTTCTGTAAACCCTAGTAACTAGTTTAGTATAAATAGGACTTTTTACTATTGTATTAGACATCCTGAGTTTCATCTTCAGATCAATTTTAGTCTTGGTTACTCTGGTTCCCCTCTGGGGCCAAGACCAATGAACTCCATTATCACTTATGTACTTTCAACGGTAGAGTTTCTATACTCCATAGATTAAGGTGTGGAGCTCTGCTGTTCTTCAAAGATTAATGCAAAGTACTACTGTTTTTCTATTCAATTCAACTTGTTCCGCTTCTAAGATATGCATTCGCACTTCAACCTGAATGTGATGAACGTGACAATCATCATCATTCCCTATGAACGCGTGCCTGACAACCACTTCCGTTCTACCTTAGATTGAATGAGTATCTCTTAGATCTCTTAATCAGAATCTTCGTGGTGTAAGCTAGATTGATGGCGGCATTCATGAGAATCCGGAAAGTCTAAACCTTGTCTGTGGTATTCCGAGTAGGATTCAGGGATTGAATGACTGTGACGAGCTTCAAACTCGCGAGTGCTGGGCGTAGTGACAGACGCAAAAGGAGGGTGAATCCTATTCCAACATGATCGAGAACCTCAGACGATTAGCCGTGCTGTGACAGAGCATTTGGATCATTTTCACAAGAGGATGGGATGTAGCCATTGACAACGGTGATGCCCTTACATAAAGCCAGCCATGGAAAGGAGTAAGACTGATTGGATGAAGACAGCAGGAAAGCAGAAGTTTAGAGGAACGAACGCATCTCCATACACTTATCTGAAATTCTCACCAATGATATACATAAGTATTTCTATCCTTCTTTTATTATTTAATTTCGAAAACTCCATAATTATTTTATATCCGCCTGACTGAGATTTACAAGGTGACCATAGCTTGCTTCAAGCCGACAATCTCCGTGGGATCGACCCTTACTCACGTAAGGTTTATTACTTGGACGACCCAGTGCACTTGCTGGTTAGTTGTATCGAAGTTGTGACAAATTATGAATTGAAATTAGAGCACCAAGTTTTTGGAGCCATTACCAGAGATCACAATTTCGTGCACCAATTCTCCTCATGAGTATGAGATGAACACTGAGACTGGAGAGCCAAAGAGCTACCAGGAAGCTATGTTTAATGGGCATAAGAAAGAATGGTTGAAGGCCATGCAAGAATAAATGAAATCCTTGCATGAGAATTATACTTTTGAATTGGTGAAGTTGTCGGAGGGTAAGAAAGCATTCAAGAATAAATGGGTGTTCAAATTGAAAGCGGATGAAAATGTCTCACGATCAAGGTACAAAGCTCGATTGGTTGTGAAAGGCTTTGAGCAAAAGAAAGGTATTGATTTTGAGGAGATTTTCTCTCCAGTTGTAAAGATGTCCTCTATTCGAGTTGTGCTTGGATTAGTAGCTAGCTTGAATTTAGAGGTTGAGTAGCTTGATGTGAAGACTGCATTCCTTCACGGTGACATAGATAAAGAAATCTATATGGAGCAAACAGAGGGTTTTGAGTTCAAAGGAAAGGAGCACCTTGTATGCAAGTTGAAAAAGAGCTTATATCGGCAGAAGCAAGCACCAAGGCAGTGGTACACGAAGTTTGATTCCTTCATGGAAGGTCATGGGTATAGTAAGACTTCTTCTGATAATTGTGTGTATGTTAAGAAATTCTCTGATGTTGATTTTATAATTCTCTTGCTTTATGTTGATGACATGTTGATTTTTGGTCATGACACTAAGAAAATTGAAAGTCTTAAGAAAGACTTGAACAGATCCTTAGCTATGAAGGATTTGGGTCCAGCAAAGAAAATTCTTGGCTTGAGTATCACTCGTGATAAGAAGAATGGAAAACTGTGGTTGTCGCAGCAGAAGTACATTGAGAAGGTTTTAGAGAGATTTAGCATGAGTAATCCAAAATCTGTTAGTACTCCACTTGCTAGTCATTTCAAGCTGAGTTTGCAGCAATGTCCTATAAGTAAGAAAGAGAAAGCAGAAATAAAGAAGATTCCATATGCATTTGCAGTTGGAAGTTTGATGTATGCTATGGTTTGCACTAGGCCAGATATTGCTCATGCCGTTGGAGTTGTTAGTCGATTTTTCTCTAATCCTGGCAAGGAACACTGGCAAGTAGTGAAGTGGATTCTCAGATATCTTAATGGTACTTTTAGAGTTTGTTTATGCTTTGGGAGTGGCCAACTTGTGTTGGATGGTTACACAGATGCGGATATGGCTGGAGATCTTGATTCAAAAAAGTCTACTTCTGGTTATATGATGACTTTTGCAGGGAGAACTGTGTCATGGCAATCTTGACTTCAGAAATGTGTTGCTTTATCTACTACAGAGGCAGAATACATTGCTGTTATTGAAGCTTCTAAGGAACTCTTGTGGATGAAGAAATTTCTACAAGAGTTAGGCATCAATTAAGAGAAATTTATGTTATTTTATCACAGTCAGAGTGTTATCCATCTCAGCAAGAATCTGACGTTTCATTTAAGATCGAAGCACATAGAGGTGAGGTATCATTGGATACGTCAAGCGCTTGAGATGAAGTCATATGCACTTGAGAAGATCCATACTGATGATAATGGTTCAGATATGATGACTAAGAGTTTACCTGCAGTGAAGTTTAATTCCTGCAAAGAGAAGGCGGGCTTGGTGGAGCAGCCTATCCCCACTTGAGTTGGTGAGGGAAAGATTTGTTGGTGGGTCCCCAACCAAGTGGGGCCCACAAGATTTAAAAAAATAATAAAATAAAAGAAAGTGGCATATAGCCACGAGAGAGGTATAGAGAGTTTGGAAGCCTCTCTTTTTCAAAAGGAAAAAAAGAAACAGTAAAGGGAGTGAAGGGTTTCGGCATCGAAGAGAAGAAGGAATTTTGGGGAAAAGGGCAAGCCATCTTTGATCTGATTGAACCGGTAAACTTGCTCCATTTCTTATGAAATTTTAGTATGTTATTCCTGGTGTAGAGATGAACATTAGGATATAACTTGCTAGTTGTATTGCCTTCTCTTTTGCCTGATTTGAGATACCCACTTTGTGAAGGATTTATGTTGATTCCACCAGTTTTGGTGATGTATTTTGTTGATTGTTGAGATGCCCTAGTGTCACTAGAAAGACTGTTTGTCTACCCATTATTTTGATAGTGGAAGATTTTACTGGACTAAGTCCCGTGGGTTTTTTGTCCCTCTTTTGGGGGGGTTTTTCCATGTTAAAATTCTGGTGTCTGATTATTTAATTTCTGCCATTATAATTGTTGCTTGGAGTATCTTTGGTATTGTCTATTTAATCGCACAGGTTGAGGAAAATATATTTTTGGTACTTCCGTTGTTAGACAGGTTCTTGTTTAAACCTGTGTTGAGTTTTCCCAACAAAGTGGTATCTAGGGCTCTGGTTGTTTATTTATGTGCTGATTAAATGGAGGAAAATACTCATGGTCCAAATATGGTCAAATTGAATTCCCAAAATTACTCGATTTGGAAGACCTTCATGGAAGATATATTGTATAGCAAGGACTTGTATGATCCTGTGGAGGGGGATAAATCCAAAGGTACCAAATCCGATGCTGAATGGAAGAAGCTGAATCGGAAGGCAGTTGCTTTGATTAGGCAATGGCTTGATCTTAGCGTGTATCCACATGTTGACACCGAAACAAATACTGAGAAGATGTAGAACAAATTGAAAGAGTTATATGAGAGGAAGAATGTACAAAACAAAGCATTCTTGATTAGGAAGCTTGTCAATATGAAGTATACTGAAGGTAAATCAATGCCGGAGCACTTGAGCATTTTTCTGGAGATAGTGAACCAACTGACAAATAATGAAATCAATTTGAATGATGAGTTGCAAGCTTTGTTGTTGTTGAGCTCTTTGCCTGATAGTTGGAAAGTTCTAGTTGTGACAATGACTAACTCAGCTCCAAATGGAAAGTTGACGTTAGCAATGGTTAAAGAGAGTATGTTGAATGAAGAAGCCAGAAGAAAAGAGCGAGGTTTGACTAATGCCTCCTCCCAGTCAGAATCACTTGTTTCAGAGTCACGGAGAAGAAGTCAAAGTAGAAAACCTCACAGTTCTGACATGTCAGAGAGTCGAAGCAAGTCAAGAGGAAAGTACAAGCCAAGAAAGGAGTTCATTTGTCACCATTGTGGCAAGCCGGGGGCATATCAAGAGGTATTGTAGGTTCTTGAAAAGAGAACAATCAAGGAGAAGAAACGAAGACAAAGGTAAAGATAGTGATAAAGAAACTGCTGCTATTGTTTATGAAGATGTTCTTATCACATATGATGAAAATTATGTGAATCTTGTCTGTGATGATTCCACTTGGATTATGGACTCTGGTGCCTCATGTCATGTCACTCCGAAACGTGAATTTTTCACTTCCTATACTGCTGGAAATTTTGGCAAGATCAAATTGGGAGATAAAGGAGTGTGTGATATTATTGGTATGGGTGATATGTGGCTTGAAACTAACATGGGATGCAAGTTTCAGTTGAAGAATGTTTAGCATGCACCAGATATGCGGTTCAATCTCATTTCAGTGAAGGCATTGGATCAAGAAGGGTATTGCATTTTCTTTGGTAGTGAAAAATGCAAGATTACCAAAGGGGCTCTCATTATTGCTAAAAAAGACAATAGTCTCACTACTCTCTACCGGTTGCAAGCAAAGTTGTGCAAAGAAGAGGTGAATGTAGCTGATGATTCCTCTCTGATTTGTGGCATATACGTCTTGGTCACTTGAGCGAGAAAGGACTAAGCGTCTTAGCCAAGAAGCACTCACTTCCCGTGAAAGGTACAACTTTAAATACTTGCACTCATTGTTTTTTTTGGAAAGCATGCTAGAGTATCATTTCTTAATTCTGGACCTCATAGGAGATCACATGTTCTAGATTTAGTTCACACTGATGTTTGCACTATGAATGCTAAGACACTAGGTGGTGTATCATATTTTGTTACTTTTATTGATGATCATTCTCAAAAATTGTGGGCTTTTGTTTTGAAATCTAAAGAACAGGTGCTCGGTATCTTCAAACACTTTCATGCAAGTGTTGAAAGAGAAACAGGAAGAAAATTGAAATGTGTTCGAGCAGATAATGGTGGTGAATACAGGGGTCCATTTGAAGAGTACTGTAAAGGACATGGGAGCAAACTTGAGAAGACGGTTCCTAGGACTCCTCAACATAATGGAGTTGTAGAGAGAATGAATCGCACTATCAATGATAGAGTCAGGTGTATGCTCTCTCATGCAAAGTTGCCTAAATCCTTTTGGGGTGAAGCAATGAGGACCGCAGTATATCTGATCAAGATTTCTCCTTCAGTTTCACTTAATGGTGATGTCCCAGAGAAAGTTTAGAGAAGGTAAGATGTCTCCTATAGTCACTTCCGAGTGTTTGCCTGTAGGGCTTTTGTTCACATTCCAAGAGATGAAAGGCCTAAACTTGATGGAAAGTCAAAGCAGTGTATCTTCGTGGGTTATAGTCACGAAGACTTTGGTTATAGATTATGGGATCCGATGAGCAAGAAGATAATTAAAAGCCAAGATGTGATTTTTCTTGAAGACCAAAATATTGAAGATCTTGAGAAGACAGATAAGCCAACAATAACTGTTAGACGTTCTGTTGATGATGAACGTAGTCCTTCCACTAGACTTCCTGTTGATGGGGGAGATGTACAAGTTGATAATGATGGTGATGATTTGCAAGATGAACCTACACCTCAACCTGAGGTGCCAGATGTTGAAGTTCCACCTGAACCATCAGTTGAGCCTGAATTGAGAAGATCTACTAGAGAGCGTCATCCTTCTTAGAAATATTCTCCTCATGAGTATGTGATGAACACTGAGACTGGAGAGCCAGAGAGCTACCAGGAAGCTATGTCTGATGGGCATAAGGAAGAATGGTTGAAGGCCATGCAAGAAGAAATGAAATCCTTGAATGAGAATTATACTTTTGAATTGGTGAAGTTGCCAAAGGGTAAGAGAGCATTCAAGAATAAATGGGTGTTCAAATTAAAAGCGGATGAAAATGTCTCACGACCAAGGTACAAAGCTCGATTAGTTGTGAAAGGCTTTGAGCAAAAGAAAGGTGTTGATTTTGAGGAGACTTTCTCTCCAGTTGTGAAGATATCCTCTATTCGAGTTGTGCTTGGATTGGCAGCTAGCTTGAATTTAGAGGTTGAGCAGCTTGATGTGAAGACTGCATTCCTTCACGGTGACATAGATAAAGAAATGTATATGGAGCAACCAGAGGGTTTCAAGGTCAAAAGAAAGGAGCACCTTGTATGCAAGTTGAAGAAGAGCTTATATGGGCAAAAGCAAGCACTAAGGCAGTGATACACGAAGTTTGATTCCTTCATGGAAGGTCATGGGTATAGTAAGACTTCTTCTAATAATTGTGTGTATGTTAAGAAATTCTCTGATGGTGATTTTATAATTCTCTTGCTTTATGTTGATGACATGTTGATTGTTGGTCATGACACTAAGAAAATTGAAAGTCTTAAGAAAGACTTGAACAGATCCTTTGCTATGAAGGATTTGGGTCCTGCAAAGAAAATCCTTGGCATGAGTATCACTCGTGACAGGAAGAATGGAAAACTGTGGTTGTCGCAGCAGAAGTACATTGAGAAGGTTTTAGAGAGATTTAGCATGAGTAATCCAAAACCTGTTAGTACTCCACTTGCTAATCATTTCAAGCTGAGTTCGCAGCAATGTCCTATAAGTGAGAAAGAGAAAGCAGAAATGAAGAAGATTCCATATGCATCTGCAGATATTGCTCATATCGTTGGAGTTGTTAGTCAGTTTTTCTCTAATCTTGACAAGGAACACTGGCAAGCAATGAAGTGGATTCTCAGATACCTTAATGGTACTTTCAGAGTTTGTTTATGCTTTGGGAGTGGCCAAACTGTGTTGGATGTTACACAGATGCGGATATGGCTGGGGATCTTGATTCAAAAAAGTATACTTCTGGTTATATGATGACTTTTGCAGGGAGAACTGTGTCGTGGCAATCTTGACTTCAGAAATGTGTTGCTTTATCTACTACAGAGGCAGAATACATTGCTGTTATTGAAGCTTCTAAGGAACTCTTGTGGATGAAGAAATTTCTACAAGAGTTAGGCATCAATTAAGAGAAGTTTTTGTTATTTTATGACAGTCAGAGTGTTATCCATCTCAGCAAGAATCCGACGTTTTATTTCAGATCGAAGCACATAGAGGTGAGGTATCATTGGATACGTCAAGCGCTTGAGATGAAGTCATATGCACTTGAGAATATCCATACTGATGATAATGGTTCAGATATGATGACTAAGAGTTTACCTGCAGTGAAGTTTAATTCCTGCAAAGAGAAGGCGGGCTTGGTGGAGCAGCCTATCCCCACTTGAGTTAGTGAGGGGGAGATTTGTTGGTGAGTCCCCAACCAAGTGGGGCCCACAAGATTTAAAAACAAAAAAATAACTAAATAAAAGAAAGTGGCATATAGCCACGAGAGAGGTAGAGAGAGTTTGGAAGCCTCTCTTTTTCAAAAGGAAAGAAAGAAACAGTAAAGGGAGTGAAGGGTTTCGGTGTCGAAGAGAAGAAGGAATTTGAAGGAAAAGGGCAAGCCATCTATGATCTGATTGAACCGGTAAACTTGCTCCATTTCTTATGAAATTTTAGTATGTTATTCCTGGTGTAGATATGAACATTAGGATATAACTTGCTAGTTGTATTGCCTTCTCTTTTGCCTAATTTGAGATACCCACTTTGTGGAGGATTTATGTTGATTCCACCAAATTTGGTGATGTATTTTGTTGATTGTTGAGATGTCCTAGTGTCACTAGGAACACTGTTTGTGTACCCATTATTCTGATAGTGGAAGATTTTATTGGACTAGGTCCAGTAGATTTTTTGTCCCTCTTTTGGAAGTATTTTCACGTTAAAATTCTGGTGTCTGATTATTTAATTTCTGCCATTATAATTTTTGTTTGGAGTATCTTTGGTATTGCCTATTTAATCGCACAGGTTGTGGGAAAATTATTTTTGGTGCTTCCGCTGTTAGACAGGTTCTTGTTTAAACCCGTGTTGAGTTTTTCCAACAAAGTGGTATCTAGAGCTCTGGTTGTTTATTTCTGTGCTGATTAAATGGAGGAAAATACTCATGGGCCAAATATGGTCAAATTGAATTCCCAAAATTACTCGATTTGGAAGACCTTCATGGAAGATATGTTGTATAGCAAGGACTTGTATGAGCCTGTGGAAGGGGATAAATCTAAAGGTACTAAATCCGATGCTGAATGGAAGAAGCTGAATCGGAAAACAGTTGCTTTGATTAGGCAATGGCTTGATCTTAGCGTGTATCCACATGTTGACACCGAAATGAATGTTGAGAAGATGTAGAACAAATTGAAAGAGTTATATGAGAGGAAGAATGTGCAAAACAAAGCATTCTTGATTAGGAAGCTTGTCAATATGAAGTATACTGAAGGTAAATCAATGCCGGAGCACTTGAGCATTTTTCAGGAGATAGTGAACCAACTGACAAATAATGAAATCACTTTGAATGATGTGTTGCAAGCTTTGTTGTTGTTGAGCTCTTTGCCTAATAGTTGGAAAGTTCTGGTTGTGACACTGACTAACTCAGCTCCAAATGGAAAGTTGAAGTTAGCATTGGCTAAAGAGAGTATGTTGAATGAAGAAGGCAGAAGAAAAGAGCGAGATTTGACTAATGCCCCCTCCCAGTCAGAAGCACTTGTTTCAGAGTCACAGGGGAGAAGTCAAAGTAGAAAACCTCACAGTTCCGCCAAGTCAGAGAGTCGAAGCAAGTCAAGAGGAAAGTACAAGCCAAGAAAGGAGTTCATTTGTTACCATTGTGGCAAGTCGGGGCATATCAAGAGGTATTGTAGGTTCTTGAAAAGAGAACAGTCAAGGGGAAGAAACGAAGACAAAGGTAAAGATAGTAATAAAAATTTAAAATACATATTTTTACTAATATTTTAAGAATATCTAGCTATTTTAAAACGATATGGAACAAGAACAATAAGTATTTTGTTAATTTTACTCTATCATAAATATTTTTATTTTATTTTTATATTAAAATAACTATTATTTTCAAATTTTAATAATTTATTAATTAATTTTATCTATTATACTATTATATACTACAAATATTTATTGAAAAATAATATTAATAGATATTATATAATTATGAAAAAAAAATAAGTGAGTTTATAACTAAAATTAAAATAAATTAAATAGAAGTAAATTATTTGATAAAAGATATCTATATGTATTATAATTTGCAAATATGTTAATAAGAAGCATGATAGCCTGGTGGTTGTAAATGACATCTCTTTCATTTAAGAGAGGGGTTTGAATCCCACCTCAAGCATTTTGAAAAAATATTCAATTCTAAGCGGTTTGATCGGACCGATTTCTCAGAATTTGACTAGTTTTTATCGGTTCACTCCAAATTTGATTGATTCGCACTGATTCTCTATCTTATACGATTCAAACATCAGACCAATATAGATTTACCGGTTTACCGGTTTAATAACTACGGTCTAAGAAGAAGATTCATAATAGAGGATGCCACCTTTTGTTTAGATAAGTAAATAACGTATAAAAAGATTTGCTTATGTAGCATAATTAGAAAGAGCTGTTGGGAATAAGTAGTATGACTACAATTCAATCAATTATGTGTCAAATAATTTGTTGTTGTTATTATATTAAAATATTAATATAATAAGGTCCATGATTAAATTTAGAAATTTATCATTGTGATAGTGATCATAATATTGAGAGATAAATCTTTTATAATTTAATCTAAATTGTTCTTGATCATAGGATTATTAAAAAGGACATTATAATCCGCAACGATCATATATAATATATATATATATAATGGTCTTCATTGGATGGAGATTAATAGATATCTTTTATTAAATTATATATATAGATGGTGCATATAGAGATATGACCATTGAACTGACTCAATTTGAGAATTTCTAATGGTTATAATTACCGCATATTTGTCAATAGGATATTCTCAAGATGAACATAGTAATAGAGTTTCCTTTGACCTGCGACTATCATAGTAATTAACAATGTATTTATTATACTTTGATTCCGGACACCTAATACCCTAGGGTGCTAGTTGAATGGATATTGGGTATGATTTAAATACTTGTAGAATTAATAATTAGTCAATAAGGAATCCATCAACTCTCGGTAAAGAGTTTGAGCTCTATGATTATAATGACTGAGATGAATAAAACCTTGGCCAAGGAGATTAAATGAATGAAGAAATGAGTTTCTTAGGTCATTCACAGTTCATTATAATAATGGTAACAAGTTAGAGTTTGACAATTAAATCATACTCTAAGGGTTAACCAAAAGCTGAAAAGATGGAAGGAATTATACTTTGTTTTTCTGAGGTTCTTAGTAAAAATATATTACTTCATACTATCAGGTCGTTGAGGAGTGTTGCTAGACGCTAACCTTGATTAGTAAATTTAGTATGACTAATTTACTACTCACTTAGTATTGAACCTATGGGGTCACACACTAACGAATGTTCTAACATTTGCTATAGAGTTATTTAATTATTATTTTGATTTGATCAAATAAATAATTATATCAATTCAAATAGAATATTATTATATTCTTTGCTAGCACCAAGAATATAATAATAGTATGATAATTGAGAATATTAAATGAGATTTGAAAATAATTAGTTATTCTATTTCTAAATTTGGATGAGATCTTAATTGATTATGTTTCAAATTGAGTTATGATATGATTCATAAATTTGAAAGATTTAAATTTAGAATTTCAAGATATGATTTAAATTTGAATCGAGATTCAAATTTAAAATTAGTAACAAATCTCATACTATATATATGTATGCCAAGAGTAGAGGAATAACGAGAATAAGAAGAGAATAAAAATACGAGTTTTATTCCTTTACCTCTACACATATAAACGTTTGTGAACCTAATTCTTGGAGAAGAATTTTATGGTATGCAAATAGTTGTAAGAGGTTTCTCAATTTAGATCAGATGTCCATTGGTCAAGGAGTTGACAGCAAAGGTTGGTCTCGGTGTGGATACGCATAGCGCCTTCGTACCATCGGAGGAGAAAGTGATACTTACTAGCGTACACACAGGTATTTAGATCTTATCTATATATTGTTTATTACTGGAATAAAGTTTAAGCACAAAATAGATCTTTAGAATTACTTTATTATTTCCGCTGCGTGTTATGAGCAACATGGTAATTCTTCAGTGGTATCAGAGCTTTGACCTTTTTGTGTTTAAATCTTTATTCCTATTTTCTTAAAACTTGTGAATTAATAGGATTAATTCAAAAAAATTTTCAAGCATGTGATGTAGTTATTTTCATTGAGATGGTTTTTTAATAAATTAATAATTAATTTATTTTAATTTTGATTATTTAATTGTGATAAAATTATCATTCTTTTAATATAAAACTTATATTTATAATCAAATATTTTGTTTGATTTTATTTATTTATTAAATTTTATTGTGATTTTGATCACAATAAAAGGAATAAGATGCAAAATATCTTTTGTTTGTTTCTTATATATATAAGTGTATATATAAAGGTCAAATTTGATTTCATAATTTTTAAGGCTAAACGTTAGTACATGAAAAATCAAATTTTAATTTGAGTGATGTGTTTTGAACACTATAATTTTAGAAATTAATTTTTTTTTAATGTTCTTGATTATAAAGAATGGCCTAACAACCAGAAGTTTTATTTTCAATAAAATAATCAGTGTATATATTTGATGTATTAAGAATTTAGTTTTATATTTTTACCTAGACAACCTAGGAGTATAAAATTTAATCCATGAATACTGGTAGAAATTCTCTAACACTAGAGATAAATCCTAAAAGTTAGGATATTGTCAAAAATAAATTTATCTGTTGTTTACAAGGAACAACCTGACAACCAGGAGACTTGTACTCAAAGATAGAGTTTATTTATGCATATGATGATGTTAAGGAGAATTAATTTTATACTTGAATCTAGACAACCTAGGAGTATAAAATATAATTCAGTTAAATAATTGTCTGACAACCAGATAATTATTTGGAATTATAATTATATGGGATATAATTTAATCATGTTTGTTTGGAATAGGTATGAGTAACAACTTGACAACCAAGGTACTCATTCGCGATTCTAAATAATTTTTTTTCAGAAATATAGATTTCTTGATTTACTTTTATATTTTTAAAAATGTCCATCTTTCGTATGGCATACTTGAAAATAATAAATTGACTATACATTGAGAATTATTCTTATGTATAAAAAGGTTATCATGGACATGATAATCCTATTGAAATAATATTGTCTAATAAAATTGGTGATGGAATAGTCAGTACTTATGAAGTATTTGAAATATTGTTTAATTACAATATGGGCCATGAGTTCTAATTTCAAAAGCATATACCACTATTTATTACTGAACATCTTGAGAAGATGTATGGTGTCCAAAATAAAATAGTATGACTATCAAATATTTTATTTAAACTAGTGAGAATATTGGGCAATATATTTTGAATTAAATAACTTTAGAAGTTAGAATACCATTAGGCAAATGACTTTAGCAAGAATTGTTCTTGCAAGCATTTTTATAGATTTATTTTGTTATAAACAATTTAAAATTGGCCTTAATATGATTAAGGTTTGTGATCTTTTTGAAAAAGCTCAATATGAGTATTGAGAATGTGAATCAAAATTGCTCTTAAGGGTTGGTTTGATCAATAATAAAGATATCGAGTATTTTTATTATAAAAGCTTAAAGTAAAATCTCTAATATCTAATTGATATTCTATTGAATAGAGAATGAGATTTCTCTCAATGCACAAATACCAGTGCTCTATGTACTCCATTATGTTTAAGAAACAAGAAATTTGATCGAGCTGCTAATCTTTCGTTAATATTTGGATTACGTTTTAGAAACATGGCTAAATTAACAAAGTTTTTGTTAAGTCAATTTCAAACCCATATGAGATGTGGGAAATGGCATAAACCAAATCTCAAGAATATTAGAATTTGGAGATGTCTTGTATGTGTTAAGAAATTGCACAACGAATTGATATTAAGTCTGATAAATGAGATTTATTGGTTACCCTAAAGAAATAATGAGTATTATTTCTATTACTCTTCTTAAGACAAAGTATTTGTGATAAAAGGTTGAATTATTTTTTTAAGAAAAATGAATTCCCTCCCAAAGAAAGATAAGGTGAACAAATAGAACTTGATAAAGTCAAGACAATCTAAAGTTTGATTTGTGCAATATCAAGAGAAATTTTGTATTTACAAAAAAAAGTGGGAGTACAATTACTTTTATTAGAATTGTATACCACTCAATAGAGGATATACTTTCTCCTGAAAGTATAAAAGGTTTGTTTGTCAAACTAACTTTTCGAAAAAGTAGCCTATTTGTATAGTGATACAATTCTATAAAGATAGATCTAATGGTTACTTAGATTTTCTATAATCATGTTCAATAAGGATTGTCCTTAAAATAAAATTATGCACTATTGTAGTGGGAGATTTCATGTTTTGAGAAAATGTGATATTTATTATACACTAGGTGTATTTTACAAAAAGTCAAGCACATGTGCTCAAGAGTTAAGATGTTTAAGGTCAAAGAAATTTTGATAAACACAAATGTGCATTGAAAACTTATAGACATGATTGATTGGCTCTAGTCTAAGTGGGAGATTATTGAGATAATAGTATGCACAAGATCCAATCTATCATGATTGGCTCTCATGCAAGTGGGAGATTACTGGGAACAAGTAGTATGACCACAATCCAATCAATCATGTGTGAAATAATTTGTTATTGTTATTATATTAAAATGTTAATATAATAAGGTCCATGATTAAATTTAGGGATTTATCATTGTGATAGTGATCATAATATTGAGAGATAAATCTTTTATAATTTAATCTAAATTATTTTTTGTCATAGGATTATTAAAAAGGACATTATAATCTGCAAAGATCATTATATATATAATGGTCTTCATTGGATGGAGATTAATAGATCTCTTTTATTAAATTATATATATAGATGGTGCATATAGAGATATGACCATTGAACTGACTCAATTTGAGAATTTCTAATGGTTATAATTACCGCATATTTGTCAATAAGAAATTCTCAAGATGAACATAGTAATAGAGTTTCTTTTGACCTGCGACTATCATAATAATTAACAATGTATTTATTATACTTTGATTCCGGACACCTAATACCCTAGGGTGCTAGTTGAATGGATATTGGGTATGATTTAAATACTTGTAGAATTAATGATTAGTCAATAAGGAATCCATCAACTCTCGATAAAGAGTTTGAGCTCTATGATTATAATGACTGAGATAAATAAAACCTTGGCCAAGGAGATTGAATGAATGAAGAAATGAGTTTCTTAGGTCATTCACAGTTTATTATAATAATGGTAAAAAGTTAGAGTTTGACAATTAAACCATACTCTAAGGGTTAAGCAAAAGCTGAAAAGATGGAAGGAATTATACTTTGTTCTTCTGAGGTTCTTAGGCAAAATATATTACTTCATACTATCAGGTCATTGAGGAGTGTTGCTAGATGCCAACCTTGATTAGTAAATTTAGTATGACTAATTTACTACTCACTTAGTATTGAACCTATAGGGTCACACACTAACGAATGTTCTAACATTTGCTATAGAATTATTTAATTATTATTTTGATTTGATCAAATAAATAATTATATCAATTCAAATGGAATATTATTATATTCTTTGATAGCACCAAGAATATAATAATAGTATGATAATTGAGAATATTAAATGAGATATGAGAATAATTAGTTATTCTATTTCTAAATTTGGATGAGATCCTAACTGATTCTGTTTCAAATTGAGTTATGATATGATTCATAAATTTGAAAGATTTAAATTTAGAATTTCAAGATATGATTTAAATTTGAATCGAGATTCAAATTTAAAATTAGTAACAAATCTCATACTATATATATGTATGCCAGGAGTAGAGGAATAACGAGAATAAGAAGAGAATAAAAACACGAGTTTTATTCCTTTACCTCTACACACATAAACATATGTGAGTCTAATTCTTGGAGAAGAATTTTATGGTATGCAAAGAGTTGCAAAAGGTTTCTCAATTTAGATCAGATGTCCATTAGTCAAGGAGTTGACAGCAAAGGTTGGTCTCGGTGTGGATACGCATAGCGCCTTTATACCATCGGAGGAGAAAGTAATTTTTACTAGCGTACACACAGGTATTTAGATCTGATCTATATATTGTTTATTATTGAAATAAGGTTTAAGCACAAAATAGATTTTTAGAATTACTTTATTACTTCCGCTGCGTGTTATGAACAACATGGTAATCCTTCAAGAGCAATGCAACAAAACCTCATTTTTTTAAAAAAACAAGAGCTTAACACAATGAAGTGGACCGTGTTACAAAAAACAAAGGAGACATGAAACACAAAACAAAACACTAAATATAAAATAAAACAAACACTAAACAAAAGATAAAATAGAATAAAAGCAAAAACATGAAACCACAAAATACTCTCACATACTCTCTTTTTATATCCACTCTCTTTGTCAGTCTTTCTCGCTATGCTCTAAAGTCAAATTCTGCTATCAAACATGCCAACTCGACTTAGCCGGTCTATTGTGTTTGTAACCTTTCGAATTTTTGAAAATTTAATAATGAGTCATTTATAATTTATTATATCTGTTTATGATTTTATTTTTAAAAAAATTATTTTACTAAAATTAACTAAACCAGATGTTTATATTTCAAGTTTGAATTAATTAAAATTCTTATATAAATTTTATGAAAATTAAGCCTTTTTGCATATTTAGAATTATATTTTTATTAATTAAAAAATGAGAATTTAATAATTTAATTTAAATAATTAAAATTTTTAGCTTAATTTTATAAATAAAAAAATTTAACTAGATTATTTCTAATTAAAAATTAAAATACTTATTTAAAATTAATTAATAAATTAATAAATAAATAACACATTCTTAAATAATTATATTAAAATATATTTAATTTTTTATTACTACTTTTACTCTATAATTTTATCAAAATACCTATTCTACTCTTATCCTTCTACAAAATCTCTAAGGCTAATTCCCAAATCAAACACTCTTATCCCCTCACCTCTCACACCCGCAGAGAAAAAGAAAAGAAGAGAATAAATCTGAGAGAGAGCGAGAAACGAGAAAGAAGAGAGGGAGAAGAGGAAAGGTTCGTTGCCAACAGA
Organism: Arachis ipaensis; assembly: GCF_059453495.1. Classification (NCBI taxonomy): domain Eukaryota; kingdom Viridiplantae; phylum Streptophyta; class Magnoliopsida; order Fabales; family Fabaceae; genus Arachis; species Arachis ipaensis. The sequence goes on from NC_142442.1 coordinate 17,600,702, forward strand.
ATTTAGAGCCGTCGCGCCTCGTTGAGGGAGAAAACGAGCACGTGAGTGAAGAGAGAAAGGGCGTCGCGAGATGGTTCTACCGTCGTTGAGCCCCTCCGCCGCTGCCATTGTCGATTGTCACTAGAGAATGTGTCGTCGTGCCTCTGTCGCCGGAGAAACATCACCAGAGTTGCTTCTCACCACTATCAGTTCCGTTTCAACACAATTCTGCCCGATTAGTTATTGCGTGTTCTGTTCTATTTCTACTACTGTCTGGTTGTCCGTTGTTGAGGATTTTAAGGGATTGACGTGTCAAGACTAAGCGACTGCAGTTGCGGGTTGTGATTATTGCTGTTTTGAGGAAGTCGCTGCTGCAAGAGTGATCGGAGTTGTTGCTACTCCTGTGAGTTAAGACAAAGTGTTGCGTTTAATAATTTATGTGAAATTCAGCTCATTGAGGTAGGAGATTGGATATGTTTTTGAAATTAAAGATTTTAAATTTAAAAATGCCAAAAAAGATTTAGTAAATAATTGCAAATATGTTAATTAATTGTGTTGTGTGATTAATTTTTATTATTGGATTGAGTTTGGTCTGTGGCGGCCAATTTGTATTTGGTTTGATTAATTTCTTGAATTTTTTATTTGTTTGTTGATTGTGGCTGCGTTGTGTTAAATGGTTTGGATGAATTGATTTGATTACTTGAAAATAAAATATGTTGGTTCCTTGAAGATAAATTTGATGAATGAAGAATTAGGAGGATCAAATTGAGTTAGGATAATCATTAGTCTCTTTTAAACCTTTAGAAAGCTTTTAAAAATTGAATTGGAAGGTGATCTAAGGGCTGGATTTAAAGTGGAAGCAACTTTTAATTGATAAATTATGATTAATAAACTACATATGATTCTTGAGAATGGCTAAAATGAATTTTCGATGCTATTATGTTTTATCGGATATTTTAAATGTTTTCACTGTGTGTTTAGACTTTCAAGCATCACAAGCCACTTATTTCTATCGATGACATTCACTTATATGGTAAATACGAAAGTACGTTATTTATGGCTATTATTCAAGATGGCAATGCAAATATATTGCTTATTGCATTTGCCGTTTTTAAGGGTGAGATGAAGGAGGTTTGGTCATTTTTTCTTTTGTATTTGCGGCAGCATGTCACATCACAACCCGACATCTTAGTAATTTTGGAACAGGCACAAATCAATTGATGTTGCGTTGAACGCCGATGAAAGTTTATGGAAATCACCACATGCCTTCCAGGCGTTTTGTACAAGACATATTGCTACCAACTTCATGACACACTTCAAAAACAAGGATTTAAAGAAGTTTCTGGTTAACGCAGCATATTCAAAGTCCTAGCGGGAGTTCTCTCACTATTTTGTTTGTCTGAGGGGACGAGAATATCGCAATTACAAACTGGCTCGAAAAAATGCCTCATTCATAATGGACGCAATATGTGGATGAAGGTCGTCGGTTTGGTCACATGACGACAAACATCTCGGAGTGTATTAACGCTGTCTCATAATTTGCCAATCACTACTCTTTTTAAGTCAATTTATTTTCGTATGGGTGAGCTTTTTGCCAGGAAGGGTTCAGAGGCCCTTGTCCAGCTTCAAGTCGGTGTTGAATTCTCACAGATGTTGATAAAGGCCATAGAGTTCAACTCAAAGCATGTCAATACTATGAATGTTTATTAGTTTGAGTGATCGAGGACAACGTTCACGGTTGAAGAGTTAGCAACAGTGGCCGAGTCCAGGCAACAGAATTACCAAGTGCTACTTGATGAGTGTAAGTGTGATTTTGGGTATTTTCAAGCTCTTCATGTTCCATGCCATCACGTTCTAACAGCTTGCTCTCATGCACGACTTGATTGGATGGTACTCAACCCACCTAATATACCACAGATGATTACACATTGAAGGTTGTGGTAGGCTTAGAGAAGGGGAGTTGAATCTATGCCTTCTTTTTGGTTGCTGTTATTACCCTTTTAAAACAAATTTGCAATTCTGATTCTGTTTGAACTCAGCAGCGGAAATTTATGAGACAATTTATTTTTGTCTCATGAATATCAGAAAACAGAACACAGCAGAGAATAGAAAAGCTAACACCAGCATGTATCCTGGTTCGGTTGCCTTGTGCTATGCAACCTACATCCAGTCTCCTCCACAACTATGGAAGAATTTCACTATAGTTAACAGTATTACATACACCGATAACACAGGATTGACCCAATCCTTTCACACTCAAGTTCTAACCTAACTTGACATTGGCTATGCTAATACCTAACTATACCTCTTAGTGCTAACCCAACTAAGAAAGGGATACCTTACAGGTACAAGATACAAGACACAATCATACCTAAAGAAATCAGAAAACAACTCTAGGCTTTTCTCTTAAGTGTATCTCTCAGACTTTTTCCACTCATGGCTTTTTCTCAAGCTTTCTCACAATGCCTTTTCTCTCAAGAAATTACAGAAAGATAAGCTTAGAAAAGTACATTACAATCAGTAAAACATGAAGGAGATTGATTTCGTCAGCAGCCTCTTTGCTATGTGTAAAACCAGATTAGCAAGCCTCTGATTCAGTTCTTCATACTGGCGGAATGCACCTTTGATTAGGTTACACTGTCCAGTTAGTTGAACTTCTTCAAAGAGCTCTCTTAGAACAAAACCTCTATTCACTGGTTTTCTCTCCTTGCTTTCTGAATGAACAACAAGCTTCTTTTATCTCCTTGCATGTGGCTGAGTTCTTCTTCCAAGGTCAACACCTTGAGCCTTGAGCTTCACCAACCCACAAGCTCACTTTTTCTTCTCAAACATCAAAGTAGAACCTTTACTTCTGACTTTTTCAACTTGACCGAAAGCTATGTAGGAGTAACCGAAATTTTCTTCCAATGGTCAACCAAATCTGAACCATAGAAATGCAACTTGGTCCCCAAGAATCTCTTGTGACCGTGGATTTGTAGCAGTGAAGAACAGAGATCAACTTTACCTTGAATGCCATTTTCGGATAGTGCAGAGAGTTGGGAAGAAGGAATGAAGATCTGATGCATGCAAGATGAGATGGATTACCTTTAACCTAAGCTTGATTTGGATTAGATTTTCTACTTTAGCTTCTGTGCTTCAAGCTTAGATTTTCTCTTTCTTGCTTCTTTGGTTACTGGCTTACGGAGGAAGCTTTTCTTCTCTTTCTTACTTTTTGTGAAGTTGATTTGACTTGGTCAGAAAGTAGAAGAACGTTGCACTTCAAGAGGGAGAAGACTTCAATCTTACAAAAGAAGCCTTGTGAGATGGATACGGGTTTGGATTGAATTTCCATAAAGTAACCCGGTTGGCCCATCAGATCCTTTGGCTTTGTTTCTTTTGGGCTGAGCGTGATTATTTACCCATCAGCCTTGCTATATTTTTATTATACCATTTGGGCTGCTTAAAAATGAATTTGGCCTGCAATATGAAATAAATAATTAGCAACATATACTTATTAATTTAAACAACTCTAATTATTTATTTTGCCAAAAATAATGTTTGTCATCACTAATTAATTTTGTTAATTTCTTAACTCAACAATCTCTCCCTTGATGACAAACATGATTTAAGCAATAATCAAAAAGGAAGTAAATGAGTTTGAGTAAGGTTTAGAAACTCCCTTTGATTTTTGTCATTTGCTTTTATGTTGCTCCCCCTTTCCTTTTGAAAAATTGCTCCCCCTGGATTTATGCTTTCCTCTTTGTTCCTATTTCACATTGTACTTAAAGAAGGCACAATAAAGAGCTATGCACAATTTATCTTGTACAAGGAATATCAAATGAGCAACATCACATAATCAGCCCAACATCAAGATAATATCATTAGCATCAGTCTTCAGCATGTAGAATCAAATTTTAGTGCAGCAATTTGACAAAAAATTTCAAAAGAAATACTGATAGCTACATCAATGCCAAAAAATTGCTTATCCTACTATTACTCCCCCTTTTGTCATCAAGGGTGGACTACTAGCAAGATCAACAAAAACATCACTATAAACCCTGCAAGAAAGGTTAGTGCCCAGTCCAAAATACTAACTAAACTACCAAAGGTGCAGTAATATCCAGAGTTATTACAGTCATCCAAAAGGAAACAGTTCAAAAGTACTAAAGAAGCAGAATTCATGAGACAAAAAGAGAGCAGCAACAACAGTTTTTATGAGACAAATCCTAGGCATCAGAACCATTCCCCTCCGAAGCAGCTTCCTCTTCAACATCCGTGGCAATGTCTTCATCATTTTGAAGGTTGTCAATGAAAATCATCAGTACAGCCACCCTATCCCTTGATTTCTTCAGGAAGTTCTCATGCTTGCTAGCCAGCTTCCTTTTCTCTTTGCTCAATTCAATCAAGTGATTCGATTGGGAGACAAACTCTTGAGCAACATCCCTGACCACATTCGGCAGAGTGGATTTCTTCCCAGTGGAGATGGAAGTACCCTTAGTGGAAGGAGCAGTAGAATCATCTGGAATGAACTCTTCATCATCATCATCTAGAACCACTCTCTCAGATCGAGTTAGTCCTTTTTGCTGTTTCACTGAACCACCTCCCTTTAGATATGAATGTCTATTTTCATATTTCTCATTGGTCAAGTCAACACCAAAATACTCAAAAATGCAAGTTAGAAACATGCCATAAGGAAGAGCTTTGTCCTTTTCACTTCTAACAGAGTCAAACATGTATCTAACCATCAAATATGCAAATGAAATTTCAGTTTTGGTGAGAAGGGCATATAAAACAAGAGTATCAGTGTAGGAAACCCTTTGATATGAGCCGCTTTGAGGCAGAATAATATGATTGACTATTCGGTGCAGTTGAGCACACTCATATCCTAGGGCTTTGTGAGTGGGTGTAATGCCATCTATTAAGGAGATATGTTCACAAATACTAGCCAGGGCATCATTGTAAGAAACACCAACTCCTTCATCCCACTTAACTGACGTGTAGGCACAAGGCCCAACATCAGTATACTTCAAAGCGTCACTGATGGTCTCATTGTTTAAAACGATATCTCGGCCCTTGACATACGAATGAGCAGTGCCTTCATGATAAGTCATGTTTGCATAAAACTCTTTGACCAACAAGGGATAAACAGGTTTTTTGATGTCAAAAAGGTGATTCCAGTCCAGAAAAATTAAGTTATCAACAAAAGGAAAACCTTTTCTTTTCAAAGATGGCAAATCAGCGAGAAATGAAGGGCATAGGGTACGATACTGGATGACTCCCTCATAAAAATCATTATTCATGGCAGATTTGAATCTATAGGGATTATAGTTTGAATGAGAGGTCAAAAAGTGAGCTTTGTGATCAAAAGGTCCAATTTCTGGTTCTTTAACATTTTTGAGAGGGACTCGTGTGTTACCTCGTTGAGAGCGCATTGGAACCGACCTGGATTTTGGTTGTGTTGGTTCTGGAATGGGTTCCTCAGTTGCCGGACGTTTGCCTTTGGAGGAGCTAGGCTTTGCTGAACTCGGTTTTGAGGAGCCAGGCTTGGAAGGTGTGGCCTTTGGTGGTGGCGTCAGCTTGGCAGAGGCAGGGAACCTTGGAGTGTTCTTGGTCCGAGCCATGGGGTCACAGTGAGGAGGAGAGGTAGGAGGAGAAGGAGAAGGGGTAAAGGTCCGGTCTTGAGAGCGAGTGGAAGGCTTTGTGGGTAGCTTGTAAATCTTTTCACGAGGAGGCCTTTTAGGAATAGTTTTCTTCCTCATTTGGTTAGTTTCAGTCTTTTGAGAGAAGAGAGGCAGTAAAGTGAGTGGGAAGAAACCGAAGAGTGTGTGGAGAAGTTATGGAGGGAAGAGAGGGAGTGTTGGTAACCATACCCAAAAAGTGGATTTCCAAAACCATGTAACTGCATCACCATTTGAAAAGACTTGAAAAGACATGACCTCATTCAAGAAAGATTTTATTTGATTTTTAAAAATAAAAGGGAAGTTAATTTTAAAATTTGAGAAAAACAACAAAATTAACCTGAAACACCTTTTTGGGCCAAAATTAAATCCTCTTGAAATCCTTTTGGGCCACAAAACATTTATTGAAAACTTTTTATGAAACACACAAGTCATCAAAAATAACAAACAAGATTGTAACATTCATGTTAGGGTCTTGAAGTGATATGAGATTAATGAAACACATTTGGACCACTCTTGATCTGAATATTGAGGTTGGCCCAGATTGAGGTTCATTGCAAATAAGCCCAGAACACGCTGACTTGATGAAAACGTTCATCACCTGCCCAGAATTGTCTCATGCCTGTTTATGAGACAAAAAGCTCCAGCAAATATATCAGCATTTTTCAAACAAAGAATCATGACTCAAGATTCCTAGACAAGTCCTAAGCATGCAGAATCTATCCTCAGCTAATGGTTTTGTAAAAATATCTGCTAATTGCTCCTCTGATTTAACAAATTGAATACTAATATCCCCCTTTTGGACATGTTCTCTTATTGAGTGAAATTTCACTTCAATATGTTTAGTCCTAAAGTGCAAAACTGGATTTTTAGAAATATTAATGGCACTCATATTATCACACAGCAGGGGAATATTTTCAGCATTTAATTTGTAATCAGCAAGCTGCGTTTTTAACCATAAAAGCTGAGAAAAACAAGAGGAAGCAGCTATATACTCAGCCTCTACAGTGGAAAGGGCCACTGTTGGTTGCTTCTTACTTGACCATACATTTAAGGACTTCCCAAGGAAGCAACATAAACCAGAAGTGCTCCTTCTATCAACTCTATCACCAGCAAAATCTGCATCACAATAACCAACTACAGAAAAATCATCAATCTTAGGATACCAAAGACCAAAATTGGATGTGCCATGAACATATCTAATGATCCTTTTAACTGCAGAAAGATGTGACTCTTTAGGTTTGGATTGGAACCTAGAACACAATCCAACACTTTGCACAATATCGGGCCTAGAGGAAGTTAAGTACATAAGGGAGCCAATCATTCCTCTATACCTAGTCTCATCAACATCTTTCTCAGTTTCTCCCTTATCTAATTTAGAACTAGGATGCATGGGAGTTCCCATGGGTTTGGCATTTTCCATACCAAATTTCTTAACTAATTCCTTGGCATACTTTTCTTGATGAATGAAAATACCTTTTTCAGTTTGTTTAATTTGCATCCCAAGGAAGAAATTAAGTTCACCCATCATACTCATGTCAAATTCACTTGTCATGAGTTTTCCAAATTCAGAACAAAGGGATTCATTGGCTGATCCAAAAATAATGTCATCAACATATATTTGGACTAGAATAAAAGAATCATTAGAGTTCTTAATAAATAGAGTTGTGTCAGTGGTGCCTCTTTGAAAACTATTTTTCAAAAGAAAAGAGCTAAGTCTCTCATACCAAGCTCTAGGAGCTTGTCTTAAACCATAGAGAGCTTTAGATAATTTGAAAACATGGTCAAAATGCTCTTTATTTTCAAAACCAGGAGGCTGCTCCACATACACTTCTCTATCTATTACTCCATTCAAAAATGCACATTTCACATCCATTTGATATAATTTAAAACCACAAAATGCAGCATAAGCTAAGAGAAGTCTTATGGCTTCCATTCGGGCAACAGGGGCAAATGATTCATCAAAGTCTATTCCTTCTTCTTGGTCATATCCTTGTGCCACTAGCCTTGCCTTGTTTCTTGCAATGCTACCATCTTCTCCTAACTTGTTCTGAAAAATCCACTTGGTGCCGGTCACTTTTTTTCCACTTGGCCTTGGAACCAAAGTCCATACTTGGTTCTTTTCAAATTCAAGAAGCTCATCCTCCATAGCTTTAACCCAAGAAGGGTCACTCAGTGCTTCCTTGACGTTTTGAGGCTCTATTTGTGAAAGAAGGGCAATGTTTGATCCTTCATTTGCCTTTCTAGTGGAAGACCTTGTTTGCACTCCATGAGAGACGTCCCCAATTACAAATTCCTCAGGATAATTCTTCAAGAATCTCCATTCACGAGGTCTGGTGGACTTGAAGGCAGATTCATTCATCAAGGGATTCTGGGCGCTGCTGGCAACAGAATTCCCTTCAGATTCATGAGACAAAATGGAATTGTCTCTTGAATTTTCAGCATTAGCAGTTTCTGGTTCAGCTTGTCCAGAATTTCCTCTTTTATGATTTTGAGCAGCTTCATCTTCCTTTTGAGCTTGATTTCCTGCATCACAATCTTCCAAAATACTTTGTACCAAGTTAGTATCACAAAATGTAATATATATGGACTCCTCAATAATCCTAGCATCTTGATGATAAACCCTATATGCTTTACTATTTGTGGAATATCCTATAAACAAACACTCATAAGCCTTTGGATCAAATTTTTCCAAATTTTCTTTGTTATTTAAAACAAAACATTTACATCCAAAGATGTGCAAGTAATCTAAGTTTGGTGGGTAGCCTTTCCAAAGTTCATAAGGGGTTTTCTTCAAAAATTTCCTTATGATTGTTCTATTTAAAATGTGGCAAGCTGTGTTAACCGCTTCAGCCCAAAGGAATTTTGGAACATTACTCTCACAAAGCATAGCTCTTGTCATCTCTTGTATGCTTTTATTTCTTCTTTCCACAACACCATTTTGTTGTGGTGTTCTTGGACAAGAGAAGTTGTGAGATATTCCAAATTCCTCACAAAAGGATTCAAACAAATTATTTTCAAATTCAGTTCCATGATCGCTTCTTATAGAAGAGATTTTCAAATCCTTTTCATTTTGAATTTTCTTGCAAAAAGATTCAAAGGCCGAAAAGGCTTCATTTTTGTGTGCAAGAAATAAAACCCAACCAAACCTAGTGTAGTCATCCACAATTACTAAACCATAATGTTTACCACCTAGGCTTTGAGTTCTTGTTGGACCAAATAAATCAATGTGTAGCAACTCAAGTGGTCTTTTAGTAGAGATGTCTTCCTTTGGTTTAAAAGAACTTTTTGTTTGTTTTCCCATTTGGCAAGCATCACAAGTGATGTCTTTGTCAAACTTTATCAAAGGAAGACCTCTTACTAATTCTTTCTTTACAAGTTTGTTTATTTGAAACATACTTGCATGGCCCAATCTCTTGTGCCATAACCACTTTTCAGATTCTTTAGAGTGAAGACAAGCTATATTTTGATCTTTTAGTTCATCAAGAGTAAGTCCATACATATTATTGAAACGCTTGGCAACAAACATCACTTCATTTGTCTTTTCATTAACATCACAGCATTCAAGCCTTTTGAAAACAACTAAATATCCTAAATCACACAGGTGACTTATGCTCAAAAGATTGTGCTTTAAACCACATACCAAAAGTACATCATCAATGAAAGTAGATTGCTCATTACCTACTTTTCCAACAGCAATGATTTTACCTTTACCATCATCTCCAAAGGTCACAAAACCTCCATCATACTTATTTAGTTTGATGAAGTAGGCTGACCTTCCAGTCATGTGCCTTGAACATCCACTATCCATGTACCACATGTCCTTTTTGTTCTTGGATGCTAGGCAAATCTGCATGATGAGTTTCAAGTAGCCTTAGGTATCCAAATTAATTTGGATCCTTTGAAGTTAATCCATCTTGGTTGCCCAAGTGCATTGAAATCGCAAACAACATTGTAGACTTTGTTTCCTACAACTTTCTTTTCAATGAAGCATTGTGCATATGAGTGACCAAATTTCTTGCAATTAACACAATGATTTTCTCGTGTGTGTTGCTGAAAATGATGTGAGTTATATTGCTTGAAATGATTAAAGTTTTGAAATTTTCTGGTTTTTGGAGGAGATGCATTTCTCTTAACAAACTGATTTTTATTAAAGTTATTCCTCTTTGCAAACGCATTTTCACCAGAATTTTTTTGAACATTTTTACCTTTCGAATATGAGGTTTTGTTGTAAAATGGTGGTTTCTTGAAAACAGCCTCATTTTTCGAAACATAACCCAAACCTGGCCGGTTTGAACTCGGTTCAGTTTTTGGTGAAGGCTCAGTTTCACTTGTGTATACTTCATCAAATTTTTCTTCAAGTGTTGGAGCATTTTCAATACCAGATTTGTTTGGTATGGTTTTGGTATTTGATGAAGAAGCCACAAACTTTATAGAGAAAATATTAGAAAATGCATCTTCCTTGGCTATGTAGCCTAAACCAGATTTTTCAAATAATGGTCTTTGACTTGCAAGTAATTTGTCCAAGTTACTAGAACCTTGAGCAAATTTTGCTAAGTCACCATTCAGCCTTTTAATCATATCATTTAATCTTTTATTTTCAGCAATTAACTCATGTGAAGGATCCACAATGTGCTTTCCTTTTAATTTTTCAAGTTCAGATTTTAGAAATCTGTTTTCTTCAATGATGTCCAAAGCACATTCAATTTCTTTCACTTTTTCTTTTAAAAATTCATTTTCAGCTCTTAACACATCTCTTTCAGATCTGCATTCATTGTATTTATCAAGCAGTTTTGATGTGTTTAAAGTGAGATCATCAATAATAACATGCAAATCCTCAATGGTCAAATCATAATAGTTTACCTCATCAAGATTGTTGTTTCCAGCCATGAAGCAGTCTTTGTCATCTCCTTCAGATTCTTCTTCTTCATTTGAGTCATTCTCAAGATCCTCCCAAGCTGCCATGAGTACTCTCTTCCTTTCCTTCTTGCCTTTGTCCTCCTTTTTGAGCTTTGGACAGTTTGACTTAAAATGTCCAGCCTCCTTGCAATGATGGCATGTCACCTTGCTCAAGTCTATCTTTTGCTCCTTTGAACTTGAACCCTTGTATTTGCCCTTGCTTTTTATCATCCTTCTAAATCTCCTAGCAAAAAACAAAAGCTCGTCATCTGAAATACCATCACTAGACTCACTCTCTTTTGGTTCTATTTGTGACTTGAGGGCTATTCCCTTTTTCTTTGAGTCTGTGTTTGTGTGTGTGGCTTCATAGGCAAGGAGTTTTCCTCTCAGCTCATCATAGGTTATGGGACTTATGTTGTTACTCTCGGTTAGGACAGTGGCAGTGTTTTTCCACTATTTTGTGAGGCTTCTGAGGAGTTTTCTCGCCAAGGTTTGTTCTGCATAGTTTGTACCCATAGCATCAAGGTTATTGATTATGATTGAGAATTTCTCAAATGCTTCATCAATGCTTTCTCCATCCTTCATGCTAAACATCTCATACTCTTTTCGCAGCATATCAATCCTCGTTTCTTTGACTTGTTTAGTGCCTTCATGTGTAACCTGGAGTTTTTCCCAGATTTTTTTGGCTGTCTTGCATCTAGACACCTTCCGGTACTCTTCAAAGCTGATAGCACAGTGAAGAAGGTTGATTGCTTTAGCGTTCAGCTCTATCTTCTTCTTGTCATCTTCATTCCATTCAGCTTCTTCTTTCGGAGTCACCACTCCATCAGCACTTGTTTTTGTTGGGATCTTGGGACCACTCACAACGATCTTTCATAAGTTGTAGTCAATGGATTGGATGAAGATCCTTATCCTTTCTTTCCAGTAGGAATAGTTCTTTCCGTTAAAGAAAGGTGGCCGGCTGTTTGACTAGCCTTCAGTGAGGGTGTAGGCAACTGTGGTTGTGCCCAGATTGTTCGCCATTGGATCTTTGCTCCAAGCGGTTAAGCTTGATTCTTGAGACCTTAGCTCTGATACCAATTGAAGGTTGTGGTAGGCTTAGAGAAGGGGGTTGAATCTATGCCTTCCTTTTGGTTACTATTATTACCCTTTTAAAACAAATTTACAATTCTAATTCTGTTTGAACTCAGCAGCAGAAATTTATGAGACAATTTATTTTTGTCTCATGAATATCAGAAAACAGAACACAGCAGAGAATAGAAAAGCTAACACCAGCATGTATCCTGGTTCGGTTGCCTTGTGCTATGCAACCTACATCCAGTCTCCTCCACAACTATGGAAGAATTTCACTATAGTTAACAGTATTACATACACCAATAACACAGAATTGACCCAATCCTTTCACACTCAAGTTCTAACCTAACTTGACATTGGCTATGCTAATACCTAACTATACCTCTTAGTGCTAACCCAACTAAGAAAGGGATACCTTACAGGTACAAGATACAAGACACAATTATACCTAAAGAAATCAGAAAACAACTCTAGGCTTTTCTCTTAAGTGTATCTCTCAGACTTTTTCCACTCATGGCTTTTTCTCAAGCTTTCTCACAATGCCTTTTCTCTCAAGAAATTACAGAAAGATAAGCTTAGAAAAGTACATTACAATCAGTAAAACATGAAGGAGATTGACTTCGTCAGCAGCCTCTTTGCTATGTGTAAAACCAGATTAGCAAGCTTCTGATTCAGTTCTTCATACTGGCAGAATGCACCTTTGATTAGGTTACACTATCCAGTTAGTTAAACTTCTTCAAAGAGCTCTCTTAGAACAAAACCTCTATTCAGTGGTTTTCTCTCCTTGCTTTCTGAATGAACAGCAAGCTTCTTTTATCTCCTTGCATGTGGCTGAGTTATTCTTCCAAGGTCAACACCTTGAGCCTTGAGCTTCACCAACCCACAAGCTCACTTTTTCTTCTCAAACATCAAAGTAGAACCTTTACTTCTGACTTTTCCAACTTGACCGAAAGCCATGTAGGAGTAACCGAAATTTTCTTCCAATGGTCAACCAAATCTGAACCATAGAAATGCAACTTGGTCCCCAAGAATCTCCTGTGACCGTGGATTTGTAGCAGTGAAGAATAGAGATCAACTTTACCTTGAATGCCATTTTCGGATAGTGCAGAGAGTTGGAAAGAAGGGATGAAGATCTGATGCATGCAAGATGAGATGGATTACCTTTAACCTAAGCTTGATTTGGATTAGATTTTCTACTTTAGCTTCTGTGCTTCAAGCTTAGATTTTCTCTTTCTTGCTTCTTTGGTTACTGGCTTATGGAGGAAGCTTTTCTTCTCTTTCTTACTTTTTGTGAAGTTGATTTGACTTGGTCAGAAAGTAGAAGAACGTTGCACTTCAAGAGGGAGAAGACTTCAATCTTACAAAAGAAGCCTTGTGAGATGGATACGGGTTTGGATTGAATTTCCATAAAGCAACCCGGTTGGCCCATCAGATCCTTTGGCTTTGTTTCTTTTGGGCTGAGCATGATTATTTACCCATCAGCCTTGCTATATTTTTATTATACCATTTGGGCTGCTTAAAAATGAATTTAGCCTGCAATATGAAATAAATAATTAGCAACATATACTTATTAATTTAAACAACTCTAATTATTTATTTTTCCAAAAATAATATTTGTCGTCACTAATTAAGTTTCACACTCCACTTCGTATATGATTGTCTATCCTGTGGGCCTGGAACATCACCCAATAGCTGCTGGTAGAAGTCCTCGATGGACCGTCCTTCATGGTGCTGCTCCCACTGATGCGTGAGCATCTTTCCTATCTTTTCCTAGTGAATTTGCATGTAATTTATTGAGTTTAATCAAGAATTAATTGTATTTTAGCCACTATGGATGCTATTTTGAGTTTTGCGCAATTCTGTTTATTTTAGGTAGCATTCGGCGGAATTTGATGGAGTTTCTGCAGAACAAAAAGCAAAGAAGATGGCAGCGAGGAGCGACGCGCACGCGTAACGCGCATGATTTGGAAGTATCCATGGCGACGCGTGCGTGTGACTGACGCGTATGCGTGATTTGAAGATATGCTCAGCGACGCGTGCGCGTAACTAACGCGTACGCGTGACTCGCGAAAAATACCATCGACGCGTACGCGTGACTGACACGTACGCGTGACATGCGCGAAGTGCAGAAAAACATAGAAAAATGCTGGGGGCAATTTCTGGGCTGTTTTGACTCAGTTTTCAGCCCAGAAAACACATATTAGAAGCTGCAAAATGGACAAAGCAAGTGGTCCCCACCCATCAGCTGAAGACTTGTTAATTAATTCAAATTTAAATTCAAATTTAAATTCTAGGAAAAGATATTATTTTAATTTTAAAAATTTGATTTTAAATTTATTAGGATTAGTTATAAAAGGGAGAAACTTTCCTTCCTTTGAAGAGGTTCCCCGGAGGTTCCGGAAGACAACATTATTCCATACAAATTTACATTCCATATTCCACAGCCTTCTACTCGGAACCATGAGCAACTAATCCTCCATTGTTAAGGTTAGGAGCTCTGTCTATTTGTATGGATTGATTTTATTGCTTTTTCTATTTTAATTTATGTATAAATTTATAATGAGTAAAGTATCGTTTTTATCCCCAATATTTGGGGTAAGTCCCAAAGTTGTCTCTAACGTTTCAATCGTCTTATTTAAGTCCCTAACGTTTCAAAATTGACTCAATGTTGTCCTGCCGTTAGGGATTTGTTAACAGAATTGACGGCGGGACAAAATTGAGACGATTTTGAAACGTTAGGGACTTAAATAGGACGAAAACGTTAGGGACAAAAATGATACATAAAAATAAATTTTAATTTTATTTTATTCTTCAATAATATTAATTTTTTACTGTACATAGTATTCAATTATTTTTTAATTACATCTAAATAAATTACACTTAATCACATTACTTTCATTTTAAATAAATTTATTTTTTTATAATTTTAAAGAATTTTGATACATTAGAGACAAAAGGTATAATTTATATTTTATTGTATATATATTATCTTTTTTCTTTTCTGAAAGTTTATATACTGGTCATTGTACAAATATTTCATGATAATTAAAAATCTTTAAGAGTAAAATTATAAAAAAAAATAATTTATTTAAAATGAAAGTAATATGATTAAGTGTAATTTACTTAGATATGATTAAAAAATAATTGAATGCTATGTATAGTAAAAAAATGATATTATTGAAGGATAAAATTAAAATTTATTTCTATGTATCATTTTTGTCCCCAACGTTTTTGTCCTATTTAAGTCCCTAACGTTTCAAAATCGTCTCAATTTTGTCCCGCCGTCAATTCTGTTAACGGATGCCTAACGGCAGGACAACATTGAGTCAGTTTTGAAACGTTAGGGACTTAAATAGGACGATTGAAACGTTAGGGACAACTTTGGGACTTATCCCAAACGTTGGGAACAAAAATGATACTTTACTCATTTATAATTTAAGAATTGTTTTCGCTCTTTATTTTATGAATTTGGGTGGAATGGAAGTATGACCCTCTTTCTATTTGAGTTCCTGTAAAACTTGGAAAGGCTCTTTACTTGAACAACAGCTTGAAAACATATTCTCCTAAATTTTAATTATCTGGATTTAACGGGATACGTGACATATAATCCTTTTATTTTTGGATAATTAGAGTTTTTGTAGCATATAAACTGGAATTTGATCATGTAGCTTCTAATTGGAATTAATTGACCAAGGAATTGACAATTAATGAATTTTAGAGGAGACTAGAAAGGTCTAAGGAATTAGGGTCTAGTCACATATAGTTTGCCATAAATTAAATCCTACATAATTAAAATAGTTAGTAAGAAAAGTAAATCCAGAAAAATAGATAACTCTGAAACCTTAACTATCTTCTCCATATTTTATTCCCAACTTATTTACCTGTCTGTCTTCAAACTCTTCTTTATTGTTTAATACTTTTGAACTTCCAAACACTGTTTTTTGTTTGTCTAACTAATCCTATCAAACACTATTGTTGCTTAATCCATCAATCCTCGTGGGATCGACCCTTACTCACGTTACGATCCAGTGCACTTGCCGGTTAATCTGTGGTTAAAAAATCTGCACCAAGTTTTTGGCGCCGTTGCCGGGGATTGACGGTGATTAACAACTATTAGTTGCTTGGTTGTTTAGATTAGGCATTTTAATCTTAATTTTATTTAAATATTGTTTTATTATTTTTTTCAAAAAAAAAAGAAAAAAAAAGAGAGAGCATACGATGCGCAAGCATCGCTGACGCGTACGCGTCAGTCAAGTGCGCGTGAAAAATAAAATTTGACAGAAAGTTGCGCGGGAATGGCGCTGGAACCAAGCCTTTAGCACAAGCAAGCCCACGCGTACGCGTACCCCACGCGTGCGCGTCGTTTGTGATTTTCGCCATCCACGCGTGCACGTCACTTACGCGTACGCGTGACCTGCAAAATCGGCGTAAAAGGTGTTTAGCCAGAGAGTTATGCTGGTGTGGAGCTGGAACTATGCTGGGCGCACAAGCCCCACCACGCGGACGTGTCCCTGACGCCTACGCGTCACTTGAAATTCATACGGTCCATGCGTACGCGTCGCATGCGATGCCCAATTAAACCACTTCAACGCCTGATTTCAAATCATCCACCCCCCAATCCTAATTCTCTCTTGTTATTTTATCCTTTTATTCTTCTTTCATCTTACTATTTATTTTTGTTTTCAGTTGTTGTTTGCTTGAGGGCAAGCAAACCTTTAAGTTTGGTGTTAACGCTTCACTTAAGGGTTTTCTGTTTAATTTTATGGCACTAAGGGAGGAGAATCATCTTCACAAAGGAGCACAACCTGAAGAATAAAACGACCGCTCAGATAACTAAGGTGGTTAAGTTTCTTTCATTTTTTATTTCTTTCCGCTTTTATTATGTTATGTTTCGGTTTCCTGCTACTTTGTTTTGTTTATTGCATGATCTTTTATTAGTAGATTCATAGGTTTTAGTTTAGTTTTTTGTTAAGTGCTTTAATTCTGAAAGATGTCTCATGTATTGCCCACTGAGCTTGAAATCAAAAAGAAAGAACAACAGATATAGTGCATGAAAATTTGAGTTTAATTTTTAGAGTAGTCTCATTTATTCAAATGTGGTGGTATTTTCTGTGACTCTGAATGCATGACATGAACAGTGCATATTTTTATAGTGAATTTTATAAATGTTAAAATTGTTGGCTCTTGAAAGAATGATGAAAAAAGAAAAATGTTATTGATAATCTGAAAAATCATGAAATTGATTCTTGAAACAAGAATAAGCAGTGAAAAACACAAAGCTTGCGAAAAAAAAACAAGCAGAAAAAGCCAATAACCCTTTAAACTAAAAGGCAAAAGGTAAAAATGATCCAAGACTTTGAGCATTAATGGATAAGAGGGCCTAAAGGAATAAAATCCTGGCCTAAGCGGCTAAATTAAGCTGTTCTTAACCATGTGCATGTGGCGTGAATGTGTCAAGTTAAAAGCTTGAGACTGAGCGGTTAAAGTCGTGGTTCAAAGCAAAAAGAGTGTGCTTAAGAACTCTGGGCACCTCTAACTGGGGACTCTAGCAAAGCTGAGTCATAATTTGAAAAGGTTCACCCAGTTATGTGTCTGTGGCATTTATGTATCCGGTGGTAATACTGGAAAAAAAATGCTTAGGATCACGGCCAAGACTTATAAAGTCACTGTGTTCAAGAATCAACATACTGAACTAGGAGAATCAATAACACTATCTGAATTCTGAGTTCCTATGGATGCCAATCATTTTGAACTTCAAAGGATAAAGTGAGATGCCAAAACTAGTCAGGATTGCAGTTGTAAACCCCACTATAAGAAGAGACATGAGCTTAATCGAACTCTCATTCTCATGCAAATTCACATCCTAAGCTTATATTAGTTTAGGTTGCTTGAGGACAAGCAACAATTCAAGTTTGGTGTTGTGATGCGTGAACATCTTTCCTATCTTTTTCTAGTGAATTTGCATGTAATTTGTTGAGTTTAACCAAGAATTAATTGTATTTTAGCCACTATGGATGCTATTTTGAGTTTTGTGCAATTCTGTTTATTTTAGGTAGCATTCAGCGGAATTTGATGGAGTTTCTGCAGCACAAGAAGCAAAGGAGATGGCAGCGAGGAGCGACGCGCACGCGTGACTGACGCGTGCGCGTGACTGACGCGTGCGCGTGACTGACGCGTACGCGTGATTTGAAGATTTGCTCAGCGACGCGTGCGCGTAACTAACGCGTAAAAAGACCATTGACGCGTACGCGTGACTGACGCGTACGCATGACATGCGCGAAGTGCAGAAAATGCAGAAAAATGCTGGGGGCTATTTCTGGGCTGTTTTGACTCAGTTTTCAGCCCAGAAAACACAAATTAGAAGCTGTAGAATGGAGAAAGCAAGTGGTCCCCACCCATCAGCTGACTTGTTAATTAATTCAAATTTAAATTCAAATTTAAATTCTAGGAAAAGATATTATTTTAATTTTAAAAATTTGATTTTAAATTTATTAAGATTAGTTATAAAGGGAGAAACTTTCCTTCCTTTGAAGAGGTTCCCCGGAGGTTCCGGAAGACAATATTATTCCATACAAATTTACATTCCATATTCCACAGCCTTCTACTCGGAACCATGAGCAACTAATCCTCCATTGTTAAGGTTAGGAGCTCTGTCTATTTGTATGAATTGATTTTATTGCTTTTTCTATTTTAATTTATGTATAAATTTATAATGAGTAAAGTATCGTTTTTATCCCCAACATTTGGGGTAAGTCCCAAAGTTGTCTCTAACGTTTCAATCGTCTTATTTAAGTCCCTAACGTTTCAAAATTGACTCAATGTTGTCCTGCCGTTAGGGATTTGTTAACAGAATTGACGGCGGGACAAAATTGAGACGATTTTGAAACGTTAGGGACTTAAATAGGACGAAAACGTTAGGGACAAAAATGATACATAAAAATAAATTTTAATTTTATTTTATTCTTCAATAATATTAAGTTTTTACTGTACATAGTATTCAATTATTTTTTAATTACATCTAAATAAATTACACTTAATCACATTACTTTCATTTTAAATAAATTTATTTTTTATAATTTTAAAGAATTTTGATACATTAGAGACAAAAGGTATAATTTATATTTTATTGTATATATATTATCTTTTTTCTTTTCTGGAAGTTTATATACTGGTCATTCTACAAATATTTCATGATAATTAAAAATCTTTAAGAGTAAAATTATAAAAAAAATAATTTATTTAAAATGAAAGTAATATGATTAAGTGTAATTTACTTAGATGTGATTAAAAAATAATTGAATACTATGTATAGTAAAAAAATGATATTATTGAAGAATAAAATTAAAATTTATTTCTATATATCATTTTTGTCCCCAACGTTTTTGTCCTATTTAAGTCCCTAACGTTTCAAAATCGTCTCAATTTTGTCCCGCCGTCAATTCTGTTAACGGATGCCTAACGGCAGGACAACATTGAGTCAGTTTTGAAACGTTAGGGACTTAAATAGGACGATTGAAACGTTAGGGACAACTTTGGGACTTATCCCAAACGTTGGGAACAAAAATGATACTTTACTCATTTATAATTTAAGAATTGTTTTCGCTCTTTATTTTATGAATTTGGGTGGAATGGAAGTATGACCCTCTTTCTATTTGAGTTCCTGTAAAACTTGTAAAAGCTCTTTACTTGAACAACAGCTTGAAAATATATTCTCCTAAATTTTAATTATCTGGATTTAACGGGATACGTGACATATAATCCTTTTATTTTTGGATAATTAGAGTTTTTGTAGCATATAAACTGGAATTTGATCATGTAGCTTCTAATTGGAATTAATTGACCAAGGAATTGGCAATTAATGAATTTTAGAGGAGACTAGAAATGTCTAAGGAATTAGGGTCTAGTCACATATAGTTTGCCATAAATTAAATCCTACATAATTAAAATAGTTAGTAAGAAAAGTAAATCCGAAAAAATAGATAATTCTGAAACCTTAACTATCTTCTCCATATTTTATTCCCAACTTATTTACCTGTCTGTCTTCAAACTCTTCTTTATTGTTTAATGCTTTTGAACTTCCAAACACTATTTTCTGTTTGTCTAACTAATCCTATCAAACACTATTGTTGCTTAATCCATCAATCCTCGTGAGATCGACCCTTACTCACGTAAGGTATTACTTGGTACGACCCCATGCACTTGCCGGTTAGTCTGTGGTTAGAAAATCCGCACCACCCACCCACCAATGCAGCCACTAACGGATCACCATCAATCATGAGTCCCAACTGGTACGCTACGTCATGCAAGGTGATAGTCATCTCTCCGCATGGCAGATGAAACGTATGGGACTCAGGTCTCCATTTCTCAATCAAAGCTGACGCCAACAGCCAATTATACTCAAACTCCACTGTGTAAGCAACATGCTCAAATCTGGCTCATCTAAGATATGGTATAATCTGCTCAGGCGGGCGTCTCATTGAATTACGTCTGGTGTACAATATTCGAGGTGCCTACCAAACAAAATAAACAAGTTAAAAAAAAAGAGGGTTAACACATAAAATTACAAATTTACATTTCATTACAATATAACAAATAAGAGTTATAAAAGTGTACCACTCGATCAAGTATGCCTGCTATGTGGTTAACCTAATCCTGTCTATAAAGGGTATGTTCGTACCCCAACAGATGTTGCTTCATCAAACTATACTCTAATAAAATAAAATAAACTGAATTTAGTTCCTTTCACATTAACTAAATTTTTATCAGATATATTTAAGCTAATAGTCTATCTTACATACATCTTAATTAGTTTATAAACTTACTAATTAACATGTAAACTAACTACATGATCATATAAACTAACTCTATAATCATACTAATTAATAATTAACTGATAATTTAATTTAACTAACTAGCAATACATAATCCAAGCTAATTACATATTCACCTAATTAACATTTAACTCACAACTTAAATTAATCATTCTGATTAAACTAACTAACAATTAACTAATAAGTTACTCTAACTATAGAGAAATATGTTATAAACAGCAACTCAAATTGAAAATGATAACAAAAGAATATACTCACTTGCAATTAACGACAGAGTAAATAAACAACTTTACAAGGGACAGAAGATGAAAGATAATATAAAAACGACAAATGAAGGTCTCATGGGTTTATATAATACAATAAATTTACTGTGAAATTTATCGGGGTGCAACAAACTCTAGAAATATTATGGAGTTCGCTGGAGGTACAGTAAATTTGTCTAAAATTTAAAAAAAAAAAAAACAATGTATCCTAATATTTAAAGTTGAAATAAGATTATTTTCTTCAAGTCTATATGAGTAACAGTTCTCACATGAATTAGTCAGTGTGGTAGAATTCGTTACATGGATAAAATGAAAATATTGAATTATGTCATGCATTATTTATATTAGATCTCTCTTGTTCACATAATACAGAGTTTTCGTCGAATTATTTTTTATTTGATCTATTCTTTTAATCAGATAATTATTAATTTTTGCTCTACATATTTAAATCATCTAAAATAAGACTCTACCGTATTTATATCACATAACAGTTTATTCTCATTTTTAAAAGAAAAAAAAAAGTCATGTAAAATCATTTTTATATGCCATAAGAGTGACCAATTTTCTTAATCATATAAAATAATTATATTTTCTCCTATGTTAATTTAATTTTTACTGTTAAAATTTTGGTTTATGAATAATATTATGGCTATTGTCATGACATATATTGCAGCACGAAACTTTTTACTATTAAAAATCTGACTAAATTAGAGAAGAAAATTTAAAAAAGGAGAATAAAGAAACCTTAATATAAGGGTAAAAAACTCAAATAAATCAAGCTGAGAAGTTTATTATCCAAATCAGCCAAAACAAAAATTTTTTCAGCAATCCACCAATGACCATTTAAATATAATTCGAATCATATTGATTCGAACTACAAATGCATGTAATTCGAAACAACTTCCTTCGAATTATGTTTGAATGGATATGCATGTAATTCGAATCAAGTAGATTCGAATTAGAGAATGGTAAATCGAATTGACTCGATTCGAATTAGTAGGCTCACGTGACTCTATGGAGTTCGAATCATATTGATTCGAATTTTTCAATGTTGGTGACAGTAGGTAGTTCGAATTAAGTTGATTCGAATTACTAGTGAGTTGCCTATATAATGCTACGTTAGTTGGATATATATCAAATTTTTTTTTTCACATTCTTACTTGGATAGTTGGATATATATCTTATAGTTGATACAAAAGATATTTACTGTATAATTTTTATTTTTCTAAATATATATATATATATATATATTGATGATTACACAATTTTAGAAATATTTAAAAAGTATTATTAAAATTAAAATTATATTTTTTATTATTTGACAATAAAATTAAAAATTAAAAATTAAGGATTAATATTCTGTAACCAAATTTATATAATTAATGCTAAATAAGACAAGTTCTGGCTGTTTTTTTGTCTACCTAGCAATATTAATCCCTAATATTTTTGTTAGGGTACAAATTTGCCACCACAACTACTGGCTACCTAGCAATATTAATCCCTAATTTTTAATTTTTAATTTTATTATCAAATAATAAAAAATATAATTTTAAATTTAATAATACTTTTTAAATATTTCTAAAATTGTGTAATCATCAAAATATATATATATATAAAATATTTTTAGAAAAATAAAATTATACAGTAAATATCTTTTGTATCAACTATAAGATATATATCCAACTATCCAAGTAAGAATGTGAAAAAAAAATTTGATATATATCCAACTAACGTAACATTATATAGGCAACTCACTAGTAATTCGAATCAACTTAATTCGAACTATCTAGTGTCACCAACATTGAATAATTCGAATCAATATGATTCGAACTCCATAGAGTCACATGAGCCTACTAATTCGAATCGAGTCAATTCGATTTACCCTTCTCTAATTCGAATATACTTGATTCGAATTACATGCATATTCATTCAAACGTAATTCGAAGCAAGTTGTTTTGAATTACATGTATTTGTAGTTCGAATCATATTGATTCGAATTATATATAAATGGTCATTGGTGGATTGCTGAAATAATTTTTGTTTTGGCTGATTTAGGTAATAAACTTTTCAGCTTGGTTTATTTGGGTTTTTTTAACCTTAATATAATTATTTCATACAACGATATTTAATTATTTAGCACCAAATACAGACACATAAACGACTAACTCTACTATAAATATATAATAACTTATTACCTCTTCTCCATACATTAGCATCAAATACAAACACATAAACTAACTCTACTACAAATATATAACTCATTGCCTCCTCTCCATACATACTATGACACTATCATACTAAATTATTGGCACTTTAAGCAATATTTATGGCTCCAATTCAACATTTCACCACCTCAGCTTTGCAGTAGGAAAGTACTGCACAAAAAAGAGGAAGACACATGAGTGTTAATTTTAAGTTAAGAGAAAACAAATTTCTTTTTTCTGATTGAATTATTAGGAAATAAAAGGTTTCTTGCATTATTAGTATTTTTGTTGATTTACCTTCTCAACGAAGGAGAGATAATATGATTTGACCTTTTCAATATTAATTGAACTTTGCTCTTGCTGTATAGGTCATATTTGCTACATATTACAAAAATTAATTAGTAATAACCACCATTATCCATAAATAAATAATTAAAATAAAATAAAATAAAATAAAATATAATATTGTTATAATATACTTGAAAATGAGAACCCATTTCAGATTCTCAACATCCTCATCATTCATCAAGTGCTTATATGCTCCTTCCCTATGTAATGCTGCAAAACAAATCATATAGTGTACCAAATAGTAAGATTATGAATTATGAATTAACCATTTGAATAATTGGTTATATGAATTTACAAAATTTTAACTTTAATTAGTTTCTAACTGGGGCACTTACCATAGAATGAATGGTATCTAATAATGAACAAAGCAGCTGAGGGCAGAGTATTGTTCTCCTTTGCCACCTCTATATATAGACAACACCCAAATTTTAGACTTTTATTTGCAATTTATATATGAAATAATTAAATTATATAATTTAGGGTTTGATGTGGCACTTACAAGATACATATAATCATCATATCCCCATGACATCATCACATTATTAAGTCCATATTTTTCAAAATAAATTCTATATTTAGTATTGAATACAGAAATGTTATAGTCTGGATTTTTTTTTTTTGAAATACTGAATTATGAGAAAATGCACATATAAATAAATATATGTTAGTTTGTAAAATTAATTCTCATAACCTTTTTTCTCTCTACCATAACTAAAACTAAAGAAAACAAAATTTAGATAGATTTTTGCCTTGTGATGGACATTGGATTCATCAAATCTGCAACCAATTGGGAATATGTCACCTGTACATGTATAACAAAATTGGTGAGTATAGATTAAATAAGAAATTTCAAACAAGAATTTATTTATTTATTATTATTATTATTATTATTATTATTGTTATTATTATTATATGAAAGACAAGACTTCTCTTTTTAGAAAAACTTCTCAAAATCTTCTTCATTTGTTAATGAAACTAATTTTATATTTAAAAGCAAATTCAATTCTTATTAAATTTTATATATATCATGATGAAAAATCACTAACCTACAACAGCCCATTATAAAAATCTCCCGAAAATAGGAAGTAGAAGTATCTTTTTAAGATCTGTATCTAAATAATTTGATTAAATTAATTGTGACATAATAATTAATTAACAATGCGTGCAAGTACAACATTGTAAATTAATTTTCAAAATCAATTATATTAAAGTGCACCATGGATGAGGGCAGTTAAGTGAAGCCAATATTCGTTGGGATAATTTTTTTTATAGTTTCAGTTGTTTGTAACAAATGTTGAATTTGAGGTTTATCTAAGTCAGGATCACTTTCATCCGCCACTTCATTTAGAAGTTCACAATATTTTCATATGCTAATTTATGCTTTACTCAATTTTTCATACTCCTCTCTCATTTTCTTCACCTGTATATAAAAATTTAAATTTTTAATATATTTGAAAGTAAAGTTAAACATGTGATAAAAAATTTTTTGTAGATTCTTACGAAATTATAGGATTGATAAGTGGCATCTACTCAAATAAAGATGTTAAAAATATCTTCTTATAAAGATTCTTATGTTAAAAATGTGTTTTATTTATTTAGCTACATTTAAAAAAAAACACTTTTATAACATATCAAAATCAAATCTTGCAATTTATTATTTAATAATAAAAAAAAACATCTTCATATAATAATAATAATAATAATAATAATAATAATTTAGCCATGTGCCCGATCTAATTAATTTTTTAGTGACTATTGTATCTATTTCTAAGAGCCAAAAATATTATTTATTTTGTGTGAACGTCGAAGTGCAAATAAAATTGGGGGCGTATCATGGCGTTATTCCACAACAATTTAATTAAAATACTAAGTTTCAAATTAATAGTTGTATGTACCTTTTTTTTTTTGGTGTACAATAGTACCTTTTTATTTACTTTAGAATTGTACCTTTTTTAATTTGTTTGGAATGTTTTTCATTACCACAATCCTTTTTTTGTACACAATTCTATATATCACATAAGAATTCCAAAATTGGTGATTTGAGGGGCCTGGGCTAAATATTAACAAATGAATGTCACAACTTAATTGGCTTGACAAAAGACTATAAAGAAATTTAATCCCTTGTTTAAAAAACAAAATTGGCCCAAAAAATACACATTGAGAAAAATAAAAAGAAAATGTAAAGTAGAGAGTCAATTTAACGGGTTTTTTTTGTGAGAGTCAATTTAAATTTAATTTAACTAAGAATTCGGACAAATCATCTTTGAGAACATAAATATTAAAACTATTGTTCCTATAATATGTTAAAATTCCAAATATTTTATAAAAGAATATTAAGTTTAATATCTGGTACTTTGATCCTTGATGACTATAAATTATAATGGGTGAATGGGTACAAACAGTGAAAATAACAATAATTATTATAATTATAAGGTGATTTTTTTTAAATTCATGCCAATTTTGTGGGTAATTTACCCTTACTTAGGTGTCACCATCATAGTCATTGATCAAGAAAAGTTTTCAAAGTTTCATTAATTGATTTATTAAATGTTTTCACACTGCATTGTATTCTATGTTATTTATATTATACCACATAACCTATATGTACTCCAGGTGCAATGTGCAAATAGTTAAAATTTAATTGATATTTCAAAATTAAGAAGTTTTATTCTTAATTCGTCGAAGCCAAACTCTCGTTGGAAGGCCCACTGCTTCTTCCTCTACCCCATTCGCCTGTATGCTTCAGTGACTCACTGACAGGGCTAAGCTGATCCGAAACCGAAGACGTTGCCTACTGCTTCTTCTTCTAGCGGCGACCCACTACAAAACCCTCTCGAAATACCCTTGTAAGTCCCACTGCTTCTTCTTCTATGTAATGCATTTTTTATTTTTCGGTGACTCACCGGCAGGGGTAAGTTCATCCGAAAATCTCGAATACCCTGCCCACTGGTTCTTCTTGTAGCTCATGCGTTGCTTTTTTTCGATGACTCACCGGCAGGGTTAAATTTTTTTGAATCCATCGAAAATCGTAACTTGTCCACTCCCCGGCCAGGAACCGGCGACTGGAATCTGAAACCCTATCCAAAAACCCATGTAAGGCCTACTGCTTCTTCTTCTAGCTCATGGGTTTGTTTGTTTTTTTTTTGTCGAATTTCACAACCAATGTTGCATGATTTGTTCTGTTACTCACTTTCTTTAATCACTGGTCATGGAAGAAGATTGTTTCAATTTCGAATGCAGTAGTTGATCGTAGTTGTACATGGTGGTGTTAAATATTAATCAGATTGATGTCCAGTGATGCAGGCTCCTCAAACACGAGACGAGGCAGAGGTGGAGCAGACGGACAACACAAACTGAAAGTTGGATATGCAACCTCAAGTTTACTGCAACCTGGGATGTAAAAGATGGTGTGGTCCCAAAATGTTTCTGCGAAAAATATGCCATCTGTTACATGTTGTAAACCCCGCTAAAATCGGTAAATAATTAGTTAATAAATTAAATTTTTATTAGGAAAGTTAAAAATGCAAAACTAATATCAAAATAGGATAGAACTCGTCGAAACGAGAATTTTGATACCAAGTTCAAAAATTTGGCCCAAAATCGGACCGGAAGGGCCGAACCGGTTGAACAGGGGCCCAAACCAGGCCCGTGGGTCCAACCGGACCCAAACATTTAAAGAAACAGCAGCTCTCTTCTTCCTCATAAGCTGCTGGGACGCCATAACAGCAAGGGAAGAGAAGGAGCTTCCCTAACCCTTACCTTCCTTCTCACTACCATAACTCCTTTGTCCGGGCTCCGATCGCCGCACCGTTCGCGGCCACGCGCTCAGCGCGTCGAGCTCTAACTTTCTATCCGAACAATTTCACTGGTAAGTCTCATATTTGGTTCATAATCTCTATCCCTCTTTCTTTGGTGAAATTGAAAACCTATAGTGAATCTTGTCCAATTTTTGTGTTCTAGGTTCAAGTTAGCTTCCGGGACTTGTGGGCTCAAGCTATTGAGCATATGGGTATGGTAAGAACACCCTAACCCTAGCTCAATCTTGTATTTATAATGGAAAAACTGAAATTGGAACACGTATATGTATTAGGTGTAGATTAAGTGGGTATATATGCATTGAAATTGAATTGGGAATACTTGGAGGCTTTTTGGTGGTCAAGGCTTATTTTGAGGCTGTTTTGATTGAGCTTGGAGGGGCTGTGAATTGTGTTGTGAGGCTGCCTTGGGTGATACAAAGTGATCGGCCAAGGTATGGTTTAAGTTTCGCGCGTTTAACATTTAAGGTGTTGTGAAAACTTAGGCTAGAAGAACCGTAGGATAAGTTGAATTGGTTAGTTGCATTTAATGATTAGTCTTGTGATGATGTTGGCATAAATGGTGGATGAACATGTATTAGAATTTATGAGGTGTTGAAATTGTTAATTGTGTACTCTTGAAATTGAGTTAGTGATGGAAGTTATGGTCATGATTTGCTAGTGTCAAATATGTATGCTTGAGATCATTAATGAGGGTTGAATTATGTTAATGGAATTTGGTGGTTATGGTTTGTTTAGTTAGTTGAAGTTGATTTATGATTGGTTATGAATGAATGAAGGTAATGGGTTAATGAATTTTTGAAATGGAAGATTATGGTTGAAAGGAGTGGATTGTTGAATAATATACGAGTTTTATGAATTGATGTGGATATTAAAGTGTTGGAAGATAGTATCAATAAGATGGAGTTTGTTGTGTGCTAAATGTGCAGGTTATATTGGTAAGGAATGGGGTTTTGGTAAGAAAATGAGGTTTGGCAAAATTTGTAAAAGTGATTTTTAATGAACTTTGACAGTTCATAACTTACTCTTTAAATTTTGAATACAAATGAGATTTATTCTAAATTAAAGTGTGTTTAATCAGCTTGAGATTGATATAAAGTTTGAGAAAAATGGAATTTTGTAGAGAAAGTTATGGACAGTGGAAGATTGGTGTAAAAACTGTTATGCAGGTGGAAATTTTCTGGTTTTGCAGCTTCTGGGCAAACTGTTAGTTTTTGAATAAATGCACATCCACGAGTACGCGTGGCGTGAAATTTTAACGACGCATGCGCGAGAAGCATGTGTACACGTGTGTGCATTTCTATGCGTACGCATGACTCACGCGTACGCGTGACTACTGTCTGCCACAAAATCAGTTTTTGGCTGGTTTAAACCAATTCTCCACTTCTAAACCTCCATTTCTTCCTTTTAAGACTTAAGGTGTAGCACTAGGTCTAGTGGATAAATGAAGCTAGGAAAATAAGATAACTTGGGGGTGAAGTAAGATGTAAATGATGGCTTATATGAAGAGGGCAAGAATAATAAAGAAGTTTAATGCCATGGCTTGATAAATGATTGTTTATTGATTATGAAAATGAAATGGCTTATGAATGATGATATCTGAGATACGAGTTTCCCTGGGTAAAAACCGTGGCTTGTCACCGCGTGTTTCAGGTTGAATCTTGATACCCTATTGACCTTACGTCGTAAGGGTGACCGGGCACATATAAATTTCTAGGTATTGATAGCCCCCATTGAGTGATTATATGATGAATGAATGTGAAATCTATGCATAGACTCTTGGGGATGCGCGACGGGGGACAGTCTAAGGTTTTTGGACTTGTCGGGTTGGCTGGATAACTGACAGATGGGCCCCATCAGCCAAAGGACAGGCATGCATCATGTGCATTCGTTTGTTTTGTTTGCTATGCATTTCCTGAGTTTGCCTAACTGTATGTATACCTCCTGCTACCTGCTATACTTGCTACTTGCACTATCTGCCTATTACTTGTGCGTGAATTTGTCTGGTTGCTTGTCTTTGCTGAATTATGGATGACGGAGGAACGGAAGAAGGGTGAAATGGTTTGATGTTAGGTTAGGTTTAAGATTAAGTGAGTTTAGGAAGGTTTAGAATACCTACCCCTATTTATGGCTTCTGTTTAGAAATTAAGTTTTACAATTGTATGACGGAGTTCTAGGATTACCTCTGGCATTCCCAAGACCTTATTTATTATACGCGTGGTACCTTTACCATGCTGAGAACCTCCGGTTCTCATTCCATACTGTGTTGCTGTTTTCAGATGCAGATTGAGAGGCTCCTCGCTAGGCGTCTGGATTCCTGAAGCGGAATAGTCCCTAGGATATTTTGGTTTATCAGTTTATGTATATATGTACTTAGTTACTTAGCTTGCTCTCCAAGAAACTTGTTATTTTGTTCTTCATAGAGGTTACAGAAGAGTTAGGACTTTATTTCTTTATTTTGGGTAGTTTGGGATACTTGTATATATATGTAAATATTCTTCGGCCAGCCTTGGCTTCGCAGGCTGAGTTAGGAGCTAGTTTCACTGTATTCTTGGCTCTCTTTTCGTTCTCTTGCTTATTTATATTTATAATCCTTAGGTATCTTAGTAGGCAAGTAATCCTATTTCTTGAGCGTTGCGCTTTTCATTTTGCGATTTTGTTTTACCCATTTTCCAAGGCTCATAGTTAAGTATCTCAGTCTTATGACTTAAGCATAAGATTAAGTATGGTAGGGTGTTACATTATGGTATCAGAGCAGTTCGTTCCTCTAGAGCCTGAGGACAGACTGATTGTGCTTTTGTGCATTCTCTGTGTATGTGTTTATGTGCTATTAGGATATCTAACTGATATATGTGGCATAAACGTTCATGAGCATGCATTTGGGACTTTGAAATACTAAACTTGAGATATTGAGATTAATCACCTTAATATCACTTGTTTGGTGTGAACAGAAACCAAATGGCGTCTCGTGGGCGCGGTCGAGAGTGTAATCGAGGTCGAGGATGGAGAGTTAATGAGAACCATACCAGTAGATAGTTTGACTAATATCGTGCCGCAATGACGAGTGTTGTTGCTGCCATTGGTACTGTTGCTGCTACGACCATTCGAGTGATGGATGGGATGGAATCACAAGCTGGAACTAGCAACGATGGTGGTACTGAATATGAAGGTGGAAATAATGTTTTGAGTACAGGGGTACGAGTGGGATATCCAGAGCAGGTTAACACGGGACAGACAACGGGAGGAAGCTCAAGGAGGACTGAGGTAGCAAGGAATAATCGTCGGGAACCCTTCACAAAGAAAAAGGGAAATATTACACTTAGGAGCCAAAATTTCAAAAAGAATCATTTTGTCGCTTCACATTCTCAGCGCCAGAACAATGACCGAAGGAACGACAACCGTTCGGATCCGAATTCAGAAGGGCAAACTAGTGCTCAACCGGATGACTTAAGTTGCTCAAGACGCAAGAGGTACCATCCAATCAGACCATGCAGGGCCGGATTAGGCGTATGTTACAAGTGCGGGAGAACAGGGCATATGTCTTGGAATTGTTCATACAGAGAAAGTCGGGATGCAACCAAACCCGATTTTCAGACCCGAGGTAATTATGAAATAACAGTTGAATTTTTAACTTCCTTGCCTACCATTGATATGTAATATTTGTTCGTGACGCATAACGAGTTTCAGTAATCATGAGGTCCAAGTCGATGATTAGTCGAAAACTATTGGTTGTTGAGACAGAGTGATACTTAGCTAACTTAGAGGAGTGGTTAGGCTTTGAAAGGTTAAGGATTAAGTGACGTAGTGAAAGCAGGATGGACCATATAGTGGAATCAGGTTGGACCATATCTAAGGAATCAGGAGTGGTGAGGGCTACGCGGAGTTATTGTTCGGAATCCAGTGATAGTGAAACTTTGAGGAAGAGGAATAGAGCGAATTCAACCTTTAGCTGTTAATTGTTAAAAGGTAAGTGAAGATGAAACCAAATTCCTATACGAGAGAGTTTCTAAGACAATCCCTGAATGTGTGTCAAAACTTCCATTTCAGAGAGAAAGCGAGTTTGTGATAGGCTTAGTGCCGGAAGTGTAAGACCCGGTTAATTAATGGCTAATTAACCCATAAATGAGAATTTATTCTAGAAAGCCAAAAATGTTATTTTTATGGCTAAATGTGATAGAGGAGATTGAGACGAGAATTTCGGTACCAATTTTATAGAAATCGGACCAAGATTGGACCGAACGGGCCAAACCGGGCCAATCGGACCCAAAGTGGGCCCTTGGCCCAACTAAACTAAACCAAAACCCTAGTTTTCAGCACTCTCTCTCCTCACTTAGCACTCAAACACGCTGAAATTGGTATGGAGGGGGGAAGAACACTCTCTCAAGTTCTCTCCCTTGGTTGATCTTCAAACCACCATAACTTTTGATCTAGAGCTCCGATTGCCGCACCGTTTGTGGCCACACGTTCACCGCGGAGAGCTCTAAAAAACCCATACAATCAATCTTGAGGTAAGCCACGTTTTGCTCTTCGAAATTCCAGCCCTTGTTTTCGAGTTTCATGGGTGAAATGTTGAGATTTTAGGTTCTTTGATGTTATAGGACCCAACTCTCTTGAAGGAGAAGGTTAATCTTGTCTCCTTGGACCTTAGGTGTGGTAAGATTCTCAACCCTAGTGTGATTTGTTGTTCTATGATGTTTGGGTATTGAGATGTTGTGTATGGGTATGATGATTGTGGCTTAGGTTGTGTATATGTGAATATTGGAGCTTGATTGGTGATTTTGGAAAGCTTGGGAGAGGGCTTTGTGTGATAAAATCTGTTCTTGGAGGTGTTGAGACCTTGAGAGCTTGTGGACAAGTGCTTTGGAAGTGCCCCGATTGAGCTTGGAAAATCGGCTAAGGTATGGTTTCGATTTTCCGTATCTAATATGTAATGTGGTAGGAAATACTTAGGCTAGAGGCCCTAAGATAGGCATTGAATTGTTAATGTTGTTGAATAGTTGAGATATATGATGTGTTCATATATGTGAATATGAATATTGATGCCTTGATTGTGTGATATATGAGAAATGCATGTTGTGATATATGCTTGATGAATGGGTAAGGTTAAATTGGTGGGTGGCACCATGTTGACGGTGAGTATGATGTTGATTATGTATAATGATGGTTGATTAGAAATGGTATTATTGGAAATTGGGATGAGGAAGGATGTATGACATGATATTGTGTTTGTCCTTTAGCCATTTGATTGAGAAGTACTAAAATGGTTGGATGGTGATTTTGGGAAATTTGGTAAAGTGTCAACGTATGAGTTGAGGATGGCTTGATGTTGATTTTGGTACATTTTGATTGATTTCAAAGAAAAGGGATGAAATTGGCATGTTTTGATTGATTTTGAAAAGAGTTGAAAGTGGCTTGTTTTGAAAATGGCACTTTGTGGTTTTGTATGAAAACATGGTTTTTGGGCATACTTTGACGGGACATAACTTGGACTACGGATCTCTATTTTCTGCTAAATCTGTTTAGAAATGAAATTGGATCCGGGATGTCCATGCCGTTCGAAGAACGGGTGAAAAACGATTTAAAATGAGAACGTTATATCCGTCGGAAGATTGGGGTTTGAATCTGTGAATTCTGCAGCTTTTAACTTAGAAAATTATTAGCAGAATGACCCCTCGCGCGTAGGTGCACTTGGCGCGTACGCGCCGTTCTTCCAGAAAGCGCCATCCACGCGTGCGCGTGATGTGCGCGGGCGCGCCGAATGTGCTGCACCCAATGCCCAGCCATTTTCCAGAGAGTTGTGCCAGAGTTGTGCTAGTTTTGTGCCTGGGGCGCAAGAGCACCCACGTGTACGCGTGGCTGACGCTTGCGCGTCGTTTGGCTAATTTTCAATCCGCGCGTTCACGCGTATGACGCTTGCGCGTCGAGAAGTTTTTAAGGCCATCCACGCGTGCGCGTGGAGTGCGCGTACGCGTGGCCCTGTTTTCATCCCAAAGTTGATTTTTGAGTTTTAAAAGCCAAATTTCATACTTCTAAGCCTTCGATCTCACCACTTATGTCTTAAATCAGTATGATATGCCTAGCATGAGAAAAAGGGCTAGTGAATGTGGTAACTTGCGAGTGAAGCAAGGGAAAAATGAATGATCAATGAGGATCAAAGATGATTATGTGAGATGTGGAGGATGGCGGTGGAAGTGCTTGTTATGCCATGGGCCGAAGGGCCGTAAATGTTAATGAATTGGCTGGTTATGGATTTAACTGTGAGCCGGATGGCTAGATTATTGCCGTGTGACGGTGGAGCCATGTTTATGGCTAAATATAAATGCATATATGCTGTTGAATGAATTATGAATGTTTGCACTTCCACCATCGGAGATGAGAGTTTCCCTGGGTAGTAGCAGTGGCTAGCCACCACATGCTCCAGGTTGAGACTCGAAGCTCTGTTAACCCTATGTCGTAAGTGTGGCCGGGCACTGTGAAAGGCCCGGATGAGCTCGCCCCCGTAAATATTCACCAGTGAGGGTGATGGATATGGATCATGATTATGATCAAGTTTATGATGAGTATAACTCGAGTTGGGGATGCGCGACAGAGGGACAGTCCAATGGTTAGCTACCAGGACTTGTCGGATTGGCTCTATAACTGACAGATGATATCATCAGCCACTAGGGACAGGCATGCATCATAAGCATACTACATGAATTGTTTGAGATTGCCTATTTGACTGCATATTACTTGCTATCTGTCTAATTGCCTTATTTGTTCCTATTTGTATATCTCTTGTCTAATATAACTGTGTTTGCTATATTATACTCCTGCTGGTGGTTAGGAGGTCTGAAGGAATTGGAAAGGGAAGTATTAGTTAGACTGAAGAATCTTTAGTCAGTTGCCACTTACGGTTTAGCTTGTTTATAAGCTTTGATATTATCTGGAGGAAGTTCTAGGATTGCCTTCGGCTTTCCTCTATTATTATGTATTATATATGTGGAAGCTGTTACCGTACTGGGGACCTCTGGTTCTCACCCATGCGGATTTTGTGGTTTTCAGATGCAGGACGCGAGGCTTCTCGTTGAGGCATGCTGGAGACTTCTGGATTAGCGAAGATCCTTTGTTCTCGGGACTCTATTTTGATTTATATATCTTGTTTAGATAATTTTATCTCCATTAAATAATACAAACTATGATGACTCCTCTTATGGGAGATTTTGGAGAATAGGTTTTATGTATTTGTGTCCCTTTGGGTTTCCTTTGCGGTTTTCCTTATTTTATTATTTGTATATATTACTATGCTCGGACCGGTCATCTTCGCAACCGGATTTTGAGTCTTGATATTCCTGTTTTTGACACTCCTTTGTATATATATTATCTCGCGTTCGCTTATCCTTTGCTCGTTGCATTATCGATCGGAGTGTTGCGCGTTCGAGTTACGGTTTTTGTTTACCCCTTTTTCTACAAAGGCTCCTAGTTATAATCAATTATTCATACTACTATACATACTAAATTTTTGTTTTAGAGGTCGTAATACCTTGCCATCTCTGAATTATGACTTAAGCATAAGACTCTGTATGGTAGGGTGTTATAGGAAGCCGGATTAATTTCAATCGCACCACAAGCAAAGATATTATTATAATCGGTAGAATTTAGGATTGAGTGGAAGGGAGTACTAGAAGAGGGAATCACCTAACCAACTATTTCTTTGTGGGAAGCGTCGGTTATGCCGGAGAATAAGGAAGAGAACGGTAGGAAACCTTATACAGAGAAAGTGTGCTAACGAACCTTCACGACTCGACCTAATCCTTCTTTTAAAACCTACATTGACATTCGATCCGGAGCTCTTCCTAAATAGCTTGACCACCTTTCTAACTTTACTCCTTGTGGGCATGAATATTGTTTCTTCCAGGATGAGTCTGAGCTTGTCTTGGTATAAACGCGTAATTCTTGAGTCTTGTATGCTCGCTATGTCTAGAGTTTCCCTTATTCGCAAACCATGTTCTTCAGCATCAGTTGAGACTTCTTTGACTTTATACGCTCTGTTCTTCCTACCAAAGGTCTCTAATTTGAATTCTTTTCTTGAGATGCACCTAGCTTCCTCTCCTTGTGCATTCCATCATTTCGGTATAATCCTGACTAACCATGTACCAGATTTCCTTTCTGACTTATCACGAACACCGTTTGTATTGTTCATTCATTTTTCAAGCTTAATGTTCTTTTAAAAATTAACTCAATCCTATATTAGTATCACGTATAAATCATAGTTGCAACTCTTGAGATGTTGATTCCTTAGGAGCAAGACTTTTGGACACGGAAGATGAAGCATGTAAGTGTGCGCCATCAAGAAGAGTTTTGGAGCTTTAGATTCTTGCCGACCACAAAGCTTATGATTAGGTTAACACGCTAGAATACACTGGTTACATGGATACCCGAATATGAAGAGAGCTATCGAACTCCGAGAGAAGAATTAACCTTAAATTCCAGTAGTCAGGATATCCAAACTTAATTAACAACTCAGAATTAATGCGATGCATTATCAGAGGGTTTAGGATGCGTGTAAATATAACGTCGTGAAGTGGTGCCGGATGCCCTGAGTAAGAAGTTTCTGGGAAATACTTGGATATAAATTTCGGAGAAAAAAATACTAGGTAAGTTGGAACTCTAAATTGGATACCAAGGGTATAGCTGAAGGAGTCAAACTAAATCTATTGCAATCTTAAAACGTGGCTAAGACATGATACAGGAAGCGTAAGAAGACGATAGAGATCTACTGAGGATGTCGAAGTCATGTACACAAAAGGAAAATTAAGAAGAGATCGAGGGAAACAAAGAATGAGATTGAGAGGAATGAAGAAACTGATTCGAAAGTACGAGAAGAGATTAGTATGCCTAATGGAGAAAGTGAGAACGTAAGCCATCGTCCGAAACCATCAAGAATGGATTTCAATTCAACCGAAGATTACTAAGATGCATCACAATTTTGATAAGATAGGGTTGAGAGGCCCGAAGCGAAGGATATTGTGGCGACGCGTATGATTAAACATTTGACATGTTCAAAGATAAGGAACGAGTACCAAGAGTCATCTGAGATGTGGTAACCATGGAAGAGTTCACAATGAAAATACAAAGGGATTGCTATTGATAAAAAAAAAACTAGAGCATCGAATACTTTAATTCCTACATTTGATAGCCGAGACAACGAAGAAGAGCTACGCGAATTCGAGTTAACAATCTCACCATGAGAAGCTGACAAAAGAATTACACGAACCAAGGAAGTTCTGAACTCGAAAAGGTTACTTTAACAAGCTGAAGACAATGAGTGAGTCAAGATGAAGGGATTGAAACCAAAGTATGTTAGGACCTGAGTTAATGACAAGGACGGACTTTTTGAATTCTAAAGAGAATTAGGCCAGTGGCATATCAGGTAACTCTACCGCCATATCTTCCAAACTGGTACCATGTAACACATCTCAGTTTCAAGAGTACACTTCTAATGTCAATCACGTATTAGAACCTGAACCAGTGCAATTGAGGAAGGATCTCACACTTCGAGTAACCTCGGTTAGGATATATAATAAGATACCATCGCCAATCAGCTAGGCAGAGTAGAAGTTACGTTAGTAGAGGATGCAAAAAGTGGGAAACGTATTTAAGAACTCGAATCGGACAGGTAGAAGAACTACCCACACCTCCTTTCAAATAATTGAATCTGAATTTTGAGGGCAAAATTCCTAATTAGGTGGGTAGGATGTAAACCCCGCTAAAATTGGTAAATAATTAGTTAATAAATTGAATTTTTATTAGGAAAGCTAAAAATGCAAAACTAATATCAAAATAGGATAAAGCTCGTCGAAACGAGAATTTTGATACCAATTTCGAAAATTTGGCCCAAAATCGGGCCGGAAGGGCCAAACCGGTTAAACCAGGGCCCAAACCGGACCCGTGGTCCAACCGGACCCAAACATTTAAAGAAACAGAAGCTCCCTTCTTACTCATAAGCTGCTGCGAGCCTGCGATGTCATAACAGCAAGGGAAGAGAAGAAGCTTCCCTAACCCTTACATTCTTTCTCACTACCATAACTTCTCCGTCCGGGCTCCGATCGCCGCACCGTTCGCGGTCACGTGCTCAGCGCGTCGAACTCTACCTTTATATCTGAACAATTTCACTGGTAAGTCTCATATTTGGTTCAGAATCTCTATCCCTCTTTCTTTGGTGAAATTGAAAACCTATAGTGAATCTTGTCCAATTTTTGTGTTCTAGGTTCAAGTTAGCTTCCGGGACTTGTGGGCTCAAGCTATTGAGCATATGGGTATGGTAAGAACACTCTAACCCTAGCTCAATCTTTTATTTATAATGGGAAAACTGAAATTGGAACATCTATATGTATTAGGTGTAGATTAAATGGGTATATATGTATTGGAATTGAATTGGGAATACTTGGAGGCTTTTTGGTGGTCAAGGCTTGTTTTGGGGCTGTTTTGATTGAGCTTGGAGGGGCTGTGAATTGTGTTGTGAGGCTGCCTTGGGTGATACAAAGTGATCGGCCAAGGTATGGTTTAAGTTTCGCGCGTTTAACATTTAAGGTGGTGTGAAAACTTAGGCTAGAAGAACCGTAGGATAAGTTGAATTGGTTAGTTGCATTTAATGATTAGTCTTGTGATGATGTTGGCATAAATGGTGGATGAACATGTATTAGAATTTATGAGGTGTTGAAATTGTTAATTGTGTACTCTTGAAATTGAGTTAGTGATGGAAGTTATGGTCATGATTTGCTAGTGTCAAATATGTATGCTTAAGATCATTAAGGAGGGTTGAATTATGTTAATGGAATTTGGTGGTTATGGTTTGTTTAGTTGGTTGAAGTTGATTTATGATTGGTTATGAATGAATGAAGGTAATGGGTTAATGAATTTTTGAAATGGAAGATTATGGTTAAAAGGAGTGGATTGTTGAATAATATATGAGTTTTATGAATTGATGTGGATATTAAAGTGTTGGAAGATAGTATCAATAAGATGGAGTTTATTGTGTGCTAAATGTGCAGGTTATATTAGTAAGGAATGTGGTTTTGGTAAGAAAATGAGGTTTGACAAAATTGGTAAAAAGTGATTTTTAATGAACTTTTATAGTTCATAACTTGCTCTTTAAATTTTGAATACAAATGAGGTTTGTTCTAAATTAAAGTGTGTTTAATCAGCTTGAGATTGATATAAAGTTTGAGAAAAACGGAATTTTGTAGAGAAAGTTATGGACGACGGAAGATTGGTGTAAAAACTGTTATGTAGGTAGAAATTTTCTGGTTTTGCAGCTTCTGGGCAAACTGCTAGATTTTGAATAAACGCACATCCACGCGTACGCGTGGCGTGGCATTTTGAGGACGCATGCGTGAGAAGCATGCGTACGCGTGACTTGCTGTACGCTCCACGCGTGCGCGTGGTCTACGCGTACGCGTGACTACTGCCTACTGTAAAACCGGTTTTTGGCTGGTTTAAACCAATTCTCCACTTCTAAACCTCCATTTTCTTCCTTTTAAGACTTAAGGTGTAGCACTAGTTCTAGTAGATAAATGAAGCTAGGAAAATAAGATAACTCGGGGGTGAAGTAAGAGGTAAATGATGGCTTATATGAAGAGGGCAAGAATAATAAAGAAGTTTAATGCCATGGCTTCATAAATGATTGTTTATTGATTATGAAATTGAAATGGCTTATGAATGATGATATCTGAGATACGAGTTTTCCTGGGTAAAAACCGTGGCTTACCACTGTGTGTTCCAGGTTGAATCTCGATACTCTATTGACCCTACGTCGTAAGTGTGACCAGGCACGTATAAATTCCCAGGTATGGATAGCCTCCATTGAGTGATTATATGATGAATGAATGTGAAATCTATGCATAGACTCTTGAGATGCGGACGGGGGACAGTCTACGGTTTTTGGACTTGTCGGGTTGGCTGGATAATCGACAGATGGGCCCCATCAACCATAGGACAGGCATGCATCATGTGCATTTATTTGTTTTGTTTGTTATGCATTTCCTGAGTTTGCCTAACTGTATGTATACCTCCTGCTACCTGCTATACTTGCTACTTACACTATCTGCCTATTACTTGTGCGTGAATTTGTCTGGTTGCTTGTCTTTGCTGAATTATGGATGACAGAGGAACGGAGGAAGGGTGAAATGGTTTGATGTTAGGTTAGGTTTAAGATTAAGTGAGTTTAGGAAGGTTTAGAATACCTACCCCTATTTATGGCTTCTGTTTAGAAATTAAGTTTTACAATTGTATGACGGAGTTCTAGGATTATCTCCGGCATTCCCAGGACTTTATTTATTATACGCGTGGTACCTTTATCATGCTGAAAACCTCCGGTTCTCATTCCATACTGTGTTGCTGTTTTCAGATGCAGGTCGAGAGGCTCCTCGCTAGGCGTCTGGATTCCTGAAGTGGAGTAGTCCCTGGGATATTTTGGTTTATCAGTTTATGTATATATGTACTTAGTTACTTAGCTTGCTCTCCAAAAAACTTGTTATTTTGTTCTTCATAGAGGTTACAGGAGAGTTAGGACTTTATTTCTTTATTTTGGGTAGTTTGGGATACTTGTATATATATGTAAATATTCTCCGGCCAGCCTTGACTTCGCAGGCTGAGTTAGGAGCTAGTTTCACTATATTCTTGGCTCTCTTTTCGTTCTCTTGCTTATTTATATTTATAGTCCTTAGGTATCTTAGCACGCAAGTAATCCTATTTCTTGAACGTTGCGCTTTTCATTTTGCGATTTTGTTTTACCCGTTTTTCAAGGCTCCTAGTTAAATATCTCTTTTCCTATATATATATATATATATATATATATATATATATATATATATATATATATATATATATATTTCTATTTTTAAAGGTCGTAATACCTTACTATCTCAGTCTTATGACTTAAGCATAAGATTAAGTATGGTAGGGTGTTACACATGTCGAAGACAGACACCAACCTGAATAGGCTATTTTTTGGATGCCCATTGTTAAAGGTAAGGACAAAATTTTTCATGTGTGAGTACTAAGTTTATGCTATAATTGGGTTAAATTTTGAATTTTTGGAATGGAGATTTAGAATATAGATTTTGGTGATTTTCACTTGCTCAAGTTGTTGTGGATGTGATTTTGAATTGTTGGGAATGGCATGCCTATTGGTTATGAAAATGATTTAATTTTGTAAGCGATTTGCTGTTAAATTGGGTTGATTTTGTATATGATTTGATACTGGTGCTAGTTAATTTTGAAGAATGATTGAGAATTGGAAAAAAAGTTGATTTATTGAAAATAGATCTACGTAGATTAAAAATGTTGATTGTGACATGAATTGAAATGGAACCTGATCTGTTATAAAAAATGGTTAAAAAATTTGAAAGTATTTTTTAGATTTAGAGTTCAGGGATTATTTACAGTGACATATGTGGATTAGATTGAATTGGAGTGTTTTGTACCACCATACATTTATTGTGTTCTATTCGATTTAGGTGATAGAAGCACATTGCAAATTCTTTCTTTGGGTTGATGACCACATTGTAAGGGTCAGAGCGGGGGAGGCTACAAGGGGATTGGGTGACCGGAAGCAGAATGATGTTGAAGAACATTTGGGAATGGATAACTTGATATCCCATGTAGAAGAAAGAATAGTAAACCTAGAGAAGCTACTGAACAAGAAAAGTAGAGAAGCAGAGTTGAGGAAGAAAACTAGAGAAGCAGCTGCAAGAGAGATGGAGGCTTCATCAACAAAGTCTAATGCATAAATCAAAAGCAGAACCTGAAGCACCTTTATTAGGTTCAGAAACTTAAGAATAATTTTCTTCTTTGTGAATTTTTCTACTAGAATGTAGACACACAATTGTTTGAAGCTTTTGAAGGAAAAATTGTCGATGCCGTTTCTTTGATATGGGCAACATGGTTGGAATTTGATTATGTTTCTAGTGACATGTTCTTGTTTTACCTATAGATACATATATTTTTTATGGTATATATTTTCTTGAGTTAGATATCGAAGTTCCTGGCTAATTTCAATAGCATATGACGGCTAATATGTTATAGTAAGTCGTCCGAATACCAGAAAATAACCTTTTTTAGTCACATGAATGCTTAACATTGCACTCATGTTATAACTCAATATTCGGCAATTCTGTAAGAGTAGGAAGGAGAAGGGGATGACAATATAGACAGATGATTTGGTGACTCCCATGAACCCTCATGCAGCCACCACAATAGATAATTGACACGATTTATTTTTCTTCTTATATAGTAACATTCAATGAGTGTATGACTTATTGCAGGTGTAATAGGGTAGGCTGGGTCATCGTCCAACACAATAGTGGTGTCTACAATTATGGTCCTGAAACCTGTGGCCGTCTTGTAAGTTTGTCTTCTAACTTATTTCAAATAGTTTCTTAAATGGCCGTTTATATTTCGTCTTTTCTGGTAGAAAATTGTGCTACATAGTAAAAAATAGGTCGAATTTTGTATGCATGTGTCGATTCATGATCATCGCCATTGAGTTCTTGTTAGGAATTAAGGTGTAAGATAGTAGATGAGTTGGTAATCGATATTTTTTTTCCAGTGTTACTTACTTTAACTAAGGGAATTATTTAGTCTTTCTGACATACTTAGGATTGGGCTCAGTGAATTAACCTTAAAAAATATTTATTTTTTGGTAGTTCAAGTCTCTCTAAAAGTAAAGTGGGTTAGCTATCAAATTGGGCTAACGATAAAAACAAAAATAATATACATTAGTAAAAAATTCAGCTGAGGATTAATGGAGCAAGTGGCTTGAAAACGGTTAAGCCTAACTTTTTTCAGAATTTTAAGTCAAACCAAAGTGCAATATGTTTTTCCAGGTAACTATTTTATCCATTCATGTATCTGTCTATTAATTACCTTCACTAACCCTGCTCAATTTTTGTCTTAATAGCATTTTTTGGTAGAATTTAGTTGCTTAGTTGGTTAGCTAATATTTGTCCCATAATCTATATACTAGGATAGTTAAAAATAGAATAACATCATTATAAATCTCCTATACATAAGGAAAACTACATGACACATCGAATTAGATAGAATGAAGTTGTTGTGTAACCATTTCTCTTAATTTTGGGCCCTTCAAACCAATATTAAACATACACAAGTAACACAATATTTTATAGTTAGTTTTAATATTTTAATAAGTTCAAATATGAACAATTTTATATTTATAATTCGGACCTTAATCATATATTTTTTCATTGAATTCAGTGTAAGTAAATTTTTGCATATTATGTAATAAAAATACAATAATATATATTTATAATAATTATTATTTACATATTTTATATATTATTTCTTACATATACAAATTATAATTTATATAGTTAATACAGCTTCGTACATAAAACGGGCTATTAAACTTGTAATAGCACAATTTATATTTATTCATGAATTATCTTAATAAATATTAAATTGTTTGATCTTAATAATTACAATGGTCAGACATTCTAAAATTATTGTTTTATAAAGTGTATCATATCATATAGCTAAAATAAATAGAGGATTAACATTATTATTAATAAAAAATTATAAAATTTTTATTTAAATGAATAATTTAATTTTAATATATTAATAATATAAAATATTTTACACAATTTAAATATATTTATTTTTTTAGATAATTATTTACAAAGTTAATAAAAAATATAATTATCTTATTGATATAACTATACATAATTTAATATATATGTAAAACTACTTTATATTACTAATGCATCAAAATTAAATTTTTAAATAAATATATAATAAATACATTAAAAATATAAATTTTATAAATTATTATAAAAAAATTAATTAGTGGTGGAAAATAAATTAAACATAGATGGGGTAAGTATGTTATGAATTCATAGTTCATTAATAATTAACGTGAGAAAATATGTAACCGCTTACTTCTCCACTCATTTCGCCATTTCTCTCTCTCACACATTCATCTCATCTGCGATTCTTCCATCTCTCATGCTTCCTTTGGCCATACTCCAATTTTTTTCCAGAAAATTCACTGCATTTTCGCTCTCTTTCTCATCCTTTTGTTTTTCTGGATCAAGTGCATGGAGATACTGCTGGTTCCTCTCTTGTATTTTGTTCCAATATTCGTATCAGAGGATAGAGAAGAAACCACCAACCATCTATGGATATTTTGATCGTCATGTCTACTAGGTTAGTTGCGCCAAAATTTCTTCAATTGGCAAATTCATTTTCCTCAACATGTCTGAAATTGTTCCGTTCATGATCGATTTCTCTCTGTTTATTTATATATATTTTTTAAATTCAATTGCATGTGAATTAAATGGTTCTATTATGCAATATTGACCATTGGTAGTTTTTCTTAGTGTAGAATTGTGTCTTTCCATGCTTAAAATCAGTTTGGCTAAAAAAAGTAGGGTGAATTGCGATTTCTTTGATAACAAGGAAAAAAATGTTGGAAGGAGATTCAAAAGAAAATAAATAACAATACAATTTCAGCCATTGTATTTTTTGTACATAACAGAATTGAGAAATAGAAGCAAATCAAAGCCAAATTTTGATTATAGTGGTAATGAGAAGTGGGAAGGATTTTTTATAATTGAATGGTTTAACAATTAAGAGTATTGGAAGAATGTGAAGAAACCAGAAAGAAGTTTATGAGTTTATATGTAGGTAAAACGATGTAACAATGGATCATATTACTTGACATAATATCAAGAGCTGGCTGAGATTCATAGAGGGACAAGCTGAGAATTTGCAAAACGAGGTTTACATTTCGTTGCTCAATAATAAAATCACTTCATTGGGAAAATTAAGGAAAAAGAAAAAATATCGTGCAGTCACTACAAGTATGTTTATAGATGTCACCTATGATCTGTTTTTATTTTAATATAGATTTCATCATCTGGGATTCGGTAATGTTTGCTTTTAGCTTCTATTAAAGGAACTCATTGCTCTAAAGATTGGTACTCACTTTGCCCATTCGAACTCTCGTGGTGAGGCTTCAATGTAGAATCATGGGCATGCATACTCCAATATCTAGAGTTGGCATGTGTATGATGAATTTGACATATCTAAATAATTTCTTATTTAGTGGCCTTAGTGGGATGAAACAACAATGATTGGCTATCTCTTGTGAAAAGGAAATAAATCTAAAATTTTTTTCGGTATCATGCTCGGTAAGTTAAGTAGGTCTTTAGACAACGGCTAATATTTCTGGTCATGTTAACAGTCTGTTAAGATATGTAACAATTGTAATGATCATTTTTAGGTAGATTGTTTTCAGAAGATATTTGCAACCTAAAAAAGATTATCTTTCCTTTTAACTTGGAATAGACATTTAATCAGGTTAGGAAAAATTATTTGAATCATAGAATGTATTTGATTTTCTCAATTTGTTGAGGAAAAAAATTGAAGAGTGAATTTTTTTTTTTGGGTAGATGTGCAAGTACAAAATTGGGGCAGATTTAGACATTGATTTCTACTGAAAAACTTAATAGATGGAATACTAAAGAACTATGTGGTGTAAGTTCTAACAGAAATCCATTCAATAGTCATTTTGTCCTTTTTCTCACAATTTATTTTAAAAATTGTATCAATTAAATGAGTGAGCCCTTAGGTGTTTATGAATTTCTTTTCCATTAGAACATGCATAATTCC
The DNA here is from genome assembly GCF_059453495.1 of Arachis ipaensis. NCBI lineage: Eukaryota > Viridiplantae > Streptophyta > Magnoliopsida > Fabales > Fabaceae > Arachis > Arachis ipaensis. The sequence goes on from NC_142442.1 coordinate 17,645,445, forward strand.
ATCTCATGACATGCATGCTTCCTAAGATTCATGATGTTTATGTGTATCCTACATGGTCATTTGTTATTTCATAACTCAAGTGCCTTTTTAATTTTAGTTTCAGGATCGGGTTGATATTATTCCAAATGGTCATCATTTTAGTGCAGCACTAGAGTTTACTTCAAGCATTACTTGTGTCAGTGTCTCTGTCAATTCAATTTCCTGTCAACCTCATTGCATTCAATAAGCTCAAATGAGAGAGTAGAGCAAGCAAGTATGCTACCTAGGACAAGTATTGATGGTTTTCGTGTTAGTGTGTCAAGTACACCTAGCTGTTCAAGTGGGGGATCGGGACCAGAGGACATCGAGTCTCTAGGTGATCTTTATATATGGGGACAAATTTGGGCAGATGTTTCACCTAATAGTTTTGGGACTCAGCTCCCTCCCATGACTGATGTTTTGCTTCCTAAACCGTTAGAGACAAATATTGTTTTTGATGTTCAACAGATTGCATCTGGTGTCCACCACATTGCTTTAGTTACAAGGCAAGGTGAAGTTTTCACTTAGGGAGAGGAATCTGGGGGAAGACTTGGTCATGGAATCGATAAAGATTTTGGTCAACCCCATCTTGTTGAGTTCTTGGCGGTTACTAATGTGGATTATGTTGCATGTGGAGAGAACCATACATGTGCTCTGACTCAGAGGCGGAGCTACATACTGCGAAAGGGGGCAACGGCCCTCCTAATTTTAATTTTTTACATGTAAATTACATGTAAATTTTAGTTTAGTCTTCCTCAAAAATTTATTTTAATATTATTTTATTGTGTAAATATTTTTAGTCTCCCTCTAATATTTTTTCTAGCTCTGCCCCTGCTCTGACTACATCAGATGAGCTATATTCTTGGGGTGATGGTGCATATAATGTTGGACTTCTTGGCCATGGTTCGGATTCTAGCCATTGGATACCAAAGAGAGTTAGTGGCCCTCTAGAAGGACATCAAGTTATATCTGTTGCGTGTGGCACATGGCAGTCGGCATTGGCAACTGCCAATGGAAAACCTTTTACGTTCGGTGATGGAACATTTGGTGTCTTAGGTCATGGAGATAGAGAGTGTGTTATATCCAAAAGAAGTGCAGTTATTAAGTGGATTGAGGACTCTTAAAGTTGCATGTGGAGTATGGCACACTACAGCTATTGTAGAGGTAACACTTCTGTCTAGTTCAAATGTTTCATCAAGGAAGCTCTTCACTTGGGGTGATGGTGATAAGTATCATTTGGGGCATGGAAACAAGGAAACATACCTTCAACCGACTTGTGTCTTATCTCTTATAGAATTAAATTTCCACCATATAGCATGTGGAAACACTATGACTGTTGCCCTTACTACATCGGGTCATATTTTCACTATGGGAGGCACTGAACATGGTCAATTAGGAAATCCTTTGTCCGATGAAAAAGTACCAATGCTAGTACAAGATAAGTTGGTAGGTGAGTATGTTGAGGAAATATCATGTGGATCTCATCATGTGGCTGTATTGACATCAAGAAGTGAACTATATACATGGGGGAAAAGTGCCAATAGAAGATTGGGACATGGAGACACAGAAGATAGGAAGGGTTCAACAATAGTGGAAGCCTTGAAAGAAAGGCATGTAAAAAACATTTCGTGTGGGTCGAAGTTTACAGCTTGCATATGCATCCATAAACGGGTTTCGGGAGTTGACCAATCTAGTTGTACCGCATGTAGGCAACCATTTGGATTTACTAGAAAAAGGCACAATTGTTATAATTGTGGGTTAGTGCATTGCCATGGTTGTAGTTCAAAAAAGGCATTGAAGGCAATGTTGGCTCCAACACCCGAAAAACCTCATCGTGTGTGTGATTCTTGTTATACTAAGATTAAAAATGTTGAGTCGAATTCTGGTGCCATTTTTAATAGGAGAGCTACTACTCCACCTCGTACTTCTATAGATGGAAGGGAAAGATTTACCCTGGGAGAAATAAGATCTTCAAGAACTCTCTTCCCCTTCTCAAGAATTCACAAGACTACTACAGAGCAAGTTGTTCAGGTTCCATCACTAGTGCAACTGAAAGATGTTGCATTCTTAAGTTCAACAGGTTCAATAATGCAAAATCTTTTGAAGCCTACCATCGCTGCCATACCTCCAACTCCAAGTCCACCACCAACTCCACCACTCATTTCAAGGCCCGCATCCCCGTATGCAAGAAGGCTAAGCCCTACGCGTTCCGGCGCTGGTGGATTCTCTAGAAGTCTTATTGATAGTTTTGAGGAAAACAAATGAGCTTAAGAATCAAGAAGTGTCAAAATTGCAGAAACAAGTAAGTTTCCTGTTGATTCACTTTCCATATTCTCTGAAAAATCTCAAGGATCACCAATATTAAGTTAATGAATATTATTTTTATGTAGATTCAAAGTTTGAAACAGAAAAGTGATATGAAAGATGTGGAAAATCAAAAGCTTTGCCAACATATTAAGGAAGCTACAATATTGGCAGCAGATGAGTCTTCTAAGCATAAAGCAATGCTAGAAATTTTTGAGTGTACTATTATTCAGGTATCTTCATTCTATTTACCAAGGATATAGTTGAAATCGTTGACTTATATATGTAAATGTCTCGATTGCTTAACTTTCAATTCCACACTTCTTACTACAAACTGCTTTAGTATTTGAGCATCATGTTTCTTTATAAAAAATTCTTAGTCGCCCAAATTACTGGCGTGAAATACTTCAATAAGAATATATGAGAAATAGAACAAATTCCTTGATTAGAATTTCAAGTACATCATCCTGATTAAGTAGACTTGCCTTTTTGTTCAATCTAGTTGAAGCAAATGGCTGAGAAGTTGTCACCAGAGATTTCAGAAACTGAAAATTTGAGAATTGCACTTACTCAAGCTGAAGATTTTCTGAAAGAAAACTCGACATCTAAAACATTTTCCGTGCTATCAATATCAGAGTCTACTCGACAAAATGCACCTGATCCTGCCACAGATATTGGGGATTCAAAAATGCAAGAGCACAATACAGAAGAAAATCATGAAGCGGCGGCTTCGGACCCATCGCATGATGAGGGGAATATCCTTCAAGAAAGAAATAGATCATCTGTATTCGATAATAGAACAGCAGTGCAACCACAAAGCTCCGAGGAGACGTCAAGGTTGGCAAGAGATGGAGAAACACAAGTTATTGAACAATTTGAGCCTGGTGTTTACGTGACATTAATAGTAAGGCCTAATGGTATCAAAATTTTTAGGAGAGTTAGATTCAGGTATACTACAGTTACTTATTTATCTGATAAATTCTACATTTTCAATTTCTATATCAATGTGATTTGTATTGAACATATGAGTCACTATAGTAGTCAGCTTCACAAAATTATATTAGTATTCTTCTCCTATCTCAGGTGAAGGTGTGTATACCCATTTTTGAAATATGTACATGAATGTGTGATCAAAATAGCTGCTACATTATTTAAACCATTTCTCTGGTTTTGATCTGCATGCATAACACATTTTTTTAAAAAGAAGTTGCAGAAATTTGCATGGACGCATTCCTTAATTTTGCTATTACTAAATAATATATGTTGTTTGAATTATTGTATGACATTAGCATGTGTGCAACATGATTTTTTGATAAATCACTTGGAAAGCTTTTCATGGCACCCAAGTTACACAAACTTTTTACTGGATCATAATGTTAAACTCTTTTGTATACCTTCAGTGCAGAATAATTAAACTCTTCCTATACCTCTCAAACCTTTTATATGATTTATTTATTTATTTATGCAGCAAGCGAAGGTTTCATGAGCAACAAGCAGAAGAATGGTGGAACATAAATAAAGAGAGGGTACTTCAGAGATATGGTCAACAAACTAGAAGTGACGCTAATGCATCATCTAGCACCCCAGCACGGCGGCACCACCTATTGAAGAAAATATTGAGGCAGCACCTACCTAATTAGCACTTGAATCTTAATTAGATTTGCATAAACATCACCCTAGTTTTGATGAAAGTACAAAGTACAGAATGAAACATCATTAATCTACTAAGTGTAGCAAAAAGTTGTATCTAGTTACATCAATTCTTAAATTTAATAGCTTTTTACAACAGGGCATGCATATAAATAGGGGTGGCAGTGGGGCGGGTAGGGCGGGTTTTTATCCTACCCGACCCCGCCCCGTCGTCCTGTTACTCATGTACTACCCACTTCATCACTACCTGCGGGTAGTAAATTGTAGTACCCGAATCCGTCCCTACGGGTACCCACCCCACTCCCTACCCGCCTCTATAAAAATTAAATATTTTAATTTTTATATATTCTTATATAAATTAAGACAAAAACTTAAAATTCATAGATAAATTAAAATACAAACATAAAATTTATACAATGTCTTAGCTCAAATAACTAGAAATTAAAAAAAAAAGTGTTAGATCATTACAAATTTAGATTCATCATAATAAAGAAATTACAATATTAGATATAAAGGAATCTTCAACTCTTATTCTTGATCATTTTCAACATCTTCATCATCATTAAAAATTTGCAAATCAAGATTTAAACCTGAAAATCAAAAGAGATAACAATTAATAAATTAATTGGTACTATATAAAAATTAACATAAATAAAAATTAACACTGTTGCTTTGTGTGTCTTCTCTAGCAATACTAACTATGAAGTAATTTAAAAACACCTATATCAATAAAATTAAAATTACTGAGGGTATAAAATTAACATAAATCAGAATAAAATTAAAATTCACAATTGCATAAAAGTGATAATTCAAAGCATATAATAAGCTGACGCACCAATAAATACATCTACTGATTTTTTAATATTCCTTTGTTCCTAATATAATAAGCTGACGCACCAACCTCCTACTGGTGCAATTATTCTCATTATATATATATATATATATATATATAGTACTAGGAATACTATATATAGAGACTACTCTTATGAAGAAAATCATGAGAAGAAGAAAGTAGTAACAATATTATTATATAGAAGATTTCAAAGAGGCAGTGAGTTGAGAGAGATTTTCTGAGTTTATAAATTATTAGTGTCTTAGAATTTTTAGAAAATAATTTAAAAATGAAAGAAAAAATAGTATTATGCACACTTATTGTATTATAATGTGTTATGCAAAATTATGGGCCTGCAAATTTATAATTCTGCAAAATGTAACTTGTGTTTTATTAGAAGTAAGAAACCAAAACGCAACTTGTGTTTTAACATAAAGAAAAAAAGAAAAAAATATCCTGCAAAGAGTTGGCAAAGGCATACTAGTATTGTTAATATTATTATTATTATTATTAGCACTACAACAAGTTATATTATTATTATTATTATTATTATTATTAAGTTTAATTATACTGTTGGTCTCTATAGTTTTACTAAATTTATAATTAGGTTCCTATATTTTTTTCTTTTCAATTAGATTCTTATATTGGTTTAATTTTGTAATTAAGTCCTTCCTAGTATAGAAAATATTAGAGTTAACTGAATATTTTTTGCAAATTAAAGGTATTTATAATTAAAAATTTAATTAAACTTTTGATCGCATGTATTTTGATAAAAATATTATGTTAATTTTAACATTTTTAATATAAAAATGACGTAATTATAAAATTAAAAATAGTATAAAGACTCAATTAAAAACAAAAAAATATAAGAACCTAATTAAAAATTTAATAAAATTATAAGAACGAATAGAATAATTAAACCTTATTATTATTAATTGTAATTACTATTATTATTATTATTATTATTATTATTATTATTATTATTATTATTATTATTATTATTATTATTATTATTACACGGAACTGATATTTATTAGTGTTATGATTATTCACCGTTTTAGTTATATTATTTTTACTGTTAGTTAATATTAGGAATAATAGTACTATTAACATTATTATATTATTACTAGCGGTTCAACAGGCATCCTGTTCAGCCGTTTTTTTATTATTTTTAAGAAATTAATTTTATTTTTTGTTAATATATTATTTATTTTTCAAATTTATTAGATAAGTATTTTTTTTATTTTAATATTGACGTGATCTTATTTATATTATATTTTGTTGAAACTAAAATTACTATAAAACATTTTAAAATGTTAAATTATAAAACCACACAATAAAGAGATAATATAAAATGGTCATAGTTTAAAGTTTTAGGAAATATATGAGGTGAAATATTTGATAGAGTAAATTTTTATTCTTAACTATTCTAAAATATACAAAAAGTATTTTCAGAATGATAATGCTTCTATTTTATTTCTTTAAAAATTTTGAATATCGTCTATTAATTTATAATATTTTTAATTTAATTTTTTAAATTTATTATGACAAAATAATGATATGATGAGGATTTTGTCTACTAAAATTGCAAAAATATTTTTAAAAATTAGTTTATTCATTGTACTTTATTTTGTTTTTTTTTGGGTGTTTATGTTATATTCCATACATTATTAAATTTTAATTTGATAAGTTTTTTTATCATCAAGGGCTTATTATCTAGTTACTGTAATTTAATTAAGATTTATTTTTCATTACTAAATGATGTTATGTGTATTACGGTTATTGCCATTAAATAATATTTGTAGTAGCATTTTTTTAGTTTGTACTTAAATTAGTTATTCAATAAAATTTGTCCGGTAACTCATAAAAATATATACAATGTTATTTATGTTTTTAATTTGAGAATTTTTAATTTAGTTACTCTTGACTTGTAATATTTAATATAGTATTTAGATATTTTTTAAGAAATTAGAACACATTTTGCCATGACCAAATTTTACTATCTATTAAATTTTTAATTGGATAAAGATTCTATAATAAAAAGGATCCATATAATTTGTACAATATATTAATAAATACATGAGATAAAATAAGATATATTTTTGTACTATTTTTCAATAGTTGTTGTTTTGTGTTTAAGGTAGATCTTTTCTAATTTTACTATTTAATTTTAAAAGATATATGTTGTTACCAAAATTTTATTACAAAGTTATTGTTATTATTAGTGTTATGAATGTATTGCCTATTTAAAATTTATAGTATTTGTTAATTATTTTATGTTTTTTATTGAATTCATAATTTTGTTTGATATTAGGCATTTTATATGGTAGTGTACAATATCAAACCTCTTAATTTATTCAATACAAAAAATATTTTAAATGAATATTATGCGATGAAGATAAAATATTAAAAATATAAGTAGAGTAAGTGAGTACTAACTATTCATATTTGCATGGCTTTTAGCATTGTTTGTAACTGGTTCATTATAAGAGATTGATTGAGGCATTGAATTAGTAGCAGTGATGTATGTCTCGACCTACACTTATACAAAAAAAAAAAATACAAACTTAATATGTTGTAGATTATCTTAAAAGAATTAAAAATTAGTTCTCAGAAATCAAATCAAATCGCGTAAATTAAGTTAATTAATTTTGTTAATATTCTATATTAAGATTTAATGTATAGACAAAATGACTTAAAACGACGTTATTACATGTTTTAAATATATAGGGCTGCGTTTGTTTAGAGAGACAGGACACTGAGACATGGACACTGAGACACAAAATCATGTTTGACAGAGGAGACATGGACAGAGACAGTGTGTTCAGAGATACTGAATTAGTATATTTTGTGTCCATCCTGACAGGAAGGACACGGGGACACTAACAAGGGACACAACTTATTTTTCATTATTTTTGTTAATTTTTCATAATTATATTTTTTTTATTATATTTTTTATCTCAAATTTTTTGAATGAAAAAAATGAGAATAAATTAGATTTTTATAATTTGTTCTAGTTTATCACCAAACAGAATACAAAAACACAAAAGTTTGTGTCTCTGTCCATCAATATCTTGTTCTGTCTTGTTATCAGTGTCTTATCCTGTCCTATTCTTAGAAACAAACGCAGCCTAAGGTACTAACCAGTTAGGATATCACCACATCTTTTACTTGAACAACTTCATTATAATGTGATTCCAGACCTATATTTTTAAAGAGCAATACAGATAATAAGTATAATTTGAATTTATAAGAGTAAAATTAGTTATCATGATTAAAGTTAACTTTTATGTCGCGTATAAAGGTGATATTAATTATTTTAAATTTGTTTAATTTTATTCTGAAACAGAGAATATTTTAAAAATAATATGCTTCTATTATATTTTTTTCTATTGATTTTTTTTAAAGTTTGAATATCGTCCATTCATTTGTGACATTTTTAAATTTATTTTTTTAATTTATTATGATAAATTAATAATATGATGAGTATTTTGTCCGTTAAGATTGCATAAATATTTTTTAAAAAATAGTTTATTTGTTATACTCTAATTTATCTTTATTTTTTGTGTTTATATGTTAATATTTTACATTAGGAATTTATTACATATTTAATATTATTAAATTAATATATTTTTTAATAATAAATAATGTTACGTGTCTCATGATTATTATCATTAGCTGATATAATAGCATTTTTTTATAATTGATATTTAAGATAGTTATTCAATAAAAATTGATTCAGTAACTCATATAAATATGTAAAGCGTTATCTATATTTTTAATTTTAGAATTTGAAAATTATTTATCCAATCACGGTTTGTAATATTTAATATAGTATTTAGATTTTTTATAAAATTATGACCCATTTTACCGTGATCAAATTTTGGCATTTGTTAAATTTTTAAATGGACAATAATTTTATAGTAAAAAGGATTAATTTTTATTTATGCCATGTATTTAAATATATGAGATGAAATATCAATATTCTTATATTCTTCTTCTATCATTATATTTGTATTTAAGTCAGATTTCTCCAGGTTTTATTTTAAAATTATAAAAAATATATATTATTACCAAAATTTTAAAATATGAAAATATAAATTAAAATAAAAACTAAAAAAATTAAATTAAAGTATATTAAAAATCATTATGTTACATTAATTTAACACAATATATAAATACTATTTTGATAATAAAATTATTATGTTTGACAATTTTTTGTAATTATCTTATAACGTAGTATTTTTGTATATAAAATGACTTTATTTATTTTTTAATATAAGAATGCAAATGCATATTTTTTTTATTTTTAATATTTTATCACAAGCATCTACATTAATTTAAAACATAAATATATTTTTTTGTAATAAATTTATAATAAAAATTTTAGTTAAAGAGTACTCAATACTTCTTTTTATAATTTAGAGTAATAAATTTATTTTCATTTCATAGTTATTACTTTATAAAATATATTTAATCACTCAAATTTAAAAATATACATGGCAAAAAATAAGCGATATGTTAATATTTTTTCTCTTTATTCTATTTGTTATTATTAGTTTTATGAATACATTGTTTATTTTATTTTTTTAATTATTTATATATTATATGATAAAAGATGGAATATTAAAAAATTATTATTTTGTCCACTAAATTTATTTTATGAAATAGATTATGTAAGGATATACGAAATCTAAAAAAAATTGGACACTAAATTCTAGTAACTTTTTTGTATTTTTTTGTTAAAGAGTGCTCTGTTATATGTAAATTTTTTTTAAGTTAAATAATAAGCATCAGAAATATATAAATAGTGTATATTAATTTAATTATTTTTGTTATAGAATACCAACCAATTATGTTACTATGACGTCTGTTATTTGGACCAACTCCATTATCATGAGCTTTCAATTCTAGATTTTTCAAAGAGTAGAATACAGATATTAAGCAAAAGAAAAAAAAAATGATTGCAAGAGCACAATTGAAAGTGAAGCAGATATTTAACTCTCTTGGGTAAAGTACGATTGAAGGCGCAGAAATTTTTTGTATTGAAAGTGAATCGGTATTTAAATTGAGTACGTATTAATAGTTTTTTTTATTGAAAGTGAATTAGCTTTAAACTTTGTCGTGGGTTGAAAGTGAATCAGTTTTAAATCTGTTCGTGGGTAAACCCAGTTTTTGAAAAAATAAAATAAAATAAAAAGAATTGAGTACGTAGTAACAGTTTTTTTTTTATTAAAATCAGTTTTTAAGTTCTGTCATGAGATAAAGCCAATTTTTAATAAAAAGAAAACAGGGATAAAGTAGGAAGAAAGAATTGGATACCAAACTTCCGTATCCCATTATATATTGGTATAGATTAGATTAGTATTAGCATTTCTGTTGTTGCTATTATTATTACTAGAACGCAACCTACGTTTTGGTTATTATTAAAAAGTAGCAAAATGCAAAACGCAACTTACGTTTTTGCAGGTTTTATTTTAAATATATTTTTTAAATAAAACGCAACCTGCGCTTTGTATTGTTAAAAAACAAAAAAAATAAAAAAATAAAAATGTAAAACGTAACTTACGATTTGTACTGACATTATAGCAGTGTATATATCGTATAAACATCCATTTTATTGTGTAATATCAATATTTTTTTTTATATATAAAAAAATGAGCCTAGAATTTTATGTTCCAATTTATAATCTGTTATTACTCAAATCAAGAAACTGAAGTCTCTTATAAGAAGAAGAGTTAGACAATGCAAGTTTTGGAACATTCTTAGAGAAAGAGTTTCAAAGCAAAAAAAGGTACAAAAATAAGAAGTTTTAGGCAAAATTCAGTAATAAATATTCAACCAAAAATTGCAAAATATACCATAACAGATAAACAAAATTTTAGGCTTATTATACCTTATGCCAAGTTGCAAATTAAGATTGAGAACCATAGAAGCCACCACCACCCATCTTCTTCAGTCAGTACTCAGCAGCAACTCATCTTTTCTCTCTTCTCTGAGAACCATAGAAGCCACCACCACTAATCGAGCAGTCCACCGCCACCGCATCTCGCAGCCACCGCATCCCGCAGCCACCGCGTCTTGCAGCCACAGTAGCGACGGGTTTGACCACCGCAACCACTACCACTGCAGCCCGCCGCCATCGCATTCTGCAGCCACCGCGCTTCTCAGTCCGCTCAATGGCTCACTCTGCTTCCCCTTTCAACAAAATCACCATCCAAAGGGACAACACTGTTAGTCTTCTTTCCCTCTCACTTTCCCATTCATTTTCCAAGTTTTTAGTTCTGGACTCGGAGTCTTTGTTTTATTGTGTACATCCACTTTATAAATTGTGTTCTCAATATCATCTTTCTAAGCAAATTCTAAGGTATCGAATGCAATACTACTCTGTGTATGCTATGCACCTATTCTAAGCAAATTCTAAGTTCCTAATATGCGGTATCTATTTTCAATTATTAAACATTTGATGCATACGTCGTTGACAAAGAAGATGCTCCTGGAATTGTTGTTCTTTAGAAGTGGTGGAGTGTGGATTTTGAAATCAAGAATCATGCTGTCAAGATTTCTCAGCTAGGTCCCGGATTTAAAGCTCTTATTCCAGAGTAAGATAACGGTGCTTTCATAAGATTTGCTGATCTGAATTCTTTATCCGTTATATAATATTATAATCTTCAATTGGATAATTGATGAAAATTGAAATTGCTTCCATTGTTCTTTTTCTTTTTTTTTTTTGGTAAGAAAATTGCTTCCATTGTTCCAGTCTGTATAGAGCATAGTTATCAGAAACGAACCCGTGATCGAATCGGTTAGGTTACTGGGTCACTGGATCATTGGTTCATCTGGTGGGTCACTGGTTGAACCGATTGACCCAGTTCTATGTAAATAAAAAATAAAATATAGTAAAAAATTTATAATTAAAAATTTAAATACATATTTTTACTAATATTTTAAAAATATCTAGTTATTCTAAACAATATGGAACAGAAACAATAAGTATTTTGTTAATTTTACTCTATCATAAATATTTTTATTTTGTTTTTATATTAAAATAAGTATTATTTTCGAATTTTAATAATTTATTAATTAGTTTATATCTATTATACTATTATATACTACAAGTATTTATTAAAAAAAATATTAATATATATTATATAATTATGAAAAGAAAATAATAAGTGAGTTTATAATTATTGTTAAATAAAAATATAATTAATTTAAAAATGAGTGAACTTATAATTAAAATTAAAATAATTAAATAGAAGTAAATTATTTGTTGAACGATATCAATATGTATTTTAATTTGCATATATATTAGTAACAAGCAAGTTAGCTTGGTGGTTGTGGCTACCTTTTAACTCCTTGAAGGAGGGGGTTTGAACCCTTGTTTCATTTTAAGAAAATTTTTAAATTGAAACGATTCGGTCGGACCGGTTGTTTCCGAGTTTGACCAGTTTCTACCGGTTCATTCTGGGTTAGAACCGGTACGGTCCAATTACTGGACCGGATCGATATAGGATCCAGTTCACCGATTTTTTCGGTCAAACCGACCGGTCCGGTCTGATTTTGATAACAATGGTATAGAGGAAAGGTTGGTCTTGATATCGCGGAAGCCCAACATTTGATGGATGGGCTCGATTGGCAAGGCGCTGTAAAGGATATAGAGGCCTCGGTTAACTGGCTTAAAGCAAATGGTTCAAAGAAGGTTTGTTACCGTTAATTTGTTTTGAAGATGATCCCCACCAGCCATCGTCACCCCCAGCCGCCGCCACTCTTGTGTTCACCGTCTCTGTGCTCGTCGTGAAGCCCGCCTCTGTGATCGTTGTCATCGGCAGTGACAGAGGGTGCCGTCGTTGTCCTCGTCCTCGATCCTCTTCTCCTCTATGTCACGCAAACTGTTACTCAATCCTCTTCAAGCGCATCCTTCTCCTCCGTGAATCTCTGCCCAGAGACTCGCCGTGAAATCACTGCTCGGGGCTTGGCTGTCGCAAAATAATCCTCTTTCGAGCTTACTCTGTCACCGCGGTTCCTCCTTCGCCGTGTCTCTGGTAATAATTAAGCCACTGCTTCTTCAGTTTCAATTTCTAAGATTTTGGCTTCTGAATTGGGATTCTGTTCTGAGTTGGATTGCTGCTCATATGCTTTTGAATTTAGTTTGGAGGTTAAGTTTGGATTGTTTTGGTTAGGTTTTCTGTTTCTAGATTCTCTGGATTTGGATTTGGATTTTGAGTTTTCTGAGTTTTGTTGTTGAATAAATTGAAAGGTTTTTGTTGAAATTTGCTGTAACTCTGAATTTTTTTTTTGTTGCTGATGGATTGAAATTTTCAAGTGTAAGCGTAAGATTGTGATTGTAAGTTTTCTAACTTTTATTGTTGAATAGATTGAAAGGTGGTTGTTGAAATTTGCTGTAACTCTGAATTTTTTTCGTTGCTGATGGATTGAAATTTGTAGGTGTAAGTTTGTGATTCTAAACTTTTATTGCAATGACCAATTTTTAGTTTTCTGCCTCGCTTCTTCGTTTATTGAAGTTCCTCCCAGATAGTAGCCAGTCGATACTCCGAAAGCAGAGATAAGATCTCTAACCAGTTTTGAGTGTTGGGTTACCTTTTCATGGACAATGTCTAGCTTGGAATGAACTTTAGACACAGATCATTGATTTAAATCAACAGCTTATTCTGTACCAAAGTATTCTGAGTTTAAGGATGAATTTTCTTGCTAATTATTTTGTTATAATTTAGAAGTTAGTTAAAAAAATTTTATTTTATAGAATTTTAATAATAAAATATGAATAAATTATTATGTCAAATTATAAACTTCTGAATTTTATTAATTAAGAAATTATTGAATTTGTATATTTAAAATTGTATATTAAATTTTTAATAATTGTATTATATATTTAATGAAACCGGTTCAATCCCGGTTAGACCCCAATTGGACCATTGAATCATTGAACCTGTCACCTGACTGGTTCAATGACCGGTCCAATTCTCGCAACCTTGATTGAAACACTTAATAATGATTATGATTTGTGATGAGCTGCACATTTGATTAGTTGAGAACTTGTTAGTAATTGTCTTTTGATAGTAAAACATTGTGTTTGTCATTATGTGCGTTTTGTTGTTTTTAGTTATGAACTTTAAAGTTGTTTGTGAACTTCTAATATTAAATTATGGATAATTTATTACGTAAAATTTTAAATTTTATCAAGTTAAAAATTATTTAATTTATATATTTAATATTTAATTAAACCGGTTAAATCTCGATCGAACCATTAAACTATTAAACCAGTTTTCTCATCGATTTATTGACCGGTCCGATTCTCGCAACCTTACCAAAAACCAACACATGAAAAAAAATATTTTTTCTTCTATTTTCTTTCTACTTATTTCTTTTTCTCTCATATTCTTTTGTTCCATCAGGCATCAGCTATCCAAACAGAGTGAAACCTCCAATTTTACCCTTATTCCCTTAAGTCTATCCGCGAACACTTCTCTCCGCCCAGCCCCAGACCTCCTCAGTCCTCACTCCTCAGACACAACCCCTCGTCCTTCAATCTCCTCCACCATCCGCCGGACAGCAGCAGCCGCGGAGGCCCTATCCCCTTTCCCTCCACCCTCCTCAACTCTCTGTCAGCCCTATCCTCTCCCGCTCCCTTCGTCATAGTCGCGCTCCCTCTCCGTCGCCCTCCACGCAGCAGCAGCCTCTGTGTCGTCCTCCACGCAGCAGTATCCCGTGTCGTCCTCCGTGCATCGCAGCGCACTCCAGCTGGCAGCCACTTCCGTGTCTTCGTCCTCTCCTTCCTGCACTCTGCCACATCATCAACATCATCAAGAATGGAGCCTTTGACTCAGGTTGGTTCTAGATTTTTTGTCTGATTTTTCCCTGTTTATATTTTTTTCTGTTCTTGATTTGATTCTGGTCCTTTCTTAATTTTTTCAGTTCTTGATTTTTGTTCTTGATTTTTGTTATGATTTTTAATTTGTTCTTAATTCTTGGTTGAGATATTTTCTGAAGTTCTCTAGTGTTTTCTTGGTTGCTGTTCTTGGTTCTTGTTTTTTGGTTATGATTTTCGACTGCTGTTTTTTTTCTGTTATATTTTTGAGCTGATTCTATTCTTGATTTTGTTCTTAAGTTTTGTCTGCATCTATTTTTCACTGCCAGTTTCTGTTCTGTTCTTGATTCTTAGACTTTTGTTATGATTTGAGTTTGTTTTATAACCTTTGTGGTTGTTTTTTAATTATTTGATTTTAACTTGTAGTTTGGTGTTCTAATTTCAATTTTGGTTTAGCGTTCTCTGTTCTTATTTTATTTGTGTGTTTTTGATATTACTGCAGTTTGATAACAGTACAAGTGACAACATTGGTGAAACAGGAAGACCGAAAAACCAAATCAAATCAATCCAATTACAATTGGTTTAGTTTGGTTTGGTTAGCCTTAAATAAAAAACCAACCGAATATTTGTTCAATGTATTGGATGGCCTTTCCTCTAACAACCGAACTATACTGCACTGTGAACACCGGTACATAATATTGCTTGTACCTGCTTTATTTATTTATTGACTTATTTCACATGCTTGCACCTCCAGCCAGGATTAGCCATACCTTTCTCTATCTTTTCTTTTCTTTTAATCATCTGCAGGATTAGCCATACCGGTCAGTGCCACGTGGCAGGTCAGTGACATGTGGCATACACAGGTCAACGCCACGTGTCACTTGACATGTAAAAAAGATTTTTATAGTCAAAATAGTCTTTGAAAGTCTAGAAATAAGTTATTTTCATCCCTCAAATTTTAAAAATTAGTCAAATTAGTCCTTATATAATTTTTTTTTATTTTTTCTTCATAATATTAAATTTGAAATATTTTTTGATACTACTAATTTTAATAGAAATGTAATTGACAAACAAAACATTAGTAATTGTATCTTTTCTTCTTAAAAAATTTTTCCAATAAAATTATCTATCTCCTTTAATTCTTCTCAAAATCTCTCTTATTCTTTTCTATTCTAAAACATTTTTCTTACATACATTTTGCTGGAATATATATATACTCAAAATTGAAATGTATGTATTTATTAACCTAAACAAAGTTATATGCTCGAAATCAAAATTTATGTATGCTAACCTAAACAAAGTTATACCACTATTTTTTTTCTACTACATATTTTTTTTTCCATACATATTGTTTAACATACATAAATTTTGATTTCGAGCATATAACTTTGTTTAGGTTAATAAATACATACATTTCAATTTTGAGTATATATATATTCCAGCAAAATGTATGTAAGAAAAATGTTTTAGAATAGAAAAGAATAAGAGAGATTTTGAGAAGAATTAAAGGAGATAGATAATTTTATTGGAAAAAATTTTTAAGAAGAAAAGATACAATTACTAATGTTTTGTTTGTCAATTACATTTCTATTAAAATTAGTAGTATCAAAAAATATTTCAAATTTAATATTATGAAGAAAAAATAAAAAAAAATTATATAAGGACTAGTTTGACTAATTTTTAAAATTTGAGGGATGAAAATAACTTATTTCTGGACTTTCAAGGACTATTTTGACTATAAAAATCTTTTTTACATGTCAAGTGACACGTGGCGTTGACCTGGTATGCCACGTGTCACTGACCTGCCACGTGGCACTTAACGTGCCACGTCATCGCCCAACTGACAAGAGGACTAATTTGACTTATTTTTTATCTTTCAGGAACAAATTTGATTAAAAAAATCGTTCGGGGACGAAAATGAAGATCGCGTAATCTTTCGAGGACGAATTTGAGTATTAAACCGTATCTTTTTCCAATTCGTCGTGGAATAAGTTGTCTCTTAACTTTGTGATAAAGTAGGATGCTTGAACATCAAGCTTCCTTTTATGTCTTTCCTATTATAAAGCAACAAGGCTAATAATCAACCTTCTTCCAATCACACTATTTTGCTCATGCTTTATATTGAAAGACCCGTTGCTTGGTTATATAGTAATAGTACCTTTTTTTAAGTCTTGCTTCAAATCAACATCCATGTTTTATTGCTAAGGCCTCAACTAACCCACCCTAACAAACTAGGCAACCCACATTTTTTAAACTATAACCTTTTTTACTTTCTATGTATATTTGGCAATGCATTTTGTTTTCCTTAAAAAAAATAAGGAAACCAACTTTTAGTTAGCCAACTTTGTTTTAGGATTTATAATTTAGAGTCTAGGACCAAGGGTTTATGATAAGATAAATAAACAAAATTTTAAGAAGTTGGCTGATATTGACTACACAAAAATTGACTCTAATATTACTCTTTGGGGGCACTCTACTGTACAGATTAAATTTGTATAGAGAGAGTCCCTTTGTAGTTATTTTTGATTATATTATTGCTGTTCAAAATGTAGGTCCTAGTTTTTTCAAGTACTGTTTCATTCCATACGAAAAAAAAAAATTTTTGTAAACTTACATCTTTACATATAATTCACCTTACTCTTTTCTTAGTTGTTAATTTGTTTTGATTGTTATATAGAGTGGTGCAAGTATCACATGGGACATAGTGGTAGGAGGTTGGGACTTGGAATACAGTGCTGAGTTTGTCCCAAATGAAGAAGGCAGCTACACCATAGCAGTTGAGAGGGCAAGGAAAGTTGAAGCCTCAGAAGAAGCCATCCACAACACTTTCACTTCAAAGGAATCAGGCAAATTGGTGCTCTCTGTTGATAAAAGTGCCTCTAGGAAGAAAAAAGTTGCTGCTTACCGCTATTTTGTGCAGTTAAATAATTAAGCAGCAAATAATAATTATGTTAAGCTTGTGATGTTTGCTTCTCTCTTTTTTAAAACAATAATTTTTGTTAATTATGGTTTGAGCTTGTTAAAGGCTAATGAAGTTACTAAGCAGTGTATTGGTGTTATGTATAAAATTTGGAAAATGGGTGGTAGGACATGTTCAATTGGGAATTGGTATAGAAGAAAAAGCAATTAGCTTTGCTTGGTATTGAATGCGTTCATTTCATCATGATAATGAGTTTGTTGATTATACGCAGTATTGTAGTGTATTTGTTCTTACATCTCTCTGTTTCGGAGAAGTATCTGAACAATTTGGAAAGAATTATTGTTTCGGTGACAACACATGGGTTTTCAATTAAGTTGATAATCTTTTTCAATTTTTAATTATTAAATCAAACAACACAAAAGTTCTTAGTCAACATGGGTATGTGATAAACTGATAATTGTTACGGTTTTAATATCGAAATTTTTAATTGATAAATGGAACATTTTAAGCTATTAAAGTACTTATTAATAAACATTTCATTAGCAAGTGTTTGTGGGCTGAAAATTTAAATATGGAAGAACTATAGATGTATATGTAATTTGAAGTTATTTTCATGAGTATAGAATAACAGAATGCTAAAGTGGCAAAATTAAGAGCATAAATTAAATACTTTAAGTTAAAGTGCTCCTATTTGATAGATTGAATAAGAAATCATTACTAAGTTTGTTGTGCCTTGTTTTCTAATCCAAATCCAAATGGAAATGAAAAGGAGAATAATGGTGATGGGACTAGGTATAGCATATGGCATGTTCCATGCAGAAGAGTGGAGTGTCATGAGACTGAGAAATCCAAATTCCAACGAAGAGTTCACGGGTGGTAACGTGCTCCATAAGATGAAAATTCAATAGTGGAGCCACCTTCTATCCCTTTGTTGATGGTGATGTTTGCATCCTTCTAACCCTGAATTTTAGCAAGCATGATTCTCTTCTAGTTTCTACCGTATGCTTTTTTAATTTTTTATTTTTATGGTACCTCAGTCTCACTCTTATCCAAGCCATATCTATTGTATAGCGTATAGTTCGTAGAGCCTCCCACCAGAGTGCATGTTCTAGCATTTAGGTAGGTTGGTTCTTGCTCCAATTGCAAATCTGGAATTGTTGTTGTAATTTGAATTTGTGGTAGTTGTGATAAAATGCAGCTAACTGGAAGAGGTAGGAGCAGAGGAGCAGATCTAGTGGGATGGTGGATTTTGCAGCGGAGGTAGTGGTGGTTATGAAAGGAAGACAAAAAAGGAAAAGGAAAGGGAAAGGAGATGGGTATTTACAAAATTATCAACAAAAATATAATAATTAATTATTTTTGTTGAACAAAATTTATCTTATATGAATATAACTTTAGTTTTAATTTTTTATGATCAGAAATAACTATTTATTCTGTACTAAAATCAAGCATTGGACTCTTCTTTTATTTTATTTTTTTTTGCTTACCTCATATATTGTTTGTTTGCTACTTTTTCCCTCCCTCCCTTTTTTTTCACTATCCTGCAAATACCCTCATACTTATAGTTAAACATATCAAGAAAAAAAAAAAAAAACACACATTGAGCCCATAAAAAATGGTCCAGTCACGGACCTATTTTTTATTATTCCAATTTTACCCCTTCTTATTTTTTCTATTTTGTATTGTTCTCAGAAAGTACTTTTTTTTTTCTCCATATTCTTTTTCTATTTCTACATTCTCTTTTTTTCTCTTTTTTTCTCAGTTACTCTCTCCATTTTATAGAAATTTTATTGGACTCGATAATTTCTTTTTTCTTATCATTCTTACTTCAACATTATTTTAACCTTATATTATATTATTTAATTTATAATAAAAATAATAACAAAAATAATTAGTCTTGTGACTTTTGAAAGATAAATATTATAAAAGTAAATTGATATTTAAAAATGCTAAAAAATAATTTATAAGTTGTAATTAATTTTATATAATTTAAAAAAAATCAATTTTTTAAAAAGAAAAATAAAATTTTAGATAAAAAAAATAGTTTTCTAAATAAAAATAGATTTTTATGTGTAAAAATTAATTTTTTTCATGTAAAGTTGGATTCTTTTTTTAAAACTGATTTTGTATTTAAAATTAATTTGGCTTATTAACCTAAACGAAATTTTTTATTAATCAAACTCAGATTTATTCTTTTTGTTAATATTAACCATATGTATTCCTACATATTAATAATAAATTAAAAAAATAATTATATTTATAAATTTTATTTTAATACAATATTATTATATAATTTTTTATTAAAATTTTTGACTGCTTCAAATATTTTTTTTAAGTTTTCACTGTCTGTACTCCTACGTACTCTCATTCTTTATTAAATTAGTTTATACTAGAAAATTTGAAATCACATGCTTATTTTAGTCATTTTATATAATATTTTAGTCTTGTCCATGTGTATCCAAATATAATACTTGACATTACATTAGTGTCTTATCCATCGTATCCAAACACGATACACAAAACATAATTTTTAATGTCTCCGTTCTATTGTCTTTGTCTCAGTGTCCTGTTCTGTCGTGTCTCTAAAAACAAACGCTATCTTAAAATCTAGAGTTCAAACTCTAGAGGATGCATTTCAGGAAAAAATGTGATAAATATGTGAGGAGTGTGTGGGTGTGTTATGTACCTAGAATTGAGAGTTATCCAATCTTATGGGATGCCTAAAATTAAGAGTTGTCTAATCCGCTGACAAAAAAAAAAAAAAAAACTTCTAAACCGAACAGGACCCATTTCACTATGTGCATGAACATTACCATAGCATAGCGTGTCATGAATAGTGCACGACAAGTGAAGCATAAGGTAATGCATTTTTCAAATAATATTGGGGAACAAATTTTTTTTTAGCTAAAACCAATCAAATTTTTTAAAATTATTTTTATTTATTTTAAAGTTTGCTTACTACAATGATTATCTTTGCATCATTACGTACCCTAACCTTTAACTTTTTTTTTGTCTTAGTCTATTTTAGGGCTGGCAATTCATACCCTACCCGCGGGTACTCAACCCGGTCTAACTCGTTCGGGTAGGGTAGGCTACCCTACCCGCTGCGGGTAGGGTAGGGTATGGTCCGGGTATGCCTGCGGGTAGGGTAGAGTACGGGTTTAGGGTGTACCCTACCCTACCCTACCCGCACCTCAAATATATAACACATATTTTATAAAAATTAAGTATATAGTGGAAGAAGTGAAAGTTGAACCTACAACCTCTCTTATGTAATGACTTACAATAAGTGAACAACCACTAAACTAGTTAGTTAATTTAGTAATTTAGAGTATTAGTTTGTTATTTTTTATGTTATTAATATGTATAAAATTTGAAATGATTGAATTTTATATTTACTTTGAAAAAATTTGATATATCTGCGGGTAGGGTAGGGTAGGGTAGGGTTTAGAACTTTAGGGTGCGGGTATGGTTAGGGTTGAGAGATTCTCAACCCGCGGGTAGGGTAGGGTAGAGTTTTAATAGAATTTTCAACCCGCGGGTAGGGTTAGGGTAGGGTCCAAACCCTACCCTACCCTACCCATTGCCAGCCCTAGTCTATTTCTTTTAAAAAATAAAAAATAAAAAATTCATTTATTTGGTCACTATTCCAACCATGATTAGTGGAGTGATATATATTAGGTTTGATTCTCCCAAAAAAAAAAATGTTGCATTCCAATATGCACACTCTGAGTAGAAAAGCTCCATCATTCACCTTTTTATAAACTACTTATACATGTGTTATAAAAAAAATTATTCTTTTTATCCTAGCAATAAAACCATGCAATTTTAGTCTAATTACTCACTAATGTTAACCACTTCACTACTCTTAATTAATCTCGTGTGCACCACGAGGGACAGAATTCCATTTTCGTATAACTACAGTTTTCAATATCTGCGTGCATGCTCTAGTGATGCCACACTTTGACAACATCATATGCTTACATTTTGGGTTAACATGGTCTTGTCTTAAGGTAGTTGGAGAGCGAAGAGCTGCACCTATTTCTAAGCCAGTTTCAGCTGTAGTTTTCACTCCTACTTTAGCTGAATTGGAAAGAAGAGTTAATGTTGTTGGAGTTGTTTTCTATATGGTTTCTTCTTTTTTTTTTTTTCTTAAAATCTACCTATGAATGTCATTCATTTTCAACTTAAGTTTAACATAATCTTCCAACCCACTAAAATACTTCAACCACCCACAATACAATAAAATATTCCAACCCATTCAGTGCTTCAACAACCAACATTACAAATAAAATTTTGTAAAAGCCCATAACATGCCCACAAAAAACCCATACAACTTACCCTAATAAGGGTCCATTATAATGGCTCATCCCATACCTAGTCAGTAATATAATTACCCACTATTATCATGTAATTTCATCACCTGATAATACTGACGAAACTTTGCAATACCTACTGGAGCAAGTTGCATCATCGATAGAATTTATTTCCTCTCTTAAACACTTGTCTGCCAAAGGATGTGCCAGCACTAATCTACATATGTAAATTACACCCAGCTATCTACATCGAAAACTTTGTCTTAAATTAATCAAAAAAATATTGTAAATAAGAGAATTATACCTATATAATTTTAGGGTTATCTAAAATTAAATAAAACCAACGAACTGAATAAAAAAATAAAAAATTAAACACATAAAAAATAAAATATAAAAAATTGAATTTTTTTGGTTTTTCTATTGGTTTGATCTGGTTTTTTATTCTAACATGAATAACTTAAACCAAATCGAATCGGCAATACACGCGTAAAAATAAAACACTAGCACATTGTTTGGATTAAGGGAATATGAAAGGAAAGAAAATGTGAAGAAAGAAAAGTGAATTTTTTGTTGTTTGGATGAGAAAGAAAAATTGAGTGGAAGAAAAAAAAATAGTGTAGAACCCATCAAAATTTTTTCTTCTCAAAGATGAGACGAAATAAAGAGAAAATGTGTAAATATAGATAAAATTATTAATTCACCTTTTAATTAATAAAAAAATAAGAGACCTAAGGGCATTAATATAATTTTACTCTATTATAATTTTCTCTCTTCTCACTTTTTTTTCATATAAACAAATGAAAGTTTTCTCTCCATTTTTTTCATCTATTTTCTCTTTATCCAAACAACACATAAAATAGAGAGTGAGAGTGACAGTGCAAGTGGGGTAGATGGTTTGAGGATTGCTCAAAGTGAGTTATTCAGCATGGTCGGAAGTGGAAATAAGGGGGAGAGTGGGGGATGGGTTGCTTCTGGTGTCAAGGAGGTGCCAAAACAGGGTAGGTCTTTTCACGATAAAGTGGCAGGAGCTTCTTTTTCAGCTATTCTGGAAGTATTGGATCTTCTTGATGGAGATCTCCTGGCATCAATCCAAGGAAAATAGGGGGACTCTTCTCCCCCTAGTGTTACCTTCACGGAGGAGGCGAGAGTGACTCTTTCTCAGCCGTACAAGAACACCATAGTTCTTAAGGTTCTGGACAAGAACATAAGTTACATGATCTTGTCATATAAACTCAACAGTGTTTAGAGATTGAAGGGTGGTTATGAACTTTTTCACATGGGACATGGCTACTTTTGGAAAAAATTTGAAACGCTATAAGAGCGAGAAAGAATTTTGCTGGGAGGCCCGTGGATGTTGAACGGACACTCTTTAGTGGTTAAATTGTGGAGTCCTTCCTTTAGAATGGGTGAAGGTTCTTTTGGTTCCATCATGGTATGGGTTAGGATTTTAGCATTACCTATCATGTATTATCATGAACAGGACATGAATAAGATAGCTTCGACAATTGGTAATCGCATTAAAATCGATTTGGCAACAAAATTAGTGAAAAGAGATAAATACGCTCGTGCTTGTGTCCAAATTGATCTAGGTTTACCGGTAATACAAATGATTATAGCGGATATAATTGAATATAATGTTGAATATGATAGCTTATAATTGGTCTATGGGCTCTGTGATTACTACGAGCATGTAGTAAGAGAGTGTTTAAAAGGGAAAGAAGATGAAGACAAGACGAGTCCATCTTTGGCGATGGCTATTGAAAAACAGCAACCACATAAAGGGTGCTCTGGCACCAAAAAATTTGAATTACAAGAATCTGGGAAAACCATTGAATGTTTTTGTATTTTGGCAAGAATCCTGGCATTATTAATGAGAAACCAATTTCAACAAATCATGAAAAAAAAATAAGTACGTAAAAGAGGTTAAAGTATCTTCACATGCAGATGAGGCGATATGGGAAGTTGTCCACCAAAAAGAAAAGGCAAAAGTGGGTCAGGGTGCAATAGAAAAAAAGGCCTATTCCTTCCTAACACTGTCCCAAAACTAAGAGAAGCTAATAGACCATCCTCTTCTAGGTCCAAGAAAACAACGCTTTCTAAGAGTGTTGGTCTGCAGATCAAGACACGTAACAGAATAAGCATTGGTGATGGCCAAAAGCGGGTTAGAAATTTTTCTCAAAATAGAATTAGCATTGCAAGTATAGTCCCAAGCTAAAAATCGACCAACATAAAAGTTTAATTTAAGTTAAGTTACAATCCAAAACAAATATAAACCGGGAGTTTGAAATTCCGGGTCGTTCTCCCTACGAATTGCAATAAAGTGTCTTATTATTGGCTATGGAGGAAACAAGTGATTTTGATTGAAATAAGCAAGAAATTAAAATGCAAGAAATTAAATAAGCATGCAAGGGAATTAAAGCTCAAAGCAAGTAAATCAAAAATGGAATTCAAGTGGCAAAAAGGACTCTTGGCAAGGATTGGGGAATTGAGGATTCCTATCCTAGTCATGGACCACAAACATGGTAATTGCATAGAATTAATCCCAATTAGTCTATCCTATCATTGAGGATAAGTGGTGATGGCCTAAAGTAGGTTAGGAGTTTCACAAAATAGATTTTCGTTGCAAGTATAGTTTCGAACCCAACAATTGACCATCACTCAAATTTTAATTCAAGAAAATTGTCACAATTCAAAACAAATATAAACCGGGAGTTTTAAGTCCCGGGTTGTCTTTTCTAGGAGTTGCAAATGAAATTCTAAGTTATTGGCTATGGGGGGAATGGGGGTTGATTGCAAGAGAAGCAAGTAATGTAAATAACAAGAAATGAAACAAGCATGCAAGGAATTAAAAGTCAAAGAAAATAAAGCAAGGAAAGGAAAATTCAAGTGCTAAAAACCTCTTGGCATGGATTGAGAGCTAAGGTTACCTATCCTAGCCATTGACCACAAACACATGATGATTATGAAGAGTTAATCCTACTTAGTCAACTCTACATCGAGGATAAGTCAAATAGACATAATTGATTTCAATCCACAAGTCCTAGTCAACTCTATTAATGGGAGACTTAGAGTTAGTGGAAACCAAATCAACTAACTACTCTAATATATCAATCAAGAATGGACATCAATGACTCAAGGGTCACCAAAGTCCTCAATTCCAAGCCAAGAGTGAGGAAAAACTAAGCAAAAACTAAGCTAAGCATTTTATTAAATACTTGGTGTGCATGAAAATAAAATAATATTAAATTGCATAAAAAATAAAATCTAACTACCAAAAGTAAGAAAATAACAAAACAACTCAATTAAATAACAATAAACATAAAGACATTAAATTGTATTAAATGAAAATTAAGATTTACAAGAGTGCTCATAAAATGAAAAGTGGCATAAAAGAGAAATAGAGAAGAAGAACTAAGAGAATTAAGACAATAAAGTATGAAAACATAAATGAAACTACATGAGAACAAGAATTAATAATTGAAATTAAAGGAAATTGAACTAAGAAAACCTAAATTCTAAAGAGAGAGGGGAGCTTCTCTCTCTAGAAAACTAAGACAAGAACATAGAAAAATCTAAACCTAATTGCCCCCTGCCTCCACTTGAATTAGGGCTGAAATAGCTTCAGAAATGAGTTGGATTGGGTTTTGGAGGCCCGAAATTCACCCCCAACGATTTGCAATTAATAAGCTCACGTGACCAGGGTCACGCGTACGCGTGGTTCACGCATATGTGTAACCTGACGAAATTCACTTCCACGCGTACGCGTGGATCACGTGTACCCGTTGCCAAGCTCGCACTTGTGCGTGCTCACACATCACTGTGCGCACGCACGGATGCTGAATCTTCCAAACTCCATTTCTTCATGATTTCTTCACTTTTGCATGCTTTTTCCTCACTTCCTCAATCCATATTAGCCTTGTAAACCTGAAATTACTCAGCAAACACATCAAGGCATCAAATGGAATTAAAGTGGATAAAATTTAGCAATTAAGGGCCCAAAAAGCATGTTTTCACTTTTGAGCACAATTTATGGAGAATTTACAAAACTAAGCTATTTCATTGAATAAGTGTAGGAAAAGTTCATAAAATTCACCCAATTGGAGCAAATAAATATCATGAAATGTGGATTTATCACATCCCCACACTTAAACAATAGCATATCCTCATGCTAAACTCAAGAGAGAAACAAGGGGTAGTACATTTATTCAATGCAAGGAAACTACGTATATGCAATCTATCAAAATGAATGCAGCTACTTAGTTAAAATAAATCAAACTCCAAGAAAACATATATGAACATAAGGGCTAAAGCAATTCAAATCCATAATTGAATTGAGTTCTAGAAAAGAATTTATAAACTTGCAAGATAAGAATTAAGCAGAGGTGAAAACATGTAATTGAGCAATCGAACCCTCACCGAATGTGTATCCGCTCTAGCCACTCAAGTGTATAGGGTCAATTCACTCATTTCTCCTTTAATCAAGCTTTCTAAGATTTGTTTTTCCTCTAACAATCAACACTTATTCAATGTATGCATACAAATATCATGAGTCCTTTTCCATAGGTTGTAATGGGGCTAGGGTCAAGGTAAGGTTATATATGGTCAAGTGAGCTTAAAATTTGAATCTTTGACTAACTTAAGCTCTCACCTAACCTACAACCTATACAATTCAAAGCAAACCTAACTACTCATTCCTCACTTTTCTTACACACTCATGCCTTTTCTTTTTAATCACAACTCATATGCATTGTTATTGTTACTTTGCTTTGGGACATTTTAATCCCTTTTTATTGCTTTCTTTTTCTCTTTTTCTTTTTCTAATTTTTTTTACACATAAAATATATACACAAAAGCGTCAAAGCATATGGTTTAGGCAATTGATGCATGTGTATGTACCCAATTTCCATGATTTTTAACAAAAATATAAAATTCCACTTTTACCTCAACCAAAATTCCCAAACTTCCCCACACTTAGATGATACACACTCTCGCTAGTCTAAACTAATCAAAGATCCAAATAAAAGACATTTATTGTTTTCCGCTTTAAGGCTAGTAATGTGCTAACTTTAAGAACAAAAGGGGATTAACATAGGCTCAAAGTTGGTTAACAAAGGAAGATAATAGGGTAGGCTATTTGGGTAAGTGAGCTAAATGAAATTATGGCCTCGATCATATAAATGCATATATACATCAAACAATGGACATAAAGAATCAAACAAATCAAAGATTGCAATCATAAAAAGAGAATAACACACACAAGAATAAAAATAGTGGTTATATGATGTAACGATACAATGAGGCTCAAAACTCACATGCTTATGTGTTCTTAGCTCAAAAACATGTTTCCCAATATATTTCAAGCAAGTTTCAGTCAAAATTTTCAGCTCAAATCAATTAGGATGTCAATGCCCTATCAAGAATATTTTTCTTGGAAAATTTCATTAAATTAACTAAGCTTATTATATGTATGCAAAAATATGCAATAAACTAAGAGAGAATGCAATTAAAGCTCTAAAAGATATACAACTAAGAAAGATAAAAGGTGAAAGTGTTTGGGATTAGAGTATGTCACCCAAGACTGTCGATCGTGACAACCGGTGACTTAAATAAAAATAGAAAATAAGATAGTAAGATGAGTGAATGCAAAAGCAAGGAAGTAAGAATTGTTGGTATGAGGTGATATTCACTAGAATGAGTGAGTGAGTTGGTTTGTGACATTAAAGACACAAGTGTGTGAATTCTAAGTTGGGCAGTTTAGAACACACACACTAGCAAAGAAATCTATGTCACAATTACACAAAAGAAATATGCACTTTACTTATTCTAGTGTACTTGAAATGCTTTAAAGAAAACTTGTAGGTTTAAGATAAACAAACAAGCAATGAAGAAGTACAAGAGCATTCAAGCAAGAATCAAGCAATTGTGAAATGGATAATGAAGCAACACCTAATTGACATGAAGTGGAAAACATGGCAAGCATAGTCCACAAAGCTTAAAAAGCTCAAAAAGTGTCATTAGGTGAGCTTATGATCCAATTTTATAATTCTTAATGTTAATGCATCAAATAGGTGACTTAAATAAAAATCAATCATAAACAAGCATCACCTAACAAAAAAAAAATACACCAACTAAGAACAAATTGCCTAACAAAAGATAATGAAATCAAATCATATGGTGGCCAAAACATGCAATTCAGAAATCCAAAGACATTCTCAAAGGCAATGGTATGAGTACTGGGTATGTACAAACATTCAACATTCAAAACTTGATACCAAGTAACAAAGTATGACCTCAATAAAGACATCCAACAATAACTAGCAATAACAACATCAATAATTCAGCAACAATGTCTCATAAAATCAACAAATCAACTCAATCATCCAACACTTAGCACCGAAACAGAAAATTAAACTAACTAGCTAAACAAATAACTAACTAACTAACTAAATAACTAACTAAAGATGAGTGTGGTGGATGGTGAATAATAGTGAGGGATGATGGTTGGAGGAGGGCAAGAAGAGAGGAGAAGAGAAAAGAAGGGAAGAAATAGAGATAAGAAAAGAAGAGAAGTATAGTGGTGAGAAAACAGAGTTGTGCGTACACACATAGGGCCGTGTGTACGCACAAAGGGGTCCATGCATACGGGTGGGGGACGCGTGCGCATGGTGCTACGAAAATGGGAATCGATGCATACGCGTGGGGGACGCGTACGCGTGAAAGAGAGCAAATGCAAGGTGACGCGTACGCATGAGGGACGCGTACGCGTCGATGGGCAAAATTGTAGAGTTGTGCGTTTGCACTATGTGTGCGAACACCACGGGCAGAGGCCTTGTTTTGAAGTGTACCCACGCACAGAAAGGCAATTTTTTTATGGGAAAAAAATGAAACGTCAAAATTTGACATTTGTGCGTACGCACACAGGTCCGTGCGTACGCATAAATGGCAAAAAGAAGGGGGTGCAGACGCACAAGGTGTGCGAGCGCTCCCAGTAGAAGGGGTGTTAATGAGTGTGCGTACGCACAGGTAGGTGCATACGTACATAATACAGAATTTGGGGAGGTATGCGTGCGCACAGGTGTGTGCGCGCTTACATGCTCTGTTTTTTCTAAAAAATTAGTGCTCTAAGGCACTAAACATGACATCTAAAATAGATTTTTCAACCCCAAAACTTATTCTACCCTAAAACTACAAGATCAACACAAAAAGTCTACCAAACTAAGCTAACTAAAAGAAGGAAAAATTCAACAAACAAATGCTAAAGGAGAGGGAGAGTTAGATGTTACCAAGTACTTTTATTTATTGTCTTTAAGTTAGACAATTGGGAGAGCCCTTGCTATGGTGGCTTGTACTTGACATTCCCACCAATGCTTGAATTTCCAATGTCCTCTGGGATCCCAATCCTAACCATTAACAAAAACAAAAGACAACCAAAAAAGCAAGCTATTTACATATTAACATATTTACAATAGTGATGCGTGAGCATCTTTCTTATCTTTTCCTAGTGAATTTGCATCTAATTTGTTGAGTTTAAATAAGAATTAATTATATTTTAGCCACTATGGATGCTATTTTGAGTTTTGTGCAATTTTATTTAATGTAGGTAGCATTCGGATGGATTTGATGAAGTTTCTGCAGAGAAAGAGAAGAAGCCAAGGAGATGACCAGCGAATACTGACGCGGACGCATGGCTCACGCGACCGCGCGGAATGGAGGAAATCGCAATGACGTGATCCCGTGCCTGACACGAATGTGTGCACTAGAATCTGCACAAATGACGCGAACGCGTAGACGACGTGGACGCGTCACATGCGCCACGTGCAGAAAACGCAGAAAAATGCTGGGGGCGATTTCTGGGCTGTTTTAACTCAATTTTCAGCCCAGAAAACACAGATTAGAAGCTGCAGAATGGACAGAACAAGTGGTCCCCACCCATCAACTGAAGATCTGTTAATTAATTCAAATTTAAATTCAAAATTAGGAAAAGATATTATTTTAATTTTTAGTTTTAGATATTAGATTTTAAATTTATTAGGATTAGTTATAAAAGGGAGAAACTTTCCTTCCTTTAGAGAGGTCCTGGGGAGGATTCCATTCCATCCCAATTTACAATCCGTATTTCTCTGAACCATGAGCAACTAAACCTCCACTGTTAAGGTTAGGAGCTCTGTCTATTGTATGGATTGATTTTATTACTTTTTCTATTTTAATTTATGTATGGATTTATATTTAAGAATTGTTTTCATTCTTTATTTTATGAATTTGGGTGGAACGGAAGTATGACCCTATTTCTAAATGCGTTCTTGTATAACTTGGAAAAGCTCTTTACTTGAACAACAGCTTGAAAACATATTCTCCTAAATTTCTAATTTATCTGGATTTAATAGGATACGTGACATATAATCCTTTTATGTTTGGGTAATTAGGATCTTTGTGGCATATAACTAGAATTGAACTTCACCCCCTAATTGGAATTAATTGACCAAGAAATTGGCTGTTGATGAATTTTAGAGGAGACTAGGAAGGTCTAAGGAATTAGGGTCTAGTCACAAATAGTTTGCCATGAATTAAATCTTACATGATTAAAATTAGTTAATAAGAAAAGTCAATCCAGAAAATAGATAACTCTGAAGCCTTAACTGTTTTCTCCATATTTTATTCCCAATTTATTTATCTGTCTGTCTTTAATATTTTTAATATTGTTTAATGTCTTTTGAACTCCCAAACATTATTTTCTGTTTGTCTAACTAAGCCTATCAAATACTATTGTTGCTTAATCCATCAATCCTCGTGGGATCGATCCTTACTCACATAAGGTATTACTTGGTACGACCCGGTGCACTTGCCGGTTAGTTTGTGGGTTGTAAAATTCCGCACCAAATAGCCAATTACATAACACCATTGCAACTCGCCGGCAACGACACCAAAATTTGGTGATGGCCTAAAGTAGGTTAGGAGTTTCACAAAATAGAAACTGGGAGTTTTAAGTCCCGGGTCGTCTTCCCTAGGAGTTGCAAATGAAATGCTAAGTTATTGGCTATGGGGGGAATGGGGGTTGATTGCAAGAGAAGCAAGTAATGTAAATAACAAGAAATGAAACAAGCATGCAAGGAATTAAAAGTCAAAGAAAATAAAGCAAGGAAAGGAAAATTCAAGTGCTAAAAACCTCTTGGCATGGATTGAGAGCTAAGGTTACCTATCCTAGCCATTGACCACAAACACATGATGATTATGAAGAGTTAATCCTACTTAGTCAACTCTACATCGAGGATAAGTCAAATAGGCATAATTGATTTCAATCCACAAGTCCTAGTCAACTCTATTAATGGGAGACTTAGAGTTAGTGGAAACCAAATCAACTAACTACTCTAATATATCAATCAAGAATGGACATCAATGACTCAAGGGTCACCAAAGTCCTCAATTCCAAGCCAAGAGTGAGGAAAAACTAAGCAAAAACTAAGCTAAGCATTTTATCAAACACTTGGTGTGCATGAAAATAAAATAATATTAAATTGCATAAAAAATAAAATCTAACTACCAAAAGCAAGAAAACAAACAATAACAACTCAATTAAATAACAATAAACATAAAGACATTAAATTGCATTAAATGAAAATTAAGATTTACAAGAGTGCTCATAAAATGAAAAGTGGCATAAAAGAAAAATTGAGAAGAAGAACTAAGAGAATTAAGATAATAAAGTATGAAAACATAAATAAAACTACATGAGAACAAGAATTAATAACTGAAATTAAAGGAAATTGACCTAAGAAAACCTAAATTCTAGAGAGAGGGAGGAGCTTCTCTCTCTAGAAAACTAAGACAAGAACATAGAAAAATCTAAACCTGATTGCTCCCCCTTGCCTCCACTTGAATCAGGGTTGAAATAGCTCCAGAAATGAGTTGGATTGGATTTTGGAGGCCCAAAATTTGCCCCCAGTGATTTGCAATTAATAAGCTCACGTGACACGGGTCTCGCGTACGCGTCACCTGACGGAATTTACTCCCACGCGTACGCGTCGCCAAGCTTGCACTTGTGCGTGCACACGCATCAGTGTGCACATGCACAGATGCTAAATCTTCCAAACTCCATTTCTTCATGATTTCTCCACTTTTGCATGCTTTTTCCTCACTTCCTCAATCCATATTAGCCTTGTAAACCTGAAATCACTCAACAAATACATCAAGAAATCAAATGGAATTAAGGTGGATAAAATTTAGTAATTAAGGGCCCAAAAAGTATGTTTTCACTTTTGAGCACAATTTATGGAGAATTTACAAAACTAAGCTATTTCATTGAATAAGTGTAGGAAAAGTTGATAAAATCCACCCAATTAGAGCAAATAAATACCATGAAATGTGGATTTATCACATCCCCATACTTAAACAATAGCTTGTCCTCATGCTAAACTCAAAAGAGAAACAAGGGGTAGTACATTTATTCAATGCAAGGAAACTACCTATATGAAATCTATCAAAATGAATGTAACTACTTAGTTAAAATAAATCAAACTCCAAGAAATCATATATGAACATAAGGGCTAAAGCAATTCAAATCCGCAATTGAATTGAGTTCTAGAAAATAATTTATAAACTTGCAAGATAAGAATTAAGCATAGGTGAAAACATGTAATTGAGCAATCGAACCCTCACCAGATGTGTATCCGCTCTAGCCACTCAAGTGTATAGGGTCAATTCACTCATTTCTCCTTTAATCAAGCTTTCTAAGATTTGTTTTTTTCTCTAACAATCAACACTTATTCAATATATGCATACAAATATCATGAGGGCTTTTTCATAGGTTGTAATGGAGCTAGGGTCAAGGTAAGGTTATATATGGTCAAGTGAGCTTAAAATTTGAATCTTTGACTAACTTAAGCTCTCAACTAACCTACAACCTATACAATTCAAAGCAAACCTAACTACCCATTCCTCACTTTTCTATTCTTTTTGTTTTAATCACAACTCATATGCATTATTATTGTTACTTTACTTTGGGCCATTTTGACCCCTTTTATTGCTTTCTATTTCTATTTTTTTTTTTAATTTTTGTTTTCCAAAATTCTCAATTGATTGCACCAAGCTTTGATGGAGTTTCCAACAAGCTATGAGCTCCCAACAAGAAAAACATATTCACAATATTAACATATTCACAATAGCCAAAAATAAGCAAGCAACATATGCACAATCAACCAAAAATAACCTATTCACAATATTCACATATGCACAATAGCCAACAATATAACACCATTGCAACTCCCCGGCAACAGCGCCAAAAAATTTGATAAAGAGAATTATTGTCGGTTTAGAATTAATCAAAATAAGAATCACTTCGTTAGTAGCATAGTCCAAACCAACAATGAACTCTCACAATCAAAGTTTAAATCAAAGGTTTGTCACAATCAAAACAAATATAAACCATGAGTTTTAAATCACGGGTCGTCTTCCCTAGGAGTTGCAATTAATGTGATCAATTATTGGCTATGGGGGAAATTGGGGATTGGTGACAAGAGAAGCAAGTAATGTAAATAGCAAGAAATTAAATAAGCATGCAATAACTAAATATCAAAGCAATTAAATGCAAGGCAATTAATCAAAAGAAAAAAAATTCAAATGCTAAGAAACTTCTTGGCAAGGATTGAGAGCTAAGGTTACCTATCCTAGTCATTGACTAAACATATGATGATTATGAAGAGTTAATTCTACTTAGTCAATCCTAACATCGAGGATAAGTCAAATAGGCATAATTATTTCCAATCCACAAGTCCTAGTTAACACTATTAATGGAAGACTTAGAGTTAGTGGAAACCAAATTAACTAACTACTCTAATATATCAATCAAGAATGGACATCAATGACTCAAGGGTCACCAAAGTCCTCAATTCCAAGACAAGAGTGAAGAAAAACTAAGCCACATATTTTATCAAACACTTGGTGTGCATGAAAATAAAATAATATTAAATTACATTAAAAATTAAATCTAACTACCAAAAGCAAGGAAATAATAATAACAATTAAAGGAAGCAACAATTAACATGAAAACATAAATTTGCATTAACTAAAATTAAAATTAACAAGAGTATCCATAAACATAAAAATGACAAAACTGGGAAATTAAGAAGAAGAACTAAGAGAATAAGGGAAATTAAACAAGGAAAAGTAAAAGAAACTAAGTCAAGATAAGAATTAAAGCATCAAACTAAGAGAAAATTAACTAAACCTAACCTAATTCTAGAGAGAGGGGGAGCTTCTCTCTCTAGAAAACTAAGACAAGAACATAGAAAAAGCTAAACCTAATTGTCCCCCCCATTACTCTTCACTTTGGCATGAAATAGCTTCATGTATAGGTTGGATTGAGTTTTGGAGGCCCAGAATTCGCCCCCCAACGATTTGCAATTAATGAGCTCACGTGACACGGGTCACGCGTACGCGTGGGTCACCTGTACACGTCACCGGACGAAATTCACACCCACGCGTACGCGTCGCCAAGCTCGCACTTGTGCGTACGCACGCATCACTGTGTGCATGCACGGATGCTGAATCTTCCAAATTCCATTTCCTCATGGTTTCTTCTCTTTTGCATGCTCTTTTTCTCACTTCTTCAATCCATACTTGCCTTGAAAACCTGAAATTACTTAACAAATACATCAAGGCACCAAATGGGATTAAAGTGAATAAAATTTAGCAATTAAAAGGCCTAAAAAGCATATTTTTACTTTCAAGCACTATTTAGGAAGAAATCATGAAACTATGCTATTTCAATGGATAAGTGTAAGAAAAGTTGATGAAATCCACCCAAATAAAGCAAATAAATATCATCAAATATAGATTCATGACATTTCCACACTTAAACAATAGCATGTCCTCATGCTATACCAAAGAAAGATAAGAAGGGAAATTACATTTATTCAAAGCAAGGAAACTACCTATATGCAATTTACCTATATGAATGAAACCACTTAGTTAAAATAAATCAAACTCCAAGAATACATATATAAACATAAGGGCTAAAGCAATTCAAATCCATAATTGAATTGAGTTACAGAAAAGAATTTATAAACTTGCAAGATAAGAATTAAGCATAGGTGAAAACATGTAATTGAGCAATCGAACCCTCACCGGATGTGTATCCGCTCTAATCGCTCAAGTGTATAGTGTCAATTCACTCATTTCTCCTTTTATCAAGCTTTCTAAGATTTGGTTTTCATCTAACAATCAACAATCATTCAATGCATGCATACAAGTATCATGAGGACTTTTCATGATTGTAATGGGGCTAGGGTAAAGGTAAGGTTATATATGGTTAACTGAGCTTGATATTTGAATCTTTGACTAACTTAAGCTCTTACCTAACCTACATACCAGCCTATACAACTCAAAGAAAACCTAACTACCCATTCCTCACTTTTCTTACACACATGCATTTTCTTTTTAATCACAACTCATATGCATTATTATTCCTACTTTACTTTGGGGCATTTTGTCCCCTTTTTATTGCTTTATTTTTTTCTCTTTTTTTTCTTTTTCTAAAATTTATTTTTTTCAAACTAAAATATATACACAAAAGTGTCAATGCATATGGTTTAACAAGATGCATGAGTATGTACCCAATTCCCAAAATCTTTAACAAAGATACAACAATACACCTTTATATCAACCAAAGTTCCCAAACCTCCCACACTTAGATGATACACACTCTCACTAGTCTAAGCTAATCGAAGATCCAAATAAAGGGCATTTATTATTTTTCACTTTAAAGCTAGTGATGTGCTAACTTTAAGGACAAAAGGGGATTGAAATAGGCTCAAAGTTGGTTAACAAAGAAAGATAAAAGGGTAGGCTATTTGGGTAAGTGAGCTAATTGAAATGAAGGCCTCAATCATATAAATGCATATATACATCAAATAATGGACATAAAGAATCAAACAAATCAAAGATTGCAATCATAAAAAGAGAATAAGAATAACACACAAAAGAATGAAAATAGTGGTTAATATGATGTAACCACAGAATTAGGCTCAAAACTCACATGCTTATGTGTTCTTACCTCAAAAATATGTTCCACAATATATTTCAAGCAAGTTTCAATCAAACAAATACCAACTCAACTCAATTAGGATGTCAATGCCCTATCAAGAATATTTTTCTTGGAAAATTTCATTAAATCAACTAAGCTTATTATATATACGCAATAAACTGATGCACAGAAACTTGTCTCTCAACAGATTTTCCTCGGCAAGTATACCGAATTGTCGTCAAGTAAAAACTCACAATAGAGTGAGGTCGAATCCCACAGGGATTGATTGGTCAAGCAACTTTAATTGGAAGAATGTTCTAGTTGAGCTAAGCAGAATTTGATTTGAGAATTGCAGGAAATTAAATGGCGGAAAAGTAAATGGCAGAAAATGTAAATGTTAGAAATAAAGAACTCAATGTAAATGACGGAAAGTAAATTGCAGAATCTTAAATGGGGAATGGGAAAGATGAGCATAAAAGTAAATGGCAGAAAGTAAAGAGAATGGGTAAGATTAGAAAGGGAGAGTTCATTGGGCTCAGGAGATGTTGTATTCTCTGGATCAAATTCATTTTCATCTCTTCCTCAATCAATGCATTCATTGATCTCCTTGGCAATCTTAAGTGATTGAATTCCAATTCCTTGGTAATTCAATCTCTCAAATCTTGATCAATAGCCAATTCCTTGGTCTAATTGCTCATGAGAAGAGATGAAGTATGGTCACTGATTATACCACATGTATTTCCAAATCAAAGAATTGGGAGAATTATATGTCACTATATCCGTCCAAACCCCAATTTGGTCCAACATGAGAAAGCATTTCTAGTATGATCTCTTCATTCCTCTTCCAAGGTTCCGAAGAGATCCAAGTATGAATAGCTTCTTTTCCAAGACAACTACCCAATTGGATGAAGATTGAAAGCTTTCTAGTAAAATCAAGAGAAAAGAAAGAAGAAGAATAATGAAAACTATTATTGATCCATCAAATTACAACAGAGCTCCCTAACCCAATGAAAGGGGTTTAGTTGTTCATAGCTCTGGGAATGGAAAACAAAGATGGGAAATACATTCTAAAAGTAAAACTAGAAGTTGCAGAGAAAGTAAAATTATACAGAGAGTAGTTCTCTCAATGCCCCCAAAAGCTCTCTTACTAGTTCAAAACTACTCCTATATATACTACTCTTCTGATCTTCTAGTTGGCTCTTTAAGTCTTGGATATGGGCCTTTGGATCTTTAGTTGAAGCAGTTACAGTCTTCAGTGGGCTCAGCTTTACTTGCAGAGAAAGTGTGAGTTAGGCATGGGCGTTAGTTAGGACGTTAGTGGTGTTAACGTTAAGTGAAAATGTGGGTTCGAGAACGTTAGTGACGATCACCTTTTTCACTAACGTTCCTAACCCAAGATGGTCCACGTTAACTTCAACGTTAGTGGCACTAACATGACCACTAACGTTGCCTCTTGGTCCTTCGCAAATGTTAGTGGCATTCACCTTTTCTAATAATGTTTGCTTGTTGCCCTTCCTCCCTACGTTAGAGTCCACGTTAGTGTAGCTAACGTGACCCTTAACGTGGGCATGCCTCAGCTTCGAGAGCATTAGTGACACTTACCTTTGTCACTAACGCTTCAAACGCCCCTTCCCACGTTAGTGCCTCATGTTAATTGTATTAACGTGGCCACTAACGTGATGGCGATTACCATCTCCAACATTAGTGACAAAGGTGAGCGTCACTAACGTTGGTCCATCAATTCTTCTTCCACGTTAGCTTCCACGTTAATATAATTAACGTGGCAACTAACGTGGGCAATATTTGCTTACCCCAACGTTAGTGACAAAGGTGAGTGTTACTAACGTTGGCACTTCTTTGTTCCTTCCACGTTAGAGTTCACGTTAATGTAATTAACGTGACTCTTAACGTGGCTAAGTGTGCCCCTTTTTCCAACGTTAGTGGTATTCACTTTTACCACTAACGTTGGAGCTTCACTTCTCCTCCACGTTAGCTTCCACGTTAATGTAGTTAACGTGGCAACTAACGTGGGCTATGATGGCTTTCGAAAGCGTTATTGGCGATCACTTTTCTCATTAACATTGCACGCTAGCTCCCATTCTACGTTAATGGTCACATTAGTTAGACTAACGTGGCTATTAACATGGCATCTTCCTTGCTTCCTTTGTCCTGAAATCAAGCAAGTAAAGTGCATCAAAGCTAGGTTCTAACTCATGAGATCGTGCATCATCCATTTTATCATTCAATTCATGCATAATTTTCATAAAATCATATAAAATTCACAATGTTTGCTTGAATCAAGATGTTAGTGATTATCTACCCAAAACTTGCTTATTAACTAAGAAAATGCATGAAACTACCCTAAAACAGTAAAGAAAAGGTCAGTGAAACTGGTCAAAATGCCCTGGCATCATAAACTAAGAAACATGCAATCAAAGCTCTAAAATATATACAACTAAGAAGGATAAAAGGTGAAAGTGTTTGGGATTAGAGTTTGTCACCTAAGATTGTCGATCAATGATGACCTCCCCACACTTAAAGATTTGCACCGTCCGCGGTGCATTCAACTGCGAGCAAGGGGGTATGGCGACTTCGGATTGCCACCTTCAGCTAGTGGATCAATCGGCTGCTGCGTGCTCTTTCTCCTGCTTCCTTGCTGCTTATGGTGACTCATCCATTAAAAATAGAAAATAAGATAGTAAGATGAGTGAATGCAAAAAAAGGAAGCACAGATTGTTGGAGTGAGGCATGAATCACTAAAATGAGTGAGTGAATAAGTTTGTGACATGAAGGAAACAAGTGTGTGTATTCTAAGTTGTGCGGTTTAGAAGACACGCACTAGCATGGAAAGCTAGGTCACAATTACACAAAAGAAACATGCACTTTACTCATTCTAGTGTGCTTGAAATGATTTAAAAGAGACTTGTAGGTTAAGCTAAGCAAACAAGTAATAAAGAAGCATAAAAGTATTCAAGCAAGAATCAAGGAATTGTGAATTGGATAATGAAGCAACATCTAATTGACATGAAGTAGAAAACATGTCAAGCATAGTCCACAAAGCTTAAAAATCTCAAAATGTGTCATTAGGTAAGCTTATGATTCTATTTCACAGTTCTTAATGTTAATGCATCAAATAGGTGACTTAAATAAAAATCAATCATAAACAAGCATCGCCTAACAAAAATTGCGTCAACTACATACAAATTGCCTAATGATAGATAATGAAATCAAATTACATGGTGGCCAAAACATGCAATATAGAAATCTAACAATATTCATGGAGGCAATGTCATAAGTACTTGGTATGTGCAAAATTAACCATGAAGAACTCAATACCAAGCAAAAATTTATAACCTCAATAAAAGAATCCAACAATGAATATTCACACAATGATGCTAAAATAGCATCATATTAGTAATCAGCAGCAATATCTCAATAGAATCAGCAAATTAAAACAATAATCCAACACTGAGCACCAAAATAGAAATTTAAACTAACTAACTAACTAACTACTAACTAACTAATTAACCAACTAAAGGTGAGTATGGTAGGTGGTGAATGATAGTGGTGGATGGTAGTTGGAGAAGAGAGAAAGAAGAGAGGGGAAGAGAAAAGAAGGGAAGAAATAGAGAGAAGAGGAGAAAAGAAGTATAGTGGTGAGAAAACAGGGTCGTGCGTACGCACACAGGGTCGTGCATACGCGTGAGGGACGTGTGCGCGTGAAAGGGAGAAACGGAAGGTGACGCGTACGCGTGGGGGACGCATACGTGTCGATGGGAAAAATTGGAGAGTTGTGCGTTCACACTATGTGTGCAAACGCCATGGGCAGAGGCCTTGTATTGAAGTGTGCCCACGCACAGGCCTGTGCCCACGCACAAAGAGGCAGATTTTTTTTTTGGGAAAAATGAAACGTCAAAATTCGCCATCTGTGCGTACGCACACAGGTCCGTGCGTACGCATAAATGGTAAAAAAAGAGAAGGGGATGTGAACGCACAAGGTGTGCGAGTGCTCCCAACAGAGGGGGTGTTCAAGAGTGTGCGTACGCACAGATGGGTGCGTGCGCACAGAATGCAGATTTTGGGGAGTGTGCGCACGCACATGTTATGTTTTTCTAAAAATTTTTTAGTGCTCTAAGGCACTAAACATGACATCCAAAATAGCTTTTTCTAACCCCAAAACTTATTCTACCCTAAAAATACAAGATCAAAACTAAAATCTAATCAAACTAAGCTTGAAATCAAACTAACCTAAGCTATCTACAAGAAACAAAATGCAACGAATTAAAACTATATACAAAGAGAGGGTTAGGAAGGTGTTACCATGCTGGGGTGTCTCCCACCTAGAACTTTAGTTTAATGTCCTTAAGTTGGACTTATGGAGAGCTCTAATCAAGGAGACTTGTGCTTGTATTCATCTTGGAGCTTCCAACAATACTTGAATCTCAACAATTCTCAATTGATTGCACCAAGCTTTGATGGAGTTTCCAACAAGCTATGAGCTCCCAACAAGAAAAACAAAAAGCAAACAAGAAAAACATATTCACGATATTAACATATTCACAATAGCCAAAAATAAGCACGCAACATATGCACAATCAACCAAAAATAAGTTATTCACAATATTCACATATGAACAATAGCCAACAATATAACACCATTGCAACTCCCCGGTAACGACGTCAAAAATTTGATAAAGAAAATTATTGTCGGTTTAGAATTAATCAAAATAAGAATTGTAAGACCCAGTTAATTAACGGCTAATTAACCCATAAATGAGAATTTATTCTAGAAAGCCAAAAATGTTATTTTTATGGCTAAATGTGATAGAGGAAATTGAGACGAGAATTTCGGTACCAATTTTATAGAAATCGGACCAAGATTGGACCGAACGGGCCAAACCGGGCCAACCGGACCCAAAGTGGGCCCTTGGCCCAACTAAACTAAACCAAAACCCTAGTTTTCAGCACTCTCTCTCCTCACAACACACTAAACACGCTGAAAATGGAGGCTATGGAGGGAAGAACACTCTCTCAAGTTCTTTCTCTCACTTAATCTTCAAACCACCATAACTTTTGATCTAGAGCTCCGATTGCCGCTCCGTTTGCGGCCACGCGTTCACCGCGGAGAGCTCTACAAAACCCATACAATCAATCTTGAGGTAAGCCACGTTTTACTGTTCGAAATTCCAGCCCTTGATTTCGAGTTTCATGAGCAAAAATGTTGAGATTTTGGGTTCTTTGATGTTATAGGACCCAACTCTCTTGAAGGAGAAGGTTAATCTTGTCTCCTTGGACCTTGGGTGTGGTAAGATTCTCAACCCTAGTATAATTTGTTGTTCTATGATGTTTGGGTATTGAGATGTTGTGTATGGGTATGATGATTGTGGCTTAGGTTGTGTATATGTGAATATTGGAGCTTGATTGGTGATTTTGGAAAGCTTGGAAGAGGGTTTTGTGTGATAAAATCTGTTCTTGGAGGTGTTGATACCTTGAGAGCTTGTGGACAAGTGGTTTGGAAGTGCTCCGGTTGAGCTTGGGGAATCGGCTAAGGTATGGTTTTAGTTTCCCGTATCTAATATGTAATGTGGTAGGAAATACTTAGGCTAGAGGCCCTAAGATAGGCATTGAATTGTTGGTGTTGTTGAATGGTTGAAATATATGATGTGTTCATATATGTGATTATGAATATTGATGCCTTGATTGTGTGAAATATGAGAAATGCGTGTTGTGATATATGCTTGATGGATGATTGAGGTTGAATTGATGGGTGGTACCATGTTGATGGTGAGTATGATGTTGATTATGTATAATGATGGTTAATTGGAAATGGTATTATTGGAAATTGGGATGAGGAAGGATGTATGACATGATATTGTGTTTGTCCTTTAGCCATTTGATTGAGAAGTGTTAAAATGGTTGGATGTGGTTTTGGAAACCTTGGTAAAGTGTCAATGTGTGAGTTGAGGATGGCTTGTTGTTGATTTTGGTACATTTTGAATGATTTCAAAGAGAAGGATTGAAATTGGCATGTTTGATTGATTTTGAAAAGAGTTGAAAGTGGCTTGTTTTGAAAATGGCACCTTGTGGTTTTGTATGAAAATATGGTTTTTGGGCATACTTTGACGGGACATAACTTGGACTACGGATCTCTGATTTGTGCCAAATCTGTTTAGAAATGAAATTGGATCCGGGATGTCCATGCCGTTCGAAGAACGAGTGAAAAATGATTTAAAATGAGGAAGTTATGTCCGTCGGAAGATTGGGGTTTGAATCTGTAAATTCTGCAGCTTTTAACTTAGAAAATTTTTAGCAGAATGACCCCTCGCGCATAGGCGCACTTGGTGCGTACGCGCCGTTCTTCGAGAAAGCGCCATCCACGCGTGCGCGTGGAGTGCGCGTACGCGTGGACCTGTTTTCATCCCAAAGTTGATTTTTGAGTTTTAAAAGCCAAATTTCATACTTCTAAGCCTCCGATCTCACCACTTATGTCTTAAATCATTATGATATGCCTAGTATGAGAAAAAGGGCTAGTGAATGTGGTAACTTGCGAGTGAAGCAAGGGAAAAATGAATGATCATTGAGGATCAAAGATGATTATGTGAGATGCAGAGAATGGCGGTGGAAGTGCTTGTTGTGCCATGGGCCGAAGGGCCGTAATTGTTAATGAATTGGCTGGTTATGGATTTAACCGTGAGCCGGATGGCTAGATTATTGCCGTGTTACGGCGGAGCCATGTTTATGGCCAAGTATAAATGCATATATGATGTTGATTGAATTGCGAAGGTTTGCACTTCCACCATTGGAGATGAGGGTTTCCCTGGGTAGTAGCAATGGCTAGCCACCATGTGCTCCAGGTTGAGACTCGAAGCTCTTTTGACCCTATGTCGTAAGTGTGGCCGGGCACTGTGAAAGGCCCGGATGAGCTCGCCCCCATAAATATTCACCAGTGATGGTGATGGATAAATATTCACCAGTGAGGGTGATGGATATGGATCATGATTATGATCAAGTTTATGATGAGTATAACTCGAGTTGGGGATGCACGACAGAGGGACAGTCCAATGGCTAGCTACCAGGACTTGTCGGGTTGGCTCTATAACCGACAGATGATATCATCAGCCACTAGGGACAGGCATGCATCATAAGCATACTACATGAATTGTTTGAGATTGCCTATTTGACTGCATATTACTTGCTAATTGCCTAAATGCCTTATCTGTTCCTATTTGTAAATCTCTTGTCTGATATAACTGTGTTTGCTATATTATACTCCTGCTGGTGGTTGGGAGGTCTGAAGGAATTGGAAAGGGAAGTATTAGTTAGACTGAAGAATCTTTAGTCAGTTGCCACTTACGGTTTAGCTTGTTTATAAGCTTTGATATTATCTGAAGGAAGTTCTAGGATTGCCTTCGGCTTTCCTCTATTATTATGTATTATATATGTGGAAGCTGTTACCGTACTGGGGACCTCTGGTTCTCACCCATGCGGATTTTGTGGTTTTCAGATGCAGGACGCGAGGCTTCTCGTTGAGGCATGCTGGAGACTTCTGGATTAGCGAAGATCCTTTGTTCTCGGGACTCTGTTTTGGGATATATATTTTGTTTAGATACTTTTATCTCCATTAAATAATACAAACTGTGATGACTCCTTCTAGAGGGGATTTTGGAGATTAGGTTTTCGGTATTTATGTCCCTTTGGGTTTTCCTTGGGGTTTTCCTTATTTTATTATATGTATATATTGCTATGCTCGAACCGGTTATCTTCGCAGCCGGATTTTGAGTCTTGATATTCCTGTTTTTGATACTCTTTATATATATGATCTTGCGTTAGCTTATCCTTTGCTCGTTGTGTTAGTGATCGGAGTGTTGCGCTTTGAGTTGCGGTTTTTGTTTATCCTTTTTTTTTCTACAAGGCTCCTAGTTATAATCAATCATTCATACTACTATACGTACTAAATTTTTGTTTTAGAGGTCGTAATACCTTGCCATCTCTGAATTATGACTTAAGCATAAGTCTCTGTATGGTAGGGTGTTACATTATGGTATCAGAGCAGTTCGTTCCTGTAGAGCCTGAGGAATGGACTGACTATGCTTCTGTGCATTCTCTGTCTGTGTGTTATGTGCTACTAGTATATCTGCTTGATATAATTGGCATAAACGTTCATGAGCATGCATTTGGGACTTTGAAGCACTGAACTTCCGATATTGAGACTGATCAACTTAATATCGATTGTTTGGTGTGTATAGGAACCAAATGGCGCCTCGTGGACGCGGTAGAGGTCGTGA
Source organism: Arachis ipaensis (assembly GCF_059453495.1). Taxonomy (NCBI): domain Eukaryota; kingdom Viridiplantae; phylum Streptophyta; class Magnoliopsida; order Fabales; family Fabaceae; genus Arachis; species Arachis ipaensis. Next base: position 17,689,615 of record NC_142442.1, read on the forward strand.
GAGAGGTCGTACTAATACTCGTGTGTCGGAGACTAACCCTAATGATCCGGTGAACTTTATGACTGCGTTAGAGAACATGGCTGCTGCTATGCAAGCCACTGCTGAGGCTCTTGGTCAACAGATGAACAACCATGGTAATGACGGAGGTGGAGTTTAGGGTCCGATGACACTGGCGAACTTTTTGAAGGTTAATCCACCGAAGTTCAAGGGAACTACTAGCCCGACTGAAGCCGATACATGGTTTCAGGCCATGGAACGAGCATTGCAAGCGCAGGTGGTGCCTGAAAGGCAGCGTGTAGAGTTCGCTACCTATTTGCTCACTGGGGAAGCGCCGCATTGGTGGCAAGGAATCCGACGCCTTCTGCAGCAGGGTGATGATTATATCACCTGGGATGTCTTCCAAGAGGAGTTCTATAAGAAGTACTTTCCGACTTCTGCTAGGACGGCCAAGGAGCTTGAATTATTGTAGCTGAAGCAGGGTACTATGTCCGTATCTGAGTATACTGACAAGTTTGAGGAGCTGTTCAGATTCTCTCGTATGTGTCAAGGGACTCCGGTGGAATATGAGGAATGGAAGTGTGTTAAGTACGAAGGAGGACTCCGGAGTGATATTTTCGGTTCGGTGGGGTCAATGGAGATTAGGACTTTCTCCGAGTTGGTGAACAAGTGTAGGGTTGCTGAAGAGTGTGTGAAGAGGGCAGCCACTGAGAAAGGGAGTCACAAAGGATCATTTTCACAAAATCGAGGGAAGAGCTTTGCACCTAGAGGTCCGCCCTTCAAGAGGGGAGGTTCTTTTAGGAGGCCCAACAACAACAACTCCCAATGGAAAAGGTTTGGGAAGCAGCCTCAGAATGATCAAGCTTGTACTAGGTGTGGAAGTCACCATCCGGGAGCACCATGCAAAGCCGGATGGGGTTTGTGCTACAATTGTGGAAAAGCGGGGCATAAAGCCACAAGTTGTCCGGAGAAGCAAAAGCAAGGTGCTGGAAAAGCACAACAGACTGGTCGGATGTTCACCACCTCAGCTGTGGGTGCAGAGGGATCTGAGACACTCATTCGAGGTAACTGTGAAATGGCTGGTCAAACTTTAAATGCTTTATTTGATTCGGGAGCATCACATTCATTTATTACATTTGAGAAAGCCCATGAGTTAGGATTGAAGATCGTAACCTTAGGTTATGACTTAAAAGTGTATAATGCTACCCATGAGGCCATGGTAACTAGGCTAGGATGCCCGAAAGTTTCGTTCAGGTTCAAGCAGCGTGATTTTGTCCATAATTTAATCTGCTTACCGATGATCGGTCTTGATCTTATCTTGGGATTGGACTGGTTATCTGAGAACCATGTCCTGCTTGATTGTTCTACAAAGTTGGTGTACTTTATGCCGGAAGATACAGAAGGTCCGGTCGTGGTGAATAATTATTACTTGAATTCGATGATGGTGAACTGTTCTGGAATCGAATGTCAGGGTATCCTGTTGTTAACCGCTGGTGTTTCGGGTGATGATCAAAAGTTGGATCAGATTCCGGTAGTGTGTGAGTTTCCGGAAGTGTTTCCCGATGATATTGAGGAATTTCCACCTAACCGAGAGGTCGAGTTTGCTATTGAGTTGGTGCCTGGGGCGGGACCAATCTCAAGTGCTCCTTATAGGATGTCACCGTTAGAGATGGCCGAGCTAAAGTCTCAGTTAGAGGAATTGTTGGGTAAGAACTTTATCCGACCAAGTGTTTCCCCGTGGGGTGCTCCAGTGTTACTGGTAAAGAAAAAAGATGGAAGTATGCGGCTCTGTGTGGATTACAGGTAGCTGAACAAGGTCACTATAAAGAATAAGTACCCATTGCCAAGAATTGATGATCTCATGGATCAGTTACAAGGAGCTGGGGTTTTCTCTAAGATCGATTTGCGATCCGGTTATCACCAAATAAGGGTAAGGGGTGAGGATATCCCTAAGACCGCTTTCAGGACTCGTTATGGTCATTACGAGTATACTATGATGTCTTTTGGGTTGACGAATGCTCCTGCAGTGTTTATGGATTACATGAATAGAGTATTCCGTCCGTTTCTGGATAAATTCGTTGTTGTCTTCATTGACGACATACTGATTTACTCCAAGACCGAAGAAGAGCATGCGGAACACTTGCGGACCGTGTTGCAAATTTTAAAGAAGAAGAAACTCTATGCGAAATTGTCTAAGTGTGAGTTTTGGAAGGATGAGGTAAAGTTTTTGGGTCACGTGGTGAGTAAGAGGGGAATAGCCGTAGATCCAACTAAGGTGGAGGCTGTGATGGAATGGAAGCAACCAACCACAGTAACTGAGATAAGGGGTTTTCTGGGTTTAGCTGGCTATTACCGAAGGTTCATCAAAGGCTTTTCGCAATTAGCTTTGCCGTTGACAAAGTTAACTCGCAAAGACACTATGTTTGTTTGGACTCCTGAGTGCGAGGAGAGCTTTCAGGCATTGAAGAAAAAGTTGACCACTGCACCTGTGTTAGTGTTACCTGAGCCGAACGAGTCTTTTGAGGTGTACTGTGATGCATCGTTGAAGGGTCTAGGGTGCGTGCTGATGCAGCATCATAATGTGGTGGCGTATGCCTCACGACAGTTGAGACCTCATGAAGTTAGTTACCCTACGCACGATCTGGAACTCGCTGCGGTCGTATTTGCCTTGAAGGTGTGGAGGCATTATCTCTATGGGGTTAAGTTCCAAGTCTTTTCCGATCACAAGAGTTTGAAATACCTCTTTGATCAGAAAGAGCTTAATATGAGGCAAAGGAGGTGGATGGAATTATTGAAGGACTACGACTTTGAGTTGAATTACCATCCGGGAAAGGCAAATGTAGTGGCGGATGCGTTAAGTCGGAAGTCGTTATATGCGTCTTGGATGATGCTTCAAGAGGAGAAGTTGCTCAAGGGATTCGAGAGTCTAAAAATTGGTGCTCGAGAAGTATCTGGAACCTTGTGTTTAAGCCGATTAGAAATCTTAAGTGACTTTAAGTCCGAACTCCTAAAGGCTCATGAAAATGATGAAGCGTTATGGAAGGTGTTACCGGCTATCGAGCAAGGAAAATAGTGGAGAGTGTCGGAAGAAAAAGATGGGTTATGGAGATTCAAGGGTAGGATCATTGTGCCGGATGTTGGTACTTTGAGGCAAGATATCTTAAAGGAGGCACACAAAAGCGGATTCTCCATTCACCCGGGAAGTACTAAGATGTACCATGATTTAAAGGCGATGTTTTGGTGGCTGGGTATGAAGAATGATATGGTGGAATATGTTTCAAAGTGCTTAACTTGTCAAAAGGTAAAGATTGAACATCAAAGACCTTCCGGGATGTTGCAACCTTTAGAGATTCCGCAATGGAAGTGGGAAAGTATTGCAATGGACTTTGTGTCGGGATTGCCAAGGACTGGTTTTGATGCTATCTGGGTGATTGTGGACCGACTGACAAAGTCAGCTCACTTTTTGCCCATTCGGATGACTTACACCCTTGAGGAGCTAGCTCGGTTATACATAAAGGAGATTGTGAAACTCCATGGTGTACCTGCTACTATAATCTCTGATAGAGATCCTCGTTTCACTTCGAGATTCTGGGGTGCATTTCAGAAAGCTTTTGGAACCCGATTAAGCTTGAGTACAGCTTACCATCCTCAAACAGATGGTCAATCTGAGAAGACGATCCAAACACTAGAGGATATGTTGAGAGCTTGTGTTTTGGATCAACCGGCAAGTTGGGATTGGTATATGCTGTTAGTGGAGTTTGCATACAATAATAGTTACCATATGAGCATCGGAATGACTCCGTATGAGGCATTGTATGGGAGGAAATGTCAATCTCCGCTATGTTGGTATGAAACTGGAGAGAAAGGCTTGTTGGGGCCGGAAATGATAGCTGAGACTACTGAACAAGTTAAGAAAATCCGAGATAGGATGCTTACGGCGCAGAGTCGCCAAAAGAGTTACGCCGATCAGAGGCGGAAGCCCTTGGAATTTGAGGAAGGAGATCATGTTTTCCTTAAGGTTACTCCGACCACAGGAATAGGTAGAGCGATTAAAGCAAAGAAGTTGAATCCTCGATACATTGGTCCATTTCAGATCCTGGAGAGGATTGGGCCGGTGGCGTATCGCGTGGCTCTACCACCTCATCCTTCGAACCTGCACGACGTGTTTCACGTGTCGCAGCTTCGGAAGTACACCCCTGATGCTAGCCATGTGTTAGAACCCGAATCGGTTCAGTTAAGGGAAGATTTGACGCTTCCAGTGGCTCCAGTCAGAATTGATGATACTAGTATCAAACGACTGCGTGGAAAAGAGGTTTCATTAGTCAAAGTGGCTTGGAGTCGAGGCGGTGTTGAGGAACACACTTGGGAACTTGAGTCGGAGATGCGAATGGATTATCCGCACTTATTCTCAGGTAATTGCATTTGAATTTTGTGGGCAAAATTCCCAATTAGGTGGGTAGAATGTAAGACCCAGTTAATTAACGGCTAATTAACCCATAAATGAGAATTTATTCTAGAAAGCCAAAAATGTTATTTTTATGGCTAAATGTGATAGAGGAAATTGAGACGAGAATTTCGGTACCAATTTTATAGAAATCGGACCAAGATTGGACCGAACGGGCCAAACCGGGCCAACCGGACCCAAAGTGGGCCCTTGGCCCAACTAAACTAAACCAAAACCCTAGTTTTCAGCACTCTCTCTCCTCACAACACACTAAACACGCTGAAAATGGAGGCTATGGAGGGAAGAACACTCTCTCAAGTTCTTTCTCTCACTTAATCTTCAAACCACCATAACTTTTGATCTAGAGCTCCGATTGCCGCTCCGTTTGCGGCCACGCGTTCACCGCGGAGAGCTCTACAAAACCCATACAATCAATCTTGAGGTAAGCCACGTTTTACTGTTCGAAATTCCAGCCCTTGATTTCGAGTTTCATGAGCAAAAATGTTGAGATTTTGGGTTCTTTGATGTTATAGGACCCAACTCTCTTGAAGGAGAAGGTTAATCTTGTCTCCTTGGACCTTGGGTGTGGTAAGATTCTCAACCCTAGTATAATTTGTTGTTCTATGATGTTTGGGTATTGAGATGTTGTGTATGGGTATGATGATTGTGGCTTAGGTTGTGTATATGTGAATATTGGAGCTTGATTGGTGATTTTGGAAAGCTTGGAAGAGGGTTTTGTGTGATAAAATCTGTTCTTGGAGGTGTTGATACCTTGAGAGCTTGTGGACAAGTGGTTTGGAAGTGCTCCGGTTGAGCTTGGGGAATCGGCTAAGGTATGGTTTTAGTTTCCCGTATCTAATATGTAATGTGGTAGGAAATACTTAGGCTAGAGGCCCTAAGATAGGCATTGAATTGTTGGTGTTGTTGAATGGTTGAAATATATGATGTGTTCATATATGTGATTATGAATATTGATGCCTTGATTGTGTGAAATATGAGAAATGCGTGTTGTGATATATGCTTGATGGATGATTGAGGTTGAATTGATGGGTGGTACCATGTTGATGGTGAGTATGATGTTGATTATGTATAATGATGGTTAATTGGAAATGGTATTATTGGAAATTGGGATGAGGAAGGATGTATGACATGATATTGTGTTTGTCCTTTAGCCATTTGATTGAGAAGTATTAAAATGGTTGGATGTGGTTTTGGAAACCTTGGTAAAGTGTCAATGTGTGAGTTGAGGATGGCTTGTTGTTGATTTTGGTACATTTTGAATGATTTCAAAGAGAAGGATTGAAATTGGCATGTTTGATTGATTTTGAAAAGAGTTGAAAGTGGCTTGTTTTGAAAATGGCACCTTGTGGTTTTGTATGAAAACATGGTTTTTGGGCATACTTTGACGGGACATAACTTGGACTACGGATCTCTGATTTGTGCCAAATCTGTTTAGAAATGAAATTGGATCCGGGATGTCCATGCCGTTCGAAGAACGAGTGAAAAACGATTTAAAATGAGGAAGTTATGTCCGTCGGAAGATTGGGGTTTGAATCTGTAAATTCTGCAGCTTTTAACTTAGAAAATTTTTAGCAGAATGACCCCTCGCGCATAGGCGCACTTGGTGCGTACGCGCCGTTCTTCGAGAAAGCGCCATCCACGCGTGCGCGTGGAGTGCGCGTACGCGTGGACCTGTTTTCATCCCAAAGTTGATTTTTGAGTTTTAAAAGCCAAATTTCATACTTCTAAGCCTCCGATCTCACCACTTATGTCTTAAATCATTATGATATGCCTAGCATGAGAAAAAGGGCTAGTGAATGTGGTAACTTGCGAGTGAAGCAAGGGAAAAATGAATGATCATTAAGGATCAAAGATGATTATGTGAGATGCGGAGAATGGCGGTGGAAGTGCTTGTTGTGCCATGGGCCGAAGGGCCGTAATTGTTAATGAATTGGCTGGTTATGGATTTAACCGTGAGCCGGATGGCTAGATTATTGCCGTGTTACGGCGGAGCCATGTTTATGGCCAAGTATAAATGCATATATGATGTTGATTGAATTGCGAAGGTTTGCACTTCCACCATTGGAGATGAGGGTTTCCCTGGGTAGTAGCAATGGCTAGCCACCATGTGCTCCAGGTTGAGACTCGAAGCTCTTTTGACCCTATGTCGTAAGTGTGGCCGGGCACTGTGAAAGGCCCGGATGAGCTCGCCCCCATAAATATTCACCAGTGATGGTGATGGATAAATATTCACCAGTGAGGGTGATGGATATGGATCATGATTATGATCAAGTTTATGATGAGTATAACTCGAGTTGGGGATGCACGACAGAGGGACAGTCCAATGGCTAGCTACCAGGACTTGTCGGGTTGGCTCTATAACCGACAGATGATATCATCAGCCACTAGGGACAGGCATGCATCATAAGCATACTACATGAATTGTTTGAGATTGCCTATTTGACTGCATATTACTTGCTAATTGCCTAAATGCCTTATCTGTTCCTATTTGTAAATCTCTTGTCTGATATAACTGTGTTTGCTATATTATACTCCTGCTGGTGGTTGGGAGGTCTGAAGGAATTGGAAAGGGAAGTATTAGTTAGACTGAAGAATCTTTAGTCAGTTGCCACTTACGGTTTAGCTTGTTTATAAGCTTTGATATTATCTGAAGGAAGTTCTAGGATTGCCTTCGGCTTTCCTCTATTATTATGTATTATATATGTGGAAGCTGTTACCGTACTGGGGACCTCTGGTTCTCACCCATGCGGATTTTGTGGTTTTCAGATGCAGGACGCGAGGCTTCTCGTTGAGGCATGCTGGAGACTTCTGGATTAGCGAAGATCCTTTGTTCTCGGGACTCTGTTTTGGGATATATATTTTGTTTAGATACTTTTATCTCCATTAAATAATACAAACTGTGATGACTCCTTCTAGAGGGGATTTTGGAGATTAGGTTTTCGGTATTTATGTCCCTTTGGGTTTTCCTTGGGGTTTTCCTTATTTTATTATATGTATATATTGCTATGCTCGAACCGGTTATCTTCGCAACCGGATTTTGAGTCTTGATATTCCTGTTTTTGATACTCTTTATATATATGATCTTGCGTTAGCTTATCCTTTGCTCGTTGTGTTAGTGATCGGAGTGTTGCGCTTTGAGTTGCGGTTTTTGTTTATCCTTTTTTTTTCTACAAGGCTCCTAGTTATAATCAATCATTCATACTACTATACGTACTAAATTTTTGTTTTAGAGGTCGTAATACCTTGCCATCTCTGAATTATGACTTAAGCATAAGTCTCTGTATGGTAGGGTGTTACAAGAATCACTTCGTTAGTAGCATAGTCCAAACCAACAATGAACTCTCACAATCAAAGTTTAAATCAAAGGTTTGTCACAATCAAAACAAATATAAATCGGGAGTTTTAAATCCCGGGTCGTTTTCCCTAGGAATTGCAATTAATGTGATCAATTATTGGCTTTGGAGGAAAATGGGGATTGGTGACAAGAGAAGCAAGTAATGTAAATAGCAAGAAATTAAATAAGCATGCAATAACTAAATATCAAAGCAATTAAATGCAAGGCAATTAATCAAAAGAAAAAAAATTCAAATGCTAAGAAACCTCTTGGCAAGGATTGAGAGCTAAGGTTACCTATCCTAGTCATTGACCACAAACATATAATGATTATGAAGAGTTAATCCTACTTAGTCAACCCTAACATCGAGGATAAGTCAAATAGGCATAATTAATTCCAATCCACAAGTCCTAGTCAACTCTATTAATGGAAGACTTAGAGTTAGTGGAAACCAAATTAACTAACTACTCTAATATATCAATCAAGAATGGACATCAATGACTCAAGAGTCACCAAAGTCCTCAATTCCAAACTAAGAATGAAGAAAAACTAAGCAAAAACTAAGCCAAGCATTTTATCAAACACTTGGTGTACATAAAAATAAAATAATATTAAATTATATTAAAAAGTAAAATCTAACTACCAAAAGCAAGAAAATAATAATAACAACTGAATTAAATAATAATAAACAAAGAAACATTAAATTGTATTAATAGAAATTCAAATTAACAAGGGTTCATTACAATGAAATAACCAAATAAAAGAAATAACAAGTAAAACTAAAAGAAATAAGAAGCTAGAAGAAGAACTAGTAAAGAAACTAAATCAAGAAAAGAATTAAAGCATCAAACTAAGAGGAAGTCAACTAAACCTAACCTAATTCTAGAAATAGAGGGGAGCTTCTCTCTCTAGAAAACTAAGACAAGAACATAGAAAAAGGTAAACCTAATTGCCCCGCCTTGCCTCCACTTGTATTCGGGTTGAAATAGCTTCATAAATGAGTTGGATTGGGTTTTAGAGGCCCAAATTCGCCCCCAGCGATTTGCAATTAATGAGCTCATGTGACACGAGTCACGCGTACGCGTCACCTGACAAAATTCACTCCCACGCGTACGTGTGGGTCACGCTTACGCGTCGCCAAGCTCGCAGTTGTGCGTGTGCACGCATCACTGTGCGCACGCACAGATGCTGAATCTTCCAAACTCCATTTCTTCATGATTTCTCCACTTTTGCATGCTTTTTTCTCACTTCCTCAATCAATATTAGCCTTGTAAATCTGAAATTACTCAACAAACACGTCAAGGCATCAAATGAAATTAAAGTGGATAAAATTTAGCAATTAAGGGCCCAAAAAGCATGTTTTCACTTTTGAGCACAATTTATGGAGAATTTACAAAACTAAGCTATTTCATTGAATAAGTGTAGGAAAAGTTAATAAAATCCACCTACTTAGAGCAAATAAATACCATGAAATGTGGATTTATCAATAAGTCAAAAGGGCATAATTGATCTCAATCCATAAGTCCTATTCAACTCACTAATTAACTTAGTGAAAGACTAGCGTCAATGGAAACCAAACCAACTAACAATCCTAACACAATGTGGAATGGACATCCATGGCTCAAGTTCACCTAATTATCCAATTCCTAACCAAGAGTGTGAAAAACTATACAAAAACTATAAGAGACATTTTATCAAACACCTAGCATGCATAAAAGGGAAAATATCATAAAAATGCAATAAAAATAAATTCTATAACTACCAATTGCATGAAAATGAAAATAACAAATCAAATGGGCATCAAAGAAACATGAAACATCAAAATTGCATTAAAAGAAATCAAAATTGACAAGAGTATTCATAAACTAAAAATGACAAAATTAAGAAAATGACAAAATAAATTAAGAAGATCAAAGCAAGAGAGCATTAAAACATAAGTGAAATTACACTAAAACAAGAATTAAATACTGAAATTAAAGAGAAATTAAACTAAGAAACCCTAATTATAGAGAGAAAGGGGAGCTTCTCTCTAGAAAACTACTCTAAAACATGATAAAATCTAAAAACCTAATTGCTCCCCCCTTTATTCCTCTTCAATTTGGCTTGAAATAGCTTCGGAAATGAGTTGGATTGGGCTCTGGAAGCCCAAAAGTTGCTGCCAGTGAGTTGCAAATAATGAGGCCGGTCACGTGCTAGGACTTGTGCATACGCACAGGTGTGTGCATATGCACACTTGCTGATTTTCTTCTTGTGCGTATGCACAAGTGTGTGTGTACACACACCTAAACTCCATGTCCACTATGGCAAATTGTATATCATTTTGAAGCTCCAGATGTTATCTTTCCAATGCCACTGAAATCACCTCATTTGGACCTCTATAGCTCAAGTTATGCTTCAATTTAGTGCGAAGAGGTCAGGATTGACAGCTTTGAAAATCTTTCATTTCTTGAATTCTTCCACTTTGTATGCTTTTCTTCCACTTTCTCAAGTCATTCTTTCCTTCAAAACCTTAAATCACTCAAACAAACATATCAAGGCATCGAATGGGAGAAAAATGAATTAAAATTGGCAATTTAAACATGAAAAACATGTTTTTCACAATTAAGCACAATTAGGAAAGAATTCACAAAAGCATGCTATTTCAATGAATAAATTCAAGAAAAGTCAATGAAATCCACCTAGTTAAAGCAAATAAATACCATGAAATGTGGATTCATCACATCCCCACACTTAAACAATAGCATGTCTGGTGGACGAATCCCCACACTTTTGTATAGCTATACCAAGTGTACTGGGTCGTCCAAGTAATACCTGAGCGAGTCAGGATCAATCCCACGAGGATTGTGGTTTGAAGCAAGCTATGGTTATCTTGCATGTCTTAGTCAGGCGGATGGAAGAGTCATTGGATATGTTTGAATGCAGTTTGATTGTGAAAAGTAAATAACGAAAAAGGATAATCAGAACTCAAAAGTCGTGTAAACTATGAAAAGAGAATGGCTAAGGTTTGGAGTTGCTTTATCCTTCTAGATTAACTCTGGTCTTACTGTCTTCTTCAATTGTGAATGATTTCTTCAATGGCAGGCTGTATGTGATTAACGCTGGTTTGAGCAGCCACCAATACTCCTCCAGATTTGAATCCCAGGGTTAGTGTGGCTCCATTCTTATTGAGGGTGAAGCTCCTACAGTCCACTCTCCTTAATGATCCTACTCAAAACGTCACAGATAAGGTCGAATCTTCCGGATCAAAGAATGCTGCGCCTTTGGGTCTAGCCTTGATGAGCGGATATTTTATACCCTTTTTGCCACTGTTTTTTACATAGTTTTTAGTATGTTTTATTTACTTTTTATTATATTTTTATTAATTTTTATTCAAAAATTACATTTCTGGACTTTACTATGAGTTTGTGTATTTTTCTGTGATTTCAGGTATTTTCTGGCTGAAATTGAGGGACCTGAGCAAAAATCTGATTCAGAGGCTGAAAAAGGACTGCAGATGCTATTGGATTCTGACTCTGCTGCATTCAAAATGGATTTTCTCGAGCTACAGAAGCCCAATTGGCGCGATCTCAATTGCGTTGGAAAGTGGGCTTTCCAGCAATATATAATAGTTCATATTTTGCTCGAGATTTGATGGCCTAAACCGGCGTTTAAGATCAGCCTAAAAATTCTGGCGTAAAATGCCCAAACTGGCACCAAAGCTGGCGTTTAACTCCAGGAACAGCCTAAGCATGAAAAAGCTCCAAAGCTCATCCCAAGCACATACTAAGTGGGCCCCAGAAGTGGATTTATGCACTATCTGCACTTAATTACTCATTTTCTGTAAACCTAGATTACTAGTCTAGTATAAAAACTACTTTTAGAGATTCATTTGATACCTCATGACATTTTACATCTGAATTTTGTATCTTCTACAGCATGAATCTCTAAACTCCATGGTTAGGGGTGAGGAGCTCTGCTGTGTCTCGATGGATTAATGCAATTACTACTGTTTTCCATTCAATCACGCTTGTTTCTATTCTAAGATATTCACTCGCACTTCAACTCGATGAATGTGATGATCCGTGACACTCATCACCATTTTCAACCTATGAACGCGTGCCTGACAACCACTTCCGTTCTACCTTAGATTGAGTACATATCTCTTTGATTTCTGGTTCATGAGTTTGATTGCATCTCCTGACAACAGAACATTCAAATCCGTGAGATCAGAGTCTTCGTGGTATAAGCTAGAATCAATTGGCAGCATTCTTGAGATCCGGAAAGTCTAAACCTTGTCTGTGGTATTCCGAGTAGGATATGGGATGGGATGACTGTGACAAGCTTCAAACTCGCGAGTGTTGGGCATAGTGACAGACGCAAAAGGATCAATGGATCCTATTCCAACATGAGTGAGAACTGACAGATGATTAGTCGTACGGTGACAGCGCATTTGGACCATTTTCACTGAGAGGACGGATGGTAGCCATTGACAACGATGATCCACCAACATACAGCTTGCCATGGAAGGAGCCTTGCGTGCGTGAAGAAGAAGGCAGTCGGAAAGTAGAGATTCAGAAGACAGAGCATCTCCAAAACCTCAACATGTTCTCCATTACTGCATAAAAAATATTATTTAATCCATGTTCTTTTACTTTTTACAATTAAAACTAAGAATTATTACTGATATCCTGACTAAGAGTTACAAGATAACCATAGCTTGCTTCAAGCCGACAATCTCTGTGGGATCAACCCTTACTCACGTAAGGTATTACTTGGACGACCCAGTGCACTTGCTGGTTAGTTGTGCGGAATTGCAAAAGTGTAATTGTGATTTCGTGCACCAAGTTTTTGGCGCCGTTGCCGGGGATTGTTCGTGTTTGGACAACTGACGGTTTATTTTGTTGCTTAGATTAGGAAAAATTTATCTTTTTTGGTTTAGAGTCACTAGAATTGAGTCTTCTATTATTATTTTTGGTTAAAATTTTAAAATCCTTATTTTCTTTTTCTAATTTATTTTCGAAATTTTTTTTAAAAACCAATAACCTCGTAATTTAGTCTTCTATTTGAGTTTGGTTTCATGTTTTAAGTTTGGTGTAATTGCATGATTTTATTTTTCTTTCAATTTTTCGAATTACATATTCTTAGTTCTTTCTTGATCTTCAAGTTGTTGTTTGTTTTCCTTGTTTGATCTTTAGTTTTTCTTACTTTGTGTTTTTTCTTGTTTTTCTTGTGTATTTTCGAATTGTTAGTGTCCAAAGTATAAAAATTTTTAAGTTTGGTATCCTTTGTGTTTTTTTTTTCTTAAAGATTTCTAAAATTTGTTCTTGGTGTTCATCTTGATCTTCAAAGTGTTCTTGGTGTTCATTTGACATTCAAAACTTTCTTGTTTGTTTTCTTTGTTTTGATCTAAAAATTCTAAGTTGGTGTCATTTTATTGTTTTTCTCTTTCCTCTTTAAATTAAAAAAATATATATATCTTTTCTCTTTATTTTAAGTTAATTTTCGAAATTTAGATAAGAATTTCAGATTTTTATTTTATCTTATCTTAGTTTTAAAATTTCAAAATTCAAATCTTTTTCAAAATCTTATCTTATCTTATTTCAAATTCAAATTTAAAAATCAAATCTTTTCAAAATTTAAATCTTTTTCAAATCTTTATCTTATATTGTTGACTTTTTCAAAAATTCAAAATTCAAAATTTAAAATTTAAAATTCAAATTTCAAATTTCAAATTTCAAAACTTTTTAATTTAAATTCCTTATCTTCTCTTACCTAACTTATCTTATCTTTTCCAATCTCAAATCTTTTTAAATCTTTTTCAAAATCTTTATCTTTTTTCTATTTATCATTTTCGAAATTACTTGTTCTAGTTTATTATTTTGATTGAAAAAATTTAAGTTTGGTGTTTCCTTGTTAAGAAAGTTTTAATCTTTAAAATTTTAAAAATCAAATTTTTTTTTCAAATCTTTGTAATTAATTAATCATTTTAGTATTCAAATTTTTTTATTTTATTTTTTTCTTTTAGTTTTCGAAAATTATATTCTATTTTATTTTATTTTATCTTATTTCCTTTTTAATTCGGTTTATCCTAAATTAAATAAATAAAAAATATATTTTATTTGCAATCCACATCATCTCCCTTTCTCTATCATGGACCTAAGTGGGAATGAACAGTCCAAAAGGACTATGGAATCATATGCTAACCCCACTACTACTGCATATGGGAGTAGTATCTGTATACCCCCCATCAGAGCCAGCAGTTTTAAGCTAAACCCTCAGCTCATGATCATGGTGCAGCAAAATTGCCAGTATTTCGGTCTTCCACAGGAAGAACCTACTGAGTTTCTGGCACAGTTCTTACAAATTGCTAACACAGTACGTGATAACGAAGTAGATCAGGATGTCTACAGATTATTACTGTTTCCATTTGCTGTAAAAGATCAAGCTAAGAGGTGGTTAAATAACCAACCCACAGCAAGCATAAGAACATGGAAATAGTTATCAGACAAATTTCTGAATTAATATTTCCCTCCAAAAAGGATGACACAGCTAAGACTGGACATCCAAGGCTTTAAACAAGAGGATAATGAATCTCTTTATAATGCCTGGGAGAGGTACAGAGGGATGCTAAGGAAATGCCCCTCTGAAATATTTTCAGAGTGGGTGCAGTTAGACATCTTTTACTATGGGCTTACAGAAAAGGCCCAGATATCTCTAGACCACTTAGCTGGTGGATCTATACACATGAGAAAGACAATTGAAGAGGCTCAAGAGCTCATTGATACGGTTGCTAGAAATCAATATCTATACTTGAGTAGTGGGTCCTTCATGAAAGAAGAAGCTAAAGCAGTATCCACTGAACTTAGTCCTCAAGAACAAGTTGCTGAACTCAATCACCAATTGCTTATTATAACAAAATAGTTTGAAGAATTCAAGGAGATGCTCCAAGACACTAAAAATGCTAACAAGAATATGGAAGCACAATTGAATCAGACAAGACAGTAGCTATCTAAACAGATAGCAGAAGAATGCCAAGCTGTTCAATTAAGGAGTGGGAAGACATTGAATGTATCAACTCAAGGCAGCAGAAAACCAAGAAATGAACAACTGACAGAGGATGACAAGCCCACTGCCAAAAATCCCTCTGAGGACAGTAAAAGCCCAGAGAGGAATGATTCTGGCGTTCAAACGCCAGAAAAGGGTGGAAAAGTGGCGTTAAACGCCCATTGGATAGCCAAATCTGGCGTCCAAATGCCAGAAAAGGGTGGCAATCTGGCGTTAAATGCCCAGGCAGCACCCAATTCTGGCGTTCAAATGCCAATAAGGGGTCAGACACCTGCAAGTACTGATAGCAACCTTAGGCAGGCTTCTCCAACCACTTCTGTAGGAAATAAACCTGTAGCAACTAAGGTTGAGAAATATAAAGCCAAGATGCCTTATCCTCAGAAACTCTGCCAAGCAGAACAGGATAAACAATTTACCCGCTTTGCAGACTATCTCAGGACTCTTGAAATAAAGATCCCGTTTGCAGAGGGACTTGAGCAAATACCCTCTTACGCTAAGTTCATGAAAGAGATCTTAAGTCATAAGAAGGATTGGAGAGAAACTGAAAAAGTTTTCCTCACTGAAGAATGCAGTGCAGTCATTCTGAAAAGCTCACCAGAGAAGCTTAAAGATCCCAGAAGCTTTATGATACCATGCACATTAGAGGGCACTTGTACCAAGACAGCTCTATGTGATCTTGGGGCAAGTATCAATTTAATACCTGCATCTACTATCAGAAAGCTTGGCTTGACTGAAGAAGTCAAACCAACCCGAATATGCCTCCAACTTGTTGATGGTTCCATTAAATATCCATCAGGTGTAATTGAGGACATGATTGTCAAGGTTGGGCCATTTGCCTTTCCCACTAACTTTGTAGTGCTGGAAATAGAGGAGCACAAGAGTGCAACTCTCATTCTAGGAAGACCCTTTCTAGCAACTGGACGAACTCTCATTGATGTCCAAAAAGGGGAAGTGACCCTGAGAGTCAATGAGGATGAGTTCAAGTTAAATGCTGTCAAAGCTATGCAGCATCCAGATACATCAAATGACTGCATGAGCGTTGATATAATTGACTCCTTGGTGGAAGAGATCAATATAATTGAAAGTATCGAATCAGAGCTAGAGGACATTTTTAAAGATGTTCAGCCTGATCTGGAGGAATCAGAGAGAACAGAAGAACCTCTAAAAACTTCTCAGGAAGAGGAGAAGCCTCCTAAACCTGAGCTCAAACCACTACCACCATCCCTGAAATATGCATTTCTGGGAGAAGATGACACTTTTCCGGTGAGCATAAGCTCTGCCTTAGAGCCACATGAAGAAAAAGCACTAATTCAGGTGCTAAGGACACACAAGATAGCTCTTGGATGGTCCATAAGTGATCTTAAGGGCATTAGCCCAGCCAGATGCATGCACAAGATCCTTTTGGAGGGATGATGCTAAGCCAGTGGTTCAACCACAGAGGCGGCTGAATCCAGCCATGAAGGAGGTGGTGCAGAAAGAGGTCACTAAGTTACTAGAGGCTGAGATTATTTATCCTATTTCTGATAGCCCCTGGGTGAGCCCTGTCCAAGTTGTCCCCAAGAAGGGAGGCATGACAGTGGTTCAGAATGAAAAGAATGAACTGATTCCTACGAGAACAGTTACGAGGTGGCGTATCTGTATTGATTATAGAAGACTCAATACAGCCACCAGGAAGGATCATTTTCCTTTACCATTCATAGACCAGATGCTAGAGAGACTAGCAGGTCATGAATACTACTGCTTTTTAGATGGCTATTTAGGTTACAACCAAATTGCAGTAGATCCTCAGGACCAAGAGAAAACGACATTCACATGTCCATCTGGGGTATTTGCCTACAGAAGAATGCCATTTGGTCTGTGCAATGCACCTGCAACCTTTCAGAGGTGCATGCTCTCTATCTTCTCTGATATGGTAGAGAAATTTCTGGAAGTCTTCATGGATTACTTCTCAGTATTTGGAGACTCATTCAGCTCATGTCTTGACCATCTAGTACTTGTTCTGAAAAGGTGCCAAGAGACTAACCTGGTTTTAAACTGGGAGAAATGTCACTTTATGGTGACTGAAGGAATTGTTCTTGAGCACAAAATTTCGAATAAGGGAATAGAGGTGGATCAAGCTAAGGTAGAGGTAATTGAAAAATTATCACCACCTGCCAATGTTAAGGCAATCAGAAGCTTTCTGGAGCATGCAGGATTCTATAGGGGGTTTATAAAATTTTTTTCAAAAATTGCAAAACCTCTAAGCAATCTACTAGCTACTGACATGCCATTTGTCTTTGACACAGAGTGTCTGCAAGCATTTGAAACTCTGAAAGCTAAGCTAGTCACAGTGCCAATCATTTCTGCACCAGACTGGACATTACCATTTGACTAATGTGTGATGCCAGTGACCATGCCATTGGTGAAGTATTGGGACAAAGGCATAACAAGCTTCTGTACGTCATTTACTATGCTGCTAGCCGTGTTCTGAATGACGCACAGAAGAATTACACAACCACAGAAAAAGAGTTGCTTGCAGTGGTGTACGCCATTGACAAGTTCAGATCTTATTTAGTGGGATCAAAAGTGATTGTGTACATTGACCATGCTGCTCTAAATATCTCCTCACAAAGCAGGATTCAAAACCCAGGCTCATAAGATGGGTGTTGCTTCTGCAAGAGTTTGATATAGAAATAAGAGACAGAAAGGGGTCAGAGAACCAGGTAGCTAATCACCTGTCCCGGATAGAACCAGTAGCAGGAGCGTCCCTCCCTCCTACTGAGATCTCTGAAACCTTCCCGGATGAGCAACTCTTTGCCATTGAGGAAGCGCCATGGTTTGCAGACATTGCAAACTATAAAGCTGTGAGATTTATACCCAAAGAGTACAGTAAGCAGTAAACAAAAAAATTGATTACTGATGCAAAGTACTACTTGTGGGATGAACCATATCTCTTTAAGAGGTGTGCAGACGGAATGATCCGTAGATGTGTGCCTAGAGAAGAGGCACAGAAGATCATATGGCATTACCATGGATCACAGTATGGAGGACATTTCGGAGGTGAGCGGACAGCCACCAAGGTTCTCCAATGTGGTTTCTACTGGCCTACTCTCCACAGAGACTCCCAAGAGTTTGTACGTAAATGTGACAGTTGCCAGAGAGCTGGTAATCTACCTCACGGTTATGCCATGCCTCAGCAAGGGATCTTAGAGATTGAGTTGTTTGATGTATAGGGTATTGACTTCATGGGGCCTTTCCCACCATCATACTCAAACACTTATATTCTGGTGGCAGTAGACTATGTATCTAAATGGGTAGAGGCAATTGCAACACCCACTAATGATACTAAGACAGTGATGAAGTTCTTCCAAAAGCATATCTTCAGCAGGTTCGGTGTCCCTAGGATACTGATCAGTGATGGAGCCACTCATTTCTGCAATAAACAGCTTGACTCTGCTCTGGTTAGATATGGAGTTAACCATAAAGTGGCCACTCCATATCATCCACAGACAAATGGACAGGCTGAAGTCTCAAATAGAGAACTAAAACGAATCCTGGAATGGACTGTAAGTACCCGTAGAAAGGTTTGGGCAAGAGGTCTGGATGATGCTCTGTGGGCATACAGAACAGCATTCAAAACTCCTATAAGGACCTCTCCATACCAGCTTGTATATGAAAAAGTCTGTCATCTTCCAGTAGAGCTGGAATACAAGGCCTACTAGGCAACCAGGTTCTTGAACCTTGATGCTAAGGTAGCTGGAGAGAAGAGATTACTCCAGTTGAATGAGCTAGAGAAATTCAGACTCAGTGCTTTCGAAAATGCTAAAATCTACAAGGAGAAAGCAAAAAGATGGCATGACAAAAGGCTATCATCTAGAGTCTTTGAGCCAGGACAGAAGGTCCTGTTGTTTAACTCTAGGCTCAGATTGTTCCCTGGGAAACTGAAATCCTGGTGGAAGGGACCATATGTGATTACAAGTGTGTCACCATATGGGTATGTAGAGCTTCAAGATATTGATTCTAACAAAAAGTTCATTGTTAATGGACAGAGAGTCAAACATTATCTT
This sequence comes from Arachis ipaensis, assembly GCF_059453495.1. Lineage (NCBI taxonomy): Eukaryota > Viridiplantae > Streptophyta > Magnoliopsida > Fabales > Fabaceae > Arachis > Arachis ipaensis. Next base: position 17,708,501 of record NC_142442.1, read on the forward strand.
GAAGGCAATGTTGAGAAAGAGTACTCAAAACTGAGATTAAATTAAAAGCTCAGTAAAAGTCCAGCTAAAGACAGTAAAGAAGCACTTATTGGGAGGCAACCCAATCTTATTTATCTATGTTAATTACTCTTTCATTTCATTTTTCATTGTTATTTTATATTTTCTTTAGGTTGATGATCATGTGGAGTCATAAAAATAGCTACAAAATTAAAGCGGAATCAAAAACAGTATCAAAAATAGCACACCCTGGAGGACAGGCTTACTGGCGTTTAAACACTAGTAAGGATAGCAGAATGGGCGTTTAACACCCAGTCTGGCAGCATTCTGGGCGTTAAACGCCAGAATTGGCAGACAGACTGGCGTTTAACGCCAGAAAAGGGTGTCTGGTGGGCGTTAAACGCCAGAAATGGTAGCATTCTGGGCGTTTAACGCCAGGATGACACAAAGGAGGTAATTTTGTTTCCAATTCGATTTTTCTTAATTTTTCATGTTTTAATTCATAATTTTTTGCATCAAACATATTTTAAACATTTATCTTTCAATTTCTATTTTCAAAAATTAATAATCTTTCCAACTCTTTTTAATTCTTTTTTAATTCCTTCTAAAACGTTTTCAAAACTCACATATCTTTTCAAATTCTTTTTAATCTCTTTTTAATTTTTATTGCATACAATAACAAGTTTTCAAAATTAATTGCATCATTCTTCTTCTACTCCCTTCTTTCTTATTTTGCTCGAGGACGAGCAAATCTTTTAATTTTGGTGTGGAAAAGCTCAGCTTCTTGCTTTCCATAACCACTAATGGCACCTAAGACCAGAGAAACCTCTAGGAAGAGGAGCAACAAAGGCAAGGAAGAGACATAGAGGAGCTCAAGCACTCCATAAGATCTTCAAGAGGAAGAACTAGCCGCCGTCACTAAGGTGGACCCGTTCTTTAATCTCCTTGTTCTTATTTTTCTATTTTTCGGTTTTTATGCTTTATGTTTTTTGTCTATGTTTGTGTCTCTATTACATGATCATTAGTGTCTAGTGCCTATGCTTTAAAGTTATGAATGTCCTATTAATCCTTCACCTTTCTTAAATAAAAAAATTGTTTTTAATTACAAAAGAACAAGAAGTACATGAATTTCGAATTTTAAAATAGTTTAATTATTTTGATGTGGTGGCAATACTTTTTGTTTTTCTAAATGAATGCCTAAACAGTGCATATTTTTTATATTGTTGTTTATGAATGTTAAATTTGTTGGCTCTTGAAAGAATAATGAAAAAAGAGACATGTTATTGGTGATCTGAAAAATCATAAATTGATTCTTGAAGTAAGAAAAAGTAGTGAAAAATAAAGCTTGCGAAGAAAAAAATAATAATAAAGAAAAATGGCAAAAAAAATATATAAAGAAAAAGAAAGCAAGTAGAAAAAGCCAATAGCTCTTTAAACCAAAAGGCAAGATCAAAAAGCCAATAGCCCTTTAAACCAAAAGGCAAGGGTAAAAAGGATCCAAGGCTTTGAGCATTAATGGATAGGAGGGCACAAAGGAATAAAATCCTGGCCTAAGCGGCTAAACCAAGCTGTCCCTAACCATGTGCTTGTGGCGTGAAGGTGTCAAGTGAAAAGCTTGAGACTGAGCAGTTAAAGTTATGGTCCAAAGAAAAAAGAGTGTGCTTAAGAGCTCTGGACACCTCTAACTGGGGACTCTAGCAAAGCTGAGTCACAATCTGAAAAGGTTCACCCAGTTATGTGTCTGTGGCATTTATGTATCCGATGGTAATACTGGAAAACAAAATGCTTAGGGTCACGGCCAAGACTCATAAAGTAATTGTGTTCAAGAATCAACATACTGAACTAGGAGAATCAATAACACTATCTGAATTCTGAGTTCCTATAGATGCCAATCATTCTGAACTTCAAAGGATAAAGTGAGATGCCAAAACTATTCAGAAGCAAAAAGCTACTAGCCCCGCTCATCTAATTAAAACTGATCTTCATAGATGTTTTCGGAATTTATTGTATATTCTCTTCTTTTTATCTTATTTTGTTTTTAGTTGCTTGGGGACAAGCAATAATTTAAGTTTGGTGTTGTGATGAGTGGATATTTTATACCCTTTTTGGCACTGTTTTTACATAGTTTTTAGTATGTTTTATTTACTTTTTATTATATTTTTATTAATATTTATTCAAAAATCACATTTCTGGACTTTACTATGAGTTTGTGTATTTTTCTGTGATTTCAGGTATTTTCTGGCTGAAATTGAGGGACCTGAGCAAAAATCTGATTCAGAGGCTGAAAAAGGACTGCAAAGGCTATTGGATTCTGACCCTGCTGCATTCGAAATGGATTTTCTCGAGCTACAGAAGCCCAATTGGCGCGCTCTCAATTGCGTTGGAAAGTAGACATTCTGGGATTTCCAGCAATATATAATAGTTTATACTTTGATCAAGATTTGATGGCCCAAACCGGCGTTTAAGGTCAGCCTAAAAATTCTGGCGTAAAATGCCCAAACTGGCACCAAAGCTGGCGTTTAACTCCAGGAACAGCCTAAGCATGAAAAAGCTCCAAAACTCAGCCCAAGCACACACCAAGTGGGCCCCAGAAGTGGATTTATGCACTATCTGCACTTAATTACTCATTTTCTGTAAACCTAGGTTACTAGTCTAGTATAAAAACTACTTTTAGAGATTCATTTGATACCTCATGACATTTTACATATGAATTTTGTATCTTCTACGGCATGAGTCTCTAAACTCCATGGTTGGGGGTGAGGAGCTCTGCTGTGTCTCGATAGATTAATGCAATTACTACTATTTTCCATTCAATCACGCTTGTTTCTATTCTAAGATATTCACTCGCACTTCAACTCGATGAATGTGATGATCCGTGACACTCATCACCATTCTCAACCTATGAACACGTGCCTGACAACCACTTCCGTTCTACCTTATATTGAGTGCGTATCTATTTGATTCCTGGTTCATGAGTTTGATTGCATCTCCTGACAACAGAACATTCAAATCCGTGAGATCAAAGTCTTCGTGGTATAAGCTAGAATCAATTGGCAGCATTCTTGAGATCCGGAAAGTCTAAACCTTGTCTGTGGTATTTCGAGTAGGATCTGGGATGGGATGACTGTGACGAGCTTCAAACTCGCGAGTGTTGGGCGTAGTGACAGACGCAAAAGGATCAATGGATCCTATTCCAACATGAGTGAGAACCGACAGATGATTAGCCGTGCGGTGACAGCGCAGTTGGACCATTTTCACTGAGAGGACGAATGGTATCCATTGACAACAGTGATCCACCAACATACATCTTTTTAGAGTCTTGGTCGTGGTCCTAAGCACTTTGTTTTCCAGTATTACCACCGGATACATAAATGCCACAGACACTTAATTGGGTGAACCCTTTTGGATTGTGATTCAGCTTTGCTAGAATCCCGAGATAGAGGTGTCAAGAGTTCTTACGCACACTCTTTTTGCTTTGGATCACGACTTTAACCGCTCAGTCTCAAGCTTTTCACTTGACACCTTCACGCCACAAGCACATGGTTAGGGACAGCTTGGGTAAGCCGCTTAGGCCAGGATTTTATTCCTTTAGGCCCTCCTAACCATTGATGCTCAAAGCCTTGGATCCTTTTACCCTTGCCTTTTGGTTTAAAGGGTTACTAGATTTTTCAATCTGCCCTCATTTTCCTGAATTTTTGGGTAGTAATGGATTTTTCTCTTTATTATTATTTTTTTTGCCATTTTTTCTTTCTTTTTTGCATGCATTAAATTTATTTTTTTTGCAACATGATTTTTCTTTTTATTTTTGCTACTTTTTCTTGCTTCAAGAATCCATTTTTGGAATTTTCAGATTACCAATAACACTTCACTTTCATCATCATTCTTTCAAGAGCCAACCTCCTGAAATTCCAACTTCAAATATACACTGTTTATTCATACATTCAAAAAACAAAATCAATGCCACCACATCAAGATAATTGAACTATTCTTATTATAAACTTAAAATTCATGCATCTTAATTTTCTTTTTCAAAATTTTTTTTCTTTTAAGCAAGGTGATTGATGCATGGAATAATTCATAGCTTTAAGACATAAATGTAAATGATCATGCAGTAAGAACAAGAGAACAGACAATAAAACATACACAGAAAAATAACATAAAAAAGGAGATAAAGAGAACGAATACACCTTTAATGGTGGCGGCTAGTGCTCCTCCTTGAGGATCCAATGTGGTGCTTGATGTCTTCAATGTCACTCCTTTGTCTTTGTTGTTCTTCCCTCATGGCTCTTTGCAGGAGTGGAAGAAGTCAAAAAGTAAAGCTTTTGCAACACCAAACTTAAGAGTTTTGCTAGCTCTCGAGCAAATATGATAGGTGGTGTAGGTGGAGAGCCTATGGGACCCACTGGTCCTGAGAGGTTAGGGAATTCAGATTCCCTGCCCTCTGCACTGGCCTTTGAACGCCCAGAGTCTGCTCCCTGGCTGGCGTTCAACGCCAGCTATGCTGCCCATTGGGGGCATTGAACGCCCAGCCAGTGCTCCTTGGCTGGCGTTCAACGCCAGCAACACTCCATCCAGAGTGTTTTGTTTTCACTGCTTAACATTTCTGTCTCTATTCTGACTGTTCCACATGATCATGACCCTACAAAAAATAACTAGAAAAACAAAATTAAATTAAAGAAAACATACATAATAATTATGTTTGGGTTGCCTCCCAACAAGCACTTCTTTAATGTCTTTAGCTAGACTTCACTGTACTTAACTTAGTACCAGTGTTGAGCCTCCTAGCTTTATATCTCCTTCAAGGTAATATTTAACTCTCTATCCATTGACAGTGAACCTATTTTCAGGATCTTTACCTTGAAGTTCTATGTGCCCATAAGGTGATACACTAGTAATCACATAAGGTCCCTTCCAATGGGATTTGAGTTTTTCAGGAAATAATTTGAGTCTTGAGTTGAAGAGCAGGACCTTCTGTCCTGGTTCAAAGACTCTGGAAGATATTTTTCTGTCATGCCACCTTTTTGCCTTTTCCTTATAGATCTTTACATTTTCAAATGCATCTAAGCGGAATTCATCCAACTCATTTAGTTGGAGCAGTCGTTTCTCTCCTGCTGCTTTTGCATCAAGGTTGAGAAATCTAGTAGCCCAATAGGCTTTATGTTCTAGTTCCACTAGCAAATGATAGGACATTCCATATACCAGCTGATATGGTGAAGTTCCAATGGGGTTTTGAAAGCTATTCTGTATGCCCACAGAGCATTGATAAACCCAATTTTGTGGTTTATCTTGTACTTAATTTGGGGGATTTTATCAACTTTTCTCACATTTATTTAACGAAATTGCATGATTTTGTAATTCTCCCTAAATTTGTGCTTAAGTGTGAAAACATGCTTTTTAGGCCTTAAAATAGCTAAATTTAATTCACTTTAATTCCATTTGATGCCTTTATATGTTTGTTAAGTGATTTTAGGTTTAGAAGGCAAAGATTGGATTGAAGGAATGAAGAAAAAGCATGCAAAATGGGAGAACTCATGAAGAAATGAAGGAACCACAAAGCTGTCAATCCTGACCTCTTTGCACTCAATCGATCATAACTTGAGCTACAGAGGTCCAAATGAGGCGGTTCCAGTTGCGTTGGAAAGATAACATCCGGGGATTCAAAATGATATAAAATTTGCTTTAGTTACCTGGCGTTTAGAGATGCGTACGCATGCATGACGCGCACGCATCGCAGGAGCAGCGTGGGTCCATTTTAGCAACTCGTGGCCAGCGATTTCTGAAGCATTTTGGGCCCAATTTAACTCATTTCTGATGCTATTGAACCCAAGGATTGGGGGGGATGAACCAAGTAGTCATAGTTTAGTTTTCATCATGTTTTAGGTTAGAATTCTAGAGAGAGAAGCTCTCCTTTCTCTCTAGAATTTAGGGTAGTTTAGGTTTAATTCTCTTAAATCCAATTTTCAATTCTTCTTTAGATTTAGTTTTCCCTTTCAATTTCTTGTTATTACAACTTTGATCTTCTAGTTTTACTTATTAATTTCTTATTTTTCTCTCTTTTATGTTGATGAACCCTTGTTATATTTTACTTCCTTTTTAATGCAATTTCATGTTTTATGTTTCCTTCATGTTGATCTTGGTTGTTCTTGTTGAATTCTTGTGGATGCTAGTTATGGGTTTTGTTAATTCTTACATTTTGTGATGTTTACCTTTATTGCACACATGGTGTTTGATAGAATATTTTCTCTAGTTTTTTAGTAGTTTTCTTTACTCTTGGCCTAGGCTAAGGGAATTGAGTGACCTTGAGTCATTGGGTCTCAATGAATTGATGATTTGAGAACCCTATGTGGTCAATTTGATAACCATTGACACTAACCCACTACTAATCTAATTAGTAGATAGGTTAGGACTTATGGTTTGATGTTGATCAAGCCATTTGACGTACCTCAAGCTTAAGAGTATATATTATGTACTTAAAGCTCTTGGAGGGTAGACTTAATGAGCTTGGTTCCTCATAATTGTCAATATATGGTTTGTAGACAAGGATGGTGATCTCAATTACCTATGTCTAGCCAAGACTATTTTCCTTTCTTTCATTAATTAATTGTTAATTTACTTTTCTTGCCATTTATTTTCTTGCTAAAATATAAAATCAAACCCTTGTTCTTCATAGCCAATAATTGAGCACTTCATTGCAATTCCTTGTGAGACGACCCGAGGTTGAAATACTTCGGTTAAACTTTCATTGGGGTTTGTACTTGTGACAAAACCAAATTTAATTTGATTTGAGGATTGACTATCGATTTGGACTATACTAACAACGGATGTGGTGACCCTTATTGTGATTGTAAACAACCACCACCATATGCCTATGAACGACCTCCTCAACATAACTTTGAACCGCCATACTCACAAGCCTCTTACCACCAACCACCTCCATATGACCCCAACCCATATCTACCATACTAACCACCTTGTGAACCATATGAACCATATGAAGAACTACCCCAATTCAACCCCCAATATCCTCAAGAACCACCACCCCCATGTTATTACCAAGATGAGCCACCTCCAATGTATGAGAACTCTCAACCACAAGATGGATCACCTCCCATATTTGAGCAAATCATGGCTCAGTTTGCTAAAATTACTGCTACCTTGGAATCATGGGACTCATGCAACAAGCAAAGCATCTCCATGGATGAATGTGAGAAATCAACCGAAGAAAGGAGCATGAAGGAGATTTTAGAATCTCAACATGAGGACAAGAAGATGGGGTATGTCTTACAACAAGTGGAGGAGGAAAAGATTGTTAATGAAGAAGAATTGGTTGAAAACCTAGGCGAAGTTGAAGAAGAGGTGAATTTCAAGCTTGAGAACACTTCCACACCAAGTGATGTTGTTGAAGATTTTATGGAAGTTGTTGAACCTTCTTCCATTGAACTTGAAATTGATATTGAGAAGGATAATGTGCAACCTCCAAGGCATAGTATGAGTGATGAAAGATTAGAAGAGGTTGATCAAGAGATGGATTCAATCATTGAGAATTTCTTATCTACAATTGAATCCTCTCCTCTTGGGCTTGAAATTGAGATCAAAGAAGAAGATGCACAACTTCCCATGCCCTTGGTAAGCAATGAAGAAGAGGTTGAATTGGAAGGAAGCTACCAAGAGGAAGAGGTTGAAATTGAGGAAGCTTGTGAAGAGGTGGAGATAATCAAGGAAGAGCACAAGGAAGTGGAACTTGTAAGACCATTGGAGACACCCCTTCCTAAGTCACCATCCAACACAATATTCAAGTGGGTAAAATTTCTATCCCTAAGCTTTACTTTCTCACTTGAATATGGTTTGCTTGAGACGGATTGGCAACTTAGAGCTCTTTGTGGGGTTAAGAGCAAAAGGAAATTGATTAGTGGGTGAAAATGCCAATCAAGGTCCCTTATGGTTGGAAACTCAAGGTCTAAGTGCAACGGTTGGTATAGTCTTCAATTGAAGGGGTCTAGGAACATGCTTTGGTATTTACTTGAGAATTCGAATCACTTGCCACCCAAATGGAATTGTCTTGATCAACTTGAAGATGGGTGTAGAAACAAGATTTGGGATTCGGGTATATGAGGATCAACTTTGGGAGCTCTTAGCTTGTGAAGGACTCCATCAAGACTTGGTGAAACTTATTGGAAATCTTAGAGCACAATGGAGAACCAAGCATTGGTGGGAGTTCCAAGATGAGTTCAAGCATAAGCCACCATGACAAGGAGCTTCCCAAATGTCCAACTTAAGGACTTAAACTAAAAGTGCTAGGTGGGAGACACCCCACCATGGTAAACTCTTTCCATTCTCTTGTAAATATAACCAATAAATGAATTGAGTTTCCATTGTAGGTAGTTTTTCTTATTTTCTATACTCTTATACATTTTGCTTTGATTGATAGGTTGTTTGTTAAATTCATGTTTTGATTAGAGTAGTTGTTATTATATTGTATTTTGCTTGAAGTGTAAGTTTTGTTTGTTTTGTATTTGAAAATCTTTCACAAACAAAAAGATTTGTTGTTAAATTTATTTTTTGATTGTTTTAGAATGCTTGTAGATTAGGAGAGTGCTCTATTTCTATTCTTATTCTAAAAAAAACGGGGATGCACGCGTACGCGTACATCACGCGTACGCATCGATGCGTTGGTGCAGCATCCATGCCAAGGACCCGAGAGTTGTGCCAACTCTGGGCCAACTTTGTGCCTCGAGCCCGACTCTCAACCCACGCGGACGCGTACATTACGCGTACGCGTCCATGCACACATCCCCATCCACGCTTAGGCGCACCTGGTGCCTCCGCATCACTTGTCCACCCTGCCACCCCACGCGCATGCGTGGGCGACGCTTACGCGTCGCCTTCCGCGCCCTGTTTCCGCTGTTCTGCTCTGTTCTCTTCTCCTATTCTTTCTTCTTTCTTCTTTCTCATTTCTTCTTTCTTCCTCTTTCTTCTTCTCTCTTACTTTCTTACTTTCCCTTTTTAGTTTTTCACTTCTCATTTTCTTATTTTTATTCTCTTTTATATGTTGCAATTGTTTGTTTTTAATTCATTACATTTTAATCTTGTTTTGTAGTTTTTCCTTATTTTCTTTTTTAAGTCGCTTATTTCAATAATGGTGTTGAATTCTTTTACTCAATTGTTGAGAATTTCTTGGTTAATCTTGGTGCTTCGTGACTTGTTTGGCATTAATTGTAATATTTGCTCTACACACAAGATTAATGCTTTTGTCCTTCCTAACTCATGATCCCTTATTTTTGTACATTATTGTCATTGTGTTAGGATAGGGCCAAATACTCTCATGCTTATCCCTAATCTTGTTTGTGTCAATTTTTATTTGAACTTGATGCTCAACATGTTCTTCATGCTTTGACTTTACTCTTGCATCAAGTAGTAGTTGATATGCCCTTTGCCTATATTGCTTTCTCACTTACATGCGTAGCTAACATGTAGTGAGAACCTTACTCTTATTTTGCATTAGCCCCGCCTATGTTCTATTTGCTTTAATATCTTTGTTATAGGCTTAATTTTATTTCTTTTTCTCTCCTTTGAGGTTGGCCACCAAAAGAAGGAAAGGAAAAGCTTTTAATTGGGGACAACAAACAAGTTCATACGCATAACCCTTCGACCTTTTGTTTGCCTCAGCCCAAAAAGCAATTTTAATGGACTGATCAACCTCAAATTCAAGCTCAAAAAAGAAATTCTAATTCTTCTCTTTCATTCTTAATAAGTATTTTCCAAATTTTTTTGTATCCTCTAGTTTCAAAACATTCTTCACTTCTCTCGTGGTGTAATTTCTCACATCTTTTTCAATAAAACTTAACTCACAATGACCCCCTGCTGCTGTGACAAATGATTGTTATGTTTTACTTGGTCTGATTCTGACTTCCTCATTATTCTCAATTGTACGTTGTGTGGACATGCTTAATTTCCTGTGTTGTTTAAGCATCTCTGCTTGATTTGCACAGTAGGGATGTGAATAATGCAACACAACCTTCGAAATAATCTAAACACGAACGTTCTTCAATATGTGTATATAAATTCTTGTACGACAATTTAATCCAGCTGAGGGATTTGTCTTCTCAGTTGATGATATGTGCGATTTCAATTTCCCCTCTCTGCTACATGTAATCAATCGGTTCTTAATTTAATTTTTCTTCTTATTTGTACTCCGAATTCTTGTAGAAAACCTGCATCTTTCAAATAATCTTTCTAGAATTTTACAACATCTTCAAGCGTGTTAAAAGTCATCCCAACCTTTGGAACAAGCTACTCATCAACATCGCACATAAACTGCAAAATACAACAAAAATAGTCCACAATAGACCATATTAAAAGCCAGCATACACCGAAGCTCATCATCAAAAATAATAAAATTAGATTCAAAAGTCATCATCAAACAAAAACTAAATGATTCAACTACAGAATCATAAGCTACTAACAAACTACATTATCTAGATTCAAACTACACCTCACTACTTGATTCGATTCAAAACAATAATACAATTCACCCTCGTTCAATTGAAAAGTCTGAACCTATAAATACACCGAAAAGTTTTCACAATACACTAAAAGAATTCTGATATACATCAAAACGAGAAATGGAACAGATTTATCAGAACTCCTACATTACATTCAATTCAAACCATCAACGATGAACAACAAATTTCACAAATAAAAACAATATTATTCACCTACAGAATCATAAACTACTAACAAAAATATTAACTAGAATTGAACCACACCTCAGCCGCTTGATTGTATTTAAAACAATAATCCACTTTGCTTTGATTCAATTGATAATCTGAACTTGAATCATTCATTATCTTTAACAACGAGATAACTGTTTAAAACTGATTTCAGAGCTTGATTTAAAAAATGTAGAGTACGAAAAAAATTGCAAAAAATGAAGAAAAAGAATGCAGAGAATGAAGGGAGAGAAACGCAGAGATAGAAGAAAACGTAGATCGAAAACATTGAGAAAAATTCGAAAAAGGAAACGAAATTCTTTCAAAAAAGACAGTTATATATTCGCGCGTTAATTAAAAAATTAGTTAGATAGTGGCGCGTGAGGCGAATTAGGTTAAAAAGACTTGTATGGACTTATTTGTGTAAATGATTTATATGTGAAGAATATTTATTTTTCTTTTTATCTATTACTTTAATACTTAAATACTCAACGTTTAAATAAATGGAGCAATTATAGCAAGGATAAAAAAATAAGTTATAAACTTCTCTCTGTATGATACAATAAAGAGAGAAAATTAATTCCCAAAAAATATATCTAAAGTATGATTAAAAACAAATAAATAAGAGTTTTTAAAAAAATTTACTAAAATGATCATCAACTTGCTCAACGAGAATAGTCATGATGATGAGTAGTGAGTGATTGAGTATGAGCAAAATATGAAAGAGTAGAAGAATAATAATAACAAAGAAAAAGAAGGTGGAATATGATGATGAAACTTGAAATATGTTGATGGCATGGTTTCTTGAAAAATGTTGGTATTTATAATGTATTAGAAGAGTCCTTTCCTAAGATTTAGAACTTTCAACGTTCTATAGGTAGCCCTTTTCATGGTGCCAACAACCATGCTCTGATACCATTGTTAAGGGTTTTCTCACTAATTTCAGATTATCAAGAGGTACAGTAGTAGATAATTAACAATTAGAGCAGTAAAGGGTGAGAGATAGAAGATAGGGTAGAGGAAGGTTGAGGTATCAATGTGACACTCTCAATAAGTATTATTCAGAAAAGAAGTATGAAAAATGAGTCATGAAAGAAGATTTACTTGGCATTCGAGAGGCCAAACTATCCACTAAAGACCACAGCCCTCTCCAATTCGTCCAATAACTCTTCAATTATAGGAATCAGAAATTTGTCGGAATGGTGATTTTGTTGAGCGCCTGATAATCAATACAAAATCACCATCCGCCATCCTTTTTCTTCACAAGGATTATTGGACTAGAGAATGGACTAGTACTGGGTCTGATAATTCCTATTTGAAGTATTTTCTCAATTATCTTCTCCATTTCCTTCTTCTGATAGTGAGGGTACCGATAAGGGCGTATGTTAGGAATATCTAAATTCTCCTTTAATACTATGGCATGGTCATGTGATCTCCGAGGAGAAAGATCAGATGGGGACTGAAAAATTTTATTACTTACTTCTTTTTTTTTCCACCATTTTTAATACAACAATCATTTTTTTTATCTAGTCTTTTTGATCTTACACCCCTTAATTAATACAATATAACAACTTTAGTTTACTATTCTCCAAGAAAAATTCAACAATCCCACAATATATTTATTTAAAAATTGGATAATAAAAAAACTTACATACCTAAATTAAAAGAGAAGATAATTCAATCTCATTAAAAAAAATGTGATTAATTAGTTGGAGATATTTGTATTATAAGTTAAAATAAAAATTAGCTCATCACAATAGTTTTAATATTTTTTTTATCTACCACTAGACATGCTATTTGGTGCTCCAAATATAAATAAAATTTTAAAACCATGCACGTAAATAAAAGAATAAAAATTTGTGATTGGAGTTTTAAATAAAAAATATTCGATGAAAAGAAAGAGAAAAGTATTTTTTTTGTTGATTTTCATTTTATTTTAGAAATTATTATTAGCAAGAATATAATTAGATATTTGATTTGAGTATAATATGTAGGCATTTATGAATTAACTTACATGAGATTTTTTTGGATATTTTACGAGAAAAATAAAAATATTCACCTATAGTTATTCCATTAAAAATAATAGTCAATATTAAAATTTAATCATTTTTGGTACTCAAATCCAAATTTAATGAGAAATATTATATATCCTAAATAATTATATATCCTAACAATTATATACGCTGGCAAAAGTATTTTTATTATCAACTTTTTTTTGTTTACATTAACTAAATCGTGATCATTAAAAAAGTTACTAACTTTTATTATTTTTATTTTTTATATGAATTATTAATTTTGAATATTTATTTTTAAATAAAGAAATATTTTTTTTAGAAGATTCTAATTTTTTAAATATTTACTGATTTACTTATGTCCTTAATAGCAATTTTTTATAAAATATATTTAAAGTTAAAATTTAATAATAATATTTTAGGATAATGTAATTTATGAAAGAAAATAGAGAAGATTTTATATATGAAATTGAATTTGTCTGATACTCTGATTTATTATCACAAGTGAGTTAGCTGTGAGTTGGAGATCATAATATAGTTGTATCAGCAAATAGTTAGAGGTTATAATATAACTGTATTAACAGATAGTTTTATTTAAATAATATAGTCAAATATGCAAGTATGTAACACATATTTTTTTATTAGGCGCCTATTACTAGTTTTCATTCACCGCTATTTCTTCTCACGCACATGTGTCGCTAAACTATAAATCATTCGTTCTTTGTCTTAATTCATTGTTATCTTTAATTCTCTCATCATCTTCGTCTCAGTCCTAAACTGCACATGTATTACTTTCTAAAATTAGTACTTGTTGCTCAACACATATAAGCTCTGCACGTAATTAAAATTTTAAGTGTTTCTTTTGAATCTAAAAAAATTTATAGATAGTCATAGTAATGTTATTTAAATCAAATTTATGGTTGTTTTTGTATCTTATTTTTATCAATCATAATTTTGAGAAAAAATTAAGTTGATACCAGTTTTCACTCACCCTATTTCTTCTCACGCACGTGTTACTAAATTATAAATCGATTCGATTTTTATCTCAACCGATTCTCACTCCTAGTTCTCTCATCACCTCTCAATCTTTATCTTAATCTTAAACTACACATATGTTCCTCTCCAAAACCAACACCTGTCACTCAATGCATATAAACTCTGCATATAATTATGTATAAGAAATTAAAAATCTTACGTACTTCTTTTGAACGTGAAAAAAATTCATAGATAATCATAGTAATATTATTTAGATCAGATTTATGGTCGTTGTTTTCTATTTTCCATTTCGATCAATGTAAAAAAAAAAAAAAAGTTGAGTTGATACCAATTTTAACTCACCGTTAATTTTTTTTTACGCACATGTCACATGTGTCACTAAACTATACTATAAATCAATAGTTCTTGATCTCAACCTATTCTCACGGCTAGTTCTCTCATTACCTCTCAATCTTTATCTCAAGTCTCAAACCTAAATTATACATATATTATTCTCTAAACCAGATTATTCTCTAAAATTAGCACCTGTTACTCGTTGCATATAAATTTTGCATGTCATTAAAACTCTTAAATGCTTCTTTTGAATATAAAAAAAAACTTTATAGATAGTCATAGTAATATTATTTAGATCAGATTTATGGTTATTTTTTATCTTCAATTTTGATCAATATATTTATAATAAAAAAAATTGAGTTGATAAGATAAATAAAGTAGCCAAAATATTTAATTTCTCTATTAAATAAATGATCATGTATTAATTTTTGATACATGATTTAAATTAAAAGTGTTATCTTTATTAAAGAGTGTTGTTATATTCTTAAAATTATTAATTCAACTCTGATACCAATTTTTTAATTCATTTAAAATTTAATTTTTTAACCAAAATTTTATTTGAGTATTATTTTATTTTTTATTATTTTTTATAAATTTTATAATATTATTTTTCTGCTCTCATTTCATTATATTTTGATTTTTTTTTATTTTGTGAATTTAATAAATTTTTACAAGTTGAGTTTTTATTTATAATTTTTATAATATTTTTAATAATTTTTTTTATTTTTAAAGGATCATATTTTAATTTACTAATTTTTATTGCTAATTGTTTTATTTTTCAAATATTTAAATAAAATTTATTGTAAAATTAAGATTTAAAAAAATTTATTTTATATTAATTTAAAAATTGTAATGTTATTTAAATTAATAATAATTAAAATTATTAATATAATTATTTATTTTCTTAAATGTTTAATTTTACTGATAATTTATATTTTATTATTAATCTACGTATTTTAGAATACGCATTTTAATTGTGATTAAATAAATAATAAAAAAAATTATTTTTATCATTGTTATACAAATGATACCTACTTATTATTTTCTATGAGTACTTGATTTTTGGTCTTAAAAATTAAAAATAAAGGCAACTAGATCTTAAAAAAATATAAGTACTCTAGTAGTTAAGTTTAATTTTTTAATTTTTTATTTAATTAACAAAAACTTTATATATTTTTTTAAAAATTTAGAAGAAAAAAGAAAAAATATTTTAAAAAAAATATTTATAAGTACTCCAGTATTTTATCCTCGTCGCCTTCTGATTTTCTGTTCATGATTTTTTGATTTATTTGTTTGTTGGATTCATGATTTTGATTTATTTGTTTGTTGGATTCGTGATTTTGATTTTTTATTTTTTGAGGTTATTTATTCATGATTTTGATTTTTGATTTTTTGAGATTTTTTATTCATGATTTTTTGCTAAATTCATGATTTTCTGAGGTTATTTTGGATTCATGATTTTTTATTTTCTGAGGTTATTTATTTCAAAAGTATGATTAAAAAAAATAAATAAGAGTTTTTAAAAAAAAAAATTACCAAAATGATTATCAGCTTGTTCATCGAAAATAGTCATGATGATGAGTAGTGAGTAATTGAGTATGAGCAAAATATGAAAGAGTAGAAGAAGAATAATAACAGAAAAAGGAGGTAGAATATGACGATGAAACTTAAGATGTGTTGATGGCATAGTTTCTTAAAAAATGTTAGTATTTATAATTTATTAGTCCTTTTCTAAGATTCAAAACTTCCAAAGTTCTTATCTGAAATGAAAAGTCTCGTTACTTACTTCTTTTTCTTTTGTTTTTTCATCATTTTTAATACAACAATCATTTTTTTAATCTAGTCATTTTAATCTTATACCCTCTAATTAATACAGTATAACAACTTTAGCTTACTATCTTCTAAAAAAAGTTCAACAATTTCACAATATATATTATTTAAAAAAATAGATAATATAAAAAAATATACACCCAAGTCAATTCAATCTCATTGAAAAGAATGTGATTAATTAGTTAAAAATTATTGTATTGTTAGTTAGAATGAAAATTAGTTTATCACAATAATTTTAATATTTTTTATCACTAAGCATGCGATTTAGCACTCTAAATATAAATGAAATTTTAAAATTATGCACTAAATAAAACAATAAAAATTTGTAGTTGGAGTTTTAAATAAAAACTATTAAAAGGGAAGAAAGAGAAAAATGTTCTCCCCATACTCAATTAAAAGGTTGCAGGTTCGAGTCTCATATTTTTGGTAAAAAAAAATGTTCTTTTTGTTGGTTTTGATTTTATCTTAGAAATTATTATTAACAAGAATAATTAGATATTTGACTTAAGTATAATATGTAGGCATTTATGAATTAACTCACATGAGATTTTTTATAATATTTTATGAGAAAAATAAAAATATTCACCTATAGTTATTCCATTAAAAATAATACTCAATATTAAAATTTAATAATTTTTGGTATTCAAATCCAAATTTAATGAAAACTGTTATATATAGTTATACACCAAATAATTATATATCCTCAACAATTATATACTCTGACAAAAGTATTTTTATTATCAACTGTTTTTTTTATATTAACAAAATCATGATCATAAAAAAGTTACTAACTTTTATTATTTTTATTTTTTATATGAATTATTAGTTTTGAATATTTATTTTTAAACGAAGAAATATTTTTTATTTTTTAAAAGTTTTTAATCTTTTAAATATTTACTAATTTATTTACATCCTTAATAATAATTTTTTGTAAAATATATTTAAAGTTAAAATTTAATAATAATATTTTAGAATAATATAATTTATGAAAAAAAAATTAGAGATGATTTTATATATGAGGTTAAATTTGTCTGATACTCTGATTTA
This sequence comes from Arachis ipaensis, assembly GCF_059453495.1. Lineage (NCBI taxonomy): Eukaryota > Viridiplantae > Streptophyta > Magnoliopsida > Fabales > Fabaceae > Arachis > Arachis ipaensis. The sequence continues at coordinate 17,725,425 of NC_142442.1, forward strand.
TTGTCACAAATGAGTTAGCTGTGAGTTGGAGGTCGTAATATAGTTGTATCAGCAAATAGTTAGAAGTCAAAATATGGCTGTATCAGCAGATAGTTTTATTTAGATGGTATAGTCAAATATGCAAGTATGTAAAATATATTTTTTTTATTAGAGGCATACTTTATCATCGCTATTTCTTTATTATCAGTTTTTATTCACCGCTATTTTTTCTCACATATGTGTCACTAAACTATAAAATCGCTCGTTTTTTATCTCAACCCATCTTAATTCTCTGTCATCTTCGTCTCAATCCTGAACTGTACGAGTGTTACTCTCCAAAATCAATATCTATCACTCAATACATATAAACTCTGCACGTAATTAAAATTTTAAGTGCTTCTTTTGAATCTAAAAATCTTATAGATAATCATAGTAATGTTATTTAGATCAGATTTATAATTGTGTTCTATCTTCAATTTTTCTTAATGTATTCATAATTTTCAAAAAAAAATTTGAGTTGATACCAATTTTCACTCCTCTATTTCTTTTCACGTAATGTGTTACTAAATTATAAATAGATTCGTTCTTTCTCTCAACCGATTTTCACTTTTAGTTCTCTCGTCATTTATCGATCTTCATCTCAATTTTAAATTACACATATGTCACTCAATGTATATAATCTCTGCACATAATTATATAAGAAAAATTAAAAATGTTACGTGTTTCTTTTGAACATGAAAAAACTTTATAGACATAATAATGTTATTTAGATCATATTTATGGTTATTTCCTATCTTCATTCTTGATCAATATAAAAAAAGAAAATTAAGTTAATACCAATTTTCACTTACTGCTAATTTTTTTCTCACGCACATATGTCACTAAACTATACTATAAACCGATTGTTCTTGATCTCAACCCATTCTCACCGATAATTCTCTCATCACCTCTACCTCTCGATCTTCATCTCAATCCTAAACTGTACATATATTACTCTTCAAAATCAACACCTGTTACTCATTGCATATAAGCTCTGCATGTAATTAAAAATCTTAAGTGCTTCTTTTGAACATAAAAAAAATTTATAGATAGTTTCAGCTGTAGTTTTCACTCCTGCTTTAACTGAATTGGAAAGGAGAGTTAATGTTGTTGGAGTTGTTGAGGATGTCACCGATAGGAGCGACCCCTATCCAGAGAAGGAGAAGGCGGCTGTAGAGATAGAGTCTTTACGGGCAATGAAAGCGGTAGGTCAAGTGAAACATTCTATCTTTGTCAGGCTTAAGCTATAGTCATAGTAATATTATTTATAACAAATTTATAGTTGTTTTCTATCTTCAGTTTTGATTAATGTATTTATAGCAAAAAAAAAAAAAAAAAGTTGAGTTGATAAAGTAAATAAAGTAGTCGATGATGTGACATTAGTCAAGACCATTATTATGTAATGGAGTTTATTCAGCAAATACAACGACAAAATTTAAAAGCATAGGTTTAAACCTTACCTGATACTGATAGCAAAGATTTAAGCTATGTTTAAATAGTCTTTAAAATAAAGATGTTTAATTTTTTCTATTAAATAAATGATCATGTATTAATTTTTGATACATGATTAAATTAAAAGTGTTATCTTTATATTAAAGAGTGTTGTTATATTCTTAAAATTATTAATTCAATTCTGATACCAATTTTTAATTTATTTAAAATTAAATTTTTTAATAAAAATTTTATTTGAGTAATATTTTTTTATTACTTTTTATAAATTTTATAATATTATTTTTCTGCTCTCATTTCATTATATTTTGATATTTTTTCTATTTTGTGAATTTAATAATTTTTTATAAGTTGAGTTTTTATTTATAATTTTTATAATTCTTTTAATAATTTTTTCTGATTTTTGAAGGTTTATAGTTTAATCTACTAATTCTTATTGTTAATTATTTTATTTTTAGTCTAATAATTTTTATTTATTTTTAAAATATTTAAATAATATTTATTATAAAATTAAGATTTAAAAAAAATTATTTTATATTAATTTAAAAAATTAATATTATTTAAATAATATAATTATTTCTTTTTTAAAATTTTTAATTTTACTAATAATTTATATTTTATTATTAATCTACTTATTTTAGAGTACGCATTTTAATTGTGACTAAATAAATAATTAAAAAATTATTTTTTATCATCGTTGTTGTACGTATGATACTTTATTTATCATTTTTTACAAGTACTTAGCTTCTGGCCTTAAAATTAAAAATAAAGGAAACTAGGTTTTAAAAAAACATAAGTACTCCAGTATTTTATAATAAGTTATGTTATGTATATTTTATTACATGCCATCAAGGTACAAGTATTTAATAATAAATACCAAGAGTATTTTATTAAATTAAATAAATTATAGTCTTCTAGGTTATATAATTTTTAATTTTAATCTTTCTAACAAATTATATAATTTTTAGTATTATGTTCTTAAAAGAGTTTAAAATGCTTATGATTTGATTTTGATTTTTAATTTTATTGTTTATCTATGTATGATATTGTAGCTATATAACAAAAATATACAATACTGGTCAATAAAACAAAATATTTAAGTTTTGGGACAAATAAAAAAATACAAAAAATTAAAAAATATTAAATATTAAAAATTTATTTAATTAACAAAAATTTTATATATTTTTTTAGAAATTTAGAAGAAAAAAAAGGAGAAATATTTAAAAAAAAATAAATTGTGTTTAGTGATTATTATATTTCTCTTTTATTCCTTGAAATTTTAAATTACAAATTAAGTAAATATATGAAAGTATAATTAGAAAGGTTTTCAAAGTTTTCAAGTAGATGAATTAAAAATATATAAAATAACTTTTAATTGGTTGTTAGCAAATTTAAGTTTGTCATTACGACAAGAGTTAGTAAAATATTATTTGTTGCTAATCAAATAATGCATAGCTTAGTTGGAGAATATTTTCAAAATATTATTAATTTGATATATATTTTAAAAATATTTATAATTAATTTTTTATTATATTTTATTTATTGTGAATAAAAATAAACAAACGTGATATTTTTAAATAACAAATATTTTAAATATACTTTAGTAATTAACTATGTCTCAATTTTAAGTAAGCTTCATAATTTTTTAGAATAATAATTTTTATTTTATGTTTCACAAAAAAAAAATTATTTTTTATTAAAAAAATGTTTTTGGAATTATAATTATTCACAAGCTAGTAAAGTACGTTATCAACCATGCTGAAGTACTTATGGTGTATGGATCTATGCTTAGGTTGACAGTATCAGCGAATATAATCTGACAATAATAGTAGTATTTAGCTTTTGAATTTTGACCTATGGATACATATACAATAAAGTGAATTATAAGGTATAGAGCAAAAGTCATACAGATTTAAAGATTTGCTTACTTAAACCACATTTTCTAAAGCCACACTTTTCATTTAAAACCGTAGTTCCTCACAAAGAAAAGCGTCACCTAATGGAAAAAAGTAAATTAGAAGATTTAAGAGAAGAAATAATTAAGTTATCAAAATTAATAGATAAAAATTTAATGATTTTAACTAATGTTAACTGTAATGACACCGAATTCTTAAAATCAATACAAAATGATTTTTCTCAAAATCTTTATTTTACTATAAGTTTTATTGAAAGACTTCAAAAACCTGAAAAAACTTATTTTTCACACGGAATTTCTAAAAAATGTTATCATGGAAATGATTCCCCACATCTTTATCATACTTTTAACCCACAATTAAATTCTATAGTAGATATGTTTGAAGAAATATTAGTATCCATAAAATTTCAAAGAAATAAGGAAAAAGAGAATCCAAAGAAGAAAATCTTCAAAATATAATCAATATAATAGATTTAAAAGTAAAACCACCACTAAAATTATGAATATTGAAGAAAAATTAGAAGAAGTTACAATGCTTTTTAAACAATTAAAAATGGCTCAAGAAAATAATATTATGGAACAGAGATTTCAAATAGAAGAAGAATTAGTAAATTCTAAAAATATAGAAAATGAAGAACACATTCTAGATTATTCAAGTGACGAAGAACCAGCAATTCCAATACAAGTAAAAAATGAAGCTGGAACATCTAAGGATAATCAATCTCAATTTAAATGGGAAACAGGTTTTGATAATTATGCTTTTAAAAAAGGGTTTATAAATAAAGATTCAAAATATACAAAAATACCATCAAAATACGTTCCTAAAATCCAGGAAATGGAAGGAGAAAGAATGCTCGATTTAGACTGTAAAAAGAACGAAAAAGAAATTTTCGAAAACTGGTTGAATTCCTTTTTATTAGAAGCCTTTACTAATCCAAAACTTAGTGCATTGTCTGGAAGAGACATTTGGAATTACATAGGGTTTCATACTAAAGGAACTATAAGAGATTATATGACATCAATAGAAAACCAAATAATAGAAGAATTAGAAACAAAAACAACAGCTTATGATAAGATATTATATATAATGATGATTCTATATAAAGAATTTTTTGGAAAAAATATTATAGATCATAGACAAGAAGTCTATAATAAAGAATATCAAGAAGCAAAAAACCATTTAGCTAATATTCAGATATATGATTTATGTAATGTGGAGTCTTATATATGTGAATATAGAATACATTATTACAAATTAAAAGAAGAAGATAAAAATCATTATCTTAGTATGTATATAACAAAACTTCCATATCCTGCTAATGAATTTATAATGGGAAGATTTATAAGAGAAATAAATAGAGGGACAATTGAAAATAATTTTGGTGGAGCAACCTCTGCATTAAGAGAGGAAATAAAAGAACGTTGTATGCAAGAAGCAACTCAAAAAAGATTTGCAAATATAATTAGAATTTGCTGTCAAGATAATGAAGAGATACCTCAAAAATATGGTCTTAATAAAAATTTTCAAAGAAAAAGAAAATATCAATTTAGAAAAAGAAAATACTATCCAAACTGGAGAAAAAAGAGAATGGAGTTCGTCTACAACGCATTAGATCAAGAAATTCAAAAATATGAGCAAGAGCTCGAAAAATGCAAGCATTGTCAGCAAATAAGGACACAGATCCAATCTCTCAAGAAGGCCATTGAAGCAATGAAATCAACACAACAAGCAGAATCATCAGAGTTCAGCCAGCTAAGCATGGTGGACAAATCAGGTGAAGAAAAAATTTCAGAAAATAAAACAATTGCTGAAATCATTAAAAAATCCACCCAAGATAAAAAATATTATGTAATTTATAATGGCCCCATGAAAGGAGTATATGATGCCTGAAAAAAAGCAGCACCATTCACACACCAGTCAAGGATAATTCATAAAGGAGGGTTTCTAACACTGGAAGAGGCAAAGAAATCCTTCAAGGAATATGAAGCTCTCCATCCAGAGCAAACCCTAAAAAGAGCAGATAAAGCTCCAATTCAAACCCAGAGAACAGGGATAATAAGAAACATTCCTACAAGGGCTGAAATCAAGGAAAAGAAAAGGGTCTGTAGATCAAATCTCAGAGAAACCCTTAACATAGTCCTGAATTGGACTGAAGAAAAAAGGGCAATTTTGGGATATTATCCTATTGCCAAAGAACAGCTAACGAAGCTGGTTATATTTCCAGATGCTTCCCCATCTGACACCTATCAGTTTTTCCAATATGGATTAATTGATACAATTTTAATTTTTAATGATCTAAAAATTATTAGTGAGTTTCCTACAGGATTCGTTGATGCAGTAAAGAGATTTAAAAATATGATTGACAATGTAAATCCAAGGGATATATCCCTAAAATTTACAAACAGTCAACCTATTTTTAATGAAGAAGAAGAATGCTTGGTTCCAGCACACCAAGTAATATTCATGTCCGTCTTCCCAGGAAATTTTCAACCAATTAATCAGATTCAAGACTTAACAATTTACAGTCATGAAGGAAGGCTAACTAGCACATTAGCAAGGGTCTTTGAAAGAACTCAAAAAATAACGAAGGAATCTCACACAAGGATTAATTATAAAAGTAGAAATACTCTACTTGTGTCCAGTAAAAGAAATGAAATTGAAGAAAGAGAGATGAGACTCTTGGTAGAATTTGAATCAGCATTCTACAACTTATCTGGATTTTTAGAAAAGCTCTCCGAAGGGATAAAGAGGAATCTCTGCTATTTGATAAAAGACAGAGAAGACCACAAGTGCCAGCTATGTGCCTCAGAAATATCTGAAGAAAGCAATAATGAAACAGAATCAACTCACATGATGAAGGAAGGAGACAATGCATCTGAAGGTCACATGATAAAAGAGGAGGACAGTGCATCTAAAGCATCTCTCAACATTATTGCATAATGACGTAAGCGCTTAGGTCATAGAGCACCAACAATGTAGCTGGTGCAAAAGAACAAACAATGACGTAAGCAATGACGTCATAAGAAGGGTAAGGATGGGAATTGTCCATCAAACCCAGCTATTATAAATAGGTTGTTTAGGCAATTGTAAAGGCATCAGAAAATAGAAAGCAGGAGGCAAAGAGTACTCACATGCTAGGAGAGCAAGGAGGAAGCTGCCGAGGCGATTCTATAGTCTGACAAAGAATTCCCTTAGGGAAAAATAGTTCTAAACTCCCCTCTGGAGTTAGTATCTACAATCTCCCCTCTGGAGATAAAAACACCTTATGTAAAATATACTAAATAAATGAAGTTTTTCTCCAGAAAGGTATGTCTTTATTCTAGTCTTTCAATTATGAATTATTTAGAAAGTTTAGAATTAACAGAAGAATCTGATTATTATAGATTAACTGCTTTATTAGATAATGAAAAGCAGGCTGTTCTAAAAACAGAATTAAATCTCAAATCAAATAAAAATTTTAATAAACAAAATCCTTTAAAAGAAGTTTTTAATAGAAAAAATATAATATACTATGGAAAAATTCAACTTGAAGCCCCTATAAAGATAAAATCCGCCAATGGAGAACTTGAAATAGCTTTGATAAATGATGAGGAATTGAGTAAACAGATTGAGAAAATTAAGGATCAACAAAAAAGATCTAAAATTGGATGGATTCATATTAGTACTATACAAGTCTTAATCAAATCTACATATATGAAAGAAATTAATTCTCCAATAAGCCTAGCAATCTGTGACAAAAGAATTACTGATGACCCTATAGATCAAATAATTGGAATTGTTCATGGAAACTTGGCAAACGTAAATGTTAAATTCAATGCCCATCTTGGATACGCTATACCTTTATCAACTGAAAATCTTGGAAGATCTATAAGTTTGGCTTATAAATTTCACAGAAAGAATCTAATGGAACAAGATGATGAACCATTTTCAATTACATATGCAATAAATTATGCTTTAACAAATAGCCATCATAGTATAATATTTAAAAACAGAGAAAGAATTTACGTCGATGAATTATTTCAAAAAATTGTAAAAACAGAAATACCAAAGTATAAAGCTATTGAAAACCCAGTTCTATTATTAAAAGAACCATCAGGAAAATTAGTTTCATCGAATTTTCAAATAAGAGAATCTAAAATTAATAGCCCTTTAAGTTTATCTAAGTTAAAAATTGAAGAAGAAAATTCCGAAATAAAAGAATTAACAAAAAAGGTCGAAAAATTAAATGAAACCCTAAACACTAAATTATGACAATAAATAAAGAAGAAATATATATAACTTATCAAGACAAGAAACAAGAGCTCTTTGAAAGAGAAAATCGTTTAAATTATTTACAGTTTTCTGAAATAAATCAAAGAGCATTTGAAGCTCTAAAAATAATTTATGACAAGTTAAAAAGAGAAGTTGAAGAGCTAGAAAAATTAATAGAGTCTCTAGAAAATAGTGATGAATCGATGATAGAATTTGCAGAGATTTTAAATGAAGCATAAAAAAATTGAAAAACCGGAAAATAAAATAAAAAGAAAAAGGGCGGAAAAATTAAAAAGTAAAATAAAAGAGTATGAAAGGGAACTAAATAATCTTCAGATTGAAATTGATGACCTTATAATAAAAAGGATAGAAATAAGAATAAATATAAACAAGTTGGAATTAAACTTAAAAAACTTATAAATGCCTGAAAAACCATATTATGACTTAAAAGAATTAAAGCTGTTAAAAGAAAAAATGGAGAATGAAGTTGAAAAATTAAAAAGGTATTTAGAAACAATAGAAAGTGTAGAAATAAAAGAAGTTTTTGAGGATCTGAGAAATTATATTAAAGAAAAAGACAAACAGATAAAAGATTTTATATACAATAATCCATGCAAAAAAGAATATTATAAGCTAAAACAAGATTGAAAAACTATAAAAATCAAAATTAAAAATATACATCAAGGTCTAGTAATAGATAATCATACAAAAGAAATAGTAAAAATGGTTAAAAAAAATTGGTATCAGAGCCAAGTTAACGATTAAGGGTAACACTTTTAGTGACACGCTTTTCAGCCACAAAAAGACAAAAATCTGTACACCCACATCTGTACACTAGAAGGACCATACAATAAATATAACATTCTTACGTGGAGATTCAAATTAAATATATCAATATCATAATAGACATTGTTTATTTATACAAATTCTTAGTTGTTTGGTACTCTACAACCCCCCAAGTAATATTTAGAGGAGCAACAATTTTGAGTTTGACTTTACCGTTGGAGAAAGAAGCCAGGGACAGTGGCTTAGTCGATTTGACATTGCGAGGGAACATGCACACCGAATAACGATCTCTCACAAAGTGAAGATCAACGTCGAAGTGTTTCGTTCGGCTATGTAAAATTGGGTTGGGGTCGAGTACAACAGTCGGAAGGTTATCACAGAAAATAGTGGGGAAGATCAGAAGAGAGATCCCGAGTTCAAGTAGATTATTGAGCCACACAATCTCAACAGCAGAGGAGCGGCTCACTGTGTTCTGCTTCCGACTCGACCAAATGATGGGATTAGAGCAAAGAAAAACGCAATATCCACTCATGGACCATCGATCTTCGAGATCATATGCTCAATCAGAATCTGCGAAAGATAAAATCCGAAAGTCAGAGGTCTTAGAGAATAAAATTCCATTATTAGAACAACCTGATAGATCGAAAAATTCATTTAAAGTCAACCCAGTGTTGTTGAAGAGGTCTTTGTAAGAATTGACTAATGCAATTCACTAAATAGGCAATTTCTGGGTGTGTTAGAACAGCATATTGTAAGCCACCTACAGGAGATCTAAACAATGCAGGATCATCAAATTTATCAATTTCTTGAGAAGTAAGTTTAACAGTGGAAAGCATGGGAGTAGGAACAGGTGTAGAGTGAGAAATATGTACTTCAGAGAATGAAAGTCTAGAAATCTCAAGCCCAAGGAAATAATTAACATGTCCAAGGTCTTTGAGAGCAAACAGTGAGTTTAATTGATTGATTAGCATGCTGATATCATTATTATTGCTACCTGTAATAACAATATCGTCAACATAGGCAAGAATAAAAATAGTAGAAGTAGTAGTAAAGCGAGTAAAAAGAGATGGATTACTATGAAAACCAAAATTAGATAAAGTTAGTGAGAGCTTATTATACCAAGCATGAGGCGCCTGTTTGAGGCCATATAAGGCACGAATAATAAGCTTGCAAACCTGTGTAGAGTCTTGAGAGACAAAGCCAGAGGGTTGTTGCATGTTAAACTATTTCATCCAAATCTCCATTAAAGAACTGCCTAAGAGGCCAACTTCAAGACAAGGCAATTGACAAAACAGTTCTTATAGTGGCTGGCTTAATTACCAGACTGAATATTTGAGCATAATTGATGCCTTCTTGCTGATGACATCCCTTCGCCACTAACCTTGCCTTATATTTAAGGATTGTGTTGTCAGGAGCACGTTTTATAGTGAAAACCCACTTGCTGGCTATGATAGTGGCATTAGGAGGTGGGTGAACCAAAGTCCAAGTATGATTCTTCATAAGGGCGTCATACTCTTCTCTCATTGCCTGAATCCAATGAGGAGAGGATAAGGTTTGCTTTACTGATGTTGGAATGGTTTGAACAAGATCAAGTTCAGAGGCTATGACTTGGAATGTGCGAGGCTTGGAGGTCCCAGCCTTGGATCGAGTAGTCATTGGATGAACATTATGAGTATTGGTATTAGGAGTGGAAGTGTGACTAGGATCAGGGGGAGGTCATGAAACTTCAATGCCTGAAGTGGATGTAATATAAGGGAAATTTGATGATGGAGTAGAAGTCATTGTTGGAGAAGTGTTGATAGTAGTTGCAACATCAGGAGAGGGTGAGGAAGTGGAGGAAGAAAGAGAGCTAGTTAGACACGCTGATACGTAATAGTATTTATTAAAATACGGTTGGACATAACAAACACTCATCTCGGACGAGTGTTGGTAGGTGTTATGTTCAAAATACATCTTTCTTAGAAAGAGTACATTATCCTAAATTGCACTACTTTTAGATAAGAGAACTTCGTTCATATTCTATTAAAATAGTGATAATATTTTAGTATATATTTTTGTAAACACAATTCATTATACATAGCTGACTTTCACGTCTATAAATACTACTCATAATAATGGAACATACTAGACATGATGAATTCTAGGAATGCGACAAAAGATCATCCGCTGCAAGTTCACATAAAACAGTTTTTGAATCAGAATAATAATAAATTTTATACTAAAACACGATGTCAGTACAAATAATATTGTTGGGTGAAAAATAATTGAACATCACAATAACATGTTCATGCAAGATTAAAAATTGTGGGTGAAATAATGAAAAAAATGACAGATTTTCTGTTACTATAACTGCAAAATTGTTATTTTAAATGCAGAATTTTTACCGAGTGTGGATTTCGACCATAAACGAAGATCAGAGTACGATATTCCTGTATGAAATAGTTTAGTTGTACAAAAATTGAAAAGCTTAACCATAGGTATTTGCTCTAAAATATGTGTACCTGTGAGGGGTAAATTGCTATTATAAATAAATAATGTTAATTATAATATACGAAAGAAGCAGAAGTACTAACATGTTTTAGTTCATCTATTAATTTGATTTGTTTCTCTCACAATTTTGGTACACTTATGGTTTAGCCTACAACCTTATGCTGTAGAAGATGATGAAAGTACTGACTAGTGACTACATTCTTTTTTATTCTCAATTATATATGTGTAGTTAATTTAATTAAGAATCATATGATCTACATACATCTACCACAAAATTAAGTATCATATAGTGATTTAAGATTTACCAATAGTTGCAATTAATATCAGTTAAGAGCTTAAGATCTACCATATGTCTTCTGCCGAACATTATGGATTGTAAGATAATATAACGACAACGATGATAGCACACTAAATATGTGTTTCAGAACATTAAAATGTGCCTTGTACAAAATTACTATAATTTTGGATGAATATTTAAAATGGAGGTCAGTGGCATTTATTTCTAGTGGTAGATCTTACTTAGAATAAGACTCTTAGTTGAATTCTTACCTAAAATATAATATGGGATTGAAAAATGAGAACCTAACTTAACCACCAAGTTAATTATTTCCATCCATTAACTAGATCCCTTTCATAGCAATATTTGATGTGTAATTTATCACAGCTAAAGTAAAGTAACTTTTGTACACAAACTAAGGTCCAGTTTGGGTAAACAACTTAATTAAGTTATTTTTTAAGAAATAGCTTAAACAATAAATGTTTATATTAAAAGTAGCTTATAAATAAGTTATTTTGTATTTGGTTTTTTAATTCTAAAAGTGCTTATTTTAAGAGAAAAGTGATAAAAAGCTTTTTATTCCTTAAACACCAAAATAACTTTTTAGAAAGTTGTAATTTTGTTTTGAAAATTATACCAGACATTAATACTACACCTTTCATAAGTTAAAAATTAAAAAAAAGTCACTTATGAACCTATCCAAACGGCCCTAATTAATTGACTTCTCACAATATTAATATTGTTACGCAAGAAGGATTTGGAGAGGCCAAAGTTGGGAGTTGATAAATACACACATCCCCTCTAAACTTCATAAGGTCTTTTTTATCCTTCTTTTCTATGAGTTCATCATAAGGTGTTTATTTTTCATAAAATTTTGTTAGGCATCAAAAGTAAGTCCTTTGAAATTCGATAAAATTAAATTCACAAAGATATATAGATATATGATACCATCTAGTTCCTTTAACAACTCTTGTTTTTGTCAATAACTGATTATAACTTAGAATTTTTTATTTAAATTAGTTAAATATTTTATTTATTAAAATAAATATGTAAAACATTTACAATTTCATACTATCAATACATATCTCGAGTACAAACCATAGAAGATAAATAATTACAGAGATTGGATACTGTACACTTAAGATGTGAAACACTTTAAAAAAAATACTCGGAATATGTTACATCTACGTATATATACAGATCTAGGGTGTTTTGCACCCGAGTTCAGACCAAACAAAAATTCAACCTAATATACTCGAGATGTATGTAAAATTATATAGGTTACTCGGTGTTGGAAATAAGTAGTATGACTACAATCCAATCAATCACGTGTCAAATAATTTGTTATTATTATTATATTAAAATATTAATATAATAAGGTCTTTGATTAAATTTATAGATTTATCATTGTGATAGTGATCATAATATTGAGAGATAAATTTTTTATAATTTAATCTAAATTGTTCTTGGTCATAGGATTATTAAAAAGGACATTAATAATTCAGAAAGATCAATATATATATAATGGTCTTCATTGGATGAAGATTAATAGATCTCATTTATTAAATTATATATATAGATGGTGCATATAGAGATATGACCATTGAACTGACTCACTTTGAGAATTCCTAATGGTTATAATTACCATATATTTGTCAATAGGATATTCTCAAAATGAACATAGTAATAGAGTTTCCTTTGACCTGCGACTATCATAATAATTAACAATGTATTTATTATACTTTGATTTCGGATACCTAATACCCTAGGGTGCTAGTTGAATGGATATTGGGTATGATTTAAATACTTGTAGAATTAATGATTAGTCAATAAGGAATCCGTCAACTCTCGGTAAAGAGTTTGAGCTCTATGATTATAATGACTGAGATGAATAAAACCTTGGCCAAGGGGATTGAATGAATGAAGAAATGAGTTTCTTAAGTCATTCACAATTTATTATAAGAATGGTAACAAGTTAGAGTTTGACATTTAAACCATACTCTAAAAGTTAACCAATAGCTAGAAAGATGGAATGAATTATACTTTGTTCTTCTGAGGTTCTTAGTAAAAATATATTACTTCATACTATCGGGTCGTTGAGGAGTGTTGCTAGACGCCAACCTTTATTAGTAAATTTAGTATGACTAATTTACTACCCGCTTAGTATTGAACCTATGGAGTCACACATTAACGAGTGTTCTAATATTTGCTATAGAATTATTTAATTATTATTTTGATTTGATCAAATAAATAATTATATTAATTTAAATGGAATATTATTATATTCTTTGCTAGCACCAAGAATATAATAATAGTATGATAATTGAGAATATTAAATGAGATTTGAAAATAATTAGTTATTCTATTTCTAAATTTGGATGAGATCTTAATTGATTCTGTTTCAAATTGAGTTATGATATGATTCATAAATTTGAATGATTCAGATTTAGAATTTTAAGATATGATTTAAATTTGAATTGAGATTCAAATTTAAAATCAGTAACAAATTTCATACTATATATATGTATGCCAAGAGTAGGGGAAGGTGACAGAGAGAGAACAATAAGAGTTTTTATTCCTTTACCTCTACACACATAAATGTATGTGAGCCTAATTCTTGGAGAAGAATTTTATGGTGTGCAAAAGTTGCAAAGAGGTTCTCAATTTAGATCAGATATCTATTGGTCAAGGAGTTGACAGCAAAAGTTGGTCTCGGTGTGGATACGCATAGAGTCTTCGTACAATCGAATAATACAGTTTTTACTAAAGCGTCTAAAGGTATTTAGATTTGATCTATATATTATTGGAATAAAGTTTAAGTACAAAACAAATCTTTAAGGATTACTTTCTTTTCTTCCGCTGCGTGTTATGAACACATGGTAATCCTTCACTCGGCATCCTAGATAATTACGTTCGAAAAAAATCACCTATATAAGGAGCTTGAAGCCTCCAAAACTAATCACAATCCATTTTATACCACCATTCTCTCTTCTCGTTCACAGATATGACTAGTAATTAATTTTTTTATGGTTATTTATCCGAATAGGATCATAAGAAACGATGACGAGGGAGTGATATTCGCATGCAGTTCTCTTGTGATGTTGCGTACTTGCCATATCGATTCTCTAGATACGCTGAAGAATGTTATCTTGAACAACATGAGTGCAATAGGTTCCAAAGAGGTTGGAAGAGTTGCTTATAGATTTATATCAGCACTGCCAAATGGAAGATTTCTTAACAGGACATTTTGGGTCAAAACGGATGCCATGTGAGAGTAATGTTCGACATGCATGCTAGGTTAAGGGCAAATGCCGCAACATGTGATAGAGTAGTGATATGTTGCGGTTCGTGATGTAGGTGGTAGTTGTGGGTCTTCTTCTTTGATCTCGTAGGTAGCCCTGGTAGTGATAACAGTAATTCACTATGCCGAACCGCGTGGTCATGAAGAAGAAATTGGGGAGGATTTGGATCATATTGTTGAAACTATGAAACTAGATCATCTAACGAGGGTGATTCGTATGATGAGTATGTGTCGGAGACTCTAACTAGTGGGGTGTTCAGTTTCTTCCTCCTCCATCTTTGGCCATTCTATAAGTATTAGATATTCCAAGCCAATACCACTCTTAATCTGGATCTCATACAGATAGATGATCCTTTTAATCTTGGCGAAGAGGAAGATTATAGCACAGATGGCAGCGTAAAATTTTGGGTGGACCATAGGTTTAGAAATAGAGATGTTGTTCTGATGGTAGTAAAAAACTACAACATTCGAAGGAATGCTGAATATAGAATTTTAGAGTTAAATAGGTTGAAATATTATTATTGATGCAAGTAATTCTCTATTGGGTGTCCATAAAGTTTTCATGGTAGACTTCAACGAAATCTGAGCTACTAATAAATATCATTCTTTATAATTTACAAAATTTACAAGTAAATGTTGTTTATGTTATATATTAGGTGATGAGATTTATGAGTGATTTTGTAAAGAGGTGCATAAGTTTGGAGGTCACACTCCTATTTGGCACCAACCATATTCCAAGACCATTCTCAGTTAGATAACAGCTTGATTTGTACGGTGATTCTACTGATTATACATATTGATCTTTCTGTTTCTATCTCAGTATTACAAAGTGCAGTACAACAGAGTTCTTATTTCAAGCCATCATATTAAAAGGTGTGGATGACAAATCAGAAAGCGATTGCTCAAACATGTGGGATGGCCATGAAACTGCTGAAAATTTCTAGTGTAACCCCCCAATCGGCTCACCATCTGTGAATAAACTAAGATGATAAACTACATCCTGAAGTGTAACAATGCACTCATTTCACGGAAGGTGAAAACTATGCATCTCGAGCCTCCACTACTCAACAAATGCATAGAGTAAATGATTATCAAACATAAAATTCTTAGCTCGACAGAGTATCTGAACCTAGCCCCTCTAATATAAATTAGTAGGACGTTAGGCGATGGGATAAACAAGATCATATGATGTGGCAAGAGAATCCGATGTGTCTATAAGAATACATTTGATCAGTTTTTTGTAATGTGTATTACATTGCTCATAATAACTAAATTATAAAAATTAACTTTATCTAATTTATGAATTTTATGTATTTAAATTAATTAAATATTAATTAGGATAAAGTATGCTTTTTTCTTCTAACGTTTGTGATTTTTTTTTAAAAAATACCCTTAATATTTTGTTTCATTCAATTTTGTCTTTAACGTTTTTTTATTTTTGTCAAAATTATTCTCAAATGTTAATTTCATATAAAATTTTAAGGACAAAATTAAAAATTTTTAAAAATATTTTTGATACAAATCGAAAATATTAGAGACAAAATTGAATAAATAAAAAATATTAAGAATAAAATTAAATAAAATTAAAAGCTAAGAGTATTTTTTTAAAAAATTATAAACATTAAAAATAAAGGTATATTTTATTCTATTAATTAATTTAAGGTTAATTCTTCGGTATAGATGGAGGAATAAATCTACACATATAAATTTGTGTTGGAGGAGCATCTGATTGACAAGTGTGGGATAACTTTTGTAGATCATTGAATGGCAGCTATACGAATTAGTAGGAGTAAGTGAATGGTGATGTGACTTTTGAGAAAAGAAATTTTTTTTTTGGACAGTGCCAAGGCCCACCAAGGGCCCAAAGCACAATAATTGGATGGACCCCCCAAGACCCACCCAACCCAGAAATCAAACTCCATCAGATCCCTTGTGCACCATTCTTCCTAAGGTTGCCAACGAAGCCAAACCCTCTCCACTATTATCTCCCACTTGCAGACGCCTGAATCCCGTTCCAGATCTGTAAACCCCGGTTAAATTAGTAGATAATTAGTTAATAAATTATTTTTTAATAAGGAGGATTAGAAATGCGAATATTATATCAAAATAGGGTAGAGCTCATCGAAACGAGAATTTTGACACTAATTTTGAAGAAAACGGTCCAAGAATGGACCGAAAGGACCGAACCGGTTGAACCGGACCCGAACCGGGCTGTCGGTTCAGTCGGACCAGCCCATTAAAAAGAGCCACGGGCTCATTTTCTCTTCATTTCCCTCAGCGACGCAGCAAGCCTCCCAGGGAAGAGAAGAAGAGAAATTCATTTACGTGAAATTCAATTTCCCGTAACTCCTCCGTTCGAGCTCCGATCGCCGCACCGTTTGCGGCCACGCGTTCACTGCGTCGAGCTCTACATTTCTACCGGAACAATTTCATAGGTAACTTGCTATTTCACTCTCAGCTTCATCTTCCCCCAATTTTCGAATTTTAAGTGGGAATATTGAATTTCTTTGATTTCTGATGTTTTAGGATCCAATTAGCTTGAGAAAAACGTTCACTCTTGCTTATGTGAAGCTTGGGTAAGGTGAGGATATGATAATTCTATTTTAATTTCATTAAATTTGAGCTTTGAGTATTAAATTGGGTATATATGTATTATGAATGTGTATTAGGTTGAAAATAAATAATTGGAGCTTGAAATTGTGAATACTGGAACTTGGAGGAAGCGGATTAGTTGAGTTTTGAGGGGCTGTTTTGGTTTTGAATAAATAGCTTTGGTCGTTACGTGGAAATCGGCTAAGGTATGGTTTAGGTTTCTTGCATTTAATATATAATGTTCTGTGAAAACTTAGGCTAGATGACCATTGGATAAGTTGGAATGCAGGTGTATGTTTAATGTTTAGTAATTTATCGATGAATATATTTGGTTGAAGGTTTATTGGATAATTAGTTTTTAATTTTGGATGGTGAATGTTGTTATGTTAATTTGGAGAGAATTATGGTTGAATGTTATTGTTGATTAACTAATGATTTGGTGAATTATTGATTTGAGGTATAACTATTGTGGAGGTTGTTGTGATAATGAGGTATTTTGTGTTAAAAGCCTAGGATTTGTGAACTATGATCCTTAGTTGAATTTTGGTTGTTGGATTTGAATATTGTATGGGTTTAATTGTTGATTTGAAGTAGATTTATTGTGGTGATTGTTATGATGATGAGGAAGGGTATGTTGAATTGAAAAGAAAGCAGGTTTGGACCCGAAAAGGGTGGCAAAGTCCGAGTTTTAGAGGAGATGCTGCCGAAATTTTATAAAAAAATTAGAGATTTTATTTAGATGATTATTTAAAAGAGATTTAGATTTAAGGGTTATATGGTTTGATTTTGAGTTATTAAGATAGTGGGTATGTTTTAAGTTTGAAGTTTGATTCTTAGAAAAGAATGAATTATGCTTTGAATTGAAACTATTGATGGATGGAATGGGAGGTGATATAATGAAGGATAAGGATTGAATATGTTTAATGTATGATGATGAATGAGATGCAATTGGGAATGATGTGGATGTTGATGAATTATAATTGAATTATTTATATGGCTTATGAATTTGAATAATCTGAGATACGAGATTCCCTGGATTAAGTGCCGTGGCTTGCCACCACGTGTACCAGGTTGAAAACTCGATACTCTGTTGACCCTACGACGTAAGTGTGACCGGGCACTATATAAATTCCCGGGAATGTTACCCCCATTGAGCAATATTGATTATTTGAGAAAAATCTATGCATAGACTCTTGGGGATGCACGTCGGGGGACAGTCTAAGGACAATTCAGACTTGTCGGGTTGGCTGGATAACCGACAGATGAGCCTCATCAGCCATAGGACAGGCATGCATCATATGCATATTACTTGAATTACTTGCTTGTGCTCTAATTGGGTGTGCCTATCTGTATTTGCCATGCTAAATGTGTATTTGTTACCTGCAGTAGTTGTAACTTTCTTGTGTTTGCCTTTATCTGTTTATTTGTCTGTGAAAATGCATGATGGAATTGGAGGTATGGAGGAATGGCAGTATAGGACTTAGATTTAAGGTTAAGTTAAGTTAGGATTAAATATTTCTAGGAAACCACCTTTTATGGCTTCTGTTTAATACTTTAAGCTCTACAATCTGAGTGTCGGCGTTCTAGGATTGCCTCTGGCATTCCCAGGACCTTATATATTATGTGTGTGGCACCTTTACCATACTGAGAACCTCCGATTCTCATTCCATACTATGTTGTTAATTTTCAGATGCAGGTCGAGAGGCATCTCGTTAGGCGTCTGGACTCTTGAAGCGGAGTGGTTACTGGGATATTTTGTTATGCTATGATGTATATATATGTACTTAGTTTTCTCTCCGCATGACTTATTCTTTTTGATCCTCTTAGAGGTTTATGGAGAGGCAGGATTGTGTATATGTACTTTTGGGTTTTGGATATGTATGTATATATATGTGTAAATATTCTCCGGCCAGTCTTGACTTCGCAGGCTGAGTTAGGAGCTTGATATTTTGTATCTTTGGCACTCTATTCCTACTTCTGTTATCTTATGTTTGACAGTTACAGTTTTCTTAGCATGCAAGTTAACTCGTTCCTTGAGCGTTGCGCTTTTATCTCGCGATTTTTATTTTCCCTATCCTTCAAGGCTCCTAGCATATTATAACTCTTCTGCTATTATATGTACTTATTTTATTTTAGAGGTCGTAATACCACATCACCTTTGTTTTACGACTTAAGCGTAAAGCTTTGTGTGGTAGGGTGTTACATTAATGGTATCAGAGCAGTTCGTTCCTATAGAGCCTGAAAGACGGACTGATTGTGCTTCTGTGCATTCTCTGTATATGTGTTTATGTGCTATTAGGATATCTGATTGATATATACGGCATAAACGTTTGTGAGCATGCATTTGGAACTTAAAGCATTAGACCTGCGATATTGAGACTGATCAACTTAATATCACTTGTTTGGTGTGTATAGGGACCAGATGTCGACTCGCGGACGCGGTCGCGGGCGAGGTAGAGGTAGGACAGGCACCGTTACTCCTGTACCCACAGGGATTGATCCAGTAGACTTTATGGCTGCCTTGGGAAATATGGCTGCAGCTATGCAGGCAACAGCTGAGGCACTGGGTAATCAGATAAATCAGGGTAATCATGGGAACAATAATGATGAGGACGGTCCTATGATACTTGCTACATTTCTGAAAGTTCGCCTTCCGACTTTTAGGGGAACCTCAAATCCAACTGATGCAGATAATTGGATTCAGGCTATGGAAAGGGCGTTACAGGCACAACAGATTCCTGAAGAGCAATGGGTTGAATTTGGGACTTATCAGTTGCAAGGTGAAGCTCAGTATTGGTGGCAGGGAACACGACGTATCCTGCAGCCTGATGGTGCTGCGATTCCTTGGGAGGTTTTCCGGACAGAGTTCTATAAGAAATACTTTCCTAATTCAGCTAGAAATGCCAAGGAACTTGAATTAATGCAGTTAAAGCAGGGACAAATGACTGTTGCTGAGTATACCAGCAAATTTAAGGAGTTATGTCGCTTTTCTCGTATCTGTCAAGGTGCGCCTGAAGATTTTGCTGAATGGAAGTGTATTAAATATGAGGGAGGTCTTCGGAGCGATATTCTGAGCTTCGTTGCCCCAATGGAGATCAGGGTATTTTCTGAATTGGTGAATAAGAGTAGGGTGGCTGAGGATTGTGTGAGGAAGGCGGCAGCAGAGAAAGGGAGTTTGAGGATGCCTTTTCAGAGGCCTTCAGGGAGGAACTTTGCTCCGAGAGGTAGGAATTTCAAACGTGGAGGTTTTGTTTCGCAGCAGACTCAGGGTCAAGGTAATTACAGAAGGCCGAATATTATTGCTAATCAAGGAAAAAGGTTTGGGAAGCAGCCACAGCAGGATCTGAATTGTCAGAAGTGTGGAAAATATCATCCTGGAGTTCCGTGTAGATTAGGACTTGGAGTGTGCTATTCCTGTGGACATCCCGGGCATATAGCCAGTAATTGCCCTGAGAAGAAGAAGTATGAGACTGGTAGGGTGCAACAGCCGGGGAGAGTATACACTACTTCTACCATTGGTGCTGAGGGATCTGAGACACTTATTAGAGGTAATTGTGAAATGGCTGGTAAAATCTTAAATACTTTATTTGATTCAGGAGCAAGTCATTCATTTATTGCATTTGAAAAGGCCCATGAATTAAGATTGAGAATGGTGGTCTTAGGTTATGATTTGAAAGTATATAATGCTACTCATGAAGCTATGGTGACTAGGATAGAATGTCCACAAGTTCCCTTTCGAGTACAACAGCGTGAATTTGTGCATGATTTGATTTGTTTGCCTATGACTGGTCTTGATCTCATTTTGGGATTGGATTGGTTATCCAAGAATCATGTTTTGCTTGATTGTTCTGAGAAGTCAGTACAGTTTATGCCAGAAGGGTCAGAAGCACCGGTTGTGGTGAATAGTTACTATTTGAACTCTATGATAGTAAACTGTTCTGGAACCGAATGTCAGGGTATTATATTATTAACTGCGGGAGTATCAGGTGATGATCAGAGTTTAGAGCAAATTCCGGTTGTATGTGAATTTCCAAATGTGTTTCCGGATGATATTAATGAATTCCCACCTAACCGAGAGGTTGAATTTGCAATTGAGTTGGTACCTGGATCCGGTCCAATTTCAATTACTCCTTATAGGATGTCGCCTTTAGAAATGGCTGAACTGAAAGCTCAGCTGGAAGATCTGTTGGGTAAGCATTTTATCCGACCAAGTGTTTCTCCGTGGGGAGCGCCAGTGTTACTGGTAAAGAAGAAGGATGGGAGTATGCGGCTGTGTGTCGATTATCGGCAATTGAATAAGATCACTGTGAAGAATAAATATCCGTTGCCTAGAATCGATGATCTAATGGATCAGCTACAGGGTGCCAGTGTGTTTTCTAAGATTGACCTGCGATCTGGATATCATCAGATAAGGGTTAGAGACGAGGATATTCCGAAAACTGCTTTCAGAACCCGTTATGGTCATTATGAGTATACAGTGATGTCTTTCGGGTTAACTAATGCCCCGGCAGTATTTATGGATTATATGAACAGGATTTTTCGACCGTATCTGGACAAGTTTGTTATTGTCTTCATTGATGACATTCTTGTTTATTCTAAGACTGAAGAGGAACATGCTGATCATTTGCGAACTGTGCTGCAAATTCTGAGAGACAGGAAGTTATATGCTAAGCTATCTAAATGTGAGTTCTGGAAGAGTGAAGTGAAGTTTCTTGGCCACGTGGTGAGTAAGCAGGGGGTAGCTGTGGATCCTGCTAAGGTGGAAGCAGTGATGAATTGGGAGCGACCAACTTCAGTGACAGAGATCAGGAGTTTCTTAGGTTTGGCAGGGTATTATCGCAGATTCATTAAGGGATTTTCACAGCTCGCCTTACCTTTAACTAAGTTGACTAGGAAGGATACACCTTTTATCTGGACTCCGGAATGTGAAGAGAGTTTCCAGGCATTGAAGCACAGGTTGACTACTGCACCTGTATTGGTATTACCTGAACCAAGTGAATCGTTTGAAGTGTATTGTGATGCATCTCTGAAAGGGTTGGGGTGTGTTTTGATGCAGCACCAGAATGTTGTAGCATACGCCTCACGGCAGTTAAGGCCGCATGAGATGAATTACCCGACACATGATTTAGAACTTGCTGCTGTTGTGTTTGCTTTAAAGATTTGGAGGCACTACCTCTATGGCATTAAGTTTCATGTTTTCTCAGACCATAAGAGTTTGAAGTATCTTTTTGAGCAGAAAGAGTTGAATATGCGTCAGAGGAGGTGGATGGAGCTTCTGAAAGATTATGATTTTGAATTGAATTATCATCCAGGAAAAGCGAACGTTGTGGCGGACGCTTTGAGTCGGAAGTCTTTATATGCAGCTTGGATGATGCTACGGGAGGAAGAGTTACTAAAGGCATTTCAAGGTTTGAATTTGGGAGTTAGAGAAGAATTTGGAATTTTGTGTTTGAGTCAGTTACAGATTTCAAGTGATTTTAAATCAGAACTTCTGAAGGCTCATCAAGATAGTGAAGCGTTACGTAAGGTATTACCAGCAGTTGAACAGGGAAAACAGTGGAGAATGTCAAAAGGTCAGGATGGTTTATGGAGGTTCAAGAACCGGATTATTGTGCCTGATGTTGGAGACCTACGACAAAGTATCTTGAAGGAAGCTCACAAGAGCGGGTTTTCAATTCACCCAGGGAGCACTAAAATGTATCAGGATCTGAAAGCGATGTTCTGGTGGCCAGGTATGAAGAATGATGTGGCATTGCATGTATCTAAATGTTTAACGTGTCAGAAGGTTAAGATTGAGCATCAGAGACCATCAGGGACCCTTCAGCCTTTGGAGATTCCACAATGGAAATGGGAGAGTATCGCAATGGATTTTGTGATAGGTTTGCCTAGAACCCGATCTGGTTGTGACGCTATTTGGGTGGTTGTGGATCGACTGACAAAATCAGCTCACTTTCTTCCTATCCGAATAAGTTGCACAATGGAGGAATTGGCTCGAATGTATATCAAAGAGATTGTCAGGTTGCATGGTGTGCCTTCTACTATCATATCTGACAGAGATCCTCGTTTCACATCAAGGTTCTGGGGAGCTTTTCAGCGTGCATTTGGGACTCAGTTAAGCTTGAGTACTGCGTATCACCCTCAGACAGATGGTCAGTCAGAAAGAACTATTCAGACCTTGGAAGATATGCTAAGAGCTTGTGTTTTGGACCAACCGGCGAGCTGGGACCGGTATATGCCATTAGTAGAGTTTGCTTATAATAATAGCTATCATGCGAGCATCGGAATGGCTCCATATGAGGCTCTGTATGGCAGGAAATGTCAATCTCCATTGTGTTGGTATGAAACTGAAGAAAGGAGTTTATTAGGGCCTGAGATGATAGCCGAAACGACTGAGCAGATAAAGAAGATTCGTAGTCGAATGCTTATAGCCCAAAGCCGCCAAAAGAGCTATGCTGACCAGAGGCGAAAGCCTTTGGAGTTCGAAGAAGGAGAACATGTCTTTTTGAAAGTTACACCAACCACTGGAGTGGGAAGAGCTATTAAGACCAAGAAACTGAATCCCCGTTATATTGGACCGTTTGAGATTCTGAAAAGAATTGGACCAGTGGCTTATAGAATTGCCTTACCGCCATACCTTTCGAATTTGCACGATGTGTTCCATGTGTCACAGCTTCAGAAGTATAATCCTGACGCAAGTCATGTTCTAGAACCAGAACCAATCCAAGTGAGAGAAGATCTAACACTCCCAGTAATTCCGGTGAGGATTGATGACACCAGTGTTAAACGATTACGAGGAAGGGAAGTATCATTGGTAAAAGTAGCTTGGAAACGAGCTGGTATCGAGAAACATACCTGGGAACTCGAATCAGATATGCGAAAGGACTATCCACATCTCTTTTCAGGTAACTATATTTGAATTTTGAGGGCAAAATTCTTTATTAGGTGGGTAGAATGTAAACCCCGGTTAAATTAGTAGATAATTAGTTAATAAATTATTTTTTAATAAGGAGGATTAGAAATGCGAATATTATATCAAAATAGGGTAGAGCTCATCGAAACGAGAATTTTGACACTAATTTTGAAGAAAACGGTCCAAGAATGGACCGAAAGGACCGAACCGGTTGAACCGGACCCGAACCGGGCTGTCGGTTCAGCCGGACCAGCCCATTAAAAAGAGCCACGGGCTCATTTTCTCTTC
The DNA here is from genome assembly GCF_059453495.1 of Arachis ipaensis. Lineage (NCBI taxonomy): Eukaryota > Viridiplantae > Streptophyta > Magnoliopsida > Fabales > Fabaceae > Arachis > Arachis ipaensis. The sequence goes on from NC_142442.1 coordinate 17,749,703, forward strand.
ATTTCCCTCAGCGACGCAGCAAGCCTCCCAGGGAAGAGAAGAAGAGAAATTCGTTTACGTGAAATTCAATTTCCCGTAACTCCTCCGTTCGAGCTCCGATCGCCGCACCGTTTGCGGCCACGCGTTCACCGCGTCGAGCTCTACATTTCTACCGGAACAATTTCATAGGTAACTTGCTATTTCACTCTCAGCTTCATCTTCCCCCAATTTTCGAATTTTAAGTGGGAATATTGAATTTCTTTGATTTCTGATGTTTTAGGATCCAATTAGCTTGAGAGAAACGTTCACTCTTGCTTATGTGAAGCTTGGGTAAGGTGAGGATATGATAATTCTATTTTAATTTCATTAAATTTGAGCTTTGAGTATTAAATTGGGTATATATGTATTATGAATGTGTATTAGGTTGAAAATAAATAATTGGAGCTTGAAATTGTGAATACTGGAACTTGGAGGAAGCGGATTAGTTGAGTTTTGAGGGGCTGTTTTGGTTTTGAATAAATAGCTTTGGTCGTTACGTGGAAATCGGCTAAGGTATGGTTTAGGTTTCTTGCATTTAATATATAATGTTCTGTGAAAACTTAGGCTAGATGACCATTGGATAAGTTGGAATGCAGGTGTATGTTTAATGTTTAGTAATTTATCGATGAATATATTTGGTTGAAGGTTATTGGATAATTAGTTTTTAATTTTGGATGGTGAATGTTGTTATGTTAATTTGGAGAGAATTATGGTTGAATGTTATTGTTGATTAACTAATGATTTGGTGAATTATTGATTTGAGGTATAACTATTGTGGAGGTTGTTGTGATAATGAGGTATTTTGTGTTAAAAGCCTAGGATTTGTGAACTATGATCCTTAGTTGAATTTTGGTTGTTGGATTTGAATATTGTATGAGTTTAATTGTTGATTTGAAGTAGATTTATTGTGGTGATTGTTATGATGATGAGGAAGGGTATGTTGAATTGAAAAGAAAGCAGGTTTGGACCCGAAAAGGGTGGCAAAGTCCGAGTTTTAGAGGAGATGCTGCCGAAATTTTATAAAAAAATTAGAGATTTTATTTAGATGATTATTTAAAAGAGATTTAGATTTAAGGGTTATATGGTTTGATTTTGAGTTATTAAGATAGTGAGTATGTTTTAAGTTTGAAGTTTGATTCTTAGAAAAGAATGAATTATGCTTTGAATTGAAACTATTGATGGATGGAATGGGAGGTGATATAATGAAGGATAAGGATTGAATATGTTTAATGTATGATGATGAATGAGATGCAATTGGGAATGATGTGGATGTTGATGAATTATAATTGAATTATTTATATGGCTTATGAATTTGAATAATCTGAGATACGAGATTCTCTGGATTAAGTGCCGTGGCTTGCCACCACGTGTACCAGGTTGAAAACTCGATACTCTGTTGACCCTACGACGTAAGTGTGACCGGGCACTATATAAATTCCCGGGAATGTTATCCCCATTGAGCAATATTGATTATTTGAGAAAAATCTATGCATAGACTCTTGGGGATGCACGTCGGGGGACAGTCTAAGGACAATTCAGACTTGTCGGGTTGGCTGGATAACCGACAGATGAGCCTCATCAGCCATAGGACAGGCATGCATCATATGCATATTACTTGAATTACTTGCTTGTGCTCTAATTGGGTGTGCCTATCTGTATTTGCCATGCTAAATGTGTATTTGTTACCTGCAGTAGTTGTAACTTTCTTGTGTTTGCCTTTATCTGTTTATTTGTCTGTGAAAATGCATGATGGAATTGGAGGTATGGAGGAATGGCAGTATAGGACTTAGATTTAAGGTTAAGTTAAGTTAGGATTAAATATTTCTAGGAAACCACCTTTTATGGCTTCTGTTTAATACTTTAAGCTCTACAATCTGAGTGTCGGCGTTCTAGGATTGCCTCTGGCATTCCCAGGACCTTATATATTATGTGTGTGGCACCTTTACCATACTGAGAACCTCCGGTTCTCATTCCATACTATGTTGTTAATTTTCAGATGCAGGTCGAGAGGCATCTCGTTAGGCGTCTGGACTCTTGAAGCGGAGTGGTTACTGGGATATTTTGTTATGCTATGATGTATATATATGTACTTAGTTTTCTCTCCGCATGACTTATTCTTTTTGATCCTCTTAGAGGTTTATGGAGAGGCAGGATTGTGTATATGTACTTTTGGGTTTTGGATATGTATGTATATATATGTGTAAATATTCTCCGGCCAGTCTTGACTTCGCAGGCTGAGTTAGGAGCTTGATATTTTGTATCTTTGGCACTCTATTCCTACTTCTGTTATCTTATGTTTGACAGTTACAGTTTTCTTAGCATGCAAGTTAACTCGTTCCTTGAGCGTTGCGCTTTTATCTCGCGATTTTTATTTTCCCTATCCTTCAAGGCTCCTAGCATATTATAACTCTTCTGCTATTATATGTACTTATTTTATTTTAGAGGTCGTAATACCACATCACCTTTGTTTTACGACTTAAGCGTAAAGCTTTGTGTGGTAGGGTGTTACAAGATCAGTGCAACATCGCCGTAGGGACTAAGACATTTGTGCGCTATGAGGTTCAGCTCAGATCTCAGAGATTCCATCTCCAAATCGACAGTTTGAGAGCTAAGTGACTTCATGCATAACCACCACTACACAGGTCTTGTTGGAAGCCATCATTAGTTGAATAGAAACCATAAACCAGAGCTAGGTAAGAAGTGAAGCATCAGAAAGCTCTTGTTGGACTCGAGAATGTTGCCCTATGTTTTATCATGGTACTGATTAAGCTTTCCTTCCCTTTCTTTTCTTTTTTTTTATAGGGGTTGGGACCGGAATTGTACTTCATTTGGCACCCTGGACCACATCCTTCCAATTACATACCTTTCCTTCAGATTAGTTGTCGGCAGATGCACCTGCCACAGCCCTCCAACTACCAAGTCACATGAAAACCGTAGATCAAGGTGAAGAAGCTCACCGTAGCTAGTTTTTCCGGCAATGCAGCAACTCCAATCTCTGCGTTAGCTATCAGCACTTACTCCTGGAGCGTCGAGATATCCACCAGAGCAGCCTCAACCCCCTGTCTTCCCAAAAAGCTCCTGCCTTCAGTCAAGAATTGTTTCCCAACCTTGAGACAGCCAAATTATCCTTGCAGAGGACGTTCCTGATGGAAATTGGCTTATGCACGACCCAATTTTAGTGGAGAGTTCCCTAATGTGTGAGTCTCGCCACTTCATGCGCTAATGAGTTTGCTTCTCTGGGCACCCAGGTAAAACCACAACTTGGAATGCCTCTTGCTAAATGTCGAATATCATCTAATACAACTTGAATTTCTGCAATTGATGCATGTGACTTTAGTGCTTGAATGAGAAAAGAGTTTGATTAAATTAATTACAAGTGGTGTCATTAGCCATCAGTTGGACACATTTATATTATATATATTGGGCTGGATATTATGTGAGCCAAAAAGTTTTAGAACAATGTATGTAAAATTTTTTTTATAAATGGGCTTAGAGATTTTTTTGTAACAAAAGATTTTTTTTGAATGAAACGCTGATCCGGTTATAACTATCAACACTACTAATTATATTCTCAACAATAATAATACTTAGACACACTTATTACTAGTAGTTATAATATTAATATTAATCATAAATATTAATAACAGTACAAATAACAAAATTCGTAATAATAATAATAATAATAATGTTATTTATATTATTAACATTATAATTTAATATTTTTTTATCCTGATAATTAATCCTAAAAAAATAAATTATGTCAAATTTAGTTATTTAAATTTATAGACTAATTTAGTGATTAAAATTTGTTTAACATCAAGTTGTTCCATTAGTTATTTTTTAAGAAATGAATTAAGATAAAATATAAAACAAAAAAATTATGTATAAATATTATAATAAAAAACAGGAAAGCTCTTATTATTCTATTAAGTTGTATTATTAATATTAATGTTGGTAATAATATTATGACTTTTGTTATTATTAATATTCTATTTGTCTTAATCATGTCAGATGATATGTATGCCTCAAACGGATTTAAGCTTTCTCCTGGTATAATGACACATTCAACAAAATCTTGTAATTTGAATCGAGGGGTCTTCAGTCTCTCGAATGGTTCTCTTTTTTTGAACTGAAAACTCCATTAACCATTGAGAATAATTAACTATTGAATAGTGGTAGTAATGAATCAGTTTTTTTTTTTTGTTTTGGTTAAGAGATCATCTTTTTATACCAATAAATTATAATTCAAATAATATAGTTTCTCTATCTTTATTTAAAGGTTTCGAATTTGAGTCTCACTCCTAACTTTACAAAAAAAAAAACATCTTTTCATTCAACTTGGCTTTTTATTACAAAAAATAATTCCTAAGCTTATTTAACTATTTGGTCCCAAAAATAAACATCAATGAGAAGAAGTCCAACCAAAAAAAAACTAACCAACTTACTAATTAACCTTTATCATCGTAGTCGAGGCTTGGAGCTAATGTCAGTATCTTCTGCCTCACAAGAAGCTGCACCTGAGTTCAAGTTTTATGAGAAAAAAAAAAAGAAACCTTTAAATGAACTCATGTATTGTGTATGTGTAAGTGTGTTGTGTAGATGTGTAATATATGAATAATATCTACGATTACAAATTGTCTAATCCATCTGACAAAAAGAAAAAAAAAAACCTTAATCATAGTAATTAACAATCCTTACATGCTAAAAGCACCTGACCATTTTACCAAAACTTTCGCTGCACACTCTGCTTTTACCGCAATTTTTATCTCTTTCAACAGACATTTGTCATTCATACACTCATTTAAAACAAAATCTACACATGTAGATATCTTCTCTAAATCTACATGAAAAATTTGACCTTAATTTAAATATAAAAATTACTCTAATTTATACATATAATCATATAAAAGCATTAGTTAATCGTATCTTGATGTAATCAACTAATCAAGTAAAATAAATTTCATCTAATTTTTAAATAATTAATTAATCATCTTCTAATTTTTTTTTACTACTAGTTTTTTAGTTAATTAAATCAAATTATCCTAACATATTAACTAATTAATTAAATCAAAATAATATAAAATATAAATTTTCTAACACGTCTTTTAACTAATTATATTAAAATATCTTAACATTAACACTAAACTAATTAAATTAAAAGAATCTTAAATATCAAAATTTTAACATGTCTTCTAACTAACTAAATCAAAATATTCTAACATGTGAACTAATTAATTAAATTAAAATAAAAAAAAGATAAATCAACCTCAAAATCGAATCCCCTAATTACTCGCATTTAGTCAGTTGATATCCCCTAAACACATATACTGTCGGCTTGCCATATATTTTTTATACTTGAGAGAATTTCAAAAACTGAGTAAACAAACTTTCTAAATTTACCAAGATATCTTCAAACAAGCATCTTTTGGTTTTCTACCATATTTTAGATATTTTTCGCTTTTATTATATATCCAAGTGCATCCGAAATATGTTAAAAATCAAATATTCCTTATTTCAGATACATAATACTCGAAATCTAATTTTTTTTTTTTTTAACTAAATTTCTAGTGTTCGAAATATGATACATTACACTTGAAGATAAATTTTTGCACATTTCAATAAATAAAGAATTTAATTAATTTAAATGAAAAAAATCCTTATATCTTATCCTCAACCATCTATGTCATCTAGGTCTTGAAAAGGACAACCCACCATCAAGCTATAGAATCTCAACATCATATAGATTATATTCTGAAATATTACTTGCTAAAGAATCAAATTTCACTCTTAGACATAATGAAAAATCTTTTGAGCTTTAACAATTACAACTCAGGAAAATTACCTCCAAGTTAGGTTATATTACAAATGTCACCACCCATTTATAAAATACACACTAAATTTCCTTATAAGTATATGACATTTGATATCTTTATATTTTCTAAAATAACATTAACTAGTGAATGCTTCCGTGCACAAAAATGAATAATTTAGACTTAATAATACAATGATTTATGATTGCTTTCTATAAAAACTGAATTAAAGAAAGAATGCTTTATCATAATAATATATGAATGCTCCTACCTTAAACCAAATTTGCGTTCATAAAGATACTTAATCAAAATCTTAGCAGAATTATCTGAACAATGTGTCATGTGTTACCAAAAAATCTTACAGATTTGGATACAGTAAAACGAAAACTCACCAATGTACTTTTCATCCCTTACTGAATGTACTATTTCTATACTTCGTAGATACATGAAAAAAAAAATGTATTTTTAATGACATATTTCTTTGGCATAGGGTTATTTGACTTTGTATATTTTAATATAATCTTCTTGGCTGAGTTAAAATTGAAGAAGCATGTAGTGACAAACAAACTAATTCAGGGAAATGGAAGAAGTTGATTAAGGAAAATGAGCATTTTGCCTTAATGTTTTTAAACTACAACAATGTGCATCTGATCGATGACTTGTTGACTGGTTCTTTTGAACCAAAAATATTTTCAGTTTTATCCAAAAGAAGAAAAAGAATCACATCCTTGAGATCTGAAGTATATTAGTAGTTTCAAGCATCTCATGCCTAACAACAGAAACTAGAGGCAGATTATTTTGCACATGGCCTAGTTTCTCTAGAAGGTATCTTTGACAGTTTTCAGCAGCCATCATCCCAGCAGAGTAAGCTCCATGTACAGATCCTTGGTGGTCATCCATGCAAACAGCTTCCCCACCAAAGAACAGATTACCAACAGGCATCCGCAGCCTGTCGTACACGTCCTCCGGCTTCCCAACTAAATCATATGTGTAACAGCCGAGAGAGTTTGGATCGGTTCCCCAACGTGATACAAGATACTGAACCTGAAAAGGTTTTAACATAGTATGAATTAAGGTTCCTTAAGTAAGAAGGTAAGATGTAGAGAATAAAGAAATACATTGAGGTTTGGTTACTGGAGAACACAAATTTGTTTGGAGAATACGATACAGAAACAGAAAAGATATCTCTATCCAAAGAAACAAATTTTCTGTCATCCCAAAAACTTGCAAAAAGACTGAGAGATGAACTTACTGGGTCGGACGCATCAGGAAACATCTTCTTGAGCTGCTGCATTACAAAATTTGCAGCCGACTCATTGGATAGCTTCTCAAGGTCATAAGCAAACCTGCCAGCCGCCATATATACAAGAATCGGATGGCCTGTTGCTTTATGTAGATTGAGAAAATAACCACAGGCATAAGAGGTGGGTGCAACAATGCCCAAGAGTTCTACATTAGGCCAAAACACTTTGTCAAATCTTAGAGCAATCTTGTTCTCATTGCCCAAACCAAGATCTGCAATTGCAGCAACCTTCCAATCAGGCAGTTTCGGTATAAATTCGATCAAATTGGCCTTTAGGATTCCGACAGGAACTGTTACAATAACGGCGTCCGCTACAAAGTTTGTGCCATTTTCAAGTGTGACCATTATCTTATTGAACCCATTTGATATCTTTGTCACCCTACATGGTGAGGTTTCAAAGAAGGATCAAAACCTTACACCATAACTCCTAATCACCAGAAGAGGGTAAGATACAGCAGAATAAAGACATGTATTCTCATTACTAACATCAATAAAAACTAAAATAAATTCAAAGTTCTATGGGTTCAGAGGACAATGCAATAAGATTGATCAAGTTAAACTTGGCAAATAATGCCCAAGATAATTCAATTGTATAAATCTTAGCATGATTTTTCATCAACAGTTCTATTGGATTATCTTGGCGCATCTAACATTGAAGCATTTTAAGGCATTGCCGGGTTCAGATTATAAATTGGGTGCTGCCACATCAAAATTTTAGACTCAAGTTACAGTCAAATGAGTTTGAAAACTGAAATGAATTTTGATCCTAATCTCCGAGTGACAAAATATTTATTTTTTAGCTTTTTTCCCCTCCCATCTTTATATATCCTGGCCTTGGTATGACATAGTGAATTGTAATAATTTCTTCCTCCTTTCTCCTTTCATTTTCCCATAACAAATCAGAAAAAACGACCATGCAGCTAAGTCATGCGATAAATTATGCAGGCATGCCTGTGATTCAAGCGTATATCCAGATTTTTTGCAAGAGCTTTAATAACAGGATCATATCCTTCTACCATTAGTCCATGACCACCAGAAAGGACGTGTTCCTATAAGAAAATTGATATAATTACTTGACATGGAAGTTTAAGGGTAATAAGGATCTTGTATCATTCAAGAAATATTGAGGAACTCACCTGATCCCAAGTTTTCAGTGATATCATATCTGCATCAGCAGCAAACCAAGCTTCCATTCTGCATATATACCATTGTAGCACTTCATGGGAAAGTCCTTGCTGCCTGAAAAGAAAACTTTGTCAGCAATAAGGATAGATTGAAAAACTTCAAGCCTCAATGCTTATACATTACTCTCTTTATTTCAAACTATATGTCACTTTGGAAATTTGGTACATTCATAACTGAAATGGATCTTGATATAAATTAAATCCAAATGCATTGCATTGTTAATATACCAAACTTTCAAAGTGACAGATACTTTGGAATAAAGAGAGTATCTTCTCTTAACATCTGGTAAATCTCTTACCTTAGTTCTGGATGGCTATTCAGCACAACCGAAATTGCTTGTTGAACTGACATGTCATCAGGATCCTCATCCCTCACTTTTCCTGTCTAGAGATGTCAACAGAAAAGCCTTTAGATTCCCCTTTAAGATGATTGTAATTGCCTTCAGGAATAAAAAGCAGCACAAGCCGTAAGCTACTAGATCTTACCTCTTCTAGAATTCTCTTAAAAGTTTCCCCAACGTCCATGACTATTTGCTGGGGAACTTGATGACCATCTGTGTTAAAAAGCATGCAACTGGAAAGGCAAAAAGTGGTTACAGCAAAGCAGAAGTAGTAGAAGTGGAAAAAAAAAAAAAACACACAAATCAATAATAGAGTTATCAATAATAGTTTGGCAAATTTGCATATAACTACGAAGGATTTAGAAAAAATACTATTGCTGCATCATAAACCTCCAATTGCAACAATTAAATTGAATTACAGAAAGATAAATAATTATTCTGATTATTACCTTTCCAAATCATGGTCATATAAGATAGAGTCATCACCACTGGTACGATATAACGTAAGCCCTAAACCACGTATGAGCGGAGCCAAGGGATTCTCATTGCAGACACCATGTAGCCTAAAAAATAATCAAGAAATAACTGATCTTTATGCCTGGAAAATAAATGCAAAAATTAAGTTCATCTTTTATCTTCAATACAATGTGTTAGAAACAAAGGCAGTTCCATTGAAGAATTTGAACTCTACCATGATGCTCCCATATCCACAGGACAACCAAAGGAGTAATCAGTATTAATGCGGCCACCGAGCCTATCCCGTGACTCTAGTATAGTAACCTATCCGAATGATTGAGAATAAGACAAAGCAGAAAGCAAGAGAAAATCTTTCTGCTGACCTAATTAAAGAAGATAGAAAGAATAAACAAAGATGAAGTATAATCATAAGTTTGTGACAATATGGCACCTCAAAAGATGCATCATACAGACTACGCGCAGCGGCAAGCCCTGATATACCGGCACCAATAACAATAACAGAAGGAAGAGGACTGCATTGCCTCTCAATGTGTGAGGCAACAATCTTGCCTGTTCATTAGACACCAAAATCAGAAAGGGAAAAGAAAATCCTCATATGTGAAATAGAATAAACTAAATAAACCATAAAAGGAAGAATCTCTCTTTTTACTGAACAAAAATAAATAGGAAAACCATCAATACAAGAATGTTATCCATTATGTACAGGAAATATCCTAGAAAGACAGAACTGTGAATTCCATCAGCAAAACAATTAAACAATTGATGGAAACCAAAGAAAGTGCTTCTTAAAGAATAAAGATCCTTGTGTTATATACTCCAGTACAAGAAGTGAATTGTTGACAAAACACATTTCATTTCTCTGAATTTCACAAAATGTAAAAATATTGGCCACTTTGGGCTAGAGGATGAACTCCTTTGTCAAGTTCCAGGGTCATTCATTCTCAATCATGAATAAACATATTAAAAAATATTCCCCCAAACACTGAGCTCATAAGTTTTTAGAGAAGAAACTATACAGAATATCTTGAAATTAACAATGGCTGAACTGATTAGATAACAATTCGGTACATGAAGATTCTAAATAGATATCAATGCAAAGATGCAACAGTTATCCCGTTGGACTATATATCGGCCTCAGACACAAAACAATTCTTCAAATATTCCAAATCTCAATATTTAATACAAAATGAAGTATGAGATTGACACAGACAAACCAAATGAAACAAATAGAATCATACTAATTAGATAATGGGATCATGTGCTGGGAACTTGGTAGCTATTCCGTGATCTAATTATATTCTCCCTGATTATGGATATGAAAATGGACCACAAGAGAAAACAATATGGACAATATATATATAAAACCCTTCTTTGTCCAAGGTTGTTGATACAAATGACTTTATAAAATTTTACACTGCCAATATATCAGTAAATTTTCTGTTATTGAGCATACTACACTGCATATTAATGTGACAATTTATGGCAGATACAGTGCTCAATCATTTTAGGTGGTGTAGCATGATTAAGATCTTAATTGTTCATAATTGGAATCGTTGACATGAAAATCATCAACAATTAACAACACTAATACATTTGCATAATAGTGGCAAGTACCTCAACATGAAAATTAGAAGTACAAGAAAAAAAAAAAAAAAAAAGTTAAACTTTTCAAGTTTCAACCAATGAATGAATATGAAGAGCAAAAGTATCACATAAGGGTCAAATCGCACGCAAGCTATTTTGGCTAAAAAATTTTAACTTACCAGCTTCCTACCAACTCTGAAACCTAAGGTTTGCAACAAAAAATATTAATTTTTTTTTTAAATGAACAGAAGTTGAAGATAATGAGCTAAGGAAACCGTAAGGAATATTATAACACTTAAAAGTATAAGAAAGAATGGAGAAAAGAAAAATGACTAACCGTCTATGAGATTGGTGGAGAACAATTCCTTAGGGTCCATTAGAGAATAAAAGCCAAAAAAGAAAAAAGATCAGCGAAGTTGGAAAAGGTAGGTAAATTGGTGAAAAAGGTATGTTGAGATGAAGCAATGGGATGAGAGAAGAGATTCGTGTGTTTGATTGCAAAGAAGAAGAATAATCGGGGAATTGAGCAATGCCTGTATTGTGTTTGTATTTATGCCCCCCTCTCTCTCTCTCTCTCTTTCCTTCATCAATAGACAGAAACAGAACGCTTTCTCTCTCTCTCTCTCTCTCTCTCTCTCTCTGCCAATCCAGAGAGACGCAATGCAACGGTACTATGGTGAAATGCGACTAACAAATACCCGCCAAACACTGTCTCCATGGAATTATTATTATTATTATTATTATTATTATTATTATTATTATTATTATTATAGTTGTAGGATTTTCGAAGGAGATACAAAAATAAAAACATTTTCTTTTTATCTAAAAAAAAAAGAGTTTGAAATTTTAATGAAATTAAATGTATTAGTTTCTTTTCATTAATATTCCTACAATTTTAATTTTATTCTTAACAAATGTCTATCATTAATTATTAAATCAAGGGTGTTTCAAAAGGTTTCCTTCCGCGACATGGTGACTGGACAGAAGTCTGTAGAACCTATGCACAATTACTCAAGAGGGGGGGTGAATTGAGTATTGCAACAACAATGAATCTTTTTGCGGAAGTTAAAGACAATATATAAAAGTGTTATTGTACTAGTATTTTTCCAAGAGCTTAACTCAATTGCTAAGCATTTATAAGGAGCTTTTACTTTCCAATAGACACCAACTCAAATAAATTGATCAAGCTTTTCACCAATCGGACTTAAGCTATTCCTTAAGTACTTACGAAGCTACTTTTCGATCACAATTTATTTGCTCAAAGGTAAAAGACAATAATATTAAAGAGATGAGTTTGGAGAGATGCAAACGCTATTTAGAGTGGTTCGGCACAATCCTTGTCCTACGTCCACTTTCTTTCTCAATCGCTATTGAGAAGTTCCACTATTGCCAAGTTTCAAGGTGCTCGCGCAAAACCTTTTACAATCCGAGTCCTTAGTTTCTAACACCTCACGGTATATGATCACCACTCGTATACTAACCCACTCTACTTAGAGATACCTTCTCTAAGATTTGCCTTGAGTACTTAGTATACTTCTTTGGTATCCTCACCGACTATAGTGTTTATAACTCTTGACTCAACCTTGGAGATCACACTCCAATTTACAAAGTGTTACAAGAAAACAATTCTCAAAGAATTGTTGAGATGAAATGAGTACTCTCTAGAAGAGTGTATGATTACAAGTTTAGCACTATTGAACCAATTGATATTGCTCTCTCAAATTGTGTATTATAACACCTTAAAAATGTGTAGAATGAAAGAATATGAACAAGATAGTTTGCAAATACTCACGTGTATGAAATAAGGCTTCAATCCATCTATTTATAGACTCCCCAAACCTTAGAAACGTTGGGGAGTTAATGGGATGGAGCCGTTTTGTCAAAACTAGCCGTTTTTTATGTTTTTTAATCATTTGCATCGATGCATAACACTTTGCATCGATGCAAATGTGTCTTTGAAGCTGAAATTTGAATTTTCAGCTAGGTTGCATCGATGCAAACATCTTTGCATCGATGCAACAAGTCGTCGCATGCTTTGCATCGATGCAAGATGAGTGTGCATCGATGCAAACCTTAAAGAATGGCTTAAAATCACTTCAAAATGCTTAGGATTGATCTCAAACTTGTTGGAGTCAATTCCTATGCTTTTGTACCTTTGAAAACAAGTTTTTAAACCATTTGGCTAGCATCGAATTGCAAGATGTGCATCAAAACATTTTGTGAGTGTGTGTTGAGAGATTTAGCAATTGGTTCTTAACAAGAAGTTACCTAAGTCCTAAGACACTATACTTGTCTTCAAATGTTGTGGACTTGAGTTTCTTGTTGTTGTTGTGTTGCTTTCAACTCTTCATTCCTCAACGTTGAATGTTGGTTGATCTTTCAACATGCTTGTTCATTCAAGTTGTTTGTTGGTTTGTCTTTCATGTCGTTTGTTGGTTTGTCATTCATCAAAACCTACGAATACAAACTTCGCATACAAGCAACATGATTTACAATTTCCCCCTTTTTGATAATGACAAACCAATTTTGAGGATATGCATTTATAAATGATTTTGAAAGCAACAATAATGCACTTTGTTTTATAGAAAGCTTTGGAGAAGACTTCACAAAAAAAATTTTGCAGGAGTTCCCCCTAAATATGTGCATTTGTTCCCTTAAAGGGCGTTTATCAAAGAAAACGATTTAGATATCAAAGTTTTTGCTTAGCGGAAGTCTTTTTGAAATCATTGTTTCGCAAACTTATTTCTTCTTTTCAAATCCTCAAACTTCTTCTTTTTCAAGAGTTCAAAATTTCAAATATCCTCAAACTTCTCTTCCCCCTTTTGACATTATCAAAAAGAAAGGAGTTTGAAATGTGTCATAGAAGCATGCATAAAACAATGAATTTTTTTTTTAAGTTCAATATCTCTATTAATTTCAAGGATGAGATATTCCCCCTTTCAAAAAGAATTTGATTTCCTCTTTTTATATATAACAAGCATGCATAATTCCCCCTAAAGAAGTGAAATATATCAAGACATGCACATTAACTTAAAATAGGGGTACCAAGCCTATTTTGAGTTATTCACCAAATAAGCATACAAGCATTAGTCATTAAACAAAATTATGAAGGAAATATCAAAGTATTTAAACCATAATAGAAATCCTTAGCTTACTAGGAGTTAGTTTAACAATTCATATAATCAAATAAACATAAAGCAATAAAAAGTGACTTGATGAAGAGGAGACAATCAATCTTGGTCTTCATCATCATCAGTGTCCTCTTCATATGGTAGGTGGATCCCGAAATGCTCATATAAGTCATCAATACGACGATCCAAGCGACCCGTGCGATGATCTACACGAGACACACGACGATTAAGTGCTTCAAGTTGCCTACCATGCTCTACGTCAATCCTTTGGATGTTTTGGTTGATGGATTGTAATTCTCTCATTACATCAACCAAGGAGGGTGGTTCTTGAGCTTGAGGTGCTTGTGGAGGAGCTTGCTCTTGAGGACCTTGTTCATCAACATTTCTTCTTCCCATTTTGTTGAGAATATGAGTGTTGATACAAGATTGAGGTGGTACTTCCTTGGCAATCTCATTTGAGACATCAATACCAACATAATCAAAGACTTTAGACCATAGGCAAAGGAATCCTAATCCACCATTCCTATCCTTCATCTTGAGCCTAATCATATGTTGTACTATAAAGTATGGCCAATTAATCTTAATTCCATTCATCATAGCCCACATGACAATCAAATCTTCATCATTTACATTCGCATGCCCGGATATTCTAGGTTGCAATACATAGGTGACTAGATATAACAAAGTTCTATGTTCCGCACTCATTGAATTGCAACTAATTTTGGAATGAGCTCCTTGTACAAGATTGAACAAATGCATGGCATTGTCCTTTGAATAACCCCATTCATCAATTGGGGTTTTACCACCTTGAAACAAGTCACCTTGATTAGGCAACTCCCAAATGGTGGCTAACTCATCACCATCTAGCCTATAATCCTTTCTTCCTATCTTGAAGAATAATGTGAAATTTGATTCATCTTCCTCATCAATCTCAATCATGAGTGTACTATAGGCTATGGCAACTAAATCCGGATAAAATTTACTCTTAATTTGAACAAAATCCATGAGGCCTTGATGAACTAGAATAGCCTTAAGAGTATCAAAGTTATGAATGACAAGAAGGGTCGGATCCAAATACCTCGGAGGAATTTCCTTTCTTCCGGCGAGCCTTGCCTCATAGAATTGAAGATCTTCATTAGAAGCAAAGTACCTTGCCAAAGGATGATTATTTGGAGGTGGAACCACACTTGAAGAGCCTTTTGACTTCTTGACGGTTCTCTTGATTCTAGGCATTGTGGATGATTTTGTTTTATGGGTTTTGTAGAGGAGAATGTGGGGACTTCAAATATGTAATTTGTTTGTAGTGGGTATCTAAGTTTTGTGAGTTGTATGAAGCTATATGTGAGCTTGTTTTGGAGGTTATGGAGGTTTGAAGGTGGGGATATGAGTTGTGAGGTTGAAGATGATGAAAAAGTGGGGTTTTGTTGCTCAAAAATGCCAAATTCACGTGTTTTTGTGCAATTTGGTCGTGTTTGCATCGATGCAACATGCATCATTTTGCCCAAAATCACCAAATTTTCATCCTTTGGTGGTTCTTTCTTCAATCCTTTGAGTTCCATCATGTATATACTCATTTAAACCATTATAAACTTCAATTTGTTGATCCTCCATTGTTTATAATCTTCAAATTCTTCAATCTACCTCAAGATTAATCACTCATTCATCAACTCATAAACCTACAAAACAATGGCTAATTGGATATCTCCAATGCTTAAGTTAGTAAGAGATACAAAAATAGCAATATAAATATAATGAATTCAAACAAATCATATTAGATTAGAATCCAAGATACCAAGTTTCATCATTTTTACTAACAAGGCATTTCACATCATTTGAGGAAACTTCATCTAGATTAATCATGTATACATTGTCAACACGGTGCCCAATTAGCACAATTTCATTAGTGTCTTGCCTTTTTATCAAACAACATTTTGAATCAAAGGTGACTAAGTTTTCTTTGTCACAAAGTTGGCTAACACTAATGAGATTATGTTTGAGACCTTTGACAAGTATAACATTATCTATGGAGGTAGAAGAATTTTTACCAACTTTTCCAACGCCGATTACTTTGCCGGTGTTGTTGTCTCCATAGATCATGTTTCCTCCGTTTGTAGGCTCTATTGCGGTGAACTTTGATTCATCGCCGGTCATGTGTTTGGAGCATCCACTATCAACATACCAATTTGTATCCTTAGCTCCAACACGTACCTACAAAACAATTAAAATTGGGATTTAGGTACCCAAGTGAATTTGGGTCCTTGATGGTTAGTATGAGCATAATGCCCATAAGGTGCCCATCTCGTATCTTGACTATGAAAGTTTATATGTTTAATTCTAGTAAAGCATACGGCTGCTATATGACCTACTTTATTACAATAATGACATATGACATTTGGATTATGCATCCTATGCATGTTTCTAAATGGTTGCCTAGGTTGTTTCCTAAATGCAACATCTTTTGATCTATATGCATTGTGATCATAATTTCTAAATGAAGCATGTTGAGGAGGATGTTTAAAGGCTTCATTCCTTTTAGGCATGCTTGCCTTTTGGGCTTGCGGTTGCCTAATAGGAGTTTTAGTATTTTTAAATTTTCCTTTTTCAAAACCTAAACCTTCCTTATTATGAACATGCTTTTGGTTTTTCAACATTTTATCTAAGTTCTTTGAAGATTCATTGAACTTAGCTAAAGTGTTCTTAAGATTTGTAATTTCATTTTCATGCATTTTACAAGATTTGTATGGATCACTACTTGTGCTACACTTATCTTTTCCAAGATTGATATTCTCGTTTTTCAACGTCTCATTTTGTTTTAAAAGATCCATATTCTTTTTCTTTAGGAGAGAATAATCTTGGGTAAGTTTTGTGTACACCTCAAGTAAGGCATCATATTCATCTTGTAAATTAAAAGAAGTGGAGTTGTCATCACTAACCTTTTCTTCGCTTGCCATTAAGCAAAGATTTGCAACCTCGTCGTCATCGGAGTCGGATTCATCCTCGTTCTCCCATGATATGTATGCTTTCTCCTTCTTCTTAAATTTCTTGTTTTTGTCCTCCTTTTGAAGTTTTGGACAATTGGGTTTAATGTGTCCAACTTCTCCACACTCATAGCATTTTGGTACCTTTGTTTTGCTCTTGAAGTTTTTCTTCATTGCAAACTTATTGAATCTTTTTAATAAGAGTGCAAATTCTTCATCTCCTTCTTCTTCATTATCATCACTCTCTTCTTGTAGTGATGTTGTTTTAAGGGCGAGACTTTTCTTCTTGCTTTCTTCACCTTTTTGTCTATTTAGCATAGTCATTTCATAGGTGAGAAGATTACCTCGTAGTTGATCAAATGTAAGTTGATAATAGAGCCTTCCTTCCACAATGGCATTCACTTTGGAGTTCCATTTTGGTGTAAGGCTTGTAAGCACCTTGGTCACAATTTGTTTATCATTGTATTTTGTGCCAAGCATGCTTAGGTTGTTGAAGATCTTGGAGAGTCTTTCAAGAGCTTCTTCAATGCTCTCTTCATCTTTCATTTTAAAATTTTCTCATTCATGAACTACCATAAATACCTTTGATTCTTTAACGTGGTCGGTTCCTTCGTAAGTGATTTGGAGTTTATCCCAAATCTCTTTAGCGGTTTCACATGTAGAGATCTTCATATAATCATGCTCGTTAAGTGCACAATGAATGAAGTTGATGGCTTTATCATTCATTGCCACCTTCTTCCAATCATCGTCACTATATTCATTTTCTCCTTTCGGTACTTGCTTTAAGACGGAGACTTCTCCTTCTTTAGCGCTTGTTGTCTTTGTTGGAATGTGATTTCCATTCTCAATCACTTTCCAAATTCTCACATCTTGAGAACGGATCCAAATTCTCATCTTATTTTTCCAATAAGAGTAATTTGTTCCGCTAAAAAGAGGAGGTCTAGCGGTTGAGTTACCTTCACTAGTGTTGTTGTTGTTAAAGCTTGTGCTTGCCATGATCTTTTCCCTTAAACGGTTAAGTCTTTCAAAGGGTTAAGCTCTGATACCACTTGTAGAACCTATGCACAATTACTCAAGAGGGGGGGTGAATTGAGTATTGCAACAACAATGAATCTTTTTGCGGAAGTTAAAGACAATATATAAAAGTGTTATTGTACTAGTATTTTTCCAAGAGCTTAACTCAATTGCTAAGCATTTATAAGGAGCTTTTACTTTCCAATAGACACCAACTCAAATAAATTGATCAAGCTTTTCACCAATCGGACTTAAGCTATTCCTTAAGTACTTACGAAGCTACTTTTCGATCACAATTTATTTGCTCAAAGGTAAAAGACAATAATATTGAAGAGATGAGTTTGGAGAGATGCAAACGCTATTTAGAGTGGTTCGGCACAATCCTTGTCCTACGTCCACTTTCTTTCTCAATCGCTATTGAGAAGTTCCACTATTGCCAAGCTTCAAGGTGCTCGCGCAAAACCTTTTACAATCCGAGTCCTTAGTTTCTAACACCTCACGGTATATGATCACCACTTGTATACTAACCCACTCTACTTAGAGATACCTTCTCTAAGATTTGCCTTGAGTACTTAGTATACTTCTTTGGTATCCTCACCGACTATAGTGTTTATAACTCTTGACTCAACCTTGGAGATCACACTCCAATTTACAAAGTGTTACAAGAAAACAATTCTCAAAGAATTGTTGAGATGAAATGAGTACTCTCTAGAAGAGTGTATGATTACAAGTTTAGCACTATTGAACCAATTGATATTGCTCTCTCAAATTGTGTATTATAACACCTTAAAAATGTGTAGAATGAAAGAATATGAACAAGATAGTTTGCAAATACTCACGTGTATGAAATAAGGCTTCAATCCATCTATTTATAGACTCCCCAAACCTTAGAAACGTTGGGGAGTTAATGAGATGGAGCCGTTTTGTCAAAACTAGCCGTTTTTTATGTTTTTGAATCATTTGCATCGATGCATAACACATTTTGCATCGATGCAAATGTGTCTTTGAAGCTGAAATTTGAATTTTCAGCTAGGTTGCATCGATGCAAACATCTTTGCATCGATGCAACAAGTCGTCGCATGCTTTGCATCGATGCAAGATGAGTGTGCATCGATGCAAACCTTAAAGAATGGCTTAAAATCACTTCAAAATGCTTAGGATTGATCTCAAACTTGTTGGAGTCAATTCCTATGCTTTTGTACCTTTGAAAACAAGTTTTTAAACCATTTGGCTAGCATCGAATTGCAAGATGTGCATCAAAACATTTTGTGAGTGTGTGTTGAGAGATTTAGCAATTGGTTCTTAACAAGAAGTTACCTAAGTCCTAAGACACTATACTTGTCTTCAAATGTTGTGGACTTGAGTTTCTTGTTGTTGTTGTGTTGCTTTCAACTCTTCATTCCTCAACGTTGAATGTTGGTTGATCTTTCAACATGCTTGTTCATTCAAGTTGTTTGTTGGTTTGTCTTTCATGTCGTTTGTTGGTTTGTCATTCATCAAAACCTACGAATACAAACTTCGCATACAAGCAACATGATTTACCATTTCCCCCTTTTTGATAATGACAAACCAATTTTGAGGATATGCATTTATAAATGATTTTGAAAGCAACAATAATGCACTTTGTTTTATAGAAAGCTTTGGAGAAGACTTCACAAAAAAAATTTTGCAGGAGTTCCCCCTAAATATGTGCATTTGTTCCCTTAAAGGGCGTTTATCAAAGAAAACGATTTAGATATCAAAGTTTTTGCTTAGCGGAAGTCTTTTTGAAATCATTGTTTCGCAAACTTATTTCTTCTTTTCAAATCCTCAAACTTCTTCTTTTTCAAGAGTTCAAAATTTCAAATATCCTCAAACTTCTCTTCCCCCTTTTGACATTATCAAAAAGAAAGGAGTTTGAAATGTGTCATAGAAGCATGCATAAAACAATGAATTTTTTTTTTAAGTTCAATATCTCTATTAATTTCAAGGATGAGATATTCCCCCTTTCAAAAAGAATTTGATTTCCTCTTTTTATATATAACAAGCATGCATAATTCCCCCTAAAGAAGTGAAATATATCAAGACATGCACATTAACTTAAAATAGGGGTACCAAGCCTATTTTGAGTTATTCACCAAATAAGCATACAAGCATTAGTCATTAAACAAAATTATGAAGGAAATATCAAAGTATTTAAACCATAATAGAAATCCTTAGCTTACTAGGAGTTAGTTTAACAATTCATATAATCAAATAAACATAAAGCAATAAAAAGTGACTTGATGAAGAGGAGACAATCAATCTTGGTCTTCATCATCATCAGTGTCCTCTTCATATGGTAGGTGGATCCCGAAATGCTCATATAAGTCATCAATACGACGATCCAAGCGACCCGTGCGATGATCTACA
The DNA here is from genome assembly GCF_059453495.1 of Arachis ipaensis. NCBI lineage: Eukaryota > Viridiplantae > Streptophyta > Magnoliopsida > Fabales > Fabaceae > Arachis > Arachis ipaensis. The sequence goes on from NC_142442.1 coordinate 17,769,934, forward strand.
CGAGACACACGACGATTAAGTGCTTCAAGTTGCCTACCATGCTCTACGTCAATCCTTTGGATGTTTTGGTTGATGGATTGTAATTCTCTCATTACATCAACCAAGGAGGGTGGTTCTTGAGCTTGAGGTGCTTGTGGAGGAGCTTGCTCTTGAGGACCTTGTTTATCAACATTTCTTCTTCCCATTTTGTTGAGAATATGAGTGTTGATACAAGATTGAGGTGGTACTTCCTTGGCAATCTCATTTGAGACATCAATACCAACATAATCAAAGACTTTAGACCATAGGCAAAGGAATCCTAATCCACCATTCCTATCCTTCATCTTGAGCCTAATCATATGTTGTACTATAAAGTATGGCCAATTAATCTTAATTCCATTCATCATAGCCCACATGACAATCAAATCTTCATCATTTACATTCGCATGCCCGGATATTCTAGGTTGCAATACATAGGTGACTAGATATAACAAAGTTCTATGTTCTGCACTCATTGAATTGCAACTAATTTTGGAATGAGCTCCTTGTACAAGATTGAACAAATGCATGGCATTGTCCTTTGAATAACCCCATTCATCAATTGGGGTTTTACCACCTTGAAACAAGTCACCTTGATTAGGCAACTCCCAAATGGTGGCTAACTCATCACCATCTAGCCTATAATCCTTTCTTCCTATCTTGAAGAATAATGTGAAATTTGATTCATCTTCCTCATCAATCTCAATCATGAGTGTACTATAGGCTATGGCAACTAAATCCGGATAAAATTTACTCTTAATTTGAACAAAATCCATGAGGCCTTGATGAACTAGAATAGCCTTAAGAGTATCAAAGTTATGAATGACAAGAAGGGTCGGATCCAAATACCTCGGAGGAATTTCCTTTCTTCCGGCGAGCCTTGCCTCATAGAATTGAAGATCTTCATTAGAAGCAAAGTACCTTGCCAAAGGATGATTATTTGGAGGTGGAACCACACTTGAAGAGCCTTTTGACTTCTTGACGGTTCTCTTGATTCTAGGCATTGTGGATGATTTTGTTTTATGGGTTTTGTAGAGGAGAATGTGGGGACTTCAAATATGTAATTTGTTTGTAGTGGGTATCTAAGTTTTGTGAGTTGTATGAAGCTATATGTGAGCTTGTTTTGGAGGTTATGGAGGTTTGAAGGTGGGGATATGAGTTGTGAGGTTGAAGATGATGAAAAAGTGGGGTTTTGTTGCTCAAAAATGCCAAATTCACGTGTTTTTGTGCAATTTGGTCGTGTTTGCATCGATGCAACATGCATCATTTTGCCCAAAATCACCAAATTTTCATCCTTTGGTGGTTCTTTCTTCAATCCTTTGAGTTCCATCATGTATATACTCATTTAAACCATTATAAACTTCAATTTGTTGATCCTCCATTGTTTATAATCTTCAAATTCTTCAATCTACCTCAAGATTAATCACTCATTCATCAACTCATAAACCTACAAAACAATGGCTAATTGGATATCTCCAATGCTTAAGTTAGTAAGAGATACAAAAATAGCAATATAAATATAATGAATTCAAACAAATCATATTAGATTAGAATCCAAGATACCAAGTTTCATCATTTTTACTAACAAGGCATTTCACATCATTTGAGGAAACTTCATCTAGATTAATCATGTATACATTGTCAACACGGTGCCCAATTAGCACAATTTCATTAGTGTCTTGCCTTTTTATCAAACAACATTTTGAATCAAAGGTGACTAAGTTTTCTTTGTCACAAAGTTGGCTAACACTAATGAGATTATGTTTGAGACCTTTGACAAGTATAACATTATCTATGGAGGTAGAAGAATTTTTACCAACTTTTCCAACGCCGATTACTTTGCCGGTGTTGTTGTCTCCATAGATCACGTTTCCTCCGTTTGTAGGCTCTATTGCGGTGAACTTTGATTCATCGCCGGTCATGTGTTTGGAGCATCCACTATCAACATACCAATTTGTATCCTTAGCTCCAACACGTACCTACAAAACAATTAAAATTGGGATTTAGGTACCCAAGTGAATTTGGGTCCTTGATGGTTAGTATGAGCATAATGCCCATAAGGTGCCCATCTCGTATCTTGACTATGAAAGTTTATATGTTTAATTCTAGTAAAGCATACGGCTGCTATATGACCTACTTTATTACAATAATGACATATGACATTTGGATTATGCATCCTATGCATGTTTCTAAATGGTTGCCTAGGTTGTTTCCTAAATGCAACATCTTTTGATCTATATGCATTGTGATCATAATTTCTAAATGAAGCATGTTGAGGAGGATGTTTAAAGGCTTCATTCCTTTTAGGCATGCTTGCCTTTTGGGCTTGCGGTTGCCTAATAGGAGTTTTAGTATTTTTAAATTTTCCTTTTTCAAAACCTAAACCTTCCTTATTATGAACATGCTTTTGGTTTTTCAACATTTTATCTAAGTTCTTTGAAGATTCATTGAACTTAGCTAAAGTGTTCTTAAGATTTGTAATTTCATTTTCATGCATTTTACAAGATTTGTATGGATCACTACTTGTGCTACACTTATCTTTTCCAAGATTGATATTCTCGTTTTTCAACGTCTCATTTTGTTTTAAAAGATCCATATTCTTTTTCTTTAGGAGAGAATAATCTTGGGTAAGTTTTGTGTACACCTCAAGTAAGGCATCATATTCATCTTGTAAATTAAAAGAAGTGGAGTTGTCATCACTAACCTTTTCTTCGCTTGCCATTAAGCAAAGATTTGCAACCTCGTCGTCATCGGAGTCGGATTCATCCTCGTTCTCCCATGATATGTATGCTTTCTCCTTCTTCTTAAATTTCTTGTTTTTGTCCTCCTTTTGAAGTTTTGGACAATTGGGTTTAATGTGTCCAACTTCTCCACACTCATAGCATTTTGGTACCTTTGTTTTGCTCTTGAAGTTTTTCTTCATTGCAAACTTATTGAATCTTTTTAATAAGAGTGCAAATTCTTCATCTCCTTCTTCTTCATTATCATCACTCTCTTCTTGTAGTGATGTTGTTTTAAGGGCGAGACTTTTCTTCTTGCTTTCTTCACCTTTTTGTCTATTTAGCATAGTCATTTCATAGGTGAGAAGATTACCTCGTAGTTGATCAAATGTAAGTTGATAATAGAGCCTTCCTTCCACAATGGCGTTCACTTTGGAGTTCCATTTTGGTGTAAGGCTTGTAAGCACCTTGGTCACAATTTGTTTATCATTGTATTTTGTGCCAAGCATGCTTAGGTTGTTGAAGATCTTGGAGAGTCTTTCAAGAGCTTCTTCAATGCTCTCTTCATCTTTCATTTTAAAATTTTCCCATTCATGAACCAACATAAATACCTTTGATTCTTTAACGTGGTCGGTTCCTTCGTAAGTGATTTGGAGTTTATCCCAAATCTCTTTAGCGGTTTCACATGTAGAGATCTTCATATAATCATGCTCGTTAAGTGCACAATGAATGAAGTTGATGGCTTTATCATTCATTGCCACTTTCTTCCAATCATCGTCACTATATTCATTTTCTCCTTTCGGTACTTGCTTTAAGACGGAGACTTCTCCTTCTTTAGCGCTTGTTGTCTTTGTTGGAATGTGATTTTCATTCTCAATTACTTTCCAAATTCTCACATCTTGAGAACGGATCCAAATTCTCATCTTATTTTTCCAATAAGAGTAATTTGTTCCGCTAAAAAGAGGAGGTCTAGCGGTTGAGTTACCTTCACTAGTGTTGTTGTTGTTAAAGCTTGTGCTTGCCATGATCTTTTCCCTTAAACGGTTAAGTCTTTCAAAGGGTTAAGCTCTGATACCACTTGTAGAACCTATGCACAATTACTCAAGAGGGGGGGTGAATTGAGTATTGCAACAACAATGAATCTTTTTGCGGAAGTTAAAGACAATATATAAAAGTGTTATTGTACTAGTATTTTTCCAAGAGCTTAACTCAATTGCTAAGCATTTATAAGGAGCTTTTACTTTCCAATAGACACCAACTCAAATAAATTGATCAAGCTTTTCACCAATCGGACTTAAGCTATTCCTTAAGTACTTACGAAGCTACTTTTCGATCACAATTTATTTGCTCAAAGGTAAAAGACAATAATATTGAAGAGATGAGTTTGGAGAGATGCAAACGCTATTTAGAGTGGTTCGGCACAATCCTTGTCCTACGTCCACTTTCTTTCTCAATCGCTATTGAGAAGTTCCACTATTGCCAAGCTTCAAGGTGCTCGCGCAAAACCTTTTACAATCCGAGTCCTTAGTTTCTAACACCTCACGGTATATGATCACCACTCGTATACTAACCCACTCCACTTAGAGATACCTTCTCTAAGATTTGCCTTGAGTACTTAGTATACTTCTTTCGTATCCTCACCGACTATAGTGTTTATAACTCTTGACTCAACCTTGGAGATCACACTCCAATTTACAAAGTGTTACAAGAAAACAATTCTCAAAGAATTGTTGAGATGAAATGAGTACTCTCTAGAAGAGTGTATGATTACAAGTTTAGCACTATTGAACCAATTGATATTGCTCTCTCAAATTGTGTATTATAACACCTTAAAAATGTGTAGAATGAAAGAATATGAACAAGATAGTTTGCAAATACTCACGTGTATGAAATAAGGCTTCAATCCATCTATTTATAGACTCCCCAAACCTTAGAAACGTTGGGGAGTTAATGGGATGGAGCCGTTTTGTCAAAACTAGCCGTTTTTTATGTTTTTGAATCATTTGCATCGATGCATAACACTTTGCATCGATGCAAATGTGTCTTTGAAGCTGAAATTTGAATTTTCAGCTAGGTTGCATCGATGCAAACATCTTTGCATCGATGCAACAAGTCGTCGCATGCTTTGCATCGATGCAAGATGAGTGTGCATCGATGCAAACCTTAAAGAATGGCTTAAAATCACTTCAAAATACTTAGGATTGATCTCAAACTTGTTGGAGTCAATTCCTATGCTTTTGTACCTTTGAAAACAAGTTTTTAAACCATTTGGCTAGCATCGAATTGCAAGATGTGCATCAAAATATTTTGTGAGTGTGTGTTGAGAGATTTAGCAATTGGTTCTTAACAAGAAGTTACCTAAGTCCTAAGACACTATACTTGTCTTCAAATGTTGTGGACTTGAGTTTCTTGTTGTTGTTGTGTTGCTTTCAACTCTTCATTCCTCAACGTTGAATGTTGGTTGATCTTTCAACATGCTTGTTCATTCAAGTTGTTTGTTGGTTTGTCTTTCATGTCGTTTGTTGGTTTGTCATTCATCAAAACCTACGAATACAAACTTCGCATACAAGCAACATGATTTACAAAGTCTCCCTCTCCTATGCTTTGGAATGAGACTTTAGATGGAGAGAGGCTAGTCAAGGTGATCAAAGGGAACCACGGGAATTCGCATCCTCCTCGGGTCATCTTCTCAGAAGAAGGGCTGGCGGCGTTATCTGTACCATATAAGGAAGCGATCGTCGTCAAAGTCTTGGGCAAGCATATGAGTTACACGGCAATGGTGCATAAGCTGGGTATGGTGTGGAGATTGAAGGGTGGGTTTCAAGTTCTGGATGTAGGAAATGGTTATTTTCTGGTGAAGTTTGATGCTTTCGAAGATCGGGAGAGGGTATTACTTGGTGGTCCTTGGATGATATCTGGGTTCTATCTTGCTGTAAAACCATGGTCACCTGAGTTCTATTCAAAGGAGGAGGTTTTTGGATCCACTATGGTATGGGTACGCTTTTACGGCTTAGGGATTCGTTACTACCATGAGAAGGCTATGTTGAGGATCGCCGCTGCGGTGGGAAAGCCAGTGAAAGTCGATGTAGCAACTAAGATGATAGCAAGAGGGAAGTATGCGAGGGCTTGTGTGGAGATTGATTTAGGCGTTCCCATTACTCGTAGTGTTGAGGTGGATGGGAGGGTTTTGGATGTCGAATATGAAAGCCTTGAGTTGGTCTGCAATACGTGTGGTTGTTATGGGCATGTTGGTGTGGACTGTAAATTGGTTAGTTCAATTTCAGCGAACATTGATAAAACAGGGGTGAATGAAGACAAGGAACAAGATCATGAGAAGATAGATCAGGTGCCATTTTCTTCTAATATTGAGAAGCCTTTTGTTTTTGGTAGTACTACAATTGGGATAAAGAAGAATAAGGATAAGGAAGTGCATGTAATGGAAGGGGCACATGCAGGGGATACAACGTGGACCAAAGTGGAAAGAAAGGCAAAGGGCAAGAAGGTCTTTTTGGGTAGACATGACCAGGATAAGTCCAAAAAAGTTTATGTGGATAAATCTTCTAATTATGTTGCTAAAGGAGAACCTGCTATGAAAGGCATCAATGTGGTTGAATCATCTTTACACATAAGTAAGGGCAATCAAGTGTTAAAACAAGCGAGGAACTTTAAATTAGCTTCGTCAGGTTTTACCTCTGCTCAAGGTGTGACGGGTGGCAAGCAAGGACCTGGTTCAGAACGGGCAGGGGCTTATTCGCAAGGCGCGGGGACTTCTAAAACGCCATTCAAAAGCAATTTAAAGAGATTAAGGCCTAATTCTCTTCAGAATTCTCCGGTTGAGAATGGGCATAGTGTGGTTACAGTGGAGACCCCACTCACTACCCTCAAATAATCTGAGGTGTGGGTCTCACTCCAAGTAATATTAATATGGATTGTGCAAACATTATAGCTTGGAATGTGAGAGGAACTGGAAATAAGCTGGCTCGGGTGCATCTGAAACAATTGGTAAAGAATTTTCATCCATACGTTTTTATCATTTTAGAGACTCATTGTGCTTTCCAAAAGATGGCTGTCTTTTGGAACACATTAGGTTATACTCCTATTCATATTGAAGAAGCTCAGGGGCATAGTGGAGGTATTTGGGTGCTCTCTGTATGGCCCGGAGTATCTTGCAATGTCGTGGCAGTGAGTTCGCAAGTGGTGTGTGTTGAGTTTTCGAATGGCGGTTTTTCTTGGGTCTGTGCAGCAATTTATGCAAGTCCCGTTCCTAGCAAAAGAGAAGAAGCTTGGAGGGTTTTGACAGATTTTTCTAGAAATTATTCAGGTCCTTTATTAGCTATTGGGGATTTTAATGAGATCCTTCTTTCATCTGAGGTTAAAGGTGGGAACTTTGTCTCTCGAAGGGCAGAGCAGTTTGGAGCTCTCCTAGATGAGTGTGGTTTGATTGATTTGGGAGCCCATGGATCTTTGTACACTTGGTTCAGACATATGCAGGGTAATCGGTTCATCTCGAAGAGGCTGGATAGGGCTGTGGCTATTGATGCTTGGTGTTTTCGTTTTCCGGAAAGCTATGTGGAGAATTTGGCGAGGATGCATTCTGACCACTGTCCCATTATGATACGATGTCAAGGTAATGATAGAAGAGTCGGGGTAAAACCTTTCCGTTTTCAAGTAGCTTGGTCTTATCACCCAAGTTTTTTGTCGGTGGTCAGGGGTGCTTGGGACAAGGGTAGACCCAATCCTATTCGTTGCCTTTCTCAGGTCAGAGATGATGCTTTGGCCTTTAACCGAGATGTCTTTGGGAATATTTTTAAAAGAAAGAGGGAATTGGAGAGGTGTGTGACCAGTATCCAACAGCGAATGGAACGAGTTGATGCTTTATCCCTCATACAGGAAGAAAGGGAGTTACAGGCTGAATATAGTAATCTGCTTATGCAAGAGGAGTTGTTTTGGTATCAAAAATCCCGAGAGCACTGGGTCAGATTTGGAGATAGAAATACTAAGTTCTTTCATATGCAAACCATTATGCGGAGGAAGCGTAACAAGGTTCAGGGGTTGTTTTTGGAGGATGGAAGATGGAGGACTGATCCGCAAGAACTCGAAGAATATGCAATTGGATTTTATAGAGATCTTTTTTGTAATGTGGAACATGTAGAACTTGATGTGATGGGGGATCAGGAATTACCTTCTTTATCTCGTGAGGCTATTGAAAGTCTCACAAGAAATGTTTCTAAAGAAGAGGTTAGGAAGGTGGTTATGGGCATGAACTCTTTTAAGGCCCCAGGTGCCGATGGTTTTCAGGCTTTTTTCTTCAAGGAATATTGGGAAGTGGTTGGTACAGAGGTATGGGAACTTGTTAAGAAGGCTTTCGCTGGGTTTGATCTGGATAGTGCTCTGTTTGACACTTTGGTGGTGCTGATTCCTAAAGTTGATAACCCGTCTCGCATGAAAGAGTTTCGTCCTATCAGCCTCTGTAATGTCATCTACAAGATTATAACTAAGGTGGTTGTGGAGAGGTTACGACCTTTTCTACAAGATATCATTGGTCCTCTGCAGGGAGGGTTTATTCCTGGAAGGGGTGCCCCAGACAATATCATTGTAGCCCAGGAAGTTCTCCATTTTATGAAGAAAACCAAATCAAAGAAAGGTGTTCTTGCTTTTAAAATTGACCTAGAAAAGGCTTATGACAGGGTGAGCTGGGAGTTTTTGGAGCAATCTCTCCTAATATTTGGCTTTCCAGGTACTATTGTTTCTCTTATTATGAAATGTGTAAAGTCTTCCTCCCTTTCTCTAATGTGGAATGGTAACCGGTTGGATGGTTTTCAGCCAAAGAGGGGTTTGAGGCAAGGAGACCCGATGTCTCCTTATTTATTTGTTATTTGTATGGAGAGGTTGAGTTGCCTCATTGCTAGGCAAGTGGAGGTTGGTAGATGGAAACCAGTGACTGTGTCTAAGGGAGGTCCTGTAATCTCCCATCTCCTTTTTGCAGACGACCTTATCCTTTTTTGCAAAGCAAAGAAATCTCAAGTGCTTCATGTTTTGGACACTATGGCCACCTTTTTGCAGAGCATCTGGTATGAAGGTGAATTTTGACAAATCTCGTGCTATCTGTTCTATGAATGTTTCTAGACAACGCAAGGATCTCTTCACTGGTATTTCTTCTATCCGATTTGCTAATTCTCTGGGAAAATACCTTGGTGTCCCCCTTAAGCATGGCAGAGTTACTAAAGCTGATTTTAATGATGTGGTTGATAAGCTTACTAATAGGCTAGCATCTTGGAAAGGTCGCTTCCTTAATAAAGCTGGTCGGATTTGCCTTGCTAAATCAGTTTTATCTTCTATACCTATTTATAGGATGCAAGTAAGCCTTTTTCCATCAGGTGTGTGCTCTAACATTGATAAGTTTACTAGAAGTTTCATTTGGTGTGGTAGTCATAATCACCGTGGTCTTCATTTAGCATTTTGGAGAGTTTTGACGACTCCGAAAAAGTTTGGAGGTCTTGCTTTGCGGGAGTCGCGGTTGGTCAATTTTTCTTTATTAGGAAAGCTAGTTTGGCAAATTTTGATGAATCAAGAGAAACTGTGGGTCAAGATTATGCTTCAAAAATACCTCCAGAATAGAAACCTATTTGCAGTTAAAGCAATGGGTTCTTCATCGTATATATGGAAGTCTATTGTGCACACAGCTTCCGTATTAAAGGAAGGGTTTGTTTGGGAAGTGGGAGCTCTTTCTAAGAATTTCTGGTTTGACTCTTGGTTGCACTCTGGGCCAGTAGGAGCGAGGGTTGAATTTCTTGATATTTGTGAGGCTGCTTTGACCATTGAAGATGTTTACCGTGATGGAGTTTGGCATTTGGAGAGGATTTACTCTTTTATTCCTATGGACTTAAGGGAAGACATTCTTAGTTTAGTACATATTTCGGCTTCTGGTCGTGATTTGGGTTGGAGTTGGGAGCACACTCTTTACTCTGCTAAACAAGGATATTTATGGTTAATTCAGAATAAGTTGAATTGGGATAGGAATATCAATTGGCTTTGGCTTTGGAAGGCGCGGGTCCCTGAAAAGTTGAGGCTCCTAGTGTGGCTTTGCCTTCATGATGCTGTACCAACTCAATATCTGCGTTTTCGGCGACATCTCTCCTCCTTATCCTTATGTACACGTTGCAATCAACTTCCGGAGACAATTTTTCATTGTTTTCGGGATTGTGAAGTGGTGCGATGAGTTTGGGTTTCTCTAGGTTTTTCTGATGTGTGTTTCTTTGGCTCTCACGAGGTGCATGATTGGTTCAAGCATGGCCTCCTCAATGAAGGTTGTTCCAAATTTGCAGCTATAATATGGTCAATTTGGCAAGACAGAAATATGGGTAATTTTCAGGGAATTTTTGGATCTGCTGGGTCAATTGCATACAAGGCTCGCAGGTGCATGGTGGATTTTGAATATACAACTCAGAATCGAGTGTGTTGCATCCAGGGATTAAAATCTCTGTCTTGGTCTCCGCCAGAACCTGGTGCTTGGAAGTTAAATTGTGATGGGAGTGTGAACTTGGGAGATGATTGTGCTGGTTTTGGATGGGTAATTCGCGATAGCTCCAGTCAATGGGTAATGGGATGCTCAGGAAATTCCTTTGGATCTAGTGTCATCAAGATGGAGTTGTGGAGTATATGGAAAGGTTTGGCTTGGGCTTGGGAGGCGGGTCTTAAGCTTGTTGTCTGTGAGACAGATTGCACATCAGCTTTTGAGCTAGTGACTAGTTGGCAAGTTCCACTCTGGCATCTTGAAAAAGAAGTGATACAACTGATCTTTGACTTGAAGTTAAGAAGGGATTGGGATATTCGTTTTGAGCTTATCCCGAGAGAAGCTAATGTCGTGGCAGATCGGTTGGCAAAGATGGGATCTGGAGGTAGCGGAGCTGATGAGGTTCACCTTTGGCACCAGCCGCCAGAGGTGGTTTGTCCTCTCTTGCTGTTAAGAACCTGATTTCTTTTCTTTTTCTTTTCTGCTCTTTTGTTTTTTTCTCTTGGTTGTTCACCAAAAAAAAATCAAGGGTGTTTAAAGCGGGCCGGGTTATTATATACAAATTTATAAATTTTATATAATAAAGTAGTAAAATTATATTTTTAAAAATTAAATTTAATAAATATTATATTATGTTTATACCAAAGTAAATTATTTTAAAGAAAAAATAATATTGTATAGTATAAAAAAATATCAATTAGACTATAAAAGTATAATATAATACTACTAATTTTATTTTAAAATATATTTTTATTATAAATAATAACTTTGGGTGGGGTCGAATGACCCAAAACATGACTCGAAAATAACAACGAATAAAAATGGCGAGCTTAAACTCGACAAATATGTTTTGAATTTGGACCGAATTTAAGTCGGGTCGGATCTTAAACATCTTTAGTTAAATCGTCACCCAAAAAATATTGCTGAAGGGAAGAATCTGACAGCTGCTCGATTAGAAGAACAAATATAAAATTGCTCAAGCGGAAGAGATAATGTCTGCAAAGCTACTTCGACACTCAAGTTAGAGAGGTGTCCATTAAAAAATACAAGAATTTAGAGTAAAATTATATCTTTTGGGGAGGTTGGTTACCTCCTTTATATACTTGAGTCGTACTTAGTATATTTTTTTTTGTTGTCTTCCTTCCGCGGATGATCCACTCCTAGATTCGGGAAAAAAACTCCATAATTGTTTTTCTCTAGAAATATCTAGTATCTATAAAGAACGAACACTTAGCTAAGTTGTCGTATCCGTGAATCGGACGTCCGATATGTATGGCTGTTATGTCTAACTGTATCTTAATAAAAAATAAAAAATTATTTTTCGCATACACTTAAATACACTTAAATACCATCACATGTTAGTACGTTTAATCTTATTTTTAACATTTATTTTTAAAATAAAATATTAAAAATAATTAAAATATTTAAATTTTAATATTAATAAAATATTAAAATATCATTAAAATTTATCTAAAAAATATTTTATATTATATACATGAGTCTTTATACCTTATAAAATTTTAAAATTTGTATGTCAGTATGTTTCGTGTTGTATCATATCATATATCTGTGATATTGCATTATAGTCTAGTACGAATTCTTAGTGTCCCTGCCACGTGGCCATGCAGCCAGCTTATCAGTGGGCCTACGTTCTTTGAGGGCCGGTCCAGAACATTAATAAAATCTTAAAAATAAAATTGTGTTGTAAAATGAGAGATATATATAAGATAAAGATGTATAAATAGAAGACTCTAGTATTAAAATAATTAGCTCAATAATAATTTATAGATATATAATAATATTATATGTTGTAATGTATATATATATACAAAGATAGAAAGGAGTATAAAAGTAAAGAGAGAGAATTGCATATATATATATATATATATATATATATATATATATATATATATATATATAAAGATAGAAAGGAGTATGAAAAGTAAAGAGAGAGATAATAGCATTTGCTTTTATTATTGCTATGTGTATAAAGGGAGAGAGAATAATATTCAGTTGTTGTTGTGTGTCTTTCTCTGAGGCAAAAGCCTCTATTTATAAGCGTATGTGATGGAAGATTGTCAAATTACATTAAATAATATTCTTCTTCAATACTTGAGCCATTGTGGGGAAATGGTCATCCACCTAGGCTTCCTTATCGTAACACTCCCCTTTGGATGACCATTTAGGATTATTGCATCGTTAAAACCTTACTAAAGAAAAACCCAATGGGAAAAAACCTTAGTGAAGGAAAAAGAGTACAATATCCTTTAGTGATGGGGACTGCCTCGTTAAAAACCTTGTCAAGAAAAATCCAATGAAAAAAAAACCTGACCAAGGGAAAAAGAGTACAGCTCCCCCTCTTGTCGACATCAGTTGATGTCTCGAAATCGGCGCATCCCAATCTCATGTACCAATCTTTTAAAGGACGATTTTGGGAGTGACTTTGTGAATAAATCTACCAGATTGTCACTTGAACGGATCTGTTGGACGTCAATTGTCCCTTGATTTTGAAGGTCACGAGTGAAGAAGAATTTGGGAGAAATATGCTTTGTTCTATCACATTTGATGTATCCACCCTTAAGTTGAGCAATGCATGCTGTATTATCTTCAAACAGGACAGTTGGAGCTATCTCATGATCAATTAGTCCACATGATGACAGAATATATTGAATCAGACTCCTCAGCCAAAAACACTCGCGACTAGCTTCATGAATCGCCAGTATTCCAGCATGATTAGAGGAGGTTGCTGCTATCGTCTGTTTCGTGGACCTCCATGATATAGCTGTACCACCATATGTGAATAGGTATCCTGTTTGAGATCTCCCTTTATGTGGATCAGACAGGTATCCGGCATCTGCATAGCCAACTAGTTGTGATTTGGATCCATAGGGATAAAACAATCCCATATCAACCGTTCCATGAAGATATCAAAAAATTTGTTTGATTCCACTCCAATGTCTTCTGGTTGGAGATGAACTATACCTTGCTAGTAAATTCACCGCGAATGATATGTCAGGTCGCGTATTATTAGCAAGATACATTAGTGCTCCAATGGCACTAAGATATGGTACTTCAGGACCAAGGATATCTTCATTTTCTTCTTTAGGACGGAATGGATCCTTTTTCACATCCAAAGATCTTACGATCATTGGGGTACTTAATGGATGTGACTTATCCATATAAAATCTTTTCAAGATCTTTTCTGTGTATGTTGTTTGATGAATAAAGATCCCACCTTTTATATGCTCGATCTGCAGGCCAAGACAAAATTTAGTCTTTCCAAGATCTTTCATCTCAAACTCTTCTTTTAGAGTTTTTATAATTGTTGGAATCTCTTCAGGAGTCCCAATGATATTTAAATCATCAACGTACACAGCAATTATAATGAACCCAGATGTAGTTTTCTTTATGAAAACACATGGGCAAATATCATCATTCTTGAATCCGTTTTTGGCCAAATACTCAGTAAGACGATTATACCACATTCGTCCAGATTGCTTTAGACCATATAAAGATCTTTGCAATTTGACTGAGTACAACTCTTACGAATATTCATTGGATGGTTTAGATATCTTTAGTCCTTCAGGGACTTTCATATAGATATCCCGATCTAATGAGCCGTACAAATAGGCTGTTACCACATCCATTAAATGCATATGCAGTTTATGATATGCAGATAAACTGACCAAATAACGTAATGTTATCGCATCCACTACGGGGGAATACGTTTCTTCATAATCTATACCGGGCCTTTGTGAAAAACCTTGTGCCACAAGTCGGGCTTTGTAGCGCACAACTTCATTTTTCTCATTTCGTTTTCTCACAAATACCCACTTATATACAACAGGTTTTACATCTTCAGGTGTACAGACTACAGGTCCAAAGACTTCACGTTTTGCTAGAGAGTCTAATTCAGCCTTCATGGCTTCTTTCTATTTTGGCCAATCATTCCTTTGTCAACATTCTTCGACTGATCTTGGCTCAAGATCCTTACTTTCATGCATGATATCTAATGCCACATTATATGCAAATATTTCATTGACAATTGTCTTATTTCGGTTCCATTTCGCTCCTGTAAAGACATAATTTATCGAGATCTCGTCATTTTCACAATTTTCAGGTACCTGAACGTTTTCTGGCGTTATATCAAAATTTTGGACAACTGCAGGTGTCTCTACTATGTCTTTTTCAATAGGAATATTATTTACTTCTTTTCTCTTTCGAGGATTTTTGTCTTTGGAACAGACAGGCCTGCCACGTTTCTGGCGTGAATTTGCTTCAGTGGCTACTTGTCCTACTGGGACATCAATTCGAATTGGGGCATTTTTCGCTGGTATATAAGATTTAGTTATCCTCTTTGTATCGAAAAATGCATCAGGCAATTCATTTGCTATTCTTTGCAAATGTATAATCTTTTGAACTTCCAGTTCACATTGCCCTGATCGAGGATCTAAATGCATCAACGATGATGCATTCCAATTAAGTTCCTTTTCAGGAAGCTTATTCTCTCCCCCTAATGTTGGAAATTTTGATTCATCAAAACGACAATCCGTAAACCGGGCTTTAAACACATCACCAGTTTGTATCTCAAGATACCTCACTATAGAGGGAGAATCATATCTAACATATATCCCCAATTTTCTTTGGGGTCCCATTTTGGTGTGATTAGGTGGTGCAATGGGAACATATATCGCACACCCAAATATTCTTAAATGAGAGACATTTGGCTGCTGGCCAAAAGCTAATTGCATAGGAGAGAACTGATGGTAACTCGTTGGCCTCAAACGAATAAGTACTGCGGCATGTAAAATAGCATGCCCCCAAACCGAGGTTGGGAGATTTGTTCTCATAAGCAAGGGTCTAGCAATTAATTGGAGGCGTTTAATAAGTGATTCTGCTAACCCATTTTGTGTGTGAACATAAGCTACTGGATGTTCAACACTTATTCTATTAGCCATACAATAAGCATCAAAAGCTTGGGAAGTAAATTCACCAGCATTATCAAGACGAATTGCTTTGATTGGATTTTTTGGAAATTGTGCTTTTAATCGAATAATTTGAGCCAATAATCTCGCAAACGCCAGGTTGCGAGAAAATAATAAGCACACATGTGACCATCTCGAAGATGCGTCTATCAGGACCATAAAATATCTAAAAGATCCACATGGTGGATGAATAGGTCCACATATATCACCTTGAATCCTTTCTAGGAATTCAGGGGACTCAAATCCAATCTTTACTGGTGATGGCCTTAAAATTAACTTTCCCTGAGAATATGCAGCACAACAAAATTCACTAGTTTTAAGAATCTTCTGGTTCTTTAGTGAATATCCATGAGAGTTTTTAATAATTCTCCTCATCATGGTTGTTCCCGGATGACCCAATCTATCATGCCAAGTTATGAATTCATTTGGGCTAGTAAACTTCTGGTTTACAATGGCATGTGATTCAATTGCACTAATCTTGGTATAATATAACCCAGATAAAAGTGAGGGTAATTTTTCTAATATAACTTTCTTATTTGAATCATGAGTTGTGATACATAAGTACTCATGATTTCCCTCATTCATAGTCTCAATATGATATCCATTTCGACGAATATCTTTAAAGCTCAACAAGTTTTTTCGAGACTTGGTAGACAATAGTGCATTATTTATTATAAATTTTGTTCCTCCAGGAAACAAAATTATAGCTCTTCCGGAGCCTTCTATTACATTGCCTGAGCCAATAATAGTATTAACATATTCCTCTTTTGGCACAAGATGGGTAAAATATATATCACTTTTGAGAATAGTGTGCGAGCTTGCACTATCCGCAAGGCATACATCTTCATTACATATCCTTGCCATTCTCTTCAAAAACAAATAATAATAAAATGAGTAGTATGCACAGTTAAATTGAATACTTGATCAGAATTATTTTTTCTAAGAAACACTGTACATAAAATAATGTCATATACTAAAATTTTATTTTAAAATTTGACACATTTAATAATTTCAAAATTTATAGACATTAATATTTCATTATTTATGTACATCACATTTGAAACTTAAATACATAGAAAATAAAACTTAACAATAAGTTCTTTACATTATTTATTTACATATATACTTCGCAGTCCCACATATTAAACTATTCCATCATTGATCAAATGGCCAATATTTCCTTCAGGATCCTCAAAGAAATTAGATACATCATAATGAGTGGTGGAGTTCTCAGCATCATTTGAGACAAAATTTGTTTCCTTTCCTTTGTCGTCCTTTTTCAAAGATGCCTGGTAAAGATTGACTAGGTGCCTTGGGGTACGACAGGTATGTGACCAATGGCCCTTTCCACCACAACGGAAACACTTATCCTCTGTTGATTTATTCTGCCCGATATTCCTTTCTCTATCCCACTTCTGGTGAGATCCTCTCTTTTGAATATAATTCTTTTTCCTTCCATAATTTTTCTTATTATTAAAACCTTGACATTTACCTCTTCTAGGGTAATTTGCCACATTTACTTCAGGAAATGGGGCAGCGCCAGCTGGGCGCGCTTCATGATTTTTCAATAACAACTCATTGTTGTGTTCAGCAACAAGAAGGCAAGAAATTAACTCAGAATATTTTTTAAACCCTTTCTCTCGATACTGCTGCTGCAGGAGCACATTCGAGGCATGGAAGGTTGAGAAAGTTTTCTCCAACATATCATGATCAGTTATTTTTTTTCCACATAATTTCATTCGTGAGGTGATTCGAAACATTGCAGAATTATATTCATTTATAGATTTAAAATCTTGTAAACGCAAATGCGTCCATTCATATCGGGCTTGAGGAAGTATCACCGTTTTCTGATGATTATACATTTCTTCAAGGTCTTTCCAAAGATCTGCAGGATCTTTTAATGTAAGATATTCATTTTTCAATCCTTTGTCAAGATGACGACGAAGAAAAATCATGGCTTTAGCTTTATCCTTCTGGGATGCATTATTTTCAGCCTTAGTGGTATCTCCAAGATCCATTGAATCAAGATGGATTTCAGCATCTAATATTCATGATAAATAATTGTTTCCAGATATATCAAAAGCATTGAATTCAAGATGAGAGAGTTTCGACATAATGAAAAATTTGTTACCTGAGTCTTCCTAAAAATTTAATCAGAGTCTCGTGCTGATAACGTGTTGTAAAATGAGAGATATATATAAGATAAAGATGTATAAATAGAAGACTCTAGTATTAAAATAATTAGCTCAATAATAATTTATAGATATATAATAATATTATATGTTGTAATGTATATATATATACAAAGATAGAAAGGAGTATAAAAGTAAAGAGAGAGAGAATTGCATAAATATATATATAAAGATAGAAAGGAGTATGAAAAGTAAAGAGAGAGATAATAGCATTTGCTTTTATTATTGCTATGTGTATAAAGGGAGAGAGAATAATATTCAGTTGTTGTTGTGTGTCTTTCTCTGAGGCAAAAGCCTCTATTTATAAGCGTATGTGATGGAAGATTGTCAAATTACATTAAATAATATTCTTCTTCAATACTTGAGCCATTGTGGGGAAATGGTCATCCACCTAGGCTTCCTTATCGTAACAAATTGATCTTTATTAAAATTGATAATGAATGGTTGGTACTTGGTAGCACTAAATTTTCAATATGCACATCGGTATAAATTGAATTTGGATCCTCTAAATTTTGAATTTTTACTTTAGAGAATAAAGTATGATCTCTCACCTTTGAATAGTTTCTCTCTTATGTTTTCTCTTGGTCCCACCTATAAAATAAATGATGAGAGATCACACTTTACCCTTTAAAGTGAAATTCAAAATTTAGAGAATCCAAATCCGTATAAATTAGTATGCTGATGGTAGGGGTGAGCACGGGTAGCGAGTACCTGATTACTCGTCCGAATCCGAATCCGAACCAATTAAATTGGTTCTGGAACCAACGGATAATAGGGTCTAACCCGAACCAAACCGATGATCTTTGTTAGTGATTGGTTCGGGTATCGGTTCTGGGAGTGTGGAACCCAAACCAACCCACGAACCCGATCATATATTAATTAAATAAAAAATAAAAATATATATATATGACTTTTTCATCAGACAAAAATAATCACTATTAATATGTTTGGATTTTTAATGAGTTTAGTTTTTAATGTATTTAGTATTGATATGTTTGGATTATTTCTATAATTCTATTGATGTTACATGTTTATTGTATTTGTTGAATTTTTAAGATAAAAATTTGGTTTTTTTTAATAAATTTCAAAGTCATCGGGTACCTAATTACCTGAACCGAACCAATCCGTTCTTAATCGGTTTGGTTTGGTTCGGGTACATGTACCAAAAAATACAAATCCGAATCAAATCAAACCAATTATATTTTGATCGATTCGATTCTAATTTTACCATAAATCTAAAACAAATCGACCCATGCTCACCCCTAACTGATGGTCCATAAATACCAAGGCGAATCAAAGATGGTGGCTCCAAATATATTCATATATTATAATAAGACTAATTAATTAAAAAAGTGTTCAATTATTGTAGTAAACTAATATTTATTGGATTTGTTGTGAAACAAATACTCTGGATGTCTTTCTTATTGTATTCATCTGTAAGACGAACGTTTAGTTTCAAAGATACAAACGTCGAGAGGATACCTTAGGATATGTTTTTTTTTTTTTTTTGGTGACTACCTTAGGACATGTTGATTATTTATTTATTGAGACATAAATTTTGAATAAATATATTGATATATAAATATACAAAAAATATATATATTTAATATTTTTTTTAAAATATTAAGACATAAAAATACAATTAATTAAATATAATTTTTTATATATTCTTTTATTAATTTTATACCAGAAATATTTTATACTTTTATTTTTTATTAATTTTTTATATTTTTATTTTTTATTAATTTTTATAAAATATCAATTTTTTAAATTTATTATATTTTATTCAATATTTTATCAAATACAATATACATATACTAATAATTTATATCTATATTTTTAATGTTTATTTTTTATGTCTCTGTCTCAAAAAAAAACTTAAACCAAACGCTACCTAAAAGGATCATGGAGACCTTGTGGCTATTGGCTAAGATTCAGGATCTTTTTTACGATATATTTAAGAAATTTTTGTAACATATTATTGATCAAGTTTTTATGCAGCCTTTTAAAATTTAAGATATTTGAAAACGATTTAGTTTTTGACCAACTTGGAACCTATATTCAATTTTGCCTTTTAGCCTTTTTGATTTTGTCTTCTACAAACAACTTGGCGGCACCACCTTTTTTAGAAATCGACATGATCAGCGGATTCAAATCAGTGTGATTATAATTAAAGTTTAGTTTAATAAAATTTTTATTTTTTAAAAATAATTTATAAAAATTAATTTTTAAAATTAATTTTTTAAAAATTATAGTATTTATATTTGATAAATTAAATTAAAAATTATTTTAATAAATATAAACAACAATAAATACGTTTAGTAAAATAATTTTTAAAATTTAAAAAATTATAATAAAAATTAATATAAGAATTAAATTTAAATATTAATTAATGTATAAAATTATATTAGATTTTTTTTTTATTTTGATAAGTATACGTCAATTTTAAAAAAGTTTTTTTTTAGGTGTTTTCAAAAGCACCTCTAAACATAAACACATGAGCTTTTTATTTACCAAACGCAAAATAAAATGCGTCTATTTTAAAAAACACAAACACATCTTTAAAAATTTTATCAAATCGAGTTTATATATATATATTGGGCCACAAAATAAATTAAAAATTATGATTTTCTAATATTTACTTCAATCAATAATTATGTGGGATCCTAATTATGTTTGACATACAAAAAATAAGAATTCAATTTTTGGAAAGACTAGAGGGGGGGTTAAAAAATTGTTTATTGTTGACTCAAATATAAATGTAAAAAAAAATGTTAGTCATTTAATATTTGTTATTTTTATATATAAATATTTAATTGTCTATTATCACATCAATAAAAATAATTAATTTTAAATTTCATGTTTAAATTAAACACTAAATCAGATTAGATGACATTGTATAAGTTTTTTACTATCAAAGTAAACTTATATAAAATAATTTAGTCAATAAAATTCTTTAATTTCTTTTTAATTTTGAGGTAATTACACAAAAATTGAGTTCAAAATCCCTAATTAAACTGTGGTAACTTTTAATGTAACCACGATTCCTAGCTAGTGCAAATATAGGAGTGTATCACTCTGATTCCAATATCTGTTTTTAATTTTTCACTTCTCGTTCACAAAGGATATAATCACTGGCTTTTCAAGAACTATGTCATTTCCCTACAAAAATGGTAGAATATGATTTCAACCATATTCCAGTGTGGATCCAAATTTTTTGGTAAAAATTATTTTTTATACGAAAAAGCAAGTAATATTTTTACAAAATATTATTTAGAGTGTTTTTTTATATTGTTGATGTATAAAAAAAATGCAACACCCTCCATTGCCTCCTGCGTGTAGCATGCATGTCACATTGTTGATTGCACGCCCTCCATGCGTGTTGTGTTTGCATAACTGTAATATCCATCTACATGTAATTACTTTAAATTAGTCTATTTTCACATAAATTATCTAAAAAAATTTCATATCTAAATTTTTCACCCATTTTTTGGGGTCTAGAATTCCCGAAAATAAATGTAATTTCATTCGGATAAAATAAAAAATATATATATTAAAAATATTATGGCAGCTTTTCGCCATCCGACACATGCACTATTTTTTATTCCCCCCCCCCCCTTATTTTTAATAATTGAGTCAGAAAATATCACCGGCTTTTCTGACCAAAAACAGAAAAATCTTGGTCTTCATCATGGTGATCCCACATTCTCACACAATTAATCCATCATTATTGCAAACAACTAAAGCATCAGGTCCCCAGATCCAGTTCATCGGCTTTTTTAGATTTTTTTTTTTTGGTATATATTTTTTTACTACATATAATGAGTCAATGAGATGCGAAATAAAGGAATTTTTATTTTAATAAATAAATTAATTATAATAATTACTAAAATAAATAATTTAAAAAATATTTATTGAAGTAAATACTTCTCTTATCCCGTTTACACTGTAAATAAGATAATTTTGCACGTATCTCGTTTATCGTGTAAACGAGATATATGTAATTTTTCTATTTTCGTTTATCTCGTTATAGTGTAAACTTTAATGTAAACGAGATATATGTATTTATAAATAATTAAATATAATTTTTAAAAATAATAAAAAATATTAATGATTTAAATTGGATAAAACTCTTAAAAATAAAACGTTTCAAATAATAAAGAAGATGGACGATTTTTAATAATAGGAAAAATAAACCGTCCATTTTAAATAATAGGGAAGATCACGTTTACGTAAAAGCAGATAAGTGCACCATTAAACTATCCATCGTTAATATGATTACCTTTTTTTCTAACTACCCAATTATTAATACTATTGTTTCTAATTGACAAAATTTTTAAATTTTTTATGTACTCTCTTCAGTATTAATTTTTAAATTTAAATTATATATATTTTAAATTTCGTTTATTGCATGAGAGTAGATAAAAATTTGAAATATAATTTAAATATAATTATATTTTAAATTTTGTTTGTTGTATGGGAGTATATAAAAATTTGAAATATATTTAAATTTCGTTTGTTGTGTGGGAATATATTTAAAAGATGGGAAGCATGAGTTGATGCACCGTAGATGAGAAGAGAATTGAAACGGTTATCTCTCACTTATTTATTCCCAATTTTCCATCAACCTCTCCTAACCATGGGCAAACATCTTCTAACGATTGACAAACCGTTTTCTCCTGCTCTTCCTCTATTTTATTTATCTCCATCAACCTCTCTTAACAATTGGCAAACGGTTATCTCCCTAACACACAATTGAAACGATCATCTTCCTATTCTTTCTCTGTTTTATTTATCCATCAACTTCACGCTTCCCATCTTTTAATTTTCTAGGAGTGGGCACAGTTATCGTGTTTATTCTCATCATGGAACTTGAATTTTTTTTATTTTTTAAATTTATTAATATTTTTTATTATTTTCAGAAAATATATTTTTATAGTTATAAATAATTATATCTCGTTTACACGGTAAACGAGATACATACAAAAATTAAAAAACTACACATATCTCATTTACAATGTAAACAAGATAAGAGATGAATATTTATTTTCGTAAATATTTTTTAAATTATTTATTTTAATAATTATTATAATTTATTTATTTATTAAAATAAAAATCTGCAAATAATTGTGCATATAATTTAAAAAAAAATACTTTTCATTATATATAATTTTGTAAACAAATATTTTTTGTTATTTTTAAGATTTAAACTCAATTTTTAATTCATAATCTTGATTAATTTTATATTATTATTTTATTTAATTTACTTTAATATATAAAAAAATTTAGATTAATACATATATTATTTGTATACAGAATAAAGTATTCTTTTTATTTAAAGTTTGTCAAAAATTTTAAAAATATTCTTAAATTTTATTTTATTTTAATTTATTCTAAAATTTTTTATTTACATTAATTATATTCCTAACAGCTAAATTTTTAAGAAATTTAGAACTAATTTAGGTATAATACTTTACCATTAAGAGTCAGTGACAAAATTTTGTGTATGATTTACCTGTATTGATTGTTGTTCTTGAAAAATTGTTGCTAAATTAGTTATAAGTTTTTTGAAAAATTAGATGTTAGAGATACATTTCATGTAAATAGAAAACTTTTGGAACAAACTTGTAACAAAATAAAATTTAAAGATATTTTTAAAATTTTTAAAAAACTTCAAAAACAAAAAGTATATTTTATCCTTATATATAACAAAGTAAAACCCCTTTTCGACTTTGATCCATTTTCAATTTAGACAATCCTCGTTCTATCGATTACAAAATGACAAATCGACCCTTGAATTTTAGTGTCATTAGACACATCACTATCGATTAAAAAATGACAAATAACAAAACTTCGCGGATTTTGTTGACATATCATGTTAGGCTTTTGAGATAGACTATACTTGACAGAGGTAGATGGTAATGATACATGTTACGTTAGGACAAATTCTTACCATGCATCCACCTCAGCTAAGTGCAGTCTAACTCAAAAGTCTAACGCCACTACAAGAAAAACATTGAATATTGTCGGATTTAGCGTCGAACGTTAGCGGTGGATTTACCGATAGATTTGGCAATAAATTCGTCAGACAAAAAAGTTACTGTTGGATTTGATTTTTTGACAGTAAATTCGCTGATAATATTTAGAGAAAAAAAAAGAAAAATTAGCGCGATCATTACCGTAAAAATTACCGGCGGATTTCAATTAAAGAACGTTGCGTTTTGGTCACACACAACGCATTACTGTTAGATTTATCCAATAGTAAGTTTGCCCTAAATTGGAATCGCCCACCCTCTCTCCTCATTTTGAAAGACTCACTCTCCCTCTCTCTCTCTTCCCCCCAAACCACCTCCGGCAGCCCCCTTTGCCAACGCCGACACCACCAACAGCCTCCAAAGATCGCATGGACTTCTTGTTTCGTGTTGGTCGCTCTGTCGCCACCGTTTTCGTTGCTCCTGTCACTGCTGCTGCTACTCCCTGTGTTGTCGGAGCTCCCTCCTTCTTCTTTCTAAGTAGGTTGTCCTCCTCTCTTTCTGATGATTTTTTTGTATTTTGTTTTAAAAAAAAAACCTAATGTAACATGTCGGTTGGTCACCGCCACTGCCACTGCACCGTTCGTGCTGCCATTACGTCAGAAAAGTCCTTTACGCCACTACTATCTCCGGACAACTCACTCATTAGTTAGTTTAGAGTAGTTAAACCCTAAATCCTAATTTATGGTGTATGTCTCTGTTCTTGTTTTATTTTTATTTTGTTCTTTTTTTTATTGTGATTTGGATTTTAAGATTTATTCTAGGTTCATTATTTTATTTTAGTTTTGGAAATTTTGATTTTGAATTCGTTATTTTCTGTTCTGATTTATGTTTTGGTTTATTCTTACATTTTTTTGTTCCTGATTTTTGTTATAATTTTTTATTTGTTCTTGATTTTTGGTTGAGATTTTTTGTGTAGTTCTCCAATTATTATTTACTGTTCTTGGTTCTTAATTTTAGTTATACTTTGTCACTGTTAGAATTTTCTGTTGTATTTTTTTTATAATATTTCTATAGTTTGAGACTTATATAATTATTTATTTAGTTTTAATCTGCCTCTATTTAGAACTAGCATCCATATTGGCTTGGCAATGGAAGTTGATGTTCGTTGATGGCTGATTTGTATACTAGAGCAATGATAACGACTTTAGGTTTAATTTAATTCTCTGAGTTAATCTTAGCTAGCTTGTTAAATTTTCGAGTTAATTGTTGTTTTATTATTGATTGTTGTTAATTTTTTTATTTTTTTGTTGTTTGAATTAATTATTTTTTGATTTAGTTAGTTGATTGTTGTTAATTCTCTGAGTTATTTTTATCTTGTTAATTTTTTGAGTTAATTATTGTCTTATTGTTTATTACTGTTAATTTTCTGAGTTAATTGTTGTCTTATTATTGATTGTTGTTAAATTTTTGAGTTTATTGTTATTTGAGTTCATTATTTTTTCAGTAATTAATTAATTATTGTTACTTCTCCAAGTTAATCTTAACTTATTTAAATTATGAGTTAATTATTAACTTATTACTTATTATTGTTAATTTTCTAAGTTTATTATTATCTGAATTAATTATTTTTTGAATTAATTAGTGTTATATTTTCTGACTTATTAGTTTAAAAATTATTGAATTTAAATATTTAAAATTATATATTAAATTTTTTAAAAATATAAAATTTAAGTTTATTGTCGGTTAAATTTATCAGTAGTTATTAATTTAATAATTAATGATGGTAAAAATTATCAACAAAAATTTTCCAAAAATAATTAGCAGCAGACGAAATACCAATAAATAATTATCAATAAAATTTATACTGTCAGATTTATTCTGACAATAAATATATTATCACCAATTTTTTTAAATCTACCAATAAATCAAACAATATTCAACGAATTTTATATAATGTCTAATATGTCAATAAAATATGTCAAATCTTGTCAGACACATTCGCATGAGAGTCAATATGTGTAATGGAATTGAAGTTTAAGGACAATTTATCATTTTATAATCGATGGAATCCAAGTTATCCAAATCAAAAAACGATGGCGGTGAGAAAGAAGTTTTACTCTATATAATATAGGAAGATGTTTTCGTATGGCAATGTACGGAGACGAAATTTGGTATGGCAAATATGTGGACCGTGCAAATATAAATTAAAATATGTTGATGGTTCAGATGGAGGCGTGGGTTAATAATGTGGAATATAGCGCGTAGGATCCATGATGCGGGATGAACTGATTGGCATAGCAATCTGTTTGGTACTCATGTGAAGTGGTTGGATTCCAAAGCTGGATATAATATCGGTTGGAGCTGCCTGTCTTGTTGTTGTGGGGCTCAACTGAAATTTTTTTTGTACCCATACAGACAGTGGCGGAGCTTGAACCAAAATTTTGGGGGGTCAGAAACTTGACATAAAAATTTAATAATAATATTTATATCAAAATAAAATTTATAAATATAATTATTCTTTAAGTTTGTTACTAATAAGATAATAAATAAATAATTCTACAGATAAAAAATATAAAATAGTTTATAACGGTACTCTTCGAGTTTTTAATGACTTAAAATCTTCAATAATTGAGTCAGAACTAAACTTTTCAGCAATTTCTTTCTCAATGTAAATAACCAAACTATCCGCAAGAAAGTCGTCCTCCATCTTGTTTCTTAACCTTGTCTTTATTATTTTCATTGCTGAAAATGATCGCTCTGTAGTAGCTGTAGAAACTGGAAGAGTTAATATCAGACGAATCAATCTATCAATCAAGTAATACACTTTTGACTTTTTTGTTTCTGCTAAACATCTACACAGTTCATGAATAGTTGACAAATTCTTCATTTCTGGATGCTGACGAACATCAAGAATAAAATGCTGAAGCTGAAAAGGCAAATTAATCTTCTCTTGTTCAGTAAAGTCTTCGGGATAGTAGCTATCAACAAGAGTAGAAATCTTAGCAATGTCAAAATTTTTGTAAGCATCCTTAGGCATGAGAGTAGAGCTCAGACTTAGTAGATCCATTGCTTGATCATTAAATCTGCTATTTAACTCTTGTAATTGCTTATCAATTGTGACTAAAAATATCTCCACTCTAAAATAATGCTCAACTGTAATATGATCTTTTTGGTGACGCGAGCGTCCTTGCCTTGCAACATAAGAAGCAGTTAAATCAGGAATTAGAATATCATGTTGCTCACAAAATGATTTCACATTTTTTAATAATTCCTCCCATCTGTCATCTCTCATGCTTTGGATAAGTGTTTTTGTAGAATGAACTAGTTGCACAGCATTAACTATGTCTTGAGACTGCTTTTGTAAAGCTTGACAAAGAATATCAGTTATTCCCATCATATCTTTCATCAAATGCAAGATCAATACAAACTCAAATGAGGTCAGGGTATTGTAAGCACTATCTGCATCACCACGCTGAGAATAAGTTGATCCATCAATAATAATCTTTTGTAAAACAGTCAACGTTGCACCATACATATTTATCAAACTGCAAACAGAAGAGAAATGAGAACTCCATCGAGTATCACCTGCTCGTTTCAAAGTACCAATTTGATTTGCCCCTTTACCAGTTTCAAGTTCATCAATCTCTAATAAATGGACAATTTCATCTGTCTTGGCAGCATGTAACTCATCATGTCGCTTACTAGAAGAACAAATGATATTGACGATGAAAGTCAATTTTGAAAAAAACTGATGCACAGGAATAACTTCTCTTGATGCAGCAACTAATGCAAGTTGTAATCGGTGAGCAAAACAGTGGATATAGT
The DNA here is from genome assembly GCF_059453495.1 of Arachis ipaensis. Lineage (NCBI taxonomy): Eukaryota > Viridiplantae > Streptophyta > Magnoliopsida > Fabales > Fabaceae > Arachis > Arachis ipaensis. The sequence goes on from NC_142442.1 coordinate 17,797,162, forward strand.
AAGCATAAGGACAATCTTTTAAGAATAATGCTTGTAACCCATTCCATTCTCCTCTCATGTTGCTGGCGCCATCATATCCTTGACCACGAATATTAGAGACATCAAGACCATGTCGAGAAAGAATGCCGCACAATTCTTGTTTTAGAGTTAATGATGTAGTATCTTTGACATGTACAAGATCAAGAAAACGCTCTTGAATAAAACCATGTATATCAACAAATCTCAAAACAAGTGCCATTTGTTCTCTTTTGGATTCATCACGAGCTTCATCTACTACAATGCAAAATTTGGAATCTCCAATTTCTTCACAAATATGCTTTCTCACCTTGTTTGAGAGTATATGCAAGATTTCTTTTTGAATTTGATGTGAAGTATATTTAGCATTATATGGAGCATTTTCTAACACAGTTCTTGCAACTTCATCATTGTAAGATGCTATGAGTTTTATCATTTCAAGAAAATTACCTCGATTTTTTGATTCTGGAGTCTCATCATGGCCTCTGAAAGCACAAGCTTGAAATGTAAGCCAACGAGTTGCATCAATGGAGGATTTTAGACGCAATCGATTCTTTTGAATTTCCTCAGAAGTATGATCCTCAATTACATTTTGGATGTGACTTGCCTGATTCAATAAATCTAGACATGCTCCAACTGCATTATTGTGTGGTGAGCAAGGATCTCCAATATGTTTAAGAAAAGCACAATTCTTTCCATCATTAACTTTTTTCCAATTTCTAAACCCTTTACTAATAAAAATATCTGACCCATTACGTCCACTAGGTTTTTTGCTAACCAAATAACAAAATAAACAATATGCAGCATCTTCAGAAGGTGAATACTCTAACCATGAAGGAAAAATACCAAACCAAGCATATTGAAATCGTCTTGGATGCTTCGTACCAGATAAAGGATAATTGTCAAGATGCTTTTGATATGGACCCCATTTAAGATAAGCTCGTCTAACCTCATCTCTCTGGTTTGGGTGATATTGCCAAATTTGAAGCCGTTTTCCAGGGTCTCGTTCCAAAGAATTAAGATCAAACTCATCAGATGCAACTCTTTGAACTTTTGGAGGTTGTATCTCACTTTCTTCGTGATTCATTATAGTAGAAGAACTATCTACAAGTGTTGATATTGTAGAAGTTATATGTTCCTCTTCTTGAATATTAGCCTTCCTTTTAAAAAATGCATCAATTCTTTGATTTTTCATCATTATTTTGTATAAAAATTTGAATATATATTCTGTAAAATATGTAAAAAAAAAGTTAGAAGGATAAATATTAAAATTTATAATATTTATTGAATTTTTTTTATAAATTTATCAAAATACAATAATATCAATACTTATTAAATATTATAATATTTTTATCATATAAAAAATTAAATTAAATAAATAATAAAATATAAAATAATATTAAATTAAATAAATAAAAAATACCTAATTTTTTGAGAAGCAAAGCAAAGCAGTAGCGTGCGTGCGTGTTTCACTGTTTTGAGAAGAGAAGCAAAGTAGCGTGTTTCACTATTTTGAGAAGAGAAGCCAAGGCATTAGCATAGCGTGTGTTTTGAGAAGCAAAGGTTATCTTTTGTGTTTTTATAGTTATTTTTTTTATTTGATTTGATTATTAGATATCTTTTATTTTATTAGATGATCTTTTTTTATTTGATTTGATTATTAGATGATTTTTGTTATTCTTATTTTTTTTGTTAGATAATTTTTTTGATTTGATTTGATTTTATCTTTTAATTTTAATGTGTTGTGAAGTTAACAAAAGCCCACTCACTAAGCAAAGGTTATCTTTTGTGTTTTTATAGTTATTTTTTTTATTTGATTTGATTATTAGATATCTTTTATTTTATTAGATGATCTTTTTTTATTTGATTTGATTATTAGATATCTTTTATTTTATTAGATGATCTTTTTTTATTTGATTTGATTATTAGATGATTTTTGTTATTCTTATTTTTTTTTGTTAGATAATTTTTTTGATTTGATTTGATTTTATCTTTTAATTTTAATGTGTTGTGAAGTTAACAAAGGCCCACTCACTAAAAATTATTATACACTAAATGTATGAGATGGGAATTGAACTTGGATACTTCAAGTTATAATAAAGCATTTAAACCAATTGAACTATTTTTCATTTTTGATGAAGTACTACTAATTTTTTTATAAAAAGTTTGGGGGGCCATGGCCCCCCCTTGTCTGAATGAAGCTCCGCCACTGCATACAGACTTGATATTGGGCCGATTGTAGAATAATGTTATGTAATTCGGTTTTTAAAATATTTAACTTGTGTTTAGTTTTTGTTCCTGTTTTTTCTTTTGTTGTGATTAAGCCCGTTTCTATCATGAAAAATGAATAATGTAAAGAGGCAAAATGTTGAGGATGGATGCAACAGTGGAGAATGGAAGTAATTGCCTGTATTGGAAAATGTAACAATTTTATATTAATTATGTATTTTATTTTTTGTGGTCCAAAAAATGATGGATATAAAAATATTTTTGTTAAATAAAATGAATTTTTAATAAATGAATGATATTTTATATATGAGATAATAGTATTAAATTAAGTGTTATTGTTTCTTTAATGCAAAGTAATTGTTTGTTTTTGATACATGTGTAAATTAAAAAAATAAATCCTATTTTGTTGATTTTATAAAAGAAAAGTGTTGATTAGGTGAAAAATACACAATTTTACTTGTGAAGTAGTATATTGTTATTCGTATTGTTGCGATTCAGTTACTCTTTTCTACATGGATCGATGTTATTTATAGAAAGGTATTAATTCATTATGTTTAATTTTTTAGAATAGACAATTATTGGGCATGATATTGGTTTTTTAGAATAAATAGTTATCTTTCGTTGTTGTATTCATTGAGATGAAAAGTAATATAAGCGAAAGCATGGTTAGTGGGAAGCCATTCCAAGTCTGCACGGTGTGGGTAGTGGAATTTATTTTAATGATGTAACAACTAAGGTAAAATGCATGATTGAAAAGTAAATTAACTGCATGAAAAGCTAAGTAACATTAGTTCATTAACAAGAGTACAATGCGATATGGAAAGGATTGCTAAGGCATTTGCAACGGCGGATAATTTTACTGGAATCGGCACTTGGAAACGACACGAGCGGCGGTCTCTGGATGCAGGTTTGGTGCCTAGACCGTCCATCATGGGTTACTAGAACTGGCACCGTTGTCGCGATGATGTCCGAGCTCGTCGAGGTCGAATATACGTTTGTGGAGCGCAAAGGGCTTTTTCGGACGAGAATTTCAAACGAAATTTATTCTGTCTGAATGACTTTTTCATTTCGGACAAATTTGAGATAAATGTTGAACAACTTTTAGTGGAGACATTGGAATAATATATTCTGTCCTAAATTTGTCTAAATTTTGTCCCAAATTTTGGCGCTAAATTTTTTCTAGATGGCACTAAAATTTTCATACAGAGTAGCAATACATTTTGGACAAAAACTATAATTCGTCCGTATTCCATCTGAATATGCGCAATAATTTCAGACGGATTTGGGACGAATTTTGAAAAATATTAATTCTATCCCAAATTTGTCTATAATTAGTCTTAAATGCTTTTACTATAACTAACCTTTTGAAGTAGCTAAATTTTTTTCCACAAATTTGGGACGTAAATAACATCATTTATAAATTATGTTTGAAAGTGCATCAGTTTTCAAACGAATTTCAAATGTTTGTTGAAAAATTTTAACATTTAGTATAAAAATATTCTTTACATTTTAAATTATTCTATTATTTTTTTAATTTATTCTTTTAATTATTTACGTTATAATAATTCAAAATTTAATTTTGTAACAAATTTAAGATAAAATGTATCTAAAAGAATCACATATATAAAAATTTAAAAATAAATTATATCCAATCTTCTAAAAAAATAATACAAATAATAAATAATAATAAAAAAATCACGTAAAATAAAAAAATCATATACTTTTTCATATAAGATTAAGGTATATTGAAAATTAAAAAAATACAAATGAATACATTTTATAGTGCACTTTATCATACTATTCAGTTTGATCTTCGTCCTCATTGTTCTCGTCCTCATCTTCATCTTCGTCCTCGTCTTCGTCTTCATCCTCGTCCTCGTTCTCATCCCCAAGTGTCTCATCATCATCATCATCATCTTCTTCATATCTTGTACTATTGGTATCCAATAAATCAATAATAGTGTCAATATCATTTGAGATATGATTGTTAGATTGATTTGTGGCATCTTCTTGATATGCAAAATCTTCTGTTGTTTCAATCTCAATCTCACCTCTTGCTTTAGTCTTGAATACAAACCACCATTCTGCTTTTTTCCTGGTGTTGCTCATCGGATGAGGTGCAAAATATACTTGGATTGCTTTATGTGCAATGATAAATGGATCATATTTACCATATCATCGATTCTTTTGAATCTGTATGATTCCATACTCTTTGTTTACCTTTGTTCATTTTGCCAATCGTGGGATCAAACCATTCACATTTAAATAGTACAACTCTTTTTAGTGGTAACCCAATATACTCAACTTGAATAATTTTATCAAGCTGGCCATAGAAATCATTTTCATATTCACCATAACCTGTGCCTTTGACACATATTCCATAATTCTGAGTTGACTTTCCACTTGATTGAGATCTTGTGTGAAACTTGAAGCCATTGACTTTGTAAATAGGCCAACATTTAATAATTCTCAAAGGACTCCATGCCAAGGAATGAATATTCAAATTCACCACATTATTTAAAGGATCATAAACCTATATTAAATAAGAACCAACAAGTTAGAATACAATATGTCATCTACCAAAAAATGTGTGTACAATAAGACTATCATATCATGTTGACTTACATAATTTTTAAACCACTTTGCAAAATTTGCTTCAATAAATTGATCAACTTGTTCATCACTTAAAGTAATATGATCTTGGTGTATGAGGTCCACAAAGATCCTATAGTACATGAATTTCAAAGAAATTTAAATTATTAATATAAGAAAATATTGTTAATAGTAAGAATATACATAGAAAAATAAATACTCACTCAATATATGGCTTAATTTCATTATAATTTATCAGTATATGATTCATGGCTGCATTGAATTCTTTGTCATCTAAATAACGAGTTTTGCATTCATCAGCCAAACAACCAGGCAAATTAAAAATAGACAAAATTGGTTGCATTGAATCATCACCCTCGTAAATTTGCTTTGTGTCGATGCTAGTTTGGCTAAAATAGTACTCACAAAAGTGAGAAATCTCCTCAATTAGGTATGATTCAATGATAGATGATCCTTCAACATGTGCTTTGTTCTTGACCTTTTTCTTAAGATGATAGAGAAATATGTCGTAAAAAAATTTATAACAAAAATCAAATAACAAATAGTTAGCTTTTCAAAAGGATACATCCATCTATATTGCACAGGACCACCAAGCAATACTTCAAATGGCAAATGAATAGGTAGATGTTCTATTGAGTCAAAAAATCCAAGAGGAAAAATACGTTCTAACTTGCATAGCACAATTAGAATATTTTCTTCAAGCTTATTGAGAACATCTTCTTGTAACGATGTTGAGCATAAATCTCGAAAAAATTGACTTAACTCTGTTATTGGCTTCCATATCTGCTTTGGTAATGAACTAAAAGTGATTGGAAGTAAACGTTCCATAAATATATGACAATCATGACTTTTCATTCCATATAACTTGCCATCTTTCATGTCAACACAAAAAAATGTTCAAATGATAAAGACACAATTGTTTCATCTTGAAATAAAAATTAATTGGTAAATTTTCATCTTTTTTAGATATTGTTGATCATTTGCATGAGCCAATTAACAAAATGAGAATAAGAGGAAGCCTCATACCTGCAACAACTCTTTCTCTCTAGAAGCCTTCCATTGTCGAAACTGCACTAGAAGCCTTCCATTGTTAGTGATTTATTGTGTTCTTTACTTGTAGAAGCTTTTATAGGAAATAAATAACAAATAATTAATAGAAAATGAAGAAGTGGTGCCTGTGGTCTGTTTTTTTTAGTCATATGGTGCGTGTGGTCCTTATACAATCTCAAGAGTTGTGAACCCCTTCGTGAATTGTTTAAGTTTGTTAATCTTTTAATTGTATCCTTTGTATGGCTTCTTTTTAGGAAAGCGGGAGATAGCAACAAGCTACACGCATACATATTTTAGTGAAGAATGCGGCATAATTATGCATTCTTATGAAGAAAGGAGTAAAAAGGTATTTATGACTAGAATTTTGTTGCTAAAACACCTAGCGTTGTATCATGTGATTATTTGATGTAATTGACTTTAATTTTTGACTATGAATTATAATTGTCGTTGATATTATTGTGATTATAATTTAATGGTTGGATTTACTTTGATTATGTCTGTGTTGCGATTATTGTTTTGGTTGAATTGAGTGCTTGTAAATGAACTATATTGCTGCCTTGTTAGAATTGGTAACGAGAAACTAGGAGGAAATTATTGAGTTAGAATGATATTACTAACTACTAAGTAGTAACATGAATAAGTGATAAATTAATTACTTGTATTTTCTATTTCCACCTTTTACACACTCTGCCCCTTTCACACATATAGTATTATCCTTGCTATGAACTTCTTAAAATGCTCATGTGTACATATATATTAGTAGTTTAGTACTAAAGCATAGTAGCACTTTATTTTACATCCTCATTGATTATTTTGGTAGCTAAGTATTATTTTACATTGTTATTTTTTTAATTCTTTCGATGATGTACATGTTACTGAAATTTAAATGCAATGTCTTACTAATCTTATAAATCTTTGTTGTTTTAGATGTCAGGTTCTAAAAAAAAATAAAAAAAATACTTGTCAATTAAAGTACAAAAAATCTGTTAATAAGGAGGTGATTAGTGCACACAAAACTAAGCTTTCACAACCTAAACCTACAAAATCACGAGCTCCAGTTCCTTCACATGTATCTAAAAAGCCTTCAGCATTACCATCCTCTTCTTCGCAGCCACCACAAAAATTCAAGAGAAATTTACTATCATCCTATACCGATCATACACCATCACCATCACCATCACCAGCTGAATCACCATACTGTTCACCTATCCAACCTCAATCATTTGATAATGCTTCTAATAATGAATGAAATTTACATCATGCTCACTCATCGGATGAAAATCATCAAGATGAATCTCTTACTCAAGAAGGTGAACCTATCATTTAAGAAGGGCTCTTGAAAATAGTGCCTTTTGGCAAAGAGTAAGTACAACAATCACTTTTGTGTTTTAATGTTCTCTCTATATTGTTTTTATTGTGAATACATGTGTAATTACTCATTATTTGATCTTCTTATAGGTTTAATCCATGTACTGTTGTTCGTCATGTAACAAATGCCATTAAAAGCAAATTTTCAGAATTCTGCCCTGCATGGGAACATGCTAGTGAGCAAATGCGAAATTTGTGGTTTACTAAATTTAAGGTAAGTATTTATTATCATTTTTTTGTTATTTTGATATTATACATAGTGGGTAATTCAATGTATATGTTTGTTTTCTTTTATAGAAAAATTGTATGTGGGAACCTCAACACAATGCAAGAATTTTTCAATTTTTTTAGATTAAAGGGAGTGCTCGATTAAGAGGGTTGATGAATTAGGAGAGACTCAATTATTCAAAAGACCCTAACTATGTACCAAAATATATTCCTGAACCCGTTTGGTGTCAACTATTACATTATTGGGCTACAGATCCGCATTTTAAGAACTGGTCAGCAGCAAATACTGTGAATCGAGCATCAAATGCTGGAAGTTCCATGTAGACTGGTGGTTTCATATCTATGGGTGAACATGCACGCAGAATGGTAAAATAAAAATAGATTAATTTTAGTCTTGTTCTTATTATGTGCAATATTTTCTTATTCTTTTTTCTTCCCTATCAATTAAAACTATTATATTATAGGAGAAAGCTACGGGAGTAAAACCTTCTCTAGAGGAGGTTTATACTAAATGCCACACCAAAAAGGACAAAAGTTGGATTGATGAAAGATCTGAGAAAGTCATTGTATGTGATGCTAGTTTGTTCTTCTTCTTTTGTCGTTTTCAAAAATAATTTTCACTATATGTTAGTATTTATTCATGGCATATTTAGTTGTGATTAAAATGAATTGGTTTTGTAGGGCGAATTCAAAAAGTGAAAGACAGAACTTTCTTAAGTAGCTTTATCCTTGGATAATGAGGGAGATGTTGAGGCATCTAAGGAAGGCCTAGATATACCAGATAATTACACTATTTGGAATGAAATTGTGACAAAGGAGAAAAAGAAAGCTACTTTTGGTTTAGGTTCTTTTGGTTTAGATCTCTCTTCAAAGTTGGATTCCAGAAATTACTCAGAGACATCCAAAGACAATCTAAATCTTGAGCAAGAACTTCACATGTGGAAAGAAAAGGCAAAGGAGCTAGAAATAATCAATGAAGAGCAAAAGGTTAAGTTGAATGATGCTGAGCATAAGTTAAAGGATCAAGGACGTCAACTAAAAGCTCAACAGAAAAGAATTGGTTCTACTGAAAAGACACTTCATACTTTGTATAAAAAGTTGAATCTCCCACTTTCTTCAACCTTGTCTGTTCTTGCGGATGATGAGCTTGGGACAGGCTCTAGTGATGATGAGGATGATAACATGAGTGATTGATGTCCGGAGTATATATTTTTTTGATTTAGATTAAGGAATTTTTAGGTGAATTAGTTAGTACATTTAATTTTATTCATCATATTTGACCTTTTTAAAGGCTTTTTTTGTTTTAGTTTAATTATTTTTTTTATTTTAGTTTGATTACATTTATGAACAAGTATTTTAATAATAAATATTTTTTAACTCTTTTATGTTAATTGGCTTTTTCATGACTTTATTATGTGTTTATAATTTCGATGATGTAATATGAAAAAATGATTATGATGGTCTGAATATAGAAAGCAAATCGAATACAATTTATTTTCTAAAATATTTATATATTAAATAGCAAATTATTTTGTATGAAAATTATTTGAAATATTATATTAAGTTTTGTAGAAAATGTGTGCGAAAATAATTTTTTGTTTTGTATGAAATTTGTTTCAAATACGTAAATTCTTTTAAATTAAATTTGTCTGAAATTTAATTGAAAAAAAATATTTGATTTGTCTAAAATTTGTTCGAAAAAAATTTGTTATATTTGACTAAATTCGTTAGAAATTTGTCTGAAATAAAGTATATTTTTTGTTTGAAATTTGTCTAAAAATCAATATTTTTATGTTTGAAATTTGTCTGAAATACATTGTCTTTATGTTGGTTAATCTGTCTGAAATTCATCTAAAATACATCATAATAGTTAGAAATCTAGCAGATAAATGCCTATTTCAAATCTGTCACAAAATTGTCTGAAAAAATTTCGAACGAAATTTCAAACAAAATGTAAATTAGCATCAGGGCTTTTTGGGACAAAAAAAATTCGTCCCAATTTTGTTTGAAAGAAAAATTTTGTCTCTAATATGTTCGAAATTTATTTCAATTTCGTCTCAAAATTCGTCCAAAAAAGCGTTATTTCTAGTAGTGCATCCTTGGTGTCAGGGACATCGTTAAGCCTAGATTGCAGGGAGCAAAGCTCTTGGGCCAAGTTGATGTACTTTGTCTCCCACGTCTCCAAGAGGTCATAGTTGTAGTCATCAACGAATGTGTCAAGAACCTCGGATAGGGCACGAAGGCATAGCCTAGCCGCGTCCTCGTGGCTTGTGTCGATGTCGTTGGCATATCTGCCAGACACCACCAAGGCATCCGTTGCTCCGGAGGGGACGACAGAGGCAAGGTGCCGATAACATCTCCGGTCATGTGATCCTGTCTACCTAATGATTCTGTATATTAGAGGAGGAATATCTAGTGAGTCACAAGCCTTTCTCACCCAGTCCCTCATGCTTACCGCCAACAAAGGCTCGCGATCTGGCTTGTCAGGGACCACCTCGTTGGCTAAAGGGAAAGAATATGGATTGGCAAGTAAAGGTAAGTAGGTGCACGGGAGTTGTTACGTGGAAAGAGAAACACAATGGAGTAGGGTACTTACGACGGAATTGTATTGGTGGCAGCTGGTGTCGCTTGAGGTTGTAACGTTTATGCAAAGCTCTTAATGCAACCATTTGGGAAGCACGGTAGTCGTCCGTAGCGACGGGTTTCAGGTGCAAGATCGTTATCCAGCCGCCACTTTCCATGCTCCCGGTCGCCTCTACCAAAGTATACCAGCCATGCCTCATCCGCTTCGTCCATTGTATCGTAAGTCCTCCAAACGCTGTTCTCGTAGTCTTCAATCTGGACATGGACGTCTTCAATGGTCGTATATATGCCAGGTATCCATCCGTCAAAGACACAGTGATAGTACGGGGATAATCTAGAGTCCATTGAAGGGGTCGATGGATAAAAGGTTTTGGAAAAAGCCGTTGGTATAGTATGGTTAAGTAGTAAGTGGTAAGGGTTGCACTATTTTGGGCAAAAATGGGCGGGTTGGGATTCAAATATATTCTTTTTCTTTTAGTTGGAGAGGATGTGAGGCTATGAAGGTGTGGAGTAAGTGGGAGGAGAAGCCTATGCGGATTTCTTGCGGTAGTTTCGGTTAGTCAGATAATTAGAGCTATAAAAAAGAATGGTTGCATTTGGGTTAACCCATGGAGGCGATGCCAACATTGTTACCTAGCACCAATTTATAATCGGACCGCCAGGGTCAAAGTGGTATGAATGGTTGTGATCTTCAAATCAATTGCGTAAGGAACATAGGTAATATTTCCAATTTATTGGTAACAGAGCAATATTGTCCATCATGGACGTTGGAGGGAGTGATGAGTCTCATCATAGAAATAGCCAATGCAAGGAAAGATAATCATATGGATTAGATGAGATTAATATGGATCAGAAAAAACAAAATTCAGAATCAACGGTTGAGGATATCCTCGTGATATGTTGCCAAATATGTCATTTCATGTCGACTGTGCAGAGAATGGTCCATGCAGTCGTTCTTTCAAGTCACGTGTCAGTCAGACTATTGAAATGATGATTTGGAATCTACTCCTAGTTTCGGTGAAGGCATTACTGCAGGAACCAGTTTGCAAGAAAAGGTGTTTCTCACAATGCCTTTAGGACTTGATGCGAAAATGTAATTTTGGAGTCCTTCATACTCATTCACAGTTTGCAAGTGTAATAGAAAGGAGTGAAAATGATAATTAACTTAAAAAAAAAAAAGAATATACAACTAATACTTGAAATACATCTGAGTTGTCTAAATTATTTAGCCTAAAGTATCAATAGTAATTGCGGAGGAAAAGTTTCCAAAAAAAAATTTTAAAAATTAGTATTTTCTAAAACCAAATTTTATATCTTGATTTTTCGAAACTCTTATTCTTTTTTTTTATATGGGTAAGTTTACATATTGTGTCGAGAGGGTTGTAAATTTTGTTAAAGTTTGCCTACTCTATTAACTGATTTAAATTAATGTATTTGGTTGATTTAAATTTTAGATAAATATATTCGGGTTGTCTCAACTTTACGAAGATTAAAATAACAAGAGAGGTTTAATTTATAATTCTTTAATAGTCACCAGATTAATGTATAGTGTAAAAAAAAATTATAATTTTTAATTTAAAAATAATATGAGTACATTAATATTTCATTCTAAAGTTACTAATTTTAAATAATTTTTTTTAAATCGAATAAACATAATTAATCATTTGAGAATAAAATTATAACTACGTTTATTTTTATGAAATTAAAGGAAATCATTAATTTAGATAACATGTGTAGAATTTTTAAGTTTGCCTAAATAATAAGTTAAATTTTCATATTATGTGAGTTAAATACCGAATAAAAATATACCAATACGACCCGAAATGTACAAAAATATGAGCACATTCGCCGCACCGGAGGATGAACTTGTTAGTTTTCGTGATGTATGTTGATGAAGTGGGCAAAGCTTAACAAAATCTGCAAGTTCGCCGATACAGTACGCGAACTTGTTTGAACTCGTAAAAAAAAATAACTGTTAAAAAACAACGGTGAGAAAATTTGTTTTAGGAATTTTTTTTTGTAGATATTTTACTTGTTTTAAGTAAAAAATTTAATACTTTTTGCCATATTTGTTGAAATCCTAAGTTAAATATGAATATTGATTTTTGAAATAGAATAAACATATTTTAAGTTTTTTGTATCTAAAAAAAAATTCTATACATTTTAGAATTATTTAGATGCATAAGTTATAGTGTGTATAGAATTGTTTAGGATGGATTGAATTAAGTACTTATTTTTATTGAAAATATGAATTTAAAAATATTATATTCAATTCTCAATAGTCAACCTATTATTTAATTTTTGTATGTTCAAAAGATTTTTGAGGAAATTAGGTAATTTGTAGGTATGTAATTTCTTGTAAAAATTTAATTAATTCAAGATATTTGTTGTCGTTCATCAAAAAAGTAAATTGAAATGACAATTTAATATTTCTATACTCTTAAAGTATTATTTATTTATCTTTCTAACATTCTTTATCATGCAATTATTACATTAATATAATTTAATCGAAAAAAATTATTTATCATTATTTGATTGAATAAAAATTTTATTTTATCTAAAAATTTTAGGATTTTTCAGCTTCAAGATCATCCATGTTAAATCGTTAGAAAATATAACGGAGAGCGCGGAAGCATCCCTTCATTCGAGAGCATGATTGAGATCAGAGAACCTGACTAATGTGGTTCTTTGATCGTCATTAACCAAAACTGTTTGTATCCTTGACATGGCTGAATCACAATTCCACTGTGGGAAAAGAGTTACGAGGCGAGTTTGATGTCTTTGAGACCAAAATCTTGATGTCATTGTTTAAATTTGAGTGTCACATTGATTAAACCTTGAAATTCAAATAAAAATAGTATCTATGGTTTTAATCTTATTTATCCAAATAAAAAATAATGATAACTTACTTAATTCTTATTAATTCTTGTCAGGAAATGTTGCTTATCTAAATATCTTTTAATAAATTATTCTTTTATTAATTGCATTGTATTCTTGACAAAGTTTTGTTGAAACAAATTTAATAATTTAATTTTTTTTAAGAAACCTTTCAATATTTTCTAATTGTTACATTGATTTTCTTTAACAATTATGTTTATGTTTAATTATTAATTTTTCGATGCCAATATGTATTATTTTAACATTAACTCAAAAATTTTTACTACTGTGTAGTATAATATTTATATATTGATATAAAAAAATAATCTTACCAATATTTTTTTATTTAATATTAAAATAAAATATACTGATATTAGAAAATTAATTGAAAAATATAACTATAATTGTTAATAAAAATTTTGGTAAAATCAGAATTTAATAATTAAATACTAAATTTTATTAGTATTATTATTACTAATACAATTATCATAAATTTTACTAGCAGTAGATGCTTTTGTCGTTATTATTATTAAGAAGGATAGACATGCTTGGTTTTATATACCACACACATGAACCTTGGGCCTTGATATGGTAGTGTTTGTTTGCATTAAAAGAAAAAGACGAAACCCAAAATGACCAAAGGAATGGTCCATGCAAGTCAAACTAAAAATAAAACAAGTTTATTTGACTTGCTTTAAGTTGCTACAAGGACTGAGTAACACTCCCCCCACTTAGAGGGCAATCGAAGGACGATGTGGATTGTAACATCAGATGGCACGTGTTGATAATATATAGGGGTACTAACATCACTTGAACATGCAATTTGCAGGTTTAGAAACTTTTTACTGGACAAGTAGGGGTACCTACTGTCCCCAAATTACCTTTTGAATACACACTACGTACCCTCATCCAACCTTCTCCATAGCTCTAATACAAATAAAGTTGGTTTCGTAATGATTTTTTTTACCGTCAGCTTAGTTTCTTGTTCACTTAGACTACTTATCCAGTAACCTTCTAACAATGAATCATGGAAGGAATGGAATGCTTTCCACCCCGACTCGCAGGAGTATCTTCCAGCGGGAGGGTATGGATACTACTTTAGTTTGTTTTATGATCACTATATTGTGAAATGGTGGTCACCTGTGGCTTGCTTATGGGATGATACAATGTTTTATGTTGCAGAAACGATCTATTGCTGAGCATAACCGCTACATCACCGACCGACGTACATGAATGTGGAGGATCAGAAATGAATCTGGAGCTCATAATCGACGTCGTGAGTCCCTTCTCCGCCATATCGTTTGTGGAGTAGGAAAAAAATACTAAATCTCTTGTTTCCTTAGCAAGGAACATTAATGGTGATGGGAAGTTAATTTACTATTTTTTTTTCCGGATATTCCTCAGGGACAGACACTGGTTAACCTGGTGGCAGATCCTCTGACCAAGTCATCAACCGAAGATGTTGAAACCACAATGGAGCGTCGACTAAGGGAGTTGATTCAAGTAAGCACCTTTTTCTTACTTAAATGACCTGTTGAAGTATGCATGGTAGTGTGGGTGCACTACGGTATGCCGCAATGCTTAATGAAGCCATGAAGTATGCCTTAGAGGTTTGAGATGTGGAAAATAACTTGAAGTGTGGCCCTGCTCGTTTCTAGTCCCTTATACTATTTATGCATGTGTTTCTTAGGATTTATCCCTTTTATACCTGACATGTGTACTACGTTGTACGGGACAGTCAACGGAGGAGAAGTTGCGCGAGCTACATGGTCGCATGCAGGAGATGGAGAAGAAGGCAACCTTTGCGGAAGGTGTTCTTCTCCAGATTTTGCAGAACACCCAATGTGACAAGGAAGACCACCATTCCATTGTGATGGTACCCAGACCAGGTGGAGGCCCATATGAGTTCGGAAGCCGAACTGCTAGTCATAGTCATCCATGCCAGACACTGACAACACTAACCCAGCTGAGGTCATCAACAGAGAAGGGTAAGGGTCTTGAAAACAACCCCAAGGGTCTCCATAAGAGTCCATCGATGAGGCTTGGTTGACACCGCGCCGGTGCACCGCTTTCCCTGTGATGGCTCCACCCCCAGCGGATGCGGGATATTGGTCGATTGGAATACCGAATTTGTTCAGCAATATATCGTCAATGAAGACTCCCACCACTCTGTCAAATAAGGTATGCCAATTTGCGTGTTTCTAGCCTATTCAAAAATTGCATGTGTGTTTGTCCTGAGTAAATGACCTATATGCATTTCGTGTTATACATGACATGATCGAACGGCCTTTGTGGAACCAGGTCGAGTCGACGACTGGCCTCGTGGGCCTGTATGCCTCAGGACCATCAAATGGCAAACCAAATAAGTTAGCCAAAATAGAACAGACTGGATCGACCACCATGGAGGGGTCTCCGCTGACAGGACTGAATCTGACCCAGAGTGGGAAGCCGGAAAGGTCGGGGAGTAGACGACCTCTCTTGAGATGGCCCGGTCCTCGCCACGATGGCCCCTCTAGCAACTCCCAAAAGTTTGTTGTACTGGTTGTCCCCATGGTAGCTTTTTTTTCAATTTTTTGGGCCCATTGTTTATTAGCATGTGAAGACTTATTAACTCCGGGACTGTTACCATAATCTCCCTTTATTGACGCAGAGCCATGACATGCAATTCAGGCTAATTTTGGACATGAGACTCTCTATTGAGCAGTGCAAGCTTGCTACATATGTCTTTGCCAAGGTTATCAACGACACAAAATACAGGTTAATTCTATCCTTTTAGTTATGTTTCAGTTCATGTTGCTAGATATGTACAACCCAACGCTTTGGAAATCTAACCCGATCTTGTTAAAGTGCGGTGAGGTACTCTTCCACTTTGCTGAATTTGAAATTCCGCGGGGAATGTTCTTCTCTCTCATCCCGCCATGGACTCCACACACTGATGTAAGTTATCAAAGCCACAAGTATAAACCAACGATGACTATTTTACCAATTTGCATTTCCTGTATGTGGTGAGAGTGAGGTTTATTTGTGTTCCCTAACTATGTTACGTGAACGCTTAAATGTAGATTATCAATGCTTGGTGTATGCTTGTATCCATGAAGTGCTCCAAAAGCATAGCACCACGTGTGTGGTTCTTTCCGTCTCATTTTGCAGCTGATGTCTTGCGCGAGGTGGCCATAAAGCAACTGAAAAACAAATACGAGTACAAGTGGATGCCTAAGACCAGCCATCTTGAACATGTAAGAAGTTCACAATATAACCGATACCACAGGAAAGGTTCAGCTGCACCATCTAATGTATCTAAAAAACCCGTTCTCAGGTCTTTGTCCTAGTGTTGGAACCTGCTGATGGCTGGTATCTAATGCTTTTAAACATTAAGGCATTAAAGGTGTATGTGTTGGATGTTTGCCATGACGATGAGAGTATAGTCCGGTGTGAGACCCACATGACACGGATTGTAACTTGCAAATCCATTAAGTTATTCTTTTACACTAAACACTTTAGGTAAATTGTTCATGACGGAGAGGAATGTTGTGAACTCCAAGCATGGCTCTTGTGATCCTTCTGCATGGAAAAAATTTAACTATCCCAAGGACATCCCCAACGAGCTTGGAAGGTTAACATAAATTTTTTTTAAATCATGGGTTTATTGTGCATAATTCAGTTTTAGAACAACAGAAACTATTTGGTCATTCTTGAAATTAATCGCCTTTATTTTAATGACCCTAATCATGATTGTAGTGAGGAAATTGCTGTTTGGTGCTTGTACTGGCTGCAGCAGGAAGGAGGATTCTCCACAAAGATCTTTAGTCCTTCGGTAAGCTTGGCTATGCCAATTATTGCTTATGCTACGCCTTTTACTCATAATCTATTACATGGAATTTACATATAACTTCCAACACAATGAAAGTAACTATGCTTTGTGTTGACCTGGGCCCATGTAGGCGAGCACACTTGCAGTTAGGATGAGGATAACCGCATATCTCATCTAGTCTGAACCGAATCAGGTTCGAGGACTCGTGGAAGCAAAAGCAGAGCACCTATGGCATGACATCACGACCAACAAAGAGTAGGATCCCACAACTATCCACATGCCATAAGCTCCTATAATACCGAACTCTTTTTTGTGAATTCTAGATACGTATCTAACGGTGGGAGCAGCCCCTCTGTCTGTGGCGACCTGCCTTGAAGAACTTGTTTGCCCCGTAGTATTATAACTACATAAAAATTTGTATCTACTGCATAGCAGGGTAATCTTAGTTGTAGATTAAGGAGCAAAGGTGTGTCCTTTTGGTGGTGTATTAGAAACTAATGTTACTTACTGGGCTTACGACCTACAGGGTGCAACTATGATAGGGCCATGCATGCTTTAGTCGGATGGCCCACTTGTAGTTGTCTTCTTCAATGTGGCCGAAAAGCTCCACAACCTTTATATATATTGATGCATGCTAGTTATTATTAGTAAAGATATTGTCATGCTAATTTTAATATGATTTATTAATTCTATTAAGTAAAGTAAATTAAACAAAAAATTAATCGTACATAATAATAATAGTAAAAAATTATAGTATACTAAAAAATAGTACTAAGAGTACTAAAAATATATAATATAAAAAATATCATAAAAAATTTTTTGATTTATTTCGATCACCATGACCAACATAAATATTTATTTTTTATATTATTCTTAGTACTCACTAAAATTTATATTCTATTATTTTTTATTAAAAATATATTTTGCCAAATTTTATATATAATTATTATTTTAGTATATAAATAATAATTTTATTATAAAATTAATTAAAAAAATCTACTCAAATATCTAAATTAAAATGATCAACTAATATACAAATATCCAAACACACACTTACACTTCAGTTTAATCTACCCCGCCACTATGACCAAATGGAACTTATGCTAATAGAAAAAATAAATATATACAAAATTCACCTACCAAATTTGGACCTGCATCTAAGTCACAACCATTTTTTTTAGCGAGATTATTCGTAACTTATGCTGACTATGCGTGTGATGGACGTCCACCGATTCTGGCCCCGTTACTAACAAATGCAGCTGATGAGGTTGATGGCCTATTCGAAACTTGTTAATACTAGCCGATTCTGTGATTTATTTTTTTATTGAAAGTTGTTTTCAAAATTGTAATGTAAGAAGACAATTTCGGTTGACTTCGATTTGTACTTTTATTATTTACATTTCATAGTTATCGATGGTTGACTATACACTTAAAGGTAACTAAAGTTTCCATCTCAATCAAAAAATAGAAACATGCAGTAAATATTTCTTTCATAATGAAAATATGGTTTTTTTGAAAATAAGAAAAACATCTCCCTGAAAAGAACAACACCTACATACACACGGTTCTTTCATAATTGGATTCAATTTCGAAAGTGTAAAAAACTGATAAACAGGATAGATTAAACACTGTATACCGGGGCATACATACTTCGGCAATCCATTACACCTTCAGTATCTTCACTTGAATGAGCTTCGCTTGCATATTTAACCAATGGTCCAAAATGACTAACAGTACCACCCTAAGCCACACTTACTCATTACAAGTCCTAGAAAGGCCAATCTTTTCTCTCAACTACATCACACATGCATGTAAGGCATGGAATTACTTTTGAGAACACCCATCCGCAGCTGCTCCAAAGTCGGAAGTGTCCGCCACTGATGGACGATAGCAATCCCTCACCCCAATATTCTCGATCGAAAGGCTACGCGCAAGAGGAAATTCAGCCTGCAAATTGAACAAAGCATTATGTCAGCTCAACAAGTGTTATATCACTAATCTAAAGTGACCTTACTACTTACACGCGCCGCAGACTGTGACACCATTTGTGGCACCTCATCCTGGCTGTTCGGCACCGATATATTCACCCGATTTGGGTATCGAGTTCGATGATGTCCGACTATCCCACACGTGCTACACTTTCTACGCTTCACTCCCCTCACCCCAACCTGTACATTACCACGCCCGGTGCCCTTAGTACGAACCCTAATCGGATCTAGTACTCTACCATTGTCCACCACCACCACCAATGCCGACACTATTCCCCGAATCATTCATACTTTCAAGATTAGTTGCTTCCTGGACTATCTGCTTTGAATACAACTTGAATAAGTCGTCGTTGTTACACACAAGCTGAGCCAAACGCTTGCAGTGCTGCAGAAATGCTCCCATCCGAACTTGGCCGACTTAGTCCACCTCTCCAAGACCAAGGTGTCTGGAAAAGAACCCACGTCTAACCGAACCAAAACTGAGAGTATATGCACACAAGGTAGCCCAAACGATTCCATTCTTTGGCAACTGCACGTATGTTTATCCGAA
The DNA here is from genome assembly GCF_059453495.1 of Arachis ipaensis. NCBI lineage: Eukaryota > Viridiplantae > Streptophyta > Magnoliopsida > Fabales > Fabaceae > Arachis > Arachis ipaensis. The sequence goes on from NC_142442.1 coordinate 17,816,474, forward strand.
GCCAACACATGGATAACATTCCACTTTCTTCCCGATCGCATATACTTTTGGGTCACATAAATAGTACCGCCCTCACGTGGCTGACTCTCCACAACAGTTATCCGAACACACCTTTGCAAGGATTCACAGAACCTTGAAAATATCTCTCGGGTATACTTCATTGCTCCAGATTTCTCTATTTCTGGAAACTGAGTATGTAGTACGAGGGTCCCATACGACGACCGGAAGTCCATCTCATCCTCGTTATCTCTGAGGAACTCAACACAACGCTGGAAGTTCATCACAAAGTCGAGTATCGCATTCCTCCTCTCCACAAACCTACCTAGCTTCGCATGCAGCGATTCACATCGCGATGTCGTCCTGATGTCAGCAAAGAACCTACCGTGTATGTATGCAGTTGCCCAATATAATTTCTTCGTGTATAGATCCTGAACCCACTCTACATCTTGGACTCCACACTCATCCAACATTGCCTCCCAATGCTTTTCAAACTCTTTTATCTCAATTTCAGCAAGCATACAATATCTAAATAAGGTTGTAAACCATGGCAAGCACACATTTGTTGTGGAATTTTTTAGTAGATGCCATGCACAAAGCTTGTGGTGAGCCTCCGGAAAACTTCATTAATTTCCATTCGCACAGAACGATCACTGTCTATTATTACTGCCTTGGGTGCCTTCCCCTCCATGCATTCCAACAACTTCTGCAACACCCAAACATAAGTTGCTTGGGTTTCACAAGAGACCATGGCACCCCCAAAGACGCACGTCTGGTTGTGATGGTTCACTCTAGAGAAAATAATGACCAGTAGATTGTACTTGTTGCGCCCGTACGTTGCATCAAACGCTAAGACATCGCCAAAAATTTTATAATCATCCTGACTTCTCCCGTCTCACCAAAATAGGTCACACATATGCTGATCTGCACTCACCTGACACCTCCAAAAGAGTTTCTCATCCGCCTTCGTACCTACCTCAAAGTACCTTATCGTTGCATTGACATCTCCATTCCTCATGCCTCGTTGGCGCCTCACTTCGTTGTACATATCTCTCTTTGTGAATGGGATATGATCAAAGCCACCAGCCTGTGCTGCAAGCGACTCATATATTTTAGGAATTGAAATCCCAACTTGCCGTAAGCTATCCATGTGGGCTACGTCCACATCCGACATCTTCCTATGTGGAGGCAAGTATTCTACTAACTTCGGAGAGAGGAGCACGTGATTGTGGTCATTTACAAATCTCGACACATACCATTTACCCATCTGACCATTTTGCTTGATACGCATCTCTGCCATGCACCCACATCGCGTAACCACCTTGTGCTATCTCTTTCGACCTTGCAACTCCAACCACTTCTTTTGTCTAAACCCTTCTCTGTTGCACAAATATGTGTATCGCACGATGTCCTCATTCTTATTTTTTAGCTTCTTACCAACACGCATAGCAAAACCCTTACCTCGGCTGTACTGTTCGTAAAAACGAGCAGCCTCGTCGGGAGAGTTAGACAACATCTCCATCACCTCCTCCGACCTTGCTAAACCGCTGCCACGTACATCATTGCCCAGGTCACCATCACCATCTAAATATTCTGTTCCAAAGGCCGCCTCGTCCATGCCAATGTCCAGTGATATTTCCTGCATGGGCGGATATACACTAATTATTCAGAGGGGCCATAATTCAAGTGACCAAATAATTTCTTATAATTGATGATGTCCTCATCAAGAAGTGCAAATTATATTACAATCTAGGATCCTTATGAAATATAAAATTAATGTTTCAATTCAAATTAAGATATTCAATATTTAGAACGATAATGCTAGCATTTTAGCATAATAATACAAAATCATAATTAAATATTTAAATAACAAAAAAAAAATAACTAAACAAAACAACCTATAATTACATACACACATAGAAAATACTATTAAATTCAGTAACTAATCAAACACAAAGAAAAAAAATATATAAACACCATCAAGCCAGACTAACAGAAAATTAAACTTATTTTATTTAATTCAACAAAAAAGTAAAAGTTAGAGTTACTGTTGCTTCATTTGCAATAGTAAAAGTGCTTCGTTCAGTACATGAATGCATAAGAAAATCAACAAAAATTTCCATAATCAGCAACAATTTTCATAATTTCGATTTCTGAATCAACATACACATCAGTAACAAAAATTAAATTGAATCCATAGTTGGTAGCCACTCAAGAAGCACCACATGATTGATGTATCTTCAAACCAACAAATACTGTAACGGCTTCATAGATCCTTGAAGCCACTGGGCAAGGTCAGCAAATTTGGCATAGAAACAAAATCTACAACCTTTACCTTAAATTGGAATGTTGATAATTCTATCTTGTCATAATTATCAACTACCAAAGTATCTAACAGAGAAAAATGTTCAATATCAAGTTGCAGGGACCTAAGACTACTATAACCGGAGAATCTTAAAAAAAAAATACAAAGAGAGATGAAACTTAAGAAGCATCAGCCTACCAGAGAGATGACGAGAGATGAACGACGATCACAGAGTGACCTCGCAGTGAGATTAAGCAAACAAAATGACTCCAAGTCACAACAAACAAAATTCAAAATCCAGCTAACAAAAATCATGAACAAAATTAAGTAATTAACCAAACTAAATGATTCCTAGTCACAGATTATAACATCACAAAGGTGATGAATATTGTAACGAAGACACCAATAGTAACTAGAATATGAAATTAGAAATTTCAGAACCAGTAATCCCAAAAATAAAAACCGCAATACTCTTTCTAGAATACACAATTAAAAAAAATTACAAAATAGAGAAAATGAGAAGACCTACCTCACGCTGGCGAGGGAAGCACGAACGGAGGAGACGGTGGCAGGGGAACAAGAGGCACGGTGGCAGTGACAGAGGCACGGTGAACACAGTGAGAGTGCGCTCGAACAGAGGAAACGACCTCACGCTCGAATATATTTTGGATACGACACTCATTGGCACTTATCCGATAAACGTATTTACTATGTCTAACTGTGTCTTAATAAAACATAAAAAAAATTTCTACGAACACATTTGGACACACCTAAATACCATCACGTGTCAGTGTATTCAACCTTATTCTTAACATGTATTCTTGAAATAAATTTAGAAATAAGATATATTATTATTTCTTAAAATAAAAAATATTTTAAATACTTTATATAATTAAAACAAGACATTAAAAATTAATTTATATTTTAATATAAAAAATTATCAAACTATCATTATGATTTATCTAAAAAATACTTTATATTTTATATATATGTGTGTCCTCGAGTCTTATAAGATTTGAAAATTCGTGAGTCGACGTGTTCCGTGTCATGCCATATCTCATGTCCGTGCATCATAGCCTGAATCAAACCATAATAAAATTTAAATCATAAAAAATAACCAGAAGAGAGGCAAAAAATTACAGAACACAAAAAATGTATTGATATTTACTTTTTTTTTTAAAAAAGTATCTCCCCAAAGCCTCAAAGTAAGTAGGTCCAGAATGCAGAAGTGAAGCGGAATTGAAAAAGTAAAATAAATCCACAACTGGAACGACAACCAGAAGTAGATTGGCTGATTGGCAACCAAATGGTGACCAGAAACATAACGACGATGATGATTAATAGAGATAACGAACAGAGGTGACGAACAGATGCGATGAGGTGAGCGACAAAGAAGAAAAGAAGAACGGCAAGAACAAAAGCACGGTTCAGCAAGGCATCTCGATAGCGATGGAGGAGGCAGAGATGCGAACATGTCGATGGAGGAGACGACGAATGCGACGATGAAGGAGACAACGACGCAACGATGGAGACGAGGAAGTAGACGTCTGAGGAGACACTGGGGGAGATGCGACGATGAACGAGAAGCTAGTGACGGAGGTGAACAACGGTGATGGATGTGGTCAAAAGTGAGCTTTGAGAAAGGGAGCTCTGAGCCTAAGAGAAGAAGAAAGGTGAGTATGGGACTAGGTGAGAGAGGAGAGCAGTGTTGTATTAGGATACCGTTGGATTTACCGGCAGTTTTATAAAAAATCTGTCGATAACTTTTTTACCGTTGGATTTAGTGGCGGAATAAATCCGACAATGTAAATCTCGCCGGTAACTGTTTACCGGCGGATTTTTTTTTTATCTCCGCCACTAATTACCGGCGGATTTAGCGGTTTGATTGCAAAATTCTGGAGCTTGTTACCGTCAGATTTGCCTCCCAATAAATTTGACAGTAAACTTAAATTTTAATTTAAAAAAATTAAAAAATTCAATATATAATTTTAAATATTTAAATTTAATCAATTTTAAAGTAACAAAATTCAAAGTTTTACAATTTCTTATAATAATTTGTCTATAATTTTTAATTAAAAGTTTACTAACAAGTTTAAATATCAAAATTTATTATTAAAAAAATCTAATTAAACAGAAAAATCATATTTAAAATGCACTAAACTCTCGATTATAAAAATTGAACAAAATGATATAAAACTATAATCAACAACTAGTTATAAATGTACAAAAAGAAAGAAGAATATCAAATGTTATGAAAAATAATACTAATTTATTAGACTCCACTATCAAATTAGACAAATAGACAACGACAAAAAAAATTGCTAACAATTATTCAACATGAAAAATATTACCTTGTCATTATAGGATGGAATGTAGTCCAAACTTAAAATAGGCCACATTCAATCCTAAATGATGATGCAGTAAAAATTAACAAGTATACAAAATATTAGTCGTCAAATCTTTTTTTTTTTTTTTTACCTATTTTTACTGTTCAATATTCAAAAAAATTAAGGCTTACAAAATTGTCAACATATTGAAGAAATAACTGTATATTATTATCAATGATGTATGATTTATCCATAGCGTACATATGATTTATTTGTCTATGCCACATTGGAATTATCTCAAATGTTGAGAACAATTTAACTAGGGTTTATTGTAAATAAAAGGGGTTTGTGATGAGTTACGAACAAACCCACAGTATAAGAGAGGCTTCAACAACTTTCGATGACGTCCCAATGTTAAGTTGGCCAAAATGAAACACGTTAGTTTATATAATAGGCCAACTAAAGATATTCGTTTCATTTTAAAATGTACGGAAAAATGTAAGGTGTTTAACATTTATAATTTTTGAAGAATTATTTAATAGTTTTTAATTCTCAAAATTTAATTTATCCAATATCAAAATTTTCAGAAATTTAATTATCACTTTACCGTTATGTTATTTAACTTATTTTTTTATGGGGACATGTAACATAGTTTATCTATACCATGGTTTAAGATTAACATTATCTTATTTTAATTTCATGTTACACACTAATATATCTTAAAGAAAAAGTATACTAAAACTGAATAGTCGCTTTACCAAAAAACAAAAAATGGAAAATATAGTTGGCCAACTGGTAAGTACACTAGTGGTGATTGCACGTGCAGATTGTAATATTGTATGCATTCATATATGGACCATGCACCTTATATAGATTAGATATATTTGGCACCAACTATTTCGAGTTAGAAAACGTCAACTGCTAACTACTTCACCACCGAAATGGATCATCTTTAGCATATTCTTTCTTTATTTTTCATTTTTTAACAGAAAATCAGAAATTATTTATATTTACTAATTAACAAAGTATATTATTATTATTTTAACGTACTAAATTAAGTTATTTAAGATTTGATAAATTTGCAAATCACATCAACTAAATTCAAACGAAGCTTATACATTCTATGACTCTTCAATATTTTTTTGGGCCGATGTAACTTTTTGTTTAATAATTTAATTTAACGGGCTGATCTGTAAACCCAAGGTGAAAAGAAATGTTCTTTTTTTCTTTTGAATACGAAGAATAAAGCAATTTTATAATTATATTATTTTAACATTTCAGCCCAACCAGATGTGGTTTCGGACATTACCCGAACTTGGTGTTTCTGAATATTAAAAAAAAAAAAACTTGCTTAACTTTTTCATCTACTGATGAAAAAAAAAAGGAAGAAAATATTATTTCTACCAGTTCCAACTTTCAAACGATCTAACTCCAAAAAAACCAAAAAAACCTCCAAACAATCATGTGAGATAATAACGGAAATTATTTTTTAATATAACTAAACGTAATGCTAGAAAGACAAAAAAAAAAAAATAGTAAGAACTTGTCTTATTTAGCAACAATTAATGAATATTAAATAAGATAAATTTTGACTGTTTTTAACTAATTTTTTTTGTTATTAAATATTTTCGTAACTGAAAATAATAAGAGAAGAAAAAAAAAAAGATTAGCATTAAGGGAAGGAAATCCATTTATCGGAAAAGGAGTACTTTGAACTTCTTTTATGTCACTACTCAACAGTCGACACTATACAACATTATTTTGATTTGTTGGAACAGGAATTTTGTTTTGTCCAAAGTATCAACTAAACATAGTTGGGTTCTTAATAATAGATTAGTATCAAAACAGAGAGAAAAGAAGAATTAATGTAAGAATTTTGTGATGTATTTTCTTCATCATTTACAGAATGAACATAAGCAATATATATACATATTATCCTATTCTATATTTTGCATAGTTCAACAAAATCAAATGAAATCTTCTAAATTTTCAGAAAATGATTCCTATCCTAACAGAAGGCTGAATCACCAAAACAAACTAATTCTAGAAGAATGTACAGTACATTAGAAGACAAAATAGAGAAATGAAGAAATTAGACATTGTTTAGTTGGGCTTGTTTGTTGTGAGTGGGTTGATCTTGATCTATTTTTGTTTTAATCTGGGCTAATTCTTGTCTTTCTTCTAATACTTAGTTTTGCCCAAATGCTCTTGTTTACGGTTTAATCAGATTGGACTTGCTTTGATAAAATAAATAAATATATGATCTATAAAGTTATCTAGGAAAAAAAGCAAAGAAAATAGAGTTAGTATTTAGATGAGCACTAAAATATTTAAGTGAATAAATAATATTGTTTATGATGTTAGCTACTAGAACTATAATATTGACCTTTTAGTATGTGCTTGATGATTTTACTTTTGTAAAATTCATTGTGAAGTGAAGTTATTAATAGTAGTAAATTTTTAAAGGTTTATTTGAAACATTACTTGTATGTATAATTGGTTTTCACCCTATAATCAATATATGTATTTTTATTAATTAAAAAACTACATATTATTTAAAATGCATATAACGAACATTAGTTCACCATAATTTATGAAAGTTGCATCCCATGAGAATCCAAACGTGCGCTTAATACTTCTAGACGTGTGATTCAACATTACTTACTTAGGTTTCAAAACTTAGTATGGAAAATAAAAATTACAATTAGAAGCTTATAAATATAAGTATTCATAAAATGCCAATTATTTGTGTAAATTTGAAAATTAAAGAGTAAAATAGTAAATTACTTTTATATTCTATCATATATCAAAATAAATATTCTTATATATTTTATTTCAATAGAAAATATTATATTTGAATTAAATTTTATATAATTAATTTATTACATCATCATTTCTATTTTCTTGGAATTATAAAACTTAATTAAAAGATACTTGTGTGGCTTCTTTATTTAAATAAATATTTAAAATTGATGAATTACTAAAATGCACATGAATGAAAAGGTGGATGAAAATGCGCATGACCAACTCATCGAAAAAATGGGATTCGTCACTAATTCATCCCAAACGCTCGCAAAATGGAGGAGCTGCATGTAAGGACGAACTCAGAAATGGTATCTGTTCTAGCCCGGCCCGGCTGGGTCATTGTCCTACCCGACCCGATCAACCGACTAAGAGGACCCCGCGCTCGGGTCGCGACCCGGATACCTACCTCCTGGCAGCCAGCTGTATGACAGTTGGGAAAAGAAGCTTCCAGGAAAAGGACCTCTCCTATGGGATCCGTCCTACTGACACGGTATATATGGGGAGGGTCCTACCCCTCCCCCAAGGTACGTCATTACCTCCTTTACTCTCTCACCACCATCTGCACCATTTCTGACTTGAGCGTCGGAGTGTCATTGCAGGTGGCACCCCCTCTTCGCATCGCAGCAGCTTGGTAGATCGTAAAGTCTCCGCCCCCTTCGGCTGGACCCAGACCAAGGCTGGTTCTTACCACTCCACTTCCAGAGCTCCATCGACCCGTCCGGAACCCAAAATACCGAACATTGGCGCCGTCTGTGGGGACCGGCCGAGATGGACTTTCTGTTGGGTCCGGTGGAGGCAAACGACGGAGGCGAACCACGCGGGGAGGAAATGGTTCCCCGAACGGGCAGGGTAGCCTCTGTGGCTTCCTCTCGCGAATGCACGATATCCCTCCTTCGCGCTCCCATGAGAGGCCTCCCTTTGGAGGAACAGGTAGCGACAGCGCCAGAATAATACAAGAGTTACGCCACAGGGTGCAAAACCTGGAGCGGGAGGTAGCCAGCAGAAAGCACCACCAACCAGCTCCGAGGCAAGAGCGTTCCCGATCTCCACAAAGGAGAGGGAGAAGCCCCTGAAGGAGCCGCTCCAGACGCACCGCGAGCCCCCGATCGGAGTCAGAGAGCCAAGGAGAAAGTAGGGAAGTGCCAAGAAGACGGCGAGATCCCGTAATTTACACCCGACCTCTGACAAGAAATACTGTGGAGGAAAACCGAGAAGACAGCAAAGAAAGACCAAGGAGAAGGCGACAACCTGTAATCATGGGGCAACCCCTTTCCACCATTCGATCCTCGAGGTCCGGCTACCGAAGCACTTCGATAAGCCAATGGACATGAGGTACGATGGGACCCAAGACCCCCAAAAACATCTAACAGCCTTCGAGGCCAGGATGAACTTGGAAGGGGTGGGTGATGAAGTAAGGTGTCGCGCCTTTCCCGTGACCTTAGTGGGACCGACAATTCGCTGGTTCAATGCTCTCCCCTAGGGCTCCGTAACCACCTTTGCGGACATCAGTCGCACTTTCCTGGCACAGTTCACGACGCGCATTGTCAAAGTGAAGCACCCGATCAACTTGCTAGGGGTGATGCAGAGAAACGGGGAGCCAACAAGAAGGTACCTGGATAGGTTCAATGATGAATGTTTGGAGATTGACGGTCTGACGGACTCGGTGGCCAGTTTATGCTTAACAAACGGGTTGGTGAACGAGGATTTCAGGAAGCACCTCACCACCAGGCCCGTATGGATGATGCAAGAGATCTAAAATGTGGCTAGGGAGTATATTAATGACGAAGAGATTAGCCAAGTCGTGGCAGCCAACAAGCGGTAGCCCGCCTATAACTCTGCTCGTCATCCCGGTAACGGGGAGAGGACTAAGGAGCACTCCAAGGACGGAGGTCCAGCTAAAGCTTTCAAGCCGTTTCTCTGGGTAGGAAAGTTAACAAACTACACTCCTCTGACAGCCTCGATCGTCGAGGTCTACCAGCAAATAGCCGACAAGGGCATCATGTCGAAGCCTCGACAACTCAATGATAGAACTGGAGGGAACAAAAGCCTCTATTGCGATTACCACAAGGGTTTTGGCCACAAGACCCAAGATTGTTTTGATTTGAAAGACGCTCTGGAGCAGGTGATCCGGGAAGGTAAGCTGGCTGAATTTTCCCACCTCATAAGGGAGCCAAGGAGGCGCGATCGTGACCGATCGGGCGACAACAAGAGTCACGTTATGAGGCAGAGACAGGAACCCGAGGAGGACAATGAGCGCGGCCTCACTATTGTAAATGTTGTAGTTGGGAGAGATGTTCCCCCCAGGTCGAAGTCGGCAAGCAGAAAAGACGCCAAAGTATTAGCCGTATCATCATCTAGCTCCGTGCCTCCCTCCAAGAGGGTACCATCAATATCATTCAAGCCCGAGGACCAATGGTTTGACGACTTGCCGGAGAACCCTCCATGGTGATCACAGCTAGAGTCGGAACCGGCCTAGTAAAGCGAATTCTAGTAGACACTAGAGCTTATTCGAACATCATATTCCGCAACGTGTTTGATGCTTTAGGCCTCCGAAACGCCGACTTGAAAACCCACCAGCACGGTGTGGTTGGCTTGGGAGACAAATTTATTAAGCCTGATGGGATAGTCTCCCTACCGATCTCAATAGGAAGAGGCCGAGAGAAAAGGTCGGTAATGGCGGAGTTCGTTGTTTTAAGGGACTCCACGGCCTACAACATCATCTTGGGTAGGAAAACTATCAATGAGTTTGGAGCAGTAATTTATACCAAGCTACTGGTAATGAAGTTTGTTTCTGATAATGGGTCAATTGGATCTGTCTAAGAAGATTTAGAAATGGCGGTCGCTTGCGACAACGCCAATCTCTCCCTAAGGAAGAAGTCCAAAGAAGCACCCGGGATCTTCTTGGCCGACCTAGACGCACGAGTCGACGACAAACCCAGGCCAGAACCTGAACGAGACCTAGAGAAATTTAGGGTCGGCAACTCGGAAGAAAAGTTTACCTTCGTGAATAGGAACCTCCCTCATGACCTAAAAGAACCATTGGTGGAGATGATCCGGGCAAATGGCGACCTATTCACCTGGACACCAGTCGACATGCCGGGGATTGACCATCAGATCATGTTGCACCACCTAGCTGTGAAGGCAGAGGCTAAGCCAGTGGCGCAAAGGATGAGGAAAATGTCCCAAAAAAGAGCTGACGAGGTGGCCATGCAAACGGCCGGCCTGCTAGAGGCGGGGTTCATCCGGGAACTGGACTACTCGACGTGGATATCGAATGTAGTACTAGTTAAAAAGCCCAGCGAAAAATGGAGAATGTGCGTGGACTATTCTGACCTTAACAAGGCGTGCCCCAAGGATTCTTTCCCCTTCCCTAATATTGATGCTCTTATCGACGCGGCTGCGGGATATCGGTATCTGAGTTTCATGGACGCATACTCTGGCTACAACCAGATACCGATGCACCGACCAGATGAAGAAAAGATGGTGTTCATAACGCCAGGGGGAACGAACTGCTATAAGGTGCTGCCGTTTGGATTGAAGAACGTAGGATCTATGTACCAAAGAATAATGAACAAGATATTCAGCGATCTTATCAGCAAGACAATAGAAGTGTACGTAGAAGACATTCTGGTAAAGACCACCATGGCCGAGGACCTCATCGGTGATCTAGAGAATGTGTTCGCATCTCTTCGGCAGCACGACATGAGGCTTAACCCGCTCAAGTGCGCCTTCGCCATGGAAGCCGAAAAATTCTTGGGGTTTATGATAACCCAAAGAGGAGTGGAGGCCAACCCAGAGAAATGTGAAGCGATCTTACAAATGAAGAGCCCGGGATGCATAAAAGACGTCCAGAGATTGGCGGGAAGGGTCACCGCACTATCCCACTTCTTCGGCGCATCGGCCGCCAAAGCTTTGCCATTCTTCAACTTGATGAAAAAGGGGATAGTGTTCGAATGGACCCCGGCGTGTGAAGAAGCCTTCAAGCACTTCAAGGATATAATCTCGACATCGTCTGTCCTCGGGAAATCTAAGAATAGAGAGGCACTGTACCTGTACTTAGCAATAACTGATGAGGCTTTGGCAACAGTCCTGGTGCAACAAGAAGGAAAGATCCAGCAACCAATTTATTTTGTAAGTAAGGCGTTACAAGGGGCGGAGCTGAGGTACAGTAAGCTGGAGAAGCTAGCATATGCACTCCTGACCTCCTCCCGTAGGCTGCGACAGTACTTCCAAGGACACCAAATAATCATCAGGACGGACCAGGCAATCTGCCAAGTACTCCAAAAACCCGATCTGGCGGACAAGATGATGACCTGGGCAATCGAACTGTCTCAGTATGACTTGCAGTACGAACCCAGACATGCAATCAAGGCCCAAGCCATGGCTGACTTCCTGGTAGAAGTAACGGGAAGCCCTCCTAAGATACCGAGCACATGGTGGAAGCTCCCTGTAGACGGAGCCTCCAACCAAACGTTTGGTGGAGCAGGGATCATCCTGAAAAGTCCAACCGAAGTCGTATATGAGCAATCGGTCAAGTTTGAATTCCCGGTGTCCAATAATCAAGCGGAATACGAGGCCCTTCATGGTGGCCTAGTTCTGGTAAAGGAGGTCGGGGCCACAAGAGTAGAAGTGTGTAGCGACTCTCAAGTTGTGACTTCCCAGATCAATGGAACGTACCAAGCCAGAGATTCACTATTGCAGAAATATTTGGAGAGGGTCAAAAAGCTGAGCGAGGAGTTCGACGAGGTCACGGTGCAACACGTTCCGAGAGAGAGGAACACTCGGGCAGACCTCCTATCAAAATTGGCGAGCACAAAGGCAGGAACAGGCAACCGGTCTCTGATTCAAGGTTTAGTGAAAGAACCAACGGTGACCCTGCATATAACACGGGCACCCGACCCACCCTCTTGGGTGGACCCAATCATTGATTTCTTGGAAATGGGTAAGCTCCCGGATGACGACAAGACGGCAAAGGCACTAAGAAGAGAAGCGGCCAAGTATACAGTAATACAAGGCCAACTGTTTAAGAAAGGGCTCAGCCAACCCCTATTGAAGTTCCTACGCCCCGACCAAACGGACTACGTGTTAAGGGAGGTCCATGAGGGATGTTGTGGTCACCACATCGGGGGGAAGGCCTTAGTCTGGAAGCTCGTTAGGGCCGAATATTACTGGCCCTCAATGATGGCGGATTCCAAAGAGTTTGTGAAAAAGTGCAGAAGATGCCAGGAGAATGCCAACTTCCACAAAGTGCCAGCGACCGAGCTAAGTCTACTGATGGCCTCTCGACCATTCTCACAATGGTGAGTCGATCTGTCAGGGCCTTTCCCGGTCGGACCGGGATAGGTCAAGTACCTAATTGTCGCCATCGACTATTACACCAAGTGGGTAAAGGCCGAGCCGCTGGCCAGCATATCCTCGACTAATTGTCGGAAGTTCATCTGGAGACAAGTAATAGCCAGGTTTGAGGTCCCAGAGGTCGTCATCTCATACAATGGGACACAGTTTGCCGACAAAAAATTCGGAGAGTTTCTCGCCGGCCTTGGCATAAGGCAGAAATTCTCGTCTGTTGAGCACCCCCAAACCAACGGCCAAGTCGAAGCTGTGAATAAGGTCATCCTACAAGGCCTCAAGAAGCGACTTGACCAAAAGAAGGGAGCATGGGTAGACGAGTTAGCCTCGGTTCTCTGGTCCTATCACACAACTCAGCAGTCATCTACCGGGGAGACGCCCTTCCAGCTCACCTATGGGGTGGATGCGATAATACCCGTGGAGATCAGAGAACCGAGCCCGCGACTACTTTTGGGTGGAATAGAAGAGGCCGTAGAAAAGGACTTGGTGGATGAAGCTAAAGAGATGGCCCACTTGTCGGAGACGGCGTTGAAACAAAGGATAGCCCTACGCTACAACGCCAAAGTACTCAAGAGAGAGTTTGAGCAAAGCAACCTGGTCTTACGGCGCAACGATGTCAGACTCCCGACTCCAGGGGAAGGAAAGTTGGCGGAAAATTGGGAAGGCCCGTACAGAGTAAAGGAGGTGCTCGGCAACGGCGCTTACAAACTGGAACGATTGGACGACAGAGAAGTGCCGAGAACCTGGAACGCGAGCAACCTAAGAAGGTTCTATTCCTAGCGCCGAACTAACCGGTTTAGTAAGACCCATATTACTTTATGTTTGGACTATTTGCCATTAATTGTTTAGTTGGAATTCATCGTCTTCTTTTTTATCGTTAATTAATTGTTTCATACTTATTAATTGAGTCACTTTGCCAAGTAGAAGTAACCGACGCCTTAACGACACGGTATCCCGAGACTGATCACCCCGAGAACCACTGAAGTGGCAAACGCCACAATAGACGGCCACTAAAACGGTAAAAGCCATGACCTGGCTTCATTAATTACCAACGGAATGGTAAGCAAGTATAAACGGATAGCTAATTACCAGTAAAACGGTAAAAAAACATAAAACACGTTAATTACCAACAAAGCGGGAATAAACAGTCTGTTGCATACCAACAAAACGATGAACAAGTTTGCCAAAACTACTAAAGTGTTTAAAGATGTACAAATTACAAGATCCAAAAAAAAAAATACAAGTGAGTTCACATCATTTCTTCGGAATATCAACTAGCTTGCCATGCTGGATTGTCTTGAAAACGCTAACGGCAGAGGAGTCGAAGTCGGGAGCTAGCAGCTTCACCTGAACCTTGATAGCCTCCTCGGTCATCAGGATGGCATTCTTACCTTGCTTCACGGTCTCGTTGTACTTCTTCTTCAGATCTGCTGCTTCGGTCTTGGCTGCGGTTGCCGATGAAAGAGCCTCGTCACGCTCCTTCTCAAGCTCCTTCAACCGACCTTGAGCGGCGTTGAGCTGACCTTCCAAGGAAAGCTCTCGTTTAGTAAGACACGCTACGGCAGCATCAGAGGTCTTAATCTTCTCCTCGGCTTCAGCTAGCTGTGCCTGGAGTGACTTGACCTCAACCTTATACTTGTTATTAGCCTGGACAGATGACTCAATCTTGTTCTCCAGCGATCGCGCCCCAGCCAGGGCAGTTTCCTCTTTTCTGCTATGGCGGCTCCCCAGAGCAAAGTACGGTACATCCATCTGGCCTGTGAGGAGAGATCCCCACCGTGGAAGAAGTCCTCCGTGCTGGGGAGTAGTTGGGAATCAATGAAGTTCCCGACATCGAAGTTCTTCTCTATCACCGTAAGGACTCCCTCAGGGCTAGAAGACAGTTTCCTCTTTCTTGGGTTGTGAATAACAATCACCTTTTCATCCTCCACCTCGACCTCTGGTTGGGGGACCCGGACCAGCACTGGTCCCAATCACCTCACCCTGGGTGGGTTGTGAGTGAGCCTTGGCCTTGATGGCATCATTGGGAGGCACCTCGTTGTTAGGAGTGGCAAAGGCATCATCACTATCATCAGCAAGGAATGTATTAAACAAAGCATCAAGTCCAACTTAATCGCCAGCCATCGATACTGAAACAAAACATGGAAGCTAGTTAGTCGTTAAACCGGTTGAATAAACAAGGGTAATGGCAAACATGGGTACACCACTAAACGACTACTCACATATATAACTCCTAGCCATGTCCCGATCACCCATGAGGAGATGGGAATTAACATGATTCTTCCCGAAAACGGCCAACAACACGTCGGCGACCCTCTTGTTCTCGAGAGACAACCCTTTGTACGTCACTTTGGTAAAGGCATTAGCTCCCGCCCCGAAACTCCAGTAGGTCGGGATGCGACGTTCTCTCTCCAACGTCAACCAAAAGGGATGCCAACCTTCAGCCGGGCGAACCTTAAAGTATTTATCCTTGAAACCATGATACGAATTCTCAAACAGGCCAAAGATCCTCCGACCTTGGGCTGACCGGAAAGACATGAAGCCTTTTTTAGCCTTCCTCTCTTTAGAAGGATTTGTCAAGGTAAAAAGAAATAAAAATACCTTGACGGAAGCCGGCAGCTCTAAGTACTCATACACCATCTCGAAACAGTGGATAGAAGCCCAACTGTTCGGATGCAACTAAGATGGCGCCACATCGCAGCGGTTAAGCAACGCCATTTGAAAAGGGGAGAAGGGGATGCAAACCCCTAGGTGGGTGAACATCACCTTGTACATCCAGATCCAATCGGAGATCCGGGAAGAGTGTAGGTTTAGCTGGAATATCCGTTCGTTAGCGGCAGGGACGAAAACCTGGTAATTGGCCTCCTCGTCGCCCCCTCCACAGAGATACTCGGCTTGTCGGAACTCGTCAAGTTCCTCTAGGGTCATTTGGGTGGGGGTTTCCTTCACATCCGAAGTCATCCAGGCATATCGGTCGTACGGCTGCGCCCTCACGGCGGGAACCCTCATGATAGGACGTTGGGCCATACCTACAATGGGGCACCACTCAAAGTTAGTCTAAGAGGTCGAGAGACCGGCGCTAACACCAGATTCCATAGTTTGCCTACCCAATGCCTACAGTTAAGCAAAGCCTAAATCTATGTTCAAAAAACGAAGCCTAACATCAAAAGCCTGGAATGGTTACCCCCCTAAATGCCTATGTACTGAAACTATTCAAGCACTCAATCAAATGAACAATGCGCATGCAGAATCGAAAATGGAAAAGCAAGCAGCATAACAACAGAACAAAGCTATCTAGATTAAGAGAAGGGAAAATGAGCTTACCAGGATAATACTGATGATTGAAGGAGGCTGAAAAGCTGGGGGAGATTTGGACGAAGCAAGGATTCGCAACAAGGAACTTGGGAAGTGATGGGAGAAAGCGAAAGAGATGTGATGATAGTGGAGAAGTGGAAGCGAAAGTGAAGGGAAGCCAAAAGGAAACTGACGCGTAAAGAAGCGCGAAAGACAAGGGTATAGTCGACTTTTCACGAGGGGTTTAAATCAATCATCAATGGCATTAAATGCTCGGCGCAGAAATCGAGGCGACGTGGGACGTTCCCTCAAGGCGACGAGCCTCACTCGCTCGTAGGGGGCACGCCCACACCACAACCAAGCAGCAGCCCGACCAGGCGACGACACGTGAAGGAAAGCATAACGCGCCAACTATGGCACTCATGGCCACAGCCGGCGCGCTGGAGAAACTGTTCTGGCCCGACCCGGCTGGGTCATTGTCCGACCCGACCCACCCAACCGACTAAGCGGACCCCGCGCCCGGGTTGTAACCTGGATACCTACCTCCTGGCAGCCAGCTGTATGACAGCTGGAAAAGAAAGTTTCGGAAAAAGGGACCTCTCCTATGGGACCCGTCCTACTGATAGTGTATATATGGGGAGGGTCCTACCCCTATCCCAAGATATACATGAAAAACAAGGTTTTAGACCACTCTTCTTTTTGAGATATATTTTTTGGCAGAATCGCAATTTTAAAGAATCTACAATTTTACATGGCACTTCTGCACAATTTTTACTCTACGTACTCGTACAGCAAAAGCATAACAGAAAAAAGAAGTTGAACCATAAAAACATGTATTTCTACGAGCTTGCATACAATTTTATAGACATTTAATCTTAAGAGATAAGAAGCTTAATAATGCACAAACGTCAAATTAAACGATGTCATAATATTATTACATAAGAATTAAAAGCTTTACCTCTCTAAAAGAGAGAGGGCCTATTTTTTTAGAAATAGAGTAACCGTCCATGTAATACACTGTAATGATAAAGTGGTGTATTTTTTTTTTATGAATATTATTTTTTATTTTAATTATAAAATTTAATCTTTAGATTTGAGAAGTTTTAAAATTGATAAAGAACTTTGCTTTTTAAATTTCATGACGATTGAGTCGTGAATTTTGTATATCGAAAATATTTACTTATTTAGTAACTAAATAATCACTAAATGTTAAATAAAATAAATTTTGATTTTTTTTCTAATATGTATATATATAAATTGAAAAATCTGATTTGCATTGAAATTTATGTGGAACACAAATTATTTATATATTTCAAAAAGTAAAAAGTTTAAAACTATTGATTTGAGAGACAGGTTTATGTACTAAAATTTTGATTATTTAATTTGCTGATATCTGATTTTACATTATGATAAAATATACCGAGTTTCAAATTTTTAATAACATTAAAAAACAGTTATTAATTGAATATTAAAATTAGAATAAACTATTAAAAGTACACTCGAATAATTTTTTACCGACAAAAATGCATTTAAATTTTCTATCAACAAAAATACATTCAAATAATTTAAAAACGTAACAAAATATCCAACATTAAATATATATTTTTTAAAAAATATTTTAAAAATTAAATTTTGATATTTATTTGTAAGCAATATTAGAAAAATGAAATATTTTTATTCATAAAATTTAATAAATTTTTGTTCATTATGTATTTTTTTGTGACTTTTTAAAAATATTATTGATTGTTAACAAAAAAATTACAAAAAAATCACAAAAAAATATACTTAACAAAAAATCACTAAATTTTAAAAATAAAAATATCTCATTTTTTAATTGTATTTATAAAAAATCGTATTAAAATTCAATATCTAAAATATTTTTTGACAATACATATTTAATATTGAAATTTTTTGTCGCGATTTTAAATTATTTAAGAACATTTCTATCGATAATCAAATTTAAATGTATTTTTATTAACGATCAAAATTATTTAAATATATTGTTGATAATTTATCCTTAAAATTAAAAAGTGGAAAGAGGGAGTGAGAGAGAGGCCAAAAGAAAAACAGGGTGAGTAGTAGCAAAATAATTAAGTGATTATAAAGGCGAAAAAAGAGAAGGAAGGAAAAGAACAATTTAGTCTATTCTCAAGCTTCTGATTTCTTGGGAGTTTTTTATGGTTTTCTAATTTTCTTTGACAATGAAACTAGCTAGTTAAATCAACATCATATGATCCCAAATAACAAGCACCAAACTCCTAACTCTCAAATTTTAATTAACTAACAAAAAAAAAACGAAAAAAAAAAAACAGAAATAAAAAAAAAAAACTCAACTTTAATAAAATCCCTTTCAAACTAACAAAATGGTTTGACTAGGGATGGTGGTAGACCCAGTAGACCTATGAGGTGGAATAGGTGGCCTACTACCAATGAAGTTATTATTATTACTATTATTATTATTATTATTTTCATTGACCCTTTTTGTTGAACTAATAAGTGAAGAACATGAGGCCCTTGAAAAACTTGTTGAAGAATGCAACAATCCTCTCTTATTATAATTAGAAGCTTGATGGCTCTCATCATCATCATCTCCCATTTTCTGTGCATAGCTTCTACAAGATTTCAACTTCTTGTTGTATGGGTTCTCTGGCTTTGCAAGATCCTCCAAGCTCCTTACTTTTGCTAATGAACTAAAAGATTGTGACTTTCCTTCGTAATACTTTGATAGCCCCCTCCTATTAATATCATTCATTAAATTAAAGATAAACAAATTTGAGAAAACAATTTTGAAGTAAAAACAAAACTCGCAATAATATTACGCAGATCAATTATATTACGTGTACACTTTAAATCAGTAATAAAATCAATCGTAATCATATCACGTATATTTTAAATCAGTTATTAAATTAATTATCCGTATAATATATATTAAATATAATATATAATGTTAAATAAAGTAAATTATAGCTGTTTTTAACTAATTTTTTTTAGTTACCAAATATTTCTGAATATATATATATATATATAAAATAATTTATTTGATGACTAATTCTTTAGAGTTCATAACATATATTTTTGTACATCCATATATCTTTAAGTTAATCCATTTTTATAACACTACCATTTGTTGGTATACTACTATTTCATAATTTGAGATTTTAAAAAAATATTAACCATTAACCCAAAAATAACATTAGTTTGAATATGTGTTATTATACATGTTTTTTTGAAGTCTAATAAGCTCTTGCATGTAGAAGAAAAACACATGGTATAATATATAGAAGTTTGAGAAACTAATCATATTCATTGTATTTAAAAACTTTAGCTCTCGGAAACGATTTTATCACTTGAATGAAGGTAGAAGAGAAAGAAAAAGAAACTTACTTAATGGGAAGTTGTTGAAACAAACTAGACATATCACTCAATGGGTCATTTGTAGAAGTAGAAAAAGTAGTAGAAGAAGAAGAAGGAGACATCACTTCTTCAAATGAATCAGATTCCATCACTAATGATGAATCATCACTTGAATTTCCAGACCCAAATGAAGAAGAAGAAGCATCACCAATCTCATGAGCTGCTGC
Organism: Arachis ipaensis; assembly: GCF_059453495.1. Classification (NCBI taxonomy): domain Eukaryota; kingdom Viridiplantae; phylum Streptophyta; class Magnoliopsida; order Fabales; family Fabaceae; genus Arachis; species Arachis ipaensis. The sequence continues at coordinate 17,836,132 of NC_142442.1, forward strand.
TTTCTCAACCATAGTAGCACTTTTCAACTATATGCTCTTAACAAAATCCTTAGTTAGTTTCTTTTCTAAATAAGAACACAAATGTAAGTGTGAAAATGCACACTCACTTTTTCTTTTCTCTCTTCTAAAGATGTGCCTTTAAATGGAATCACAAGTACTTATTTTTTTGGTGTATAGCACAAGAGACTTGGATGGTTTATAAGCAAAGCTCTAAGATGCTACATTTGGATAAGACTAATTTAAAAAAAAAATTATTGTTTATTTTTAGTGAGATAAGAAATCTTTTCCAGATAGAAATATTTAGTAAGATTCGGCTTTATCCGGATTTGATATTTCTTGTCCCCCTAACCTCAACACCCACCCTACGATCCATCTAAAGGCCACCTAGTTTACCTAAATATGGCACTTTGACAAATATTATTTCATCATTTCAATAATTAGTGCCATCATATCTATCTATCATCGTAAATTTAAATTTTCCAGGAGAATAAATAAATTACACTAGTTCTTATCAAAAACTTTCATTTGGCAATGCCTTTTAATTATTTCATAAATATTCCTCTACGGCAATTGAATAACATAATTGTGTTTTTAAGCTTTTAATATATAATTCATTTTTTTTATAAATTTATCGAATAATATTATATGACTAATAAATATTATTACTTTTATTAGTATTTGATCAATAATAATTTACACTTATATTTATAAAAAAAATTTTATTAAAATTTATATATATAAATTAATATAATTTATATTCATTTTTTAAAAAATTTATACGTATAATTTAATAAAATTTATTTTGTTAAAAATAATTTAATATTTATACTAATAAAATATCATAAAAAATATTAAAAAATTGATGATACAATAAATGAAAATGACAAGTTAGTACTAAGAAATAAAAGAATATATGCTAATATAAGTTGGAAGTTCAAGGAGAGTGCGTGTAATGTGAAGTTGGCAACTTGGCATGGAGTTTGGATAAGCTTGAACTCCTCTATCCTATGCCGTACCATAAGTAGTTGTTATCCATCACCCAAAAAAGCACTTTCCATACATCTATTTGGAAAACAATAGTTATTTTTTAATCTACCATTTTCCAGTGTTTGAAATTTTATAATTTAAGTATCAAATGGACATCCCTACTTCTATGCGTTTCTATATATAATTTATATATAAAAAATTAAAAAAAAACTTTAAGGAGAATAATAGCAAAATCAATCATAACAAGGGCAGTAAAAATACGTACAAAAGGAATTAAAAATCATACTCCACAAAATAGATTTTATATATATAAAAGATAATCAATCATAAACATAGAAGAGAAAAGAAGAGAATTGAAACACCTACTTAAAGAAAAAGAAAAGAGAAAAAAAACTATATATAGAATTCTAGATAAGAGAAGAAAGATACAATTAGTTAATTAGAGCCGACTATTTATAAATTGTTATTCACTCACGGCAATATATAAAATACTGAAATACATAAATATATCAAAGTAATGGTAAACTATTCAACAAAATATCCACATTAAGTAGGAGGGAGAGAAAAAAAAAAAAGAAAAACAATGTTTTTTTTTAATATTAGTGCCCATTATGGATTGTGATGAGGTTCAAATGACACTTTTGAACAGAAAAAATTGGCTCTTTGCCATAAATGGTAACACCATAATATCCGACTTTTTACTTTTTAGGTCTCTTTTGCAAAGTTGGTGATATACTTTTTAATTGTATCACTAATATTCTAATAAATAGGAATAATGTTTAGAGTAACTACAGATAGTTACAGTTAAAAAAATACTTAAAATATATTCAAAAGAATAAAGAAAAGGTGCTGTTATATGATAGGCTTCAATTTTGAGGGTATTGTGGTCCCATTTTGCGCTCTTTTTGGCTTGGAATGTCTGCTAGCCAGCTGACACGCTCTTCAAGACTAAAACTAAATCTAAAGTAACCTAATTTTCTTTCTTTTACGGTTTTACCCTTCCCACTTACTTGGCTACTTGTGACCGTCTTGGTAAGTGCAAATATAAATATCTCTCTTAAAATATTATTATTATTAGGGTAAATTTTCTTTTGGTCCTTAATCTTTTATTCATGAAACATAGTGTATCTTAATCATTCTTAAACTTTAATACGAACCTCATTTAAATTTAACAAATCGATCCCTACAATTGATTGACAGTAAATTGTCCATCTGACGTGTTAGGTGTATATCAAGTATTAACTCTAAATAATTTCAGGGACTAAAAATTCTCTCCATATAAAAAAAATAAAAAATAAAAAATGATCCTCTTCTCTTCTCCTCCTCTTCCTTTTTCTTCCTCCTCTTCTCCTTTCTCTTCGCCAGTCACCATCATCTCTATCATCATCATCATCATCGAGCTTCACCTTTACAATCATCACCACAGTACCACCATCACCGAACCAACTTCTCTTTTCTTCTTCCTCTTTCTTTCCTCTTCCTCTTATTCTTCTCTTTTTTTTTCCTTCATCGTGCAATCTCTAGAACCACCATCTTCTCCCTCTGATTTGTCACCAACAGTCACCATCACCGTGGTTCCTTCTTCCTCCTCTTTCTCCTTTTCTTTTTCTTTTCGCCATCACCCAACCTCTCTCAATAGCTTACCCCAAATCTTCTTGGCGTCACCAAGATTCTTGCTGTCCTCACCGTCTTTCACGCCACCACTGCTAACAATTCTTCCTTTCCTGATTGGTACTACGTCTAGAGTCATTTATCCATACCTCGTCTTTCGCAAGAGTTACAAAAGTCCCCATGTGGCATTTGGTGAGGCATTCAAACTTGTCGCTGAAGTTTTCTGGTTGTCCCCAAATTTTGTTAATGATATATGGATTACTAACTTTATGATTTTGTCAAGGTTAATGCACGAAGAGTTTTAAGGCTATGGAAATAAATAATAATGATAATGGGTTTGAAAAAAATGAAAAAGAGGAGGAAAAAGAGGAAGAGAAGGAAGAGAAAGAAAAAAAAAGGTGATTTTAGTTCCAATAATCATTTGGAGTTGATACCTGTTACTTAGTATTGACACATCACACTCTACCTGACACGTTAGACGAGTAACTTACTATCAACTGGTTATAGGGATTAATTTGTCCAATTTTATTAATGGGTGGGAACTAAATTGAAGTTTAAGGATAATTAAGATGCGATATGTCTCATAAAAAAAAATCAAAGACCAAAAAAAATATTTACCTTCTTCTTCTTCTTCTTCTTCTTCTTATTATTATTATTATTATTATTATTATTATTATTATTATTATTATTATTATTATTCCCATATAATACATGAAATATGGAGAAAAATGACAAAAAATAAAAGCTTTTTCTTTCCTTGACAATACGCATATATAATGTTGTAACTTGTAGCATACTTGCATGGCTATAGTTTTTTGTTTTTTGTTTTTTGTTTTTTTTTTCTTTATGGTTCAGTTCGATAAAAGACTAATTTACTTGCTACTAAACTACATGCACAAGGTGAAATTTAAATTTTCGACACTTAAGCGAACTAGTGAACTAACCGTTAGACCAACCTAATTTTTTATTGGATTGAATAAATTCAAGAATAAATGACAAATAGCTAGCTCTAACTTTTTATCTCGAAATAAATATCAACTAATTAAAAATATAAAAATATTATTCACTTTTTAAAATGTGAGACATCTAAGTCTCACTGAAAAATCAGTTTGTCTTTATATATTTTAGACGAAAAACTTAAATATCTCATATTTTAAAAAGTTAATAAAGATATTTTTATATTTTTAATTAGATAAAAATTTATGCATTTTCAAATTAAAAAATTAAAGACTTATTTACTTTTTTTTTCCTCAACTTAAACGGAAAAAAGGATAAATTTTTAACAATGTTATTATATATATCTTAAATTTACAACACGTATACCATATACAATATATTTATCTATGAAACTTTTGCATAATCAAATTTTTGATATTACAACTTGTTAGAATAATATTACTTTTCTCTTGACAAGTACATGGGAAGAGTAGATATATATTTTTTTTCTTTTCGTTGAATAATATTTTATAGGCTTCGTTTAAACAATAATCATATTATTGAATAACTTTTATTTGTATAGTTTTTAACAAAATTAAAGTCCATCCTTAAATTAGAACTTTATATAATATTTTTATAAATCTTAAAAAGAAATATATATAAGAATTATTTTCTTTATGATTATATTTTGACATGCTAGTGCTACCATCATGTTTGTTTTATTTTATTTTATATTTTTAAAAAGAATGTTATGTTAATTACTTCATTTATTACTTGTCTAGAACTTATCCGATCATGCAGGTTTTCATCACGGATTTTATATGGGCCATGGATATGAATTGGACAAATTTACTCTTAGACGAATCTGAAATGATCCAATAAAATTCTTAGATATCAGTGTATGTTTTGATAAATATAATCCACTTAGATTATTGGATGACCACTGACCAGGTTTGAGGACCAATTTGCAGGTTAATGTTGATAAATATTAAACCTATCAAGATGAGAAAATGATTGAAATAGGCTTGTATGTGTATCTTGAAAATATGATCATATAACAAAGCAAAGAGAGTATGAAATCGTTAAGTTTAAATTATATTAAGAAAAACGTTAGGAGTCAACACTTATAATAATTAAAAAAAAAACATAGAAAGTGAATTAGTGCTATTGATACATATGTAGGATAAATGTAAAAAAAACAGATATTCGTCATTTAATATTTTTTACATTAATCAATATTAATAATTAAGTATAATTAATTCATTAATTTAAATTGAGAATAAATTTATTTTAGAGTATTGTATTTGCTTATCTTTTATTTGTATTTTTAACTCTAACTTTTACAAGATTTTCTAATTAGATTTATTATATTATTCTTTTAATAAAGAACTAAATAGACATAAAGTTATGTCTTGGCGATTTCTTAAATAACTATTAGTTTGTTTATTCTTTGTTCGTAGACAAAAAATGATGTATTGGCAATTTCTTAAATAAATAACTATTATTTTTTATTATTTGTTTTTTTCTCTTAATTTAGTAGGGCTATTGTTGAAAAAAACTAATATTATATTAGCTTTTCTAAAAAATACATATTGAGAATATATTAAATTTTGAAAAGGACATTTATTTATTAAAAAATATTTAATTCATTTTATTGGTTTATTTTTACCAAATGTGACGATAGCTCAGTCGTCGTAATTAATTTTTTAAGTTTGGTTGGTCTACATTATTTTTTATATTTAATATGTTATAATATTTAATTATTTATACATAAATAAAATTATTTTTGTAGCAGGCCATTGGAACATCAAATATTCCAGATTACCAATAGAAAATTTTAAATGTGTCCCAAAAAATGTGCCTTGCCTTCTAAGAATTGAATTTGAACTTCTCTCGTATTTTCTACACACTACACTAAATATTAAATAAGTAAGAGTCGTCAATCATATCATTTGATCAATTAGCAATTTTGGTCCACAAAATTTTCGGCCAACATTTTGCCCAAATCCACGCAAGAGATTGCGGGCCAATTATTAATCTTCGGGAAGTGCGATGATGTTTGATAAACATTCATGAATGATGAATGCACAGACAATGCATGTAAGAACATCAGCTTCCCTCTTCTCTAGTTGGGTTCAATTGGGTGTGGGTTGGGTTTTTACCCGATCCGTATCCAGTCCAAAAATAAAATGCATATAAATAAAGCATTAAAAATAAAGTTTTTTTTTTTCAACGTTTAGGGTAAATTCTATTTAAATCTCTAACATTTAAATTATCTTATTTGTATTTCTAATATTTGAAAAAATAAATAATTTAATATTATCCTGCTACCAATTATTCATCATGAGTTTTAGTTGGAATTATGAAAATTTCTTCTTATAGTTAGAATACAAATATCTGGGACAAAATTGATACTCCACTTCAGATAATAGATCATCAAAACTTGAAACTAATCCTTGTAATATTTACATAATTTATTTTTTTAGGGACATAATTGAATCTGAACACAAATCGTGGGTACAATATTAAAATCGAACACATTTAAATGAGACATAATTGAAAATGAATACATTCAAGTGAGAATAATTGAAAAATACAATCTGATCTGTTAGTATAATTGACAGCAAAATAACATTGAATCACTTTTATAAACGTTAGGAATACAAATAAGACTTATCTCAAATGTTAGGGATAAAAACGATACTTTACTCAAAAATCAATTACTAATTTGGTACTTGAAAGATTTTGATACTACTTGAAAGATTTTAACATGAACAAAAGATTCTTAAAAGATGTTATCAACAAAACAATTCTTGAATAATTTAAAAATACGATAAAAAATAATCAATAAATATTATATTTTTTATAAGTGATAAAAAAAGATTTTGTATTTAGCAAAAGACTTATTCATTTTATCCAAATTTTTGTGCAAACATTTGAATAAATATTTAGAAGATGCACAAAAAAATTATGGACTTATTTGTCCTTTCTAAAAAAAATACATGTTATTAACCAATCACTCTGTAAATATAAATCAATCAATAAAAATGTCTACTTTTTAGATGAAAAAATAGATACTCGATTTTTTATTATTAAAATAAAAACTAGCAATAAGTAGGATGGACTATAAAAAAAAGTTTAGATTCTATTTTAATTTTATTCACGAGTTTAAATTTTAGACTTTAATTCTACTTTACCTTTGGATTCAGAATCTCTCAACTCTAATCCTGTTTACATTCTAAAGTTTTACATTCGATCCTATCCATAACAAATCAATTTTTTTCATCAAATGTAATATTTAATTTTATATTTAAAAATATACTAAAAAAATAGAAAATATAAAATTAAATTTATATTAAAATCAAAAGTAACAAAATTGTAATGAAATTCATGTTAAAATTACAAAAAAGAGAAAATATAGGTTTAATTTTCATCAATTTAATTATACATATATAATGATTTTTAAATACTTACTATAATTTATCAGGGATGCGAGTAGGTCCTGTAGATTAAGCCTAAACTTGCATTTGACCATATTTGTAGTTCAATCTCGCTCCACTTTCATTTCAATCCGCTGTGCGTTGGGGTTTGCCAACCCTACCCAAACAATACTACAAGAAAAAGGCGTATTTGTAACAAAAAAAATTGTTACAAAACGTCGAAATTTTGAAACAAAAGTTTTTTGTAACAAAAAAAGGGGCCGTTGCAGTAAGTCCCGTTACAAAAAGTTTTTGTAACGAAAAATAGAACTGTTACAATTCAATATGATATTTTGTAACAATTTTTTCTGATACAAAAAACCAGAAGCCGTTACAAAAGTGGTAACAAATTTTTATCTTCAAGGTATTTTTCGTGACAATCTATTTTTTCCTATCAAAAAATTTTGTTACAAAATATAACTTGATTTTGTAACATTTTTTTTAATTAACTAATATATTAACTATTCTATTAAGCAAGTCTACATTTATATAATATGTAAAAACATACATAATTCAAACATGCCTCATTTAGCTAAAATTGTTTTGAAACAAAGTAACATTAGTGAGTACATTGATTAGTTCTACAAGTTATATGTCTTGCACAAGTTCAACCAAAAGTTAAAAGTTCTAACATAGATTAGTGTCTCTATGAATCAAAATATTCTTGAGTCCTCAAAGTAGCATGTGGTCACCATTTCAGCACTCCTATAAATAAGAAAATTCGAAACAAAAAGTTAGGTGCATAATCAAAAGAAATATCTTGAGGCAATCAGAAATTATGTAGCAAACAAGGGTCTATTTTGACACAGAAATTCGTCAAATAGAACTTGTTTGCTCAAACAACACAATGCAGTTTAATTGAGCAACCAAATAGGACAACAACCAAATAGTGAATAACAAAATCCGAAGCTTCCAGCTTCCAACAACCAAAACAATGAAGCACTTAGCCGGATAATCGATCAATTGAGCTTAGCAACAGTTGAAAACCAAAAGCAATTAAATACCAACTCAATTAATTGAATCAAAGATGAATATTGAAAACAGCTTAAGATAAATTCGGGCAGCATTTCAGCAGTAAATTTGCCTATTTCACAATTTCAATCAATCAATTCAAATTTCATATGAATTCTTTGACAATTCCTAGGAATGAAGTAAATAAGCCAATTCCAGCAAGAAAACATGAGGAAACAATTAAAACCAATCCAACCAGCAAGAAGCAGAGCAGCACTCAGCAGAACAGCAATCAATGACCCATCATACAGCACCAAAAATAGTAAAATGAACAAAGGTAATGGATTCAGGCAGCGTTCTATTCATTGAAGTCAATAACCATTACACTTGCAAGCAGCAGGGGCACAACAGTTTATCCATTAATTCAACAGAAAATCAATCAAGCCAAACTAAACGATTTTAGCAATAGATTTATCAATAAAACCAATCTCAGTTTAGCAACCATCATCTATTCCAACACAAACAACAATAACTCAGCAGCATTTCCTTTCTCATTGAATTTAACAATCATTCAACAAGCAAGCAATGAGGGGGAAAATCAACAGCAACCAACAACAAGTATAGAGCAACAATAACAACTTAATGTGAGAAATTATTCAACAACAAATGCACACACAAATACAAGGATTACTTAAATGACTCATCATGCTTATCCACATAAGTCTGCAGTGAAACCACTTACCGTTTCACCTAAGAGGCTTGTAACAACATCTTTTTTATCAACTTTCTCATTCTCCCTTTCAGGCTCACTGTCAGTACTGGTAGGAGGTGGAAGTGCTGAAGCACCAAACATGGCTTCGTCATGAGCAGCTTAGATTTGTTCCTCCCTTCTTGCCTTGATAAGAAAATGGATTCGATCTATGTTTAGTCTTCCATACATAGATGATGCATGTATGTTAACAAGGAACAAAACTGACTATTCATGAATATAAGAAGAGGAATATACCTCTATTTTAGAATACCGGAAACTCTGGCCAATTTGCTTGACCAAGGAAGCATCATCTTCAGCCACTGCAGATAGGTGGGCAAATACAATCAGTTCAATTAAGTTTCAGATTGCAAATCCTTGCTCTCATCAACATTAATCAACTCAGATTTCACACCTTCAACCTCATTCATCTTATCCCGATCTTCAGTATTGCTAACCTTTTTGATCGATTGAACGCTCTCTTCATTCTTATCCACTAAATCTTGATGTTCCATGGTTAAAAATTTAAAATGAACCTAAGATTTCCTCGTCAACAATGCAAAAAACTGAAAGTTTACCCAATAAAACATAAGTCCTGCGATATTGCCAGTTACGAGTCCATATTACTATATATACAAAAAAGATTTAAAATACTAATCATCCGATTGTTCTAATTTTAGACGGTAGCAGAAAAATATAGTAAGATTAAGACTAAGAACTAGAGCAATAGTGAAGTATTCCAATTCCAATAGCAGAACACATCGAATAATTAGGACTGCGAGAATACAAACAAAATAAAACACGGTTCAAGGCGCGAGCAACTCACTGTAAAAAGAAGAATGACAGAAGTGGAGCGGCGGCTCCGATGGTGACCTCCGGCAGCGGCGACAGAGACAGCTTCACAGATGGCGACGTGGTTTGGCGATGGGCGGACCGGTGGCGACAGATCTGACGCGCGTCTCCTCTCTCCGTAGCTGAGCTCCCTTGTGGTTCTATTTCCTCCCTCGTGCGTCCTTCTCTTGTGACGGAACAGTGGCGGCGACCGCATGCAGCACGGCGCGGCGGTGGTGACGAGGCGTGGTGAAAACCGGCGACGACAGTAACGACGGGCTGATGGCGATGGCTTCACGGACGGCGACGCGGCTGACGGCGCGACTCCCTCTCCTCGTGGTTCTGGCGGTGGCAGCAGCGCAACCCTCTCTCACCCTCGGATCTCCTTTCTTCTCTCTCCCCTTTCTCCCTCTTCGTGCTTCCCCTCTTCCCCTTTCTTTCTTTTATTTCTTTTCCAACTGCTGTTAGGTTTCTTTTTGTGTGTATTGAGTGTGAGTGTGTGACCAATTGTTGTTAGGTTTTTTTGTGTGTATTGAGTGTGAGTGTGTGACCGTGGGTGAGTGAGTGAGGGGTGTGGCTGCTGTTTGTGTGTTAGAGGGTTACGATAGAAAATTAGGTTTAAGTAAAATTGGGATTAAGTTAGGGTTTAGTGTTTTGAGAGTGTAAATTAAAGTTTTGTTTAATTTAGAGTAAAATTATTAATAAAGTAATAAAATAAAGTAATAATTTAAAACCAAATTAAATATAAAGTAATTATCTTTGAAATACGTTTAATTACTAATTTAAAATTTATCTTCAAATAAATATTAACTTAATGAAAATTGATAATAATTAAATTAATTCTCCTTTATTTATAAAATAAGATTAAAAATCTAAATATTTAAAAGTAAGATATATAAAATATTTACTATTTATTTTTTTTTTTTATAAAAACTCTAAATAATAAATAAAAATTTACTCAACTTATGTATAAAAATTTCTAAAAATATAATCTTAAATAAATATAATAGATCATAAATAATTAATTAATAACTTTTCAAAATTAGGGGTCTTACACATTGTGCTTGGTGGAGTAGACGGCGTAGAGATGAGTGAGGCGCTGCTTCACCCTATTACTTTTTACATTCAGCTAACTTAGTGTCTTAGTTTTTTTTCTTTTATATTTAATTATTGTTCTTTATAAATATAATTTTAAATTTTTGTATGCTTTCACAAATTAATTTTTAATTAACATTAAAAATCTTATTATGAATAAAAATTAATGAATATGAACAATATGTAAAAAATTTTAATTTTTGAAACAAAATAAAATTATTTTGAAAAAATTATATAAACAAATTTTTTTAGCGTGTTTAACATTTTGAAAAAAAAAATTGTTATAAAATATATTTACATTTTGTGACAAACAAATAACTTATTACAAATAATGTTGAATTTGTGACAAATTAATTTTTTGTTACAAAATAATTGGAGTTTTTGAAACAAAAAGATATTTTGTTACAAAATATTACGAATTTTTGTAACTTCTTTATTTTTTGTTACAAAATATTATAATATTTCGTAACAAAACAAATGTTTGTTACAAAAACTAACATAATTTGTAACAACAAAAGTTAGGTTGTTACAAAATATTAGCATATTTTGTAACAATTTGTAATGTTATTACACAAAATTATTCTTTTGTAACAATTACCAATTATTATTACAAAAAATTATTTTTTTGTAACAATTTTAAATTTGATACAAAATTTTTGTTACAAATGTTCCATTTTCTTGTAGTGCAAGTTGGTTTAGATTGAATATGTAACGATCCAACTTTTAGCCTGTCATGATCAAGACTAGCAACTAGGCGCTACTATTCAGCTGACCTTAGGGACTCACGACTATAATATATTTATTTACATATGAGCTTCTAACGTTTATTGAGATCACAGGTTAATTGAATATATCAGGACAGTTATAAGTTAAGCACATAACACAAGGAGCAGATAATCATATAAAAGCATAGTTTTATGTTACATATATATCCGGAGACTCAGTTTATCACATACTTATAGTTTAAACATAGCAACTTATTTAGAAATATTTACAAATTCTATTATTTATATTAACAGGTCTCGTTTTAAGAGCCACTTTAGACTGGAACCCATTATATATATATATATATATATATATATATATATATATATATATATATATATATATCTATTTAATATATAAAGATTAAGCAGTCCAAGAAACGAGGCTCCACAGTATTCCCTCCAAAATTAAACTCTCTCCAGACCAACACGTTGCAGGCAAAAAACAGTCGAAGCGGGAATTTTTCCGCACAAATCCATTCTGAAAATCAAATTACCCTCTCCCGTTTTACTTTGAATGACTGAAAATTAAAAAGCGAAAAAAAAAACCTTAATTCACTCCCTCTTCTCACCACCCCCACCAACCCCCACATCTCCTGATCCTCCTCTTCCTCCTCATTTTTCTCTTCATGTCACAAATTGGAAATTGTGTTTCAAGTCACCAAGATCGGCTGGACAGTTTCATTTATCAAAATAGATCTGGAAGTTGCAAATGTCTTCGTCTATGGCGGCAAGGGAAAACCGTGTGTCAAAGGAGAAAGAACTGAGTGAACCCAGATGAAGAAGAAGGTTTAGCAACAGAGACTATGAGCACAAGGTGAAGAAAGCAGTGGAGGGTATCCCAGCAACCAGTAGAGTTGAGATTGTAGCTGAAGATTTGAAGTTTATCTTAAACGTCAGGTTTCAAGATTTTAGTTATTTATTCCAAAGTGGGATTAACACTATTGGGCTTCAGGTTTCAATATTTGAGTTCTTTTCTTTTGTTGACTTTTTCAAGTATTCATTTTTTTTGTTTGTTTTTGTTTTGCAGTTTAGGGTTTTAGACATCTTCAAATGAGTTGCAACTTAAAATGTTGTCGAAAATGGTTCTATAATTCACGGGTAAGCATAGGATTCTTGCAGAACTCAAGCGCCTCGATCATTACATCAAATTCCTTCAGGTTCTTTCTTTCTTTCTTATAATTTTGATTTGCTTACTAGGAAAGTGAAATCTAATTTTGTTGCAAGCAAACTTTTTTGTAAATTCTAAATTGTCTGTTATCCGTCAGAATTTCTTACCAAGTTTATTGCTATCCATTTTTATTTTAAATTTATTTCCGGTGTTTTCTTAAACTAAGCATTTCTTTGGGTAAAAAAAAAATCAGTAATTGCTGATATGATATAAGAAGAATGTTGAAATTGATTATGAGATCTACTAATTATTGTCTCAATTAGAAGTTGACGTGGTTCTTATTCTTATTAATTATTATGATATTGGTATGGTTTAAATTTAAGTTTGCCATAAAACGTGGAAAGTACGAGTATAATTGTACTTTTTAACGAATGAATCCTTGGTTTCATTGTTAAAGATTGTTCATGAAGTAAGGTTGAATTTGTTGTTTGTGGTATTACTTGGATTCTTTAAATATGGGTTTGTGACAAATTTATTAACTTCTCTTTATGTTTTCCCAATTTAAAACAATTTTATATAGTTGTAGTTGTTTGGAATATTTGGTAATCACTAAAAGTTGTGCAGTATATATGGAAATACATGACTAAGGTAATTAACAAGTAAATTGTTTGAAAATTTACTTGCCTAACATTATGTATTGTTACTTCTGAAATGGAGCTTCAACTGATAGTAAGCTAGAGGTCTTTGGGTACCAGTCTTTATTCAATGAATTGTAGCATCTGTGATGCACAATAGTGATAACGGCAAAATCATTGAAAACTTTTGAAGTGGTTATCCGGTCATCTTTGACATTTGCTTGATTTCCTGCATTTTAATTATTATTATTATTCCATCCATAAATTAGGACTTAAGAGGTGCCTTTTAGCATTATTTCAATTATTACTTTTAGCATTATTTCAATTATTACTTTAATGCATGTTGGCATGTGTGGTTTAGATGGGAAAAAATGAGATATTGTAATGGAAAAAATGGTAAACCCATAACCATTTATAAATTTGTCAAATAGAGGTTAGTTATTTGTTTTGGAAAATAGTATACAGAGTTGTTGTCAAATATGTCACCTTCTGTTCCAATTTGTTCTTTATTTTTTGATCCACATGTTACTAAATTTGAATTCTAAAACAATTTAGAGTATAAAAAATGCTATTTTTTATGAGCAGCAAGTGGAACATTAAATGTGCAACTTGAACTATTTGTAGTTGCCAAGTCGAATAGAGATAGAGCTTCTTTGATTACTTGCTTTTTGGTGTTACTTTTAGTGCTAAGGTTTCACATGGATTAAGGGCTACATTAGCTCTTACTCATTTACTCTCTAGAATATTGTGCAAGTATAGTGGTTCATTATTTTGTATTTGTGTTTTGTGATTGACGGGTTATTTTTGTGATGCATATGGAACATAGAAAAGGTGATTTTGATGTCAATGATTATGGTGAGGAGGATGAAGAGAAACAAGGAGAAGAGAAAAAAATGGATACAAGGAAACAGTTAAGGAAGACCAAAGTGGATGGAATAATGATGAGATGGAATAACTTGAGAAAGTGTATAAGGATCTTCATCACCAGGAGCTGTAAGAATTATTAATATTTTATTCTTAAACTTCAAATTAGTTTTGGTCTTTTAAGTGAGGAGTTACTAGATTTTTTAATATTATTTTTCAGGTATCATATTATCTGTAGATAATTTTTTTAATAGATTTACTACAATCAAACTTTTGCCTCTAATTGAATTTCACAACTTCTAAGATTAACATGGTCTTGGATCTTCTTGAAATTTGTTATATGATCGTGCAGTTCCTTTATCGTTATAATTATTGGTATATGATCATATAGTTCCTTGCAACCATAGATACTCATTATGAAAAAAGAATAAGAAACATAAACAAGCGATGCCATTACAACAATAGAGATTTGTTATTGACAAAAGTAGGAAAGTAAAAGTAAGGACATCACAAACCACTTACAAAATAGAGAATCATACTTCAACAATATATAGCTTCGCTTTCATCTTTTAAATGAATCAGCTTTGGTTATCTTGGTCTTATATATCACTAATTCTTGCTGCATTATTCATATTGTCTGAGTAAAAAAAAATCATAATTAATTAGCAGGTTCAAGTGTTCAGCAACATGACATCATATTATTATTAGAGTTTTTTTAGACCGAATCTGATCTAATATGACATAATGGATAGCGTTATTTTAATTCTACTTATTTTGTTTGGATTAACAATTTTAATTATGTTTATAATAGTATTGCTATAATTTGAAAATCCAACAGATATATAACTAATTTGGTATTTCATTATGATAACATAATAGTTATAGGTGGTATTAGTATACAGCGAGAGTGGTTCCTACTTTTCAGCAGTCAGACTAGATTGGAAGGGAGATTTCGGAAGTCCAGAGAAGCAGGGTGAGCCAAATATGAAGCAAACATGATGGGGAAGAACAAGAATTTTCAAGAACGTGCCACCGCATCAACAAACAGAGATTGGAGAAGTGGCTGTTGGAATAGTGGAACGGCAGCCTGAAAGCAGGAAAAGATTCCTTTTTTTTTTCCTTCTTCTTCCTCCAAATGCATACTGGTAGTTATTTATTTTAAAGTGGGGCCAACACTATATGACTTCAGGTTTGAACATTAGTGTTCTTTTCTTTTGTTGATTGCTTTAAGTATTCATTTTTTTGTTGTTTCTTTTGCTATTTAGGGTTTCAGACATATACAAACGAGTTGCAGCTAAAAGTGTTGTCGTAAATAGTTCTGCAATTTGCAGGGAACACCTCTAAATCTCATATCGCCAATCACCCGGTGAGTTGTTATCACGGCATGTCAATTTTTTTATTTGGTATATAAAATAGAAAAGTATGATAAGCTAGGTTGATGTATAATTTTTGTTTTATGCATCAAAGAGAGTCTATTGCTTACTTTGCATTACATGAAAAATATGATTTTTTTATGAAAGAGTGCGGGAAATAAAATTGTAATAAAAATTGTGCTAAAATTAATAATGATTATTTCACCAAAATAACTTTTAATAAAAATCAAATTCACATGCTTATTTAATCAAATTCCACTACTGGCCACTAAACTCGGTTCAATTCTGTCTAATCATGCTTGATTTTTCTAATTTTATTTATTATATATAGGAGAGGTTGGTGAAGGAGAATGCTTTAGGACACATATCCAATTTCTAATTATCTCTCACACCTAAGCCCTCTCATTTCTTCTCATAACCCCTTTCTTCTCTTTCAATTCCAATTGCATACTAGGAAACCACATATAATTACAAAGGCAAACATTGATTCATGTAGTTTAGTTTTAAAAATATTTCATTTTATCATATTTTTAGTTGTTTTAACAGATACATGCGTAAGGACATTAAGAAGAGTATTTATAACTTGTGATCAAGGCATGGTTGGTAATCTCATTGATGAACTAAATGAAATTCAGATTTTTTTATCGAGTCCTTCCTCCTTTCTTTTGTTTTTTGCTTTTTAAATTTTGCATATCATGAATGTACCTGTCTTTAGTTTTGGAATTCATAGATACATGGGTTAGATGCTTCGTACATTGTCGCAGCCATCTGAATTATCAAGATTCAAGAGACTTATGAAGTAAAATTTAAGAGATTTAGATGCTTCAATGCACCATTACTTTTTCAGGCTTTATTTATATCCATAATACCTTTCTAAAGAAAGGAAGTACAGAAACATTTTAGACAATTCTAAAAAAGTTTGGATATGATAATGATTTTAAACTCTGAAATGACTTTCTTCCAGTTCCACTTAGAAGGCTCTTGATCAGATCATATTTTCATTTTCTTTACTATCTTGAACTTCTAATTTTTTTTCTATGTGGTATACCCATTTAATGATTTAATTGTTATTTGGTTCATAAAACTCCATAACAAAAAATGTGTCTAATTGCTAAAGTAGAATAGTAAATGTTAGACATAAATATTGTACTAACAAATTCAACTGTAAACTACCAATTTGAGCTACATACATTACATGTAGTAGAGTTTTGTTGGCAATGCACGATGAAGTAGCTTTGACAAATAGGTAGTCTTGCTTTCCATAAAACACTTGGTTCACTTTAAACTTCCCGAGTCAGAGTGCATAATTCATTTTTGGTAGTACTGAAAATTAAATAGGGACTATTTTCATTGCAAATAAAACATTTTTTTATAATGTTTGTTAGGTGTGTAATTATTAATTTAAAAAGCTCACTTTATTAAAATCTTAACCGTTTCTGTTTTTGGCACGAAATTCAATTTTGGTTAGATATTGTTCTCTTCAAGATATTTAGTTTATATGAGAGATTGATGCATTAGCACATAGATTTATTTTCATAATTTTATACATAAAGTGATAAATCTGAGGCTACATAGCTTTATTCATTCATTCATTATTAATAGAGGGGATGAGATTCCTTTGATTGAGTCTATTTTAACTAATTGCGCATAAATTACCTGCTCTATAAAATTAATAAACAATTTAATTTAAATTTTGAAATGATATAATTTTTAACTTTATGATATTCTTTGGTGTTGATTTTAAATTAAAGAGATGAAATTGACTTGAAATAACATCCGTCTTTTGTAACTGGACAGGAAAGATTTAAGACTCTGGCGAGTTCTTATTAGAGAAGAGTGCAAGGAATCATTCTTAGTAAATACTAAAATGATTTATACATGACTTTATAAAAAATTTTCAAAATAATAATTAGCATTGATAAACCCTGAGTAACTCCATACTTGCATGGATGTTTTTTGTATTTATTAGTTTAGAAGGATGCTAGATAAGAAATTTTAAATTTAGAATTAATTAGGAATTACATATTTATTGTGAAGTTTGGTGGAAAGTAGTATTAGCCCTTGGTTTTAGAAAATAGTAAAGAAATTGGACATATTTCCTTTCTTTGGTGTGTTTTGTTATATCTATTGTACTAATAGCATTATTGTAAAGTCCAATGTGATCATTATTATTGAAAGCTTTTAAGATTTTTCAAAAAGAATTCACATAAATAGAAACTTTTTAAATCCTTTATGCATACAATTTTATAAATGACATGATCGGAGTCATGAACTATTTGTTAAAGTAATTGTAGAGAAATTTTTTTTTATTTTGCTATAAAATACAAATTATTTGTTAAAGTAAAAGAAATTTAAGTGATTACAATAATTTATTATAAGTTTATAATTAAAAATATATATTTTAAAATACAAAATTTTATCTTCAGTTGGCCAAATCTACTAAGAAGTAGGAATAGTTAGCATTTTATTTATGAGTTCTAGCATTTATTTTCTATTGTAAGTCATTAGACATATTAGTAGGATGGGTTTAGTTGCAAGCCATACTATCTTTCCATTAATAGATATTTTTCGTCAATTTCAAAGACTTTAGAAAATGTTACAATAGATTCAAAGTTGAACTTGATAGGAGGAATTAATTCGATAGTTTACGTAGATCCTTGATTGATATGTTTTTTTCATGTTAGACCAAGAAAAAGTTTGATTTAAGTAACATGATTGTTTACAAATTGTAAATATGAATTATCGGTTATTTACAGGATTAAATTTATTGATAGAAAGTTATTGTTTAACTAAATCCTTTTAAAGTTAGGACCTTAAGTGATGGTCACAAATTTTTTTGTGAATTATGTACATGAACCAATTCTTTGATATACTCTAATTAATGAAATCATTATTTATTGCTTTTTTTAATCTTTGAAGTCTATATTACTATTACTTTAATTAATATTCACATCATGAAAGGACATACCACTAAATTCAGTTTAATTTAATCTAACCATGGTTGATTTTTTTAATTTTGATTATTTCATATAAGAGAGGTTGGTGAAAAATACTTTGCTTTCCAAAATTGTCAGAATAGCAAAGATGTTTATAAGGTGCAAATATCAGTATATAATTTTATCTTTAAATGAATAATTTTTAGTTCCTTGACTTAATTTAGTGATTTTATTAAAGTATTTAGGACAAATATCTAATTCTAATTATCTCAGTAAATTTTTAAATTTTTATTATTTTTGTTTTAACAGTATTTACCATATATGTATTTTTATTAAACTGTGGATTTGTATTCTTATTAAGCCAAAGAGTTTTTTGTTTCTAATTCATCACATTGCATGTATGGGTTTCATGTGTTGATTTTAGATTATTGTCAAGTTATTTTTTTTCTTTTTTGATGTACCAATGAAAATCGTGAACAATTTAGAAGGAAAAACTTTAGAAGTATGATCTCTGTCAAGCATGGAGAATATCTAGGCGACTTAGCTGAAGAAAGTGTAATATATGAACATATTTTCTTCAAAGAAGATGAAAAGTGAAAGAAAACTGTTACTCTAGATTGGCTTTCTCTACACTTTTTTTTTTCTCAAGTTAATATTTGTTTAGTGCAAAGTTCATTAACAAAATTTTTCTGTATACTATGAGCTAAATTCTAAATGCCATTACATGATTCATGTAGTGAGTTTTATATACTAAAAAAAGGTTGTGCTGTTATAAATAAGATTGTGTTTAAATTGTCTACTTGCTTCAATTTAATAGCTTATTTTAAAATAATTTATAGATTTTTAGTTTCAAGATTTGTAATTCCCATTTTCTCTATTGATTTGTTCGCTTATTTTAAAATTGTGTGTATTGACTTTAACAATGTTTAGCATGATGGTGAAACTGCGAAAGTTATTAGCCAATTAAAAGATAGACATGTGAATTTAAGTTTTTAAAAAGTAAAGAAGGGTATAATAGGATAAAGAGACATATACATATTCATTCTTATGAAAATATATATTAACAAATATAGAAAAGACAAATATTCCTGTAAAAGAGCATTGTAATTTCTCTATATCTCAATAAAGAAGATTTTTTAAAGGTTATAATTTCGAAAAAAAATCCAAAGAAGAAATGTCCTTTTAATGTTAAAGTGTTTAGCTGTTGCAGCATGTGACACCAAAAGAAAATATACGATAAATACTATCAAAAAATAGGTTTTTATACAAAAAAATATAAATGGATAAATATTTTTTTTATTACTAGTTATGATTTTTTTATTATTTTTAATTTAAATTTATCCTCTAGATGATACATTTGTTTGAGGTCATGGAAGTACTTGATTTACTTATAGCCAAGATCCTATTTTAAAAACAATAATAATCATCAATTTGATAATGAAGCAACTAACACTTTTTCTTTCCTTTCCAATTTAATAAGGTTATTTTTTGTTTTATATATTCTATCTATTATAGTCCTATTTAATTATTTAAATTTCATGCAAGTTACTAATTACTCAATACTTCATGATATAAATATAAAATAAAAAGTATTGTATATTTTTTTTATTTTAAAGCAAAAACTTTTAATAACAGATTATTCCTGAATTGATCACTTTTATTACTTTTATTATTACTGATACTTTTTTTAAATGTGTTAATTTTTTCTATTTACATTTGTAATTTATCTGCATATCTGCGTGAATAAAACAAAGAAAGAATACAATTATGAGGTGAATGTAAATCATGTTTAAATTGTTAATTAGTGTGAAAAATAAAGGAGCATTATTAGTGTTTGGAAAAATAATGTAATGCAATTTAATATAAATTAAGTACTATTTTAATTTCTAATGTTTGGATTAAATAGCAAAAAATTTAGAACATCATTTATATTTTAATAGAAACACTTATAAATAATAACGTAACATAATACTTCATAGCGTTTTTTTAATAGTAATCTTTTTTTGTTTGCTTAAAAATTTTCATATACTTTTTCGAACAATATCAATGCTTTTTTATTTTTTCCACCAAATATTATTTCAAATATATTTTACATTCACGTTATTATATTCTTCATTTGTCTTGTCTGCGCATTGCGCGGGTATCTTGCTAGTATATATATATATATATATATATATATATATATATATATATATATATATATATATATATATATATATATATATATATATAAGTCTATACAGTGCGAGGACAAAGACAACGATTACTACTGCTGCTGTTGCTACTGCTACTACTATTGTTGCTCTTGCTGTTGCTGCTAATGCCGATGCAGGTCAAAGATAACTGGAAGCTGAAGAGATCTGATACTAGAAAAAGAGTCACTCGGGTACATCAATTATCGAAAATTTCGGTATGAGCTTCGCCATGTTCAGTGGATGAGGCGAAAATGGATACTGACTTTCGTCAGGGTGCAGCTTGGCGAAAGGCATGTCATATGGCATGTCCGGGTTGAATTTTTGACTAAGCAGAGGATGGGAGAAGGGATGATCAGAAAGGTAGTAGCGATGCATACGCGGAATTTCCTAGAACACCGCATCTCCCAACGCGGGATCTATGTAGCAGCCGTAGGCAGGGCACTAAAAAAAAGAACGTCGGTCCCATTTGCGGATGTGGAAGAAAGAGGGTGAGACCTAAGGTTTCTAACATGATACTATACAAAAACTCTAAGGAGTCCACAGCCTAAGTCTAACCGTTCACAAGGCTCAAAAAAACATTAGTTCATACACAAACAAGTACAAGTACAAGTATATAACAGAACAACAGTTACATAGCAAGTAAACGTACATTCACAAACAGAGAAAATGCAGCAATCAAGTATGATGCATGTCTAGTCCTATGTAGGCCATGAGCTCATACGTCGGTTGGCTACTCACAACCCGACGTTACCCAATCCAAGTCCGGATATGGCTACTCCACTAGGTCGGTCGCGCATCGGTGTCCAAAATACAATCGCGGCACTGATAAAAGAATAGCCTAAAATACAAGGTGCTCCCAGTGAGTAACAGTCCATATGGCGGGCGTCCCCACGTTCATATAGTCTTTGGCCAGGCAGGATGAAAGTCCATTCTGCCAGGTATCTCTAGCACTTCGGGGTTTATAGTTTTTTTTTTCCGCGGCACACCTCAATAAAATTTTATCTTTAAGGGACTTTTTTGCCATTCTTTTATAAAAATTTGTGTCCGGTCTCTTTTCTTAAAATTTTTCAACCTTGTCACATTCTACCATATTTTTCTTGTTTTTATATATTTTCAATTTTGCCCTTTGTTAACTGACTTTGTTTTTCTAATTTTCAAAGATTTTTAGTGACACTTTCACTACTAATGTTATTACTTTATCATTTACCTTCATGTTTTTACTAAAAGACCTTTTTATCCTTTATTAAGTTAATTAATCATTTTTTATTTTTTTATTTTATACCTAAAGTTATCAATTTGTCCCTAGTACTCTAATTTTACCGTTTAATCTTATTTAGCGTCAAAATTTTACCAGATTGATCCTAAAATTTTTCCATGAACAAATTATTTCTAATATTTTTATTAAATACCAATTTTATCTCTAGTAACCTAAAACACTATTTTACCTTTTATTAATTTATTTACTTATATTAGTTACCACTTTTTATCATTTTACTTCTAATTTTTACTACAGTTTTTATTTAGGCCAAAAATTTTATTTTAGTTATAATTTTGACCCAAATAATTTATATAATTACTCATTTATCCTTAATAACACTAAATTCATAATTTTATTTATTTTTTATTTAAATTACATATTTAACCCTCCATTTATCCGAAAATAAGTATAACACCCTTTTACTGTTGCATACTTGTTTCATAGGATTAAAATCAATTTTCTTTCTTCTCGCTAACCTTCTAACATGTCATTTTCTAGGTCTTTTGGTAGATGAATTTTCAAGGATACAGTTGTTTATTTTTATCCACTGTTAATGACTTTTAAAATTTGAAACCTAAATCTTAAGTGCTCTAAATAATTTCAGTAGTTTCATACAGTTTTCAGAGGCAAATAAGTTTCATATATCACTCAAATAACAATTCAAAATAGGAAAGTACCAATGAATTTACAAATTATAAAATTAAGCACAAAATCACCATAAAGTGGCTTATATGAAGAGCGAATCAAGCACAAACATATTTTAACTATTCCTAACCCTTACCTCTCGTTTAATGCAGTCACTAGACCTCTCAAACACTAGAAAATATTCTCGCAAAGGATGGAGCACGTTTGGGTATGGTGCAATTTTTTCTTGGTCGAAAGTGTCACAAAAGTGTTGAAATTTGACCACTTTAAATTTGAATTTATGTAGCTCCTTAGACGTGCTTCATATGGGTTTCAAGAGAAATTTTCTATACACATAAGAGAATAAGAATTCACCATAGTCACTACTGAAAAACAGAAAAGAATAGAGAAGAAACAATAGCTTACCTTATTGAATTTTCGGTAAAAATGCGAGAATTAGTGGAAACAGGCAAGAAATTGTGTTTAAATGGCTTGGACTCTTGAAGAACACATGAAGAACTACTGAAAATAAGGTTGAAACACATGGAAAAAGTGCTCTCTCTCTCTCTCTCTCTCTCTCTCTCTCTCTCTCTCTCTCTCTCTCTCTCTCTCTCTCTCTCTCTCTCTCTCAGAGAGTGATAAAGATGCATAAGTGTTTGTGACCAATGTTCTTTTAAATAAAAATTCAGAGTCTTACTGAATTTTTTATGATAAAAGGATGAAGAAAAATTAGAAGAAAAGGTGTTGAGATTGAGAGAGAAGGGGCGTGAGTTTGAGTGAGAATAATTAGTGTCATAATTACTTGTGGTTGAAAATACAGCAGAGAGGGATGAGAGGCTGAAATAATCTCGGTCCAGACTAAGAGGGAGGGGTTAGTTACTTGGGTGGCAAGTAAAAGGATCCGAGGTCTCTACGAGTCATTTGCGGAATTACTTAGTAAAATAATTAATGGTTAAGATTTATTCTTAAGGAAACAAATCATGAATTAATGACTAATATTAATCTTGAGACGCAATTACCTAAGTAAAAATTATTTTTACCAATGGTTCTGAGGTTCTTTTGTTATTAGAGATTTTCTTGGCGCGCAAAACCTTCACTAAAAGTATTTTTATGGCTTAAAAAGTCTCTAGTAAGAAAAATAACTAGTAGTAAGCTAATATTTACCATCAACTAGTCAAATTTGACTTAGAAAAATTAATTACCCTCATAAAATCAAGTTTAACTTTATTAATTACCTTTTTCTAATTAATTTTTTTCACCATTAGACCTACCTCACTATTTCTTGTTGGGTCATCATTCAGAATTTTACAAGATAAATTTTAAAATATCTAAAAAAGTCTATTTATCGAAAATTGAGTTCTTAGAGAATACTCGACTATAGGGTTAGTACTGTCAGCTCTAGTTAAAATTTTATGTTAGTTTCTATAGTTCTTTCAATTTTGTATTTAAGATCTAGGGCAATTTACATATTTAAAACATTTGGAAGAAAACGTTACGCAATAACAATTTTTCAAAACACCAGACACAATTGTAACTTTTCTAATTATATGTAAACCCCGACATCCTGCTGCGGATTAGAATTGCACGTAAACCACCACACCCTGTCGCGGTTTACGTTGAATTTGGCCTGTGTATAAACCGCTACACAGTTTATATTGACTTCTGTAAACATAGAATCCGCTACACCCTATGGCGGTTTCTGAAGGAATGGCGTCGATAAAGAAACCGCGATACCCTGTAGCAGTTTCTTCTTTTCCCAAGCATTGTCTCTTACTTTAGCAAATATGCAAATGAATGATGAATGTGAGCTCTTAATAATAGAACTCTTAACAATCCCAAGTTTTATTTTGTATTCGACTTTGTAAAATTTGTAAAAGGATAAATTAAATGAAAAACTAATTATAAGTAACAATAGAATCATAAATAATGAAAATTTATAGTTTCAAATAATACTAAATTAAAGAGTACTGATAGTACTAAAAAATTATAGAATATTTTCTTTTTGTTTGACATTATAAAATTTAGGAAAATTTTCAAGTATGCCAATGAATCGGTGTTTCAGTGATTTTTAAACATTGATCTTAATGATATATATAATTTTTATATGATCTTAAGTATATGATCAATAATTTTTATATTATTCTTTTAGTATTCTAATTTTTCATGTATGTTATTATTTTTTGCAATTCTTATTATTTTTTTTCATATTAACTTTTTTTAGACATAAAGAACAGAAAATGATAAAAAAAAGTTAACATGAACAAAGAAATAATAAGGATTGCAAAAAATAATAATATACATAAAAAATAAGAATACTAAAAAAATAATATAAAAATTATTTATCATATAAATAAAATAAATACAATAAAAAATAAAAATATGAAAGAGAGTACTATAAATTTTAGAAAAATTTTCAAGTGTAATAGTATACCGGTGTTTTAATGATTTTTAACCGCTGATTTTAATTATAAATTATATATATAATTAAGATCAACGGTTAAATATCACTGAAACACCGATGTACTGGTATACTTGAAAATTTTCCTAAATTTTATAATGTCAAAAAAAATATTCTATAATTTTTTTAGTACTATCAGTACTCTTTAATTTAATATTATTTTAAATTATAAATTTTTATTATTTATGATTTTATTGTTACTTATAATTAGTTTTCATTTAATTATCCTTTTTGATAAAATCATAATTCATATTATGCAAAATTTGATAATAAACGTATTATATCATAATTATAATTACAAATTTTACAAAACCGAATACAAAATAAAACTTAGAGATTTTTAAGAGCTCTATTATTAAGAGCTCACATTCATCATTTATTTGCATATTTGCTAAAGTAAGAGACAATGCTTAGGAGAAGAAGAAACCGGATATTGCGGTTTCTTCATCGACGCAATTCCTTCAGAAACCGCTACAGGGTGTAGCAGATTCTGTGTTTACAAAAGTCAATATAAACTGCTATAGGGTGTAAAGATTTATGCACAGGCCAAATTCAACGTAAACTGCGACAGGGTGTAGCGGTTTACGTGCAATTCTAATCCGCAGCAGGGTGTCGTGGTTTACATATAATTAGAAAAGGTGCAATTGCGTCTGGTATTTTAAAAAGTTGTAACTGCATAACGTTTTCTTCCAAATGTTTTAAATATGTAAATTGCCCTAAAATCTATATTTTATATGTTTTTAATTAGATTCTTACAATAATTTTAAATTTGTAACTAGATCTTTTTTAATAGTAAACTTTTTAAAATATTTTCGTTTATCTTACACTGCTAGCAAGTATGTCTCAGCATATTTATTAAATTAAATATTGTTCGGTAGCTCGGGTACCGGACTGTTCGGGGAGATCCTTTGGTTGGTAAGGTGGGGTATCGCCTGGTTCCGGGTTGCGGGGTTGGAGCTGGAGCAGCCGATGTCCCGAGATCTTGGTGTGGAGAGAGGGGGGTGCCAGCTGCAAAGACACTCCGACGCTCTAGTCAGTCAGATGTGCAGGCGAAAAGTGGGCAAAGTGATATGTGTGACGTACCTTGGGGGAGGGGTAGGACCCTCCTCTTATATACCTTGTCAGAAAAGTGGGCCCCATAGGAGAAGGCCTCCTTCCAGGAAGTTTCCTTCTCCCCAGCTGTTATGCAGCTGGCAAGGAGGGTGCGTGGCCGGGTCGCCAGACAGGCGGGTACGATGACCCGCCCAAATGGGTCGGTAGATTTTCGGGCCGAGTCGGTCTCCATGCCTAGCTGGGCTGGGCCGTATCAGTGTCCCCAACGCGTTAGCAATGGTCGTGAGCACCGTTGGTGGCGTGTTATGTTTTCTCTCGTGTGTTGTCGCTAGGTCGGCCGCTCATGGAGAGGAGGTGCCTCTTGCACGCGTGTCTGTTTGTTGCTGGGGATAACCTTTCGTCGCCTCGTTCTTCGCGTCAAGTATTTGATGCTCATAGTGGGTTATTTCAAAACCTTGCGTGCAAAGACTATTTTACTTTTTGCCTTTCGCGCTTCTTGAGTTAGTTTCCTAATCCCCTAGTCAGTTTTGCATTTCGCTTCCACTTCATTTCCTTGTTCTCTCCACTTCCATCTTCCTCCCTCTCGAATTTCCTACTGCTATTTCTACGCCCTTGTGCATTCGCCCCTTCTTGCCTCCTTTCGAATCTTTGCAACTATCCTGGTAAGCGCTCATCTCTCACTCTTTGTTCCATGTTTGTTTTATCTTCATTGTCTATGCTCTGTATGCATGCTATTTTTCTAATTTGACTTGTATGTTGGATGACATTAGTCTTAGGTAGGTGCATTAGGGGGGTTGCCACTCCAGGGCATTTGTTTTTAGGCTTTTACTTAGGATTGGCTTCGACCATGCTTGGTTGCAGTTGTTGAATAGGCAAAATGTAGTTTCTGGACCTTTTTCGAACTCCCGACCTCGTAGACTAACCGAGTGGTGCCCCCACTATAGGTATGCCTCGTCACGTTTCGCGATCTTCCTCCTCAAGCGCGGGTTACGACCGATATGCTTGGGTGACCTCTGACGTGAAGGACTCCCCAAACCAAATGGGTGAGGAGGAGCTGACCGAGTTCCGTCAAGTCGAGTACTTATGCGGCGGGACCGACGAGGAGTCTAACTACGATGTTTTCATCCCCGCCCCTAAAGAACAGTTATACAAACTCAACCTCCACTCCCCCCGAGTTGCCGACTGGATCTGGTTCTACAAGGCAATGTTTACCCAACTGGGGGTTCGCATTCCTTTCACTTCTTTTCAAATGGCGCTCCTTAACCGAGTCTTCGTGGCGCTGTCGCAGTTGCATCCGAACAGTTGGGCTTCCATCCGCTGTTTCGAGATGGTGTGTGAATATTTAGAGCTGCCATTGTCCGTGGACGTTTTCCTTTATCTCTTCAACCTTATGAATCATTCCAAAAAAGGGAAAGCGAGGAAAGGGTTCATGTCCTTCAAGGACAAGTACTTCAAGGTGCGCCCAGTCAAAGGTCACCATCCCTTCTGGCTGTCGTTAGAGGGGCAGCGCCTCATCCCGACGTATTGGAGTTTCGGGGCGGGGTCCAATACCTTTATAAAAGTAACATACAAAGGAATGTCCTCTGTGGACAAAAAGATTGCCGACGTGTTGTTGGCTATTTTTGGGAAAAACCATGTGAACCTCCATCTCCTTATGGGTGACCAGGAGGTTGCTAGAAATTATATTTGTGAATAGTTTTAACTCGCATTTCTTGTGCTACTATTGCTCTGATTTGTTATGCCGACTTCACGACTAACCTGTTTCACTATTTTGCTACAGTGGGAATGTTTGCCGAAGTGACAGGCCTTGAGAATTTATATAACACCTTTCTGGCCGGCAACAGTGATGAGGAAACGGCCGACGAGAAATAGGAGGCTCCACCTGAAAATAACGAGAAACAGGCGGTGTTCCCTCCTCGTGATGCCGAGATGTCGGACCAAAATACTGATGAGGCGCATGCCTCTCCCGTTCATGGTTAGGCGATTGGTCCTGGCAAGGGCTCGACCTCCAACCCTCAATTCGAGGAGGATGATGTGTAGATTATCCACAACCCAAAGAGGAGGAAGCCGTCCTCCAGTTCTGAAGGAGCCCTCATTGTGATGGAGAGGAATTTTATAGACACGTAGCTGCTTCCTGGCACAGAGGAATATTTCCATGGCTGGGATCTTCCTGGGCAGGCGAGATGGATGTATTGTTCTCTTCTTCACGGCGCCGCCATAGCCAGGAAGGCCGAGTTTGAGCTGTCCAGAATCCAGTTGGTGCAGAGGAGGCTCGAGTCCTCTGTCAAGGCCAACAATCAATTTAAGGCGCAAGTTGAGACACTTCGGGAGCAGCTGTCCAAAGCAGAGGAGAAGCTCAAAGCTTCCGAGGAGAAGGCCACAGTCGCTGAGGAAAAATTGAAGACTTCCGATGCAGCTGTTTCCCGGCTAACCGAGCGGGAGCTGACTTTGGAGAGCCAGCTCAACATTACTCACGGTCGAGTCGTTGCTTTGGAAAAGGAACGCGACGAGGCCGCCTCATTGGCCAAGACTGCTCAATCCGAAGCTGAAGAATATAAGAAAAAGTACAAAGAGACCGTGAAATATGGGAAGAGCGCCATCCTGATGACCGAAGAGGCCCTTAAAGTCCAAGTAAAGCTCGTGGCTCCTGACTTCGACACGTCGGCAATCGGTGTTTTCAAAACAATCAAGGACGGCAAGATTATCGATATGCCGCAGAAGTGATCTCTGTACTCGTATGAATCTTGTAATTTTTTGTTTCTGTAGACGTTGTCGCATAGTTTGATAAACTTTGCTGTTGTGCATGTTGGATCTTGTAACTTTGAACTGCTATAGTAGTCGCCTGGTCAGCTTATGGTTATTGCTTTTCCCCACTTACTCGGTAGTACATTTTCGTTCTATTTTATTACCGTTTTGTTGGTATTGGCTTGTCTCTCACGTTTGTTTACCGTTGCATTGGTAATTTGACGAAGCCAAGTCGTGGCTTCACTATCGATGTAGCTGTTTGTTATGGCGTTAACTTAGTTGGTTTCTGGGGTGATCAGTCCCGGGGTACCGTGTCGTTGCCCCATTTAGCATTATCGTAAGAAATTTGTTGTCGCGGGATGTATGAATGGGGAAAAGTAACATTTAACAAGTGAACATTAACAAGTGAACATTAATCGGCAAGTGAACAAGTCTATTGCAACAATAAGAATTTAACAAAAGTAAATTATTTGATGATAAAGCGAAACCCGGGTCTTACTGAGCTGGTCAGGTCGCCTACTCGACGTGTTTACACTAGGAATAAAATCTTCTTAAGTTACCCGCGTTTCAAGTTCTCGGGACTTCCTTGCCGTCGAGTCTTTCCAACTTGTAGGCGCCCTTACCAATCACCTCTTTGACCCTGTAAGGGCCTTCCCAGTTAGCCGTCAGCTTACCTTCCCCCTGAGTCGGCATCCCGATGTCGTTGCGCTGCAGGACCAGGTCATTTTGTTCGAAATCTCTCCTGAGTACTTTGGTGTTATAGCGTAGGGCCATTCTTTGCTTCAGTGCTACTTTCGACAAATGGGCCATCTCTCTCGCCTCGTCTACTAGATCTTTCTCTACAGCTTCCTCTACTCCTCCCAGAAGCAACCGTGGGCTCGGTTCGCTGATCTCTACGGGTATCATAGCATCCACCCCGTATGTCAGGCAGAATGGGGTTTCCCCGGTGGACGATTGCTGGGTTGTGCGGTAGGACCAGAGGAAGGAGGCGAGTTCGTCGGCCCATGCTCCCTTTTTCTTATCAAGCCACTTTTTGAGGCCTAGCAAGATGACCTTATTCGCGGCCTCAACTTGGCCGTTTGTCTGGGGGTGTTCCACAGATGAGAACTTTTACTTTATGCCCAAACCGGCGAGGAACTCTGTGAACTTCTTATCAGTGAACTGTGTCCCGTTATCAGAGATAACGACCTCAGGGATCCCGAATCCAGTTACCACTTGTCTCCACATGAACTTCCGACAATTGAATGAGGATATGCTATGGCTAGTGGCTCAGCCTCTATCCACTTGGTATAGTAGTTGATGGTAACTATAAGGTACTTGACCTGCCCTGGACCGACCGGGAAGGGTCCTAGGAGGTCGATTCCCCAATGTGAGAAAGGTCGCGAAGACGTCAACAGGCTTAGCTCAGTTGCCGGCGCCCTGTGGAAATTGGTGTTCTCATGGCATTTGATGCATTTCCTTACGAATTCTTTGGAGTCCTTCATCATTGATGGCCAGTAATACCCTGCTCTGA
Organism: Arachis ipaensis; assembly: GCF_059453495.1. Classification (NCBI taxonomy): domain Eukaryota; kingdom Viridiplantae; phylum Streptophyta; class Magnoliopsida; order Fabales; family Fabaceae; genus Arachis; species Arachis ipaensis. The sequence goes on from NC_142442.1 coordinate 17,866,299, forward strand.
TGAGCTTTCTTGCTAAAGCTTTGCCCCCGATGTGGTGACCGCAGCACCCCTCGTGGACCTTTCTGAGCACATAGTCCGTTTGATCGGGATGCAGGCATTTCAATAAAGGTTGGCTAATTCCTTTTTTAAACAAATGGCCCTGTATGATGGCATACTTGGCCGCTTCCCGCCTTATCGTTTTGGCTAGCTTGTCGTCGCTGGAAAGTCTTGCCTTCTCCAGAAAATCAATGATCGGGTCCATCCAAGAGGGTTCTGATTGGGTCAATTGGAGGACCACAGATGGTTCCTTTACCAAACCTTGAATGAGAGACCGGTTGCCGGCCCCTGGTTTGGTGCTTGCTAGCTTGGACAGGAGGTATGCTCGTGTGTTCCTTTCCCTCGGAACGTGTTGGATCGTGACCTCCTCAAATTGCTCGCTCAACTCTTTGACCTTCTCCAGGTACTTCTGTAACAGTAAATCTCTGGCTTGGTAGGTTCCATTGACCTGAGAGGTAACGACTTGCGAGTCACTGCAAACCTCTAGCCTTGTAGCTCCGACTTCCCGAGCTAAGATTAAGCCGCCCAGAAGGACTTCGTACTCTACTTGATTGTTTGACACTGGGAACTCAAACTTGATCGACTGTTCATATATGACTCCGGCGGGGCTCTCCAGGATGATCCCGGCGCCTCCGGACGTTTGGTTGCATCTACATGGAGATTCCACCATATGCTCGTTACCTCGGCCGGGTCCCCTGTTACTTCTACCAAGAAGTCAGCCATGGCCTGCGCCTTAAATGCATGCCTGGGTTCATATTGTAAGTCGTACTGGACAGCTCGATAACCCAAGTCATCATTCTTCCCGCTAAGTCGGGTTTCTGTAGTACCTGACGGATTCCATGGTCTGTTCTCACGACCACCTGATGACCTTGGAAATACTGTCGTAGCATACGGGAAGAGGTCAGGAGTGCAAGTGCCAACTTCTCTAATTTGCTGTATCTCAATTCTGCTCCTTGCAGTACTTTGCTCACAAAGTAAATTGGTTGTTGGATCTTCCCTTCTTCCCGTCCCAAAACCGCCGCCATCGCTTCATCCGTTATGGCCAAGTATAGGTAGAGTGGTTCCCCGACCTGGGGCTTCCTGAGGACAGGTGGTGTTGCCAGAATCTCTTTAAAATGCTTGAATGCTTCCTCGCATGCTGGGGTCCATTCAAATGCTATCCCCTTCCTCATCAGGTTGAAGAACGGCAGGGCTTTCGCAGCCGATGCCCCGAGGAAGCGAGACAGTGCAGTGAGCCTTCCCAACAACCTCTGAACGTCCTTGACGCAGCCTGGGCTCTTCATTTGGAGTATTGCTTGACACTTTTCAGGGTTGGCCTCCACCCCTCTCTGGGTTATCATAAACCCCAAGAACTTTCCTGCTTCCATGGCAAAGGCACACTTAAGCGGGTTAAGCCTCATGCCGTGTTGCCAGAGGGAAGCGAACACGTTTCTTAGGTCGCTTAAGAGGTCCTCAGGTCGGGTGGTCTTTGCAAGGATATCATCCACATATACTTCCACCGTTTTGCCTATAAGGTCACTGAATATTCTATTCATTAACCTTTGGTAGGTGGCCCCAGCATTCTTCAGGCCGAATGGCATTACCTCGTAGCAATATATTCCCCCCGGCATTATGAACGCTGTTTTCTCCTCGTCTGGCCGGTGCATCGGTATCTGATTGTAGCCAGAATAAGCATCCATAAAACTCAGATACCGATATCCCGCCGCCGTATCGACAAGTGCGTCAATGTTGGGTAGGGGGTAGCAGTCCTTGGAACATGCTTTGTTAAGGTCGGAGTAATCCACACACATCCTCCATTTTCCATTGTGCTTTCTTACCAGAACTACGTTCAACAACCAGGTTGAGTAGTTGAGTTCCGGATAAATCCCGCTTCGAGGAGGCTGGCCGTCTGCCTGGCCACCTCCTCTGCTCTTTCTTGTGACATTTTCCTTGAATTCCTTCTCCTCTGAGCCACCGGTTTGGCCTTCGCCTTGACAGCCAAGTGTTGCGACATGAGCTGGGGGTCTATCCCCGGCATGTCGGCTGGCGTCCGAGCAAATAGGTTGCCGTTGGCCTTGATCATTTCCATTAGGGGTTCCTTCAATTCGTGTGGGAGGTTTCTGTTCACGAAGGTGAACTTCTCCTCTGTGTCGCCGACCCTGAACCTTTCTAAGTTCCCTTCCGGCTCGGGTCTGGGCTTGTCGCTGACTCTAACATCCAGGTTGGCGAGGAACACTCCTAATGCTTCTTTAGATTTCTTCCTCAAGGAGAGACTGGCATTGTCGCAAGCGACTGCCATTTCCAAGTCTCCCTTTATGGACCCCACGGATCCGTTGTCAGTGATGAACTTCATTACCAACATCTTTGTACTGATCATTGCCCCGAGATCGTTGATAGTCTTTCTTCCTAGGATGACGTTGTAGGCCGTAGAGTCTCGCAGAACTACGAACTCAGCCATTACCGATCTCCTTCCCTGTCCCAGTCCTACGGATACTGGTAGGGAGATTATCCCGTCGGGCTTGATAAAGTGGTCGTCCAAACCTACTACGCCGTGCTGGTGAGTCCTCAAGTCAGCATCCCGGAGGACCAAGGCATCGAACACATTACGGAACATGATATCCGAGTCAGCGCCGGTGTCTACGAGGATCCGCTTGATAAGGCCGGTTCGCACTCTGGCCGTGATGACCATGGGAGGGTTTTCCGCGACCTCGTCGAACCATTGGTCTTCCGGACCGAACGAGATGGGCGGAACCCTTTTGGAGCTTCACACGGAAGAGAAGGAGACCGCCAAGTCTTTGGCGTCCTTCTTGTGTGCCGACCTTGACTTTGGAGCCGCGTCTCTTGCTATTACCACGTTTACTTTGGTAAGGCCGTGCTCGTTGTCCTCTGGCTCCTGACGTCGCTTCACTGCACGGGTCTTGTCTTCTCCCTCGTGGTCGCGATCTCGTCTCCTCGGCCCCCTGATGAGGTGGGAGAATTCAGCCAGCTTTCCGTCCCGGATCGCTTGTTCCAGCGCGTCCTTCAGGTCGAAAGAGTCTTGTGTCTTGTGTCCATAGCCCTTATGATAATCACAATAGAGGCTCTTGTTCCCCCGGTTCTGTCCTTGAGAGGTCGAGGCTTCGATAGAATTCCTTTCTCAACTATTTGCTGATAAACCTCTACGATGGGAACGATGAGGGGGGTGTAGTTGGTGAATTTTCCGACTCGGGGAAACGGCCTGGATGTCTTGCTCGACCCGCCGTCTCTGGCGTGCTCCTTCGGCCTTTCCCCACCACCGTGCTGCCGGGGTTGGTTGTAGGCCGGCTGCCGTTTGTTGGCTGCCACGACTTGGCTGACTTCTTCATCGTTAATATATTTCCTGGCCACACTTTGGATCTCTTGCATCGTCCATACCGGTTTCGTGGTGAGGTGCTTCCTGAAATCCTCGTTTAGGAGTCCATTCGTCAAACACAAGCTAGCCACCGAGTCAGTTAGCCCGTCGATCTCCAAACATTCATCGTTGAACTGGTCCAAGTATTTTCTGGTTGGCTCACCGGGCCTTTGTGTTATCCCGAGTAAGTTTATCAGGTGTTTCGCCTTCGCAATTCTGGTAGTGAATTGGGACAAGAAAGCGCAGCTAATGTCCGAAAAACTGGCAACAGAGCCCTGCGGGAGGCTGTTAAACCACCGTATTGCAGGTCCTGCCAGAGTGACCGGGAACGCGTGACACCTTACTTCGTCGCCTACTCCCTCCAAGTTCATTCTGGCCTCGAAGGTCGTAAGATGCTCCTGGGGGTCTTGGGTTCCGTCGTACCTCATGTCTGTCGGCTTATCAAAGTGCTTTGGTAGCCGGACCTCGAGGATGGAACGATGAAACAGGGTTGCGCCCATTATCACAGGTCGCCGCGTTCTCCTCGGCCTTTCTCCGCCGTCTTCCCGATCCTGCTCCGCGGTGCGTCTTCTTTCAGGCCGGGTGTATATCACGGGGTCACGACGTCTTCTTGGGCGTTCTTCTTATTCCCTAGCACTTTTAGTTTCAGATCGTGGGCTAGGCGTTCGCCGGGAGTGACTTCTCTGAGGAGTTATTCCTCGTGACACGGGAGAACGGGAATAGCTTGGTTCTAGAGTTCGTTGACGATGTTCCTGATCTGCCAGCTGGCGTTCCAGGTTCTGCATCCTGTGACGCAGTTCCTGCATTATTCTGGCGCTATTGCTGCCTGTTCCCCCAAAGGGGCGCCTCTCTTGAGATCGTGAAGACGGCTCGGGTTGTCATGGAGGGGACCTCGTGCGCTCCCGGGAGGAAGCCACGGAGGCTTCCCCTCTAGGCTCGGCCCCGCGGCCTGGTTCTCCAGGACCCAGTACGACGTCCATTTAGGCGAGTCCCCACAGACGGCGCCAATGTTCGGTAGCTCGGGTACCGGACTGTTCGGGGATATCCTTTGGTTGGTAAGGTGGGGTATCGCCTGGTTCCGGGTTGCGGGGTTGGAGTTGGAGCAGCCGACGTCCCGAGATCTTAGTGTGGAGAGAAGGGGGTGCCACCTGCAAAGACACTCCGACGCTCTAGTCAGTCAGATGTGCAGGCGAAAAGTGGGCAAGGTGATATGTGTGACGTACCTTGGGGGAGGGGTATGACCCTCCCCTTATATACCTTATCAGAAAAGTGGACCCCATAGGAGAAGGCCTCCTTCCAGGAAGTTTTCTTCTCCCCAGCTGTTATGCAGCTGGCATGGAGGGTACGTGGCCGGGTCGCCAGACAAGCGGGTACGATGACCCGTCCAAACGGGTCGGTAGGTCTCCAGGTCGGGTCGGATCGGCCTCCATGCCTAGCTGGGCTGGGCCGTAACAAATATTTTTAAAATAGTAAAAATGTGATTATAAATTTAAAATTGATATAGAGACTTAATTAAAATTTTTTAAAGTATATGAACTTAAGTATAAATTTGGTGAAATCATACAGAATAATAATAATCTTTTTTATTTTCATCCCAACACTATAGATTAAGGAATTAGAGGAAGAAACAAATAAGATTAATAAATTTTACAATTCATTTTAAAATTTTAATTGTCGTTTTAGTAATGCCAATTTCTTCTATATCAAAAAGAGATGAAGGGAGTATTTATTTATATTTTGCAGTAATGTTGTAAGCTGTGTGTCTAAGAGATATATGTCTTTAAGAAAACATTGTCGTAAAAATTATTTTGTTGTATTTCTTTATGCTACTGGAACATATATGCATGGACATGGAAGTGTGATTAGAAATGAAATTTTTAGCGGTGTCCTTTAATATTTTGTGAAACATATGTGGAATATTAATTGTTAAACCATTGGAGAAGAGTTGTATTATAAATAATTTATAAGTGTCAAAAAATTTAATATTTATCAAACCACTTATATATTTAATCTAAATTTTTTGTATAAATATTTAGATATTATTTATAAAATATATAAAAAATAGCAAAATTTAATTTCTAATTTTTTTTCATTTGTTAAAGACAGGTCATTTAGAAAAAAAATACTTGACATAAAATAAAAATTTAGAAAATGCTAAAAGGAGAAAAAGAAACAAGAACAACAAAAAAAAAAGAAAGAAGAAAAAACTTCTATATTTGTATAACAAAAATTTATATGTTTTGTAATTAAGAATTCTTTTGTTTTCATTTTATTTATGTAACTATTCTGTGGTTAGTTTTATAAAATTTTGCGTTCAACTTCACAAATTTTTATATTTTTTGTTACAGAAATTTTTATATTTTAAATTTTAAGACCAAATTTTCTTATAACGGACATTTGGATAAAAAAAATGTAAATTTTTAAGGAAAATAAAAAATTGTGGATGAAAATACAAAATTTTTTTTCTCTTCTTTGATAATAAACACACATTTTCTTACCATAAATATAGAAACTTTGAAAAAAAATAGAAAAAAAACAAAAAAAATTACATTTCCATTTTTTTAAAGCATAATTCTGTATTTAATTTTGGTAAAATATATCATGTTAAGTTATTTTTACAAAATTTCAGTATTTATATAGTAAACATTTTTATATTTTACAGTTAAAATTTTGTGTAAGTCTTATATAATTATTCTATATTCATCTTTATAAATTGCTGTCCAAGAGATTAGATTTATTGTTAGAGGAGTGCTAGGAGGTCACTAACTTTTGTGATTTATAACTATTAAGTAGTTATTAATAATGATTTTAATGGTGTGAGATTTTATCTAATGACTAAAAATTACTTACTTTTCTTTTATTGATTACATGTTGGTCAAAATTTAATAAAGTTGCTTTTCTCTAGACTTTTTCTTATTGTTATGTTATGATATGATATATGATAGGAAACATTTCAAGTGCACCAGAAAATACCGGTGTACCAGTTGTTTTAATCGTTGATTTTGATTAATATATATTATATATATTTTTTATAATCCAGATCAACGGTTAAAACAACTGGAGCACCGGTACTCCCGGTGCACTTGAAATGCTTCCTATATGATAAGATATGACATGTGACCCTTTAATTTGGTGAACGCGTCCAAAATCTATTTACTGAGAAGTGCCATCACTCAAACAGATCGCATTAAAGATTGAGCTGCCATGACCCATTCTTCTTTGTTGCGTGAAACCCTCGACCCGACTCCATGGTTGAAGCTTCATGGTGCTCGAAAGCGACCATTGATGGCCATTACGTTAAAGCGAAAAAATAAATAAATAAAGGGAAGAGTTAATAAGGAAAATTTATCTGAAAAGCTAGCAACTCATGTTTACACATTTTTCTGAAAAACAATTAGAAAGAATTGATAAAATCATATCTTTAATAAAGTTGATAAATTTTAGGATTCAAGTCTCTTAAGATTTGTATCCACATATTAGTGGTTGTTAGATTTTTTCTCTGTAGAGAACATTTTCAAATACAGGTTGTTTGTGAACTATAAGAATTATGTTCTGTGTATTTATAATTTTTGTGCATTGTTGTTACACCACAGAATCATCTAATAGTCTAAAACAGTATTAAACTATTGATGATATGGTGTAATAAAGAAAACTAACCAAAAATTGGTAAGGGTAGAGAAAAGTTATTTTACATGTCTAATGGGCTGGCCCAACCCTTATTTCATGCTGAGTTGAACTGTATTCTAGTTTTAAGACCAAAAAAGGAACTGTTGTACGGAAAAACCGTCACTTAAGAAAACAAAATAATGTGATCAAAGCCTTCTCTAATGTAGTGTTTGGTGAAGAGATAGAGATAGAAAGACTAAGACTGAGAGATAGGAATTAAAAGATAGAGATTAAAATAAATTTCAGTATTATGTTTGGTGCAAAGTGAGAGATAGAAATTGAAATAAGAATGAAATTCTAATTTAATTTGCACAAAAGATAAAATTGGAATTAATTAATTGGAATGAAGGTATTTTAGGTATAAAATGTTATTAAAGTTTCAGTCTCCATCTCTAAAAATTTTAGTCATCTGTGTCCCTACTTTTTGGAGGTATTAAAATACTGAAATTTAGGAGACAGAGACAAAAATTTTAGTACCAGTCTCTAAACTAACAAACATGATACTGAGTCTCAGTCTTCCAGTCTCTGTCTCAGTACCTCAAAACAAACGCTGCCTAAGTGACATTTCATTTGTCTCGTGAATAATACTCGAAATCAAAACTTGGCTGACACAAAATAGTGGATAAGATAAAAATATTTCATATGAGGCATTTCTTTTAAAAATTCAAAGATATTGAGTTTTTTAAAATTTTACCAAAATATATAAAAACATAAAAAAAATTGTCGAAAATTAATGGGTACAATTTCTAAAAATTTTTGAAAAATTAAGAGAAAATGTTCAATTTGGTCTCTAAATTTTTAATCGCACTTCAAATGTATCCCTGATTTTAGAAAATTACCAAATAAGTCTTCGACATTACAAAAGTTAATTCTCCATTAGTCCTTCGCATAACTGTCGTTAGTGAATTGCTGATGTGGCTGTTAATTGCCACACTGGCTGCCACCTATGTTTTACTAAAATGGCGTCGATTCGTGGGTTTAGGCTCGAATGAAGCCAAAGCGACGTCGTTTGATTTCCTTTTCCTCAAAATAAATCTATCGAAATGGTTTCCCTCTTCATTATTTTATGTTTTCCACCAAAAACTCAAAAATATTCTTCTCTTCCATGAAGTCCTTCGTCTCCCACAAGGAAGCACTTTCTGAGTGTCGCCAACGCTCATCCATGTGGCACTCTCTTTTTTTGTTCAGTGAATCGTTTCATCGACGATGCATCGTTGTCGCACATTGTTTATGTGAAAGGTAAGAATTTTCGTTTAGTATTGTTTCTTTCTTGTGTTATGTTGATGGAATGGATGGTGGATAAGTAATGTAGGGTGAACTTTATGCCATTGTCCATATTTTACGTTTTACTACATTATTTGTATTAAAAAAATCTATTAGGATTTAGGGTAATTTTTTCAAAACATGTTATGAATATAACTTAATTTAAAATTTTATTATCCTCATAAGATGATGTGTTTTTCTCTAGTTCTGAGTATATAGTTGTTATTGAATCATTAAAATTTTAGGATATAATTTTTTTTTATTTTCTGGAATATGGTTGGTTATAAGGGAACATTAATAGTTCTGTTTTGGGTTTATTTTATGTTTTTTCAGTTGAGTGAATGCTTGACACTCGTTTTCTACAATGGTGAAAAGTGTGAGATAGTCACTGATGGTAGAATTATCTACACAAGCAACTTGATTAATGAATGGATTCAGATAGATGAAGATTATCTGGATGTCTTTGTTGTGACTGGTTACTTCAAGGAGTTAGGGTATGACAAAGCTAATACGACTTGGTATTTGAACCCGGTTTAAGGGTTTGAGTTCGGGTTGAGGAGGTTGGCATTTGACCAAGATTTAAGGGATATGATCAGACGCAGCCATGCCAATAACAATGTCATTCATATTTACTTTGAGCATGGGCCTTTTAAGCCTGAGTTTATAGATATTATGGAATTGTTTGAGGATGGTAAACATGCTGATGGAAGAGGTGATAGTGAACCAGAGGTTACATCAGTTAAGGATGCTAGCACTATTTTAAGCCAATTGTATGATCCAAAAATACAAGAGACACCACTTGAGCCCCATTTCACTATGCCTATGCCAAACCCCCACCCTAGTCCCACTGCAGTTGAGCCCAACTTTGAGCCCGATCCCACTACACTTGAGTCCAATTTCGATCCCAATCCCACAACACTTGAGCCTAACCTCCAGCCCAAACCCAATGCAAAAAATTCCAAAGATTTTTCCGATTCCACTATACTTATGACCAAATTCAAGTATGATTTTCCTGCTACTGATGCCACAACCGAAAAGAAATTAACTACACCCACTTTCAACCTTAATCCAAAATCAATTGTCCCCCTATTTCTGGCCTAAAGTCCACTACCTCAAAACCTATTGCCACCAAGTCTACTGCTGTTAAGAACAAAGTCCCAAAATTCATTGTTCCCAATATCAGTAATATTAAGTGTACTGTGAGATAAACTGCACAATCATTGAGGTGTAATATAACAATGAAACATGCAGTACCCATTTTCAATCATGCAAATTTTAGATTTAATACATCTACAAAATTTACTGTGTCTAGAAAATCTTGTATAAGATCTGTTGAAAAAAGGAGTGTTCCCTCCATAATAACAATGGCTGATGATTCATTCTCTGACTCATATAAGTTTGTAGAGGATAGTCTTTATAAGCTACCATTTTTATCTGAGTTTGAAGAGTCCATCAGTGATGAGGAAGTAATTAAAACTTCATCAAGAGTTGCAGTTAAAGGAAATAATATGAAAATGAGTCAATTTCAAAAAGGAAAAGAAAAGGTTGTGGATGAAGTTATCCCCATCCATGGATTTTGAGCTAGAAAAAGAATATAATTTTGAGGACTTGTTAAGCCAAGGTTTATTTCAACATTGCACTTCAATTTCATGATTGCATAACACAATATCTTGCATAATACAGTTCTACTACCTATTGCTTGTTTATTGGTGCGGTAATTTATAACCCACTAACTAATCGGCAAGTGCACCGAGTCGTACCAAGTAATACCTTATGTGAGTAAGGGTCGATCCCACGAGGATTGATGGATTAAGCAACAATAGTATTTGATAGGCTTAGTTAGACAAACAGAAAATAATGCTTGAAAGTTCAAAGACATTAAACAATATTAAAAATATTAAAGATAAGTAGATAAATAAGTTGGGAATAAAATATTGAGAAAGCAGTTAAGGGTTCAGAGTTATCTATTTTTCTGGATTAACTTTTCTGACTAACTATTTTAATTATGTAGGATTTAATTTATGGCAAACTATATGTGACTAGACCCTAATTCCTTAGACCTTTCTAGTCTTCTCTAAAATTCATCAACAGCCAATTCCTTGGTCAATTAATTCCAATTAGGGGGTGAAGGTCAATTCTAGTTATATGCCACAGAAATCCTAATTACCCAAACATAAAAGGATTATATGTCACGTATCCTATTAAATCCAGATAAATTAGAAATTTAGGAGAATATGTTTTCAAGCTGTTGTTCAAGTAAAGAGCTTTTCCAAGTTATACAAGAACGCATATAGAAAGAGGGTCATACTTCCGTTCCACCCAAATTCATAAAATAAAGAACGAAAACAATTCTTAAATATAAATCCATACATAAATTAAAATAGAAAAAGTAATAAAATCAATCCATACAAATAGACAGAGCTCCTAACTTTAACAATGGAGGATTAGTTGCTCATAATTCAGAGTAGAAAACTAGGATTGTAAATTGGGATGGAATGGGATCCTCCCCAGGACCTGTACAAAGGAAGGAAAGCTTCCTCCTTTTATAACTAATCCTAATAAATTTAAAAATCTAATATCTAAAACTAAAAATTAAAATAATATCTTTTCCTAATTTAAGATTTGAATTTAAATTTGAATTAATTAACAGATCTTCAGTTGATGGGTGGGGACCACTTGTTCTGTCCATTCTGCAGCTTCTACTATGTGTTTTCTGGGCTGAAAATTGAGTTAAAACAGCCCAGAAATCGCCTCCAGCGTTTTTCTGCGTTTTCTGCACGTGGCGCATGTGACGCGTCCGCGTCGTCCACGTGTTCGCGTCATTTGTGCAGATTCCAATCCACGCGTTCGCGTCAGGCACGCAATCGCGTCATTGCGATCTCCTCCATTCCGCGCGGTCGCGTGAGCCATGCGTCCGCGTCGGTATTCGCTGGTCATCTCCTTGGTTTCTTCTCTTTCTCTGCAGAAACTTCATCAAATCCATCCGAATGCTACCTAAAATAAATAAAATTGCACAAAACTCAAAATAGCATCCATAGTGGCTAAAATATAATTAATTCTTAATTAAACTCAACAAATTAGATGCAACTTTACTAGAAAAAAGATAGGAAAGATGCTCACGCATCACAACACCAAACTTAAACTGTTGCTTGTCCTCAAGCAACCAAAACTAATATAAGCTTAGGATGTGAATTTGCATGAGAATAAGAGTTCGGTTAAGCTCATGTCTCTTCTTATAGTGGAGTTAACAACTGTAATCCTGAATAGTTTTGGCATCTCACTTTATCCTTTGGAGTTCAGAATGATTGGCATCCATAGGAACTCATAATTTAGATAGTGTTATTGATTCTCCTAGTTCAGTATGTTGATTCTTGAACACAGCTACTTTATGTGTCTTGGCTGTGACCCTAAGCATTTTATTTTCCAGTATTACCACCGGATACGTAAATGCCACAGACACATAATTGGGTGAACCTTTTCAGATTGTGACTCAGCTTTGCTAGAGTCCCCAGTTAGAGGTGCCCAGAGTTATTAAGCACACTATTTTTGCTTTGGATCACGACGTTAACCGCTCAGTCTCAAGCTTTTCACTTGACACCTTCACGCCACAAGCACATGGTTAGGGACTGATTGATTTAGCCGCTTAGGCCATGATTTTATTCCTTAGGGCCCTCCTATCCATTAATGCTCAAAGCCTTGGATCCTTTTTACCCTTGCCTTTTAGCTTAAAGGGTTATTGGCTTTTTCTGCTTGCTTTTATTTTATTTTATTTTATTTTATTTTTTCTTTTTTTCGCAAGCTTTGTGTTTTTCACTGCTTTTTCTTGCTTCAAGAATTAATTTTATAGTTTTTCATATTATCAATAACATTTCTCTTTTTTATCATTCTTTCAAGAGCCAACAATTTTAACATTCATGAACTTCACTATAAAAAATATGCACTGTTCAAGCATTCATTCAGAATCACAGAAAATACCACCACATCTAAGTAAGCGAGACTACTCTAAAAATGAAATTCAAATTCTCATGCACTACATCTGTTCTTCTTTTTTTTTTTCAAGCTTAGTGGGCAATACATGAAACATCTTTCAGAATTAAAGCACTTAACAGAAAAATTAAACTATAACCTATGAATCTACTAATAAAGGATCATGCAGCAAACAAAGCAAACTAGCAGAAAACCAGAACATATATAATAAAAACGGGAAGGAAAAAAATGAAAGGAGCTCAACCACCTTAGTTATCTGAGCGGTCATTTTATTCTTCAGGTTGTGCTCCTTTGTGAAGATGATTCGCCTCCCTTTTGTTGCCATAGGAATAAACAGAAAACCCTTAAGCGAAGCGTCAACACCAAACTTAAAGGTTTGCTTGTCCTCAAGCAAAGAAGAACTGAAAATAGAAGGAGACAAATATTATTATGAAAGAAAAAGGAAAGGATAAAAGAACAAGAGAGAACAGGGATTGGGAGAGAGAGAGAAAGAAAATTGGGCGGCGCAAACGACGCGTTCGCGTACGTTGCGCATTCTTCATAATGACGCGTTAGCGTCAGGCACGCGTCCGCGTGCCCTGGATTTTGTGCGATTTGCGCGAAGCCAACCGCGCGCCCGCGTGACTTTCTGTTCGCATGGCTTGGAAGCCAAATTTTCATACGACGCGTTCGCGTCATGCACGCGCTTACGTGGATGGCCATATGTGCAACTGACGCGAACGCGTTAGTCACGCGTCTGACGCGTCCGCGTGACCAAATTTGTGCTTTTAGCACACCTCTTGTCCTAAGTCGGCACAATTCTCTGCCCAAACACTCTTTTACATCGAATTTGCAGGTCACGCGTTCGCGTCGGTGACGCGCCTGCATGAATGGCGAAAATCACAAACGACGCGAACGCGTGGGGTACGCGTTCGTGTGGGATCGTTTGTGTGAAAGGCATGAGTCCAGCGCCACTCCCGTGCAATTCTCTGTCAATTTTTATTTTTTACGCACACATGATTGACGCGTTCACGTCAATGACGCTTGCGCGTCGTGTGCTTTCCCCGCTTTCTTTTTTTTTTCGGCTCCTGTTCTAAAATAGCTGCATGATCAGAAAATTAGTAAGAACTTAATAAAAATCAAATAAGTAAGAAAACTACTACTAATAAAAATAAAACAAAGTAAAGCTAAGAATGAAAAGGAATGATCACACCACGGTGGGTTGTCTCCCACCTATCACTTTTAGTTAAAGTCCTTAAGTTGGACATGTGGTGAGCTCCTTGTCATGGTGGCTTGTACTTGTAATGATCCAGGAATCTCCACCAATGTTTGTAATTCCAATGGCTACCGGGATCGTAAACTAGGCGCATAACGCCTTTGAGCAAGTTGAAGCAAGTGACAAAGTCCCACGAGTGTTGATTGTGGGAATGAATTTCAGGGTCTCAAACCTTGCTTTTACACCCGTCTTCTTGTGTATCACCATTGTTCTCACCGGGTGGCAAGCAATTTGAATTCTCACAGAGACATCCAAACAACCTTCTAGACCCATTCAAATTAGTTCTACACCAATTCTTGCACTTCAATTCGGAGCATGCAACCATATTGAACCTTGCTTGACAACTCTTACCATTAACCATCTTCCTCTTACTCTTGATACCACAAAGAGCTCTAAGTTGACCATCCGTCTCCAGTAGCCCATATTCAAGTGGGAAAGTAAAGGTTAAGGATAGGAATTTTACCCTCTTGAATGTTGTATTGGATGGTAATGGCCTTGGGAGAGGTCTTGCAAGCTCCACTCCCTTGTGTTCTGCTTTGAATTCTACCACCTCTTTGCAAGCTTCCTCTTTTTCAACCTCTTTTTCTTGGTAGCTCTCTTCTAATTCAATCTCTTCTTTATTGCTTACCAAGGGCATGGGAGGTTGTGCATCTTCCCCTTCTTCCATGTGTGAGGATGGAAAGTTCTCTAATTCACTGGAGTATGAATTCCTTTGATTGATTTTCTCACTTTCTTCTATAGGATCTTGCATTATATCTCTTGGGAAGGAATTTGCTTGCTCCTCTTCCTGTGACTTGATAATCGACTGCACATGCTTCTCTATATTTTTGACACTCGTCTTTATATCCTGTAAGAATTCTTTCATGAGAAGCTCAATATCTGATGGTATTTGAAATGAATAAGGAGGAGGTGATGGTTCATGATAAGTGTAAAAAGAGGATGGCTCTTGGTATGAACATGGAGATGGTGGCTCTTGATATGGATAGAGAGATGGTGGTTCTTGGTATGGATATGGAGATGGTGGTTCTTGATAGTTGGAACATGGAGCATTGAAGTTTCTTTGGTTTTGACTTTTCCAACCAAAATTCGGGTAGTTCCTCCATCCACAATCATATGAATTACTACTTGGGTGGGAGTAGTAACTCATGTGATCTCTCTCCATTATTTTTTCTTAGCACAACACACCAAACAGAATTAAACGCACCATGTGGTAAACAGGAAAGCAAAGAAGAAAGAATAGAATTCTAAAAATTAAAATAAAAAAAATTAAAATAAAACTAACTAAGAAACACCAAACTTAATTTCAGGAATTAAAAAAAATTATTGTTATTTTATTTTATTTTATTTTATTATTATTATTTTTTTTAAATAAAAATAAAATAAAACTAATAGAATATAAAAAGTTAAAAAAATTAAACAAAGTAAAACGAAAAAGAAAAAAAAATGAAAATGAAAAGAGTAATAAAATAAAACAAAAAAAAATCAACGAGATTTTTTTTAAAAAAAAATATTTTTAAACGGAAAAAAAATAAATAAAACGGGGGCAGGGGTTTGCAAACGGGAAAAAACAAGGAAATTTTTTTTTAAAATATCTTTTTTTGAAAAATAATAAAACAATATTTAAAACGCCTAATCTAAACAATTAAACAACTAATAGTTGTTAATCACAGTCAATCTCCGATAACGGCGCCAAAAACTTGGTGCGGTAATTTATAACCCACTAACTAACCGGCAAGTGCACCGGGTCGTACCAAATAATACCTTACGTGAGTAAGGGTCGATCCCACGAGGATTGATGGATTGAGCAACAATAGTATTTGATAGGCTTAGTTAGACAAACAGAAAATAATGCTTGGAAGTTCAAAGGCATTAAACAATATTAAAAATATTAAAGATAGGTAGATAAATAAGTTGGGAATAAAATATTGAGAAAGCAGTTAAGGGTTCAGAGTTATCTATTTTTTCGGATTAACTTTTTTGACTAACTATTTTAATTATGTAGGATTTAATTTATGGCAAATTATATGTGACTAGACCCTAATTCCTTAGACCTTTCTAGTCTCCTCTAAAATTCATCAACAGCCAATTCCTTGGTCAATTAATTCCAATTAGGGGGTGAAGTTCAATTCTAGTTATATGCTACAGAAATCCTAATTACCCAAACATAAAATGATTATATGTCACGTATCCTATTAAATCTAGATAAATTAGAAATTTAGGAGAATATGTTTTCAAGCTGTTGTTCAAGTAAAGAGCTTTTCCAAGTTATACAAGAACGCATATAGAAAGAGGGTCATACTTCCGTTCCACCCAAATTCATAAAATAAAGAACGAAAACAATTCTTAAATATAAATCCATACATAAATTAAAATAGAAAAAGTAATAAAATCAATCCATACAAATAGACAGAGCCCCTAACCTTAACAATGGAGGATTAGTTGCTCATGATTCAGAATAGAAAACTAGGATTGTAAATTGGGATGGAATGGGATCCTCCCCAGGACCTCTACAAAGGAAGGAAAGCTTCCTCCTTTTATAACTAATCCTAATAAATTTAAAAATCTAATATCTAAAACTAAAAATTAAAATAATATCTTTTCTTAATTTAAGATTTGAATTTAAATTTGAATTAATTAACAGATCTTCAGTTGATGGGTGGGACCACTTGTTATGTCCATTCTGCAGCTTCTAATCTGTGTTTTCTGGGCTGAAAATTGAGTTAAAACAGCCCAGAAATCGCCTCCAGCGTTTTTCTACGTTTTCTGCACGTGGCGCATGTGACGCGTCCGCGTCGTCCACGCGTTCGCGTCATTTGTGCAGATTCTAGTCCACGCGTTCGCGTCAGGCACGCGATCGCGTCATTGCGATCTCCTCCATTCCGCGCGGTCGCGTGAGCCATGCGTCCGCGTCGGTATTCGCTGGTCATCTCCTTGGTTTCTTCTCTTTCTCTGCAGAAACTTCATCAAATCCATCCGAATGCTACCTAAAATAAATAAAATTGCACAAAACTCAAAATAGCATCCATAGTGGCTAAAATATAATTAATTCTTAATTAAACTCAACAAATTAGATGCAAATTCACTAGGAAAAGATAGGAAAGATGCTCACGCATCACTTACTAGAAAGCTCATCAAACAAGTAATTAGACCAACACCAATAGCCATCGTTAAAAATACCGTAACCATCGTCATCATCATTATCTTCAGTGACTTAACTTTACTCTCCAAAATTTTCAGCCTCCGTTTAAAATCGTCCACTGCTTTTTGATGAAATTGACCAATACTTTGTTGTTCATCGTATCCATCATCCCAACGAAAAAAGTTACAATGACTTTCAAATTGCAAAGATAAGAAAGCAACGTTGAAACCGAATTTCTTCAAGGCGAAAAACATGATATTTGTTGGACAAATCACTAACCTCATAATTAGGACACCCATGAAATGGTCTTCCTAAATTCTCTGGTGTCCTTGAATACTTGATTATTGCTCGCAAACCATAGTTGCAAAACACAGCATTCCTAGCGACTTTGAGTCGGATGTCTTTCTTTCCACTTGAGTAATTTATACCTGAGCTTCCTTGACTTGTATCTCTACCACCTATCATTATTCAACAATGATGCGAAAATAATTTCGAGATTCGAAGAAAAGAAAGAAGAATGAAGAGAAAAGAAGAGTGAAGAAAATGGAAGAGAATAACAAAGATGATTCTTAATTTTAAGGATTTAGAATTTTAAATTTAATGATGAAATTAATTTGGACACAAAGAATTAATGTAAAACACCATTTTGAACATAATCTTGTAATATCCATGTCACATTACACATCATACAGCTAGCATGGCAGTTAACAGCCATATCATCAACTCATGGCAGTTTTGCGAACGACTAATAGAGAATTAATTTTCATAATGTCGATGACTTATTTGATAATTTTCTTAAGTTAGGGATACATTTAAAATGTAATTGAAAATTCAAAGACCAAATTAGACATTTTTTTAAAGAATTAAACAATAAAAATCGATGGATACGATTTCTACACACTACCTTATACAACTAAAATAAAATTGGTGCCACAAAATTTTTCATAGCAATGTATTTAATACTACTACCATCATGCTCTTGTCATACATATGCAACGTACTGAAAAATAATTTGCGAATAAAAATAACTACTGTATATAAAAATTTCACTTTTGTATAAAAGTTACTACTGTGTATAATAAAAATCCACTTTAGTATTCAAGAGAGATTTAATTAGTACAACCGTGAAGAACTTATTTAACTCTATGATATCATATTTTATAAAAGAGAAGACCCTTCTTATCTAGTTGACTAATAAGTAGTTGCCATGGGAATTCGTGGCTTCACTTCAATGCCATATTAATGGGTGCATTCAATGCCACCCTTCGGTAGTTTGGTTTTGGTCCCTCACCATAACATATTATATTATTACTCTTATATATCAACATCTCATTGATGCACTACACTCAAAACTTTTCAAGAACCTAGCTACAAAACCATTAAAATCAAACCCTACAACCTACATACAAGTAGATACAATAATAATATAGAACCATTATTGTTATCTAAGACTAGAGGAGTAACAAGATAGCTAGATGGAGAAGGGAAATGGTTTTGAAGGTGGTGCAGCAAGATCATCAACAGCATCCATGAACATGGCTTATAATGGTAGTGAGGAATTGGAAGGAAACGAGAGTAGCATCATACGGACTGTAGAGACATTCTTGCGTTTGATTCCTATTGGTTTGTGTGTAACCGCGCTTGTGATCATGCTTAAGAACTCTGAGCAAAATGATTATGGTTCTGTTTCCTACACTGACCTTGCTGGTTTCAGGTAATATATCAATTACAACTTCCAATTATTAGAACCGTAAAAAATTTCATCACTCACTGCTGGTTCTATTTTTCATTGGTTTTGTACTATTCATTTTTTTCTCCAAAAATTGGTCTATTTTTAGGAAAAGTATAAAAAATTAATTTTTAGATAGTCATTTTTTTTAATTCTAATTTTTTTTTTTTAGAATTTGGAGTTTAGGTTTTATAATTTAAGATTTAAGATTAAGAGTTCATGACTTGAGATATAAAATTTAAGATAAATAAAATAATTTTTTTTAAAATTAGCTAATGTTAACTGAAACAATTGGTTCTCTAGTATTATTTTTATTTTTATAATATATGTGGATATAAGGAATATTCAGATGTACTTTCAAAAATAAAAGTGATCTAAATGTGTCAAATTTCTAGAGTGATGAAATAAAAGGAAAGAGAAAGAGAGCAGTTGTAATTAGTTAATTAGATCTTAGTGTGAATATGTGGGAATGTTGAAGCTGAAATCTTGTTTATTCATGGTTGAAGGTTTTTGGTGCATGCAAATGGGATCTGTGCAGGTTACTCATTACTTTCAGCTGTGTTTGTTGCTTTGCCCCGCCCTTCCACCATGCCTAGAGCTTGGACATTCTTTTTCTTTGACCAGGTCAGAGCATAATTTTTGTTACCCCTTTTCTTGCATGCTAATGAAACTGATGAGAAAAGGAACTTACAGATGTTCATTCACTTCTCCTTAACACTGCTTCAATTTTCCCTTATGGGGAGGTTTAGACATACTTGTCACTATTTATTTTCAAAATTTTGGTATAATGAACTTTTCTTAGATATTTGTGTGTACTAAATGTGATAATCATACTGAATTATTGAAAGTACACACAACCAATTAGTATCAAATACATTAGAATCATTGAGATTTTTTCAGCATCAGTCGTTAGATTATTTAGATTGTCTTTTTTTGGCCAGAAATCATGTCTATGCAAGAATTTTAACTTCAATTAGTCTACAGGTTCATCTGCGAAGTTTTTACCTTAGCAATAGCAAGCAACTTTTTGAAAGTTACCATATGCTCAAAGTAATTTAAACTATTGTTAGTAAAAATACTAATTCTCCCACATGTGAATGAACTTAATTTCTTGGAAAATTTGGTACTAACTACCCAATGTAAGCTAACTTTATGGAGGAGATTGGAACCTCAGGAGTTCTAATTCTACAAAGTTAAAGAACTGAAAAACTTGCTAATTGTGATTGATTCCAGGTGTTAACCTACATAATCCTGGCTGCTGGAGCTGCTTCAACTGAAGTATTGTACTTGGCTGATAAGGGGAACACAGCAACAACATGGAGTGCAGCTTGTGGATCCTTTGGTTCATTTTGTCACAAGGGAACAGCATCAGTGGCCATCACATTTGTTGCAATGTTTTGCTATGTGATGCTTTCCCTCATTTCTTCCTACAAGCTATTCAGCAAGTATGATGCACCAATGAGCAACCCCATTAATGCTAAAGGCATTGACATTGTTGCTTCTCATGGCTGACCCTAAAATGGTAATGGTGTCTAGAAACTCTGCTTGTGATGTGTGTACACTGTGTTAGTTACAGTATGATAACAATAATTACATACTATTATGTGTGTGAAGTTGTTTCAATGAGGACTCAGTTTGACTCGTTCTTCATGTATAACATGGTATAAAGGTTGGCATTAACTTTCTACAATTGATTCTTCAAAATAAGAGAGATGTATTATTCATTCAGTTATGTTTCATATACTGAATTGATATATACATCACTATCGATGAATATGGATAGAATATAAAATTCATTCTGTGGTTACTGTGGATAGAAAACTATGCTTCTGAAGTGATTACTGTGGTGTCCAACTTGCTGCTTAAATGAACTACCACTAATTAATTCCAAATTTATCGATATGATATATATAATAGCTTTCTAATGTCCAGCAATAAACAATGTTCTTTTTATTGGTGTCCATTATGGTAGACATCAGAACCAAAGTTCAGTAAAATACAAATAGTGCCAGCTGATAATTATGTATATTAAATATTCAATCACCATTCACCTTGTAAAAGAAGAGAAAGAAAATAAAAAAATACTGTGATTTTGTGTTTTCTTTCTTTTCTTTTGGCCTGTACAAAATACAATGATGATGAGGCAATTTCTTGGATAGGAACTTCTCAATTTATACATGCAAATCAATGTTTAAAAATGACCCAGACAACTTGACACATGCCAACATTGATTTACATACTTAAAGTGGAATCGTCCCACCCAAGAACTTCCCAGAGTGAAATTAAATTAGAAACAGAAGTAATACATTCAGCTATGTAATTGAAGACAACTCAGGATCAAATAGTATGGTAAGCCATATTCAAAAGACGTTCAGAAACTACAAACTTTTCCTTATTGTTACACAAAGGCTATACTGAAATCAAATACATAATACACTTACATTATTCATAATCCTTTAGCTTATCTTATTGGAACAGGGAAGGACCAAAGAAACTCCAAATTAGCAAGAGTGATAATATAGCCTTCTACTGGTGCCTAAAGATCCTCCTAATTCAGAATTCCACCCAAAACAGTAGAGATTGTAACTTACGCAAACATTGAAAGATAATTCAATGTATGTGAATGAGATTTTGAATTAGGAAAATTTTTAGGCATGTCAATTAGAAGGATTTATCATTTCTCAACTAGCGACTAGAATATCTAAAAGAACAGCATCAGGAGCTAGCGGGCTGAACGAGAACAGCATCAGGAGCTAGTAGGCTGATCGAGAAGGCTCCGCCCACATGAAATTGTGCACACAATAAGACCCAGAATTGCCAGCATATGAAACTTCCTGTGGTCATATATTTGATTAATCACATGTCAATGGTTTTAGAAGGACCAAAGAAGTATGGTCAATCACACATTTCAAAAATAATTGGAGAAATTCTTACAACTCTTTTGAGCAAATCTACTGTTTCAACATCAGATTTTTTAACTAACCTTATCTTCTTACCCAGACCCAGCCAACATTCTATACCTCACTTACAGTTACTTTCTCAAAAATTTTCTAAAATTCAATTTTAGAATATAAGAGTAACCTACAAAGGTGATATAGGAATCAATGAATGGGTTAAAGCAAGAAAAGTACCCAGTTCTAGCCTTCTAGTGGATATAGGAATCCATAAATGGATTAAAGCAAGAAAAGTATCTAGTCCCAAGTTCCTAATAACATATAAGAATTAAGCCTGATACTAATATCAGGCATGCTTTTACACTTTATTGTTTTCACTATTTTCTCTTTTTCCTTTATAAAATTCTGAAAACAGACAATGAAAATGCAAACCAAATGCACCCTTGATTTACGGATCTCAAATCTGCAGCATGTCAGATCCGAGACCCTCTCTTGATCCACTCAGTAACCCCTTGATTTTGTTTTTTAATTTCATTTTTACACAGTACATGACAATATATGATTGAATGTGTGTGCGCGAACTAAAATCAAAACCAAATCCATGAGCTGCAACAATTCATATGAGCTTTAAAAGACCAAAAACAAGTAAAAGTAATGGGAGCAAACCCGAGAGTGAGTCGCTTCGCGGGATCACCAGTGGAATAGCCAGTGAAGTAGAAATAGCGAGCAACAACATGAAGCAACCCAAGGCCCGCACAAACTGAAGGGTGCTTCAACCCTCCCATAATCATGAGCATGAAGAATATGGGCATTGTTTCCAAAGAGTTCTGATGTCCTCTCTGCGCACACACACACACATAAACCACTGACTCAATAACCCAAAAAAATTTCGATTCATCAACATTTCTCTGCACGAAAACAAAAATCTACATATACATATAAATAATTACGCTTTAAGAGAAAGAAGAACCTGAACACAGTTAAAGAGATTGGCTTGTTTGTTTTCGGATTCAAGGGCATAAAGGGTGGGATAAGGGACATTGTACCTGTGGAGAATTTCATCAAACAGCTTGTAAGCAACGGAAGATGAAGAAACAAAAATGGAAGATACACATAGATATGAAATTAAAAATTACTTCTTGCGAGCCATGCCGACTTGGAATGCCATGTAGAAATTGAGGAAGACATAGAGAACGAGAACGATGACGACGTAACCGTACTCTTTCGGGAGCAATTCTACGAGAGATGCTGCCATTTTCGAGTGGGAAATGAAAAAGCAGCGTTGCAATGAAATGGTCAAATGGAAATATAGAATGAGATGGGGATTTTCTCTCTCTGACTTTGGCTTTGGTTTCGATGAGATGAGATATCTAGAAGATTAGAACTCTTCCACTCTTCAAGATTGCGCATTGCCATTGCATTACCATAATCTAAGCGTTTTTATTTCTTATCATTGTTAAGGCAGTTTCTATTGTTTTAGAATAATGAGGCTAAAATTTTTATATATGGATAATTTTAATGTGAAATACAAAAATATTTGATGATTTTGGTGTTCTACAGGGTTGTGGTAGTAGCACAAAACGTTACTAACGTTTTGTAATAAAAAATTTTTTTTAATCATCAAAGAACAAAACGTCACTGACGTTTTGTAATAAAAAAAATATTATTTTAATTATTAAAACACAAAACGTCGCTGACGTTTTGTTAGAAAAATATTATTTTAATTGAAGAAACACAAAACGTCATTGACGTTTTGTAAATGGCCATAGTTGTGTTCAACACACAATTTGGTTCATGATAAAGGATTTCACCTCTAGTAATACAATATTAAAAAGAAAAAGTTCGAATAATGATAGTGATTTATAAAAAAAAATACGTATAAATATCAATCAATTTTAGTAATAATTTATTTTCTTCCATTATTTAAGAATTAATAATAAAAAAAATACAATAGTCCAATCATTATATGATAGTTATATTATTTTAACATTTTAAAACCAAATATACTGATGTGGTATGTTTTGGCATTTTTCTTCTCAATATTATATATATTTTTTATAATTAAAATTAATAGATAAAATTACTAAAACACTAATATTCTAAATATATTTAAAATTTTTCTTATATTATATATTAAAAAAATACACTTTTATTTCTTGTAAGATGTCTAAATCACATTTTTCTCCCGCTATATGATTATAAAATATATACTCAACACTCTTTTTCTATAAAATTAAAATAACGTATATATTTTAGTTTATGTGACTAAATTTTTTTCCAATAACAATTATATATATATATATATATATATATATATATATATATATAAATTTGTGATAATAATTATTTGGTTGATTCAGATAATAATATTTTATTATTATTGTAATAAATAGTATTTATTTTGTTCAAATGATACTGCAATTAAATTGTATTTTATATGCAAAAAGAATGAATTAGTGATATAAAAGAGATATAATAAAAATCAATAATAGGAATCATTTGAAGAAGTAGGGTTACGAAAATATAATGACATGGAGTATTCTAACACTAACTTTTAAATCGACTTTCAATCTGATTAATTTAATGAAAGAATCAATCATAAATATTTATTGTCTATTATATCTATTTTATCTTATTAAAATTAAATTTTTTCAATTAATAACATAGTTGATATGATATGTTTTTTAAGGTATTTTTTATTTATTTTATTTTATTTATTTAAACGCATTAATTAATTTGATTGAGATGAATAGTAAATTAGCCAATGAGTAATAGTTCAAATGGCATAGTCTCTCCATACTCAATTAAGAAGTTGCGGATTCGAGTATTCTATCTTTAGTAAAAAAAAAACAAAAAAAAAAGAGATGAATAGTAAATTATTTAATATTTTATTTGACTAAATTAACTATAACTAACTAATCAATTGCATTAGTTATTTGATTTGAGCGTAATAAATAAATTGATTTTGTTTTAATTTATATTAATTTTTTTATCTTATATATTTTGATTAATTTTTAAGAGTATCATAATTAATTATTTATTTAATTTGATTGAGATAAATATTAAATTATTTAATATTTTATTTGATCACATTAAATATAACCAATCAAATATACTAATTATTTAATTTAACTAAAATAAATAAGTTAATTTTGTTTTAATTTGTAATTTATTTTTTTATCTTATGTATTTTAATTAATAATTTTTAAAAATAATATAACTTTTACATAACATATTTATAAGATATTATTTATTTATTTAACTTATTTGTTTTATCTATTTCGGTATTTCATAATTTTTTTACTATAAAAAATTATATATACTAAAAAAGAATCTCAATTTTTTTTACTAATAGTTCTTTTATTCGATAATATTTTATTCTCCTATTGCTGTATTATTTCTACTCTTTTTTTATAAACTATAAAACATTATTATTTATTATTGTACTTTGAAATAAAGTATTTTTAAAACTTTTTAAATGAAAACACGCATAATCATTTTTGTTATAATTTTTTTTAAAGTTAATTAAATTTAAAATTTAATTATTCTTAATATTGAAAATAATAAAATCAATGAATAATATTTTTACTTATTTTTAAAGTATAACAATTACTCATTAATAGTAATATATAATTTGTAATTAAATTGAAATATTTACGTTATAATCCTATCTTTCTAAAGACTTCTCTTTAAATAACATTAATGGTTAAATATGTAGACATTTTCTCATAATTCATAAGTAAAACTTTTAAATTCTCTTTCTCTTATGTTAAACCCAATTTGAACAACTGCAATCTAATAGAGTTATGCTACGTAGACAATGGAGAATGCGAACAACGCGAATAATAGGTGGCACTTCAGGCCCACTAAAATAAATAAATATTTCACCCCATTCATCCACCACAATCCTAACCTCTCACCATCTACCTTTTTCTCTTTTTACCGTAGCCGCTTTACTTTCCCTTCTCTGTCGCACCGTCACCAATGCACCTCATCGTCGCCGCCACCGTCTAAAGAAGCAACGCGCCGCATTGCTGTTGCACCTTTTTCTCCCATGCATCACATCGCCTCTGTGCTCTCTGCAACCAACGCTGCCGCTGCACCTTCTTCTTCCCTGCGTCGCGCCCCCTGCTCTCAACGTCGCCGTTGCACCTTCTTCTCCCATGTGTTGCACTGCCCCTGTTATCCCTACAAGGGATGCTGCGGCTGCGCGCCTTCTTCTCTCCTCCGTGACATCGCATTATCACCGAGCTAGAGGCTTTGTTCCACCACTGCTCCAACGCTGCATCTCTACCCTTTGCTTCCACATCGCTACATCGTGTCTTCGCTACTTTCATCGCGTGCCGCTTTGCTCCGTTCACCCAAATGGTATGACCCAAATAAACATTCACATCTTAGTGAAAAGTACCATTCTCATACATAGTAAAATAAATATCGTGTGGAGCATGTGCATGTAGAATCAAGCAAATCAAGTAAAATACCAATGGTATACTCAAATAAACATCCACTTTAGAATGAAAAAACCATCCGCTTACATAGTAAAATAAACACCCGACTTAGTTGATGAGAAACAAGTAATGACAGCAGCAGCGGCGGTGACGAAGAGATGGAAGGTGACGTTGTTTGAAAAAAAATGATTCAAAAATAAAAAAGATTCAAAATTATGATTAAACCTAATTAGTTCAAAATTTGATTTTTAAAATTAAAATTAACTTCTTTTTTAACCTATTGTTTATTATGTTGTTCAGAAAAGGCGTTATTCCCCTATATTTTCTCTTTTGTTAAAAATCTACCTTAAACCATTTTATATTCTAAGATCATATTCATTCTTAGAATCAAAGTAATATAACCAACGTTATTCCCTGTTGAAACTTACTAACATATTTTGTTTATTCTTGAGTTGTAGCTACATTTATACTGCTAGAGCGAAATAGTTTCATGTTTTTTTTTTTTTTTGTTTAAACACCTACTAAAATTGCTAAAAACAAGATAAAAACACAATTAAATACACAATTTCTTATCTTAACTTTTGTGGAATGATAGAAAGAATTTGTGTCAAAATCTTGTTTTGTTCATACGTAAAATAATAATTGTTTATACAAGGCCTTTCCACAAAAAAATCTTTTGTTACAATAAAAATGATATTGATTATTCGATAATCAAAATTGATTTTTCTATCCAATACAAACACTTTTTTTTTTCAAAAGCAAATATTTGTTATGTGTAAAAAAATTAAGATATCACTCAAGCATTATTTATCAAGTGTTTTATAACAATATCTACTAATCAAGGAGTTTTTTTTTTTAAATTATGAGTTTAGTTTTCACTAACAATATTAATTGAGGATAATCGAATTAGATCTAAAATATGAAATCCTTAATTATATTTGGTAGTATTTTAAATTTTAAGTATATCCGATTCTTCTATCATAAAGGAGTAAAGATACAATGTCACTTAAATTAAATTTTAGTATATTTCATCCTTTGAATAAATTTCAACCAAAATTAAGCTCCAAAAAAATGTTGGTGTACTCCATGACTATAAACCAAGCCAAAACCTCTTCTTCACGATACACAATTGTTATAATAATTATATCAAATATATGTTTTTTCGTCTTAAATGTGTTACAAAGTCAAATATGATTGGAATTATTTATTTTAATTTCTCTCTCTCTCAAAATTTAGTTCTTCTATAGTATTTTTTTAGATAACAAAAAATATTTACTTTAGTCATTAAAAATATAAGAAAATAATCTTTTAGAATTTTGTCACAAAATTATAAAATTTTATTTAAATTTAATAAATATAATTATTTAGTCTCATTATTTTATATGGCTAATTCTATACATAATACATAATAATATTAAAACTCAATCCACTTAAAATGATCAATAATTACAAATTTTATATTATTAGAGTTAATAAAACCATCCTTCATATTTAGTATTATTTTTTATTGATGTAAAATATCATTACAAGCTCATGCCTATACTGTTTTATACATATTTTGGTCTTCACATATTTATATACAAAAATTTATAATGCAACATATATAAATGTATAAAAAAAAAATCACGCAAAAAAATCACTTCAAATCACATTATTATATCCAGATTCCAGGCATACGTAGTCCTTTCACTTGACTTGTGTAATACAATACAATAATTTACGTGACCATCTTTTTTGTCAAAGAATGGCAGACAAGAGAAATATTGAAGTAGCAAATTAAGGTGGAGGTATTAAGAGCTACAAGGGCGGTGGAGAAGAGTGCACCCAAATGAAATTGCACACAGCATTAGACCCACAAGCGCCACAAAAAATAATCTCCTGTTCACATATCATATAGAGTGATTAATTAATTATATTCAAGTGCTAATGGTTTTGTCACACAAAAAAAATGCTAATGGTTTTGGAGAGACCAAACAACCATGGTCAGGATCAATCACTCATTTTAATAATAATTGGTGGAAATTCTCATATTATAGTTCTATTTAATTTGTTTTCAATCAACTTTTTGCATATAGATTACCCATAATGAACATCATTATTTTAATTTCTACTCTCTTTTAGTGATAGTTTTTCAACAAGGGTGATTGTTTCAAGGTTAAAATCTATTTACGTGTATTAGATATTCTTGAAAATTTTGATCATTCCATATTTTTATTCTCACCTTATTATAGGATGAAGATAAAGAATTTCCTTGATGACATGCATGGAAATAAACTTTCATATGTAAAAATATACTAAATCAGAATCCTTCAAAATACAAGATATTATATAAACACTAAAAATTAGTTATTATATTTGCATTTTATTACCGTTATATCAGTGGTTGTTAAAAATTACCACAAAAAATATTGTTGCGTTTTAAAGGACGATATACTTCTAACTGTTGCAATATCATGTTTGCGGTGATTTAAAATTGCCACAAAACCCTCATAAAATCGCCGCTTAAACATGTGTATATAGTGTATTTTGTATTTATGTATTTAATTTGAGTAGTTAATTTTTAATGGTTAATAATATTTGATGTGCCCACCAACCTTTAAGTATCATTACACAAAAACAAGATTAAAAAAATGAAACAACTAAACATTAATTGAGACGAAAGTTAATACTGATTCTCAATTTCTCATAATATTAAAGCAGATCAACATATAAGAATTTCTCCAATAATATTTTATAGTTCGCATGTATTAGCTTTTTAATTTTATGGTGGAGGGGGAAAAAATAGAAGCAAGTCAAGAGCAATATAAGAATGATGTCAAACCCGATCTTAAGACGGTTGATGGGATCACCGGTGGCATAGCCTTTGAAGTAGAAATAGCGA
Organism: Arachis ipaensis; assembly: GCF_059453495.1. Lineage (NCBI taxonomy): Eukaryota > Viridiplantae > Streptophyta > Magnoliopsida > Fabales > Fabaceae > Arachis > Arachis ipaensis. The sequence goes on from NC_142442.1 coordinate 17,894,946, forward strand.
GCAATGATATAAAGCACTCCAAGGACACCACAAATTGAAGGGTGCTTCAACCCTCCCAAAATCATGAGCATGAAGAATATTGCCATTGTTTCTAACGAGTTTTGGTGCCCTCTCTGCACTCACCACAAAGAATAACAACACAAGACTTAAACCATCCCCAGAGGAAAATAAAAATATATATAAATAGGGGTGTTCATGGATCGGATCGTATTCGCAGATCTGCAGTAGGTAAATATCCACATCCAATTAAAAAAATTGCGGATACGTTCCGATCCGCAGAATGATCGAATCGGATAGGATCCGATCCACACCCTTTAAGGATTGGATCGTGGATATCTGCTCTACACCGGCGTATTCGACCCGGGGATCTGCACAATAATAATTAATATATATATATATATATATATATATTTGTTATTATATTTACTTGTTTGTATGTTTTAGTTAGTAGTTATTATTTATATATTGTATTATTTTATTTTTGTTATTTAGAAAAAGTTTGATTAAAAATATTTTAGAAATAAATAGGTTTAAAAGTGTGAAAGAAAAATTTTTATTGAATTTTTTACATAAAAATATGATTAAAAAGAAAAGGTTCAATTATGTGGATATACCCGACATCCGATTCGATCCGATCCGCAAATGTGCGGATCAGATCAGATCCGACACAAAAAAACGTGAATATCATATCCGATCCGATCTGATGGAGATTGTGCGTATCGGATCAAATTTTCGGCCATATCCGATCTGATTCGATCCGGGTACACCCTTATACAAACAGGATATAAAAAAGAAACTTGATGTGCATTTTTTTCCATAAAAATATCTGATCTTTCATTGTATATTATATATATATATATATATATATATATATATATATATATATATATTAATATTAAATTCATATTTATTATTAATATTTAATTTATAAACATAAATTAACAAATTAAACATATTAGTGCCTACAAATACATTAGTATAAGTAAATTAAAATTTTGTAAAAGGATGCAAATTCATAATTTTATATATGCATGCATGTGTAGTGTAGTGTAGAAATTGATACATTATAAAAAGGTTTAGAAAAAATATATGGAATCAAGAGGTCTTCAATTAAAAAGTAAACAACTTAATTAATTTATAATTATATTTAATTAATTTTTTTTAATTTATAATATTTGATATTAATTGCTTCTCACCCCAAATTAAAATTCTAAATGATACGTTGGAGAAATAGGTGCAGGGATTACGGAACTTCTAACAATTCCGATTCTTAGTATATAAAAAATTTTATAAAATTTATAAAAAAACATCTATTTAGTATGAAAAAGAAACATTCTGATACTTAGTAAAAGAAACATCCTAATGTCTAGCATAAACACCATTTACGTAGAAGTTTTGGATTCACTTAGAGGCATTTGGCAGATTTTTTGCTGATACCTTCTTAGTTCCCAGTATTGTTGAAAGGTTTAATATATTTATCAGGTGTCAACTGTTGCCAAAAGTTATTTGGCTTTTAGAATTTTCTAACTAAAACATTTGAAGAAAATAACACTATGAATTTTTTTTATAAAAATGATAGAGGGTTATCAGAATTTATTATTTTTTATTATTAGTTAACCATAAATATTTAAAAATATGTGATAAAATATATTATTAGACTATTAAATTAAAAGAACTAAACTAAAAAAATTAAATTAATGATTAAATGATGACAAAAAATAATAAATTTTGATATCTTTTTAATATTTTTTCCTTTTTTTTATTGAAAAAAAACTTGAACATTTGTTTTTGTTTTTGGAATCTTTTACATGTTCAATGCATATACTCATTATCGTTAGTCGAACACATTTTTTTTTCTTTTAATAAAAGCAAAGTATAAATTAAATGATTTAGTTAACATGTGATTGGAAGGATAAGTTAAAATTATCAATTAATTTTTTTTTATAAAAAATTACAAAGTTGAATTTCCAATGTATTTAATTTGTTTTTATTAAAATAAAATATTTTAAAAAAATTAGTAGTAATAATTTTAAGAAAAAACTACCAAAAGTACTTATGAAATTTACGAACGTTGATAAAAATATCCATAAACTAAGGAAATTAACGTTGTACCCATGAAAGATGGGTTTCGTACGACAAAAGTATCAAAATCCTATTTTTTTGTTAATTTTTTAATAAAATTCCCAAACTACACCACCCTAACCCCATTATAGCGTCATTCCATCTCTTTTGACTTCTTCCTCTCTCCTCACTTTTCCCTCTCTCAAAAACCCTTACAGAATCATAGAGCTCTCCCCCTACTTCTTTATTGTCGTCCGCCACATACCTATCCGTCACCGCCAATCTCCTCTCCTTTCACTATTCTTAAAATTTATTTACAGAAGATCCAGTTGATGGCTACTTCTACTTCTAATTTTTATCGAAATAAATTTTAAATTGGATGAATGAATTTGTTAGTTTTTTATGGTTGATGGCTGTTTCTGCTTCTGATTTTGCTAAAATGAATTGAAATTAGATGAATAAATTTAAAAAATTTTATGTCTTGAGTATTTTTTGGTGTTTGATTGATTTGGTTTAGGTAAGGATTGTAAACTTATGACTGAACAGATTGAGGTCTGATCCTCCACTACTACTACCACCACCACCACCATTGATTTTGGTCTAGTCTGTTATAGAAGTAGTTTCGGACTCCATGACAAGAGATTTTAAAGGTGCACGTTGGGTTATGGAAGGTTGAAAAAGTGAGTTAAAATTGAGGGTGGGGTAGTTTGAAATTTTTATTAAAAAACTAACAAAAAATTAGGGGTTTGATACTTTTGTTATACGGAACTCATCTTTTATATGTACAGTATTAATTTTCTTAATTTATGGGTACTTTTATTAGCGTTCGTAAACTTCATGAGTATTTTTAGTGGTTTTTCCTAATTTTAATATGTGCTTTTAGAATATATCATAGTTAAAGTATTAAATCCTGAATTAAATTCATGTAATTAAGAGATAAGAAATGTTATATATTTAAGATTTTTTATGAATTAACTCTAACCAAATTAAATAATAAGACTTAAAATAATATTAATCATAGTTAATTTTTATTATATTAGATCAATTTAATTTAATGTAATTAAAAAAGACTTGAATATATAGTATTATTCTTAAGAAATACTCCTGTTTATTGATTTATGAATGTGTTAAGAAAGATTAAAAGGAAGTACAACAATTATTAGCGAAACACGCAGTTGGTAATTACCTGAATGCAGTTAAAGAGTTTGGCATCTTTGTTTTGGGATTCAGAAGCATAAAGGGTGGGATATGGAACCTTGTACCTCTTGCGAGCCATGGCCACTTGTGCAGCCATGTACAAGTTCAGAAAACAGTATATTACAAGAACTATCGCCACAAGCCCATACTCTTTTGGGAGCAACTCAATTATCGTCGCCATTTTTCTGTTGATTAGTAGTAGTAGTAGTTCAATATCAGACCGATGTTGGGATTAATATATAGACAACTTCAATTCAATAATAAATAATTAGTGTGGCACCCTGATTATTATTATTGTTTGGATTTTGATTTTGGGTTAGCGAACGCCGTTTTAGATTATGTTAAATTTAGAATTTAGTTCTTTTAAATTTTGAATTTTATTTTAGAAGATAAAGTGTAATTTTTTATTATTTATTTTATAAATAAAATAAAAAAATATAAAAAAATTATTTAAAAATAAAAGATTACATTTTATTCATTTAAATAAAAATTTAAAATTTAAAAAATTTAAATTTTAAATTTAACAAAAAATATTAAAAAATTAATAAAATTTATTATTTTTGACTAATAATTAATAATAATATTTAAAAATATAAATTAAAAATATATTATTTGATTATTAAATTAAAAAATTAGATTAATAACTAAAATTTTAAAAATAATAAATTTTACTTGGCTTAATTTTTTTTTCAAATTTAATTTTAATATTTCATTTTCTGAGAGAGGAAAGTAGTTCTACATTGAAATGACGTAATTAAAATTAATTTATTATTAAGACAATGGAAGATAGTACATAATAGTAAAATTCCGTGTTCTTGGCTTGATCCGGTTATGTTGTTGTATCCGCTGATTGTTCTCCAAGGCAGAGATTATCAAGAGTCAACCTTTGACTATACATAATTAATGTGGCTTGCTCACTAATCCACAGAGCTAAACTTATAACGCTCACATAGACACATGCTGAAGTTTAATTATATTTTGTTATTGCAAATAGAAATTCTTTAATCAGTGTCTTAAAATATACTTTGATCAATGGGAGAACAATATATATATCACTCTCTCTTTCTAATAAGATAGTAAGATACCAAAGGTTTTGGTAAAGATCTAGTGCCAAAAATGTTTTTCATTTTTTATGACAAAGCAATTTATAGTTATTTTGTGATAATTTAATTAATGCTAATTTATGTTTGATATATATGTTTCTATTTGTACATAACTAAATATTTTCAGTAATTAAGGTCTATTTTGGACCCCAAATATATTAAGCATTAAAAAAAATAAACAAAAAGATATGAATTAAAATTAAAAAAATATTAAATTAAAATAAAAACAAAAAATTAGGTTAAAATTGAATATACATAGAATCATTTAATTTTTTATCCAATTTCTTAATGTAAAAAAAAAAAAAAATTCTTCAACACCTAACTTCTCTCCACATTATAATTTGGAAATTGAATTGAATGGACTCAGTTAATTTTTTATCCAATTTTTCGATGCAAAAAGAGAGAGACTCAATCAATCTCACTTGTCCACCTATAATTTCATTACCAAATCAAAAAGTATTTTGGCACTCTTCTAATCTCTCCATATTACGACTATAATAATTTATGAGGTATTTATAACCTCTTATTAGGTTAAAATAAATAAAATCATAAGTCCATAAACATAAAGCCAATTTAGTAACTTTTTTTTTGAACAAAGGAGCTCAACACAATAAAGTGGAGCATAAAGAAACACAGTACAACAAAACACAATATATAAACATAAATAAAATGGCCGCATCCGTTGTCATCTCCGGCATTGCTATCAACAACTAAACGGATCAACTCCACACCATTCCCCGTAGCTCAAGAATGATCTAATCTTTACTCCTTCAACACTTGTCTGTACGCTCTGGAAGACTCTGCTATTGCGCTCCAACCAAATGTTCCAAACAACTGCACAGAATCCTGTCAGCCATTTTCTTTGCTCAGACTTGCCACCTAGTACTCCAGTTCAACTCTCAAAGAACTCTTTTCCGGTCCCCGGAATGGCCCAAGCTCTATCAACACCCGTCAACCAAGCACACCATACCTGCCATGTTAACTCACAAGCAAAAAATAAATGATGCACTAATTCTATGTCCTTGTTACACAACACACATATATTGTCATTATGATTAATAATGCCAAGTCTAGTCAGTCTCTCCTTCGTGTTGATCCTGCCTACTAAAACAAATCATGCAAACAGTTCAACCTTTGGAGGAACCAAGCCTCTTCAGATGGAACTAGTGAAGCTGTAACTCGTGATGTCCTCTGAGAGTGTCTCTTTCTGCAACACCTACACAAACGATTTAGTAGAAAAAATACCTTTTTTTGTCAAATTTCCAGACAACTGAATCCTCTCTATCAACTGAAAAACTTACAACCCGTAACCGGTCGTAGAGTTGATTGAGCAACTCTAGCTCCCATTGGAAGAGTTCTCTCCTCCGCTGGAAGTTCCACACCCACTCTAGCCCATCCCAAAATCCACAGTCCCCTATTACTGATCCTTGTTGATTTGAAATAGAGAAGAGCCTCGGAAAATAATCTTTCAAAGATCCATCTTGTAGCCAAGCATCCTCCCAAAAATGGGTGTTTCTGCCGTTTTTCACCTCCATGGACAAGCCACTGATCATCATATTTCTTATATGCTGCTCCTTAATATTAAGCTGGCAGATATCTTTCCACGGGCCCCCTCTTGATGGCAACGGTTGGTTTGACAACATTGCAGTTGGGTCCAACTGATTACAGGAGAATACAACATTCTTCCAAAGCGGGCAGTCCTCCTTTGAGAAGTGCCACCACCACTTGAACAGGAGCGATACATTTCTAATTAAAGCATCTCCCACCCCCCCAAACCGCCTAACTTTTTCGGAGCTTGAACTAACTCCCATCTCACCATTGGCATCCCGCTATTCCCATCTTCTTTACTCCATAAGAACCTTCTCTGCAGTCCAATTATCTTTTCTGCAACCGTCTTTGGCATCTTATACAAGCTTAAGTAGTAAATCGGCAAGCTATTGAGAACATATTTTATGAGGACCAATTTACCCGCTTTGTTGAGAGATCTAGCTTTCCATAGGCTCAGCTTGTCTTCCACCTTATCTATGATTGGTTTCCAGGTCTTCACCAACCGAGGGTTAGCGCCAAGAGAAATGCCTAAGTACCTGACAGGTAACGCCGCTTCAGCACATCCCAACAAACCACACATATTCATCACCCATTCCTTCTCACAATTAACTGGAATTAGGCTAGACTTCTCAAAGTTGATGCTCAGGCCTGACATTAACTCAAAGTAAGGCAGGAGCCTCTTATAATTCACCAGCGTCTCTGTTAATTCTATATTGTCCTTTCCCACCAGCAGTGGAGAAATTCGGCTATTTCTCCTTTTGTTTTGCCATCTTTCTTTTTGCTGCGATGGCTTCATTTTGACTCTGTAGAATTGTCATAATATCTTCTTCATCGTCATAGACCGCTCCTGACTCCACTACTAGCATACTATAATTAGGAGTTGGAGAGACCAATAGAAAAATAAATGTGTAAATATTCGAATAACCCTTGAAAAGACATAGTAAATATGACAGATGGAAGCAAATTGTACAAACAATTATACAAAGAAGACTGAAAAATATGTGTGGGAGATGACATGAGAACATTATTTTGGAAAGACACATAGATGGATGACAAAAAGTTAAAAGAGAGATTTTTGATGCTGTATAGAGTCTCAAATCAGAAGAATGGTAATATTAGTGAGTGTGGCATGTGGATTGGATCATCATGAGTCTAGCAATTCTAATAGAGGAAAGAGTTTTTCGAGAGAAAAAAAAGCATAAATAGAGAGTTAGAGAGCATTCTAGATTTTTTTTTTGTGCAGGTTACCAAGACAACATGGCATGAACACATAGCATAGATGGTGAATACAACGTCAAATCATTCTATGATTCGGTGCTTGGAAAAATACATAGAGCTTCAAATACAAAGCATATCTTTGATGACCTTTGAAGAGGGCTAGTTTCACCAAGAATAAAGATGATGGTGTGGTTTGTAATTTTAGATAGCTTGAATACAAAGGAAAAACTATTAAGGAGAGGAGTACTAGATGCCAAAAGTGTAATATGTGTTTTATGTGGAATCGAAGTGGAAACGATAAATCACTTGTTCTTATACGGTCAATTCTCTACTCAATTATGATGATCTACTTTAAATTGGTTTGATTCAAAATGAGTAAGAGTAAAGGATATGAAAATTTGGTTTGAAGTCTCGATGCAACAAAAAATTAGAAAAATGTATAAAAATAAATGGCGTATGTGCTACTTCGCAATTTTATGGGTGGTTTGGAGTGTTAAAAATAGAAAAATCTTGGAGTAAGTATTGTTTTGATCCCTAAAGATAAGGTCAAAATCAAAATCGTCCCTAACCTTATTTTGGATTTAAAATTGTCCTTAACGTTTTATTTAGTATTAAAATTGTCTTTTTTGACCATTTTACCCTTATACTCTCTCACCTCTCTAACTCCAAATTTTATCTTCTTTACACCACCGTCACAATACAGAACACACACAGCTTCTTCACACACAACCATCACACACCTTCAACTGCCACGCCACACACACTTTTTCTTCACACACAACCATCACACACCTCCTTCTTCTTCTTCTCCATCACACACAACCGCCACACACACTTCACCTCGACAGCGACCTCCACCCCGACAGCGCGGTGACCTCCAAGAGTAGTAGCGGCCAATGACGACCTCTGCCCTGACGGCAACTTCCAAGAGCAGCACCAGCGACCTCCATGCTTTTTATAAGATATAGTTTCATTCTTTTGTTTAAAAAAAAATCTGAATATGTTGTTGTTAGATTTGAAGAATTTGATGTTGTTCATCATAATCCCTAATTCCCTAATTTTTATTGTTGATTTTGTTTTTGTTCTTATTTCTGGATTTTCTGGATTGCTGTTGCTTTTTTTGTTTTTGGATTTCTTATTTCTCCCTAATTTTTGTTCTTGTTATTGTATTTGATTGTTCTTGGTAATTAAATTTATAGATTTTTTATTTTTGTAATTGGAGATGAATTTGGATATTTTTAATTCTTGTAATTGTATTTTGTTAACTGTATTTAAAGATTTGAAGTTTTAAGTTTTGTTAATGAAAGAAGAATTTGTTCTTCTAGAAGAAGAAGAACAAGAAGAGAATTTGTTCTCCTGAAAGAAGAAGAACAAGAAGAATGAAATGGTGGGAAAAAGGTATTTTTATCATTTTGAAAAAAAATTTATTTGAAAGGACGATTTTAATAACAAATAAAACATTAAAGACGATTTTACATCGAAAACTATGTTAGGAACGGTTTTGATTTTGACTTTAAACGTTAGGGACCAAAATAATACTTATCCCAAAAATTTTTGAAAAAAAAAGTAATTATTAATTGTTTGGAACAAATTAAGTGTTTTATCAACCAATGGTGCGGTTTTTAATTTGTATATTGGGGCTGAGATAGTGTTTTTTACCGTTATTGGGACTCTGTGTGTAATCCTCGGGTATGGACGATGGCCTAAAACAAATCTGAGACTCAGATTTCCAGTACCACAAATCGGAGGGTCAGTTTTCCTCAAATCGGACCCTCAGATTTGAATGTAACTAGGACATGCTTCTGTGTCAATCGGACGGCCAAAAACAAATCAGTGGAGATCGGACGGTGAATGCAGTGATGCCCGAAATCTGAGGCTCAGATTTCACTCTTTTTCCATCCAACGGGCAGGGTTATATCAACAATGATCAATGGTAAAGGAGGGCTCTACAATTCTTAGCCTCAGTATTGTGGTCAATAACCACGTGTTCCTCATGCACATGGGAAGGATGGGGCTTGATAGCAATTGCACGAGCCTGTCTCTTTCTTCTCTCCTCATTCATCCCTTTCAAGTTTCAACCCCTATTTAGTTCAGTTTAGGCAACCATTCTTCATCCTTCACCTTTCATACCTCTAAATTCATACACTTATAATAAATAAAAACCATAATGCCTAAGAAAAAAAATTAAAGAAGTAGATCGTCCTGAACTTCACATTATTAACTATCTTAGCCAACTTTATTATGTAAGTATTTTTATTAAATTTTTTTTAATATAGATAGAAAAATAATTATATTATGAATTTAATATAATTTATAGTAAATAAATTATAGTTATTAACATATATTGTCCGTTGATAATTATTAGTTTAATCTTACACACGTGTGTGTATATATATAATGTTAATTTGTTTGTTTACGTTATAATAATAATAATAATAATAATAATAATAATAATAATAATAATAATTAGTTTAGTCTTACACACGTGTGTATATATATATATATTGTTAGTTAGTTTGTTTGTTTACGTTGTTGTTATAATAATAATAATAATAATAATAATAATAATAATAATAATAATAATATTATGTAGGTAAAGAAGAAAAATTAGTAGAATATTTGTTATTATATGATTAGATTTATTTTATAGGTTTATTAATTGTATTTGTTAGAGTAAAATGGTAATTAGAATTTAGTTTAGTGGGTAATTTTATTGATGACAATTGTTGCTGAAATTTTTGGTAGGTTTTATTTAGTGTTAGTGACATAATAATTTAATTAAGCATTATTAATAATCAAAGTTAATAGAGTTTAATTTTTGCATAATTATATCAATTATTTTAGATTGTAGGAGAATATAAATTAGAATTTTTAAATTTATTTTATAGATTTAGTAATTGTATTTGTTAGTAGAATGATAATTAAAATATAAGTAATGATGGTCATTTTGTTGATAAGAAGTTTAGTGATAATGACAACTAAGTAGAGAGGTTAATTTATTTTTTGTCGGGTGTATATTTAATGTTAATTATAAGTCTTTGTACTCATGTATGATTAACTACCATAAGATAACTTGAATTAATTATTCGTCTATATTTTGTAGGCCACAAAAATTTTGAGGTGTGTCCACATGAATCCACCGGGATTATATAATCCAATTGTTGAGCCTCTTGTGCGGGCCACTGAATTTTATTATGTATATAAAGTTGGAGTGATCCAAGGCCAGTCAGCTTTGGTAACAACTCTAGTAGAGAGATGGCATCCAGATACTCATACATTCCATCTCCTGACTGGTGAGTGCGCTGTTACGTTGGAGGATATGGCTCTAATCCTAGGTATTCCGATAAATGGTCTTCTTGTGACAGGAACAACCATGACTAGTCAGGAGGCCATGGAAGCCGAATGCTTACATCAATTTGGAGTTGCACCAACAACCAGTGATTGCAGAGGAAGTTTCATCAAGATGACCTGGATTAAAAATGGGAAAGAAGGATTAATTTTAAATGATCAAGTTGCCATGAAAAAGTACGTGAAATGCCATATATTGTTGTTGTTTGGGTCAATCTTGTTTGCTGATAAGTCTGGGTCAGCGGTTCACTGGAAATTTCTTCCATTGCTTCATGACTTCTCACGGATACATGAAATTAGCTGGGGATCGGCATCCCTAGCACACTTGTACAGAGCATTGTGTAGAGCATCTCGATTTGATTGTAAAGAGATGGATGGTTCACTGACATTGTTGCATATGTGGGCTTGGATTCGTATGCCATTGCTTGCCCCGATTCCTGGAACACCACAGTTCTTTCCACTGGCTAACCGGTAATATCAATTGTCAAATGATATTGATATGTTACTTTGTATTGCAATATCTGGTTTGAAAGTTTAGTAATGAAAAAAATGTTAACAGATGGCGTAATTGGGAGCATCATAATTGGCCATATAGATATCATATTGTTGCTTATTTTAGGGGATTGTTAGATGAGGTTCAAGAAGGCCAGGTGTGTTCTCATTCATTGATATAGAAACATTTGTATATACATGTTTGTTGATGTGTTTGTATTATGCAATGGTTAATAATATTTTTTTATCCAATCCAGTTTGTTTGGGAAGCTTACGGTGTTGATCAGATAGAGGCAGATGTCATTCCAGAAGATATTCGTAGTCAATCAGAAATTTGGAGTGCAACCATACCATTGATATCATTTGAGACTCTTGAGTGGCATGCAACCGATAAGTGTAGGAGACAATTCGGGTTCGTACAGGGTGTCCCACATCAGGAGAGGTCTCTAGATGGCCAACATGGTGAGATTTTGACCGGACCTAAAAACTTGGATTGGTCTGTCACATACAGATTTTGGATAATGCAGTGGACTAACCGATATAGTCATGTCCTAATTCATGAGCTTGTGCCTTTGCATCATCCATTAGATCTTTACATGTGTTGGTATCGAGAAAAATATGGGACTCATTTGCACTTGTCTGATCTGGTCTTAGAAGAAAATCAAGAGGGTGTAACTAACCCGAATCAGCCACACCAGCCCGAGCCACAGCCATCATTACAAAGGCAACAACCTCCATAGTTAACACCACTACAGGAGCAACCTCAGCCGTCTTCAAATCCGTATGTTTCTCAAACATATCGCTCATCGCCTTTTACACCGTCATTCTAACCGACTTCAAATCCATATGTTCCATATGTATCGCACTTTAAAAATGGGACCAAGCATCATTTAACCAGCTGCTTGGCTTTATGGCTACAGAAGCGGGTCAATCACAGTCATGTAATCTGAGTGAAGTACCCCCACCCAAATTGACGCACCAGAATGTCCTAACCCAAGGCCGGAGGTCATTGGATACTCAAATTCGGTTTTGTTCACCTTCAGGAAATTCTGGAGGCAGATTATCTGTTGACTCAAGTAGGAGTGATGGTAGTCGAGGTATTGTTAATAGCGGAAACTCCCGTCGCATCCAAATGGGTCTCATCAAGAAGAGTATGAGGGGTAATGACATTGATGATGTTGACTATTTGGTAGACTCCCGCGAGGGTGATGACGAGGATGATGATGACGACGATGAGGAGGAAGAGGACAATGAGGACAATGAGGTCGATGATGGTGGACATGGTGAAGATGATGACTGTGGTGATAACCCTGGGCCTAATACAGGTAACGTAACCCTTAATAGGTTGATATCTTTATAGTACACATTGTTAGTGCTGAATATTACTTGTAGGTTGATATATATGTTATCTTAACAGAATACTTTATTGTGATTGTATATTGCTAGTAAGTTGATATCTATGTTATCTTAAATTTTTTTTAGGTGGGGCAGGTACAGGAACAGGTGGGACCGCATCTCCATATATTGGAGGCAAAGGATATAACCTAAGAGCTGATCTTCTATGACGGAGTGCAAATAGATTCACACCGTTTACATTTACGAATGTCGCAAAAAAGTGCAAGAAGTTTTGCAATGATGTCAAGTGGACAATAAAAAAGTAGAATGTTAGACTTTGTGTAAGAAATATTTAGATTTTGTGTAAGAAATATATGGACTTTGTGTAAAAAAGATATGGACTTTGTGTTGGACATATGATGACTTTGTGTAGGAAATATTTGGACTTTTATAAGTAGCATGATTAGAATGTTTTGAAGGACATAGTGTTTGTTAGTTTAATATAAATTGACAAAGTGGCAATATAATGTAATTTATAGGACATAAAATATATAAATTTTACAAATTCAAAATGCCACCATAATGTTATTTGAAAGACATAATTGCTAAAAAAATCAATGGCTTGCAAAGCTTGGGAAATAGTATTATAATTTATAATTGAAGATGTGAGACTAAAAAAAGAGGAATTAGTGTTTATATTACAAAAATATTTTAGATTGGATAAATGACAAAATAGGAATGAGTTGGGACTTGAGGATATTAAGAAATAAATAAAATATGTGGTACGGCAAGTGATACTAAATGTGGGAGTAAATTCGTGGACAGCAACACATTCAAAGAAAAGAAAAGGTGAAAAAAATTGGTAAAAGAATTAAGTGCGTATTGAGTCTATTGAAATAATGAAGGTAAATGAAAATAACTAAAAGATACATCCATAATGATACAAATATGTGACTGAAAATACTATATTAATTGTGATTTTTTTTTTCTTTGTTTATTTATATTTTTTTGTTTTTTTTTTTTTTTTTTTTGTTATAACTCTGTGTAGCGTTGACTATTTTTTATGGTAATATCAAAGAAGATAGTCCAATTCTTCTGATGACTCTCCTACTCCCCTCTCATGGATTGAGTTTCTTTCGAAGTATCTAAACAAAAAAGCCTAAACTCCTTTGACTTTCTTTGTGCAAACATTTATATTTAAAATCTAATAATGCAACCATTAGGTCCATCACAATCCGAATTAACATTTCCTTGGCATGTTCCATGAAGACTTTCTGAAAATTTATACGAATATTAGATCCTCAAAGTCAAACATCATACAAAAATGTAAGAATATGAACCCCCAGATTCTGACCGACTCCCTCGGTTTAATTTTTTAAAGAGTTAAGTATGTTTTCGTTCTTAAATTTTAGAGTCAAAATTAAAATTGTTTTTAACATTTTTTTATTAAAATTATTTTCAATGTTTAAAAATATTTTAAAATTATCTTTTTTATTCTAAAAAAATAAATTTATCCTTATAAAAAAATAAATTCTAAAATTAAAAATTATAAAATAAAAAATTAAATTTCATCTCACCAAAATCATTAGTTCTCAATAACCCTTTCTCATTAACATCCTCTTTCTCATCTCTCTCACCCATGCAGCTACATCGTCGCTTTCTAACTGGTGATGAAGAGCTTCCATCCGCAGCAAGCCACCGCCTGTCAACTTGCCGGCGATGACGACCACATCCACCACAAAGGAGCTCCGTCATTACCTCGCACAACTCCGACCCTTTGCCGTCCGTTTCCCCTGACAAAGCAACTGTTGGTGTCTCCTCGCCACAAAAGACGACGTCAATAACCACGCGAAGGTAGTTTATTTCTGCGTCGCGTCCAACCACACCATCCATCAGTCTTAAGCGCTTCCCGTAAATCTATGTTTTGTTCGTTGTTTTCTTTTTTTTAAACCCATTAATTGGAACGAATAATGAATAAATTAATTATTGTGATTGTTATTATTAATAGAAGAAAATTGTTGTTGAATAAATTAATTATTATTGTTGTTTTTCTTTTTGTCTTTTTTTTCTATTGTTGTTGTTGGTAGTGTTGATGAATTGTAAGAAGGAGTCTCTGGGTTACATCTGATGGTAAGAGAGTAACAATAGGATGAAGATAGAAATGTGGGTAATTGAGTACATGTGGTGGTGGTGGGGAGTGAGTGAAGTTCAGTAGTTCACTGGTGAGTGGATGAGGTTGGACGGTGATGGATGATGATAAAGATAAAGGAATCAAGATAAAATGGAGGTGAAGGACAATAATAGTAGGAATTGGAATCCGACGATAACGGTGGAATGTGATTTAATTTTTTATTTTATAATTTATAATTTTATAATTTATTTTTTACAATGATAAATTTATCTTTTTAGAATAAAAATGATTACTTTAAAACATTTTTAAATATTGAGAATGATTTTAATAAAAAAAAAATATCGAAAACAATTTTAATTTTAACTTCAAACATTAAAAACAAAAAAGATACTTAACTCTTTTTTAAATGATGATTCAGATTCATCAAATAGTTCAATCTCAAATAATACATTCTCAGAAATAACAGCAGCTTCAACACTCAACAGTATTTTTTGCTACATTGATAAATGAATAAGAAGTATAGATTTCTCCTTCAAGGAATTTTTTGTTATAGCTTAAATTACTCAAAATCCTATACTGAACATCCAGCATATGCTTCTGATTTCCTAAAATCACCACCCTCTCAAACAAGCTGTAGTCAAGAATTTCTTTTTCTTCATCATCATCACTATAATTCAGAGTTTTCCTGTACAAAACATAGTTATTGAGCAATCACTCTACTCTAGTTGTTGCGAAGGAGGCCACCACAGTTCACTGAGCTCGCGTTTTGAATCACTGAACCATCAACGTTCAGCTTCACCCAATAATTCTCCTCTTAGACATAGAAGAGTGCACCCAAATGAAATTGCACACAGCATTAGACCCACACGCGGCACAATTATATTCAAATGCTAATGGAATTGGAGAGAGCAAAACAGCCATAGCCAGGATCAATCACCCATTTTAATAATAATTGGGAAAATTTTTATGAGTTTAATTGGTTGGACACTAAAATTATTTTACGTTCACATTGTATAAAAGTTAATTTATTGTAAAAAAATTCAAAAACTAACCGAATTTATTATTTTTTATTATTAATCTAATTTTTTTAATTTAACAATTTAACAATATATTTTTAATATTCCTGATAAAAAAAATAAATTTTGATAACTATTAAAAATTAATTTGTCATAGTACTAAATTTCGACCAATAAATTACTACATATACAATACGAGATTCAAACTATCCATACTTGCTTAAACACACTAATAAATTAATCACTAGACTAACCCAAATTAATTTGTTGTATTGTAGTTCTATTTGTTCTCAATCAACTTTTTTTTTATATATAAATTACCCATAACCAAGATCATTGTTTTCTACTCTTTTTTATTGGTAGTTTTTCGATAAGAGTGATTGTTTCAAGGTTTAAAACTTATTCCTAGAAATAATAAATTAAAAAAAATATTATTTATGGATATTAGTATTCTTGAAAATTTGATCTTTTCATATTTTTATTCTCACCTTATATGTTGGAAATAAAGATTTTCCTTGATATGGAAATAAACTTTTATATGTAAAAATGTACTAAAACAAAATGTCTCAAAATAATAATAAGAAATATATAAATAAATATTTGAAGATATTTTCCCAATAACTTATATGATAAAGAAAAAATTAATGCCAAATACCATTAAAAATTTTAATTAACGAAAAAATCAATTATGTTAAAAATACTAAAAAATATTTAGTAAATATTATATTAAAGAGAAAGACCACACACAAAATATTTATAAATAGACAATAATGTCTTTATCTTTTTTCAAATCTCTAATTTAAGATAATAATTTTGTATTTGTCACCGTCCATCTTCTTTTCTTTTCTAACTTTCGCCACCCCTCATAAAAGAGAAATGTTCATATACAAAAGCATCATTTAAAAAAAAATTGTTTAATTAAATGCTAAAATATAAGTGTTTTTTTTTTACCAATAATTTAAAAAAAAAAAACAAGAAGCTGATGAAACAGCGGAAAAACCGATTGAGTTGAGGGAGCAAGTAAAGGGTTTGAAAGGATTAAAATTGAGTGACAAGGAGGTGTTGTTGAGATGGGAGTGAAGGGAATTTGAAACAATAAAATTGGAGGAGGAACCGCCAGAGAATAGGAAAAAAAGTTGAAGAATGGGGGGATAGGCATGGAAAATCCAGGAAGAAACAAATAAGACAATACAAATGGAAAGAATGAATACAAAACACAAGTTTTTTTTTTTTTTTTTTTAAGTGTAAGAATTAATAATAGAATTGAGTCTAAAATATAATCGATAATGAAAAACATTTTGAGAATGAAGAAAAGCTATAAAATTAAAAGTTAACCGAATTATGAATGATGAATTAGAGGTAATAAATAAAATGTATCGATAAAAATTTGAGTATATAGACAGTTAAAAGAATATGTTTACAAAAAAATAAATAATAAAATAATTTAAAGATATATTTATTTTTTATAAAAAAAATTAATCTTTTTTTTAAATAATAAAAATTAATGCTTCTTAATTTTAGTATTCTTTTTAATAATTAACTCCTTTTAAGGTTTCTTTTGAGTAATTTTTCCTATTATAAACCAAATAAACTTTTAACTTATCCCTGAAATTACCGAACAAGTTTATTGAAATACACAGCGATATTATTCTCATGTATAATGTATAATATTATTCGCCACTGTATAATAGTTCAAATGGCATAATCTTCCCCTACTCAATTAAGAGGTTGCGGGTTCGAGTCTTCTATTTTTGATAAAAAAAAATGTATAATATTATTCCTGAAAGTTTTATTCATACAAATACAATTTTTAGTATCAAGATCTTTTAAAGTGAGAAAATTAATAAAGTGATAAAGTGAGGAGTTAATTATAAAATATGAATATTTTATTAAATTATTGTGTCTATATATTTTGGATATGACACTCACCAATACTCGTCTGACACATATATTTGTGTTTAACTGTATCTTAATAAAAAATAAAAAATAAAAATTTTAACATATTTAAATACACCTAAATACCATTAGATGTAAGCATTTTTAGTTTTATTTCTTAATATGTATTCTTGAAATGAGTTTAAAAATAATATATATTATTATTTGTTAAAACAAATATTTTAAATACTTTATATAATTAAAAAAAGATATTAAAAATGATTAAAAATTTATTTTATATTTTAATATCAATAAAATATCAAATTATCATTGTAATTTATCTAAAAAATACTTTATATTTTATATATATGCCGTGTTTTCATGTCTTATAAGATTTTAAAATCTATATATTTATGTATCTCGTATCGTGCCGTGTTTTATATTCGTGCATCATATAAAATTAATCATTTTTAAATTAAGATAATAAAATATACATTTCATGAAATTATAAAATTAATAGTAATTAACCTTTCATCATTTTACCACTTTATCAATTTTTTTTTTAGGATCCAAATTTCAGTTTCTAAGCTTGAAACAAAAGAACGGTTATTAATAATATTATTTGTACCAAACCTTTTAAGCATTACTACTCAAGAATAAGAGTAAAAAAATGTAACATCTAAACATTAACTGAGACAAAAAAGTTAAGACCTATCCTCATAATATTAAAGCATAGTAACATATAAGAACGAATTTCTACAATATTTTATAGTTCTATGAACTACTTTTTAGTTTTATGGGGAAGGCAAAAATAAAAAAAAGGAAGACAAAAGAAATATAAGAAAATGGAGTCAAACCTGCTCTTATGACGGTTGTTGGGATCACCGGTGGCATAGCCTTTGAAGTAGAAATAACGAGCAATGATATAAAGCACTCCAAGAACCCCACAAATTGAAGGGTGCTTGAGCCCTCCCAAAATCATGAGCATGAAGAATATTGCCATTGTTTCTAAAGAGTTTTGGTGCCCTCTCTGCATTCATCCAAAAATAAATAAATAAATAAATAACACAACGCTTAAAAAGTTTATTTGGATATCATTAAATTATTAAAAAAATAAATAAATATTATTTTGATCCCTATAATTTAAAATAAAAATCAAAATCATTTCTCACATTTTTTTATTTAAAATCATCCCTAACAATACAATTGTCTTTAAAGTTATTCTTTTGTTAAAAGAAATAATTTTTGGATATATTTATCCTTTATAAAAATTAATAATTATCATTTGTTTAAGAAAAATATATTAATAAATATATTAATACACTAATATAAATAAAGAGTTAATCTTGTAAAATGCTGCAAATTACATAATCTTCTCATATATGCACGCGTCTATAGAAATTTATAGAATTTAAAAAATTTTAATATACTGGTCGGCTACCACAAAAAGTTAGTTGCTTTTTGGATTTATTTTTATAAAAGACATTTTAAGAGAATAAGAGTATAAGACTATGAATTCTTGCACTTCTTGTGGAATCTTTTACATCTTCAATACATATATACTCGTTAGTTGAACAGAATTTTTTTTCTTTTAATAAAAGGTAAAGTATAATAAAGGGTTTGACTAATATATACTTGCAAAGTCACATGTAAAATTATTAAAGAAATTTTAATAAAAATACAAAAAATTCAAATTCTTAATATATTTATTGTGTATTTATTAAAAATAAAATATTTATAATAATTTAATATATCCTAAAAATATACATTAACTAAAGCACTTAATAATTGAAGTGCCAAAATAATTAAAATGATATTACGTGACTAATAAAATTTATTATTTTTAGTCAATATTAGACTAACACTTTATATTCTAAATTCTAAATATAAAATTCTAACTCTTAATAATATAAAATAAAATATTGATTGATATTAATAAAACATATTTATTATATTTAATAAAAAATATTATCCTCCTAACATTTGTCGGTAATTATTAGTTAATTGCAATTATTACCTGAATGCACTTGAAGAGTTTGGCATCTTTGTTTTGGGATTCAGAAGCATAAAGGGTGGGATATGGAAAGTTGTACCTCTTGCGAGCCATGGCCACTTGTGCAGCCATGTACAAGTTCAGAAAACAGTATATTACAAGAACGATCGCCACAAATCTATACTCTTTTGGGAGCAACTCAATTATCGTCGCCATTTTTCTGTTGATTAGTAGTAGTAGTGGTTCTTCTTCTAAGTTTTAACAAGGAATCACATGAACAGAGCCATGCAGTGCTTGTGCTTTGGGATGATTTTGCTTTCAATAGCAGATCGATGTTGTGATTAATATATAGACCAATTCAATTCAATAATAAATAATTAGTGTGGTACCCTAATTATTATTAGTGTTAGGATTTTGATTTTGGAATAGCAAAAGTGGTTTAGACGGATTATTTTAACTAGGTCTATAAATAACTTTTTTTTTTAACTTATGAAAAATTATAGTAGAGTAAAGTATTGTTTTTGTCTCCAACGTTTGGAGTAAGTTCTATTTGTGTTTCTAAAATTTAAATCGTCCTATTTGTATTCTTAACGTTTATAAAAGTGATTCAATGTTATCCTACTATCAATTATACTAATATTATATTTTTCAATTATTCTCACTTGAATGTATTCATTCTCAATTAGGTCTCACTTGGATGTGTTCGATTTTAATATTATACCCACTATTTGTGTTTAG